>NC_047035.1:124593776-126037526 GCF_011762595.2 Tursiops truncatus
GGCCTGGCCTGCTTCCATAATTGGGCCCAGGAGGGCCAGCCAAGGGCATCTACATACACACTTCAAAGAGAACCTGCCCACCCTTCGTTGTTAAGCCACCTATTTCTTTGAACAAGTCTTTAGGTTTGCATGTTTTAATCACAGGAAGCAGCTGTGATAGCCTCTCCCAGCCAGAGCTCGACCTGAGGAAATAGCCCTGGGCAGCATTTACAAGTCTCTCTGTGTAGCCCATGCCACTCACACCACAGGCCATGTCCCCTCCAGTCCCCACAGCACCACTCAGAGTGGACCAGGCCTGTCTCTCAGGTCAAGGTTAGATGTGGGCAGGGTAATGAGGGATGGGCCAGGACGCAGGCCAGGCAGGGGTTCCAGAACCCACATTTGCCACC
The DNA here is from genome assembly GCF_011762595.2 of Tursiops truncatus. NCBI lineage: Eukaryota > Metazoa > Chordata > Mammalia > Artiodactyla > Delphinidae > Tursiops > Tursiops truncatus. The sequence goes on from NC_047035.1 coordinate 124,594,166, forward strand.
ATTCTTATTGACCACTGCTGGTACCACTGGCCCGATTGTCCTCCTTCACATTGAGCATGGAAGTGGCCTTCTTGTGGATGCCTGGGGTCAGGGTTTAACAGATGTGTCTGGTTTGGGGTCTGATCTGGGCTAGATAGCAATGAATCCCTGAATGAACCCCTGCCCCACATAGGAAAAGAACTCACCTCACACCTGGTTTGTGTAGACAAGCATAGGTGATGTCTGTCTCCCAGGAAGGGCGGTCTTTTAAGAAGACACTGAGGCCACAGGGGTTAGTGACATGCCCAAGGTCAGACCAGGGCCCCAACCCCCTGTGTGCCCTGAAGTCCAGGGTTAGCTCCTGCCGGAAAGCAGGCACTTAAGGCGGTGTTCTGATTCCTCCAGCCCAATCCTTGCTTTTCCAGGGCCAAGCACCACATTCCCATGAACAGTGTAGTATTATTCCTGCAAACATTTTTTTTAATTAAACATTTTAAAATTGCCACTAGTCGCACACTGGTACAAAATTCAGAATGTGCAAAAAGGCATATGGTAAAAATCTTTCCCATCCCTGCTTCCAGCTACTCTTCTCTGAAGACTACTATCTTTCTAGAGATAGCTTTATTTAGTTGAGCAAATACATCTATAAAGATTCCTTTGATCATTTTTAGCCTGAAGAGCAGCATACTATATATAGAGATTTGTACCTTCTTTTTTTTCATTTAACATACTATGGAGGTTATTCCTTGTGCTTATTTGAGCTACCTCTTTCGTTTTAATGGTTGCACTGCATTTCGTGGTAGGAGTCCGCATTGCTGTTTACATAACTCCGGGGTACCTCTCATGTGGTATTTGATGTGGCCCTGAATAGTTATACTATAATTTATTTAACCAGTTAACACTATTAAGGGACATGTAGCTTGTGCAGTCAGCTCAGGCTGCCATAACAAAATGCCACAGACTGGGTGGCTTAAACAACAGACACTTATTTTCTCACAGTTCTGGAGGCTAAAAGCCTGAGATCAAGGTGCCCTCAGGGTTGGTTTCTTATGAGAGCTATCTTCCTGGCTTACAGACAGCTGCCTTCTTGCTGGGTCTTCTTCACATGGCAGAGAGAGTAAGCAAGCTCTAAATCTCTTTCTCCTTTTTTTTTTTTTAACATCTTTATTAGAGTATAATTGTTTTACAATGGTGTGTCAGTTTCTGCTTTATAACAAAGTGAATCAGTTATACATATACATATGTCCCCACATCTCTTCCCTCTTGCATCTCCCTCCCTCCCACCCTCCCTATCCCACCCCTCTAGGTGGTCACAAAACACCGAGTTGATCTCCCTGTGCTATGCGGCTCCTTTCCACTATCTATTTTATGTTTGATAGTGTATATATGTCCATGCCACTCTCTCACTTTGTCCCAGTTTACCCTTCTCCCTCCCCGTATCCTCAAGTCCATTCTCTAGTAGGTCTGCATCTTTATTCCCGTCTTGCCACTAGGTTCTTCTGACCATTTTCTTTCTTTCTTTTTTTTTAAATTCCATATATCTGTGTTAGCATACAGTATTTGTTTTTCTCTTTCTGACTTACTTCACTCTGTATGACAGTCTCTAGGTCCATCCACCTCACTACAAATAACTCAGTTTCATTCCTTTTTATGGCTGAGTAATAATCCATTGTATATATGTGCCACATCTTCTTTATCCTTTCATCTGTCGATGGACACTTAGGTTGCTTCCATGTCCTGGCTATTGTAAATAGAGCTGCAATGAACATTGTGGTACATGACTCTTTTTGAATTATGGTTTTCTCAGGGCATATGCCCAGTAGTGGGATTGCTGGGTCGTATGGTAGTTCTATTTTTAGTTGTAAGGAACCTCCATACTGTTCTCCATAGTGGCTGTATCAATTTACATTCCCACCAACAGTGCAAGAGGGTTCCCTTTCCTCCACAGCCCCTCCAGCATTTATTGTTTGTAGATTTTTTTGATGTTGGCCATTCTGACCGGTATGAGATAATATCTCATTGTAGTTTTGATTTGCATTTCTCTAATGATTAATGATGTTGAGCATTCTTTCATGTGTTTGTTGGCGATCTGTATATCTTCTTTGGAGAAATGTCTATTTAGGTCCTCTGCCCATTTTTGGATTGGGTTGTATGTTTTTCTGATATTGAGCTGCATAAGTTGCTTGTAAATTTTGGAGATTAATCCTTTGTCAGTTGCTTCATTTGCAAATATTTTCTCCCATTCTGAGCATTGTCTTTTGTCTTGTTTATGGTTTCCTTTGCTGTGCAAAAGCTTTTAAGTTCCATTAGGTCCCATTTGTTTATTTTTGTTTTTATTGCTATTTCTCTAGGAGGTGGGTCAAAAATGATCTTGCTGTCATTTATGTCATAGAGTGTTCTGCTTATGTTTTCCTCTAAGAGTTTGATGGTGTCTGGTCTTACATTTAGGTCTTTAATCCATTTTGAGTTTATTTTTGTGCGTGATGTTAGGGAGTGTTCTAATTTCATTCTTTTACATGTAGCTCTCCAGTTTTCCCAGCACCACTTTTTGAAGAGGGTGTCTTTTCTCCACTGTATATTCTTGCCTCCTTTATCAAAGATAATGTGACCATGTGTGCGTGGGTTTATCTCTGGGCTTTCTATCCTGTTCCATTGATCTATCTTTCTGTTTTTGTGCCAGTACCATACTGTCTTGATTACTGTAGCTTTGTAGTATAGTCTGAAGTCAGGGAGCCTGAATCCTCCAGCTCCGTTTTTCTTTCTCAAGATTGCTTTGGCTATTCAGGGTCTTTTGTGTTTCCATACAAATTGTGAAATTTTTTGTTTTGTTCTGTGAAAAATGCCAGTGGAAGTTTGATAGGGATTGCATTGAATCTGTAGATTTCTTTGGCTAGTAGAATCATTTTCACAATGTTGATTTCCAACATTTTCCAATCCAAGAACATGATATATCTCTCCATCTATTTGTATCATCTTTAATTTCTTTCATCAGTGTCTTATAATTTTCTGCATACAGGTCTTTTGTCTCCTTAGGTAGGTTTATTCCTAGATATTTTATTCTTTCTGTTGCGATGGTAAATGGGAGTGTTTTCTTAATTTCACTATCAGATTTTTCATCATTACTGTATAGGAATGCAAGAGATTTCTGTGCATTAATTTTGTATCCTGCTACTTTACCAAATTCATTGATTAACTCTAGTAGTTTTCTGGTAGCATCTTTAGGATTCTCTATGTATAGTATCATGTCATCTGCAAACAGTGACAACTTTACTTCTTCTTTTCCAATTTGGATTCCTTTTATTTCTTTTTCTTCTCTGATTGCTGTGGCTAAAACTTCCAAAATTATGTTGAATAATAGTGGTGAGAGTGGGCAACCTTGTCTTGTTCCTGATCTTAGTGGAAATGCTTTCAGTTTTTCACCATTGAGGACAATGTTGGCTGTGGTTTTGTCATATATGGCCTTTATTATGTTGAGGAAAGTTCCCTCTATGCCTACTTTCTGGAGGGTTTTTATCGTAAATGGGTGTTGAATTTTGTCGAAAATTTCTCTGCATCTACTGAGATGATCATATGGTTTTTCTCCTTCAGTTTGTTAATATGGTGTATCACGTTGATTGATTTGCATATATTGAAGAATCCTTGCATTCCTGAGATAAACCTCACTTGATCATAATGTATGATCCTTTTAATTGTGCTGTTGGATTCTGTTTGCTAGTATTTTATTGAGGATTTTTGCATCTATGTTCATCAGTGATATTGGCCTGTAGTTTTATTTCTCTGTGACATTTTGTTTGGTTTTGGTATCAGAGTGATTGTGGTCTCATAGAATGAGTTTGTCTTTCTCTTCTTAAAAGGACACTAGTCCTATGATGAGGGTCTCACCCTTATGACCTCGTTTAACCATAATTACTCCCTTAAAGGCCCCATCTCCTCATACAGTCACAATGGGGGTTAGAATTTTAACATACGAATTTTGGGGGGAACACAATTCATTATGTTAACACCTCATTTCCATTTTTGCCTATTGTTAAATAAAAAACAAAGTGAAGGATTTGGTGATCAAGGATTTAGCACCTTTCAACCAGAAGTTCATTCTGGCTATGGAGACAAAGCAGGACCTGGTTGCTTGGCTCTCTGATCTGAACTTCACTTGACACACTTGCTGCCTTGGGGCTCACTGGCCCTTGTCCAGCTCTGCTGGGACATCAAACAGTGTAACTTTGTATGTCTAATTAATAGCCACAGATGTAGCGTGTCTTGGATGTGTTTCTTGTTATTTCTGCGGAACAGTTGTCCTCCAAGACTTTTGTGCCTAAAAACTCATTTGTTGCGACGGAAACAGAAATGATGTTTTAATGATCATGGTAAATGAAACCGTAATCTTGACCTTATTATCAGCCTCTTTTTTTAATGAGCTGCTTATGCAAGCATTCTTTCCCTGCTGTAGATATACATCAACAACTTCCAAACCCTCTTTGAACCAATATACTATTTTGTCACCTTGCCAGTTCTCTTGCTGGAGAGTTAATAAACATCAACATAAGCTCAAGAGAAACTTGTGTTAAGAAATTTTGCTTCAACACAATTACTAATAACCCTACAACATCATCAATCATACATCATTTCACACAAATGTAAATTTACTGTAGGATACATTCCCAGAAGTGTGTGTAATTGTTGGTGGTTTGGCATCTAGCATCCTTTTCACCTTCCTTTTAGTGTTCCTTCAAAGACTGGAAAGTGAACAAATAAATTTCCTGCTTCCCTTGCAGCTAGAGTTCTAGATGTGAACTGGGTTCTGCCCAGTGTTGTGCTGGTAAATATTTAACAACCAGCTCTACAACTGAAAAAAACTGTGCACCCTGGCTTGTAGTGTCTACTGATTTCCCTGGTATAAGTACTCACACCATGGTCAATTTCAGGCTATTTACATGATGTCACTGAATGTGGAGCTGGAGTGAGCTGGCTCCAGCACATGCCCAGTTCTGCCAGTTAGTTGCATGCCACTATGATTTGAGGTCAAGAGCATCCTTCTGCTGCATTTGGCTGTTCCTGCAGGCAAGCAAAGTTGTGGTAATTGTTTCTCTTGCAGTGGCAATCCAGTGTCCATTCAGTTCCTTTGTGTAGTTGAGAGACAGGTGTAGCGGCAGCAGCAGTGATCCCCTGACCTCCACCTGGCTGGTGGGGCTGAGGCAGCTGATCCCCAGAAATTGTCCTGGGCATCAGTCCAATAGGCCTTGTCCACGTCTTCTCCTCTAGTCCTCTCAGTAAAATTGAATGCTCCTAATTTCCTGTCTAAACTCCTTTTTGCTTAAAATTGTTAGAGTGGTTTCTGTTTCCTGTAACTAAATCCTGGCTGATATAAATTGGAATCCAAACCATTTTTTTCCTAAAGCAGATATACATTTTTCTCAGGCCTGTTCCCTAATCTGTGCAGAAGGACTTTAATGAGTTGTGAGGTTCTGGAGGGCAAAAATGATTACATTGACCCTTATTAAGCTTGGTAAATCCAATAACTCTGGAGGGAAGCATCTGAATACACTAAGGACAAGACCCACTTCTAGAGTTTGTGAGATTCTGCCCTCTCACAGCATCTTCTCCCAAGCCCTGCTGAGGCTGTCTGCACTCCTGAGGCAGAGGCTAAGCTGTTGGATGCAGTACCACTTGGGGACAAGCTAGATTTTCTTAGCTTCTTATAATCAGACACAAGTCAAGAGAATGAGTAATTTAATTGTTACTCTAAATGCACTTTGAGGCTGATCTGACTTTGGGGTCTCTCTCTTGATTCACCCTCAGGCAGAATTCATCTTTGGGGAGCAAACTACTCCTGAGGTGATGTGGAGAAAGAGGGAGGTATGTACAGATGATCCTGGCAGCCTAATGAGGAGCCCTGATGCAAATACCTCTTGAGAAAGGGACCTGTGTCAGCTCTGGGCACCTTAGTGTGCATGAATTTCCAGGTTTTTTCTAGGCTGACAGTAGACACTGGGCTGAGGACAGTTTCCTGGGAGCATGGCTGGGGTGAACCTGTCAGCAGGAAGGTGGTAGGGGGTCGACCCATGGCACTATTAAGAGAGGCCAGTGTGGATGGAGTCCCATGGGTGGGGAGCTGGGCCCCGAAACAAAGTAGCTGAGAACTGAGGTCTAGCAGACCTGGCTTTTAGGCTCTGTCCCCTCTGACTAGCCCTTTGACAAGCCACTCACCTCTCTGGACTGCATTCCTCATTTGTAAAATAAGCATTATAGTCTCTAACTTCATAAGATTCTCCTGAGAACTGACTAAAATAAAAACTACAAAGCATTAGGGGAACAGAAAGTATAGGTGGTGAACCAAGGACAGGGTATTGGGAGCCGTCTTCCTGGGTTTGGGCAATAAAAGGGTGCAGTCTGTAGAGAAATGAACAATAGTGAAAGCTGCCAAGTCAGACTGCTGTTTTGTGTTGTTGTTTTTTTAATCACTTTGTGTGATAAAATACTCTACTCTTCTTGGGAAAATATTTTGTTGGTCTAAATTCTAAACAGTTGCTAGGGTTACTGTGAGTATATATATATATATATATATATATATATATATATATATATATATGCTACAAATTAGCATGATTTTATTTCTTATCCTTTAATAAACTTTGTATTCTACATGAAAGTTAATTTGGAGGATTCCCATGTATACAGTTGGCCCAGAAATGTGCTGTCCAAAGTAAGTTGTCAGAGATCAGAAGTCATTTGGGGCATGACTCTAACCCTGGGGTACTGTGAATTCCTTCATTTAAGCTGCAGATATAACAAAATGACAACAGTACAGTGATTGGAGAGATGAAGATCCAGAATTTTATTTACTTCAATTCTGCCATTCTATGTGACCACTGAAGTTTTTATTTGATTTTAAAATTTAAAGCAGTATAACAGGGCTTCCCTGGTGGCGCAGTGGTTGAGAATCTGCCTGCCAATGCAGGGAACACGGGTTCGAGCCCTGGTCTGGGAAGATCCCACATGCCACGGAGCATCTAGGCCCGTGAGCCACAACTCCTGAGCCTGCACGTCTGGAGCCTGTGCTCTGCAACAAGAGAGGGCCGTGACAGTGAGAGGCCCGCGCATCGCGATGAAGAGTGGCCCCTGCTCGCCGCAACTAGAGAAAGCCCTCGCACAGAAACGAAGACCCAACACAGCCAAAATTAATAAATAAATTAAAAAAAAAAAAGCAGTATAACAGCACAAACTGCAAGGTGAGTGAAATTTTTAGTTCATATACAAAATATTTTACTAAATTCGAATAACATCTTTAATATTGGTACATATTCTTTTAAAATTATTAATTGAAAACTAATAGGGTTCCACAAGTCAGGAGTTTGGAAGTTGCCACTCTGTCCTAACAAGTAAAAAGCTGAGCAAACTGAAAAGTCAACAACTCTTCTTGGATTTGTAAGAGAGGGGAAGACATAAGGCCAACTGCTGCCCCCAACATTGGAGAGACAGAGGAGAACACATGGAGCCACAGCTTCCCGGGGCAGAGACTCACAGCCAGAAACCACCATGTCCAGTGCCAGGGTAGAAAATCTGAGCTGTAACTGATGAACTGCTGGAGGCCCAGTGTGGATAAGTCTGAGAATTAATAACTCCAGCAGACCCATCATACAGGGGCCCCCATGGTACCGAGATTGACCTCCAGGAGTTGACCAGGTTTTCACAGTAAGTATCAGAGGAAAAAAACCCCCACATACTTCTGACAGGGGGAGAGGGAAAGGAACCATTTTGAAATATGCCCAGAGCATTGTGTTCTTCTTAACAAAACCTGCCCTCAGGGGAAACTAGTTAACCAGAGCCTAGCCTGCTGGGGGTATTATCATAGCCTAACTGACCCAGGGGAAGGGAAACACCCAACTCCAGGCCACTTCAGCCATCCTGTCCCACCAAAAGGGGGAGAAAAAAACCTGAGAAACACTTGTGAAGTTCATAGTTCAGAGGCGCAGGCTCACTAAAAAGCCGAGACTTGATCATAGGACTTAGAACACTTCCCCTCCCCCCACACCTCACCACCACATTACTAAGGCCTGTTTACAGTAGTTTCTTTTACACAATACATCACTCCCAGCTATCAAGAAAAATTACAAGGCATACTAAAAGACAAGAAATACAATTTGGAGAGACAGAGCAAACATCAGAACCAGACATAATAGGGGTGTTGGAATAATCAGACAAGGAATTTAAAACAACTATGAATAATATGCTAAGAGCTCTAATGGATAAAATAGACAGTATGCAAAAACAAATGAGCAATGTAAGCAGAGGGATGGAAATACTAAGGAAAGACCAAAAGGAAGTGCTGGAGATAAAAATCACTATAGCAGACTGCCTTTGATGGGCTTACTAGTAGACTGCATGACTGAGGGAAGAATCTCTGAACTCAAGAATATATCAATAGAAACCTTGAAACCTGAAAAGCAAAGAGAATAAAAAGACTTAAAAAAAATGAAAACAGAATATCCAAACACTGTGGGACAGCTACATAAGATGTAACATACATGTGATGAGAATACCAGAAGGAGAAGCAAGAGAGAAAGGAAAGGAAGAAATATTTGAAATAATAATGACTGAGAATTTCCCCAAATGAATGTCAGACATCAAACCACAGATCCAGGAAGTTCAGAGAACACCAAGCAAGATAAATGCCAAAAAACACAGCCAACCAAACAAAAGAACTACACCTAAGGCATATCATTTTCAAACTATAGAAAATCAAAGATAAAGAATAAAATTCTAAAAGAAGTCAGAGGAAAAAAAAACCCATCATACTTATAGAGGAACAAAGATAAGAATTATATCCAACTTCTCCTCAGAAACCATGTAAGTAAGAAGAGAGTGAGTGAAATATTTAACGTATTCAGGAGAAAATATTCTACAGCCTAGAATTCTGTACTCTGCATAATGATCCTTCAAAACTGAAGGATAAATAAGGAGTGAAGGAGAATGTTTGACTTTCTTAGATAAACAAAATTTGAGGGAATTTGTTGCCAGTAGACCAGCCTTGTAAGAAATGTCTAAGCATTTCTTTAAGAGAAGAAAAATTATATAGATTAGACACTCAGAGCTACATAAAGCAGGGAAAAGCATTGAAGAAGGAGTAAGTGAAGGTAAAATAAAGATTTTTATTTTTCTTATTTTTAATTGATTTAACAGATAACAGTTTGTTCAAGATAATAATACCAACAATGTGTTCGATTATGTATACTTGGGTGTGTTATATATTTTTATTATAAATATAAAAATTATTAATTTTTTATTTAAAAATTATAAAAATATATTTATTTATGTAAGCTTATACGTAAGTTCAATGAACGACAGCAATGATACAAGGGACAGGAAAAAGGAACTAAGATTGTTATTAGGAGGTACTGACTACCTATGAAATGGTATAGTGTTATTTTAAAATGGACTTGGGATAGCTGTAAATGTATATTGCAAATTTAGGGTAACTACTTTAAAAAGCAAAAAAAGAAGAAAACAAATATAACTGATAAATAAAATAAAATCATATAAAATATTCAGTTAAAACCACAAAAGGCAGAAAAAGAGTTACAACCACAAAAGGCAGACAAAAATACAAACAGGGCTTCCCTGGTGGCGCAGTTGCTGAGAGTCCATCTGTCGATTCAGGGGACACGGGTTCGTGCTCTGGTCCAGGAAGATCTCACATGCCATGGAGCGGCTGGGCCCGTGACCCATGGCCACTGAGCCTGCGCGTCCGGAGCCTGTGCTCCGCAATGGGAGAGGCCACAACAGTGAGAGGCCCACGTACCGCAAAAACAAACAAACAAACAAAGAATAAGGACTACAAACTTATGTAACAAATATGGTAGATATTTATCCAACTTTATCAATAATCACCTTGAATATCAATGGTCTAAATGTACCAATTAAAAGACAGAGATTGTAAGAGTGGATCAAAAAACAAGACCCAATTTTATGCTGTCTAAAGAAGGCCACTTTAAATGTAAAAACTCTTATAGGTTAAAAGTAAATGAATGGGAAAAATACATCATGCTAACACTAATCAAAAGATAGCAGGAGTAGTTATATTAATTAGAGACAGAGAAAACTTCAAATGAAGGAAAATTATTAGGAAGAAAGAAGGGCATTATATAATAATAAAGGGATCAGCTCTCCAAGAAAACAACAGTTCTTGATGTGTATGCTCCTAACCATAGAGCATCAAACCATGTGAGACAAAAACTAATAGCACTGCAAGGAGAAATAGATGATTCCACTGTGGTAGTTGGAATATCCCTCTATCAGATATGGACAGATCCAGCAGGCAGAAAATCAGGAAGGACATAGTTGAACTCAGCAACCAACTGAATATAATCAACCAACTGAATATAATCAACCATCAATCAACTGAATATAATCAATGTCTGTATGCTCACTTTGTCCAACAACAACAGAATACACATTCTTCTCAAGTTTACATGGAATATTCACCAAGACAGACCACATTCTGGGCAATAAAACACATCAACACATTTGAAAGTAGAAATCAGGCAATGTCTTCTCTTAGACTACAATTGAATTAAACTAGAAATCAATAACTGAAAAATAACTGGAAACTCCTAAAATATTTGAAGATTAAATGATATATTCCTAAATATCACATGGGTCAGAAAAGAAATCTCAAGAGAAATTTAAAAATTATTTTGAACTAAATGAAAATGAAAACAGAACTTATCAAAATTTGTGGGATACAGCAAAAGCAGTGTTCAGAGGGAAATTTATAGCATTGAATGCTTATACAAGAAAAGAAGAAAGATCTAAAATCAATAGTCTAAGTTTTCATCTTAAGAAACTAGGAAGAGTAAACTAAATCTAATCAGAAGAAAAGAAATAATAAGAACTAGAGCAGAAATCAATGAAATTGAAAACAGGAAATTAATAGAAAAATTAAATGGAATCAAAATCTGGTTCTTTGAAAAGATCAATAAAATTGATGTGTCTAGCCAGGTTAATTAAGAAAAAAAGAGAGGGGACTACTAATAAACGAAAGAGTGGACATCACTACAAGTCCTATGGACATTAAAAGGATAATAAAGGAATACTTTGAACAACTCTATGCCTGTAAATTTGATAACTTGGATGAAATGGACCAATTTCTTGAAAGACATAATTTGCCAAAACTCACACAAGAAGAAATAGATAAGCTGAATAGGCATAGGCATACCTATTAGAGAAAATGAATCAATAATTAATAATCTTCTAAAACAGAAAGCAATTGGCCTGAGTTCACTGGTGAAGTCAACCAAACATGTAAGGAAGAAATTACATCAATTCTCTATAGTCTCTTTCAGAGGATAGAAGCAGAGGGAATACTTCCTAATTCATTCTATGAGGTCATCATTACCCTAAAACCAAGCCCATCAAACACAAGAAAGAAAAGTATAGACCAATATGTCTCATGAATAGAGATACAAAAATCTTCAACAAAATATTAGCAAATTAAACCCAACAATGTATAAAAAGAATTATACAGCATGACCAAGTGGGATTTATCCCAGGTATTCAAGGCTGGTTCAATATAAAAAAATTAATTAACGTAATCATGCCAACAGGTTAAAAAGGAAAATTACTTGATCATACCCGTAATTGCAGAAAAAGCATTTGATAAAATTTCCATTCATGATAAAAACTCTCAGTAAACATGAATAGAAGGGAACTTCCTCAACTTGATAAAAAAAAATCTACAAAAACTCCACAGTAACATTATACTTAATGGTGAGAAACTAGAATCTTTCCCGCTAAGATCAGGAATGAGACAAGGAAGTCCCCTCTCATCACACTTTTCCTTTTTTAAAAATAAATTTTATTGAAATATAGTTGATTTACAATATTGTGTTATTTCTGCTGTACAGCAGTGATTCAGATGTGTGTATATATATATATATATATATATATATATATATATATATATATATTCTTCATTTTTAAATATTCTTTTCCATTATGGTTTATCACAGAATATTGAATATAGTTTCTTATGCTATATAGCAGGACCTTGTTGTTTATCCATTTTATCAATATAAATAGTTTGCATCTGCTAACCCCAAATTCACACTACATCCCTCTCCCAACCCAATCCCACTTGGCAACCACAAGTCTGTTCTCTATGTCTGTGAGTCTGTTTCTGTTTCATAAAAGTTCATTTGTGTCATATTTTAGATTTCACATATAAGTTATATCATATGGTATTTGTCTTTCTCTTTCTGACTTATTTCACTTAGTATGATAATCTCTAGGTCCATCCATGTTGCCACAAATGGCATTATTTTGTTCTTTTTTATGGTTGAGTATTATTCCATTGTATATATATAACACATCTTCTTTATCTATTCATCTGTCTATGGACATTTAGGTTGCTTCCATGCCTTGACTATTGTGAATAGTACTGCTATGAACATTGGGGTGCATGTATCATTTTAAATCATATTTTTGTCCAGGTATATGCCCAGGAGTGGGATTGCTAGATCATATGGCAACTCTATTTTTAGCTTTCTGAGGAATCTCCGTGCTTTTCTCCCACAGAGGCTGCACCAACTTACATTCCCACCAACAGCATAGGAGGGTTTCCTTTTCTTCACATCCTCTCCAGCATTTGTTATTTGTAGACTTCTTAATGATGGCCATTCTGACTGGTGTGAGGTGGTACCTCACTGTAGTTTTGATTTGTATTTCTCTAATAATTAGTGATGTTGAGTATCTTTTCATGTGCCTGTTGCCCATCTGTATGTCTTCTTTGGAGAATGTCTATTTAGTTCTTCTGCCCATTTTTCAATTAGGTTGTTTGTTTTTTTGTCATTGAGTTGCAAGAGCTGTTTGTATACTTTGGAAGTTAAGCGCTTGTCGGTCACATCATTTGCAAATATTTTCTCCCAGTCTGTAGGTTGTCTTTTAGTTTTGTTTATGGTTTCCTTTGCTGCTGCAAAAGCTTGTAACTTGATTAGACCTCAGTTTTGTTTATTTTTGCTTTTGTTTCTATTGCCTTGGGAGACTGACCTAAGAAAACATTGGTACAATTTATGTCAGAGAATGTTTTGCCTATGTTCTCTTCTAGGAGTTTTATGGTGTCATGTCTTACGTTTAAGTCTTTAATCCATTTTGAGTTTATTTTTGTGTATGGTGTGAGGGTGTGTTCCAACTTCATCGATTTACATGTGGCTGTCCAACTTTCCCAACACCCTTTGCTGAAGAGACTGTCTTTTTCCCATTGTATATTCTTGCCTTCTTTGTCAAAGATTAATTGATTGTAGGTGTGTTCACCACACTTTTTCAACATCATATAGGAAGTACCAGCTAATGCAATAAGACAAGAAAAGGAAATAAAATGTATACAGTTTGGGAAGGAAGAAATAAAACCAAAGAACAAATCAAGAAAATTAAATATTACAGAAATTTTAGTAGTTGCCTAAGTTTTATCTTTTTCAGACGTTTTGGGTTTTTTAACTCACATACCATAAAGTTCACCATTTAAAAAAAATAAATTTATTTATTTTTGGCTGCATTGTGTCTTTGTTGCTGCACACAGGCTTTCTCTAGTTGCTGTGAGTGGGGGTCAGTCTTCATTGTGGTACACAGGCTTCTCATTGTGGTGGCTTCTCTTGTTGCAGAGCATGGCCTCTAGGTGCGTGGGCTTCAGTAGTTGTGGCTCGCAGGCTCTAGAGTGCAGGCTCAGTAGTTGTGGCACATGGACTTAGTTGCTCCGCATGATGTGGGATCTTCCCAGACCAGGGCTCAAACCTGTGTCCCCTGCATTGACAGGCAGATTCTTAACCACTGCACCACCAGGGAAGCCCAAGTTCAGCATTTTGAAGTATAAAATTCAGTGATAGTATATTGACAAGTTTGTATAACCATCACTGTTATCTAATTCTAGAACATTTTTATTACTGGAAAAATAAACTGCATATCATTAGCAGTCACTTCTCATTTCTCCACTCTCCCAAGTCCCTGAAAACTATTAATCTAGGTGTCTATGGTTTTGCCTATTTGGGGCATTTTATATAAAAAGAATCATATAATATGTGACTTTTTGTGTCTGACTTCTTTCACTTACCAAAATATATTCAAGATCTATCCATGTTGTAGCATTTAACAGTATTTTCCTCCTTTTTATGGCTGAATAATTTTCCACCTATAGGTATACCACACTTTGTTTATCCATTCATTAATTGGTGGATATTTAGATTGTTTCTACCTTTTGGCTATTATGAATAATGCTGCTACAAAGATTCATGCACAAGATTCTGTATGAACATATGTTTTTAATTCTTAGATATATACCTAGGAGTGGGATTTCTGGATCATATGGTAACTTTATGTTTAACTTACTGAGGAACCACCAAACAGTTTTCCAAAGTGGTTAAATATTTTTACATTCCCACCAGCAGTGTATAACTGTTCCCATTTTTTCACATCATTGTCAATACTTATTGTCTGCCTTTTAAAAATTATTATAGTAATTCTACTGTTTATGAAGTGGAATCTCATTGTGGTTTTAATTTGCATTTCCCTAATGACTAATCATGTTTAGCATCTTTTTGTACATCTTTTCATACAAATGTTCATTGGTCATCTTCTTTGGAGAAATGTCTATTAAATACTTTGCCCATTTCAAAATCAAGTTATTTGCATTATTACTGAGTTTTTAGAATTCTTTATATATTTTAAAAGTGAATCTCTTATCAGACATATGATCTGCAAATATTTTTCCCATTCTTCGTGCTGTCTTTTCGCTTTCTTTTGAAACACAAAAGTGTTTAATTTTTATGATGACCAATTGATTTAGTTTTTCTTTTATTGCTTGTGGTATCATATCTAAGAAATCACTGCCTAATGCAAGATCAAGAAGATTTATGCCTATGTTTGCTTCTAAGAATATTTCAGTTATATCTTTCACATTTGGGTGTTTGATCCATTTTGAGTTAATTTTTTTAAATGGTGGGAGTTAGGGGTCCAATTTCATTCTTCTGTTGGTGCATATTCAGTTGTTCCAACATCATTTTTTTGAAAAGACTATCCTTTCCCCTATTGACTTCTCTTGGCAAACTTGGTGAAAATCAATTGACCAGAGATGTAGCTATCTGATATTTTATTTCTGTTTGTCCTTCCTTTCTTATTTTGAAAAATTTTTAAATAATTTCTTATTTCAAAAAATTTAAGTTGCAAACCTTGACTCTTCCCTCTTGTTTTAGTTAGATATTCCTAACAAGCCACCAGGTGGTCTCACTCACTACCTCTGGTGGGGCTATTGGTCTGGCACCTTGGTTCTCCTCCATATGCCTCTTCAGCAGACTGGCTTGGGTTTCCTCACAGACACCTGTGTTCCAAAGGAATGAGAGCGGAAGCTGCAAGGTCTCTTGAGTTCTAGCTTTGAGTCAGATGGCATCACTGTACCACACTGTATTGGTCAAAGCAAGTCACAAGTTGGCCCAGAGCAGAAGGGTGAGGAAATAGATTATAACTTTTGTTGGAAGAACTGCAAAGAATCTTTAAAAATCTGCCGTTTTTAATTCACAACAATCTCTTACCACACCAGTGTATCTCTTAAGAAAAAGAAAATTCTCCTGGATTACACAAGATTGTGAAGTAAGTCTTTACAGAGGAGGGAAGATTTGATAGAGACCTGAATGAAGTGAAGGGATGCAGCATGGGGAAGAATATTTAAAGCAGGAAGAAGAGCATGTGAAAAGGCCTGGGGCAGAAAAGTGGTGTGTTTGAAGAACAGCACAGACAAAAGTGTGATGGGAGAGAAGGTGGGGCTGTTGTGAATATCAGGTGGGATAAAATATGTCAATATGTCATATTACGGGATGAAAACAAGGTGAACGATTATTTTTCATCACTGTGATTCCTTCAAGGTGTTTCTAGAGGGTGGGAGAAGACAAAAAAAGAAACCCCTTCAGTAATAACACCCAGCTAAGTCAGGGGCAGAGACAAGCCTTAGGGATGCCACATCCCCACTAAGTCTCACCACTACAAACACCTGCTGCCCAAAGTTGGTGCTGCCTTGGGAACCTGAGCCAGTCCTCCCAGGTGGGCTGAGCCCATTCTTCCTGGCTGCTCAGCCCCAGGTAGGTGGCCCTCCCAAGTTCCATAGCCACCTAGCTCCCCCAGGTCACCCTGGTTTTCAGGGTCTTAGTTGCAGTGACTCCTAAGGGGCAAGAGGATTTGAGGGTCTGAGAATTGAGGGGTGCAGGACTTGCCCCCGAGGCTGCTCTTGGTCCTGAGGAACCCTGTCATGCTCTGAGCCCGAGCACTTACAGAGCTATACTAGTCCATGAGGTGACCTCAGGTGGGCAATTCCTGGCCACTTTATTTTTTGAGCCTTTAAATATATGAGAAAAATAAAAAAGAAAAAGTAAAAGAAAAGAAAAGAAAAGAAATAGGAGACAGACAAAACATGATTGCAAGTATTGAGATGTATTTTCAATGTATTCACAAAGTGATAGTGATTTAATTACCAAGAATACAGTGGAAATAATTTGTGCTATTTACA
Source organism: Tursiops truncatus (assembly GCF_011762595.2). NCBI lineage: Eukaryota > Metazoa > Chordata > Mammalia > Artiodactyla > Delphinidae > Tursiops > Tursiops truncatus. The sequence continues at coordinate 124,610,685 of NC_047035.1, forward strand.
ACACGGACCTACTAAAAACCTATTTCATGGTGCAACCCAAGGTTACAGGTACCTGGCAAGCAGAAGCTTCTTTCCATCCCACCACCTAGGTCCAACTTCATTTGGAGAGAAGGTCCCCCAGCAAGCCCTACTGAGCACTGTCAGCCAAGGGAAGTGGGGCTTTGGTAGCTCTGTTCCCTCATGGGCCGGAGTTGAGGGGAGCCCATCCTGCAGGAGGGCAGCTCGGGAGCCCAGCGGGTTACCTTGCTCTGCTCCCCGGCTACCCTCATCCCATTTGAGAGAAATCAGAGAGTTCTCCTCTCTCTCATCTCTTTCTACCTCTGTCTCTCTTTCTCCTCTCTGTGTTTTTCTTCATCTCCCTTCTCTCTCTCTGTTTCTCTCCTGATTCTCTCTATTACTCCAGATGCTAAAATGGGACCTTTCCACGCCCACTTCCTGAACTCCTAGCAGTAAAGCTGCAATTTGAACATCTCAGGGCTGGGAAAAAAGCAGAAGGTCACTGGCGGGGTGGGGACTTTCTTCTCTCCAGGCTGGTTCTCTCCCATCTGGAGGGCCCAGCAGTCCCTGCCCCAGGACCACCTGCCATGTGTGGTTTCTGGCCTTGAGCTGCAGCCAGGGCGGTAGTATCCAGTGTCCTGGTGGGACCTGCATGGCTGGAGCAAACCCAGGACACTGTGGAAGGTCAGGGTGTTTCTTGGGGGCTGCTCACATCCCAGTGTGGGGAGAATGCTCTGGAGAGGGTCTCCCTTTCTTGGTCTCCTTCTGACCTTCTCTAACCAGTTACTGCTCTCCCAGACACTGGGGAATATGGATGTGTATGGACATCACAGAATTTGTCTTCCTACTGGGCCAGTACTGGAGGCACGAGGGTGTCATTGGGCCTGGGCAACTGAGGGAGATGGCGTGTCTCTGAGGCGTGACCTAGCTCAGCTGCACAAAGGTGGTGTTTAAATATTTATTTTTAGTGGCCACTGGTTAAACAGAGGGCTTCATTTTGGTGGGGGCAACCCTGAAAAGTAAAAATAATCAGATCCTGGCCTTGTCATTCAAGCTTACCAGCCCCTGCAGGGTGGACCCTGGACGCAGGGCCCCAAATGTCCAGGGTGAGCAGCAAGGCCAGTGAACTGGTGGGCCCTGAAGGGAGCCAGTCTGGTGGGTGACCACAGGTCCTCACTGAGAAGACTGCAGCCCATCTACCCTGGCCTCCGGGACCCGGCCCAGCTCACCTGCTGCAAGCTGGGCCCTTCAGAGGCTGGCAGGCTGTTGGCCAAGACTGGGGGCCTTGAGATTTGAGAGAGCCGGGCGGTGGGATCCTTGCCCCACAGCAGAGGGCAGCTGGCCCTGCTAGCTCTTAGAGGCCACTTCCCCTCAGGTCTCAGCCAAACCCTTTCCTATCCTGCATGTCAGTGGCCTGGCATTCCCACTGAAGAAGGGCTTTTCTTGGCTGAAGGTTCTTCTGCATGGGAGTCTGAGTACAGGAGGCCCATCTTGGGAAGGATGATGATGCCCGGAGGAGAGAAACCTACTAACCATTACTGGGCTTCTGCCTTTCCAATGTGAAAACTGGCTCAGAGACTCTAAGACCCTTTCCCCAGGTCTGAGCTCATAAAGGAATGTGGGTTCAAATCCAGACTGTCTCTGAGTTTTTGACCCTCTTCCGGGCTACCTCTTTCTTAAGTCATTTATTGGCTATTTAACACCTCAGAGAGGATTGATTATTTTATCATAGTGTTTCTTAAATACCCATTTGGGAGGGAAAAATTGTCTTGATTCTCTAGTATTGACAATTTATTTTCATTATAATGTTACTTAAGTACATAAAAACATGAAAGTAAGCATAATCCCCTATGTTTATAGCTGTTACAGAACCATACCACCAAGACCATTCACAAATTACAAATAAAACAAGAAGAAAGAGATTCCAATGAACAGCCTTAACCTTGTGAGGAGGGTGACACAGTTTTGCTGATGTGAGTCTCCCTTGCTCTAAGAGTGTGACTGCTTCAGAGCCCACTGGGGTTGCAGGATCTACCTACTGTCTTTACTTGACCTATGACGCCTGTTTGGTGCATGTCACACAGTGGTGTCATTTGGGCCCCCACACATTGAGGACATGAAAGTATTCACCCACCCTGACCCAATCCACAGGATGGAACACTGGGGTGAAGTCAGGGCCTGTGTCCTGGTTGCTAAGCAGAGCCCCAAAGGCATAGCGTGCTGGTCAGGGAGGTGTGGGGGCAGCACTGGAGCAGGGGTTGGTGCCCGAGTGGAATGGGGAGTCCTGGGCTTGGAGCAGGAGAGAAACCAGGAAATACTTTGCCCAGAATGAAGGTGACAGGAAAATCTCATGGCCTCTAACCTGCAGCCACATATGAGTGGGTGAAGTCAGAATGACACCCCTGTCCTTTGTCCCAGGGAAGAGCAGCACTCAAGCCTGCTCTGCAGGTCCCCCATGGGCATTGCCTGGCCTGGACCCCTGGGAGTGGGTGAGCCATGCCACTGGCTGCTACCAGCCTTGTAGGTCCTGCTAGGCCCTCAGTGTCCCTGACCAGCCCCTGGGCCTCTGAGAATGAAGGTCAGGACAGCAGGGTTCCAGGCTCTAAGAAAGGACTGCCAGACAGCGAAGGGCTTCCCAGCCCCAACCCAAGAATGACTGACAGGTTAGGATGCTAACTTTCAGGGATGAGCCCCACACCAAGGGATGGAACTTGCTCAGTCTCTGTTCTTGGTTGCCATGTCCAGCCTCCTCTCAGACTGAAAGGGGCTGCTAGGAAGTGTGAGACCCTTTTCTCTCGGGCCTTCTATTCACAGTCTCTCCATTTACTAGCTGATTGTCTTTGGGTTTGTCAATTGACCTCTCGGGGAACTATTTCCTAATCTGTGAAATGTGTCCTTGTGTGGATTCCATGAGATGAAATGGATCCTCTGCATTAGATTCTAGCCCACTTTCATGGATCTGTCATATATATGTATATGCATATACACAAGTGTGTATGGATGTAAATATAATTTTATGAGCAAGCTGAAAACAACAGCAACAATAATAACCACGAGCTTCTCTCCAGGTGCCTGGGGCACCAGGACTTGCCTCACCAGAAGACCGGAGTATGTGACCCCAGTAGGAAGTGCGCTGGAGAGCACAGTCATGGGCAGAAAGCCTGGCAGAGCACAGCCGCGCTTTCATTCCATGTGCTCTGGTTTCATCCGGGAGCACTGAGAGCAAAGCTGCTCTTGGACTTTAGGAGGTGTCTCCTGATCAGGGGACGGTGCAGCTCAGTCAGGAGGTCCCACCTGTTGGTGGCCCTCAACCAGTCACTCCACTTCTCCTGGTCTCAGTGTCTCACAGAAGGTACCCAGTGGAAGCTATGGCTACACGAAAGCTGTTTGGAAGGCCAAAGTAAGACCAAAGTTACACTGTGGCCTCAGGTCTCTTTTGGAAGTAAATGATGTGTCAATTATTAATAAAAGAGATGCAAAATATTCTACTAGTCTTTTCATGCCCAGCGTCATCCTGGGCAACACAGTGAGCTGTGGGGTACAGTATCCCATGTCTCCTGAACCTGAACCTTCAGATCTCTGCTTTACAGGAGTTGCCAGAGCTTTTACTTTCTGAGGAAAGTGCCTGTCTTCAGACCCCCTGTGGTTGATGGGAACAGAGCATTTATTTTGCCAAGCCATGAGGACAGAGGGTCTGTCCTTCTAGGAGGTTGCTAAGTTGAGATGTATATTTCTATCTCCCCTCATAATGGGGAGGCCTGCCTGTGATAAGGCAGAGATGGAGAGATGAATACAAAGACCCTGGATCAAGCTCTGCCTGAAGCCATCCACCCAGACATCTCAGTTACATGAACCTTGCTTCCCACTAGAACCAACCCCTCATTTTTCTTACAGAAGGTGGTTTCCAGCTGAAAGCATCTTAACCACTCTAAGTACCATTATGGATTAAGAAGCATGTGGACATGCTCATCCATCCATTCACAGGCTACGGCTGTGTCAGGCCTGGGACTGGCGCTGGGGGCACCAGGATAAATTACATTCTCTGTTAGGGCCTCAGCCAACTGAGGGGGCAGACTTGAGACAAATCCATGCTGCCCTGTGCTGAGTATTAGGAGAAGTTTGATTAGGGGAGCAACTAACTCAGAGAAGGCTTCCCAGAGGAGGTGGCATGTGCCTTGAACTTGAGGGAAGGACAGGGGTTTGTTTGAGAGTGAAGAGAGCATGTGGGCACAGGCCAAGCAGCTGACAGAATATGGAGTGTGTGAAGAAACCGCAAGCAAGGAGCTGGCAGCCCGGCCTTCCCTGTGCAGGGGGAGGGCGAGAGTGGCTGGGAGACAGCTGCAGCCCCGGCCCAGGCCCCTGCAGGGGCCCCAGGGCTAGACCTTCTCACTCTGTCCCTGCCTGGAGTGTTGGCAGGCAGACTGCAGGGAAACTTGGGAAGACACACATGGTTGAGAGCAGCGGGGAAAGGAGGGGATAAAGCCATTTTCTTTCCAGCTCCAAATGGTAAAGAAATGACTTTCCTCCTGCACAAGCTGGACTTCCTGCAGCTGGAAAAAAATATATTAATGCCATGTTGTATGATGCCTGGGCTGAGCAGGGACAGGCTGACCTGGCTGCCCTTGATAGTACAGCGACTGCCCCACTGGTCAGCCCTGGGCCCTGGGCCTCCATGTCCAGGCTGGGGAAAATTGGCTCCACTGTAGCTTTCCAAATAAAGTGGTTTTTATTTCATATTCACCAGAGAGGTTACAAAGTATAATTGGGATTTCTGCTTCTCATATTATTTATGCAATTCTCCCCCATCTCCCTTCCCAAAAGCAACTCACAAAGGGGTCTTTGTTCTCTGCAAGTTCAAAGTGAGTCCTCCAACGGGAAATGAATTGGCGATTACAAGAAGGAAGGCTGAGTTTTACTGGCTGTCAGACCAGAAACACGGGATGCATCAAGGTTCCAGTAGGAGCCAGGGAGAGTGCGGTCTGCAGGCTGCAGAAGTGGGTGAGCCGGAGAGTGGGGGGTAGACAGTGGGGAGACAGCCCATGTCTGCCTCTCTGCTGAGCAGCCTCGCCACATACTCTGCCTCTGTGGCCTCAGTTTCATCACTTGTAGGGCCGGGCACCTGTATTCTGGACTAAAACTAAATCAGAGGATTTCCTTCCCTTCCTCAGACCTCTGGGACTCTGCTGAGGGTGAAGGTCTCAGAACAGGATGGGCAGGGCTTGGGGCACCAAGTCCACTCTTGCCCTTCCGAATGTTTGACTGATTGATTCAATGTGCAGGTCAGATTTTGTTTAAGGAAAAAGTATTTTCAGTGAAAGTTTGTAAAAGGCTGACCTGGATGAACTTGAAGGCCTGGGACCCAGGAGATGGTGGGGGCTCAGAGCCTGGGATCCTGTGCAGCTATCAGGGTGGTTAGCTTTTGTGGGCTTCTTATGTCCCTCTGGGAAGTAGAAGACAGCTGCCTGAGAGGCTCTGAGCAGAGGGCTGGGGGACCACGTGCTTAGAGGTGCAGAGCCTCTGACTGCCTCACGGGAAGACTACCTGGCCTTGAATGGGTCGGAGAGTTTGTGTGCAGTGCCCCACCCCTGTGGCATGGCCCATGACCCTCACTGACAGCAGGACTGGTAGGGGTTCAGCACCTTGGGCCCAGGTCTGTGACTCTGGCTCTTACCCTAGGGAACGCTGCAATGGGGGACCCATTCTCAGCATCCTGGAGGAAACACGGAGCAGGCAGCACCTCCAGAACCTCGGCTCAGTGGGGCCTCCCTTTGCCATGATGGCCTCCATGGGGGGCAACCCACAGGGACCTTGGTTGCCAGACTTGCTGGGGGCTGAGTGCACAGCAGGCCAGCAGAGGCCCTTGGCCCAGCTTCCTTGGCCACAAAGCTGTTTCAGGATTCGTGCCTGGTTGGTAGTCCTCAAGCCTATAGCCCTTGGCCTCGGCTGCCCCCCCAGACCCACACCCTGGTGTCTGGCCTCTTCTTCCTTCCCCAGTGGAGCCCCGCATGCCTGGCCACCAGACCCCAGGGCCCCAACCTTCCAGCTTTCATTCTAGCAATGAGATAACTTAGGCATTTGGGGGTTGGGTAGGGGAAGAGGTGTGTCTCAGCCACCTATTCCCACAATGGGGCTCTTCTCCATCCTGGGGAGGGGGCAGTTGGAGTGAGACTGAGGGACACCTGTCCTCCCCTTTGCAAGGAGCCAGAGCCTCATTTGGGAAGTCTATGATGTGTTTGTGCAGCTCTAGGGCCCTGGGCAGGGCAGGGCAGGTCACTGAGGGTGGGAGTAGGAGGCGCTTTGGAAGAGTGCAACCTGCCACTCTCCCTCCGGCCCTCCAAAGACAGGAGGCTCTTCCTGTGAGATGCTCTGTGAGTAGAGAGAGCATATGGAGAGGAGAGGACCCCTGTGTGAGCTTTGTGCAAACTAGGAGAGGACGAGTCTATCAGAGGTCCTCCCCACCGGACTCCAGGATTCCAGGTCTCTCTAGGGCACTGATCTTGGAGTGTTGCAGGCAGAGCAGAAGCCAGGCCGCCATGGAGGCTGACATGGACGCCCCCCAGGGTTGAGGGCTTTTCAGAAACGTTACTTCCTGTGGTTGCCAGACTGCTTCCCTCGGTCACCTCACCGTCGCTGCTGCTGCTGGCTGTTGAGTTCACTGATAAACATTGGCTCTGGGAGTTGAGACATCAGGACCCTGGAGAAATTCAGGCTAGAGGCACTCTGCTAAAATCATGTCTTGGGGTGGCCTCTGCACTCACACCGCTGGGCAGGAAAGTGCTATTTCTGCAATAACGGCTTTCTTGTCAACAAAAAGACCACCAGTGGGGTTGCAGGTTTTCTCTGCAACTGTGGGGCCCTACCCAGCCCCAGACTCAAAACACTGTGGGAGGCAGGCCCGGTCTGGGGGGTGCTCTGATCCACCACAGAGATTAGATCATGCATCTCCTCATTTTACAGACAGGGAAACCGAGCTTCCCAAAACCAGGAGGGGTTAGGAGTTGGGCTGCAGGTCACGCCAGTGTCTGCTGGCTCCAATCCTGGGCTGTCTTTACTGTGTGATAAGGTGTGAAGCACATTTCACATTGCATCGCAGGGAGCAGGCACTATGCCAGGCATTTTACCTACATTATCTCATTCAATCCTGGAGACAAGTCTGGACCAAGTCTCCACCCATTCATTTTACAGATAAGAAACTGAGGGTCACAAAGGTTGAGTTAACTTGTGCTGAGTGAGCCAGGATTACAACTCAGGCCTATTTGACCCCAAGGCCTCGCCCACTCCCTTCCTGCAGGGCTCTGCAGCCGTCATGTGCTGTCTCCCCTAAAACTTTCCTTAGCTTTTCCTATGTGTCTCCTGGGCCTTCCTTGGGCAGCCTTGACCTACCCAGGAGAGCAGGCCCACCCTTGGACACCCTGAAAGTAGGGAGTCTGGCCTAGCTAAGTCTTGGCCTCCTTGGATAGTCCTCCTTGGATCTGGGGCATCTGCTCCAGGTAAAATCCCAACTTTTCCAGTAAACATGCTGGGTTTATTCCACTTCCTCCAGTCTCCTGACCACCCAGTCGACGTCAGTTGCTTCCAGGCACCCCTGTGTCCTGCAGCCCTGTGCTCTTGCCACCAAGTGTCATGACCCACATGTTTTATTTGTTTTTTTCTTTAACATCTTTACTGGAGTATAATTGCTTTAAAATGTTGTGTTAATTTCTGCTGTACAACAATGTGAATCAGCTATATGTATACATATAACCCCATATACCCTCCCTCTTGAGCCTCCCTCCCACCCTCCCTACCCCACCCCTCTATGTGGTCACAAAGCCCCGAGCTATCTCCCTGTGCACTGCAGCTGCTTCCCACTAGCCATCTATTTTACATTTGGTAGTGTATATATGTCAATGATACTCTCTCATTTTGTCCCAGCTTACCCTTCCCCCTCCCTGTGTCTTCAAGCCCATTCTCTACGTCTGTGTCTTTATTCCTGTCCTGCCACTAGGTTCATCAGGACCATTTTGTTTTGTTTTGTTTTGCTTTAGATTCCATATATCTGTGTTAGCATATGGTATTTGTTTTTCTCTTTCTGACTTACTTCACACTGTATGACAGACTCTAGGTCTATCCACCTCACTACAAATAACTCAATTTCATTTCTTTTTATGGCTAATATTCCATTATATATATGTGCCACATCTTCTTTACCCATTCATCTGTTGATGGACACTTAGTTTGCTTCCATGTCCTGGCTATTGTAAATAGAGCTGCAATGAACATTGTGGTACATGACTCTTTTTGAATTATGGTTTTCTTAGGGTATATGGCCAGGAGTGGGATTGCTGGGTTGTATGGTAGTTCTATTTTTAGTTTTTTAAGGAACCTCCATACTGTTCTCCATAGTGGCTGTATCAACTTACATTCCCACCAGCACAGCAAGAGGGTTCCCTTTTCTCCACACCCTCTCCAGCATTTCTTGTTTGTAGATTTTTTGATGATGGCCATTCTGACTGGTGTGAGGTGATGCCTCATTGTAGTTTTGATTTGCATTTCTCAAATGATTAGTGATGTTGAACATCCTTTCATGTGTTTTTTGGCAATGTGTTTGTTTCTTTGGAGAAATATCTATTTAGGTCTTCTGTCCATTTTTGGATTGGGTTGTTTGTTTTTGATATTGAACTGCATGAGCTGCTTGTATATTTTGGAGCAGAGAAGTTTCAACAAAATTCAACACCCATTTATGATAAAAACTCTCCTGAAAGTAGGCATAGAGGGAACCTACCTCAACATAATAAAGTCCATATATGACAAACCCACAGCCAACATTGTTCTCAATGGTGAAAAACTGAAACCATTTCCTCTAAGATCAGGAACAAGACAAGGTTGCCCACTCTCACCGTTATTATTCAACATAGTTTTGGAAGTTTTAGCTACAGCTACTAGAGAAGAAAAAGAAATAAAAGGAATCCAAATCAGAAAAGAAGACCCACATGGTCTTGCTCATTTTCTTCTGTGCTTATTGATGTCAAGTCTCCTCAGGAGGGTAGAGCCTTGGCTGTCTTGTCCATTATGGTGTCCCTGGGCCTGGCACAGAGCCTGGCCCAAGGAGGGTGCTTGGCATAAGTGTGAGGAACAAATGGATGAATGAGGGGAGAGGGACCCATCCATCAGCATGTGGGTGTCCTGTCGGGTCGGACCCCAGGGACTGAGCCAGTCCTAAGAAACTCTCGGCTCACAGGCTGAACAGGAAAACACAGGAAGACAAGTCTTCCTGCAGGAGAGGGATGCTGCCTCCTCCCCAGAAGACCTCTCCCTGGTCTCTGGTGACTCTAGAACTAACCCAGGTACTCTGAAAGCCTGGGTCCCTGCTCAGAGTGGGGAGGGGCTGGCAGGCTCCAGACTAGTGCCTAGGCTGGTTTCCCTGAGGGCCTGGGTAAAGGTTCTGTTGAGCACAACCCTTAGTGAAATTAAAATAGCCAACCTGAACATCAAATGCTTTGTGCTTTAAATTGTGCGCCTGAAGGAGGGTGTCCAAGATGCCCTAGTTCCCAGCACAGCCATGGCTGGGCCATTAGGAGTGGGCAGCCAGGCCCCCAGATAGCTTTTGCCAGAAAAGTAACCAGGGCTCTCCTGACCATGGCCATGGTCAGGTGGGCTCACCAGGGCCTAAACTAACTCCCCTTCCCCTCTCATTCTCCCCAGAAGGTGCCGGGCTGGCTGGGAAGAGCCTCTGTCTCTGGCCTTCAGCCACGCTCCCTGAACCCATGCATTAGAGCTACTGTGAGCTCTTCAGGTCCCAGTACCCATGTCTCCACAAGCTCTGTCAGGCCCTGCAGGTGAGACTTGGCTTGGGTGGCTGCACAGGGAATGGGCTTTCCCCGAGTACCTGAGATGCTCTCAGTTCTGCTTTTTTGGCTGTCGGCACATCTTCATGCTAATCATTATGGGTGTGATTCATTCTGCTAGTGGTTAGCAAGCTGTGCAACTTCTAGGACATTTTGATGATCCATGGGGATACCATGATGGAGTTTTTGAAATCAGGGTATCTGCAGAGGGTTGGAGTATCTAGTGACCCTCTGATAAACCTAAGTGCCATGAGTAAGAAGAAGGCAGGAATGACCCCAAAGACGGCTGAGATGGGCTTGGGGACGTCATGATAGGGGATGAGATTGAGCTGAGATGGAAGGTAAGTATGTTTTGGAAGTGAGTGGACTGCATTCTAGGCAGGTGCAACAGGATCCTGAAAGTGTAGAAGTCAGAGGCGTATGGTGTGTCCCAGAAGAATCCCTGGGGAGGCAGGACATGTTGAGAAAGGCTTTGGATGCCACATTAGGGAGATGGAATTTTAGGCTGCAGGTAAAGGATAACAGGAGAGATTACATCCCTCTGTGGTTAGGGCCAAGGAAATGACCCAGGTGCAACCCAAGGGTTAGAAGAGGCCTATAGTTGGCTGGTTTTTATAAACAGGTCATCTCCTTCAGCATCCTGTGGGGTGATTTGGGTCCAAGGCTGGATGCATTCCAAAGCACCCAAGGGTGCTACTAGGGGCATTGGTGCAGCTGTTGCTGAGCCTGGAGCCTACCCTCACAGCTGTGGATATTCCCAAGATATTCCTGATGGCACTGGCTATTGTTCAGAGATCTCATCCTGTACCAAAGACAACCAGCCATCATATGTGTGTCCCTGGGGTCATAGAATCTGGCTAGCCTGGACCACATGGTGATGGATCTTTGACCTTTATTCCAGGGACCTGGCACCTGGTTGAGGAGGAGCCAGCACCTCGAAGTCTACACTGAGATGCTGTTTCATGAATCATGCATGGGGCAATTTAGAGTGAAGAATTCCCTAGGTACCACTTGGTATAGATAAGGCCCTTGAATACTAGGGTCTTATCTATAACTTTTAAAAATATTTTGTGATGTAGTGGATTTTTTTAACATCTTTATTGGAGTATAATTGCTTTACAATGTTGTGTTATATTTTGCTATACAACAACATGAATCAGTTATATATATACATATAACCCCATATCCCCTCTCTCTTGCATCTCCCTCCCAACCTCCCTATGCCACCCCTCTAGGTGTTCACAAAACACTGAGCTGATCTCCCTGTACTATGCTGCTGCTTCTCACTAGCTATCTATTTAACATTTGGTAGTGTATATATGTCAGTGCTACTCTTTCACTTCATCCCAGGTAACCCCTCCCCTTCCCCATGTCCTTAAGTCCATTCTCTACTTCTGCATCTTTATTCCTGTCCTGCCACTAGGTTCATCAGAATCTTTTTTTTTCTTAGATTCCATGTATATGTGTTAGCATACGGCATTTGTTTTTCTCTTTCTGACTTAATTCACTCTGTATGACAGTCTCTAAGTTCATCCACCTCACTACAAATAACTCAATTTTGTTTCTTTCTATGTGTGAGTAATATTCCATTGTATATATGTGCCACATCTTCTTTACCCATTCATCTGTTGATGGACACTTAGGTTGCTTCCATGTCCTGGCTATTGTAAATAGAGCTGCAATGAACATTGTGGTACATGACTCTTTTTGAATTATGGTTTTCTTAGGGTATATGCCCAGGAGTGGGATTGCTGGGTTGTATGGTAGTTCTATTTTTAGTTTTTTAAGGAACCTCCATACTGTTCTCCATAGTGACTGTATCAACTTACATTCCCACCAGCACAGCAAGAGGGTTCCCTTTTCTCCACACCCTCTCCCACATTTATTGTTTGTAGATTTTTTGATGATGGCCATTGTGACTGGTGTGAGGTAATACGTCATGTGGTTTTGATTTGCATTTCCCTAATGATTAGTGATGTTGAACATCCTTTCATGTGCTTGTTGGCAATCTGTATGTCTTCTCTGGTGAAATGTCTATTTAGGTCTTCTGCCCATTTTTGGATTGGGTTGTTTGTTTTTTTGATATTGAGCTGCATGAGCCACTTGTATATTTTGGAGATTAATCCTTTGTCAGTTGCTTCATTTGCAAATATTTCCTCCCATTCTGAGGGTTGTCTTTTTTGTCTTGTTTATGGTTTCCTTTGCTGTGCAAAAGCTTTTAAGTTTCATTGTTTATTTTTGGTTTTATTTTCATTTCTCTAGGAGGTGGGTCAAAAAGGATCTTGCTGTGATTTGTGTCATAGCTTGTTCTGCCTATGTTTTCCTCTAAGAGTTTTATAGTGTTTGGCATTACATTTAGGTATTTAATCCATTTTGAGTTTTTTTTTGTGTATGGTGTTACGGAGTGTTCTAATTTCGTTCTTTTACATGTAGCTGTCCAGTTTTTCCAGCACCACTTATTAAAGGGGCTGTCTTTTCCCCACTGTATACTCTTGCCTCCTTTGTCATAGATTAGGTGACCATAGGTGTGTGGATTTATCTTTGGGCTTTCTCTCCTGTCCCATTGATCTATATTTCCATTTTTGTGCCAGTACCATACTGTCTTGATTACTGTAGCTTTGTAGTATAGTCTGAAGTCAGGGAGGCTGATTCCTCCAGTCTGTTTTTCTTTCTCAAGATTGCTTTGGCTATTCAGGGTCTTTTGTATTTCCATACAAATTGTGAAATTTTTTGTTCTAATTCTGTGAAAAATGCCGTGGGTAGTTTGTTAGGGATTGCACTGAACCTGTAGATGGCTTTGGGTAGTATAGTCATTTTCACAATGTTGATTCTTCCAATCCATGAACATGGTATATCTCTCCATCTGTTTGTATCATCTTTAATTTCTTTCATCAGTGTCTTATAATTTTCTGCATAGAGGTCTTTTGTCTCCTTAGGTAGGTTTATTCCTAGGTATTTTATTCTTTTTGTTGCAGTGGTAAAAGGGAGTGTTTCCTTAATTTCTCTTTCAGATTTTTCATTGTTAGTGTATAGGTATGCAAGAGATTTCTGTGCATTAATTTTGTATCCTGTTTTTACCAAATTCATTGATTAGCTCTAGTAGTTTTCTGGTAGCATCTTTAGGAATCTCTATGTATAGTATCATGTCATCTGCAAACAGTTACAGTTTTACTTCTTCTTTTCCAATTTGGATTCCTTTTATTTCTTTTTCTTCTCTGATTGCTGTGGCTAAAACTTCCAAAACTAATTGAATAATAGCCATGAGAGTGGGCAACCTTGTCTTGTTCCTGATCTTAGAGGAAATGGTTTCAATTTTTCACCATTGAGAATGATGTTGACCGTGAGTTTTGTCATATATGGCCTTTTTATGTTGAGGTAGGTTCCCTCTATGCCCACTTTCTTTAGAGCTTTTATCATAAATGAGTGTTGAATTTTGTCAAAAACTTTTTCTGCATCTATTGAGTTTATCATATGGTTGTTATCCTTCAGTTTGTTAATATGATGTACCACATTGGTTGATTTGTGTATATTGAAGAATACTTGCATTCCTGGGGTAAACTCTAGATGATCATGGTGTATGATACTTTTAATGTGCTATTGGATTCTGTTTGCTAGTATTGTGTTGAGGATTTTTGCCTCTATGTTCATCAGTGATATTGGCCTTTAGTTTTATTTTTTTGTGACACCTTCTTCTTGGATTGATCCCTTGGTCATTATGTAGTGACTTTCCTTATCTCTTATAACAGTCTTTATTTTAAAGTCTATTCTGTCTGATATGAGTATAGCTACTCCAGCTTTCTTTTGATTTCCATTTGCATGGAATATCTTTTTCCATCCCCTCACTTTCAGTCTGTATGTGTCCCTAGGTCTGAAGTGGGTCTCTTGTAGACAGCATATATATGGGTCTTGTTTTTGTATCCACTCAGGTAGTCTGTGTCTTTTGTTTGGAGCATTTAGTCCATTTACATTTAAGGTAATTATCAATATGCATGTTCCTATTACCATTTTCTTAATTGTTTTGGGTTTGTTATTGTAGATCTTTTCCTTCTCTTGTGTTTCCTGCCTAGAGAATTTCCTTTAGCATTTGTTGTAAAGCTGGTTTGGTGGTGCTGAATTCTCTTAACTTTTCCTTGCCTGTAAAGTTTTAATTTCTCCGTTGAACCTGAATGAGATCCTTGCTGAGTAATCTTGGTTGTGGGTTTTTCCCTTTCATTACTTTAAATATGTTCTGCCACTCCCTTCTGGCTTGCAGAGTTTCTGCTGAAAGATCAGCTGTTAACCTTATGGGGTTTCCCTTGTATGTTATTTGTTGCTTTTCCCCTGCTGCTTTTAATATTTTTTCTTTGAATTTAACTTTTGATAGTTTGATTAATATTTGTCTTGACATGTTTCTCCTTGTATTTATCCTGTATGGGACTCTCTGTGCTTCCTGGACTTGATTGATTGACTATTTTCTTTCCCATGTTAGGGAAGTTTTCAACTCTAATCTCTTCAAATATTTTCTCTGTCCCTTTTTTTTCTCTTCTTCTTCTGGGACCCCTGTAATTCGAATGTTGGTGCGTTTAATGTTGTCCCAGAGGTCTCTGAGACTGTCCTCAATTCTTTTCATTCTTTTCTCTTTATTCTGCTCTGTGGCACTTATTTCCACTATTTTATCTTCCAGGTCACTTATCCGTTCATCTGCCTCAGTTATTCTGCTATTGATTCCTTCTAGAGAATTTTAAATTTCATTTATTGTGTTGTTCATCTTTTTTTGTTTGCTCTTTAGTTCTTCTAGGTCCTTTTTAAGCGTTTCTTGTATTTTCTCCATTTTATTTCAAGATTTTGGATGTTTTTTACTATCATTACTTTGAATTCTTTTTCAGGTAGACTGCCTATTTCCTCTTCATTTGTTTGATCTGGTGTGTCCTTACCTTGCTCCTTCATCTGCTGCATATTTCTCTGTCTTCTCATTTTGTTTAACTTACTGTGTTTGGGGTCTCCTTTTCACAGACTGCAGGTTCATAGTTCCCGTTATTTTTGGTGTCTGGCCCCTGTGGGTGAGGTTGGTGCAGTGGCTTGTGTGGGCTTCCTGGTGGAGGGGTCTGGTGCCTGTGTTCTTGTGGGTGGGGCTGTATCTTGTCCTTTTGGGGGGCAGGGCCATGTCCGGTGGTGTGTTTTGGAGTGTCAGTGAACTTAGTATGTCTTTAGGCATCCTCTCTGCTAGTGGGTGGGGTTGTGTTCCTGTCTTGCTAGTTGTTTGGCATGGGCTTCTAGCACTGGAGCTTGCTGGCCGTTGGGTGGAGCTGGGTCTTAGTATTGAGATGGAAATCTCTGGGAGAGCTCTCACTGATTGATATTACGTGGGGCTGGGAGGTCTCTGGTGGTCCAATGTCCTGAATTCAGCTCTCCCACCTCAGAGGCTCAGGACCAACACCCAGCTGGAACACCAAGACCCTGTCAGCCACATGGCTCAGAAGAAAAGGAAGAAAGATTAAGGAAAAAAAAAAAAGGAAAGACAAAACTCTAGGACAAATGGTAAAAGTAAACCTATACAGACAATATCACACCAAGAAGCATACACATACACACTTACAAAAAGAGAAAAAGGAAAAAAATATATATATATAAAGGAAGAAAGCAACCAAACCAATAAACAAATCCACCAGTGATAATAAGTTCTAAATAATAAACTAAGATAAACATAAAACCAGAAACAAATCAGATGAAGAAAGCAAACCCCAAGTCTACAGTTGCTCCCAAAGTACACTGCCTCAATTTTGGGAACATTCATTGTCTATTCAGGTATTCTTCAGATGCAAAATTTATCAAGTTGATTGTGGGGATTTAATCTGCTGTTCTTGAGGCTGCATGGAGAAATTTCCTTTCTCTTCTTTGTTCACACAGCTCCTGGGTTTCAGCTTTGGTTTTGGCCCTGCCTCTGTGTGTAGGCCGCCCTCAGGAGTATTTTCCCCACCCAGACAGGAGGGGGTTAAAGCAACAGCTGATCAGTGCTCTTTTGCTCACTCAGGCGGGGTGGAAGGAAGGGTACAGTTGTCATAATTGGAATGTGGGCGAGCCTGCAGTGACAGAGGCTGGTGTAACGTTGCAACAGCCTAGGTGTGCCGTGTGTTCTCCCGGGGAAGTTGTCCCTGGATCACAGGATCCTGGCAGTGGCATGCTGTACAGGCTCCTGGGGGGTTGTGGATAGTGACCTGCACTTGCACACAGGATTCTCGGTGGCAGCAGCTGCAGCATTAGCGGTTCATGCCCGCCTCTGGTATCCGAGCTGATAGCTGTGGCTCATGCCTGTCTCTGGAGCTTGCTTGGGTGGTGCTCTGCCTTCTGTGGGCACACTGGAAAGGAATCCCCTCTCCTCACGCACCTCAAAACAAAGGTCTCTTGCCTCTCCAGCTGGTCCAGACTTTTTCCTGGACTCTCTCCCGGCTAGCTGTGGCACACTAGCTCCCTTCAGGCTGTGTTCACCCAGCCAACCCCAGTCCTCTCCCTGGGGTCTGACAACTGAAGCCTGAGCCTCAGCTCCCAGCCCCCACCCGTGTCCCGGTGGGTGAGCAGATGAGCATCTCAGGCTGGTGAGTGATGGTTGGCACCAATCCTCTGTGTGGGAATCTCGCTGCTTTCCCCTCTTGCTGCGCTCTCCTTCATGGCTCTGAAGCTTCCCTCCTGCCCACCTTCCTAGTGTGTGGAAACCTTTCCTCCTTCACAGCTCCCTCCCAGAGGTGCGAGTCCCATCCCTATTCTTTTGGCTCTGTTTTTTCTTTTGCCCTACCCAAGTACATGGGGATTTTCTTGCCTTTTGGGAAGTCTGAGGTATTCTGCTAGTGTTCAGTAGGTGTTCTGTAGGAGTTCTTCCACTTGTAGATGTATTTTTGATGTATTTATGGGGAGGAAGGTGATCCATGTCTTACTCTTCTGCCATCTTGAAGGTCTCGGTGGATTATTTTTGTGAGAGGAATTTTGGAAAGTCCTGGTTAGAAGGAAAGAAAAAAAATGAAAGGAGGGAGGAAGGAAGGGAAGGAGGGAGGGAGAGAGAAAATGAGAGAAGAAGAAGAAAGAAAGAGAGAGAGAGAGAGAGAGAGAGAGAGAGGGAGGGAGGGAGGAAGGAAGGAAGAGCAAGTTTAAAACTGTCCCCAGTGGGACTTCCCTGGTGGTGCAGTGGTTAAGTCCGCCTGCCAGTGCAGGGGACAGGGGTTTGAGCCCTGGCCCGGGAGGATCCCACATGCCATGGAGCAACTGGGCACGTGTGCAACAACTACTGGGCCTACTGTCTGGAGCCTGCAAGCCACAACTACTGAACCCATGTGCCACAACTACTGAAGACTGCACGCCTAGAGCCTGTGCTCTGCGACAATAGAAGCCACTGCAAAGAGAAACCCGCGTACCGCAGTGAAGAGTAGCCCCTGCTTGCAGCAACTAGAGAAAGCCCATGTGCAGGAATGAAGACCCAATGCAGCCAAAAAAATTAATTAATTAATTAAATTTATAAAAAACAAACAAACAAACAAAAACTCTCTCCAAGCCTCCCCGGATGTTGGTGTGCTATCACTGTGATTTCCAACATGTTTTTCAGCAGGTGGTTGGACTCTTCTTGCTATTTTATGAAGCAATAGGTCCTGTGTTGTTACCACCAATGCTGTTTTCTGGGACTAAGGCAACTAGTGTCTTGACTCCTGACTTCCTCTGGCTGGAAGCACTGCAACAATTTCTAAAAATTGCATAAGCAATGTCACAATCTGTCATGAAGATAATAAGTGACTCAAACATTTTTGTCATTGTCATAATGACACTTGTTCAGTAAACATTGAAAGAAGGAAAAAAAGCAACAGCAATACCAGTATTCCCATATCACTGTTTCCATTTTTCTATGCTTCCATTTTGTGCTTTTCCTTATTGTGACCTCAAACTGATACATCATGTTTACTTTACTGTCTATTGCAGCTAGACATTTACATGGTTTCCAGTTTTGCCTGGCATAGATAACACTCCAGTGAACCTTTCCCTGCATGTGACTTTTTAAAAAATTTTGGAGTATTTCCTTATGATGAACTACTTTGACTGGAGTCACTGGGTAAAGCAGAAGAGGCATTTTTAGGGCTTCTTAAGCACAATGCTGAGTGGCCTCTACCCAGCACACAGCACTGAGGACCGTTTTCTTCCTATAATATTTTATTCAAGAATTGTATCGCAAACTTGATTCACACCAGCAGGCGGGCCCTGCACAACTCTGGTGCAGCTGCTCTAGGAAGGTATTTTGGAGTCCAGCAGGTTCTGGAATGGACCCAACCATAAGGCAGTGTGCACCCCTCACTTGGAAGGGGACGGCTGGCTATCTTCACTCCAGTGACCCCCAGGCATCTCAAACTCAACTTGCCCCAATCAGAGGGAACCATCTCCTCACCGAGAGTCTGCTCAGACTCCAGTAGTTCCAGCATTCAACCTCGAAGTTAGTTTCTTAATCACCCCACCAACTCCCCAACATACACGTACCCAAATCCCTCACCAAGACCTTGCAAATGTGTCTTCTATTTCCATATATGCATTTTACTATATGCATGTTTTACCTCAATTTAACAAAAAGATCATTAAAAAAAAACCCAGTCTGAATCCACCCCAACTTTCAACTCCAACCAATAGTTTGGTTCAGACCCTGATCTAGACGCCTCCAGCACCTGGCCTCCTGCCTCCAGCCAGACCTCCGTTTCAGAGTCATCTGGGTGCTTTTAAACAAGCACACTCCTGTGTCACCCTGGGTCTGAGAGCCGGGCCTGGGGACTGACATCTTGGCCTCGCTCCCCAGGTGATCTGTGTGTAGAATGATGGTGACAGCAGCACTTCAAGAGGACGTCCACTTGCCCTGGTGTGGCCTGACTTCTAGCAACTAGTTGCTCATTTTCCACTAGTTATTTCTTACAGTTTACTCTCTAGTAACACCAAAGAACTTGTAATCCCTCCCCACATCAACACACACACACACACGCATGTGCAGGGTGCTCTAAATCAGCCACATCTCTGTCCAGGCTGTGCCCCTGCCAGGCCCCTCCCTCTGTCCAACTCACTAACTCCCCCAGAGAGGATACTGTCCTTTGTCAACTCATGCAGGCTCTTGCTGGAGTGGTTCCATTCTTTCAGCACTCACTAGCTGGGACCAACCTCTTTTGGGGGAATGGATGGGAGAGAAGCATTGTGGGTAACAGGAAACCCCACATCAGAATTTAAAATGGAGGCGGGATAACTTACCACACTCATCATGTGTAAATGTGTGTGTGTGTGTGTGTGTGTGTGTGTGTGTGTGTGTGTGTGTGTGTGTGTATGGAGAGAGAGAGAGGAGAAAAGGGATCAAGTTTTCAGAACAAATAAATGACATCCTTATCTGACAAAGTATTTTTTCTGATTTGTGAATTGATATATAAATATGAAAAGTTTCATAAAGGCACCAAATTAAAGTATGGTTTGTTATTCAGTCAACAAAACCACGCAAAGAATAATATGACATGAACAAAAACTGGAAACTTTGCAAGGAATGCAGGGGATATTTGAAAGTTTGAAGTGGGAAACTTACCCCCAGCCCTCACAGCTGGACAGGCTGAAATTCTCTTTTCTTCAGAATTAGAGTGTGGGTCATGGGGATGCTGATGAACTCCTTAATGACAGTCCGTGAGAGGATGGGCTTGGGGAGGGGAAGGATTCCACCATGGGGTGCATACCACTTTTCTCCCTCCATCCTTCCAAGATAGCATTAGGTTGTACACCCCGCAGCTGCCCCAGCAGGATTCATTACTTAGAAGGGAAAATGCCCCAGCGAGTTCACCCAAGTGGGGAATTGCTCCAAATATGGTACGCACATCAGGTGCTGTGCAGGGACCCTAAGGGCCAGAAGCACTTGCTTGTAAAATAGATTAGATTGGGCAATCCACAGGCTTCCAGGGATGTTGTTTAGAATTCTGCAGTCACCTGGGGGCGTCAATCTGGGCCTTAAGCAGGCTATGGCCGAGGTTCCCCTCTGCCTCTTCCCAGAAGACCTGGGAGGCTCCACTTCTTCCACATCTGCCTTGCCAGGGACTCTTGAAGACAACAGAGTGACTTTTCCAGAGCTGCAGAGGTAGAGGTGGAAGGAAGGGAGGGAAGGTTGGTCTGGGACCCTGCAGCCGGATCAATGCCTCCTGAATGGACCCAGGCAGGAAGGTGAGGGCCTGGGATCCCAGTCGGGGATGGGGGAAAGGGGAGTAGAGGGCAGCTTGTTGTAAAGTCTTGTTGCCCCCCGCCATGAGGCCCCTTTGCTCCACAGCAGAAGCCCCTGGAGCCACTGCGATAATCCTGTACAAGAGAAGTGTCCCCAGGCCCCCTCCTGCTCTCATTTTCCCCTCCAGGCTCCCTCTCTGCCCAGACCCCTGTGGTCCAGCCTCCTTTCTCTCTGGCCCTCCCTACTGCGCATACGACTTTTGAGCAGATCACCACCTTTTATTTTCCAACTGCCCTTGTCTGGCCTCTACAAACCCACTGTCTCCAGATTCAGCTGACACCCCCACCCTTTCTCTGTAGCCCCCCACCTCTTCCTGGAATGATGGCCAGCCTGCCACTCAGGCCCCCAGCCCTTTGCCTCTCTCTCTACCATCTCACCCCATGGCTCTGAATAAATGACTCTTGAATTTGTTTTATCCCACTGAGTTCTCCCAATAGCCTTGAAAATCTCCAGATGACAAACCTGAGCCGCAAGAGTGTTGATGACATGCCCACGGTCACCAGAAAAAAGGTGGAGCTGGTTCTGCAGTGAGATGCTTACTCCACATTGCGTCCTCCCCCCGGTGACCTGGGCTCCCCTCCCCTAATATATTTGGACCCCAAGGCAAGGGCACAAAGGGACACCCACAAAAGCTATGCAAAAATATTTACAAATTGTAACTTAACGCTATTTCTAATATTTTTTCCCCTCTTATCTTAGTAAATATATTTTTGCAATGACATGAAAAGGCTGGTTCAAATTAAGAATTTTACCGCATTATAAGTTCTGCAGGAGAATGTGGTGGTGAGGAGAGCCCTGCTGCCCAGCTCTAGCCTGTCCTCTCCTTATACCCCAGGTTCCACCTGACACTGTGAGCAGCCCCGAGTGTATAGGATCAGGATCATTCCAGCTCCTGTGTGTGCCCTGAGCATGCACCATCAGTGGTGTGGCCTCCCTAGAGAGGACGGGCCAGCAGAGGCTTGTGCAGACCCTTGAGAGTTGAATGGGGATTCTGGGCCCTGGGGCCTGGGCTTTAGGTGGGCTCCTCCCCTGGGCCCATACACTTTTGTCCCAACTGGAAGAAGGTCTGAGCAGTCCCCACGAACAGGGCACAGTGGGCTTCACTTCCAGGAGAGGCCTGGCTGTCCCTACACTGCCTTTAGTCCCTACTGCAGGACACTGATGGTTGGCTGGAGCCTGGAATACAAACAAACATCCCAGGGGCCTCCTCTGAATTGGCTCAGTTCCCTGGAACTCACAGAGACAGGGCACCCACATCCCTTGGGGTATGGTGGGTACTTCCTCACAGGCCTCCTGCTCTGGGGGAAGTGAAGAAGCTTCTTTCAGCTCCCAGTTGTGAAGTCAGAGCCCTGGTGCAGGGTGTATAGCTCCTATACCTGTGGGGGCTGGGAGGGAGGGCAGTGCAACATCTGGTAAGGGTGGGCGTCAGGGTCCACTGGCAGCAGGAGCAGGGAAAGAGGACCGGAGGCTGGTGCTGGACCAGAGGTTGGGAGCAGGCTTTGGGGCCTCCATCTTGGCAGCACAACTGGGGCCCCAGCTTCATCTTTGCTGCTTTCTCTCGGATGGGTCAGATCTGAGGGGATTTCTCTGTGTTCTGAGCCTTTTGTCTATGAGAGGAGAGAGGGATGGGGTTCATCCATGTTGCAGCATGTGTCAGCATTTCCTTCCTTTTTAAGACTGAATAATATTCCATTATATGAATATATTACATTTTTTTATTCTTTCATTTGTCAATGGACACTTGGATTGTTCTAGTTCTTAGCTATTGTGAATAATGTTGCTGTCAACATGGGTGTGCTTCTTTCTTTTAAAAAATTATGTCATGGGACTACCCTGGTGGTCCAGTGTTTAAGACTTCACCTTCCAACGCAAGGGGTGAGGGTTCAGTCTCTGGTCGGGGAGATGGGATCCCACATGCCTGGTGGCCAAAACACCAAAACATAAAACGGAAACAATATTGTAACAAATTCAATGAAGACTTTAAAAAATTGTCATCAAAAAATCTTTAAAAAAAGTTATGTCATGAATATTGTCCTTCCTAGTGTCAGAGGAGGAGAGGCTTTGAGAAGGCCAGGGAGGAGGTTCCATGCCCAGCCTCCAAGCTATTTCCTCCAGTCATGCTGCCCCAGCAGGGACCCAGCATTTCCAAAGGGGGCAGAGTCAGAAAAGGCAGCACGATAGGCTCATGGCTCCCGAGTCTGGTTCTGGCACAAGTCTGATGTGTATCAAGGGAAGGGAGTTCTGATGTTGAGATGTCATACTGAGTGTCTGCAAATGGACAATGACAATGTCATTTGGCTAATATTGATATTTAGCAAATTAGCCAGCTGGTAATTGAAATTAAGTGATGAGACTGGTCTTGAAAAATAGCCATGTGCTAAAGTGTAGTCAGCCAATCAGAAGACAATCAACTTCCTGAATACCTTTTGGCCCACGTTGAAGATATGGAGTGAGAGTAAAGCAACACTGGGGAGGGGTTGGGGTGGGGTGAGGGTGGTGGGAGGAGGGGTGGAGGTGGTGGGGGATGGGGCATTGTGGGTACAAGTAATATTAGCCACTTTTTTTTAAACACCTTTATTGGAGTATGATTGCTTTACAATGGTGTGTTAGTTTCTGCTTTAGAACAAAATGAATCAGTTATACATATATATATGTCCCCATATCTCTTCCCTCTTGCATCTCCCTCCCTCCCACCCTCCCTAATATTAGCCACTTTTGATCGAGTACTTCTTGAGTGCCCGGAAATGTGTGAATTGCTTCTCACACATGTGGTAATGAAGGGGAGAAAGGTTGTCCCCTGTACTGAGTTGAATGGTGGTTCCCCAAATATATGTCTACATCCAAATCCCTAGAAACCTGTGAGTATTGTCTTATTTGGGAAAAAGGTCTTCATAGATGTAATTAAGTTAGGGGTCTTGAGATGAAATCATCCTGGATTACCTGGACGGGCCCTAAATCAATGACAAGTGTCCATATGAGACAGAATAGGAGACCCAGACACACAGAGGAGAAGCTCACATGGTCATGGAGGCAGAGATGGGGGCCATGGAGCCACCAGAACTGGAAGAGGCAAGGAACAAGATCTCCCCTAGAACCTCCAGAGGTGAACATGGCCCTGCAACACCTCAAGGTGGGACTTCTGGCTCCGGAACTGACAGAATAAATTCCTGCTGTTTTAAGCGATCCAGTTTGTAGCAATTATTGTGGCAGCCCCAGGAAATTAATACAGTCCTTGAAAATTGTATTATTAAAATCTGCAAACCAGGTGTGGGTGACTAAATTGATGTGAACTCCAGCTTTGTCTATCAGTTTGAGGTCAGCCATTTCAGCTGGAGGAGGCAATATGGGGAAAGGATGATGAGTTAGGAGGAGGAGTTGAAGGTTTAGTGGAAGGAGCAGCAGCCTGCGAGACATGGTTGCACGTATGAAGATCTGTGAGAGATTTCCCAAATGTTTGACTGGAATTTCATTTATTTCTAGCTATTTGCAAATTGTCCTGAAAACCTCCCACCTCTCTCTCTCTCTTCATCACACACTCACACACATTTATTCAATGTGAGCAACTGCTTACACATCAGTGCCCACCAACACATTGACTGTGCTGCTAGGCTAACTTGATTTAGTGTAAACCTTAAAGTAAAACTTTTCCCATCTCTGTGACAAAATTATTAATGTCGATCACCATTTGCAACTGATTGTCTGTGAATCAGAATTTCCTTAATAGTCTATATAACCCCCCCCACCAAAAACCCCTAAAAAACCATCAACTATAGCCTTCAATTTTTAACTGCATCCAGGCCCAAAGCCGTGTCATACTTTAAGAAACACAATGCATTTGGTAATTTCCAGTTTTATTTACATCTTTCCAAAACATTTAAGTATTTGGTCCATAGTGATTTTGCCTCAAATTTCCATAAGCATTCTCACTTGCTAACACTGAGATCCCAGGGAAACTCCTGCTTTCCCAGCTCCTCATGCCCCCACCTCGGTCCCTTCCCCACCTCTCCCCTCACTGTGAACTCCGGCCACATCAATGTCCCCTGACAAGTGGCATCAACTGTGGAGCACATCCTCCCACCCTCATTGCTTTCTTTTTCTTCTATTTTGAAAATCTACCTTCTTGGATTTGGCCCTTGTGTGAGAGTTGGGGAGCATGAAGGTTGTGCAACCCCCGGGGGGGTTAATAATTTTCATCCTGTCTCATCACAGTTATACATCTAAATACATAAAATATATTTATACCTAGAAACCACTGCTTTTGTCTGTTGTATATATTACTGTTACATGTCATATTTTATTTAAGGGGGAGGGTCAGTACCAAACACAAACTTGGAAGGAGGAAGTGGAGGGAGCGAGTACTTGTCTGGATTTATCCATCAGGTCCAAGGGGGTGATGCTTGATTGGGACCCAACCTTCTCAGGGCCCTACCTTTGTCTGGAGGCAGGACCCCTCACGACTCCCCACCCCTGTGCTCACAGCACACATGCACACCAGGCGCCATTCCTATGACTTGGTTTTCTGGGAATTCCAGCCAGAAATCCTTCTGGGGAATCAATTAATTTCAACCCCTTGAAAAGAGCACCCCTCAGTGTGAAGGAATCATTTGGCAGTTCTGAATTTAATCATATGAGTTGGCTTCCCCGAGTCGTCCAGCTGTGACATATGATCACGATGCTGGGCCAGCCAAGAACATGGGACATTTCTGTGGAATGCTACTCTAGGGCTTCCTGGTGAAACAGAAAGTGTCCCTGCCCCTTGCTGACTTTCATCAAAGTGGAATCAGATGATAGACAACAAACATTTGTTGGTCAAGAGTGGGATACTTTGGCACAAGCCACCTGGCTTCAGGCAAACCACCAACCAGGCAGCCTCTGGCAGGAGGGTCTGTCAGCTACCCTCAGGGGAGGGGCCCCACCTAGTAAGGGTCAAAGGTGGTGGTAGTTGACTCTTTAGGGGTTTGTGTGGTAAGGGGTGCTCTCCAGGAGATACTCTGCCCATGAGGAAATGTACCTTATCACCCAAGCCCGAATGTCACAGCTCTTCTCTCAGGATGCTTGGTTGCCCCCTGGGGTATCTGTCTGATCTTTGGAGTGGGTCTTAAGGGTTACTTTCTGGTGTATCTGGAGCTTTAAAAGAGTTTCCTCATCTAGGCGTCTGAGAACGGGGTGGCAGAGGCCACCTCAGAGGAGGGTTTTTCCCTTTGAAGCTTGGATGCCTGCTGGTCTTATCTCAAACAGGCTCTGGTAGGGAGATGTGTGCCACTCCATCAGGGACTGCTATTTGATCCTGGGTATTGAGGGAGTGAGTCCTGAGCTTGTACACAAGGTTACTCTGCAGGCACAGATTCTGGAAATAAAGCCAGAATACAGATGGATAACCCAGGCCTTCTGGATTATAATAGGAAAAAACTACATGTTTTCAAAAGGTTGGGATATCTGCACATCCTCTTCTACTTTTATGATAACTACAATGTTGGTTTCCTGAAACCTTGAAAGGGAGCCACCCTTGCAAGTACATGTGCTAAGGGGTGGAGTGTTGCCATGTTGCCACTTGCTCACTGGGTTTTGATATTTGTTGGCAACCCCAAAAGGGATTCAAAGTGAAGCTGCCTTTAATTTGGAATTGATTGAGCATGTCTCCTCAGTTCCTATTAGCATGTGGGGCTTTGAAAAGAGCTTAATTCCTTAATGCTGGCCAAGAAATCAATATCCTAATTAGTGTTCAAAGCAGACAGCTATTTCCAAGCAAAACCTCCTGTTCTGGCATAATTGGCCTGGATTTTCAATTTCAAACCTCTTTTGTAAAATAATGGTAGTGCATGCTTTAAATTTATCAGAGGATCTTTCAAATGTTCAAACATAATTTGTGGGGTTGGGGAATATCACTCTGGAGTCCAACTTCTCTGTGTCCTACTGGGGAGAATGTTCTGGGCTTTATGGTTTGAAGATGATGGCTCCAGGAGTTATTAAGTGCCAGGCACTGACATAAGTTCTGGGAATACAATGGTGAAGCAAAAGAGAAAAAGTTCCATCTCTGGTGGAGTTTATAGTCTAAGAGGGGACAGATATAGTGAGAGGCCCACAGGAATAAATGCACAGTGGCACCAGTGGTAGGAGACAGGCATGGTGTTGGACAGCTTATCCTGGAGACTTGGAGGAGTGACAACTGAGTTCTGGAAGATAGGTAGGTGGGGAGGGGGGAGGTGTGTCCAAGACACAGGAAGGTTGGTGTGGCTGGAGCAGAGATGAGCTATCAGTGCAGGCAGTGCTGAGAACTGATGTCTTCACCAAGAAAGAGAAACGCAGCCCCAGGAGTCCAGGAGATGGCCCAGCCCCTGGCGTGTTGGTGGGAGCTGGCCTGTTGCTCCCAGCTTGGTCCAGGTATCCCACAGACACAAAAAACCTCATGGGCACCAACACCAGGTGAGATGTCCCCGAGGCCATGATGAAGCGTAACAGACTGAGGCCACTTGAAAATCTTGTCTAAGCATAGACACAAAGTCAAGCTGCAAACCACAGAACAGCACACATCCTTCTCTCTGGGTTCAAATCAGCGACTTGCTTCCTCACCTCCATCTAGGCTGCACCCCTGCACACAGCATTTATCATTTCTCAGACACCTAGTTGCAGAATGTTTCCCGCTTCCTGGAAACCCCCATCTAGAGCAGAGTCCCACTTCTTGGACACCCAAAGCCCTGACACGAGCCAAGCCCTCAGCCCTTTCCACATCCTCTGCCCAGATGTCCTCAGTCGTCCCAGGTGTCTGCCTCTCTCTCTGTGTTGGGTGATGCATCACCTGTTCCTGGTGGTGTTCACAGGAAACCCAGAGCAGAGGAAGGGGTGTCATTGGTGTTTTCTCTCCCCTCCCCCCGAACTTGCTCAGGCCCTAAGTTCCTGGTCCAAGAGCAGAGAGGGAGAAGAGAGCTGGGCCGCCACAAAGATATTGCTTGGACGTACCACCATTGTGATCTCACATGGGCAGCATTTTTTAAAGGAGTCTTTTTTCTGGGCATTGAGTTCTTCAGGGACCCCACCCCACATTCACCAGGGAAGGCTCTGCTGAGGGCTCTTGACCTGGGTGAGCACATTTCCAGAGGGCTGGAACCTCCAGCTTTTCTCTAGCATTTTGGCCCACGGTACTTAACCTTTGGAGTGGCTTTGGAGTGTAGTCTGTGCTCGCCCTGACTCTGCCATCAGAGGAGCGTGCTGGTCCAATCACATGGACACTGACTCACTGTATGCTCTACATTGCAGGGGGACAATAAGAGGATTCTAATGGGTCCTCTCAGGGCTCTGCTCGTGAGATTTGAGGTGAAGGGTGACGCACCCTCTGCTCTTCTTCCCCTCTGGGGAGTAGAGAGAAGACTCAAAGGACATCAGTGGCTCTTTCCAAAATTCTGCTCTGCATCCCAGCTACCCCTGATAC
The DNA here is from genome assembly GCF_011762595.2 of Tursiops truncatus. Classification (NCBI taxonomy): domain Eukaryota; kingdom Metazoa; phylum Chordata; class Mammalia; order Artiodactyla; family Delphinidae; genus Tursiops; species Tursiops truncatus. The sequence continues at coordinate 124,638,175 of NC_047035.1, forward strand.
TTTACAACCGCAGTGTGGGTGAGTTTAGGTGCCTTCAGAGCTTCAGCTGAAATGTAGAATCTATGTGCTTCAGAGGAAATGTGTGCAATATTCAGTTGGACTGGGCTCTCAGCACTTCAACCAAGAGCTGTTCCAGCTGGAGCAGGCCAGTTCTGGGCAGTCTGGGAGCAGGAGAAGGGGCCCCCAGAACACTTCCTGATCCCACTTTCTGCCCTTGTGCCTCAGCAGTACCCTGCCCTGGAATGAATGAGCTCGCATCCCATAAATACTCATCTCAGGGCAGCTGCCAATTCTGGCCCCACTCCTGAGGACCAGAGAGTTTGCATCTGTCCCACTTCCCTTGGCACTGAGGCCCGTGGCCATTAGGGTGGAGCTGAGCTCCAGAGCCAGCCTTGGTGGTGTGACCCAGCCGAGTCAGGAGCCTTGGTCCATGCCAGACAGCTTCCCCTGGTGAGGAGAGGCTGCGACAGCCACCCACACCCTCGGAGCCTGTGTCAGCCCCAGTGCAAGTCGAGTGGACCCCGGCTGTCCTCTTGAGAAGTGTGACCATTTAGTCTGAGGGGACAGACTAAGAGTGGCTAAGTTTTCCAGCTGCCCAGCTGCTCTCTCTGCCCAGCAGGGGAAGCCATGCCAAGTCCCAGCTGAGGGAGAGTGTGCAGTTTCTGATGACATCCTCTTAGAAAGGGTCTTCATACAGCCAGGGACCCGCATGATTGGGAGAAAGAGGCTAGTTTTCTTCTTGGAAGTTCCAGCCAAATCAGGTTTATTGAATCACTTTACTGAATCCCAAGAGAAAGACCCTTTGCCTTCAGCCCTGAATGTAGGATTCCTGTTCTCATGTGGATTCTCTTCCAGCGGAATTTGGAGAGAGGCCTGGACTTGGAGCCTACCACTCCTTGTGTGATCACAGGCAAGCCACCTAACCTCTCTGGGCTTTGGCATTCTTTCTTTCTTTCTTTTTTTTTACTTTCTTTTTTAATTGAAGTATAGTTAATTTACAGTGTTGCGTTAGTTTCAAATGTACAGCAAAGTGATTCAGTTATACATATACATACACACATATTCTTTTTCAGATTCTTTTACACTATAGGCTCAAGATATTGAGTATATCAAGATATATACTCAAGATATTGAGTATAGTTCCCTGTGCTATACAGTACATCCTTGTTGTTTACCCCACACCTTTGGTAACCATAAGTTTGTTTTCTATGTCTGTGAGTATATTTGTTTTGTAAATAAGTTCATTTGTATAATTTTTTTAGATTGGACAAATAGATATCATATAATATTTGTCTTTTTCTGTCTGACTTATTTCACTTAATATGATAATCCCTACATCCATCCACATTGCTGCAAATGGCATTATTTCACTCTTTTTTAGGGCTGGGTAGTATTCCATTGTGTGTGTGTGTGTGTGTGTATATATATATATATATATATATATACACACACACACATACACACACACACACCACAGCTTCTTTATCCATTCATCTGTTGATGGACATTTAGGTTGCTTCCATGTCTTGGCTATTGTAAATAGTGATGCTATGAACATTGGGGTGCATGTATCTTTTTGCATTAGAGTTTCCTCTGGATACACGCCCAGGAGTGGGATTGTAGCATCACATGGTAACTCTATTTTTAGTTTTTTAACGAGTATGGAGATACTCTTCTCCATAGTGCCTGCACCAGTTTACATTCTTAGCAACAGTGCATGAGGGTTCCCTTTTTTCCACACCCTTTCCAGCATTTATTATTTGTAGACTTTTTAGTAATTGCCATTCTGACTGGTGTGGGGTGATACCTCATTGTAGTTTTGATTTGTATTTATCTAATAATTAGCGATATTGAGCATCCTTTCATGCACCTGTTGGCCATCTGTATGTATTCTTTGGAGAAATGTATACTTAGGTCTTCTGCCCATTTTTTGACTGGGTTGCTTATTTTTTAATATTAAGCTGAATGAGCTGTTTTTATGTTTTGGAAATTAATTTCTTGTTAGTAGCATCATTTGCAAATATGTTCTCCCAGTCCATAGATTGTGTTTTCGTTTTGTTCATGGTTTCCTTTGCTGTGCAAAAGCTTTTAAGTGTAATTAGGTCCCATTTGTTTATATTTCCATTACTCTAGGAGACAGATTCAGAAAAATATTGCTACGATTTATGTGACAGAGTGTTCTGTGGGCTTCAGTTTTCTTGTTTGCACAATATGCAACAGGAAGAAATGTGGGGTCTGAGGAAGGCAGTGCAGCCCCCTGAGGGTGGGTGAGGGCCTGGGGAGATAGCTGCCTATGCCCAGTGCCACAGTGGGTACTTGGGAGTTAAAAGAAGGTGGTAATCCCTGGTTGGTTTGCCCCATCTAGATGCTCAGGACTAATGAGTGGAAGGAACCTCCGGCCAGGCCTCTGCTGACTTGATTATTTTGAAATAAGGGAGGCTGGAATTCTGCCATAATTATCTCTATTCCTTACAAAGAAGTTTGGAGTCATGTCCCACATAGCTGGATTAGTGCTGCTTTTTGGTCTAATGTAACAATTAATTGAATGTGTGCGACAACATGGAATCATGACAAATGACCCCCTCCATGTTAAGATTTCTAACTTTTCAGAGGAGAACTACGTTGCATCATGGGCAAAAAACCTGATCTTTTAGCTTCATTCCTCCATGAGAGTTGCTGATTGAACAAAATAGACAAATACCCACAGGACGCCTTGGTCTCAGGCAGGGTGATTGGACAGCTGCCAGGGTTTCTGCCAGAATGCTGTCGACTCTGCCTAGAGCTGCCCCTTCAGGCCGTCTCTAAGTACTGAATCCTGGAGCAGCATTTTAAAAAGCTGATTTGGTTCAGGCTTTTAAAAAATCAAAACAAAACAAACACCGACCCCCACTGTGATGAACAACAACTTTTCTCAGGCTTGGGAGAACTGTGTCCAGGTTGCCCCTGGTGACAACACATTCTGGGTTGGCCGCTCCTCTGGGTCTTTGTTTCCCAGGTGCACAATGGGGTTGGAGAAGGTCAAACTTGCTTCCGGCTGCACTTTCTGGGAGGCCAAACCCATACCTCAGGGCCTCTCTCCTGCCCTTAGCCCCTTGGTGGGCATTGCAGCAGGGAGAATAGAGCAATCTGTGTTGCAGGATTCCCAGGGTCTCTTGCCCGGGAGCAGATCATCTGATGGCAAACGATGGTGGCTGCTGACCGCCCAGGGCCCTGTTTGCTGCTGACCCCTTGGCCCCTGGACCTAGGAGTGCTTGCCCAGGCTGTCCATCCCGCTGCCCAGTCCCACGTCTACAACCACAGGGACCTGCTGTCTTACAATTTCCTGGAAACCTCTGCCCATCCATCCACTCTCAAGCAGTCTGGAGAGGAGAGCCGAGCCTAGGCCAGGAACAAGGGGCAAAGAGAAGGCCTGGGGCTTCCCTGGTGGCGCAGTGGTTGAGAGTCCGCCTGCTGATGCAGGAGACATGGGTTCATGTCCGGTCTGGGAAGATCCTACATGCCACGGAGCGGTTGGGCCCGTGAGCCATGGCTGCTGAGCCTGCGCGTCCGGAGCCTGTGCTCCGCAACGGGAGAGGCCACAGCAGTGAGAGGCCTGCGTACCGCAAAAAAAAAAAAAAAAAAAAAAGAGAAGGCCTGCTCCCCATCCCACTTCACCTTTCCACAGCAGTAGTGATTTGCTCCCACCCATCCTGAGGACTTGGTTGCTGCAGTAACTCATGACTTGAGCTCCATTCACGCATCAGGCTCAGAAACACTGAGCACAGGCCAGCAAATCCAGTCCTGGAACTCAGCCAGTGTGAACAGCCAGCTCTCAGCCACCAGTGCCTTCCTTGGGCTTGGGAAGATGCAGGCCAGCTCTGCCTGGCAGGGCCTGCTCACTTTGGTTCCCTGGGCCATGGGCGCTCACGGTAAAGCTGCCCTGTAGGAGACAGTTCCCATGGCCCTGAGCCTGGGTCATTATCTGCTAAAGAGGGGCCAGCTCTCCAAAGGACTGGTGGCCTCTCAGGTCCTGGCAGCATCTGTGAAAGGGAAAGGGGAGGAGGGGTGGTTGACACAGCTTTCAGGACACTTTCCTTGGCCAACTGTATTGTTTCTATTGTTGCATACCAAGTCACCCCACACTTAGTAGCATACAGCCAGCTTCCTATACTCATAGTTCTATGGTCCAGAATTTGGACAGGGCACAGCAGGCTGGCTTGCCTCCACCCTGTAATGTCTGAGGCCTCAGGTGACGACTGAGGGTGACCAGACAGCTGGAATCATCTGAAGACAACCTCCCTCTTGTTTCCCTCACATGATGCTGATTGTTGACTGGGACCTCAGCTGGGGCTGTTGGTCAGAGAGCATACACATGGCATCTCCGTGGGGCTTGGGCTTCCTTACAACAAGGTGGCCTCGTCATAGACGCTTACCTGGTGGCTTAGGGCTCCAGAGGTGAATGAACAGCTTCACACTGTGAGATTTGGAGGTCATACAACATCATTCCATTGGTTACAAGCAAGTCACAGGCTCCCCAGATTCAAGGGAGTCGGGCATACCCGCCCCCCGCCTTGATAAGAAGAATGTGAAGGCCAATTGCAGTAAAGCACAGAGATGGGAGATACTGTCGATCTTTGGAAAACACAGTGGGACAGACCACTCATTGGCTTTCCTTCCCACTCTGTCCCAGCCACAGTCTAACTGTGCAGACAGCCATGGCCAGGCCTCTCCAGTGCCTTCTTCCTTTCCTCACTTCTGTGGGGCAGGTCCTCACAGGCCCACCAGTGAGCCCGACCACATGGCATGGGGAAGCCCCTGCCCCTCCCACTGTGACTGGGCTAAAGAGGCGTGTTCAGGGTTAAGTGGAGTTCAGAGGGCCACTTGGTTCTGTGGAGGATCCCTGGCTGCCTGCACCCACCTACCTCTCAGAATCCACAGCAATTCATGTGGCTTTGGGTCTTGTGTTTCTTGGCTCTCAACCTACAGCTCTGGAATGAGGGAAACCAAGCAGAGCCTGGGGTTCCAAGAGCCCCCAGTGGCCCTGAGATTCCTCGGTGGCTGTCATGTAAGGGGGCAGGCTGTTCTTTATGGAACCGTGTTTGTGGGGGTGAACTGCAGATGTGCTCCCTGCAGCCTTTGGTGGCTGAGAAGCTCTGAGATGTTTGGCTGAGAAGCTCTGAGATATTTAGCTGAGAATAGTACAAGGATTAGTAGGTCCCAGCTGTGAGGGCTGTGGAGACTTCACAGTTCCAGAAGCTGCTTGTATCGAGACACTCTCACAGGAAAAGTTTTTGGGTTTCCAGACTTCCCCTCCACTCTTTGGCCTGCTCCTGATGTGCTGCTGACCCTCACCCCGTGCAAATCCCCAGAGTGGACACAGGGTTCTACTTGGGCCTGCACCTGGGCCACATGCTAGAAATGAAAGCAAAACATGTGCGCGCACTCACACATACAAACCCACATGACACATACCACACCCCCACACCACACACACACGTGCACACCACCCCACCCCATGCATACACAGGCACCCACACACATAGCCATACCACACACCACATACACCCCCACACCTACCCACCCACATGCACACACACACATCCCCACATGCACATGCACACTGACACCATACACACCCACACCACACACATACCACCCACACCCACACATACACACACATAGGAAATACTCTTCACAAGCCTGTGGCATACGCAGAAAAGCAAAATTACATTTAAAAATTTTTCTAGAACACAAAGAATGCAAAATTTCGATTAGAAAGTTCCGAGAAGTTCAGAGAAGAAAGTTTGCCCTGACTCCCCTTCAGCTGGCCCCCCAGGCACACCAGGGCTCCTTTGGGCCTCTGTCTGCCCCAGCAGCTTCAGTGTCTGTATTTACATACGTCCACACACAGCCACAAGGATTCCTTCTTCCCCAGATGGGATCATACTTGGGAATACTTGGTAAAGTAAACTCATCAAGCCCACAAACTCTTCTCAGAGGGCCATCCATTTCTCTGCAGGCCATGGAGGCTGGGCCAGGCAGGCAGACGTGCAGGAGGGCAGGGGCTGGGTCTGTTGGAGCAGGGCGCCCTCTGGCCACAGGTCAGGGAACTTCTCCTGCCAGCCTAGTGAAATTGCAGGACACTGGAGAGACCCTCTGCAACTCCCCTCCTTTCCTGGGCTCAGGCAGGGAGAGGAGTTCTTGTATTTTTGGGAAACCGCATGTCTTTTTGGCCAAGCCCCAGGCTGCTGGCTACCATGGTTGGCCAAGTTCTTCCTCCAGTGTGGGAGAGGCAGGGCTTACCCAAGGGTGCCACCATCTCCATCCGGGGACTAAAGATGGCTGGAGAGGAGTGGCTTTCCGAGAGGGATATCTGTACCCCAACCTCCATGTTCCCCTGGCTCAGGGTTCACCCAGCTGTCTCCCCATAACATAGGTCCTCCAAGCCCAGCTGCTGACCTTGATGTAACCCATTCCTGAGGACCAGGAGGGGATGAAGAAGGGAATGTCCTGTCATGATTTTGTATACAGCCTGCCCTGCTTCAAGCGATTGGAATTCCTCTTTAGGGCCTTGTTGCCTGGAGAGCTGGGCCCCTCAGCTCTCATCCCTTATCATGGACAGCCATGGGCAGGAGGTGAAGAGGTGCATGCCTACAGCCATGCCTCTGGGCCCGGTCTCCTCCCTGGCATGAGCAGAAGTGGACAGAAAGACAGACAGGCTCTCCCACCAGGGACTGACACCACCATCGGCCCCAATGGTGCCAACATGAGGAAAGGTGTACAAGCTCATGCGCGAGTGTGTGTGTGTGTGTGTGTGTGTGTGTGTGTGTGTGTGTGAGAGAGCGAGAGAGAGAGAGAGAGAAAGAGATAGGGGTTTTCAGCTATGTTCTGTGGATGTCATCCAAGAAGTATCAATAGGAAAGGCTCAGAAGCCTCCAGCTGGCACCTGGCCTGCGCACTGGGACCAGGGTGGAGCCTGCGGCACCTCCCCTAACCCCATCCTCGAGGGGTGTTGTCTCCTGAGGGTTTTCACACCCATGCTGTTCTCTCCACAGCAGAAGGTCAGCCTATGAACACATCCTTACAATCTGCTGTTCCAGGCCTGTGTGAACACTGCCCAGACACACTCACACACACACAAACACACACACACACACACACACACACTGCTGGGACACAGAGACCTTCCCTTTAACCTACCCCTGTTGTGAGCCTAGAACTAAGTCACTGCCCTCTGTGAAGGAGGAAGCAGGACCTAAGAGCCTGAGAAGCCCACCCTGGGCCTTCAGGGCAGTCAGCAGAAGAGGGATTTGAATCTGGGTCTCCCTGCATCTCCAGACCCACCATAGCCACCACACTGGGGAACAGGGACTCCCTTAGTCCTCAGCAACCCTGAAAGGAGGTTTGGGATGAAAGCCCTGGGCATTGGCTTTTGGGGTTTAGAGAGGCCGACCTTAGGGCCAGGCACAGACCCTGTTCTTGGCGACCCCTGCCCTGTGCTCAGGGGGTGGTCTTTCTGTCCTAAGGACCCCTCTAGCCTCCTCATGCTGGGCTCAGTGTTTTACTGAGCACATGCCATGGGTTCTTTGTTAGTACCGGGGAGGTGGGCAGGATGGAGTGGTTGGAGGTCACAGGAGAGGGGCTGTGGGGGCCACCCCGTCATAAGGTGGTAGAAGGAAAGAAGGCCCGGTTGGTTTTCTGACTCTCGCCCCAGCTGCTGCTCACCACATCGCACTAGTTCAATGTTCTCTCAGTTCCAATCCCTGAAAATGAAAGTAAATGAAAAGGAAATTGCTAGTTCTAAGCTTAAAGGGCAGGAGGTTAGGGGATGGGCAGACTGGCTGCTGGAAGGGGTGTAGCCCCTGGCTCTTGAGATGGCAAAGGCCCTGGGTTCCCACCCAACAGCCTCCTGGGGAGGAACGTCACCCTCACTGAGGAGTAGGTTGAGTTTGAGCCCATTCTCTGCTCTCCAGGCTCCACTGAAGGCAGCAAACACGTAGCGAACGTTGGATCAAATTTAAGCCATTGTTATAAATACAATTCAGATTAAAGGCTAATTTATTTTCACTTTTCCAGCTGCAGTTGGTTTGAAGCTTCAGTGACCTGACCCAGCTATTTCAGAGGTGGAGGTCTTTTCTAGGTCCTTCTGCTACATCTACATCGCCTGCAGAAGCTTCCACTCTCCTCTTGCCCCCTTCTCCCTGCTTCCTCCTTCCCTAGTCTCACACCAGCCCTGGACTTGAAGATGAGGATCTGTTCTAGGTGGGTGGGAAAGATGTCACCTTGTTCTGTGTAGCACAGAGGAAGTGAGAAGCTAGCTCCTGGTCCCTGTGTCCCTGTGCAGTGGAAACCAGGCCACCGTGCAGAGTTGTTTAGGATTCTCATAAGGGACCCGTGTGTGCTTGAAGGTCAGAGGCAAGACAAGGCTCTCCAGGGCACTAGGAGAAGCACCTCCTGGATTTGAAACATGCCCTGCCCTGCCACACCCACGTTATTTTTCTTCCCAGCTTTACTGAAGTGGGATTGACAAATAAAAATTGTACATATTTAGGTGTACAACATGATGTTTGGATACATGTGTATATTATGAAATGATTAACACAAGCTAATTAACATAGCCATTACCTCATATAGTTACCACTTTTTTTGGTGTGGTGAGAACACTTAAGATCTCTTAGCAAATTTCAAGCACACAATACATTATTTTTTATTTATTTATTTTTTGCGGTACGCAGGCCTCTCACTGCTGTGGCCTCTCCCGTTGAGCACAGGCTCCGGACGCGCAGGCTCAGCGGCCATGGCTCACGGGCCCAGCCGCTCCGCGGCATGTGGAATCTTCCCGGACTGGGGCACGAACCCGTGTCCCCTGCATCCGCAGGCGGACTCTCAACCACTGCACCACCAGGGAAGCCCGCATGTGTCTTTTTGAATTATGGTTTTCTCTGGGTATATGCCCAGTAGTGGGATTGCTGGGTCATATGGTAGTTCTATTTTTAGTTTTTTAAGGAACCTCCATACTGTTCTCCACAGTGGCTGTATCAACTTACATTCCCACCAACAGTGCAAGAGTGTTCCCTTTTCTTCACATCTTCTCCCGCATTTATTGTTTGTAGATTTTTTGATGATGGCCATTCAGACTGGTGTGAGGTGATACCTCATTGTAGTTCTGATTTGCATTTCTCTGATAATTACTGATGTTGAACATCTTTTAATGTGCCTCTTGGCCACCTGTATGTCTTCTTTGGAGAAATGTCTATTTAGGTCTTCCACCCATTTTTTGATTGGGTTGTTTGTTTTTTTGATATTCAGTTCCATGAGCTGTTTGTATATTTTGCAGATTAATCATTTGTCTGTTGCTTCATTTGCAAATATTTTCTCCCATTCTGAGCATTGTCTTTTTGTCTTGTTTATGGTTTCCTTTGCTGTGCAAAAAGCTTTTAAGTTTAATTAGGTCCCATTTGTTTATTTTTGGTTTTATTTTCATTACTCTAGGAGGTGGGTCAAAAAAGATCTTGCTGTGGTTTATGTCAAAGAGTGTTCTGCCTATGTTTCCTCTAAGAGTTTTATAGTGTCCAGACTTACATTTAGGTCTTTAATCCATTTCGAGTTTATTTTTGTGTATGGTGTTTGGGAGTGTTCTAATTTCATTCTTTTACATGTAGCTGTCCAGTTTTTCCAGCACCGCTTATTGAAGAGGCTGTCTTTTCTCCAAGTATATTTTTGCTTCTTTTGTCATAGATTAGGTGACCATAGGTGTGTAGGTTTATCTGTGGGATTTCTATCCTGTTCCACTGATCTATATTTCTGTCTTTGTGCCAGTATCATACTATCTTGATTACTGAGCTTTTTAGTATAGTCTGAAGTCAGGGAGCCTGATTCCTCCAGCTCCATTTTTCTTTCTCAAGATTGCTTTGGCTAGTCAGGGTCTTTTCTGTTTCCATACAAATTGTAAAATTTTTGTTCTAATTCTGTGAAGAATGCCATTGGTAATTTGATAGTGATTGCACTGAATCTGTAGATTGCTTTGGGTAGTAGAGTCATTTTCACAATGTTGATTCTTCCAATCCAAGAACATGGTATATTTCTCCATCTGTTTGTGTCATCTTTGATTTTTTTCAACAGTGTTTTAAAGTTTTGTGAGTACAGGTCTTTTGCCTCCTTAGGTAGGTTTATTCCTAGATATTTTATTTTTTTGTTGCAATAGTAAATGGGATTGTTTCATTAATTCCTATTTCTGATCTTTCGTTGTTAGTGTATAAGAATGTGAGAGTTTTCTGTGCATTAATTTTGTATCCTGCAACTTTACCAAATTCATTGATTAGCTCTAGTAGTTTTCTGGTGGTATCTTCTTTTCTATGTATAGTATCATGTCATCTGCAAACAGTGACAGTTTTACTTCTTTTCTGATTTGGATTCCTTTCATTTCTTTTTCTTCTCTGATTGCTGTGTCTAGGACTTCCAAAACTATGTTGAACAAGAGTGGCGAGAGTGGACATCCTTGTCTTGTTCCTGATCTTAGAGGAAATGCTTTCAGTTTTTCACCATTGAGAATGATGTTGGCTGTGGGTTTGCCATATATGGCCTTTATTACGTTGAGGTAGGGTCCCTTTATGCCCACTTTCTGGAGAGTTTTTATTGTAAATGGTGTTGAATTTTGTCAAAAGCTTTTTCTGCTTCAATCGATCTGATCATATGGTTTTTATTCTTTAATCTATTAATATGGTGTATCACATTGATTGATTTGCGTATATTGAAGAATCTTTGCATTCCTGGGATAAATCTCACTTGATCATGGTGTATGATCCTTTTAATGTGTTGTTGGATTCTGTTTGCTAATATTTTGTTGAGGATATTTGCCTCTATGTTCATCAGTGATATTGGTCTGTAATTTTCTTTTTTGTGTTATTTGTGTGTGGTTTTGGTATCAGGGTGATGATGACCTCCCTCTGCAATTTTTTGGAAGAGTTTGAGAAGGATAGGTGTTAGCTCTTCTCTAAATGTTTGATAGAATTCACCTGTGAAGCCATCTGGTCCTGGACTTTTGTTGTTGGAAGGTTTTTAATTACAGTTTGAAATTCATTACTTGTGGTTCGTCTGTTTATATTTTCTAATTCTTACTTGTTCAGACTTGGAAGGTTGTACCTTTCCAAGAATTTGTCCATTTCTTCCAGGTTGTCCATTCTACTGGCATGTAGTTGCTTGTAGTAGTCTCTTATGATCCTTTGTATTTCTACAGTGTCAGTTATAATTTCTCCTTTTTCATTTCTAATTTTATTGATTTGAGTCCTCTCCCTTTTTTTCTTGATGAGTCTGGCTAAATGTTTATCAATTTTGTTTATCTTCTCAAAGAACCAACTTTTAGTTTTATTGATCTTTGCTCTTGTTTTCATTTCTATTTCATTTATTTCTGCTCTGATATTTACGATTTCTTTCCTTCTGCTAACTTTGGGTTTTCTTTGTTCTTCTTTCTCTAGTTGGTTTAGGTATAAGGTTAGATGTTTACCTGAGATTTTTTTGTTTCTTGAGGTGAGATTGAATTGCTTTAAACTTCCCTCTTAGAACTGCTTTTGCTGCATCCCATAGGTTTTGGGTCATCGTGTTTTCATTGTCATTTGTTTCTATGGATTTTTAAATTTCCTCTTTTATTTGCTCAGTGATCTCTTGGTTATTTAACAACACACTGTTTAACCTCCATGCGTTTGTGTTTTTTACAGTTTTTTTGTTTTTGTAATTGATTTCTAATCTCAGAGTTGTGGTCAGAAAAGATGCTTGATATGATTTCAATTTTCTTAATTTTTCTGAGGCTTGATTCATGATGCTAGATGTGATCTATCCTGAAGAATGTTCCATGTGCACTTGAGAAGAAAGTGTATCCTGCCACTTTGGGTGAAATGTCCTATAAATATCAATTAAATCTATCTGGTCTATTGTGTCATTTAAAACTTGTGTTTTCTTATTTATTTTCTGTCTAGATGATCTGTCCATTGGTGTAAGTGGGTTAACACCCCCCACTAATATTGTGTTACTGTTGAATTCCCCTTTTATGGCTGTTAGCATTTGCCTTATGTATTAAGGTGCTCCTATGTTGGGTGCATAAATATTTATAATTGTTATATCTTCTTTTTTGATTGATCTCTTGATCATTATGTAGTGCCCTTCCTTACCTCTTGTAACAGTCTTTATTTTAAAGTCTATTTTATCTGATATGAGTATTGCTACTCCAACTTTCTTTTGATTTCCATTTTCATGGAGTATCTTTTTCCATCCCCTCACTTTCAGTCTTTATGTGTCCCTAAATCTGAAGTGGGTCTCTTGTAGACAGCATATATATGGGTTTTGTTTTTGTATCCATTCCACCAGTCCATTGGAGCATTTAATCCATTTACATTCAAGGTAATTATCAGTATGTATGTTCCTATTACCATTTTGTTAATTGTTTTGGGTTTGTTTCTGTGGGTCTTTTTCTTCTCTTGTGTTTAGCAGTTGTTGTAAAGCTGGTTTGGTGGTGCTGAATTCTCTTAGCTTTTGCTTGTCTGTGAAACTTTTGATTTCTCTGCCAAATCTGAATGAGATCCTTGCTGGGTAGAGTAATCTTGGTTGTAGGTTTTCCTTCTCAATACTTTAAATATATCCTGCCACTCTCTTCTGGTCTGCAAAGTTTCTGCTGAAAAATCTGCTGATAACCTTAGGGGGATTACCTTGAATATTTTTTCCTCTTGCTGCTTTTATTTTTACTTTTTAGAGGTTAATGATTTTTATTTTTTTTTGGTTGTGTTGGGTCTTCATTGCTGTGCGTGGGCTTTCTCTTGTTGTGGTGAGCAGGGGTTGTTCTTCGTTGCAGTGTGCAGGCTTCTCATTGGGGTGGCTTCTCTTGTTGTGGAGTGTGGGCTCTAGGCATGTGGGCTTCAGTAGTTGTGGCATGTGGGCTCCGTAATTGTGGCTCACAGGCTCTAGAGCACAGGCTCAGTTGTTGTGGTGCAGGGGCTTAGTTGCTCTGCAGCATGTGGGACTTGCCTGGATTGAGCCTGTGTCCCCTGCATTGGCAGGCGGACTCTTAACCACTGCACCACCAAAGAAGTCTCCCTTGCTGCTTTTAATATTTTTTCTTTGAAATTAATTTTTGTTAGTTTTAATAATATGTGTCTTGGTGTGTTTCTCCTAGGGTTTATCCTGTATGGGACTCTCTGTGCTTCCTGGACTTGGGTGGCTATTTCCTTTCTCATGTTAGGGAAGTTTTTGACTACAATCTCTTCAAATATTTTCTCATACCCTTTTTCTTTCTTTTCTTCTTCTGGGACCCCTATAATTCAAATGTTGTGCATTTAATGTTGTCCCAGAAGTCTCTGACACTGTCCTCAATTCTTTTCATTCTTTTTTTCTTTATTCTGTTCCTCAGCAGTTATTTCCACCCTTCTATCTTCCAGCTCACTTATTCATTCTTCTACCTCAGTTATTCTATTATTGATTCCTTCTAGTGTATGTTTCATTTCAGTTATTGTGTTGTTCATCACTGTTTGTTCTTTAGTTCTTCTAGGTCTTTATTAAACATTTCTTGTATTTTCTTGATCCATGCCTCCATTCTATTTCCGAGATTTTGGATCATCTTTACTATCATTACTCTGAATTCTTTTTCAGGTAGGTTGCCTATTTCCTGTTCATTTATTTGGTCTTGGTAAGTTTTTACCTTGCTCCTTCATCTGTAACATATTTTTTTGTTGTCTCATTTTTTGATGGGTGGGGCTGTGTTCCTGTCTGACTGGTTGTTTGGCCTGAGGCTTACAGCACTGGAGTTTGCAGGCAGTTGGGTAGAGCTGGGTCTTGGTGCTGAGATTAGGACCTCTGGGAGACCTCACTCTGATGAATATTCCTTGGGGTCTGAGGTTCTCTGTTAGTCCAGTGGTTTGGACTCAGTGCTCCCACCACAGGAGTTCAGGCCCGACCCCTGGTCTGGTAGCTTGGGGGTTCCTCCTGTCCCCTTAGGGGTTTGGGGTCCCCCACCAGTGCCTGTTAGGTACCCTAGTTGTGAGGAGATGTGAACTCCATGTCCTCCTACTCCACCATCTTGCGTCCACCCTTGCCTCTGGCTTATTTCATTTAGCATAATGTCCTCCAGTGTTGCAACCTCTAATGTTGCAAATGAAGGATTTCCTTCTTTTTCTAAAAGCTGAATAATATCCCTTTGTATATATATACCATTTGTTTTTTATCCATTCATCTGTTGATAGACACTTAGGTTATTTTCATATCTAGGCTACTAGAAATGATGCTGCAGTGAACATGGTGGTGCAGATATCTCTTCAAGATATCGATTTTATTTTCTTTGGATATATACCCAGAAGTGGGATTGCTGGATTATATGGTAGTTCTCTTTTAAATTCTTTTTTGAGGAAACTCCATACTGTTTTCCATAACAGCTGTACCAATTTACATTCCCACCAACAGTATATGTTTCTGTTATCCACAGTCACACCAACACTTGTTATCTCTTGACTTTTTATAATAAAACCATTCTAAGAGGTGTGAGGTGATATCTCATTGTGGTTTTGATTCACATTTCCTTGTGATTAGTGATGTTGAGCATCTTTTCATATACCTGATGGCTATTGTCTGTAGTGGTAGTAGTTGTTGTTTATTTTTGCTTTTGTTGCCTATGCTTTTGGTATCAAATCCAAAAATTCATCGCCAAGACCAATGTCAATGAGTTTTCTTCTAGGAGTTTTACAATTTCAGGACTAACATTTAAGTCCTAAATCCACTTTGAGTTGATTTTTGTGTCCAGTGTAAAACAAGGGGCCAATTTTATTCTTTTGCATAAGGATATTCAATTTTCCCAAGATCATTTATTGAAGAGACAATCCTTGCCCATTGTATATTCTTGGTGATTCTGTCAAAGATTAGTTGATCATCATATATGAGTGGGTTTATTTCTGGGCTCTGAATTCTGTCCCACAAGTCTGTCTGGTTTTTTTTTTTTTTTTTCTGGAATCATACTGTTTTGATTTCTATATTTTTAAAATATAGTTTGATATCAGGAAGTGTAATGCCTCCAGCTTTGTTCTTCTTGCTTGAGATTTCTTTAGCTATTTGGGATCTTGTGGTTCCATATAAAATTAGGACTTTTTTTTCTCTTTCTGTGGAATACACCACTGGAATTTTGATAGGGGTTGCATTGAATCTGTAGATTGCTATGAATATTTTAACAATATTAATTATTCCAATCCAGGAATATTGGATATCCTTCTATTTATTCCTGTCTTTTTCAGTTTCTTTAATCAATGTTCTATAGTTTTCAGTGTACAGATCTTTCATCTCTTTGGTTAAATTTATTTTTAAGTATTTTATTCTTTTAAATGCTATTGAATATGGAAATATTTTCTTAATTTCATTTTTAGATAGTTTGTTTTTGGTGTATAGAAACACAACTAACTTTTGTATGTTGATTTTGTATCCTGAAACTTAAATGAACTTGTTTATTAGTTTTAGCAGTTTTGTGTGTGTGTGTGTGTGTGTGTGTTTGTGTGTGTGTGTGTGTAATCTTTAGTGTTTTCTATATATATATATAATCATGTTAGTTGCAAACAGAGGCCATCTTACTTCTTCCTTTCCTATTTGGATGCCTCTAATTTCTTTTTCTTGCCTAATTGCTCTGGATAGGACTTCCAGTACTATGTTGAATAGTAGTGGTGATAGTAACATCCTTGTCTTGTTGAGTATGATGTTAGCTGTGGCTTGTCATATATAACTTTTATTATGTTGACAGCTTTTTTTTTTTAATCATGAAATGTTGTTGAATTTTGTCACGTGATTTTCCTGCATCTATTGAGATTACTATATGATATTTATCCTTCATTCTGTTAATGTGGTATATCACATTGATTTGCATATGTTGGACCATCCTTGCAACCCAGGGATAAATCCCATTTGATCATGGTATATGATCTTTTGAATTCGGTTGAATTTGATTTGCCAGTATTTTGTTGAGGATTTTTACATCTATGTTCAGAGATATTGGCCTATAATTTTCTTTTCTTGCAGTGTCCTTATCTGCCTTCAGTATCAGGGTAATGCTGACCTTGTAAAATGAGTCTGGAAGTGTTCTTTCCTTTTCAATTTTTGGGAAAAGTTTGAGAAAGATTGGTATTAATTCATTAAATCTTTGGGAGAATTCACCAGTGAAGCCACCTGGTCCTGGACTTTTCTTTGTTGGGAGATTTTTGAATACTGATTCAATCTTCTTACTTTTTATTGTCTGTTCAGATTTTCTATTTCTTCATGATTCAGTCTTGGTAGATTGCATGTCTCTAGGAATTTATCTATTTCTTCTAGGTTATCCAATTTGTTGGGGGTATAATTGTTCATACTAGTCTCTCATGATCCTTTGTATTTCAGTGGTATCAGTTGTAATGTCTCCTCATTCATTTCTGATTTATTTATTTGAGTCTTCTGTTTTTTTCCTTAGTATAGCTAAGTGTTTGTCAATATTGTTTATTTTTTCAAAAAGCAAGCTCACTTTTGATTTTTCTATGGTTTTTCTAGTCCATTGTTTACTTCTGCTCTGAACTTTGTTATTTTGTTCTTTATGCTAACTTTGGTCTTATTATATTCTTTTTATTCTAGTTCCTTGAGGTGTAAAGTTAGATTATTTGAGATATTTCTTTTTCTTAATGTAGGTGTTTATCAATATAAACTTCCCCCTTAGAGCTGCATTGCATCCCATAAGTTTTGATATGTTGTGTTTCCATTTTTTGTTTGTTTCAAGATATTTTTTTAATTTCTCTTTTGATTTCTTCTTTGACCAGTGGTTGCTCAGGTATGTGTTGTTGAATTTTCACATACCTGTGAATTTTCCAGGTTTCCTTATCTTACTGATGTCTAGTTTCTTACTATTGTGGTTATAAAAAATACTATAATTTCGATCTTTTAAATTTGTTATGACTTGTTTTGTGACCTAACATATGATCTACCCTGGAGAATATTTCATGTGCACTTAAGAATGTGTACTTTGCTGCTGTTGGATGGAATGTTTTGTATTTGTCTGTTAGGCAGATTTGATCTAAAGTGTAGTTCAAGTCCAATGTTTCTTTAATGATTTTCTGTCTGTGTGTTTTACCCATTGTTGCAATGGGGTATTGGAGTCCCCTACTATTATTGTATTTCTGTCTACTCCTTTCAGATCTGTTAATATTTGCTTTATATATTTTGGTGCTCTGATGTTGCGTTCATGTATATTTCCAATTGTTATATCCTCTTAATGAATTCACCCCTTTGTCACTGTATAATGACATTATTTGTCTTTTGTTACAGTCTTTGTCTTAAAGTCTGTTTTGTCTGCTATAAGTAAGTATAGCTACCCCTGTTCTTTTTTGGTTTCTATTGCCTAGAATACCTTTTTCCATCCCTTCACTTTCAGCATATGTGTGCTTTAAAGCTGAAGTGAGTCTCTTGTAAGAGCATATAGTTGGGTCTTATTTTTTATTTATTCAGCCACTCATTGTTTTTTTGATTGGGGAATTATATATATATATATATAATATATCTATAATCATATATTTAAAGTATAGTTGATGTACAATATTATATAAGTTACAGGTGTACAATATAGTGATTCACAATTTTAAAGGTTATACTCCATTTATAGTTCTTATAAAATATTATATTTCTATTTAAAGTAGTTATTGATAGGTAAGGACTATTGCCATCTTTTCCATTATTTTCTAGCTTTTTTGTCGTTCTTTCATTCTTTTTTTTTTTGTGTGTGATACACAGGCCTCTCACTGTTGTGGCCTCTCCTGTTGCAGAGCACAGGCTCTGGACGTGCAGGCCCAGTGGCCATGGCTCACGGGCCCAGCTGCTCCGCAGCATGTGGGATCCTCCTGGACCGGGGCATGAACCTGTGTCCCCTGCATTGGCAGGTGGACTCTCAACCACTGCACCACCAGGGAAGCCCTCATTCTTTCATTCTTTTCTTCCTCTCTTACTGTCTTTCTTTGTGATTTGGTGATTTTTTTTTTTTTTGCAGTGTTATGCTTGGATTTCTTTCTCTTTAACCTTTGTGTTATCTACTACAGGTTTATTCTTTGTAGTTACCAGGAGGCTTACAGAAAACATCTTATAACAACCTATCTTAAGGTGATAAGAACACATATAAAAACTCTACCTACAGTGGGCCATGATGCAGACCATGGGCTCCCATCTGGGTCTCCTTT
Organism: Tursiops truncatus; assembly: GCF_011762595.2. Classification (NCBI taxonomy): domain Eukaryota; kingdom Metazoa; phylum Chordata; class Mammalia; order Artiodactyla; family Delphinidae; genus Tursiops; species Tursiops truncatus. The sequence continues at coordinate 124,656,360 of NC_047035.1, forward strand.
TTGCAGTCCCCAGGGTGGGGAAGGGAAGTCCTAGTGGTGCATGGCCCATGGGATGGTGTCAGGCCATCCCTGACCTCCCAAATTGCAGCTCTGTGTCACCCCTTGAAGGTTTGCCTTTGCAGAATCACACAGGTGTGCCCAGCAAGGCACCTGTGCTGATCTTTCTTCCCACTACTCACTTCTTCTGGGTCCTTTGTGGGTGCAGGGAAGGTGGGGGTGTCTATCCTGGAGTGGGGTGGCTTGGAAATGATGTTGTCATACTCTGGATCTTTCTGGCCCCTAGGTCAGAGAAATGGGGGATTTCCAGCATTTTAAGACAGCAAAACCAAAGCATCTCCATGGCCATCCCTCTGCCTTCATTTAACTCTGGGATTGTGAGCATTTCCTGGGTGTGAGTCTGGGAGCCAGCTATGTGCATGCTGTTGGGCTCACATGTTACTGTCTGTACATTGTTGATGCCCAATTTATCTGGCTCATGAATCTATTAAACATGCAAAAATAACCCATCTCTAAATATTAATACACTTCTTATATATCTAACACATAACACCTGAGTATTGGCAATTTTCCCCAATTAAACATTATTTAAATTTTATTGAATCCTACTTATAAACAATTAAAATCGAAGTCTAAAATACAGACCACCTTCAGTGCTTTGAACATGCTAACAGTCGAGTGCTGTACTCACTATAAAACTGTGATCCAAATGCTACCTACTGCCTTAGATTCACCTTTTTCTTCCTTGTTCTGCACTAACCTTCTTCTTATTCATATTCATAGTTCTTCCTATGGTTTCTGAGCCTTTCTAGGGTTGCAACGTATGAGTTCTGCACTCTAATATGGGAGAAGGGGGTTTCCTTACACCACCAAGTAATTCTCTGACACCAGCTGGAGGTCTTACAATTCAATTCAAATCTGACACTATCTACCAAGAGATAGCATCAGATTCCTAAAAGACTGCCATCCCCTTGCCCCTGACACACATTTCAGATGCCAATTGCAAGTCCAGGTCATCACCTGCGCTTTTAACCGACTGGCTGTAGATTGGAGGTTCCAATGAGCCCCACCTTGGGTTTGACTGATTTGGTAGAGTGGCTCACAAAACTCAGAGAAGCATATTACTTACTAGATTGTCAGTTTATTATAAAAGTATGTAACTCAAGAACAGCCAGGTGGAAGAAATGTATAGGGCAAGGCACAGGGAAAGAGTGTGGAGCTTCCATGCCCTCTCTGGGTGCACCCACCCTCCCCAAACTTCCATATGTTCACCAACCCAGAAGCTCTTCAACTCTGTCCTTTTGGGTTTTTATGGAGACTTCATTACAAAGGTATGATTGATTATATCATGGGTCATTCCTGATTAATTCAAACTGTAGCCCTTCTCCCCTCCCTGTAGGTCAGGAGGTGGGACTGAAAATTCCAACTCTCTAATCACATCGATCACATGGTTAGTTCTCCTGGCAACCAATCCCTACCCTTAGGTGCATCCAAAGGTCACTCATTAACATAAAAAAAGACACCTTTATCCCTCTTATCACATAGGAAATTCCAAGGGTTTTAGGAACTCTGTGCCAGAAACTGAGACAAAGATTAAATACACATTTCTTATTATAAATCACATCACAGGATGCTATTTCCAGACCCCAGTGAGAAAAGATCTCAGATGCTGATAATGGAGGACCTGGGCTGTGGATAATTCCCTTGGGCAGGGCTTCTGGCAGCTCCTCCCAAGGTGACTGCACAAGCTTCATGAAGCGTTAGCTCACTGAATCTGTAGGACATTTCAAGCTCAAGCTTTTCATGAAGCTTTGTGTTTTTTGTAGTCCACCTCCCAAAGTGAGGCATTCTTTAACTGCCATTTGTCCCACCCACAGGCTATGATGATCTGCTCTGCTAGCATCATGAGAAACACATCTTGTTCACATCTTCCAGAAAGGACAACTTGAGGCTCCTTTCCAGGCAGAAGGGTGAGAGTGCAGGCCCCTCTCCTCTTGGATCTGCCCACCACTCACGGCAGACCCTGTTTCTAGCTGGTCATCAAGGGCAATAGTCATCTCCTTTCAAGATGACTTTTCCTGAGTTTGTGTTTTCCTCTTACACAGATTTAAAAAATGTTTTTTATTATTATTATTTTTTATTTTCAAAAACAACTTTATTCATGACACATATTAAATAAAAAACTCCCACCCCCTGGAAATGAGCTAAAAAAATAAACAAAATCCACCTCCCACCTCCCTGTCCCCACTTCCTCCCATTCCCTCCAAATAAGAGGGAAAAAAAGGTAAAGGAAAACAAAACAAAAAACTGAAAAACAAAAAACACCCCCAAATCCCCCAAAACAAGGTAATGCATTTCCCCAGGGGAAAGGGGAATTTACACTGGAGCTGCTGGGAGCAGATCAGAGATCTTCCGGCTACAGAAACCTGCAAAGAAAGACACTCAAAACAGAAAAAGAAACACAAAAGGAAACAAAATAGATCACCAGGCAATCTGGAGGGGCAGGGAGCCAGAAAAGAGGGGTGGGGTGGGTGGTAGACCTGGCAGGACAGGAACAGGCAGGAGGGGACTGTGAAAGCTAGGGAGAAGATGGAGGGAAGGTAACAAGCAGAACAGTTTGGTGTCCTTGCAGAGCCCTGGGTAAAAAAACCCCTCCTACCACCCATGCCCACCTACCCTTGAGCAGCCCGCAAGGGAGCAAAGGGGGACAGGGAAACAGGGGGAGCAGCTTGCGCGGTTGAGACGTGTCCATGGCGAATCCCCAGAGTGAATGAGCAGCCCCCTGCCCCACTCCCTGGGCCTTCCCTTACTCCCCAAAGCAGGTCTCTCCTCAGCAGTTAGTTATGGGATTCTCCCCCCTTCCACAGTATATCTTTTTTTTTTTTTTTAATATTTTTTTCCATCAAGGTCATCTTCTGTTTTTTCTTTTCTTTTAATTCTTTTTTTTTTTTTTCTCCTTCTTTCCTCTTTTTTTCCTCTCTCTCCTCCTAATACACACTTTTTTTAGTGGGGGGAATACCATGATGTTGCTCTAGCCCGGCCCCTGTAGACACGACCCTGGGGCCTGCTGTTAAAACCAATGTAGAATCGAGAGCGGGAACTGTTGTAGTTGGTGGTCTGGGCACAGTATCGGGCTCGCGGGAAACCTCCAGTCTGTTGTGCTGATGCCTGGTCTGTTGGTTCGTTTTGGGATCACCTTGATTTGTCTTCCTCTAAATAAGGACTCATCTAAGGCCAAGGAAGTCCTCACTGACTCTTTGTCTGAGAACTCTATATATGCAAACCCTTTGGGATGGCCACTAAATTAGTCACATAGAATAGTAACACGGTTGACTGAACCACAGCCATTAAAGTGTGCTTCCAGCTCTTCTGCTGTTGCACCATAGTCCACATTGCCAACATAGATGGAACGGGCATCAGCCTCCATCTTCTCCTCAATGGACATGATCACTGGGCCAGCATTGCCTGGAGGTGGACTCATATTCATCTTCTTCTCTACCTCGTTCTGTAGCTCCTTTAGCTTCTCAGCTTCTTCCTCCCTCTCCCTGACTCCAGCTTTGATCGCTTCCAGCTCCAGGTCCTCAGTGGTGCCGTCCCCCGGGTCACCCTCGACCAGTCCCGGCTCCTCCTCCTCCTGGCTGCCGGGGGCTCCCGAGCCAGGCCCAGGGCCCGGAGCTCCCGGGGCGGGGGGCACGGGGCCGGGCGGCTCCTCTTCAGGCTCGGGCTCTAGCAGCAGCTCCTCAGGCTCCAGTTCCTCAGACTCCAAGCCGTTCCTGCGACCCCCGGGGCTCCCTCCCCGGCCTCCCTACCGGCCCCGGGCACAAGATGGTGCCGCCGCCCCGGCCGGAGCCCCGACCGCCCGCAGACCCCGCTGCTGCGGCCGCCGCTGCCGCTCAAAAAAATGTTTTACAAGCTAATATTCTACACTTACTAGAAGGAGCCAATACCGGTTTATATAATACTTGTCTTTAAAAGTGCTCATAAATTATACGTATCTTTTAAATTACAGCTACAATTTACATGCTGTAAATAACTTCTTTTTTTGGTATTGTAACAGGGAAGAGCTAAATTGGACTCCATGTTGGATCTGTTTCTTTGACTTTAACCTTTGCTTTTCGTTGCTTTTGTTATTATAATCATACGTAATGGCGTGCCTCAGGGAACCCTGCTGCTTCTGGCAGAATGTTAAACTAAAGTGCCTCTCTTCAGCTCACAGGGAGACAATCTGACCCTGCCCACCTGTGAATGGCTGCCAGAAAGAAGAAATTAACACATCCCCTCACTGAGGCTGGTCCTTCCGGGAGATGTTTTGCTAGACTGATGGCCCTTTTTACTTTACTTCCCCACTGCCTCTCCCTCTCTGATTCTGTAAAAGAAACTGGCATCCATACCCTGATAAGATGGTTTTTGGGGGCCCTAGCCCTCCATCTCTCAGACTGCTGGCTTTCTGAATAAAGTCGTCTTCTTTGCCTCAACACCTTGTCTCTGATTTACTGGCCTGTCGTGCGGCAAGCAGAGCAAGCTTGGACTCGGTAACAAATTTGGCTTAGCCAGTCAGGAGCCTTGTGGCTCATGGCTAGCTGGCCCCAGTCAAGGAATATTGGGGCAAGACCCTAGCAGCTGCCAGGTCCATTTGTCCTGAGGATCTTCACTTCAAAGTACCCTGAAGCGACACCAGCTACCCCAGCGCTTGGCAGTTGAAGCAAGGAACCAACAAACTTCTAGGAGTCGTCGGACTCAGTTTGATTTTGGACGGTAAGTCGCTCTGGCGTGCACACTGGGAACATATTCCCCCCTCAGTTTGGGCTTTTCCTTTACGGGACAAGCCAGTTTGGTCGGGGTACCCTGTTGGAGAGGGGAATTGTTGTTGGACTCTACCTGATTTTGGGAACTGGTTCACTGGGAACTAGTTCGTCGGTTTTGGTCTTGGTTTTCTTTTGGTTTTGTGTGCATTGATGCTAGAATTTGTTTGTGCTTTTTGTGTTGGAATTTGTCTGCGTCTTTCATGTTTTGGTGTTATCAAACTTATCAAAAAGGGAAATACTCCATCTATCCTGAAGGATAGCCCTTTGGGGCATATATTAGATAAATGGGCAAAACATAGCTATGAGCCTATGACTAAGAAAGACATGATATACTATTGTAATAGGGTATGGACCCAATATATGTTAGGATCAGAAGAACGACGGGCCCCTGAATGGCTCACTCAATTATCATACGATCTGGCAGTTAGAAGAGTGTTTTGCAAAAGAGCAGGGAAAAGAGGTCAGATTCCATATGTAGAAGCATTTATGCTATTGCATCAGGAAGAAGGAGTCAGAGGACTGCCACCTTATGGTACAACGGTCTGAAAGGAAACCCAAGGGAGAACCTGTTCTACAAGGGGAAGGGGGGGGAAACGAGAGTGGGGACATATTATTCCAGTGCTTAAACACCCGCTGTGGCCCATCCAGCTACCCCACTGGCCGAGCAGGCTGCATGCACTGGCAGTTGTTCCAACTGCCCCACCCTATGGCGCCAACATATTCACCCCTTTCACTACCTCTTGCTTCCCCCACTCATGGGGATTGAATAGCAGTTTCTATGGTAACCCCGGTGGCAGAGGGACCTGGTTTAGTATCACCATCTAAGACCCGACAGGGCACCCAATTTGGACTGAGAGCAACTTCCGCAGCAAGGCAATTTCCCTTGCGCTGATACCCTGTAGGAGTCTGTAATGCAAATGGCCAGCCAGCTGGGCTCCTATGGATGCAGAATCCATTCCCGACTTAGGATTTGCTTAACTGGAAAAACCATAACCCTGCTTACTGAGAGGACCCACTCCATATGGCTGAACTTTTCACCTCAATATTTGCCACTTACCATCCCACTTGGGCAGACATTCACACTCTTATGAATATAATGACTACTGAGGATGAAAGGAGGATGGTAGAGAGGAAGTGCACCAGCTCCATTTAGTGGATCCAAATGGAACGCCAGAAGCAAATTTGGCAGTCCCTATTGCTGAGCCTCACTGGGATCCTGATAATGGGGGCATGCCACTTCTAGAACACTACAGGGGATGTGTTTTAGTGGGTCTTCAAAAGGGGGTATCTAGACAAAAGAGCTTAAACAAGATTCAGGAGATAAAACAAAAGCCAAATGAGGATCTATCAGAGTTCCTGGAAAGGATTTATCAAGCTTATAAGCGCTACATGGATGCAGACCCCGAGACCCCTGAGAATGTATGACTTTCATTGGGCAAAGCACCCCAGATATTAGGAAAAAATTACAGAAGTTAGATGGTGTATTTGGAATGAACCCTTCTCAATTAATAGATGTTGCTTTTAAAGTATTCAACAACAGGGAACAATGACAAAAGCAAGAAGATGCAAAACGGAATGTACCTTTTCTGGCAGCAGCATTGAATTCCCAGAAGGTGAGTAACCTAAAGGAAGGTAAGACACCACTGGGGAAGGAGCAATGTGCTTACTGCAAGGAGGAAGGGCATTGGAAAAGAAAATGCCCTTGATGAAAGAATAATAGAAGACAGGAGCCTCTCATATGGTAGAAAGAGAGGAGCAATCTGATAATGAATGAAGAGGTCCTTGGACCTGAGGCGTCTGATTCTAATTTCCCCACAAGACCCCTGGGTAACATTGACAGTGGGGAACAAGTCGATTGACTTTCTAATAGATATGGGTGTCACATATTCTGTGGTAAACACCAAGGTGGCACAGAAAACATCTCAGTCTATCTTGGTCATGGGAGTTTCTGGAGAAGTAGAGAACCATTTGTTTCTATAAGCTCTAGAATGCCAACTGGGGGACATAGCTTCTTATATATGCCAGAGTGTCCAATTCCCCTTCTGCGACAAGATCTCCTTTGTAAATTAAACACTCAAGTAACCTTTTCGCCAGAAGAGCTTGACATCAGGGTCCCACCGGAGCACACTTTAAGCCTACAAATGGTACTCATGGAAACCCCAGAGAAGGAGACAGGGCTTTTTCCCACAGAGGTCTACGAAAAGGTAAGGCTGGAAGTGTGGGCTGATGGCACTCCGGGGAAGGCCAAAAACACCTAATCTAAAACAATATCCTTTGAAACAAAAGGCTCAAAAGGGAATTCAGGGCTTCCCTGGTGGCGCAGTGGTTGGGAGTCTGCCTGCCGATGCAGGGGACACGGGTTCGTGCCCCAGTCCAGGAAGATCCCACATGCTGCGGAGCGGCTAGGCCTGTGAGCCATGGCCGCTGAGCCTGCGCGTCCGGAGCCCGTGCTCCGCAACCGGAGAGGCCACAACAGTGAGAGGCCCGCGTACCGCAAAAAAAAAAAAAAAGGGAATTCAGCCAATCCTGGAGAAGTTTTTGAAAACAGGACTGATTAGACCTTGCAGGTCCCCATATAACACCCTTATCTTTCCGGTCAAAAAGCCAAACTCAGCAGAGTATCGCTTTGTCCAAGACTTGAGGGCTATTAATGAAGTAGTCCAGGACTTACACCCTGTGCTGCCTAATCCATACACTCTGCTCACAACTATTCTGGGAGAATACGGCTGGTTCTCAGTCTTGGACTTGAAAGATGCTTTTTTCTGCATTCTTATTGTAGAAGAATCACAGCAGCTATTTGCTGTTGAATGGCAAGACCCAGAAACGCAGGTAGTCCAACAGTATTGTTGGACAGTCCTGACTCAAGGAGTTAAGAATTCCCCTACCTTGTTTGGGGAGACGTTGTCTAGAGACCTTAGAGACTTAATATTGGACGAAGGACTCTTGCTCCAATATGTGGACGACTTGCACATAGTGAGCCCTACATACGATAAATGTCTACAAAATACTATCAGAACCCTGAACTATTTGGCTAATTGTGGATATAAGGTCTCCCAGAAAAAGGCCCGGATATGCAAACAGCAAGTCACGTATCTGGGCTTTGTCCTCTCTCAAGGACAGCAGGATCTTTTGCCTGACAGAAAGCAGGCAATTGCAGGCTTAGGAGCATCCAAGACCCACAGACAACTGAGAGGCTTTCTGGGAATGGCAGGGTTCTGTCGGATTTGGATCCCAAGCAATGGGCTCATCGTAAAGCCCCTCTATGAGGCACTGAAGGGACATGATCTTGAGCCCCTTACTTGGACTAAAGAGTGCCAAACAGCCTTTGAAACGATAAAAACGAAGTTAGTCTCAGCCCTGGCTTTGGGACTACCAGACTTAAAGAAACCTTTCAAACTGTATGTACATGAGAGACAAGGCATAAGCTTTGGGGTGTTAATTCAAACTCTGAGGAATATCCCCCGACCTGTTGCTTACTTCTCAAAACAACTAGAACGGACTATTAAGGGGTGGCCTCCTGGCCTTCAAGCTGTAGCAGCTACTTGTGACAGATTTCAGGAAGCTGAGAAGTTTACCCTAGGGCAACCCACCACTGTGTATGTTCCTCACCATGTCCTTTCTTTGCTGGAACAGAAAGGGGCCTATTGGCTGACTTTTGGGAGAATGGGAAAGTACCAAGCCGTTCTCCTGGACAATCCCAACGTAAGACTTCAAGTCACTTCAGCCCTAAATCCAGCCACATTGCTCCTGATTGATGCTGCACAATCCCCAGAGCATGACTGCCTACACGTCATTGAGCTAGTGTACTCTAGCAGACCAGACTTAATGGACCTACCCTTGGCTGAGCCAGATATGGAATTGTTCACCGATGGAAGCAGCTTCATGGACAAAGGTAGGCGACATGACGGGTATATAACCACAAGCCAGGTGGTAACACTTAAAAGGATTGTTGAAGCAAAAGCCCTGCCCCCGGGGAGCTCAGCTCAGAAGGCAGAAATCATTGCTCTGACAAGAGCCCTGCTCCTCGCTAAAGGGAAGCGAGTAAATATATACAGACTCCCGCTATGCATTTTCTGTGGTGCATGCTCAGGGGGCGATCTGGAAAGGAAGGAGGCTTCTCACTTCAAACAATAAAGGCACAAAACCTGCTTCTGAAATCCTGTCACTATTAGAAGCAGTCCATAATCCCTCACAAGTGGCCGTAATGCACTGCCCAGGCCACCAGAAGGGTGAGACTCACACAATAAAGGGCACCTGGTTAGCTGACCAAGCTGCAAAGAAAGCAGCAAAGAAAGGTAATTATCAAGCCATGATAGGGTCACTTCTTCCGCAGATTGACTTGTCAAAATATCAGCCAGTGTATTCAGAAAAGAACAGGAGAGGGCCAAGGAGTGGGGTTTCACTCTTGACCGTAACTCACCTGGCTGGAAATGTAATGCACTAGGAACTGTTTTGATTCCTGAGGCCCTCTTGGACACTGTGCTGAAGCACATTCATGACAGTACCCATTATGGGAGAGATGCCACCTGCAATGGATTTAAAATTATATAATGGGAACTCACCTACAAAAGACCATCCAGCGAGTCACTCGGAATTGTATGATTTGTGCTAAAAATAACCCTAAAACTGTTGTCAGACCTCCCCAGATGGGGCCCCAGCACAGAGCCACCTGCCTCACAGAGGACTGGCAAATAGACTTTACTCAAATACCTTAAATTGAGGGAAACTTCAGATACCTGTTGGTGTGTGTGGACACTTTTTCAGGATGGGTGGAAGCATATCCCACCCAGACAGAAAAAGCCTCCCAAGTGGTTAAAGTCCTCCTTAAGGAAATTATTCCCCAGTTTGGACTACCTAACATCCTCCAGAGTGATAATGGACCTGCTTTTGTCTCTAGCATAACCCAATAAGTGGCTAAAGCACTGCAAATTAATAGGAAGTTACATTCATCCTGGAGACCACAATCAACAGGAAAATCTGAGAAAATGAATCATACGTTGAAAAGGAGCATTGCTGACATATGTCAAGAGGCTAATATAACTTAGGATAAGGCATTGCCAGTTACCCTGTTATGGATCAGAGTGGCTTCCAGAAGCAGGGTTAAATTAAGCCCCTATGAAATATTGTATGGTAGGCCATTCTAGGTGTCTGCCCGGGCAGGGGAATCTGTAAATGCTCTGAAAGACATAGCTGTTGCTAATTATGTTAAAGCTTTGGGCACTATACTAACCTCTGTTCATGAGTTTGCTTCCAGCAGATCTGCCTATCCAACTGAGGTAGCTTTGCATCCTTTCTGACCCAGAGATCGAGTCCTCCTTAAAACCTGGAGAGAACAAGGGCCTGAGCACCAGCTGACTGCAAGGTGGACAGGACCACATGTGGTATTACTCACCATGCATTAATCTGTCAAATTGGCTGGGATAAAACCTTGGATTCATCATATTTGGATTAAAGCTGCACCACCATCATCAGAAGACGACCCAACTCCTGAGAGGCTTGGAGAGCAGTGGGTTTGTGAACCCTTAGAAGACTAAAGGTTGCTCTTCAAAAAGGATGTGTTGAGATTGCAATTTCCTTATAGATGAAGGATGGGTCCATCTACTTGTTTAATCCTGTTCTACTGAATAGCACAGCATCAGGTCCAAATAATTGAGAATTGTACTATTTACTAAAAATTCTAAGAATTATCCCCTGCCCAGTGCTGATGAATTCCATTCCACGATCACCCATCACTGCCCCTACACAGCAGGAAGTAGCTAAGAGTGGTCATTGCCCCTTATCCTACAAGATTGTGGAATGGACATTGACAGTGGGGAATTGTAACTGGGAAGAGCTAAATCGGACTCCATGTTGGATCTGTTTCTTTGACTTTAACTTTGCTTTTCGTTGCTTTTGTTATTATAATCGTACCCTGCCTCAGGGAAGCCTGCCCCTCTGCCCCAATGTTAAACTAAAGTGCCTCTGTTCAGCTCACAGGGAGACAATCTGATCCTGCCCACCTGTGAATGGCTGCAAGAAAGAAGAAATTAACACATCCCTTCACTGAGGCTGGTCCCCCCAGGAGATGTTTCGCAAGGCTGATGGCCCTTTTTACTTTACTTCCCCACTGCCTCTCGCTCTCTGATTCTATAAAAGAAACTGGCATCCAGACCCTGATAAGATGGTTTTTGGGGACCCTAGCCCACCATCTTCTTAGTCTGCCAGCTTTCCAAATAAAGTTGTCTTCCTTGCCTCAACAGCTCATCTCCGACTTGTTGGCTTGTCGTGTGGTGAGCAGAGCAAGCTTGGACTTAGTAACAGTATCATTCCAACTTTTTACAACTTGTGTTGCAGGAAGTGGGACCCCTTCCGGGGCCCAAGAGTGGGCTCTTGTCTAACACTCGGAAATGAATTGTCCGAGGAGACATGTGCTGACAAAGCAAAAGACTTTATTGGGAAGGGGTGCCTGGGCAGAGAGCAGCAGGGTAAGGAAACCCAGGAGAACTAATCTGCCATGTGGCTCACAGTCTCAGGTTTTATGGTAATGGGGTTAGTTTCTGGGTTGTCTCTTGCCACTTTGCTTGGCCCACAGTCTGACTCAGGGTTCTTCCTGGTGGTGCTCACATCTCAGCCAAGATGGATTCCAGAAAGAAGGATTCTGGGAGATTGGTAGGACATATGGACTGGTATCTCCTTCCTCCTTTCAGCCCCTCCCATATTCTCCTGGTTTTTGGTGGCAGCACCATGTTCCTTATCAGGACCTCCTGTTGCAAGACAGCTGACGCAAGTGGTTATCACTGTGCCTGGTCAAGGTGGGTGGTTTTGGTCAATGCTTCCCTAACACGTACTATTCAGTTAACTAGTTAACATATCACCACAACTCAGCCTGAGTGAGCTCCTCCCTTTAAGGTGGACCCCTTTGTCCTTTGAATACTACCCCTGAAATCCTTGGATATCCAGCTTGCCTCAAGTCCATTCTATTTAAATAGTGTGTGTATGCTTTTGTGTGTGTTTGTATGTTCATGTGTTTGTGTGTCTGTGCGTATGTGTGTGAGTGTGTGCAGACATGGAATCAGCTGCCTTCCAAAGAGCCCTGCTTCATTTTGGTGGAGAAGTGCAGTAGGTCCAGATCTAAGAGCTAGAGGCGTATGTGAGAATGGTGATGTATGAAAGGGCTACTATATAAGTCACTTTTAATGACAGAGCTCCAAAATGTTTTTGACGATTTTATATACTAGTTTTGATTTACTTTTTAAATAAGTAACACTCATGATTTAAAAAGCCCATCCTAGCTATCTGACTCACCTCTCAAGGCAACCAAGTGTCCCAACTCTTGGTCTCACAGCTGAAGGCTGTGATATCACATGGATGTTCCCAGTTTCACAAATTATTGTGCTGTTCCCCCATGCCTTACCTTTCTTTTAGGATGAGCCTTTTTTGCCCATTTAGACCTCTCCTGCCTGTCCCTTTTCTCGAGAAGCTCTCAGTCTGGGGAAGACAGCAAAGCAGAGTGGACAGCACCGTGGAGCCTGGTGCCAAGGGCGTGATACCCACGTATGAGTTTGCTGGGGGGGGTGGGCATGGGACGTCGGCATCCTGTATCAAGCAGGATGGCCAGGTGAACTTGGGTAACAAACCACAAGGTTCACTTCTTGCTCTTGCTCTGTGTCCATGGCGGGGTGTTGGGGCACTCTGAGTCACCTCTCCAGGACTCAGGCTGATTGAACAACGACCAACTATAGCTGCAGGTCCTGGAGACAGAGTGGGGAGCACCCTGGAGGGTCTCACACAGATAATGCAGTGCTCTCACACCAGGTGATGGGCACTCCTTCCACTCACCCCATGCCCTGTTTGCCAGAACTAGTCACATGGTCTCTCCTGAAGGCTGGGGGTGGAAGATGCAGCCAGATCACAGGCCCAGAAGATTGGGGAGCATTGGTGATTGCCTTGAGGATGACACAGACCATGGATGGCAAAGTGGAAATTTATTTTATTTTATTTGTGTGCCTATTCATTACTCCTATTTCATTTTTTAAAGTATGTGCTCCCAACAGGACTCCTAAACATTCCTATTGCCTTCTTTTTTTTTTTTTGTTATACGCGGGCCTCTCACTGTTGTGGCCCCTCCTGTTGCGGAGCACAGGCTCCGGACGCGCAGGCTCAGCAGCCATGGCTCACGGGCCCAGCCGCTCCGCGGCATGTGGGATCTTCCCGGAGTGGGGCATGAACCCATGTCCCCTGCATCGGCAGGCGGACTCTCAACCACTGTGCCACCAGGGAAGCCCTCCTATTGCCTTCTTAACATCCATACACCAGCTTTCATCTATTGTGATGTGTGTTACACCTTAACTCAATTCTCAAATAAAGGTGTTAGGAGAAGTCTTCTTGATACTTCAGAAAAAAACAGATTTATTCTTAAAGTTGGGCTGTTTCACAGGAACAGAACCACTTGTGTTTCCCTTAAGCAGTTCGCAGAGAGGACTTTTGTGTCCCCCTGGGTGAGGGTCCTGGGTACCCATCCCAGGTAGGGGACATGGTAATCATGACGGGGGGGCAGGGAGGGAGTCTTGGCCCTAGGTCAGGAGTGGGGCTGGACTGTCACATACTTATCTCTCTTGGTCCCGAACCAAACCTGACGGAGGGTAAGACCTGTCATGGCCATGTCACGGAGTAGGAAACAGAGCCACAGGGGAGGGGTAGCTTGCCTGGGGTAGAAGGTTTAAACTTGCAGGATGCCACAGCCTTAGTTTTGGCGTTTGGACAACTAGGATGAAGCCCCAGACCCACCTCTGTAACTGTGGTTGCTCCAGGGACAAGATCTACAGGCCATACCCAACGCTCATGATGCAGAAGTAAGCTCTCAGGCTTGTCTGGCCACAGAATGTTCCAGTCCCTTGTTGCTCAGGTCCCTCTGCCCAAAGTTGAACAGATGCTTGTTAGGACCAGCTCCAGGTCATTACCTCTTAGGTCTCAGGGCTGTGTTTCGGCTAGTGGAAAATGTACCTGAAAGTTTATGAATTGCATTTGGCTCCTAGTAACAGAGAGCTGGAAAATATTTTCTTAAACAAGAAAGTACTTTCCTTGTCTAGGAGGTGACAAGGAGCCTGAAGGGAGGCAGCCAGGGCTGGCATGGAGGGCTGCCTCTCTATCACTCTCCCAGGCCCTCCCTGCACCCCCAGGGGAGCCCTGCCCTCTTGCTCCAGCAAGGACCAGGGAGGCAGGGGCAGGGTCAAAGAGGCTCCTGATGAGTCAGCCCTTTGATGGACCTTCCCCAAGCCCTACTCAGGCATCTCCACACTGTCCCTGGCTGAGCTCAGTCCCAGGGCCACCGCTCCCTGTAAGGGAGGCTGGGAGCTGATGCACCAACAAAAGCAGGGTCTGTTACTGAGCAGAAGTGGGTGCAGTGAGCAGTTTCTGTGATTCTCCAAGTGCTGTTATAACTAATACACCCCCTCCATTTCCCTTTGACTGCTCCATTCTGCAAAGGGTGGGAAACAGTGTCAGGTACTAAGGGATGCAGAGAACTTGAGGCCCCAGGCCCTGACATGCTGGAAGATGTGGATCCTTCCAGGGCAGGATTTCCATGTTTCCTGGTTTTCCTGAGCCTTGGGGGAGTTTGCGTGTCACCTCGCATCCCCTTTGGGGCTCACTGAATGCTTTTTGCAGGATGTACTCCCAGCCTCGAAGGCGCTGTGTAGGGAGGTGGGGTCTGGTGTGCTCCCCCTGCCCCCCTGCCACGAGGCAGGGTCCTTGCAGAGACTCTGCAGGTCTGAGCAATCGGTGGTGCTGGAAGGTGGTGGTGGTGCAGCTGGTAACCAGTCATCAGAAAGGCTGCTGCTTCCCAGGTGCAGGGCAGGAAGAGGCTGGGCTGCCCTCCGCTAGGGGAGGAGTCTGACCTGCAACTGGACCAGATGTGCTCTTGGCAAGAGTGGAATGGGGTCAGAGCCCACTGATCTTGGTCAACTGTCCCCAGCCCATCATGCCTGTCCCTCTGCCCGGCCCTCAGCCCAGAACTCTGCCTGCATCCGCAAGACAGCCAGGGTGAGTTCTGGTTCAGCCATGGCCCCGGGGTCAGAAGGACATGACAGACTGTTGGCCCTGCCCCTGGAACCTGACCCCCTCGATGGGATCAGGTGCCTCCACGGAGGAGAGGGGACATAAGGGGGCTTCCCATTACCTCTTGACACCAAAGCCAAGGTGTGCCCTTCCTGGGTCCAGCCTGGCTTAGCCTTCCTAAGAAGGCTATTTTACAATTCAAACAGTGCCGAGGAAGGTATAAAGTAAAAATAAAGGGCTTACTCCTCAGTTCTCCTCCCCAGGGGCAACAAATGTCTACCTGATTCCTGGGCATCCTCAAGGATATTTTCCCTGTGCATGCACATATAGCTGTACAACTTTTTTTTTTTTAATGCAAGTAGTAACTCTATACACACTGTACTTCAAGTTGCTTTTTATAAAAACAACGCATTTATTATACCTCAGAGGACACGTCAGACCAGCACCATTAGCACTGCCCCGTCTCTGAAAGGCTGCAGAGTATGGCACTATTGGAGATACAGGTATTATACAACTTCCCTCCTGATAGAGGTTTAGGCTGTCAATTGTTTGGGACCATTATAAGCAATGTTGCAGTGACATCCTTGTTCTATATCTTGGAACATTTTCACAGAAGTTAAGGATCAAATATTTAGTGGGACTGCTAAGGTAAGGTCTTGGGGTATGTGTGTTTGAAATTTAGGTAGATACAGCCCAAATGCCCTTGAAGGAGCGGCCCCATTGTAGAGTGCCTCCCCTTTAGTCCATCCTCCACTCAGCAGCCAAAGTGATTTTTAAAGACAGTTAGATCAGGGACTTCCCTGGTGGCGCAGTGGCTGAGAATCTGCCTGCCAGGGAAGGGGACACGGGTTCAATCCATGGTCGGGGAAAATCCCATATACCGTGGAGCAACTAAGCCCATGTGCCACAACTACTGAGCTTGCGCTCTAGGGCCTGTGAGCCACAACTACTGAAGCCCACGCACCACAACTACTGAAGACTGCATGCCCTAGAGCCTGTGCTCTATGACAAGAGAAGCCACGGCAATGAGAAGCCCGCGGACCGCAACAAAGAGTAAGTAATCCCCGCTTGCTGCAACTAGAGAAAGCTCGCCTGCAGCAAAAAAGACCCAGTGCAGCCAAAAAAATATATATATATATAAATTAATTAATTAAAAAATAAAAATAAAAAAATAGATCATCGAATACTCCTGCTAATACCCCAGTTGCTTCGATGGGTACCCACGCCTCTGATGCTATGCCTTGTCCGCCCTCCCCGCAATCTCCCTTCCCACCAAATGCTCCAGCCACACCCACTTCTCACCTGCCCTCCAGCAGAGCAGCTCATCCCACCACAGGGCCTCTGCGGGTGCTGGTCCTTCTGCCTGGTGCCCTCAGAGCTCCATGTGGATGCCAACATGAGGGCCATAAATAGCATTTTATTTTTGTCTCCATGACTATCATCTTACTGTTGGGTGAGGTTGAGTGTTATATCCTCTACCTGTTTTCCTCTCACGTTTTCTCTTTTTCATCGATAGGTACAAACTCTTCGTTTAAAAGATAAACCAACTATTTGTCTCTCATTTTTGTTACAAATATATTTTTCCTGATTGTCCATCTTTTGAGTTTGTGGTAATTTTTCCACTTAAGTGTCTAAGTTTTAGGTATTCAAGTTCATGGACCATTTCCGTATGGTTTCTAAGTTCGTGAAGAAGCACCCTCAGCTGGCTCTGAGAGGCCACGAGCTGAGCTCCTGCCTCCACTCACTGCAGCTTGTGCTAGTCCTGGGGCTGGGCGAGTGTGGAAAGGCAGGCTGGGGCCCGATCGTGGGGCCCTGAGTGTCTCAGAGCAGTCTGGCTGTGGGGGATGTGAACCACAGGTTTGGGGCAGAGGAGGCGTAGGACCCAGTTTGCATTTGAGAAGTTAACTAGGCAGCTATCGGGTGCGAAGATGAGAAGAAAGGGGGAGTGGTGACCTCCAAGAAACTGCTGAGGGGCCAATGGCTGTGACATGGGGAGGCTCAGACCCTTAGCCCCCCTGAGGCCACTAAAAGGAAGTGGGGAGACCACAGCCCATCTCTGCCCACAGAAACTGCTTAGGGGCAGCCTTGCCATGGGCCAAGGAGGGGTTGCCCCTTCCACTGGGGCAGTGAGTGGGCCTGGGTGGGAAGAGTCTGCGCTGTTATTACATGTACTCTACAGACAGAAAGCCATGACTTCACTCTTGAGATGAAAGGAATCACATTTGCCCACATACACAAGCAAAATCTTGTTTGATTTTTATAATTTAATTTTAGAAAAAGGTCAACAGCTTGTACTGGAGGATGATCTCACATTCACACTCCTGTTCTGGGTTTAGCAGCCTCAAATGGTTACTCTTGATAACGATGTGAACATTTGTGCATAGGTACGTACATGCAAGTGTGTGCGCAATTTATGAAAGTTCTTGCCATCATACCCATACATCACCCTGTTAACAATTTCACTTTTTTACTCTGCTGTATGTGTTGCGTAGTAAATACATAATTTGATATAAGCCTCATACGATGTGATTTCACAGAGTCCTAACCATTGAGATATGACTTAACTTGTTAAAGTGATAAACAAGATTATTATGTGCAAACAGGGTTTATGCTCCAGCTGCATCCAAATTTATTTCACAAAGCTGTAAACACAGGCCCTTTCTCGAGTCCTGATGATTGAGTCTCTCTGCCTTCTGTCGACAGGAGAGGAATGTAAAGGCTGAGTTGGTGCTCTCGGCCCTGTGTTGGCTCTTGGCTTTCCAGCCCTGTCACTTAAAGAAACTCATTCATTCCCCAGATTGGGCAGTGCTCCTCGCTGGGGTCCTTCTAAGGCTTTTCACACAGAGACTTTCCCAAGCGGGGACATCTGATCTCAGCCTGCCCGAGCGGGGCCCCGGGCCCCGGGGACTCAGGAGCTTGAGAAATGTGCTGAGAGCCTGTGAGCCACCGGGGGAAGGGGCAGGGGTCACAGCCCTCCTCCCTCCCTGCCCCGAACTGCTCCCCAACTGAGAGCCCCTAGTGTAATTCCACCCCAGACCTGGGGGTGAAAGTGGGGAGGCCCATTATGCCAGCAAGGCCCAGCCCCACTTCGTGTGACCCAGCCCAGCCCTGAGAGTGGATGGAAGAGGCAGGTGGACTTTGGCCCAATCAGACCCCACCATCTTCCCTTGGGCTGTAAAACCAGCATTGGGGGGATGGGGGTATCCAGGGAACTCAGCCCTAGGATAGGAGAACCCTCAACCCCCCCAACCTGGGCGGGGTGGGAACTTCTCAGCACTTCTTAGCAGCAAGTGGTTCAGAGGAGAACCCAGTCTGCCTCCTGGGTCTTTAGAGGGCTGCAGGCTGCAGGTGGAGAGGTCAGGCTGCTGGCCCATGCTGTCCAGGTCCGAGAAATGCTCATTTCACAGGAATTACCTTCTCTTCCGCATGCAATTCTCCAGCCGGCCCAGCTCCTCATAGGACTGGTAGAAAATGTCAAACTCCCGGGTGCCCCAGCCCCTCCAGACAGCCAGGCACCACTCCAGCTTTTCGTTCTCAAAGCCGCACACAACTGTGTCCTTTGCCACTACGGCAGCATCCACAAGCACCCTGCAGAGAGAGGGGGTCTGAGAAAACCCACAGGGGTACCCACTTGGTCGGGGCTGTGACCCTCACCCTGCACCTTTTCAGAGGACACAGCCTGGTTAAGGGGGCATCTGTGCACCCCAGCCTGGCACCACCAATGTGCTGGGACACACTGCTTCTCTCTCTGTGGTCCAGCCTGTGGGCAGTCTTTCTAAAGCCTAAAAAGGGGCCTAGGGCATCATTTCAGGTTCACCTCAGAGCAGGTATCCTCCCTAATGCACCTCAGACCCCAAAGAGCCCAGAAAAAATGGTCAGTCCTCTGTGTCCACAGGTTTGGCATCCTCAGATACGGAGGGCTGACTGTACTGTGTCATTTTACATATAAGGACTTGAGCATCCTCGGATTTTTGTATCTGCAGAGGTCCTGGAAACAATCCCCTGCAGATGCTGAGGGAGGACAGAATTATCAATTCTACCTAATAATTCTTGCTCATCAATGGTCCATGACAGATTTTAAGCTTTAACTCAATTTCCTTGCCACCCAGCCCAGGCATGATTCTTCTCCCTTTCTAAGTTTCCACATACTTAAGAAATACAGGGCAATATATTAGGCAAAAAACCTGTACCAACAAGTCCTATGTACATTTTTTTTGAGCCTGTGGATTGTTTTGCATGATCCGGGCATACACTGCAAGTTTCCTTCTGGGCCTCCGCAGGGCTGTGTGTCCCACCTCCGAGCACACACTGCCGTGTGCCCTGCCTGGCACTGAGGCCAGCATGTAAACTGGAACGTGCAGGGGCCTCCACTTCCTCAGGCCTTGCATGTCTTGGGCACTTGGTAGCTATTTGCCAAGGGAATACACGTCTCAGGTGCATCTCAAAAAGCTGGCCTCCCTTTTGCTGGCTGCCTGGGCTGCTTACTCCCTACAGTGAGTGTGCCTGGCTCTTGGTAAACCTGTCTTTGGGGGGCAAATAGGAAAAACAACACCAGGAGAAAATTCAGGGGAACTAATGGTGGGCACTCTGAGGTCAACAGACCCGGGCTCTACAGACCTGCCTGCTTCCCTGGAAGCCTGACCTGCGATCTGGGAACTACTGCCGCCCACAAACTCAGCTGGTGCTCAGCAGCAAACCCAGGTCTTGTCTCCAGTATCACTTGCAGGGCAAGGGTCACTGGCCCGGGTGCCATAGACATTTCCTTTGTCATCATCCTACTCTGGGGAAAACAGGCTGAATGCGATTTCTCCATAAGGGAGATTAACCACGTGGGACTCAGCAAAGTGGGGGTGTGGACATTGCCAGCTGCCTGACGACTCCAACACTGGCTGGCACCAGCCTCCCATCTCTATATTCAGGCAGACTGTGTCTGGACAGGCTGTCCTGCCCAGCATGACCCTCACAATGGAGTCTGGCCTGCCTCCTGGTGGGACCCCCAGCAGATGGGTACAGCTGAGCCTGGGAATGGGCATGGCGAGGGTAGGCATGGCAAAGGTTGGTGTGGTCTGGCTGTGTGGCTTCACCTGGTGCTGTATGGGAGGAGAGGCACCTCAGGAAGGGCTCTCTTGTTTGGCAGGAGGGACGGGGAATCAACTGGATCCCCATTTCAACTGCAGCTGAGCTTGGAGGCATACCCCAGGCAGGGCAGTTGGTCCACAGGTGCTCTGGGCACCCCAAAAACAGGCATCCATGACCAGTGGGTGATGGCCGGTTCAGCTGGTATTTGCTGATCGCCTAGGAGCTGCCTGTTTGTCCTCCGTCTATGGCCACAGTGGTGGACACCATGTTTATTGGTGGAGGACAGAAGGGTGGCGGCCATCATGCAGGGAGGTGGCAGTGAGACCTCGATTCCCTATGCCACACCCTGGGTTCTCTAGGAGCTGCCCTCAGTCTTACCCGTGCGGAGTCAGCTCTCGGGCTTTCAAGACAGCGATGACTCGGCCCCGCTGGGTTCCTGCATCCTTCTCCAAGCCAATGACGATAACATCTCCACCACGCCTAAGAAACCAAAACCCAGAAGGGGAACCGTTTGTCTAGGGCTGTACTCTCCAAGGGAAACAGAGCTGGTGTGCAGAAAGGCACGGGAACAAACACAGCTTCTGCAAATGGATTGAGTTACCGAGAGGGCCCCGGAGCAGGGCGAGGAGGCCTTTCCCAGTAGGAAACCTGACCGTGGCTCTCCTTTGTGGTGCCCTGAGTTCTCTGGAGGGCTGATGGGCTTTCGTGCAGCCCTTCTTAGATTTGCTAAAGAGATTCCCTCCAGTTCCAGAAGAGAGGGAATAGCTCCTGATGGATCTTGACAGTACCTTAAGGTTCCCCTCACTCTGCCCCCAAAGCAAGAGCAGTGGGTGGTGCAGGATGGTACTCCCTGTTGGGAAACCTACCTGGGGACCCAGATGACATCTTTCACGGCAAGGATCTTCACAGCCTGCAGGTGCTGGCTGAACGCCTCGCCATCCACGGGGCTCAGGTCATGCTCAGACCTGTCAGAGCCCGTGGTGGGCTCGAGCAGCCTGCTGGTGTCCTCGCAGTCAGTGGAGAAAGGCAAGCTGGAAGAGCTTGCGGGGGAGCAGGGTAGGCTTGCAAGGGATGTGGGCACCTGGAGGGGTGGAGACGAGGAGTAGGAGGACATAGAGCAGTAGTCGGTCAGCGAGTCCTGGTGGGTCAGGATCTGCGTGCCCAGCTCCTCACTGTACATGATGCTCATGTCTGCAATGCAGTCCTTCTTGGGCTCCTTCGGGCTGGCTGTGGAGCAGTCCAGGGGCTCCAGGCCCATTGGGTGCACAGGAAACACGTCCCTGAGGGGGCTGGGGTCCCCGCAGAAGTATCGGGCGCACAGCTGGTAGGTGGCGGAGTGGTACATCACCAAGCAGTTGGCCCTGTCGTCCAGGCACCAGACGACCTCCTCCCCATGGCACTCAGAGCCGCACACGACTGACGTGACCACCGAAGGGGCTGAGTAGGGCTCCAGCCGCCTGCTGATCTCCAGGGCCACGCAGTCGATGACCAGCAGGCCCGGCCCGTTGCTATACCAGACCTCGGATCCACTGTTGACCACCTCCATGGCCTTCACGGGGTAGGGGTTCTGCCTCGCGTCTTCATCTGGGATGCTGAACTTGGACCTGTTGGCTGTGTGTGAGCACAGGTAGGAGCAGCTGTGGTCTGGGGTGCCGTGCACCATGGGAAACACCGCCACAAGCCCATCAGCCAGGCCTGCCAGCACCAGGTAGGAATTCTGCGGGGAGAAGACAGGGATGCTTGATGCCCTTGCGTCTCGCGCACCCGGGACAGAAACAGTCGGTGCAAGACTCATCTCTGCATGTACTCTAGGTGGGCATGCGCTTTCTACCAGCACTTCCTGGAGAAGCCAGCTCCTAAAAAGGCAGCGGCTGCCAGCGGGAGCTTCTGGGTACGCTCCCAAAGGAGGTGCAGCTCAGGCCCAGAAAAGCCACACCCATCCCCCCTCCTGTGAGCAGCAGGAAAAAGGTCCATGGCACCCGAGCAAGGGGCACATGTTGCCTGGACCACACAGCTTTTCTTCCTGGGTTTCTTTTTTTTTTTTTGCGGTATGCGGGCCTCTCCTGTTGCGGAACACAGGCTCCGGATGCGCAGGCTCAGCGGCTATGGCTCACGGGCCCAGCTACTCTGCGGCATGTGGGATCTTCCCGGACCGGGGCGTGAACCCGCGTCCCCTGCATCGGCAGGTGGACTCTCAACCACTGCGCCACCGGGGAAGCCCAACCTGGGCTTCTTGCAATGCCAGCAGGAGGGAGCTGCCTTCTCCTTCAGGTCACCAGGGCCTCCTTCTGAGGCAGGATGTGGCGCCCTCCTTCCCCTGAAATCTGCTCCTTAAGGTGACAGCAGTTATGGACACCCTATGGGTCTGCTCTTGGCCTCCTGCCTGCTGCCCCACAAGCCGGGTGCTCCATAAGAGCAGGCCTGGGTCTGCGTGCCCACCACTGCCCCCGGCACTGGCCTGCACAGGGAAGGGCTGAGTCCCAGTCACCTCTGTGACTCCCCCCAGTTTTATGCTCAAGTCACAACACATGCTGCTGAACTAATTCTTGAAGAAATCACTTCCAAATTCAACCCTCTTGTGGAGGCACTTTTTGGCCACTATGCCACATTCCCCGCTTACCACATCTACTCTGAAATGCCTGTGGTTTAGGCAATGATGGGGTCTTGGGGTGTCTCCTGCCCCCTCAATGAAGCATGTGCTCTTCTACAACCACCAGAGGTCATCAGGCAGAGGCCAAAGTTGCAGAGACTGTGCTGAATGCTGGGCCCAGCCCAGGCCTCCTCGGAGCATCCGTGCGGAGCTGGGAATGGAGAGCAGCTTAGCAGCCTAGATGCCTGGGTGGGGTTGGGGGGTGGCCAGGAAGAGTTCAGGAGAACAAAGCCAGAGCTGGGAGACAGCAGAGACGTGGGCCTTGTGCCAGGGAGGGTGAGCAGCAGAAAGCCCCCTTGTTGGGAGCTGGGAAGTTGGGCTATCCAAGGTGATGAGTGAACCAGCCTCTAGCTTACTGAAATCCACCTTCAGGATTCAAGGAAAGAAAACAGCCAAAGCAAATAGGAGCAAGGTCTCTATCAGTCCCGGCTCTGGGCCCCAGCCAGGCGGTGAGTCCCACATCCCAGATGGGTGTGGATGTGTGCGTGCAAGAATGCAGGGGTCTGTCATCCGTGGCCACAGGGCAGCATGGCCTCTGAGGGGCAGACTGGCAGGGAGGCTCTGCACAGAGCCAGCTTTATTCCAGCCGGTCGAGTGGGTGGTGGTGCCCTGGCTTGGGGCTCTGGCCAGCCATGGCTTTAAATAACACTTTGTGTTGAGTTCTGTGCTTCAGTGCAACCAGGTCCCGAGCCCCCCAGTTGCCCGTGGGGCCACAGTCAAAAATGACTCTAAGGTTGATTTCAGTTTCTATTTTTTTAAATAAATAAATTTATTTATTTATTTTTGGCTGTGTTGGGTCTTCGTTGCTGCGTGCGGCTTTCTCTAGTTGTGGCGAGCGGGGGCTACTCTTTGTTGTGGTGTGCGGGCTTCTCATTGCAGTGGCTTCTCTTGTTGCGGAGCATGGGCTCTAGGTGCGGGGGCTTCAGTAGTTGTGGCACACAGGCTCAGTAGTTGTGGCACACAGGCTCAGTAGTTGTGGCATACGGGCTTAGTTGCTCTGTGTGCGGCATGTGGGATCTTCCTGGCCCAGGGATCGAACCTCTGTCCCCTGCATTGGCAGGCGGATTCTAAACCACTGAGCCACCAGGGAAGTCCCTGATCTCAGTTTCTTAAGAAATGAAACTGTAGAGGGGTGGAGAGGAGAGTGCATATATTTCACGATTGTCAGGAAGTAGTAATAATGCTCAAATTTACTCAGTGCGCTGGCCCAGAGATTTGGGTACGTTATGCCCAGAGATCCTCCTCTCAATCTCTTTTACACCCATTTTGCAGGTGGGAGAACTGGAATCAGATGATAATAGCCGACATGTTTTAACGAAGCCTCACCAATAATGACCCTTCGAGCAGGGAGCTGCACAAACAGGGGCCTCAGGGCCCACAAAGGGGTTCTGGAGGCCAGAGAAGCCTTGGGGACGCCACTGAGGAGCTGGGGCGAGGGTAGGGGCAGCTTCTTGGGGGGGTGGTCATGGCGCTTGATCTTCAGAAATGAAGAGGAAGAGGTGTTGAGCGGCAGGGTCAATTCTGGAGGGAAGGGCCTGCTCAGAGTGCGGTGCTGGGTGGGGAGGGGTGTGAGGGGGCAGCGGGGGGTGAGCCCTGGCCGGCCCTGTGGGCTGGGTCTGATCCTGAGGATCAGCAGCCCTGCCGGGGCCCAGGGCTGGGGAGGGCACCACTCGCAGACTCATTTGAGAAAGGCAGGGGCTAGAAGTTGAGGTGTTGAGTCTTCAGGGCCATGCTGGACAAAGAGGGACTGAGTTCTGGGACTGAGGCTGAGCACTCCAGAGGAGGCAGAGCTGAAGGGGGAGGGGAGCTGGCTGTCTGACAGGGGTGGCAGCCTGCCAGGGCCCGGTGACCAAGTGGCTGTGGAAGGTGCTGGGCCAGGCTCCTGAGGTCCCTGCTCTCAGAAGGGGAAGGGCACACATGCAAATGCTCCTTGACACCAGTTGCACCAGAAAAGCATCTCACCTGAACTGGGGCTGTGGCATATGCATGCAGAATGCAAGCCTTCCACTTAGCCCACTAATGATGGCCCCGATCTCCTATCTCTCTAAGGCTGACTGTGACCTAGGCTTGGTGATCCAGAAGAGCATGGCTCTGCTCCCTCCCCACCCGCCCAATGGAATGGGGAAGGGAGAATCAGAGACCTAGGCACCACCTCCCCCTTACCTCACCTTTTTTATAACAGGCACCGCCAAGAAGCAGGTGACAATGGCTGGGGTGTCCAAAGCCCGTTGGGGCGTGTTCAAGGGACACATGCCCTTGAGGCTGTAGATGTAGATCTTCTGGTCCTGCGGAGGAGACAGTCAACATGAGAGCCGGGGGACTTCCCTGGCGGTCCAGTGGTTAAGACTTTGCCTTCCAACGCAGGGGGTGTGGATTCGATCCCTGGTCAGGGAGCTAAGATCCCACATGCCTCACGGCCAAAAAACCAAAACATAAAACAGAAGCAATATTGTAACAAATTCAATAAAGACTTAATAAACCAAAGAAAACCAAACAAAAAAAACATGAGAGCTGGGCTGCAACAGGCCTGCCGGTTCCTAGGGTGCACTCCGTCTCAGAAGGCCCTTTACGTCTTGGAAAGTAACTTATTGAGGCTTTCTGGTTGGTTGTTTTCATATTTCTGTTCTTTGTAAAAACTTGGAAAACTACAGAATATACTGAAGAAAAACAAAATCGCCCATACTCCAATACCCAGAGAAAGCCACTTTTGGGATTTGGGGCCCAGACTTTCAGTTTTCCGTGGGTATTGGTGTGTGTGCGTGTTCCCAACAGTGGGACCACACTTCTATGCTGTTTCCACACTTTTCTTCTCCCAGGATGATCAGTGCAGGCAGAGGCCCTGTCTACCTGGTCTGTGAGGGTATGATGCATGTCTATCGCTCAGAATTTGGCTCATCTGTTGTCAGATGTTTATTCTGTTCAAGTCTTTACTACTATGAATTATACTGGAATGAGCATTCTTATACACCTATCTAGTCTGAGTGTGTGTGCGTGTCTTGGTTTTTTCCTTAGAACAAACTCTTAAAGCTAAAATTGCAGAGGCTTACATGGTACAAATATTTTTGAGATTTCTGATGCATATTTGAACCATACTTGCCATCTGGAAAGCCTGCACCAGTTCATACACCCCCACCCAGTAGCTTCAGAGCATTTGTTTTGGGGCACTCCTCTCTGGAGTTCTCAGAAGACAGTTCCTTGCGCCTTCTGCTGACCTTTTTACATGAAGGCACGAGGCCTCAGAGCTGAGTGGATTTGCTGTGTAGACAGGTAATGTTATAAGAAACCCAGTCACTTCGCCAACCTGCTGGGGTTCTCCTCTTGTCGGGATTCTGCACTTGACACTTAGCTGAATCCCAGATATGCTGCTTGTTCACAGGGCTGCTGGCATTGCTCTGGGGTCTCACAGTTGTGGGCTGGGGTTAAATCTGAAATTCAAATGTACCTGGGTGTCCTGCATATTTAGTTGCTAAATGGGACCCCCCAGGGGCTGGTGTCGCCCACCTCGATGAGAGCCCTGCAGGGGGGTGGTTACCTCAGTGGCCGTCCACAGAGAGTTCTGGACCTTGAGCTGGCAGCTCAGCTTCATGCCCGCACAGCTCACGCGCTGCACTTCCAGGAGGCCCTTCTCCGCGTTCACCACCGTGTAGTTCCTACAATCAGCAACAACTGTGCAGTCAGCTCAGGCCTCCCTCTCCCTGGCCTGGCCTGTAGCAGCCTTGGAGGAGGACATCAGCTGTGGGCCTTGTCCACCCCTTCCAGCCCAGGGTCCAATTTCGCATGTTTTAAGAGACTCAAGGACTGTTCATGTCTGGGGAAGAGCCTGGTTCTGCCTGCTTGGTAATGCTTGAACATTTGGGCAGAGAAAGGCCATTCCCAAGCAGAAGAAAGACCCTCCTCTTTCTGTGACCTTTGAGGGCTCAAAAAGTTGCCCACAGCATGAAGGGACACCAGGGGGCTGTACCTGCACTAAGGCCGCTCCCTGCCCTCCCACTGGCCATGTCTCCCCCTCTGCGCCCCCGCCACACACACACAGCAGAGTACCTCAGGTCAACCAGAGACAGATGGGGGAACTTCAGAGTAGACTGGGGGTCTCAAAACGGGCCCCCAACATAGGTGCTCTGAGAACTAACAAGCTGTTGTTTATGAGAGTGGCCCTTCACTCACCCGCCCCACCATGTTCCCCAGCATCGCCATCTCCCCACCATCCTTGATAGGCATCCAGCATGCTCACTGCCTGGAGGGAAGACTGCAGCTGGGGCAGGGGTCGATTATTCACCCAGGCCACACAGATCTTTTCCCCAGTCCAAGGGAATAAGTCAAGTGAGTGGATAGCAGTTCTTAATGTAACATTTTTCTGCCATCAAAGTTTGGAAACCCTTGCCATTGTTGACTGATAACGTGTATTCGCAGATGATGAGAGATGAGTGAAAAATCCGCAAATGAAAACTTTCTTCAAAGTTATATTCCCCCTTTTTCTCCAGTCTTTTTTCTATGCATTGAAAAAATAAAACTAGGATATTATAAATAACTTTGCATTTAACTTGGAAAAAATTAAAAATATAGAGAAACTTAAAGGATAACACACCCCTATTCCATCCAACAAGAATTTTGTTATGTGTATCCTGTTTTCTGCATGTCCCCGCTTTCTTCTCACCCACTTCCCTTCCTTAATTCAGAATGGTCTCGGTCTCATTTCCCTCTCCACTCTCACTTCCCAGGCTCACAGCCCTTTGTGCTTCTGGCCATAATTTCTTCCCCTCACCCTCCAGTGAGCTTGCCCCTTCTTCAGGCTGGGGGTGAGCTTTTAAAACCCTCCCAAGTCACAGAGAGAGGCTTCCCCTTCCCTCTGGAGATAAGCTTTTACAGCTCTGAGCAGTATTGTCTCCAATATCCTGGGTGAGTCTGTAAGACTGAGAAGGTGAAGAAAGTATTGCTGGGCGGTGGGGTGGAGCAGGGTCCATGCCAGAAGCAGCACTGAGCACCCCAACATCCCTGCAACCTTGGGAAAGGTTCCTAGACTGGCAATTACTAGGTCAAAGGGTATAAGTATCTCGAAGCCATTTAAGACATACTGACAAATTGGTTTTCAGACAGATGTGCAAATTTAGATGCTCACCAGTAAGGTATGACCCACCCTCAGTAGCATCCATTATTATCTTTGAAAAAAAAGTTAGCCAACATGATAAGCAAGAAAAAAAAGTTATCTTGCAGATTGAATTTATATTTCTTTGATTACCAGTAAGTTCAATTGTTAAAAAATATGTTCATTGTTCTCTGTGTACCTTTTTCAAAGGATACTTATGTTCCTTGCCTATTTACTATTGGATTTTAGTATTTTTTCCCACTGATTTGTAAAAATCCCTGAAATAAAAAGATTAATAATTTAAAAATTTCTCTATTTGTTTAAAAGATTTTACAGAGTCTGTTGAGGAAATAAATATTGACAAGAAAATTGGGTTTATTTTTATATACACTGGTGAGCATTTCAATTTATTTTATGTGTACATTTATACTCTTTAATAGTAAGAGGGCTTTATTTTCATGATAGGCAATATGCCTATATTTCCTGGTCTTCTGAGATTGTGACATTCCACCAAAAGCATTGTGATATCGGGATGCTGTGCCCATAAAGGAGTTTGAAATCCATGTGCTGTCATTCAAACCAGAGGGCCCAGGCCCCACCTATCAATCTCTCCCTCATTTCTTCTTTTTCACAGTGTGCATATCACAGAGCATGTGCCCATCACCCAGCTTCAGTAATTATCACCGTATGGCCATGTCAGTTCATCTCTGCCCCCATCCATTTTTTTTCTCTCCCCAGATTCTTATGAAGCAAATCCCCCAAAACATCTTTTATGTATAATGTTTCTGCATTTATCTCTAAAGGATGATTAGAAAAAAAAGATGATTAGAAATCTAACCACAATGCATGACCCCACCTTAAGAGAAAATAATTCCTTAATATGAATATCCAGTATTCAAACTTCCCCAACTCTCTCATTATTGTTTTCAGTTTGCTTAAATCAGCAGTGAAAGAAAGCCCACATTTCCACTGATTTTTATGTCTCAGTCTTTTGATAGGTTTTCCTTCCCTCTTTCTCTTTCTCCCCTAGCAGGTCATGTGATGAAGACACTGGGAGGTGTCCTGTGGAGTTCCTGCATCCCAGGGTTTCATCTACCTCATTCCCCTGTCCCCGATCTGGAGTCTTGATTAGATTACATCTGAATTTTTAGGCAAGAATACTTCCTCATTGGGGTTGTGTATTTCTATTGAGAGGCACACAATGTCTGGTTCTCGCTCCTTTTGTGATCATTAATGATAACTGCCTACATCCATTATTTCAATAGAGATTACAAAATGCTGACATTCTAATTCTAGCATTTCTTCTTCATTTATTAGCTTCATTTACTCTAAAAAGAAAAACTTCCTCCTATCATCTCTTTTGCTAGCTACCATGGGGCACAGTTCACATAGGAAAGGCAGAATAAAACCTTGATTCTTTCTGTATAGACTAGTTTTCAAAATAATAGGTTTGTTCCCTAGGAGCCTCCAATGATGATCAATGAGGAGTTTTATAAGTTAAAAAAATTTTAAATTATTATTTTTTATTAAGTGGCATTAGAAACTAATGAATTTAAACAGTTTGATGTGTCTCAATTCATTGCAGATATTTATTCTTACTGATCCTTGGTTGCCCTATCTTTGGCCAGTGGGAACCTATTCACATTGGCTCCTGAGTCCCTTTGATCCACCCTCACAAGTCTCTGATGGCATCCTTGTTTCCAGTGTGTCAGATGTTTCAGGTCCACTTCCTGCCCCAAATCTGGAGTCAGCCACTTGTCCAATAAGCCTTGGTTCCCCTTGGCACTAAGAGACTACCATCTGCATCCTAGGGGTGCTCACTAGTATTTGGTTGGTCATTGTTTCTAGGCCCTTTCAATGGGCAGAGCTATGAAATATAAGTTCATTTTTCTTAAAGCTAAAATACTCACATATCCATCCAATTTAAATTCAGAACTACAGTATTTTCATTTAACCTATCTTTTATATTTTGCATGCTGAGTATCACAATTTGCAATGCATGGCACCAACATAATTACTCATTAACTTTACCCTACAATTATAAGCAATGCCTTAAAATAGCAACACTACCACCGACATTATAATTACTGTGTGTATATGTATATACACACCTACATATATATGTATTTTTTACATATATGTGGACATATATGTATACACTTTTTACATATTTTTTTATTTTTATTTTTTAGGACATTTTTGTTTTTCTTAGAGCACGTCTTATGTCAGAACACTCAGTCCCAGTGACATAAAACCTGATGAAAACCTTACCAATAGTGACCTAGGGAAATGGCAAAGTCCCTTCCATTTATCTCATTGCATCTTAAGCTTTGCTTTACCTAAGCCTTATCAGATTTGAGCACCTGCAAATGTTGCACTAGGCTTCCTAGAAGACTATTTGTGCCATGAAATGCTCTCTTGCTTCTGAAGATGTCACTCTAGGTAGGTGGGAGAGGCCACACCCCTGGCCAGGACTGAAGGGTCTCACACAGGATGGTGCTTTTCTGCTAAGTCTCTGATGCTATCTTTCCAAGTCCCTGGCCTCTCTGTCATTCTCCTTGAATACGCAAAGCCTCTCCCCAATGTTCCTGTCCTTCCTGCCACATCACATCACTAAGAAAAAGAGATGCACCTGGAAGGTGGGGGGGGGGGGCATGAATTCTTATTTAAGGGCATCCCTCTTGCTTGTTCCTGGGACCCCTTCCCTTCACTCTACTCAGCAACTCCACTCCAGTACCTTCCTCTCTTCCTGACCCCCAGCATCATTTACTTCCTCTACCATCAAGCTGCAAATAACTCCCATCTTAAAACAAAACCCTCCTTTGACCCCCACCCACCATGTCCCTGGCAGACATCACATGTTCTCTGCTTCTCTTATCCACAAACCCACATGTGCATGTCTATGGACTGTTTTCTCTCTCAAGCAGACTTCATCAGGCTTTCAACACATTGTCCACTAAACATCTCTCACCATGGTCATCCATGACTGCTCCCCAAGTCCACGGTCACCCCCCCGCATTCTGATACCAGCAGGGCACGGTAGGCCTCAGACGTTACCTGGACTCCTCTTTCCCATCCCAGAACACCACCATGTACTCCTGGCCCTGGGACGAGAAGAAGGCCGTCTGCTTCCCGCAGGGCAGCTGGTACATGAAGGTTGCAAAGGTTGGGTCCTTCATCTGGCTCACCACTGCCAGGGCCAGTGGTCGCTGAGGGAGAGAGGCCAGCAGGGTCATAAGCAAGGGTCACTTACAACCAGATGGATGCCCGTTCTTTCCTTGAAACTAAGAGTCTTGAACCAGGAAGGAAGAAGTGGAATCTGCTTATTCAGCACCCAATCAAAACAAGAGGCCCAAACAACTTCAGATACCAGAAACAAACCCTTCCAGGGTCTGGGTCACCATTATCCATGGCAACTCAAAGTCAGGTGGTCAGGTTAGCCTAAACTCTGATATTCCAACCCCCATGCCCAGGGACACAAAATCTGGAAAATATTTTTTCTCAGACCTCATTTACTCTCCATACATTAAACTAGCATCATCTAATTTGATAAATGAGTTTTAACCTTGAAACCATTGGTCTCTTCCCAAAACAACTAGCTTCAAAATGATAATATGGCTCCTGCTTCTCATGAGCAAACTTTCTTCCCATACTTTAAAAAGAGATACGTACATTCTCTCTGCTCTTGGATGGGGGCTGTATCACTATAAAGGTTTGCTTTATTCGCATGATGATGTAACACAAAAGTTGGGGAGGAAAAGAAACTTCATTTTTCCTGAGAGTGACACCCACTCAAAGAAAATGAACTGGATGTATTAGAAGTAATACATATCTCTTTGTAGAAGAGATGAGCAGAAAAGGGTTGCCCAATTTGTTCTAGACCCTCAGTGAAGGGTGGGCAGGCAGCCATACATGTGCACTCTGGAGACCCATAGCCTCCACCAGCTGGCAGGAGCTGCCAGGCCCCCAGGCTCTGTGCCCCCAGGTACCTTCTCAGGCTTTGTGTCCCAGCACTCCATCATAAGCGCCTGGAGTCGATGGAACTGCACTTCTTCCAGCTGCCCCAGAACCGGGCGGATGCCCTTGGACAGCTTCTTGGCAATCTGAAGCTGGTGCTGGCCCAGCGCAGGCCGCTGTCCTGACAGCAACTCGTAGAGCACCATCCCATAGGAAAACATGTCTACCTAGGCAGAGAGGCAAGCCAAGTCAGACCCCCTTCCTGGGCCCAGCAGATCTTGCAAGCTGGCCCTGAGAGAGAGAGGGAGTGGGGAGACACGTTAGATAAGGAAAACGTGGGCCCTGTCCAAAGGAAGACAATCATCAATTTCACCAATCCATCCACCTCTCTCTACCTGTCCAAGCATCCCACCAACCATCTGACCAACCATCATTCTGTCCCTTTATCCATCTATCTTCCAGTTCTTCCTTTTTTTCCTTCCTCCCTCCCTCCCTTCTTTCTATCCATCCATCTATCCAGCCAGCCACCCACCTGATCACCTGTCCTTCTGGACATTTATCTATGCATCTTCCTTTGTACCCATATATGCATCCATCTGACTGTCCTTCTGTCCATTTACCCATCCATCCCCCCATACTTCCTTCCTTCCATCCACTCATCCATCCATCCATCCATCCATCCATCCATCCATCCATCCACTAAACACATAATGAGAACTTGCTGTCAGGCACTGGATAAGGGCTCGAAGGATGCCATGGTCCTTTCCTTAAGTATAAAAACAAGGCAGGAAAATGCAAACTCTTGGTTTAACATGCTTGGTAGTAGGAGTACATGCAAATCATAAAGAGGGGAAAGTCTCCCAGATCACAACATCTTGATTCCTCTAAATGTCATGAAAATGTGCCTAAAGGAGAGAGTTACACAGGTCTCCATGAGGGTCAAGAAATAACCTTTTAGCAGGAGAATGGCTAAGGTAGACCTGAGAGTTTTCAATGTGAAGGTTCTGTTATAAATTTAGTTACGAGGTGCCTTGTCACCTGTTACTAAGAAGCTTATTTTTGTCACTCTGGTTTGTCTTTTCTATCTTGGTTAATAGCTACAGATGCCAATTTAACCCACATATGCTTGGGTCATTCTTGAAGCAATTAGTCAATGACCCATCTGCAAATCACCAAATAATGAGAAATTACAGACCAGGGGAGTTTCACTGCTGGCTGATTAATTAACCAGGGCTGGCACGAGATGCAAGGCGAGCACTGTAAGATGCTTTTAAGTTGTCTGTGTGCCTGCATCTACCAAACAGCCCTCAGGGAAGAAGGCAAGCATTTAGCCTTTGTCTCAGCCAAGGTTGGTCATGCGGCCACCTGGGAGGCCATGCTTAACCTGCCAGAATTCACTCTCTTCTCCTGGCTTTGGTGATGCTGCCTTTTGATTTGACCAGGAGCCTCCTTATCTGTCTGTTCCTCACAAGCCACTGTGAAGCTGGTCCTCTGTCTCCATTTTGCACATTTAAATGGCAGAGTTGGGACACAAATCCGGACCCATCTCTGTCTTGGACTTTTTGTCCACTGTGCACAGCCTTCACTATGTTCCTGAACTGAGGTTTGAGTATTCTGAGGCTAGGTCACTGCTCTGAAGCTAAGGAGAAGTCACCCGTGACATTACTAGGTAGATACAGGCCTCTGTGCCCTTGTGGTTCAAGCCAGTGCCTGTGGTTGAGCACGGGAGAGGGAGAAATGTGTGCTTGGGGGCATGTGGAGCCCAGAAGCTGCAGGTGCCTCCAGGACTATGCAGTCCTGGGCCAGGGGACAGCAGTGGGCTAGGGTCTGTACCTTCTCATCGTACACGATGCGAGGCCTGATCTCTGGGGCCTGGTAGCCAGGAGTGCCCTCCACGCCAAGGGCGCCCTCATGAAATGACTGCCGGGATATGCCGTAGTCTGACAGCTTGATGTTGATGTGCTCCTTGACGTCCAGAGACCAGACCAGGATGTTGTCTGATTTCAGGTCACAGAAGATGATGTTTTTCTTGTGCAGGTAGGCCAGGCCGGAGGCTATCTGGTAGGCTATTTTTTGGGTGAGCATGTGTCCCAGGGGCATAAAGGAAGAATCTTTGCAAAGAAAAAATTATCAAACTATCATCATAACAACTCTTTTCTTACCTCTGTCTCCCCAAATACTTTATATTCTACTGACACGTTCTCATTGCTCTCCAGGCTGGATGCCAGAAGAGACAGAGAACAACCTTCTAAAGATTATTTAGGTTAGAAATGCTTGTTGTTACCGCTTCATGGCATCTCATGAATTGCATCTCTGCAATTGTTGGTGTTTTTACTAAAAAGAGCAAGGATTCAAAATTCCTAGAGTTCATCTCAGGCCAAGATTGCTATAATGTCAAGGGGTGAGTTGCAGGTATAAGAACTCCATTAAAAAAAATCTCTTCCACTGGGGGAGGAATAATTGATTTTAACTGCATTTCCTCTTGCTGAGTTAAAAGACATCTACCTCTTTCCCTCTGTCAGCTGTTTGGAATTTAGTTACCCATTTCTCAGGGCAAATATTTAAAACTTCTGTTAAAAAATAATATAGGATAAAACTGACCCCAGGGTCTCAGATTTTTAACAATCGTGGACAGATGTGGTGAGCTATGGGCAAAGGAGAGATTTATGTGGCTACTGGGCTCACCAGGCTGCTGCTGATTGGGCCTCCCTGGGCTGCCTCTTTTGATGCTCTCACTGCCCTCCAAGTGGGGCTATTATCATCTCATCCTCCTTTTATGGATGAGTAAATTAAGCAACTTCCTGGATTATGGCAGACAGCCTGGACTTGGAACATGGCTCTGTCTGACTCCTAACTGTGAGCTCCTGCAGCCTCGCCAACACCACTGCCCAGCACTTAGGCCTGGAGAAGCCCTTTTATCACCCACTGGGAGTGGCACATGAGTCACAGGTGGGTGTGCCCGGCCACAGATGGCTCCCCAGGACCTGAGCTGCCCACCATGGGCTCTCTGGCCTCCCACAGGCTGGACTGGGCCGGGCCGGGCACTTCCCAGCACTCTGTGGAAGATTCTGGGCATGGTGGGTACCTTTGGCATTCTCGGACAGCACGGTGTTGAGGCTGCCAAGCGGGGCGAGCTCCAGGGCGAAGCAGAGCGGGTGGACACTGATGCCGATGAGGGACACGATGCAGGGGTGCTGCAGGGCGTGCAGCATGCTGGCCTCCTGCCGGAACTCCGAGAAGTTCCTCATGGCGTCTGTGGACCGAAGGTGCCTCAGCATGGTGTCTGCAGGGAGAGAACAGCTGTCACCACTGCCTGGGGAGCCTGTGTAGGGCGACTCTGCGTGGGGGCCCTGTCACACTCAGAGCTGCCTCACAGGGACTCGAGGGGCTGGGCAGGGCCAGGATTTACATTTTAAGTCACTCAACATAACTGGGGTTGCAATATCGTCACCCAATTTTGGCACCAAATGTAGGCATTCCTGAGGCATCCGGGCTGGTATCAAGCCCCCTCCCCAGGTCTACACTTGTCCTGTCTCACTCGGCATTCCTATCCCCTTGGTGCACACGCTCCCACCCTTGTCACCCACTCTCTTAGCCCTCACCCCACCCTGCTGCTGGCTGCCTGAGGGTCTCAACTGGATCTTATTCCAATCCTGCATACTCGAGTGTAACCCAGAGTTCAGGCAACATGTCTGGCATGTAACCAAGTTCCGCTGCTCATCTGCAGGGATGCTGGGGGCTTGGTCGCTGCTGCTCACCTTACTCCCTGCCAGGAGCCAGGACAATGAAGGGCAGAAAGAACTACTGCCCTCTTGTCAGCCAGAGAGAAAACCATGGGGCAGCCATGAGCCTGTGACACGTCATCTCAGCCCAGAGGAGAAAGGTCTATGGGCAGTGGTGGGCTGTGCTGAGACCTTCTCCCAATGTCCTTGAAATGCATCCCACATGTAAGGCATTTGCCTGAGTCCCCCTGAGGGGCCTTTCCCACCAACTGGTCACCCACCAGGCTGTTGCCAGCCCTGAGGTCACTGAGCAGTGTCCACCAGGTCCTGCTTGTCTTCTTGTGTCCTGATCTGTCCCTCCCTTATGTTCAGATTTTAAAATCAGGAATCATTGGACATGGAAGTTTAAACAGCCTGAAGAAAGTCTTGGCAGTTAAAATGTATCAACTGTGCCAGATCTATGTGTGTGCCAGACAAACTTGTTTTTTAAGTGTAAAAGTCTTAGTTTTCACATTGGGTCTTTAGACCATTAAGAATGTTTCTGACTATGGTCGAAGGCTGACCCAAGTCTGCCCCAGTTTAGCGAATAGTCAGCCTTTCCCACTGACTCCTGATGTTACCTCTGCCATGTGCCAGCCTCGCCTCCCACACACATGCAGGCTCTCTCCGTTCCCTTGACAGGCCCAGCCGTGCCCCAGGAAAACACTGCCTTAATGCCTGGAGACTTATAAGTCAGTCGTTTGCTGGGCAAGCCTCTCTCCTTTGTCTTCTGTTGTGGGATTTTCTTGGCTGTTCTTGGGTTTTTGTCACTTCATATGCATTTTATTTTCATTATTTTAAACATTTTTATGTATTTATTTGGCTACACTGCGCGGCATGAGGGATCTTAGTTTCCCAAACAGGGATCGAACCCGTGCACCCTGCAGTGGAAGCATGGAGTCTTAACCACTGGACCACCAGGGAAGTCCCCACATGCATTTTAGAATCAGTCAGATTTAACACACACACACACCCTGCTGGAATTTAGATGAGAACTAAATTGAATGATAAATATTAATTATTCCTCAATATTTTATGGTTTAATTGCTGCCATGGAAGGCATTTTCTAATAGGTCATTGTTGCCAAATTTGATGCTGAGCTCACGTCTAACAATTTTATCAAACTCTTATTGGCTATGGTGTTTGTCAATAAAGTCTCTTAGATTTACATTCTCTGCATGTAACTATGGTTTTGTTTCTTCCTTTCTTTTTTTAAAAAATTTATTTTATTAATTTTATTTTTGGCTGCATTGGGTCTTCGTTGCTAGGTGCGGGCTTTCTCTAGTTGTGGCGAGCGGGGGCTACTCTTTGGTGTGGTGTGCGGGCTTCTCATTGTGGTGGCTTCTCTTGTTGCAGAGCATGGGCTCTAGGCGAGTGGGCTCAGTAGTTGTGGCTTAGTTGCTCTGCAGCTTGTGGGATCTTCCTGGACCAGGGTTCGAACCCATGTCCCCTGAATTGGCAGGGGGATTCCCAACCACTGCGCCACCAGGGAAGCCCCATGTCTCTTTCTTTCTGATCTGTTTCTTTATATTGCTCTATGATTCTAATTTTTCTACCAAGAGTGTAAATTCCTCTTGTGATCATGAAGATAACCATGCTAAGCCAGGGACAGTGAGAAATGTGCTATCCAGCCGGCTGGAAGGGAGGAAGCCTCCTAGCACTTGCCCTAGCTGGGCATTAAGTGGTGACATGTTGCTCTAGAACATCTCTGAGCTGCACATGATGTGTGGACCTGAGCATGCCAAGGCAAGAGGGTGTGCCCTCCTTCAGGTGGAGGGGGTAAGGGAGAAGCCACCCATGCTGGCTTTCCAATTCATCCATCTGGAGTGCCCACCGTCCTCCCTTTAGTGGCTGGGTGGGGTGGCCCAGGGTGAGAGGTCCACCTGAGGTCTGACTGTGTGCCCACCACGTGTCAGGTCTGTGCTGGACACGGAGCGGATGGAAATTTTAAGGATGGCCCGTGCTCTTGGGGGCTCAGGTCCAGACAAGAAAGTAATCTCCAAAAGCAATTTCTAGGCCTTGCTCAGCCTGATTCTCAGGCCTGGCCCACCTCTTGCCAGGCATAAAGCGGGGCTACCCCTGGGGCCCACATCGGCTTTTCTCACCCTCCTCCCCTGCCTGTGTGGCCTCAGGGGTCTCTAAGGTGGTGCAAGTTTGGACCAAGGGAAAACACATATGAAAAGAAACGATACAGGGCCCTGTTTACCTTCAGGGGCATTAGCAAAGTTCTTGAATTTTTTGATCTGAAATCGCTTCACAGCCACGGGCTGGCCTTGGTACCGGGCCCGGTAAACGATGGTGCCACTCCCACCTTGGCCCAGGACAGTGCTCTCATCCTCGCTGTGCTCCAGCTTGCTGTTCTCCAGGAAGAGCCTGCCGGAAACACAGTATGTGGGGGGTTTAGAACAGACCTCCTTACCCGTCCCCTATAACCTGGAGAGGCCTGCTGAGGTGGGAGGCGGGTCCTGGGCTGGGCGGGTACAAGAATGTGCTTGGCCATTAGTTCCCACTGAGGAGAGTCAGGGTTCAAAGCCACCGGGAGGTCACACAGATCTGGGATAAACCCCAGCCCTGGGCAGGTCACTCAGCCCTGACAAGCCTTGGTATCCTCTATAAAATGGGCTCATAACAGGAATGGCCTCAGAGGTGTGGATGGTGAGTGAAGCCTCTGAAGGTGGCAGACACAGAAAAAGAATTCCTTTGGACATTTTCCTTCAAAAGGTTCTATGCTTTGAGAGCTAGTATCCATCAGACAAACTGCATTTATTTACTGCTAGGTTAGTTGTTTCCTCATTTCTTTTTATTAAGCCAATAATTATATAAATGGCCATGCAGAGCTTCTGATTGGCATGGCCAGTGTCCCCACAATTGATGGCTAGGATTTTACCCAAAGGCAGGGAGTTTAGATCTTCTCACCTGTCTGTGTGTTCTAATCCTAGGTAAAAGGGGGACTTCTGTTGGGCTTTTGGAAATATTGCAAGTCACTCCTGGAAGGAAGGGAAAGAGGGAGAGATGCAGGAAGGGAGAGAAAGAGGGAGGGAGGGTGGGCAAGGCAGCCGCATGCCCTCCCATTTCCGGGCTTCCCCCTGCTTTGCTGAGGTCCCCAGTGCTCCTCTTCAGCTACCTCTGCCGGGTACCTCCCCTGGAGCTCTCCTGGCCCAACAGACC
This sequence comes from Tursiops truncatus, assembly GCF_011762595.2. Classification (NCBI taxonomy): domain Eukaryota; kingdom Metazoa; phylum Chordata; class Mammalia; order Artiodactyla; family Delphinidae; genus Tursiops; species Tursiops truncatus. The sequence continues at coordinate 124,694,895 of NC_047035.1, forward strand.
AATGCCCCTCTCCCACCCCGCAACCATGCAGTTGTTGCCCATGTCTTCCAGGAACAGATTTTGCAGCTGCTCAGACTCTGCACAGCTCAACCACATCACACTCCTGGCAGATGCAACTGTACCCATTGTAGACCTTGGTGATGTAGTTGAAGATGAACTGGGCTGTTCTCCAAGTGCCCACCCCAAAACCACCGCTCGGGAAGTGTGGGCACTTGGAAGCCTCATGAGACAGGGAACAGTGGCTATGCTGATGATCCCTTGGGGCTTTCTGTTAGGACTCCTGTAATTTGGGGACACAGGACAAGGCTCCGTGGATGCCAGATTGCCCCTGCCCCCACCTGCCTAAACTCCCAGTCAGGGAGTGTGATGCTTTGGGGCATGGTTGGGCCATAGCTAAAGTTTCCAGAGAGTCTCTGCTGGATTGTGAATTCTGTTCAGATTCTTGGGCATTTCAACTCCCGGCCGAGTACCTTGGTTTAAGAACCATGCTATAGCCTGCAATTAGATCCAAACCAACAGGGACAACCAATCTGGCTTTGCTTTCCAGATTCCATACAGTAGACTCAATAGCCCAGATTCAGTGGGGGCATAAAACATAACAAGGTTCAGCAAATAAATGAAAATTCTAAAAGTTGGAGCTGCCTAATTGGGCACCCCACCATGAAATCTGATTCGCACATATATAAATCTCTGCATATGGTCTCCAAGAGGTGACAACCCTCATGTTAAAGATCTAGAGATAAAGGTAAGTCACTTTTCAGAAGAGTGGTATTTAATTGTCATTTCTACCAATGAGGTAATGGGAATATTAAAAAGATCTATGGGGGAAATTTTTCCAATGTAGGAAGTGATTTCTTAATTTAATAGACCCATCCAGAAGCATGTTTTGGAACCACAATCCTGCAATATCTCAGAGTACTCCATATCCATTTTCTTGGGGTGGGGGAGCAATTTGGAAAAATGACAACACAAATATTTTCGCCGCCCCCAAGGGTTTCTTTAAAGAAACCAAATAGCAATCCTTTGAATAAGAAAACAACAGGATTTCACAACTCCAAAAACACTGCTAACCACCAATGTCAAATTATCTCCAGGGAGACCAAATCATGGCTTCTGGTTTCCATGACTACAGAAGATTCCATCTTTTACCAAGCACTTGGATTCTGTGACTGTTTCCTATAGGGTGGGACCACAAAACGTTTTCTCTTTTCTCCAGCATTCTCTCCCCAGTTATTATCTTAGATTAATATAGGTAGACTCATCTCCAGGAACAGATTTAGGGGATCTAAATGCTCAGCTGCAGGGTAGCAGTGAGGAGTCAGCATTTGCCAAGAAAGGAAAATGAGGCGGTACATCTGGGAGTGCCCCCTTTTTGGACACCAATGGATATTTGTCTTCTATTCCTTGATCCAGCAGCAAAGTAGGAATCAGAGACGAGGGCCAGCTCAGTGGAAAAGAGCACCAGCTAATGTGAGGGAGAAATGGTGTGGGGTCCCAGGATGACTTCAACTTCTAAGTGCTCTGCCTATTGGCTGGGCCTGTGTGGCTTCAAAAAGAAAGCTGACAGCCTGTTTCCCTTCAGGCAGCCTAGGCCGGGAACCTAAAAGTCACCTGGGGTTGGGTCCTGTGCATTGGCGCTGTGGCATACCTGGCCGGGAAGTCGGTCATGAACAGCTCAGGGACCAGCTCCTGAAGAGGCACGGGGAGGTCGGGGTGTCTGGGGCAGGAGATGAAGTCCTGCTCGATGGCTGTCAACACGCAGTCTTCCATGTCAAAGTACTGCACATCCTCCAATCTCTCACTTGGGTCGGCGTGCTGAGCCCAGGAGGTCTCGCACACTGGGCAGGGCACATACTGCTCCATCAGTGGGGTCCCATCACTTTCCGTGGCCGTCAGGGCTAAATGGGGACACAGCAGGAGTCAGCTTACAAAAAGGCGGCTGCAGGCGGGTCCCTGAACAGCATCTGTACCCCCAGGCTGGGTGAGCCTTTCACAGGAGGGTGTCTGTCTGCCCTGGCCTGGACCCCTGGGAGTGGCTGAAACATGACTGCCGCACTTGGGTTCCTTTTTGGGGAGCACCATCCTCGATCCTAAAAGACACTTGCAGGGAGGAGCCAGGGATGCACTGGACAGTCGCCAGGGCGTCTAGACCCAGGGGTAGCTGGCCTAGGAGGTGCTGAGAGTTTGGGGATCCCTCCTGCACAGCTGGGCACTGGAAGGACATTGGAGGCTGTGTGAGCTATGCCACACTCCAATGACCAAACCACAACGAGTAAGAAGCCGTTCTTAAAATTAGAAACATAAGGCTTGCAATTACTATGATCTTTTCTAGAAGAGCAATGCAGGAGGAGAAATGAGTACAAATTATAATAGAAAAAATCTAGTCATTTTACTTGTGTTCCCCTGGGCAGGAGACACAGCTTTTCTGCACACCCCTGAAAGGAGGTACAAAGAAACACCCTCTAAATTGTCCCGTGGAGATGCCAGAAGGGTGAGCTGATGTCCTGCTTTGTGCAGGGTGGACGCGTGGAATTTTCTGGGCACATGTGTGTAACACATCCTGCCAGCTGGCTGGTGGTGCTGTGTCTAGGCAGCCCTGTCTCAGGCCCTCAGCTCAGTCCTTCCTGTCTTATAGGCCCTAGTCAAATCCCCAGCAGCACCTGTTGTGGGGAGATCACAAAGGGCTCGTAGGGTTCAAATGGTCTAGAGGCCCCCATTGTACGGCCAAGCACCGCCCAATTGCCCAACCCACACACTAAACTACCTTCCCTTAGGCTCCTTTAAGTTTTTTTTCCTTGTATGTCACCTTTCCCATCAACACCCAAAGGACCCCAGACCCGGGTGTCCAGAGTATGATCTGGAGCACGCCCAGCCACTGTTTCTTAAGCATTTCTTCTGATGCTCTCCCAGGATGCAGGGATGGTGTACGGGTGAGAAAGCCAGCTCAGGAGGCCAGAGGACTGGACTAGCAGGCCAGAGGCGGCACTAGGATCCCAAACTCGCTCTCTGCTCTCTTGGTCTCCAGGCTTCCGGAGTTGAGGGCTCACAGGGAAGAGGCTGCCTGGTTTTGACTGGATAGCCTCCTCCCTGCAGGATGCCCCGCAGTGGGTTTGTCTCCACTTCAGTAGCAAAACAAACAGAGGACCTCAAGAGCTTCACTTCAAAAAGTATTTTCTTTGGGTGGACTGTCAATGAAGAAACTGATCAAAGGGGCTGGAAAGGGCTACGTGGGTGGCTGATCACCGCTGGGATTCAGGGGTTTGGGGTAGGCAGGGAAGGAAAATGGGGGCCCTTGGCAGGTGTGGTGCCTTCCCTCCCACCCCTGCACAAGGGATGAATCTCCAGCTGCAGGCTCCCCCCTGGATTTCAGCAGCCCTGTCCTCACCATGTAAACAAAAACACGTGAGGCTCACATCGAGGGTCTTCCTAGACCATGTGCGGTACCCGGGGCATTCTTCTTCCCCCACGCTGTGGGCAGCCAGAGGCCAAATCCCTCCCAGGACCTGTGGGTCTGGGCCCACTTCTTCCTCATAGCACCTCCACCCATGCCCACAGCTGGACTCCCCCGGGGCTTAAGACTCTGCCAAAGGTCTGTTAGGACCCCTCTGGTCCCCTTGGGCTGAACCACAGTGGGATTTCTGTTCTCCAAATAAGGAGCCCCACCCCGATTTATAAAGAAATATTAACATGAGCCAAGACCTGGTTCAAAAACATTTTCTTACCAGGAAACCACTGATCAATCAAGGAGTTGACATGGTCTGTGATAAAAGCCATTGCCGAGAAGTCCCTTATTTCCGATTGGCAAATGATTTTTATTCCTCCACTTTTTTTCTTTTTCCAGTTCACATCCGAGGATTCCACACTGCAACCCAGAAACAAAAACGGGTCCTTTATTATCGGCTGTGAAGGGCCCTGGTTTAATCTCCTTGCCTTCAGGGTGAGGGTGCAACCCCCAGGGACCACCCCCTCTGCAGGGGCCCAGGCAGGACTGTCAGAGGAGGCTCCTGCGTTTGTGTACTTCCATGCATGGCCCTGCCTTGTCCTCCCACTGTCCCCAAAATGGTGAAGCGGACACAATGAGGACTGCAGGAAGGGATGCTCAGGCTGGGATCCGACCCTTAGGTGTGACCCTGGGGAAGGTTTTTCCATCTGAACCACAGGCTTCTCATCTGCCAAGTGGCAACTGTGAGCTTTAAGTGGGAACATCTATATGAAAGCACCAGGCACCAAGAGTGGCCCAAAGCAGGCCCTCAAAAAAGTTATTTTCCCCTTTCCCCCCTCCTTCTCACAGAGCTGAAAAAAATATTTTGAAAAATTAATTGTAAGTATGAAATAATCTTGTATGTACTAAACTAAACCTGATTAAAAATCAGTTACTAACTTGTTGAGCTGACTTTATCTCTCTCTCTCAAAAAAAAAAAAAAAAGAGAGAGAACAGGAAAAAGGAGCTAAGGTAGGTACTGTGGGGTACAGGCTGGGGAACCAGTGTCATCACCTGGGGCATCATCTCTTAGGACAAGGGGGTTATGCTGGATGGCTGCAAGGCCCCTGTAGGTCCCACCTAAGTGACTAGGGGGTGCTAGATAATCTCACCCCTGAGCTCAGTGGCCACCCACTTCCCTCCAGTGCTGGGCTGTGGTCACCACACCCTCCCTTGCCTTTCCTGTTCTGTAAGGGGAGAGAGGAAGGGGTGAGAAGGTGGGGAAGCTCTGGGACATTTGCTGGGAGTTTCCTACTTCTAGCAAGCTTCCATGATGACCTGCCCTTGGGAACAGAACTCTGGACATCAAGTGGACAGTCTCCCGGCGGAGGCTGCCCTGGGGCCCATTTCTGTAGCACCGTGGTGACCCAGTCAGGTGAGCTCCCAAATGTTCCTACCTGAGGTAGCCCCCATCAAAAGTGACCAGGAGCCCTTCCTGCCAATAGATGGTCTGATTTCTTTTCACTCTGAACGTGCTGCAGCGATTTCTCTGGTTTCCTGTAAAACTGTAAATGGTGACTTTCCTGTGCCTGCTTTTAGTATTCTTCTTGTTTTCAAAAAGCTGAAAGACAGAGAAAAGACCCTACTTAAGTAGACCGGGCTCCTCGCTGGCCCTGGGCAGAGCTGTGAAGAGGCTGTCCTGGCCCCATCGTGATAAGGGACCACCATCCATCTTCCCACCCCCTCCCTCCTGCACCGCTCATCCTGCTGCCAAATGAAATGCTGCATTATCTGAGGGGGTCTCCAGGATACTCTGGGAACACATGTTCCCTAAAAGATTGAAAACAGGATTTTCTTTTTCAAATCTTTTCCCTCCCTGATTTTACAAGCAAAAAGTTACCTTAGAAAATATGGAAAATACAGAAAAATATAAGAGAGAAAATAAAATACCAATTTAATACATAGATCATGAAAATTTTGGTATATTTTATTCCAGGTTTTTTTCCTATCTACCTGTGTGTTTATAAAACAGCTGAGGTCATATTTTGTAATTTTTTATTTCTAAATGTCTAATTGTGTATACTTTAAAAAACTTTGCTTTTCCTATGTTGTTAAAAACTCATAAAATTCATTTTTCTAAAGCTCAATATTTTATTAAGTATAGTAATTTGCTGAATCATTCTCTTCTTTGGACTTTTAGGTTGGTTCCAATCTTTTGCTCTTTCAGATAGCCCAGATGAACATGAAAAACCACAGAGCTTTCTCTGATTTCAAATGATTTCTGTAGTTCAGATTTATAGCAGTAGTATTATTGGGTCAAAGGGTTTGAACATTTTCAGGCTCTGGATGCCTAGTGAGGAATCGCTTTCAAGGTGAATAGGCTGTATATTCACTGACCATGGTGTGTGAACTTTCCTGATTCTGGGGCTGGCTGTTAGCTCTCTGCTAATTTGATAGGTGCCAAGTGGTATCTTATCAATGCTTGAATTTGCATGCCTTTGATACTTCTGAGACTGAACTCCTTTTCCTCATCTGAACTTCAACAGGACTTCTTTCCTAATTCTGAGTGAGGGATGCTGCCAGGAAGGGCGCCTGCCTCCACACCCGGCTGGGCCCACACCCCGCCAGCCACGGAGCCCACTTGGAAGCTCAGGCCTCACACGATGCTGGTGCTTGGTGACCTTCCACTTAGAACGTGGCAGGAGGAAGAGTTCAAAGGGAGGGAAGAGTGACCCATGCGCCCACTCTTTCCATCTGTCAGTGCACCCAACTGTGTTGCTAACAAGTCTCCCTCCTGTTAACATGAGCTGTGAGAGAAGATGCCAAAGCATTTTCAGGCTCTACCATTTACTTTTGAACATTTCAGTAAAATGGGAAGATCAAAGAATATCTTTACTTAATACAAGAAGTTTAATTCCATAAGGGCCTTATAAATAGAACATGGCAAAAGCAAACTCATACTGAGTTTAATGTCAATTATTCAACAGTCCTGGCTTATGTCAGGGGTTCTCACACTGTAAAGTAAGTTACAATTCGCTGGAAGGTTTGTGAAAAACAGAGCCCTGGGCTCCATCCTGGAGTTTCTGATGCAGCAGTTCTGGGGCAGGCCCGAGAATTTGCACTTCTAACAAGTTCCCAGGTGAGGCTGATTCTGCTGGCCCAGGAACCCCACTTTGAGAACCACCACTCTAGCCAACCACTATTTCCATGTTATTGTCTTGCATGAAATGAATGTTGACTGACAGCTGGGACTTCCTTCAACACAACACCAGGTGAACCCACAGAAAAGAACTCCTTGGGTTAGGTCTTCACTGCTCCCAGACCAAGTTAACGTTCTATGCCAGTGGTTCTCAAGCTTGACTGGACAGTGGAGTCACCTGGAGAGCTTTAAAAAATACTGATCCCTGGCTACCACACCCACAGATTCTGACTTAGTGGTCTGTGTCTGTGTCTGGTCTGTGTCTGTTAGAGCTCCCTAGGGGAGTCTAGTCACAGCCTGAATGGTAAAGCCATGATTCTGAGGCCATGGTTCTCGAGGTGTGGTCCCTGAACAGCAGCATCACCTGGGGCAGTGGTTGGATAAGCAGACTCTTGAGTCCCAGTCCATAGCCACGGAGCCAGAACCCAAGTGGGGCCTAACTGTCTGTGTTCTAACAAGCCCTCCAGGGTATGTTGATGTTGGTTAGATTAGAACCCTGATGGGATATTCTGTCCAAGCCAGCTAGGCACTGATTTGGTATTCACAGAATGATTCAAATGGGTCTGTGGCTTAGAGGAGAGAAGGCAGCCATGCTGTACTGGCCTCCGGGCCCTAAGTCAGCAGATTTGCTGCAGGAGAAGGGTCTTCAGCCAGGCTCCTCCAGCAAACGGCATCTCCCTCCCTCCCTCCCTTCCTCCCTCCCTCCCTCCCAAAAGGGCACAGTTGCAAGTGCCTCGCATGCAAGCAAAAACTGCCCCATGCAGAAAATGCAACTACCTGAAGGTCCATCTCGGCCAAGCTGATCAGCATCCGTGCTATAAACCTTTGCCAGAAGCCAACTGGAACGAAGCTCATCTTAAACACCCTCTGAATGGTGTTGGCTGTGGGATGCCGCATGCCGTGGGTGTCTAGGCCAGGTTTGGATGGAAGAAGATGTGGCAGGAGATAGCTGAAACACACCAAAGGGGGCTGGTGAACCAGGGGCCTGAGCTCTGCTGCAGGGCCCTGACCCCAGCAGATGGACTAGCCTGGGGCAGGCTCTGCTGTAACAGCTCAGGCTGCTGGGTGCCTTCCTTCCAGGGCCTTGGAATCTTATTTTTAGATAGAGGGGGTAGTTTATATGCTTCGAATAAATGCTCCAAGAGAAAATGAAGATAGGCACAGTGAATCTGTTTATTGACGTTTCTAAGATAGAGACTAGAATACGGCTAAGGGAAGACGTGGAAACATCTGTGGTCATAAACAGACAGAGCAAATAGTAGTTAATTCTCTGTAAACTGGGTTGCGACTGGGGAGTCACTTAAAATTAACTTTGGATGGTGAAGGAAAAACAAATACAGCTGCACAGTTCTAAGGACAATGTAGATATTGGGGTCAGAGAAATGTTTTTGGCCTTAGAAGCTATTTATTGTTCTTGACCAGTTGAAACAACACAGTTGCCTTAAAAGTTCGAATGAGGCTGTTTGTGCAAAAGAGCGATGTTTTATGAGAGCACTCTTACTCATAAAATCGCTGAATCACAGTGTCAGTGAACCATTCATGACTGATCATTTGGAAACAGCTGAAACGGGGGAGGTCCCTCTAAGATTTCCCTGACAACCAGCATCTTCTGTGTGCCCTGGAGCTAAGGCGGCCTTGGGCAGAGCCTTGGATGTGCCCTTTTCTTAAAGGTTTGCCTTCAGCTCTCCTAATCCTTTAAAAATACATCAGTTTAGGTCCTATAAAACGTCTTTAGAACTTTCTGAAAGGAAGCGCTGAAAGTATTGTAGAAGGAAAATTCAGTGACAGCCTGGTGGGCAGAGCACCCAGGGATCGATCCTGGCTCTGTCTTCAGCACACAGCTTAAGCTCATTGCGATTCTGCTTCCCTGACATGGGAAGAGAATGGATAGTGACCTCAAAGGGTTAGAGAAGGATGGACAGGGGGCAGATGGTGAAGTTTTTGGTCCTTTTCAGCCATTACAGGTCTTGGGTGAAAGGACCTTCTCAACTACCCCAGCTAGAGTGCCTCTCTCCACAGCCAGGTGATGTCCAACAGATGCCCTGATTTAGTCCTTTAAGTTCTGAGAAGTCCTTCTTTATCTCTCTGACCTCCCCAAATAGGCAGTTCTCGTCAGTGCCCAGTGTGATTTATCCTGCTTCTTCTGCCTGCATCATGCTCAGCTTGGATCTCACAGGAGCCCCTACACTGCCTGTGTGCTGCAGCTTCCTGCTTCTTTCTACCTGGCAGGTGTCCCCTGGGCAAGGGGAGGGAGCACGCTCTGCACCCAGGTGCCCCAGTACGCAGCACACAGAGCAGGTGCTCAATATTTTTGAAGGCAGAGGAGACTTAGAAGCCAGCATGGCAAGTGAAGAGATTTAAACTGACTGGCAATGGAAGCCCTGCTCAAGGTGAGCGGAGCCCTGGGAGACCACTGGCACCTCCTTAAAAGTGATCACTGGTAGGGCAAGGCTGTCCCAGGGGAAGAGCCTGGGGAATTAAGAGGTGAGTTCTTCATGTGCCTGTTGAACATTAAGTCTGTGAAGACCTGGGCACTGCGGAGCCGGCTCACAGTATGTCCCTGAGGTTGTCTCAGCAGTCGGGCAGGAGCCTTCCCTGAGTGCTGAGAGCCAGCGAGTCCCCCCTGGAAGGTACACAAACACTCAGAAGTGTAGGGAGGTTCAGAAATACCCTGAAGGTTTTCCCAGGGACTGGAAGCTTTCAGGGCTGCAGTTGAAAACTATGCTCTAAAAGGAGCAGCAAATGCCTTTGTTTTTGTTGATAGTGTCTTCGACCATATAAAACCTTATGGTGCGAGGAGCTGGAACTCCTTGTCCCTGGGGCACAAGGGAACGATTATACCTGTGCTAAGATGGAAAATGCTTGGACACTCCTGACTTTAGATGGAACCAGACACCATTGGCTATGAGCACTTAACACAAAGATGGAAACAATAACAGTACTGATAATCCTTGATGTCCTTGAAGCTCACAGGTGCAGGAGACACTTCTCATAGTTTACATGTATTATCAAATTTAATCCTCACAATGACTATAATACTAGTAGGTAAGAGTATTATTCCCATTTTACAGATGAGAAAAGAAAGGAGGTTGGGACTTGCTTTTACATAGTGCTAATATCTCCTCATTCCTCTAATCTGTTGATAAAATAACCAGAAAATTGTCAGCTTCTGGCAGTGTTGTAAACTCACAGGCTGCTTCACTGTGTGTCTTTTCATGGGCCAAAGTCAAGGATACACCTGGGCCATGGTGTGAGGGATCATGTGGGTTTTGAATTCCTCTTTGGGGTTTCTCTTTTTAGGACTCAATCTTGGCCGTCATGAAGCTGGAACAGGAAGAACTGAGGCCCCCTCCCATAGTCATAAGACCAAGTGGAAATCTCAGAGAGAGATGGCCCAGGGCTGGCTCCCAGGAGACCCAGTCTGTGCTGATGGAATTGCTGGGCTGGCCACACAGGGTCCAGGGCAGCTCCCTGGGAGTCTCCTGTGGGCATCCCCCCAGAGCTCTGGGGTTGAGGGGCAGGGTGGTGACAAGTTCTATGACAGATGAATGGAAAAGGTCTGTGGATTTGGCATCCTGGCTACTGCCTCAGGGCCAACATCAGCATCAGACCCAGGAAATGGCTGAAACTGAAAATAGGGCAAGGAGGCCCTGAGAACCAAGCTGGTTTAGGTCAGAGCATCATCAGATTTAACCCACATGCCCCTCCAGCCCCTGCCCTCCCTGCATTTTGAAGCTGGTCTGTATAATTAGCACACACATCTTTGTTACTTACTCCATTTTTATTCATCAAATAACCAAGCAATCAACCTCCCAAAGCGTGAACTTCCCAAAGTTACCTTTAATGCCATTGCTATTCTTGCATGTTTTCCTACACCTTTTCGATAAATGGATTTCTTTGAACCCCCTGAAAAGGGACATCCAAGGCACAGGAAGGAGCAGCAAGCCGGGGGACCGGCCAAGCCCACACCCTGCTGCCCCAGCCCAGGCAGGCAGGTCATTATCATGGCCCATCCCTGGAAATCTTGCTCGAGCCACCAGTGGTCCCAGCCCTAATTCCTTCCTCTAGGGAGCAACCGGCACAGCCCAGTCCGTGGCCTCACCTGTCGTTGGCGACGGGCAGGGCTATCTCAAATTTTGCCAGGAACTGGAAATATTGCTCTTCTGTCTGCTTCGTGAAGCCGGTCCCAACCAGCAGCATCCTGAGGTCCTCCGCCCTGATCACCCCATTCTTGGCCACCGACCTGGAGCCCTTGATGTTGAAGATCCTCTGCAGACATTCAGACAACCAAATGGGGTCGAGGAAGTAGAGGTTCCTCAGGCCGTGGCTGGTGTCCGGGAAGTGGAGCAGGGTGCCGGTTTCAATGAGGAAGCTGATGGCTGCTCAGGGGAGGGGATGAGGGAACAGTGTCAAACAAAGGGCAAAAGGGACTCTGGATGACCTCCTCCTAAGGGGGACAGCTTACAGATTCTTCTTAGGAAGCAACCAACACTCCCAACACATGGGGCCCTTCACATGTTCTCAAGAGGCATCTTGTAACTATTGCCAATGTGCTGATCTCCATTATTCATGGATTCCATCTTTGCAAATTCACTTACTCGTTAAAATTGATTTGTAACCCGAAATTGATACCTGAAGTGTCTTTGCAGTCATTTGCAGACATGCGCAGAGTGGTGAAAAATTTGAGTGCCCCTCCCCAGGGCCCTGTGCCTGTGCCTGCTGGTACCCACCTGATCCCCTCTCCCTGCCCACCCTCCCAGCCCACCCACCGGACTGTAGGTCCTCGTAGTCCTTGATGTCATTGCCAGGTATCTGCTCTACCAGCTGCTCCAGCTGCCTGTCCGTCAGGTACTGCACATCATCGCTCAGGCCGCGGCGTTGCTGCTCTGTCAGCACGGCCTCCTGGAGGCTCAGGTAGCTCCTGGGTATCTGGGACAGGTGGGAAAGGCTGGGCCCTCAGGTGTGCCCAGCCAGCCTGGTTCGCCTGCCACCCTCCAGAGGACTGAGTAGGTGGAATGCTTCCTGTCACTGTCCCACCCCTCTCTTCCCCCAAGAAACTGCTCACATGGGGACCACACACTATATACAGCACATGTGTTTTACAGTAGAAAGAGAGAGGGAGGTACAGTTCCCCTGACACATGGGAAGCAGGCCCCTCTGGCTTCAAGGGGATGAGAGGTACCCACCAGCCTCCCCGCGAGTCGCTGGCAACCAATGGTGCTGCCCACGTCTTTCATGCTGCACGTGACGTGGAAAATGAGCTGCCGCAGCCCTTCCTGACCTTCCAGGCTCTTACAGGAAAGTTCGCTGTGAGTGCAAAAAAGAACCGTGCTTATTCATCGTACCTCCCCTCTCTGACAAGTACTGCAGTGCCTCTGTTTTCCTATGTGTTTCGTCCCAAACACTGGCAAGTTGAGAAAACTCATGAGAGATAGACACAGAAATTTAATGAGGCCTTACTTGATGCAAAGCATGGTGCTGGGGGCACCACAATGTGCTGCTTTAGTCTGTCTTCCCAACGTGCCCACTTTACAGAGGAGGAAAGTGAGGCATGCAGGCACAAGGTGACTCCCAAGGACACAAGCTGGAAAGGAGCAGGCTTGGGTGGGACTCAGGTTTCTGACCCAGAGCCAGCACTCCTATCATCGCAGGCCCCAGGGGGCATTCTCAAGGGCACTCGAGGAATTCCTGAAAGCCCCATCCTGTACTCTGAGCCACATGGCATGTCTCCAGGCTGACCCATGCAGCAATGCCCATGGCACTTCACCCAGAGCGAGGGAACCCAAGAGCCACCAGGGTAGCAGTCAGAGAACACTTACTAGCTGAGCCTCAGTTTCATAATCTTCAAAGTGGGCACAACAGTCTCCATAACCTGCAGAGCTGTCGTGAGAATCCAAGGACAGGAGTGGGAGAATCAACATGCCCAGGACACTGGTCCCACCAGCACTGGCCCATCCTGAATCCCACCCTGTGGCCCTCCCCCATCTCAGCCCCTCTGGACCACTCAGACACACTGGGAGGACCAGGACCACACCTGGGGTCTGTTCTTGATCAATGATCAACAAATGTGATGGGTGGTATTTGAGTTTCTATCTCGTGGTCCCACTGGGGCCGTGCACGCTCAGCATTGGCCCTGGGGGTGGGGAGGCTTGGACAGGAAGCACAGAGAGTGTCTCCAGGCCCTGCCCTGCAGATCCTCTGGCAGCTCCTCACCCTCCCTAGGGCTGCATCTGCTCTGGGGGCCCAGCTGCCACCCTTCACCCTGGACAGGGCAACAGAGGAGCACAGCCCCTGCCTCAGGAGCCCTCTGCAGGCAGAGCAGGCGTCCCCAGGGAGATGGACAAGTGAGGGGCCAGCAGCCACAGCCCCGCGACAGGTGGGGACGAGCAGGATGCCATGGGACACTCACTGTAGGTGTTTGAAGGTGATGTCCGGGAAGCCGGTGGCCCTGGACCCGGAGGGTGAGCGGCAGAGCGCCAGCACATAGGCGCGCAGCGTGGCGATTCTCTCCACGCGGAATTTGGTTTCGATTAAGTCCAGGTGTGTTCCCACCACCAGCACCACGGCATTTGGGGCCTTGGCCTGTGAGAGAGAGTCTGGCTGGGGATGGGAACAATTCCCTAGGTGGTGGATGTGCCAACCCTGTACGGCCTGGCCCTCAACCATCACCCCGCTGCACCCCGCACTCAGAACCTCGAGGGCCTGCCACGCACTAGGGGGTGTGTGAGGGCCTGTGACACTCCCTGGGGCCTCCATCTCTGATCCCTTCAGACAGCGCCCCAGCTTCTGGCCCACGTCACCTTTCCACTGGAAGAGGGGAGCCCCGTTCCCCTCCTGGGTCCACGATGTGGGGCTCTTAAATTTAAGGAAGCAGAAAAGTACAAGAGCACCATCAACCATGTGGCCCAGGAGGGTTTTAAGTACTTCACAGTGACCTGTGATTCTGGGGCCTTGTGACAGCCCAGCAAAGTGCAAAGCATTTCTCCCTAACCATTTCCTTTTTTCCTTTTTCCCCCTGAGAAGCGGCGGGGCCCCTGCAATGTCCTGAGGACTGAGAGCTGAAGGGCTGGCACCCCCTCACCTCGATGTTGAGAAGCCAGAACTGAAGGTTGGCCACAGCCTCCTCCCCCAGTGCCAGGTTCCAAACCACCACATACAGGGCCTTGTCTGTGAAGAAGCACTGGTTGACCGTGGCCATGCTGGCGGGGCCACCGATGTCCCAGACGTTGAACTCCACAGACTCAACCTACTTGAGCAACAAGGCAGCAACAGGGAGACATTTTAGCAACCAGGGTTTTAGTCAATCAAATTGAGATAACTGATCACTCTGCACGTTGTACATGGGGGCCTGGTAAAGGCACAGCCGTGGAAAAGCACAGCCTGTCCTGCTGTTTTTCTCAGGAACCAGCCATCTGAGGGAGGGAAGGGGGCCCAGCGGTTTGGAGGTGGGCTTCTAGGGGCTTCCAGGGGCTTCCATCTACTGCTATGGGAGCAGGGGGTACTGGAAGCCTGGGTCCCGTGGGCAGAGGCGTCTGCAGAACGTCGGAGGGCACTGTCTGCCTCCATCTCAGCTGCAGACTGTTAGGAGACATCCTGCCAGAAGAAGCCAGGGGCTGACGGCAGTGCTCACACCAAGGCTTAACCTCCATCCGAGTGAGGGCAAGGCCAAGCAGACAGGCCTCTGAACTGTGCAGGTCAGAGGGCAGTGCCCACCAAGGATGATGGGAAATGGCCCTGATGTGGGAATCTAACAAAAGATTAGTTGTTGGGCTCTGGGGAAAGGCTGTGTAAATGGTGGTTTCTCTATCGTTTTATGAGGTCAGGGTCTGGCCCAAGTAGCTAAGGCTGCACTTTTCTGTGGCAAAGAATCGTTCACACCATGCTGCAGTTTGGACTCCAAGACACAGCGTGCTGACCTGCTTTTTTGGTGTAAAGATGAAAATGGACAGCTGTTCTAAACTGGCTGAAGGCCCAGCCACACAGAGAATTACGGAATTCAGTGTTCACAAGATCAGGTGGTTGTCCTTCAATGAAAGGGGTGGGGAGAAACTTGAATGATGGCAGAAAGGAAGTGGGGGCAGCCGAAGGTCAGGAAAAGTGGAAATACTAATTCACCCCTCAGACCTCGGACAGCTATTTGCTTAAGAACTGCTGGAAGAAAGTGACGTGGAATAATTGCTTAAAAAAGCAGGAGAGAATCCAGATTCTGGTTACTTTCGAGAACCTTTGGACATGCGTTAGCTAGGTTCACTCCTGGGGTGTTCTGGGGAAGGGGGCAGGGCTGGTGTTAATTATCTGGCCCTAATGGGCAGATCTCCATTCTCTAGAGAACTAGTTTCTGAGTCCATATTAAAATATACATTCAGCTTAAATGTTTCATGACTCAAATTGGATTTCCCTGACTTCAAGTGATTTTGTGTGAAAGACTCTGCAATAAAACTGATCTCTAGCTCGCCCTGTGCTGGGGGCTGTGGGGAAAATCGTGCAGCCTCTGACCTCAAGTTCGCTGAGTTTTCCACAAATAGCCTCCTTGCACCTGTATCGCTGTGTGGCTACGTATACCCACAAATACGGCAACAGGTAAGGGAGGCATCATTGGCATGTATTCACCCCCTGTGCCGGGAGAAATAGCTCAGACCTGTGCTATAGTCCATCCCACCAATATTCCACAGGCTCTTTTCTCTGATTCAAGTGCAAGACAATTTTCATTTGTCTAATACTGAATGAAAAACAGGATGATTAATAGGTTCATTGAAGGACTCATTTTAATTAGGGCTTAGAAACTAGACCTTTCAGAACTTGGGGTGAAAGCAGGTTTTGAGGAGGACAGTGCATTCATGCCGGGGCTGCCTTCTCAGCCTTCCTGTTAGGGGCAGGTATTAGTATATCTCATTCCTACAGCAGTAGTTCATTCTCAGCTCTGGGGAGGGGCCTCGTCCCAGGCCATCTGAATCACAGTCTTTGGGGCCTGGGCACTGCTGTCTTTAAAAGCTCATCAAAGCAGTCTAACCGTCAGCCAGGGTTGGCCTGGAACCTCAGCTTAGCTATAACAGAAAAACTACAAGGACACGTTAAGAAATTATTCACTGCCCTTGGCAGGAGCTGGTTTGAAACACACACAGTGACCCCTGCAAATATCCTGGGCCTAGATACCAGGCTGAGAAAATCCTGGGCTCTCTGGAGAGGAGAGATAAGGGGCCCTGGAAGCTCCCTCCCTCCCACAGGGACTCTGCACGCCAACCATCCTTGACCTTGGCTCTCGAGCCAGCCGGCCTCTGGAGCTCCCACTTGGTGGTCCTGATGGTGGCCTCGCTGTGCACCACCTGGGGGGCCCTCCCCGTCTGTAAGATCTCCAGGAGGGTGGACTTGCCCTGACGCGGAGGACCCACGATGATCATCTTCATCTGCTTACACTTCTCCGCTTTCCGCAGCTGAGCACGCAGATAAGACAGCACTGCTTTGGGGCCTGTGCAAAATCACAGTTGGGGAGGGTGGATGCTGCTGCTGCCATATAGGTGGGAACATGCTCACATCTCTTGAGAAACAAAGTCCTATCTGGAGAGAACACTTTCTGTGTGTTCTAACTGGGTGAGTTGAGAAGACTATTGGGTCTATGGAGGGAAGGCGTGATATGAATCACCCCAGAAGTGAAGTCTAAAAGTCAAGGATCTAAAGACAGCATCCTTGCTGCTACAGGTCATAGCTGGTTTGATCACATGGTCAATTGCAATACAACGGTCCAGAGCAACCATTGAGTTCTGGATAACTTTACAGCATCTTCCCAAACACGGGAGCCAGAGGTGGGCTCCACAGGTTCCCCAGCTGTTTCCACCCCAGGTCCTTAACAACTGGACTTGAGTGCCTTTTCGAGGGGGTGACACTGAGGAAGCCCTACCTTCTTTTCTAATCTCTGCAGGCACATTGCTGACGTTCAGGTCTTCAATGTCCAACTGCCAGAGGTTGCCCAGTTGCCCCAGCTCAGGAGGGAGCTCTCGGAGGCCAGGATTGCTGAGGGCACACACACACCATGGAAGAACACACACACAGCAGCCCATCAGCCTCTGGGGCCTGTGGGGGCCACTGACAGTCTATACCCCAAGCCCAACATCTTGGGCCCTGATTTCAAGTGTTCCATTTAAATACTAATTCCAAAGCCTTTCTCCCTGGGAAGCCAGTGGTACAAATGGCAGCTTTGTCTTCTGCAAATCCCCATGGCTTAGAACGGGGTCCCCTCCCCCAACTTTCCCATCTTTTCTATCATTTACACTATCCTAAGGATGATCACTCCCTCTTCTTGACAAGGCAATGTAACCTGAATTATTTTATATTTTCATCAAGTTTTGCACACTGTCTGAATCCCCCAGCAGTGCTTGGCAGTAGGAACTTAGTAAATGAAAGGATGGATGATTGAGGAGTCCTTCTCATTATAAATGAGTGAAATAGCAAAGAAGGCATCATTGTATCACTACCTCTGCCTTCCCTTCCCTCGCCTCTTTGACTAAGCCTGGCTCTGAAAATCCAACTGCTGCTTCTTGGTACATAGGTGGATTATTTCTCCCTGGCTTCCGTGTCCTCAGGTGGTTTACACAAGGACATTCTGCTTCCCTGGGCCAGAAGAGCCAGTGCAACTGCTCTGGCTGTGTACTTACTTTCCCAAGTAGAGTTCTGATAAGCTCTTCAGTAGGCAAACTGAGGGTGGGACTGCATCCAGGTGGTTGTCATTCAGACAAAGGACTTCCAAAGACTCACTTAGGAAGGCAGGAAATTCCAGTACACATGCTGCAAAGAAATGGCAAAGCAGACTGTACATTTGAAAAATAATTCTGGACCATCACAGTGTTGGAGGTGTATAAACTGGTACAACCTCTGGAGGGCACTTTTGACAAGTCTATCAGAATAAGGTGCTCATCTCATGGACCCAGGGATTCTAATTCCAGGAAACAGTCCTACAGACATCCTGGCACGTATGGCAAAGATGTGAGAACAAGCACACTCAGTGGCACACTTTGTAACAGTAAAGGTAGAAGACAGCTTATATGTCCACCCACAGGGAGTTGGTTAAATGAGTAATGGGATTATATACAACTATTACAAAGCACAGGGCAGGTCTACATGTATGGGTATGAAGAGATACTCAAGAGCTATTGGTAAACCAAAAAAGCAAGGTGTGGAATTAGGTATCTAGAAGGCTTAACTTGTGTACCACAAAACATATGCAAACATGAGATCAAACACCCTCCCATGAATTTAGGTATGTTATATGCATGTGTGCACACACCTTACAATGCACATATGCATGCTATATGATGTTGTGTGCATGTGCACACACCACACATGCACACACGCATGCATGTGTTACACGAAGTTACGTGCACATACACATATGTGCACATATGTATGCTATATGATGTTACGTGCACACACCACAATGCACACATGCATGCACATGAAGTTATGTGCATGCACATATGTTATAAGGTGTTATAGGCATGTGTACACATACCACACATGCACAACCATATGTATACATTGCATGCTGTTATAGGCATGTGTATACATACCACAAATACACATATGTGGTGTATATGTTATAATGTATGTCAGACACAAACACAGTTGCTACCACGGACACATGAACTTCCATAGTTTGCTCTGGAGAAGGGAATTACTAGTGTAATGGAGCAGGACCCTATGGGGCCTTCCCAGAACAGACCCTCCCAACCCCATGTCCTCCTCCTGCCCCTTGTCGGTAGAAAAATTGTAGCCTCTTAGGCTTCCCCAAGTTCTAAAGAGTACATTTCATCAGAGAAGTTGAGAAAATGCAGAAAGAAAGGAAAACAGTCAAGCAAGACAAAATAATAGTTTAGCTATTAGACAAAGTCAAGGATCTTTAGTTCCTCCTCAAGAGCTATAGATAATATTCTGAGCCATGTCCTTTGAGCTGTTTTGCAGATACTGAATCCCGCACCAGGTGGAAGAAGTTAACTGTATGCTGCCCACAAGCACACAGTCCCCAGACCGGTTGGAACCAGAAGGTTGATGAGATTGACTCCCGATTACCTCACCACCAAACAATCAAGAGAATGTCCACGAGCTGATCACACACCCCATAATCCCCCTCCCTCACCCTGTCTTTAGAAACCGTTCCCTGAAAGCCTTTGGGGAGTTCAGGCCTGTTGAGCACTAGCTGCCTGGACTCCTTGCTTGGTGCCTGCAATAAACACTGCACTTTTCCTTCACTAAAACCCGGTGTCAGTAGATTGGCTTTACTGCATGTGGGCGAGTGGACCTGAGTTTGTTTTGGTAACACTAGGAGACTGAATATTCACTCCATGCCTTTGGTGCAGTTCAGAAATTTTGTTTACCATATACATGTATTACTTGGTCAATTAAAAAAGCTAGTTAACTGAAAAATAATAATGTGAGCTTGGTTTTTATGCTTCCTAGGATGGCATTCTCTGAAAAACAAGTCAACTCTAGTATATTTAAGTGATTTCATTAATTAGGCTAATTATGAGATTACTATTAAAATCACACCAAATTTGCTGTTTCCACAGCACCAGAGTGTGTGAGTTGAGAAAGAATGTGGGGAGGGCTTGGAAACCGATGGGAATCAGAGGGTTGTATTGCAGCAGAATCTCTGAAGTTCCTTTTCCTTTCTCCTAAGGCAGGGAGAGCACACCCCTGAGGGTCCCTTTCAGCTCAAATTCAAGGTAAAACAACTGCCTCAAAGCCCTCTCAGCCGGTTCTCTGCCAGACACATGAGATAGAGAAGCTAGAATTCTTTTGCAGGGCTGAAACGACGTTCCTCTGCCCTTGATCACAGCTCCTCCCTTAACTCTGGCTTTTCTCCACACATGTAGCTGCAGTCTCAATGGTAATGGGGTAACCTGGTATCAGAGAATGTTCTGGGAGAGACGATAACGGAATACAGATATTGGCGCCTGGAAAATTTGCCCAGCTAGTGCCACGTGAATGGCCCCTATGGAAATAAATGTGTAACAGACTTTTAAAGACAGCTTTGTACTAGTCCTTGTTCTACAAGAAAAATGTTCAAAAAGAGTTTTTTTTTTTTTCCAATGAAAAAGAATGATCAACTTCAGCCCTAATTCCCATGGAAAGAACATCAAGAATAAGAAAGGCTCACTTTCTTCCCAGAACACACGTTCTGAACACATGGCTTCTGTGCTTTCCAATTTTAAAGTTTCACCTTGGCGTTTATGAAGCCTCTTTAAGTAACGGATGGATGGAATAAAGGATTTATACTGCAAACAGAGGCAACACCTGACACAGACCTCCTGGCCCAGAATGGAAACTCTGGAAACTGGGCTGGGCAGAGCACAGCTCAAGGTATTTATGAGCCGTAATTATTTATTCATAAGCTATTTATGACTCAGCTGGTCTGAATTTTACTGTAAAAATGGCTGTCCAAATTATTTTTGGACAAGGCCACTGTGCCAACATGACTACTTGAATGTACATAAATCTACCTGGAGTTTTACTATCCATCTGCAAACAAGTATAGATAATCCCTTACCCGAGGTCAACAGCCTGAGAGAATAACCCTGCTGAGGAAAAGGGTTTGCAGCGGGTCTCTCCTTTTCACCAGGTGTGGGCCTCAACTTTCTACTCGAAATTGAAAAAATCAAGAGGCTTTTGTCATGTGCCAACAGCACAGCACCATCCATCTCTGCCAGGGAAACTCCCAGAGGTGTGGCCCCTCCCCTAGATCCAGACACATTCCTGCGGGTCACCAGCAGGGTCTCCAGAACACAGGTACATGTTTCTGTCCCACTTTTCACTTTGTGCCTCTGGCCTTGCACTCTGGCAGTTTCAAGAGAAAGTGGCTGTTCCTGCAGGGTGCTGGGTGCACCTCCTTGTGCACATCTCTATGCTCTGCATTTCTAGACTGGAGACACCTTTCTAGTCAACGGCAACCCCTGAGGCTTGACCCACAGCGATGGAAGTGTGGCCGAGATCCACACTAGCAGCTCTTTTCGTGCCTACCCTCCTGTTTGGGCATCCATGAGAAAAAAGTGTTTGCTTCTCCTTCCTTCCAAGTGAAATCCCTGTGTCTGGACTCAATTTACAAAGTCTTAAGGCCCTTTGTTTTGAAAAGGATCAGTTATGAAATTCCAGATTGCATTTCCCTAGTAGCAAGGTTAAGGGCCTTTCCTTTCTTTCTGGGCCATCTGGACTTCCTTTTCTGTGAACTGTTGATATCCATTGCCCAGTTTCTGCCTATTGGGTTTGACTTTAAAAAAAAAAATCAATTTGTAAGCCATCTTTGTGTATTAGGGACTGAAGCCAATTTATGTTGCAACAATTTTTGTTGCAAATATTTCCTCTCAGTCTGTTTGTGTTATGACTTTGTTTATGATGCCTTTTACTGAACAAAGTTTTTCCATTTTTACAACACCCAAGATTTTGCTCTTTTTTTAATGACTTCTGGATTTCCCACCTAGCTTTTAAAGGTTTTCCCATATTATACATTTATTCTCTTAAATGTTGTTTTTCTTTTATGCTTCAAGCTAACATCCACATGGGGATGTTTGTAGCTGATGTAAGGTAGGGCATCTAGTGCTGTGCTTTCCCCCCTTTCAGCTGGACAAGCAGTTATACCAGCACTATTTATTGAAACAATAAAACATTCTCTTCCCCACTAAATTGAAATGCCACATTTATCATATATTAAATTCCTATATTAGGTCTATTTTTGGACTCTGTTCCACTGATGATGTGTTACTTTTTCAATCCTATGTAAAAACACTCTTACATGACTGATATATGCATATCATATGTATACAGTAGTTCATCAAAAAAGGGCATCAGGTAAGCAGACTACTTAGTTCACCTCCTGCAAATGTGTCTTGGCCTCTGTGGCACTTCTTATCCCCATCTCACACCATCTATACTCAAAGAGCACTTGTCAATATAGATTGATCAAGCTGAAGAAAAAAGTTATATTACACTTAAAACAACCTAAATATTTGTTCCAGTTCTATGGGACAGTATCCAGAGGGATATATCTGTGAGTGTTGTTGGCTTTAGAACTCCTGGTTTTCAGGTTAAAAAAGAGGGCTGGTGACTGAACTTGAGGGACAGGTCCACACCTCCCCCTGCACCTTACAGAAGATAACGAACAAAAAGAACTGTGTTCCTAGAAACATTCTCTGCTGAACTGGCCTTGTTGTGTGACCATACAAACACCCTAGGAAAAGTTGTGTTTCTAATGAGTTTGGAGGAAGACCTCCAGAATCTCAGCCCAGCCAGGACAGCCTGCAGGGCCAAGGGTGGCTGTGTCCCCATGTGGATCTCACAAGATGCCATAGTGTGGCAGTTAAGGACTTCATAGTACTGCCCCCGGGCCCCAGTGCTGGATTCCACAGTGCTGGCTGAGACCTGGCTTTTGCACTCAGTAGCCATGTGACCACATCAGTCAACCGTTGTGCTACAGACTGAATTGTGTCCCCTCAAGTCCATATGTGGAAGCCCTGACACCCCATGTGATAGTATTAGGAGATGGAGTCTTTGGGAGGTGGTCAGGTTTAGACAAGGTCATGACGGTGGGGCCTCCATGATGGGGTTAGTGTCCTTATAAGAAGAGATACTAGAGGGCTCTCTATCTCTCTCTCTCTCTGCCACATGAGAACACAGCAAGAAGGCAGCTGTCTGCAAGCCAGAAAGAGGGCCCTCACCAGAAACTGACACACGCTGATCGTGGACTTCCAGCCTCCAGAAAAGTGAGAAAATATACTTCTGTTGTTTAAGCTACCCAGTCAGTGGTACTTTGCTAGGGAAGCCTGAATTGAAGACACTCTGGAGGCTTAGTTTTCTCATCTACAAAATGGAAAACCACAACCCATACGTCATGTGATGGTTAAAGAAAGACTGACACATGTAAGGTATCTAGGGCAGTTCTCACACCCAGCAGGCCATCCACACACAGTAGCTACTAGTCTTGCTGGCTGCAAACAGGAAAGGGGGTTTCAGGACACCTGCAGGCCATCCGTGTGACATGAGCCATGGGCACAGGCACTCCCAGGGTTCTGAGTCAAGCATGGGCATCTCTGGCATTCCCACAGGGCACTGCAGGGGAAGGCCCAACAGGAGGGCCATCCCCCTGTAGGGGAGCAGGGGCAGGTCCCCGCCCAGCTGTCTCATCTCCCAGCAGCAACACACACACCTGCCTCTGTCCCGGAACGCTGGCGGCCTCTGGTGGTGAAAAAGGAAATTCGCTTTGTTTTAAGTACATCTTCATTTCTGTAGGGTGAAAAAAGTCAAAATTTGAGGAAAGCATGGCAAAGACATTTCTATTTTGGCTGTGACTGTACAATGCCACACATAGAGAAGGGAGAAAATTCCATCGGCAGGGTGTTTGGGCTCCTGCAGCTGACGTGTAAGCATGGACAGCACCAGTTGTGCTCAGAAGTCTTTCCGGAAAAGAACAAGCTGGCAGGACTGGTGGTTTCCACTCCTGAGCTTTTCCATCTCAGGCAGGTGCTAGCATTTCTGTACCTGGCAGGAATGCCCATATCAGAGGCTGTTACTTCACGCTGTTCACTGAGGGAGTTCTCTTAGGAGCATAAGTTCCACTGAGATGTCGCAGAAGTGGCCTTCAGCAAGTGAACCAGGAAGGCTGGTCTTCAGGGCCCCAAGGACCAGCACGGCTCATCCCCAGATTTTCCCCTTTTATTAGAAGACCTTTGAGGGTACTTTTTATTCAATCTCTATACACATTGGTTAGTGACTGGCAAAAACTTTTGAACAGAATGATAGGTGAGGCTAAAATGAGGAGATTCTCCAGGATCCTTTAAAAATTAGAAATGGGAGGACACTGTTTTGGGCTGAATTGTGTTCCCCCCATTCATATGTTGAAGTCCTAACCCCCAGCACCTCAGAATGTGACTGTATCTGGAGATAGGCCTTTAAAGAGGTGATCAAGTTAAAACGAGGTCATGAGAATGGGCCCTGATCCAATCTGACAGGTGTCCTTATAAGAAGAGGAGATCAGGACACAGACAGGCACAGAGGGAGACCGTGTGAGGACACAGGGAGAAGGCAGCTGTCCCCATACCAAGGAGAGAGGCCGCAGGAGACACCAACCCCACCGCCACCTCCATCTCAGACTTCCAGCCTCCAGAACTGTGAGAAATAAATGCCTGTTGTTTAAGCCGCCCAGCCTATGGCACTTTTTCATGGCTGTTCAGCAAGCTGGTAGAGACACCATCCCATGCGTCTGTTGGCTGGGGCTACACACACATTTGAGAACTTGCTGGGGACAGAGACCCCTGCTTACCTGCCAAATTGATTTCTGGAGAGATCTAGGGTTTTGAGTTGTCTGCAGGTCCACTTCTCTTGAGGTGGCAGTGCCACCAGCTGATTTCCCTGTAACTTCAAGAACATGAGGGCCTGGGACAGAGGGAGAGAGAAGCAAAGACGATGTCAAATACCAAAGGGGCAGAAGACCTGAAGGGAAAGTCAGTTCCCTGGCAAAGCGAAGCCAAATGATTATAACCGATTCACTGTCACAAAGATTCCAACAGTGTGGGGTTTCACAGTGTCTTAAAACTCATAAAATTATAGCGAACAAAGCAGATGGGATAATTAATAGAAGATCCTTTCCTTCAGATCAATGGGATGCAATTATTCAAGAAAGAACTGAATCTAAGTACTTCTCAGAATTGAGGTTTCTTAAGAGTGACAATTATTTGTGGACCTGTCCTGGGAATAGTGGATGAGTCTGAAGGTCCTGGAGGCCACTGTGTTACCACAGGAGGGGAGTGGGCACAGCATGATGCCTCCTTGGGCTGGCCCAGGTGATGCCTTGGACAGGGGTCAGGTGGCATCAGTGACACCGAAGGTGACCCACCCCAGTCGTGCACCCTCTGCTGGCTTGACACTGATGCCTTCAGAGTAATGCAGAATTTCCCACCTGGGGCTGGCCCTGGGCACCAAGTGGTGAATAGGATCCATGCTCTGCTTTCAAAGGTTCTCAGTGGAGTGGGAAAAACAGACGGATGTGTGAACAAGCTAAAGGTAGAAGGCAGCCCCATGCTGGGACACACACACACACACACACACACACACACACACACACACACACACACACACACGGCTCTGGTAAAAGGTACTTCCTGAATTCACATCCGGGAATTCCAGTTCTGCCACTTCCAGAGAGGGAGGCAGGGACAAGAAGGCCCTGCCCTGTGGTGCTGCCAGGGCTTCACACACCAGAATGCCTGGTGGGCTCACCCTGGAGCCGGGAAGGAACAGAGCCAGAGGTCAGTCCGAGGGGCTGCTGGGCTGTGCCTTCAACTGTCAACACTGAAGAAAATTCTGGAGGATAAAAATTCATCATCCCGCCACCCTCCCAGAGCTGTTTCATTTTGCACATTTCCTCTCAGTCTCTTTGCACACAACCATGCGTGACTTTGACAGTTAAACTTTTCTTTCAACTTTTTTTGTCTTGAAAGCTCGGAAGAAGCATACAGGTTTCACTGCAATGTGGAGTGATTTTCTTACAAAAGCTGAAAAGGAGAAATAAGGTGCTATTAGACTTACATCAAGCTGGAAAAGTCCCAGGGGAACTTCTCTGAGTGTGTTTTCTGAGAAGTCCACATCCTTAAGGTGGTTCTTCCAAAACACAGCCATTTTGTCTGGTAGAGACTCCAAGGCATTTTTGGATGCTTTGCAGCATTTCTAGGAATTTGATGAGAAAGAGAATTAATTAGCTTTCTAAATGCCGTGGTGTCTATGATAAAGACTGTTTCCAAATTTAATGTTAAAAACAAGACCAGTACAGTAAGGCTCTGTAATAAATACAATTCAGCTAATTAAGAGGCTACAGACTATCCTTGCCCCATTTTCCTGTCCTTGCTCCAAGGAAGGGATGGGAATGGTTTCCTGGGGAGACCAAGGTGGCTCATGGTCCTTTCCCTTCCCTCAAGAACATCTGGCCCATTGTCCTTGGAAATAATGGGACAATTCAGGACAGTGCTCTGAAGAGGAGCCCATGTCCCACACAAATATGCTTAAACTAGAAATGTTAATGTTAGAGACGGAGAAGTTCCATATTTGCTATTGAAAACAGCAATAAAACACAAATATTCTTTATGCTGTTCCATCTGTTTTAACAAGCAAACTTCCCAAGAGAAAATACCATGATTTAATGGGCAGCACTATGGATGCAGACTATTCTTCTCTTCTTTATTCTTATTTTACAGCTGTCCTAAAGGAACGACCCCACCTTTTGGACAGAACTCATCCTGGGCCAGAAGTTCAGGCTGTAGCTGTGGAAAGTCCTGTGGGTGTTACGGTGCGAATCTCAAACCCAGAGCCAGGTGCGCTGGCTCTCGGGTGAGTTACCTGCCTGAGACCCTCAGCTGCTGGATGCTGAATAACATGTTTGTCTATAACACAGGACACCACTGCGTGGCCGCCAAGGGGACGCGGTATGCACCGCACCCACAGCTCTGTGAGGCTGGCATGGATGTGGACTGACAGCTCCTTTCATGATTTTCGGCAAGTTACTAACCAAAGGGCAGGCCCAGGCATTTGGAAACACCTTCACGTTATTTCTGGAGACATTCAGACAATTGAGTGACTTGAAAGAATGAAGGAAAAGTGCAGGGAGTTCTGTCAATTTATTGTCAGAAATATCGAGTTCCTGTAGCTT
Organism: Tursiops truncatus; assembly: GCF_011762595.2. Classification (NCBI taxonomy): domain Eukaryota; kingdom Metazoa; phylum Chordata; class Mammalia; order Artiodactyla; family Delphinidae; genus Tursiops; species Tursiops truncatus. The sequence goes on from NC_047035.1 coordinate 124,721,193, forward strand.
CCGCAAACCAATCCAGTTCGTGGCTAGGGGAAAATAAAAGAGGATGAATTGTAAAAACAGCCCAATCAAGAAGAAAATGACAAAGTAAGTCAGGTTATTGATGCTAAAACATACCATTTTCTTCTTCAAACAATTTTTCCAAGTAATTTTTTGAAGCTGTCAGTTTTTGAAGTTTTGAGAGATGCAGGAATCCCGGTGGGAGGTGGGACAACTTGTTGCTGGAAATATCAATTTCGAGTAGCCTGTAGTTGGGGGAGAAGGAAGTCAAGGCATCAGAAGAAAGAGGTAAAGCATCACGGGTACATATTTCTCTGTAAACATGTTTCTTTTTCTCCTTGCACAAGGATAAAGAATGTGCATTGAAATACAGCAATATGATTTTTATTCATTGCATTACTGTCACTATGTCATGTGTAGACAAAGAAAACCAAATCTCTCTTTGGTGGATCCTGGTCTCATTGACCAAGGGATGTAACCTTTCTCACATATGTGATAACAGAACAAGCTGGTGCCCTGGAAGTTACTGGAAGTCCAGAGAGCACTGCTTTTAACCTTTTGGACCCTCAAGTCTGTCCAGGTTAAAGACCCCCACTCCATGGCACTTGTTTAATTTTTTGTGCAGGTTTCTTTCCCATGAGTTACTGCTGACCCTAAGCTCTTTCCAACATTCTTTTTTACTTAACTTAGAGCCTTAGCTTTTGAAATCAGCCCAAATCCCATATGGAATGAGGCCTTGCAGGTATGATTATCAATACGTCAGTGAAGGTAAGGTCTTTCCTCTCCCCATGCAGCCTCAGCAGGAGGCTTGGGCTTCTTCCCAAGGCCTCCCAGAAAAGGAGACAGGAGCTGCCTACACCATCAGGCTGCTGCCAGAGTCCTGGGAAGTTAACTGTTTCTCTGAGGCCCTGCCCACTTTCCTTGGGAGGTGGACCAAAAGCTGGGTTGTCTGGGTGCCACTGTTTCCACCAGCCCCTTTCCTCTGACTCCTGTGTGCAGGAACAAGACTGGGCACCTCGGACAAGCAGGCCTGCGTGGCTGCCAGCGAGTGGTGGAAACGTGGGCCAGACAAGCCACCCTACTAGACAGATCTTTCTGCATTCACGTGGAAAGGAGGTGGGACCTTGTGCCCAAGAGCTTGCATAATGGCAGGCAGAACTTCCTTCTCTTATTTTAGCTGAAAATCTGTTTTCAAAAGCAACAACTACGATCAGGGAGCATGACTGCAGGAAGAGGACAGTGCAGGAGGAGGGTGGTGGTGGCAGCCGGGGCTCAGATGGCCAGGGCTCACCCCAGGGGCTGCAGGGCAGGAGCCCACCTGGAACAGATGATTTCATCTGATGACTTCACGCTGGGCAGCTCCCCCAGGTGGTTGTCTGAGAGATTCAGCTTCCGGAGGTTGATGAGTCCCCAGGGGATGATGGAGGGGAGGGATGCCAGGCAGTTGGCAGAAAGGTCCAGCTCTGTGATCTGGCAGGAGATGTCAATGAGCCAGTCCAGATCCACCCAGGGCAGCTTGAGGTGGGACCATTTCACACGAAGAGCCTGGATATTGGAGCAAGGGGAAAGCACACACCAGCGATGAGCCCAGGGCTCGTGCAGACTTGAAATAAAGCAATGATTTATTCAAGTGTGAATCTGTCTGTTCATCTCAGCAGAGTCCCGAGAGGTTGGGACCACGTTGCCCCTGAGAAGGTACTTAAGCCCTCCTGCACCTACAACCTGAAGGTAATCTCTGCACAGCTACAGCTACTCACTCTCCAGCCTCTAGAGGGAGCATGTGGGCTTAGCATCACCTCTTAGAGAGCTATCACCCTCGGGGGGAAACACAACAGGAATGGCCCCTGCTCTGTACAGAGGAGCCCACCCAAGCTTGGAGCAGCCTCCCTAGACTGCAGAAGAAGGCTTAGACCCAAACCTGGGTCTTCTCACTTCCCTTCACGGCACTCTTCCCTGTGATTAGAGGAGTTGCCGCCTCCAGCTGCTTACACCACGCTGGGTGCTTTGTGGATGAGCTGCTTCCAGAGTGAGAGACTGAATATACAGACAATGGCCAGACCATATATAAAAAAGAGAACTTTGACCCACAACCTGCAGCAACCTACCAGGAAACTAACCCCCTTATCTATAATAAAGAGTCCAGGAAGCCAAACTTGCCAGAAGCCATACTGCAATGTCTAGTAACAATCCAGGAAGCTAAACAATAACTTCTGTAACAACTGGCCCCAAATGTCCAGGACTTGACTGATAAGTGACAACTTCCCTAATTTTGTCCCTGCTTCCAACTTAGACTAACCAGGGAAAGGCAAATATGCCCCCAACCCATCATGTAGGACGCCCCCCTTCTAGTTAGCTGCCTCCAGCTTCCCCGTCAACAGCCTCTAGTTAGGGCACACCTGAAGCCTTCCCTTTATCCACCATAAAGCTTCCCCACTCCTCTGACAAAATGCAAGTGACAGTGGCTCACTCACTTGCCACCAAAAGCTCTGAATAAATCTCCTTTGCTTTTCTCATTTGATTGGGTCAGAAAGGCCAGCAGTTTTCTGGCATATGGTGGTAAAAGAGATCTGGTTAAATGTGTATGAGCAGGGCTTTCTCTTTCTTCTTGATCATCAAAGAATTTAGGGCTCAGTGAGGTTTCTGGGGAAAGGAAATTGGCTTTTTGGCTTTTTTCTCTAAAGCAGCTGGAAATCCGTATCAGAAAATTAGAGAAACAAAGATTAGTTCTTCACTAATGGGAAAAGGTAACAACTGGAAAAGACACCAGAAACATGGGGTAAGTTTGCTTTCAAAATTGGCAGCAGCAGACAGACTTCCTTATCTGGCCACAAGGTGGCGATATGTGCCTTATCTTTGTCGCCCCCTTAGCTAACTTGCCAGGATTGGAAAGGCTGGGTCTACTAACACCCTCTAAAAGCTCTGGTCTTCGAACCAAGCAGATGAGGCTCTGTCTCTGTCTGCCTGTCTCTCTCTCCATTCACCTGGATGAAGAGAGACAGTCGATGGTATACTGGATTTTGGGTCAAGAGAATGGATCTTTAGTCTCAGTTTTTTGTTCTGTTTTGTTTTTTGGGTTTTTTTTAGACTTGACATTTAGGCCTGTTTTTGTTGTCATTATTGTTTTCCCCCATAATTTTCTATTTTGAAAAATTTCAGAACTGCAGAGAAGTTGAACTAGGACACACGATTACCCATTCATACACCCTGCACTGTAGACTCACCAATTGTTAATATGTTGCCACATCTGCTTTCTCTTCTTTTTCTCTACACACACATACAAGCACACACACTTTTCATTTATCTGCTGAGTCATTTGAAAGTAAATTATAGCTATCATGGCACTTTACACCAACATGTATCTCTGAAGAACAAGAATATTTTCCGGGCTTCCCTGGTGGCGCAGTGGTTGGGAGTCTGCCTGCTGATGCAGGCGACACGGGTTCCTGCCCCGGTGCGGGAAGATCCCACATGCTGCGGAGTGGCTGGGCCTGTGAGACATGGCCGCTGAGCCTGCCCGTCCAGAGCCTGTGCTCCGCAGCAGGAGAGGCCACAACAGTGAGAGGCCCGCGTACCACAAGAATATTTTCCTACGTGACAACCATATATTTATCATTTTCAAGAAATGAAATCAATACATTATCAAATCCACAATCCATGTTCAAATATTCCCAAATACCCCAGAAATGTCTTTTATAACTATTTTGTATCTTGATCCAGGATCCCATCAAGAATCACACATTGCATTTAGTTGACATGTCTCTATTTTCTTTAATCTAGAAGAATCCTCATGCCTTTTAATGTCTTTTCCAACTTTGGCATTGTAAGTTTTCAAGTCATTCTAGTTGTCTTCTAGAATATTCCATAATCTGAATTTACTGAGTTGTTTCCTAATGTTTAGATTCAAGTTAAGCATTTTTGGCAAAAATCTCAGACAATGTTTAGTCCTACCAATTGAACTCCACCAGAGGGCACCTGATGTCAGGTTATTTCACTAATGGTCTGATCCCTTGGGTTAAGTTCTATTTTACTCTTTGTGATTAATCAGCAATCTGTGGGGTGATATTCTGAGACTATCTGTGAATATTTTATGTTCCTACATCAGTTTACCCAATGATTTCAGCATCCATTGTTGATCAGGGCCTTACTCACTTAGTACATTGGTGGTTACAAGGTGGTAATTTTTCTAAAACTTCCATTCTGTCTACATTTGTTACGTGTCATTCTTCTGTACAGAAGTATGTCCCTCCCCACCTGTTTAAATATTACTATGGACTCACAGATCCTTTTTAAATTCAAAGTATTATAATTCATTATTATCATCATTTCTTCCAATGCTCAGGTAGTCCCCAGTTTGACCACTGGGAGTCCCATCAAGGGGACTCCTGTGTTCCTCTGACATATCCCTATCAGTTTTGGGCACTCCCTTACTTCCTGATAAAATAAGATGTTCAAGTTTCCTCTGGTCCTTTCCAAGTACCATCCCTGATTCCCTTTAACAGAAAATGGTATTTAGAAACCAAGATCTAGGTGTTGGGTATGCTCATTGCTATTGGGTTGTCACTGATTCTTGGCCCATTGATCCAACACAACCCTATATTTAACATGAGTGCATTCTGATGCCTCCAACTTGAATCCAGTCACATCGGCTTCTTCCTAATCTTTCCATAAAAATTCATAGTTGTGTCACCCTTCATCTTATTATTGTTGGTTTTAATCTGCTAAATGATCAGCTTGGACCAGATGGTATCTAGGTCGCTTCTGGACCCAGGATTCTTTCTGGCTTATACTCTTGAGAAGGACAATGGCTTCCCACAGAGAGCCTTGGAGTAATCATGACAGCCAATCTAGGAGCCATGCCAGTCTTTGCGATGCCAAGTCAAAGAAGGCTCTCTAAGGGTCTGGCTGCCTCCCTTTCCTGGGTTCTCAAAGACACATCCAGGCCCCAGGTCCAGGGCCAGACAGCTGGACATAAATCCAAGGTGTCCGGATTGCAGTCTAACTTTCTCTACTCACCCTGTGTGGCCATTCTGGTCATTCAATATCAAATAGTTTGGACCTGAACTGAAATGGCAGTCAAATGCAAGATGAAAAGGAGGCTGGTTTTGGTTTTAAATAACAAACCTTAGGTGTCTATAAATAAAACTCTCTAAGGGCCATCAAAAATAAATAAAACAACAGGAAAGATTCAGGTTGTTATTGTGACGTAAACTAGTTGCAGCACATCTTTGGAGGATCAGCTGAGATGTTCTGTCCTGACAATGGCAATCTTCCTCCTGCATTTCCTTCTTGTCCTCTGACCCTGGAGCTGCAGCCTAGAACTACATAAGGAGCAGAGGCTCAGCCTTGGGAGACTGGAGCCCTGTGTTTGCTTAACTAACCCCATGTGGGGCCTTGGGCCAGTCGAGGTGGAGGTGGGTACTTTCACAGGCGCTATCAGGCTCAACTCCCCTTATAGGAACCTGCCTGCGGATTCCGTGCTGCACTAAGTCAGCCCAAGGGTCATCTCTGTCTCCACTGCCCCAGCAGGCAGTGTGGCCATCCAGAACCCGACTGCATGCATGTCCAGTGCTGCACCTTGTCTGACTGCGTGTGAAGCTCAGCACCGTGCCTAGCATGCAGCAGGCACTCAGTAAATGTTTGTGTGCTGAAAAGAATCAAGCCACTGGGACCAGCAATCCATCTATTAACACCTCTAACCAGAACGATCACCCTAAAATACCAAGGTCTACTCAAACCCCTCAGCCTTCCTGCACCCCAGCCCGCCTGCAGCAGAACACCTGAACTCCCTCCCCAGAAAGCCCCACACCTCCACAATCTGCCCCAATCACTTCCCAAATTTCTGTCTCACTGTCTCCTCCACGACCTCTGCCCACCCTCTGTGCTCCTGTTGGCAGATGGCTGGTGGGGTTAATAATTTGTTCTAGGTAGAAGAAACTGGGGAATGGGCCTACTCCTAGAGCAGAGGATTCAAGACCAAAGGGAAATTGCCAACTAAAGTACAGAAACTGCCTGTCATAAATGACCCATAGGGTTCAGAAAGTGGACTGGAATTCATAGGAAGGCTGTGGGGGCCTGACAGTGAGCTTACTGTCAGTACCTGACTGGCCAATGTGCCAAAGGGCTGCCAGGGTGCTCTGGGGCTGCAGGAGACACAAGGTTGGTGGGACTGGAGCTAAGAGAGTTTTGCAAGTTTTCACCAGAGAGCTGGTCTCCTTTTGATCGTGGGTGTCATGAGGTCACTCAGGGATCCCAGATTCTGCAGGCGGACTGGCCTCCGCTTTTGCACTCTGTCCTGCTACCACGACAAAGGCAAAAGGGTGTTCCCTGCTCTGCCTTCTCTTCCCTGGAGTTCACAGACCTCTTCCCTCCTATCTAAATCCTACTAATCCTGAAAGCCCTGGGGCAAGGACCACCTTCTTCACACCCAGTAAGTGTCTGCATTACAGCCCCCAGTTAGGTAACAAGGATGCCATCTTGCTTCACAGTCAGCAGCATTTACTTGAGCACTGCCAAGTGCAGGTCCGCCTGTCAGGCACTGGGGTTGAGGATATGGATGCTGCAGACGGAACTGGCTCAGGGAGTTTATGTCTCGAAGGGAAGAGCTGTGTGTGTATTGAACGTGCATCTAGTCACCTTTCAAGGACTAAGAGTATGTGATGTTGACCAGAAAGCCAGGAAAGAACACCTGCAGGGAAGCCTCCTGTGCTTCTTTGGGAGGTACTATTTATCAGAAGTAAATCATCAATAACAGGAGAGTGGCTGTGTGTGGCACTGAATTCTCTAGACATGAGGAAGAGGAGGAAGCAGATGCTGCCAGTTCCTAAAACTGAGCTCTTTCTAGGTCTTACATCCACCAGAGTTTCTGCAGTGTTGAAATTTGTGAAACTCAAGCCCAGGGAGAGGTAGCAAAAAGCAAGAAGTCAGAAAACATGATGACACACTCAGAATTCAGACATGTTTGTGAAAAGACTTCTGGGCTGGATGGTGGTTAGAAAAACATGTAGGATTTCTACCTGGTCTTGGGTTAGTCTGAAAACTTTCACATATACAAGTTACTTTCCTTTTGGTGCACAAACATTATAGGGTGCACAAGTGTTTCCAAAGTGGCAGAGAGGAAGAAGGAAGGAGGAAGGGTGCACAGTACACCTGACATGGAAATGTAGCTGGGAAATGTAGCCCTCATTACTTATTTATGTTTAGTCTGGGCAGGATCACAATAAACCAGGTTCTGAGGTGGTGAAGCCAGCAACTGTATAATTAAATCCATGCACACTGAACTGCAAAATCAAAGACAGCTCACTGTGGAGATCCCCAAAGTTCAACAATGCCATGGTTAAGGCACACCTCTCTGGAGGAAACAGAGAATATGCTCATGCTGGTCCTTAAGCATGAGCCCTTTCAATTTTGGGCCAAAGAGACACTGTATGATGACTTAAGAAACTTGCTTTCCAAGGCAGTGGTGGTGACCAGGACCAGTTCAAGAAGGACTAGGGCACTTGGCTCATTACAGAAAGTGATGTTTGGGGTTACCTCTGCACAAGAAGGTCTCCTTGTTCTGTGATGGAAGCTGTGGTCCAGGAGGGCAATTACCTGCCTTTATATAATGCTGCCTGAAGCTTCCATACAAAAATAACACAGTGAATGAGCCAGTGGAATACAATGACATCTCTCATGCTTTTATGTCAGTGCAACCCTTATGGTTGAAGAATATAATTGTTCATGAAGGGCTGAAATTGACAATGTTTTTAGGCTGGCTTTAACCTTGAGAGATGTGGGGCTGGCAACTGGGCCCTGAGCAGACACAGAGAAGGGTTCTCTGCCCCAATGCTGGGGGAGGGGTGTGCCTCTGCAATTTTGAGAACCCACAAGAGCAAGTTCCAACACTGCCTCCTTACTAGGTCTCTACTGAGCCCCACAAAGCAGAATCTGCATCTCTTCTCCCTGTGTTCCCATCTCACTGTCCCTTGAGGGGACAGACGAGAGCTCAATGACAGCACAGCATGACACAAAAAAGGCAGTCAGTAGAATTAGACTTTCCAGTCAGGACACACGTGTTAAAACGGGGGAGAAATACATAGAATGTTCTAAAATGTATTAATGAACCCTTGGCCTACATAAAACCCAAAACTTTCTTTTTGTGGGTAAGCAGATTCCTGGGTGGTGGTTCCTTGTTGAACCAGCCAGGAAGACAAGAGCCACCTTCTGACATGTGAAGGAACATTCAGGGCACCAGACATCCGGAGGAGTGCAAAACCAACAGGTCTAATCTGAAAGGAGCAGACTCACTAAAAGGTCTGAAGAACAAGCCAAAAGAAACTCTAAAAATGAAGGTGCTCAGAGCAGCAGAGCCAGTCACAGAATCTGAAGACACATCCCAGGCCACCTGAGTGATGTCAGTGCTTGTGCAGAAGGGGATCTGTGCACGAATGCCAACAAGTTGGGGTAAATTTCAAGCCTACAAGTGTCTTTCGGGAGCCCAGACTGTCAGAGGAGGCTCTAAGTGAGGTGGAGTCAGCTGGACAGGGGATCAGCACGCTGGAGACAGCAACTCTGGTCCAGTCTCCCTGTGCTGGTGAGGGCCATGGCAAACGGGGACTATGCCCCACATCCTCGGCCCTGGAGAACCCTCCATGCAAGGCTTCCAAACGCCTACTGCTCAAGTCCCTGCACCCTGGCAGGGATAGGCTCTCAGGAGGGAGGGGGCATTGAAAGTGAACGGATGAGAAGGAGCCTGGACCTTGACTGGCCATCTGCCTGTGCACGTGAGGTGGCCACGGCGGGCAACCAGGCCAAGGGCAATGGAGCAACAGCCATAAGGATGGTGTCATGGGCTGAACTGTGTCCCTGAAAAAGATATGTTGAATCCCTAGTACCTGAGAAAAAGCTTATTTGAGCTTATTTGGAAACAGGGTCTTTATAGAGGTAATCAAGTTAAAATGAGGTCATTAGGGTGGGCCCTCATCCAGTATGACTGGTGTCCTTATGGAAAGGAGAGATTAGACACAGAGGCAGACATGTGCAGAGGGAAGATGATGAGAAGACGTGGGGAGGATGGCATGTGGCTGGAGTGATGGGTCTACAAACCAAGGAACACTGAGGACTGCCAGCAGCCACCAGACACTAGGAAGCGGCAGGGAGGGGTCATCCACTGGAACTGTGACAGGGAGCACGGCCCTGCCAACACCCTGATGTCAGATTCCAGCCTCCAGAACTCGAGGCAATACATTCCGGTTATTTTAAGCCAAGCAGTGTTTGGTACTTTGTTATGGTGGCACTGATACAAATGGTAACAAGTCAAATGACAATTGGAGAAGTCAAGACCTGAGAATCCGGAACATTCCATCAACAGAAGCCCACAGATTAAGAAAGGAAATGAAAGAAGCAGAGATTCTTGAAAGCCAGAAGGATGTCTCTTAAGATAAGCAGATTAGAAACATAATAAAAAGGTGGGAAAAGGACAGTAAAACCAGTCATTAATTTAGGGAAAAGCCTGGGAGGACTCTAGGGTACAAAAGGAGAATTTCGAAAATGACCTGAGAATACTAAAGGGAGTAAGAGAAGGGAGAGGAAAAGAGAAAGGGGAGGACAGCCTTCCTTCTAAACTCAGAAGGAAGATAAATTAAATGACTCACTTAAACAACTTAAATTAAATTAAATTAAACGACTTAGTGAAAGGAAAAAAATGAAATCAGTTCTGACAAAAGCCTGCCTGCTAAAAATATTATAAATGTCAGAATTAGTAGTGGTTAGCTACCAATATAATTTCAAACAAACAAACAAAAAGGGAAACATAACCAAGGAAGCCAGATCAATGAGAAATGTAAGTACAAAAATAACTTACAAGCAAACCTACAATGGCATTTTAAATAGTCAACACGGAACAGTCTGTTGCCTCCAAGGGCACACTCAAACCTGAACCCTGTAGGGGAATCTTCTGGAAGTTGAGCTGTGATCACATGATAATACCTTCCTGGTGACTCTTTGCAATGCATGCACAGAACTTTTTCAAATGACCCTCACAGTAACCCTGTAAGCACAATTTGCACATAAAGAGCCTCAGTGAGGTGACCTGTTTGAAGGTAACAGAACCAGGATCACAATTCAGGTGCCTAATGTTCTGTCTGGTCCCTTCCTACCAGGCACCATGTTCATTCACATGGCCATGGAATAGCTGACATGATTTCAAAGGCATTAGGAGAGATAACCAAGGTGACTCAATAATGATAAAGACACTTAACCACAACCCCCAAAATACAACTATGCTAAATCTTTGTGTTCCAACACAGGTCAAATTTGTAAAAAACAAACCCATGAAAATTCAAGAAAAATATTAGCAGGATATGATAGGTCAAATATGCAAAAAATGAATGGAGGACACTACAATAAGAATGGGAGATGACCAAATACTAGGGGACAGGAGAACGAATTCTGTTTTCAAATCAGTATGAACTTGCACATAAATTGATTACATTCTGTGTAAGAAGCAAAAGTAAAAGGGGAAAAAGGGGGAAAAAGGGCAAGCCTCCTACATATCTTATGCCTGGACAAAGGCAAAGTAAAGGTAGAGACCAATGACGAAAGCAGAATTAAAAGGTGTCCAATTATTTGGCCATTAAAAATGCCCTTTCAAATAATGCTTGGGTAGGAGAGAAAACCAATTCACAACAGTAGAATACATTTTTAGAACAACAGAAACGTCACAAGTAATGGGGGAAAAAAAAACAACTCTGATCACAGTTACAAAAAGGACAAAGTGAAGCATGATAAACTAGCTCTGCCCTGCTTAGAATGGAAAGCTAAAAGAAAGCAGGGAAATGAAAACAAAATTAGACTAAAAATAGAAAAACCAAAATGAAGTAAAAACAAGGAAGTTGGTAAATAAAACCAATTCTAGAGTTGTTGGAAAATAATAAAATTGATAATCAATTGACTAAAAATAAAAGTACCATAATAATCTAAGAATGAAAATGACAATCTAACAACGGCTGAAAAACAATGTTTAAGTTGTGGGAGATGTCCTCAGCCAGAGCTAACAAACCAAATAATGATGTTGAAATGCAAAATTTAATTCCAAAATAAAAAATTCTCAAAGTGACACAATAAGAGAAAAAACAAAATAATGTATATGAGACAAACAAATAAGGAAACTAAAGAATCACTCTCCAAAGGCTCCTAATTCAATATAATTCTTTTTCAATCCAATCTTCAAAGAACAAATAGTCTCTGTGTTACATACATGGTTACTTAACAGAAGACTCACTTTATTTTATGAGTAAAACCAATTACTTTGCAAGAGCCATTAAAATTCTAGCCAACTGCATGCAAACACATGGATGCAAAAACTGTAACAAAATCTTCTCTAATGGAAATCAACAAATGAACTCAAAGGTTTCAGTTCTGCAACCAAGGAGGATCTATACCAAGAAAATAGCACTGTTGGTAGTAACTTATGGAAAACCATCAGCACATTTTGTTAAAGAAAAGTGGCCCTCTTTTAATCATCTGAATGCCAAAACATAGTTAATAAAATTTATCACTTTTTCTTCGCTAAAATTCTTAAAAATAGATAAACAAGGTTTGTTTTAAATCAACATTGTGCTTTTTTCCATGTAGTATTTCAGTCATTCCTTTGAAAAATAGGAAACTTACCAAAAAAATCTCCCTTCCAACTCAAGAATTTTACCAATAGCAATATGTAAGAGAGAGAAAAAAACAAGAAATAAAAATACTATCTCTGCAGTTACTAAGCTATTCAACTTACTGTTGAGAGAACCCTGTTTCCTCAACTTTTAAATAAAGACAAAAATTTCTACCTCACAGACTTGTATAGAAGATTAAAGTAGAATATTTGGCAAAGTACTTTGTTAGCCATGAAGTCCTATGTAAATGGAAGTTTACTACATATATAAAATTTTATCCATCCATCTATTCACCTATTCATCCATGCATCCATCCAGGTATCCATCCATCTGTCCACCCACCCACCCATTTTCCATCCATCCATCCATCCATCCATCCATCCATCCATCCATCCAAGCAACCAACTCCTCATCCTGTTCCAGGCCCTACAATGAGGGGCAAACACAGGGTGAGCAAAGCTGGACAAATCCCTGCTTTCGCGAAGCTTCCAGTCAAATGGGGGAATTGACATTAAACAAGAATGTCACCAGAACAGACAAGCCCAAACTTTGTTAAGTGCTCTGAATAAAACGGCAGGAAGCTCTAAGAGATGGAAGGGGGGATGTGACCTGGCCTGTGGGCTGGGGCAGGCTTTCCTGCGGACGTGGCGTACGGCTGAGGTGTGGAGGTAGAGCTGGTGTCCAGGAGCAGCGCTGTGCTGAGCATGAGGAGACAGGCACGCTTGTCCCTGTTGTGTGGTGTCCACCCTGCGGGTAATCATGGCCAGTAGAGTTCCCCCTGCTGCTGGACATTTGGGTTTTGTCCTCCTAGTTTCTCTTATAGATAGCAGTGCTTTGAGCAGTACAGTTGTGGCAATTACGTTTTTTTTTCTTTTGAGTTACATCCTAGAGGTATCTTTCAGAAAGGAAATACCAAATTCAGAGCTGTTCTCTGGGAGAAAAGAGTTTTATAGCTTTTGTCACATGACGCCAATTACTTTCCACACATACGGAACCAATTTATAGTGCCAGCAGCAAGGCTTTGGTGTCCCTTTCTCTTTGACGCTGCCAAGTGCCTAACTCAGCATTTATATTTATTTTTGCGAGTTTAATAGGTATGTGATGGTACTTTCAAGTCATTTTAATTTGAATTTCTGTAATTGCCAATAAGATTGTATATGTTTCCATGCCATGAATTACTATCTGTGTTTTCTCATGTGTAAATTAACTGTTCGTTTCTCCTTACTTCTTACCCAAGGGCATTTGTGAGCAATGTGACAGCAAGGGCCGTGGCTCTGGCTTGGGCACTGCTGAGTCCCAAGCAACTAGTAGGTGATATATAAACACTGACTGAATTAAACTCAATTATCAACTGACATATAATTGAGTCAATGGTGTTTTTTGGATTTCAGTTTCTGTCAATTCTTTTTTCTCAAGTATCTGCTAATGTTTTTTTTTTTTAATTTCTTTAAAAATATAATTTTACTATATTAGTATACTATAGTAAAATTATATTTTACTATAAATAAGTTTAATATATATATATCGTTTATCTTATTTGTGACTATATGTCTTTATACATCTTCATATATCTTTAAAATTTTGAAATGGAATCATTTTCTTCTATAACTGGAATAAATGTGCTTTTTGAAAGTATATTCTGATGAATTTCCAGTGCTTAACTTTTACCTGTCTGGAATTTATTCATATCATTATGAATGTACTTGTCTATGCTGATATCCAATAGTTCCAATGACATTTGATAATGTTTTCTTATTCTGTCCTTATTGTGTTTTCTAGTTTGTCACATAAGTTCAAATAATAGTTTTAGTATTTCTGCATCTCTATGAATCATTTTCTCATTGTAAACTAAATGTAAGTGGTTTGTATAACTGCTGTTTTGTATTATGTTTGATGATCTAGTGGGACAGGCCACCAGGAACACCTACCTGAACGGTTACACAGTGCACCTGCTTAGCTGTTCTACCCTGTGACCCTCACTATCTGCTCTCAAGTTCTAGGAAGCACTCACCATGTGGACAACATCACAGTGTTGAGTCTATTCCACAGAGAAAGCGTATGAATGGGGCATGAGAGTGGGGAAAGATTTGGTATTTGGAAACTAGAGAAAACAGTAGGATAATTGGCTAAATTTCAGGGCACAGGAAAAGTGGAGCTGATGGAAGAGGCCCATAATAATAATTCTGAGTTTGATCTCATAACTCTCAAAAGGCAGGTGAAGGCTCTTCCCTTCACACAAGCCAGCAGTGAAAAGGCCGAACCACAGGCAATCAGGCTGCTCCCAGTCTGCCTCTCACCTGCCGGGGCCCTACTGCCCCAGAGACTTACATCTGCTCTGTGAGACAGTACCACCTGCTGTGAGGAGGACGTGAGGAGCTGAGAAGGTGCAAGGTGCAGATGTAGAAATGCTCTGGAAAGTATAAAATTCTTGAATAAGACTCTTGTACCAAACACTAGGCCTAACCTTGGGCAAGGATGTTCCCCAGAAACCTTAGTGCTCACAATGTCAGTAGCCCTTGGTCAGCTGCTCATGAAGGCCCCAGCAAAGGCTGAGAAACCACACTTGCTGCAGCCTGCCCTTTCTGAGTATCCCATGTATGCAAATCCTCAGACCCACCAGATCACTCTGATGGAGAAGGGCTGCTTCAGCTCCCAGAATGTGCAGCCAGGATGTTTGTGCTTGGGCACAGATACAGGCATCTGAATGGCCAGTCACTAGGAATGTTTAACGTACATCATAAGCCAGAGCTGATCCAAAAATGACAAGAGTAGTAGTAGTAGTAGTAATAAGTGATCCTCTCTAGGTTTGCTGCCAGATTTGAAATCATTAGGGACTTGTAAAGAAAATTAATAATTCCCCAACTGTGTAGTTTCAGAATCAATTTCAGCTCTTGTGGACTTAACTCCTATACTCAGAACAGCCCAGCGTGCCCTCCGGCCCAGCCCTCTAACTGCTGAATGGGACAAACACCGTGGTTAGTTCAGGCCCTGCTTAGGCCTCTCCTGGCATTTCTGTTTTCCTGCTCCTTCCCGGGTGTGCCAGCATCAAAGCGTTGTTTCTCATGGCAACAAAGCAAACATTGACAGGACAGTCACCAGGAACACAGGCCAACTCATTAAACATTCAGGCAAAGGTCTGGCGGTTTTCCAGAAGGGCACCCATGAGCCAGAGACAGGAACAGCTTTAGCCAGGTCTGACTTGGCTTTGGTTTTGCTCTTTTAAAAGTGTCCAGACCATGTGGTGTGGGCTCTCAGACTTTCCTTTCCAAACACCATCAAAACCTAACTGAGCAGCCCGCCCGCTGCCAGTGGAAAATCAACGTGGGCTTCTCGGCCATTCCCCGTTTGCCAGCAGAGGCAGGTTCTGGCAGCCTGAGAACTAGGCTGTGCCTGACACAGAGGCGTGGTGAACCTCGACTGGCCGTGGCTTCCACAGAGGCAGCAATTACATTAAAAAATATCAACTAGCTAGTCGGGGAGGCAGAACACAAATACAGAAAAAAACAAGATGACTGCTTCAGCAAGGTCACTGCCATGAATGCCAGCAGGCAAGGGAGTTTTCAGGCTGTGTACACATGGCAGCAAAGCACCCTTTCAGTGCCTGCCCTTGTCTAATATTCTGAACAAAAAATGCCAGTTCAATTCCACTGCACATCTGGGAAGGTCGAAGCACTTACCTCTGGTTTCTGAGTCATCGTTCCTGACACTGGACCCCTCCGCGCTAACCCCCTCTCTTCTGCTGGCAGCACAGAAGGAAAGTGTTGTCACAGGTTAGAGATCATGGCAGCCAGACACACTGGCTGCACACACTGCACACACTGCACACACTGGCTGCACACACTGCAAGGCCCTTGAGTCTGAAATTCACTTGAATAAAAAAAAAAAAAATACCACCTGCTTTCGGGAAGCCCAAGGAGTCTTTATGACTCAGACTGCACTGTAATTTCATTTTCTCTTCCAATTCTACCCAAAAGGGCAAAGGAGAAGAAAAGCAACATTGTCTTTTCTTTGTCTTCTCCTTTGCAGAATGCAATAATCACTTCCATGCTCTATCCCTATCTTGGCAAATTAGCAGGAGTTACCCGTAGAAAAGATCACAGACACAGATGTCAACCATTTCTGCTTTTAACCTTAAGCCAAGAAAATGCAAGTCACTGGGTACACATTAGAATCATCTGGGGAGTTTTTAAAACTACTGATTTGGGTCCCATCCCAGAGATTCAGATTTAGTTAGCGTACGGTATGGCCTGTGCATCAGGATTTTTAAAAAGCCCCCAGGAATTCCAATTACAGAAAAGTGTGAGAACCACTGATCTACATGAAAGACCTGGGAGGTACAGTTCAGGAATCATGAAATGAGAAAATCCCCAAGTTAAGAAGGCTCAGATTCTGGTCTGAGTATCACTGTTTAATATTTTCTGTTCTTGGACAAGTAACAGAATATCTGTAAACCTCAATACTTTCATCTGGTAAACAGATTATATTTCTTGCAATTCTTACTAAAGTGTTGTATGGATCAAATATGAAAAGAAAGTGCTGGGAAAAACACTGAACACTACACACATGTAAGGGTTAGATGATCACTATTTATTTCCTTTTGCAACATGAAGCTGATGTTTGATGTTTATTGAGCTCTTATTATGTTCCAGGCCTTGTGCTAAGTGCACACCTGGCCTCCAAGGTAGATACAATGATTAACTCTGTTTATAACTGAGACCAGCCAAGGCACAGACAGCTAACAAGTTATGGAAAATAGAATATCAGTGTTCTCTAGAAACTAGGAAACCAGCAATGATAAGAAAAAAGGAAATAGCAATACATATAATCAAAAAAATGGGAGGAATAAACCAATATGACAGGTCCCACACAAATGTGAGTTGGGTGGGTTCCTCTTTCAAAAGACACAGTCTCGGATGGGATTAAAAACTCAATACTGTTTACAAAAAATACACCTAAGACAAAATAAAAACTGAAAGTAAAGGCTGGGGAAACTTAAACAAGGTTGATGCAAAGAAAAAAGAGCAGTGTGGCCATGTGAAGAGCAGACAAACCCAATTTTAAGGATAGAAGCATCGACAGGATTAAGGCAGATATCTGATATAATGAAATATGTTAAAATGGGTCATAAAGCCATAAACCAGGTGTATGAAGCAAAAACTTCTAGAATTATATAAAGAACTAGATAAAAATCAGTAGATGAGGAAACCAAGCCCCAGAGATGTAAGTAACCGGATGGAGGTCCTAGAGCAGTGAAGCCTGGAGCCCAGATTAGAGCCAGGAAGTCTCCTGCCAGAGCCTCACCTTGACCACAACACCATCAACCAAACACTCAGAGAAGATATCAAGAAGGTTTCAGTACAGATAAAAGCCAAAATGAATGAAGGAACAAACAAAATAAATCGTAAAAAAATAAAGAAAATCTAGGTCCTTGGTAGGACCACTAGAATATATAAATCCCTGGCTGGTCTGATTAAATTCAAAAGAGAAAAAGTAAAACTGTTCAACATCATAAATCAACAGCATAAATGGGAATATAATAACTACTAATATAGAAGAAAAGAATTACCAAAAAAGGTAAATGTAACACACTATGATGGCAAATTAAAAAATCTAAAGGAAATGGATGATTTTCTACCAAAATATAACCTCCTGAACTGCACATAAGCAAAAGCAGACAACCTGAACTGATCAATGACTTCAAAAGAAGTCCCAAAACAAAGACCTGCTTTATCTAATCAATCTTTAACAATAAATAATTCCTATGAAACTTCCCCAGATTGTAATAAAATGGGAAGTTCCCTAAGTCATTCTGTAAAGCTAACATAGTCTTATACCAAAATCTCATAAAGATAATAAAAATAGAAAACTATAGATCAATTCACCTATAAATACAGACGCAAAAACTGTAAATAAAATATCAATAGGTCAAATCCAGCCATAAAAACACCAATTAGCATTATTACAAGATTTCAATATTGGGTCAATATCTATCATCATCATTCATTACATAAACAAATTAAAGTAGAAAAGCTCTGTGAATATATCCATAGCTGCTAAAAAGAGATCCAACAAAATTCAGCAACATTTCCTAATAAAAATCCTAAGCAAAAAGGAATACATGGAAACTACCTAAATATAACAAGTCTATTTACCAAAAATCTACAGTAAATGACCATAAACTGCTGATGCCAAGACATTTAAAAACAGGAAGAGAGATACATCTGCTCTTTTCAGATGATTCAACTTTTGACATTTCTGCTGATAATCAGTAAGCCATGAAATAAAGTAAGTTAAATAAATATTAGAAAAGACAAGACAAACCTGCTTTAAATTTGCAGATGACTTGATAATATACCTAAAAGTTTCAAGGAACTCCTCTAAAAACTAGAATTAGTAAGACAAGTTGGTAAGGGGACTGGGTAAAACAAATAAATAAACAGAAGAGCTTTCCTTCATACCAGCAACATTAGGCTGGAAATGGATAAGAATTATATATATTCCATTCAAACAGTGGCAAAAACAATAATAAATGAACAAAATAGGTTCAGGAAATCTTTATGAGGAAAACTATAAAATCCCATCAAAGAACATAAACGCAGCACAAATTGCCATGGGAGTCACCATGGGAAATGCACAAAATGGAAAAACGAATGTCTGATAACAGTCAAGATATTTTTGAAAAAAACAAATAAGGAGTAGAAAACTTGCATTAGCAGGTTGTAAGGTTTAAATGAAATGCCTATAATCAACACAGTATAGCATTTGAACAGAAACAGATTAATAGGCCAGTGGACCAGTGCAGAGAATCCCAAAATGTATACAGGCATATACTGGGGGAAATGGCATTAGTGACATTTCAATTCAGAGGGAAAATCAAAGCTTATTTTAAAAATTGTGCTGGAATAACTGATCATCCACCTAGAAGAGAGGAATCCTAGATTCCCTCCCTCAAACCACATATACAAATAAATACAAGAAAAATTAAAGCTTAAAATATAAAAAATAAAAGAGTAAAAATAGTATAAAAGACTCTAGGAGAATATTTATATAAAATCGAGGGTGAAATGACTTTCTTATATAACCCAAATGCCATAAAGGAAAAAACAAACATATTTGATTATATATTCTTATATCTTTGTTATCTCAAAAGATAACAGACAGAAGACAAATAATGGATTGGGAAAAATATTGGCAACATGTATGATAAACAAAGGCTTAAAATCTCTAACATACAAAAAGACTCTCCAAAATGAGAAGGAAAAGGTGAGTAATCCTTGAGAAAAATAATCAACAAACTGTAACAGGCAACTCACATAAAGGGAAATGCAAATAACTGATGATGATATGAAAAGATGCTCAATATTATTAAGAATAGAAATGTGGGCATTAAAACATGGAGATTCCATTTTTACCCATCAGAGTGATGAAAATTAAAAGGCTCCTGGACATCTAGTGCTGGACAAAGTATGGGGATAGATATCCCCATGTAAAGCTGGTGAAAGTGTGAAACCAGAAATAATCCAGATGTCCACCAACAGGAAAAGGGCTGAGTCAACTAAGCTACATTCACTCTAGATTTAAGGCATGTATTTAAAAGAATGAGATGTAGCCACATTGACTGATCAAAAGGGGGAGTCGGTGATAGAGTGCTAAATTTAAAAAGTCAAGTTGAAGATAATGTAAACAATGCAATATTATTTTTGTTATTAAAATGGTAAACTAACTAGAACTAATTCCTGTATGTGTTTTTTTCCCAGTTTTATTGAGCAATAATTGACATACGACATTGTATAAGCTAAGATGTATGACCTGTTGATTTGATACATTTATATACTGCAGAATGATTACCGCCTGTAGCCTTAGCTAACACCTGTACTATGTCACCTAATTACTATTTCATTTTTGTGGTGAGAACATTTAAGCTTTATTCTCTTGGAAACTTTCACGTATATAATACAGTGCTATTAGCTGTAATCAGTGCTGCACATTAGATCTCTGGAACTTCTAGCTGAAGTGACCAACACTTCGGCTATATGACCAACATCTCCCCATTTGCCCCACCCCCCAGGCGCTGGCAAACCATCTACTCTGTTTCTATGGTTTGCCTTTTTTAGATTCCACATGTAAGTGAAAACATACAGTATTTGTCTTTCTCTGTCTGACTTCTTTCTCTCAGCATAATGTCCTCAAAGTCCATCCATGTTGTTGCAAATCGAAGGATGTACTTCTTTCTCATGGCTGAAAAATATTCCACTGTATATATACACCACCTCTTCTTTTCATCCACAGTGACTACTCACCATTTTTCCCGGACAACTGCTAGGCAAGGCACTTGCTTCGACGAAATACTTCCTGAGGAGATATTTGCTGGGGTCAGGACTGTCCAGTAAGATGTAGGAACAGAAAAAGGCCCCATGCCGAAGCAGGAATATGGCAATGTCTTCATTCCCTAAAGGACAGAAAGTGGAGAGCTAAGGGCATTTGGATGCAAGGTGTGTCACAGTTGTCTAAAAGGGCAGACACTCACATGTGAAATAAAAATGAAAAGGGCACTGGTGCTGTTGAACTTCTCTATTACCTCCCTTGACGCCGGAAGGTTCCTGTTAGTGACAGAACTTTTGTGGGGCTTTGCCCTTTGAAGTGCCTCCTAATATGGTCCCATTTGCCACGGTTGGCCCCTGTCACTGAAATCCCCTTGCAGGAGTTGAGTAGGGGGAAGGAGGAAAGAGGCAGACCTTTTGAAGAAGCAAAGAATAGAGTTGCAAAAACCTCCACAAAGGCCATTGGAGAGCAGAAGTTGAGTGTGAAGGATGGGCCCACATCTTGACAGGGTGATGGCTTTCATGGGCGTACTGACTGGGGACCCACCTGACTTGATGGCCGCGTAGAGTGGCAGGCGCACGATGACAGGGAACTCATTCTTCCTGACTGCATAGCTCTCTGGGTCGGCCCCATGCGTCAGGACCAGGAGCTTCACCACTGCCAGGTGCCCCCGCTGGCAGGCCAAGGCCAGCATCCAGTTCAGTAATCGCTGGGGGCTGCAGGGACCTGGCAGGGATGACAGGACAAAGGGAGAGGGTGGCTGAAGGGACTGGTTGTTCCTGCTCTGAAATCCCCTTTGATCACGGCCCTATTTCCAGCTGAAATTTGCTTCCGTCCAGTTGACAGTGTCTATGGAAGTCCCTCTGAATTGCATATGACATTTCCCCACATCATTATAAACCCACCTGCTCATCGAATAACACCAACTGAGGAAAAGCAGCATTCAAAAGCAGCATTCAAAACAGTGTGATCTTAACAATGGAAATAAGACTAGAAAGAACTACCTTCAGTGCTGCAGAGTTATCTCTGGGTAGTGGGATTGTGAGCATCCCCTTACTCTCTTCCTCACCCCCAGCCCTGACCTCATCCCTAGAGCAGCATTACACACAGGGATATGGGTTTTGGAGATAGGCAGTTCAGGATTGAAATATTTCAGCTGTGTGGGACCCCGGTGGCACAGTGGATAAGATTCTGCACTCCCAATGCAGAGGGCCTGGGTTCGAGCTCTGGTCAGGGAACTAGATGCCACATGTGTGCTGCAGCTAAGAGTTTGCATGCCACAACTAAGGAGCCCGCTTGCCACAACTAAGACCTGGTGCCACCAAATAAATATTTTTAAAAAAACATAGTGAATTTATCTGACCTCAAAAATAAAGATTAAAAAAAATATTTCAGCTGTGTCATCTTGGGGAAATTTCTTACCCTCTTCGTGACTCAGTCTACCCATCAGTAAAATGGGAATAATAACACCCCACCTCCCAAGTTTAATGTGAGGATTACATGACATAGTGTGTGTCAAGTGCCTGCCTCAATAAATTGTCATAACCTCTGTCAAGTGCCTGACATAATTCATTATGATATGTCATTATGTTCTTAAAGTAATACTTTTCTGCATTTCCAAATTACTGTAATATACATATATTACTTTCATAAGTTAAAAAAATACTTTGATGAAAAAAATAGATCAGCCTAAAACTTAGAGAATTACTCCCTGAAAGAACTGCCTACTTAATTCCAGGATAAAATAACACTTAACACACTGAATGAACAGAGAGAGCGTGGGCTGAAATGTTACAATATCTTCAAGTTCAAAGTAGTGCAATGACTTTTGGATCTAGCTGCCATGGAAAAACGATCTCATCCTCCACACGGACACTTCCCAATTGCATCATAACACTGTCTCACTTCCAGAGGCGGAAAAGTCCTCAGGAATCAAAGTGCTCTGAAGCCTGGGGAGAGTGAACCTCCCTCTGTGATAGGAAACTGACCAGGAAATAGGGGTGAGGCAGAGAAGGCAAGAATTAAAACCCACCACATAAGGTACCTGGCATTATGCCTGGGCTGTAGCAGGTGTTAAATAAATGTCCCTTCTTTGCCCTCAACTGATAACTAAAATGAACAATTCAAAGGAGGAGGTATATGAACAGAAAACAAATTACCCCTCTCCATTACTACCAGATATCTGGCTATGAGAAGTGCAGTCATCATGCTGCTAACTTCTGTTGAGGATGTAAATGTGTCATTCTTAGGAGGCAAGCCCTGTATTTCACAGTCATAATTTTAATATGAGGAAACCAGAGCTCAGGGAGACTTGGGAACTTGCTGAGGGTCCCACAGTTGGTAAATGGTAAAGTCAAGCCTTAAGTTCTGCTTTATCTAAAACCAAAGGGTGCTCTCTTAACCGTACAAACCCCTACATGTATTCTATAAGGTCCAAATCCAGCAACACTCATAGAGCCCATCTTTCCACCTCCTCCTTCTCTTCAGCCGTGCTCAGCTACAAGACCAGGAATTACATTAATGATGTCCTTCAAATGATGTTCATAATTACATAACGATGTACCCACACCCCATGGACCTCTCATCCATCCTCTTCTTGAACCCTGCCTTCATTCTCTAGCTGTCTCTTGTCTTACCTTACTCTCGACAGTGGCTACCTTCCCTACAGGCTGGGAATTCCCAGAGAACACAAACTGTTTTGCCCACCTCTGCACTCCCCACAGGGCCCAGCACAACGCACTGGACTCCTTCAGTCCTCAGCAGCTCTGTCCTGAGTTGAGTTAAAGACAGGACACCCCTGCGAGCAGCTGAGAACCATGCTCAGGTCCACCCAAGCTCCCTGCTCTGCAAAAGCAGGCAAACCAGGCTCTTCCCTTGCTTGTCTGCCAAGTAAACTCCTACTTAGCCTGCAAAGCCTGGCTCAGATGTCAGTTCCCTCTGAAGACTCCAGCCTGCACCCAGACCAGACCATTCCCTGATGTGTGCTTGCAGACCACTGTGTAAATATTTCAACCTTCGCATGGTTACACCTTTCTGCCTCAATTTCCTCTGCTTGACCAGGACCTACTAAAGGGCTGGGATCACCTTTTTAGAAAGGCTCTGTGTCTATCAAGTTCTTCAGTGTGGCCAGTACTTGGAAAATGCTCAATAAACGTAAGCTGTCCAATGAGATGAGTGAGTCAGCTGGCATAGACTCTTTGGGACTAGAACAGAGCTACTCTTGGAGATCCCCGAGGAGAGGGAATCAGCTTTGGCTCCTTGGGGGCTCCTTCCTGCCCTCCTATACCTTGCTCGACTCAAACAGCATCTATGGGCCCTAACAGTGCCCTGATTTCTGTTCATAAACTCATTCTCCTTCCAGCCACAGGAGAGGCATGCCAGCTTGGAACCAAATCTGAGCACAAATCTACCTCAAAGCACATAGCTGGACACCCTCTAACAGTAGTACTGCATAATTGTGCGGTCCCATGAAAAATTTAAAAATGGGATCCCTTGGACTTCCCTGGTGGTGCAGTGGTTAAGAATCCACCTGCCAATGCAGGGGACATGGGTCCGATCCTTGGTCCTGGAAGATCCCACATGCCGTGGAGCAACTAAGCCCATGTGCCACAACTACTGAGCCTGTGCTCTAGAGCCTGCGAGCCACAACTACTGAGCCTGAATGCCACAACTACTGAAGCCCACACGCCCTAGAGCCCACGCGCCGCAACTACAGAGCCCACATGCCGCAACTACTGAAGCCCATGGGCTCTAGGGCCCGCGTGCCGCAACTACTGAGCCCGCGTGCTGCAACTACAGAAACCCACGTGCCTAGAGCCCATGCACTGCAACAAGAGAAGCCACTGCAATGAAAAGCCCGTGCACCACAATGAAGAATAGCCCCCGCTCGTCACAACTAGAGAAAGCCTGTGAGCAGCAACAAAGACCCAACGCAGCCAGAAAAAACAAAAAAAATGGGGTCCCTTGTTTAAAAATTATTAAAAATTTCAAGAGGGCTGGGACTTCCCTGGCAGTCCAGTGGTTAAGACTTTGCCTTCCAATGCAGGGGGTGTGGGTTTGATCCCTGGTTGGGGAGCTAAGATGCCACATGTCTCGTAGCCAAAAAACCAAAATATAAAACAGAAGCAACATTGTAACAAATTCAATAAGGACTTTAAAAATGGTCCACATCAAAAAAAAATCTTTAAAAAAAAATTTCAAGGGTGCAACTGCAGAGTGTTAACCTAAGTGTGGGGCCCTTCTAAGTGCAGGGCTCTGTGTGACTGCACTGTCACATACCCATGAAGCTGGCCCCACTCCCTCACAAAATCCTAACTCCCAAGACCACTCTAAGGCAATGCCTCAGCCTATAGCTGTAGTGATGCCTGGACTTAAACAGTGCCACAGATCCAAGGCCATCATATGAAATCAAAGGAGATCAGGACACCTTGAGTCCACCAGAGAAAAAATTAACTTGTTATTTAAAAAAGCAACATAGCATGGTACATCCAGACAATGTAATGTTATTCAGTAATAAAAAAATATATATATGAGCTCTCAAGCCATGAAAAGACATGGAGGAAACTTGAATGCAAATTGCTAAGTGGAAGTAGTCAATCTGAAAAGGCTATGTACTGTATGAATCCAACTATATGTCATTCTGGAAAAGGCAAAACTATGGAGACAGTAAAGAGATCAGTGGCTGCCAGGGGTTGGGAGAGAGAGGGATAAATAGGTGGAACACAGACGATTATTAGGGCAGTGAAACAATTCTGTATGATGCAGTAATGGTGGAAATATGTCATTACACATTTGTCAAAAGCCAGAGATATACAACCCTAATGTCAATTATGGGCTTCAATTAGTAATAACGTGTCAATATTGGTTCATCAATTTTAACAACTCACACAAAACGCAAATAATAGGGAAACTGTGGGAGATGGTATATGAGAATACTCGGTACTTGTTTATCAGTTCTTCTGTGAACCTAAAACTGCTTTAAAGAATACTCCCAGATTTCTGGATCTCATGACTGGTAAACAGTGTGAAGACATAAACATTTTGAAGTGCAGCCCCCTCAAATACCTGCCTGGTTCCTAAGAAAAGAGGGTCCCTGAGAGGTGGTGAAGAGCTCATGCTCTGGGATTTACCTGGCAAAGACTCGAGTAATTCCTGCACGACATCAGTGTGCCCAAACTGTGCTGCCACCACGGCTGGGTTGTCGTCGGTGGGCTCCGTCGGCAGCTCCACCAGTCTCTCAGTGAGAAGATACCGGACGGTCTCCAGATCCCCATAGGCCGCAGAGATGCTCAGGAGCTGGCCCTGGTCAAAACAGAACAGGGCCAAGATGTCAGCAAGACGAGTGCTGTTGGGAACTGCCAAGAAAATTGACTCTAAATGCTTCACGAAGTCCATGGGCAAGATTGGAGCTGTGCTGCCCAGGACAGCAGCACCAGCCACATGTGGCTAATGAGGCTTGAAATGTGGCTCATACAAAGTGACATGTGCTGAACGTGTAAAATCACATGGGATTTCAAAGACCTAGTACGAAAAGGGTAAACTATCTTGTCAATTTTTATACTGATTACATGTTGAAATGATGATCTTTAATATATGCTGGTTAAATAAAATAGATTATTAAAATTCTACCTGTTTCTGTTTACTTTTTTAATGTGACTATTAGAAAGGTTGATCTTATAAATGTCTCGTATTCTATTTCTTTGGAACAGCATCATGAAAGATATCTCAGGCAGGTATCAAAATTCTTCATGTTATTTGAATGTGCAAGCCAGGGCTGCTGTCCTTTGCCTTAGGTTTGTGCCTCTGAGAGCCCTCTTCTCACAGGAAGCCTGGTCTTTTTCTCAGTCAAAGGTCAGCACATGCCCCATCTCCTTGCTCACAGCGTCCCTTGCACTGGGAGGCCTCTGTCACCGTCTGTGCATAGCTAAAGCTTTTTCGGCTCTCTCACTGAGGCTGCGGTACCTTGAATGGACACTTATTCATCTTGCCACACAGGTCATTTGAGCCTGAACACATGCTCTCCTGTATTGCTTTAAAGTCAGGTTTCTTAAGATATAATTTATGCATAGTAAATTCACCCTTTTTACTGCACTTTGATGAATTTTGACTAGGTATAACTCAATCACAATCACCACCAGCAAGAGCTAGACTATTCCATTGTCCCCCAAAAGCCATCTTGTATTTGTGTGTACCCACCCCCATGTCTCTGGCTCCTCTGCTAGACTGTGGGTTCCTCGGTCCAGTGTCATGCTGGTTCTCCACTGAAGAGTCAGGCACAGGACACTGACGTTGGTGCCAAATGGACATGCCACGTTGAATCCTGGCTCTGCCACTTACCACCTATGTGTCTTTGGACAAGTGCCTTGACAGCACTGTACTCCAGTTCCTTCATAATAAAATGGGGATCATTACAACTCCCCTTAATCTCCTTCATGGAAGGCATTGAGGGAAGTGGGTATAAGGAACCCAGCTCACAGAGGGCAGTCATGCTAACGAATTTGTGAGTGGGCCAACCCATGAATGCATGGGCGTGATATCACAACCAGGGCAGACTACTGACATGGGCGGAGGGAGGCACAGACTCCAGGCTGTCTGCTGAACAGCCCTCCTTGTGGGAAGCCACCCAGTGTCAACCCAAGGGGCCAAAAAGTCTGACCTGCTCATGAGTGCATCCCAGTTCTCCCCATAAGAAGAGAGGCCTTTGGCCATATATGCTGTGAATTCATAATAGGAGGAATCAAAAATGCCCTCCCCTCAATAATTCTCAAGCACATGTACTTGCCAATTCCCCCCAAAAAATTCTCTTACAATTTTGAGAACAGGTTTAGTAATTGAGTTATTTCCAACTATTAATTATATGGAGACATTAAACTTGTGCTAATCAAAGTATTGCATCAGTAAAGTGCTTCCATGGTTAACAGCCAATAAGAATTTCCCACAAGGACCAGAATGTGGCAATGGTCTTCTCAAGCTGTAGGTGGGCAAGATGGTTGATCTCTACAAGCTTTTTGGAAAAGTTTGGCATGTGTTTCAAAATTTAAAAATTGCTCATACCCACATTCTCAATTCCTGTTAACCTAGGCTGAGAAAATATATTGACAATAAGAAAAGGATTAGGCAACAAACATTCAATACAGCATGATTTACAGTAGTAAAAAATTAGAAACAATACAAATATCTAACCAAAAGGAACAGCCAGGTAAGTGACACTGTCTCTACTAGATGGAATGTCATGTAGCCATTGAAGGTGACGCTCATAAGGAACTTATACAGAAAATTGTTCGTATAATATTATGTGAGAAAAAGCAGTATGCAAAACTATACATAAATAGGCTTGTATCTATATTAGAAACAATAACAACGACAAAATGAATGTTCAGATCAGCAGCCTGGAAGAGAGTATACCAAAAATGCTAAGTGGGATTGTTTGGATGGATTAGGAATATGATTACTTTTTTGTTCTTTTTTTCTTTACTTTTATATATTTAAAAATTTTTCTTTTTTGAGCATGTACTATTTTTATAGTGGAAAAAAGTGTAAAAGAATAAAGTTAAACCTTCAGATTGCCATTTTGTCCTTTATATTTCTGTGACCCCCTCCCTGTCCCCTGGGAAGGCAGGAGCAGTGTGCTTAGGTGATGACAGGCTGAGAAGTCCACTCAAAAGGACTGGCACCCGTAAGTTTATATGAGAAACAAGGTATTCATAACACAATAGAAATCCTCATTATGATTATAATGATAACAAGAAAACAACTTTAGTGGTAACCCTCGCCCAACCTGGGTCCCCAGCTCTGGCCAGAGGGGCTGGCATTGACCTTACCTTTTCCAGCTGGGACGTGCTCTCATCACAAGCTTCTCTGAGCAGGTGCTGGGCTCTGCTGGCGTCTCCTCGCTTGTATGCGGCATGAATGCCTTCCGTCCTGGGGCTCTGTGCTGTGGGGTCGCCACCTGGCATGGATAGTTTGCTGCCCATGTCCCCGGCACCTGGGTGGACAAAAGCACATACATAGCATGACCTCCACTGCCAGCGCTGCTCTTGGGAATCATCAGAGAGTGGGATATGCTCTCCAAGACATAAATCTGGAGGCTTTAGCAAGAGAAAGGGGTTGCCCTGAAATGCTGCCAGTGTCACCAAGTACAGCAGACTTTGGCACCTGCACCCTGCTGGAGGCCCTTCCTGCATGGGGCCATCTGTGAAGGCATGGGGAAGCTGAACACAGCTCGGGGAAGATTCTGCAGCTAGACGATGGCCTGGAGCGAGCTGCCTGGCAGGAAACTGCGGCTGCCAGGCTGACCTTACCAACAGCAACAGAGAAGCAAAGGCTTTGGTGAGAGAGCTAGTAGCCCGCCAAACTGTCCCACTGCTATATCCCTCAGAGGGATATGGTATCTAGTGGAGGAAGAAAGGCAGGTCAAATCCTGTGGGTGTGGAAATCTAGACCCTCTCTGCCTAGAAAACTCCACAAAGGCATGGGACTTAGAATGGTAGCCCTCATTCCATACTGTGCTGGGTCTGAAGACGCAGAAGTGAAAGCAATCAGCCCTTAGAGCTCCCACTCTAGAACGCTTCATAATTAGGAGGTCTGTGGATCCCAAAAGGCTTCAGAGACTTCCTGCACATCCTAAAGTTGCACACAGAATTCTGTGTGTGTGTGTGTGTGTATATACATTTCTCTGGGGAGAAAATTCAAGGCTTCTACCAGATTTTCAAATGTGTTAGTGAACCAGAGTTAAAAGTTTTATCTCTACAGATATTACAGAAACGACTACAATGAATGAGGAGTTAAATTTTGATTGTGTTGAGTGGCAGCAGAAACAGGGACAGAATTCTATCATTCTTGACCAAGTTCACACAGCTTGTAAGAGGTAAACTGGGACTGAAGTTTGGTTCACGAGCTCTCAGGCTGGGGCTAAACCCACTCCATCTCTTTGCTACCTCTTTGAAGGGATAAAAAACCAGGGTTTTTTAAATGTAATAATGTAAATGCTGAGGAAGGTTGGCTTCCAAACATTGACATCACAAAAGCAAATCACATTATAGCAGCTAACATTTGGAAAAATTTTTTTTATATTTATTTTCAATAGCATAAAAATTACATGCTTAGAAATAAATTTTTAAAAAGATGGACAAGATCTATATACCCTGAAAGCTATAAAACACTGCTGAGAGAAATTAAACAAGACCTATATAAATGGAAAGAAATCTCATGTTCATGGATTAGAAGAATCAATATTGTTAAGATGTCAATTCACCCCAATTTTATCTATAGATTCAATGTAATCCCTACCATAATTCCAATAGGCTTTTTGGGGGGTAAAAATTGACAATCTGATCCTCAAATTTGTATGAAAATTCAAAGGACTTATAATATCCCAAGCAATCTTGAAAAAGAAGAGTTGGAGGACATATACTACCTGATTTCAAGTCTTATATAAAACTATAATAATCAAGGCAGTGTGGTAATAGATCCGTGGAACAGAATAGAAAGTTGAGAAATAGACCCATACTTGTACACCCAATTAATTTTTGATAAAGGGGGCCAACACAATGAGAAATGCAAAAATCTTTTCAATAAGTGGTGCTGGAACAACTGCACATCCATTGAATAAAAAGAGACTCGGACCCCTACTTCTCACCACACACAAAAATTACTTCGAGATGGATCATGGATTTAAACATAAAAGTTAAAACTGTAGCGCTTCTAGGAAAAAAAAAAATCACAGAATATTTTTATGACTTGAGAGTAGGCAAAGCTTCCTTAGATGGGACACAGAAATAACCATGAAAAGAAAAAAATTCTTAAATTAGACTTTAACAAAACTTAAAACTCCTGCTCATCAGAAGGTTGATCTACCATTTAAAAATTATTTACTATTTGAAAATGAGTAGGCAAGTTACATACTGGAAGAAAATATTTCTAAAACATATATCCAAAAAAGGAATGGTATTCAGAAAATAGAAAGAACTCCTGGCAGAGCTGGAACTCCCGGCTCAGGGTCTCTTCCCTCCGCTGTCACGGAACTGCCCCAGAGCCCGAGGGGAGGGCGGCCTCACTGAGGCTGCCAGCTCTGGAGGGGCCCCGGTGCCCGAAGCCGCGACAGTCGTGGGGACGGCGGGCCTGATCATTCATCCTGGGGTAAGCCTGCTGCCATGTCATGAGGACACTCAAGCAGCCCTAAGGAGAGATACATGTGGCAAGGAACTGAGGCCTCTTACCTACAGCCACGTGAAATCATCGTACCTAGGGGAAGATGCCGGAAGAGTAAGACGCGGAGATCACTTTCCTCCCCACAGATACACCAGAAATACATCTACATGTGGAACAACTCCTACAGAACACCTACTGAACGCTGGCAGAAGACCTCAGACCTCCCAAAAGGCAAGAAAGTCCCCACGTACCTGGGTAGGGCAAAAGAAAAAAGAGTAAACAGAGACAAAAGGATAGGGACGGGACCTGCACCAGTGTGAGGGAGCTGTGAAGGAGGAAAGGTTTCCTCACACTAGGAAGACCCTTCGCGGGCGGAGACTGCGGGTGGCAGAGCGGGAAAGCTTCGGAGCCGCGAAGGAGAGCACAGCAACAGGGGTGCGGAGGGCAAAGCGGGGAGATTCCCGCACAGAGGATCGGTGTTGACCGGCACTCACCAGCCCGAGAGGCTTGTCTGCTCACCCGCCAGGGCAGTTGGGGCTGGGAGCTGAGGCTTGGGCTTCGGTCGGAGTGCCGGGAGAGGACTGGGGTTGGCGGCGTGAACACAGCCTGCAGGGGGTTAGTGCACCACGGCTAGCTGGGAGGGAGTCTGGGGAAAAGTCTGGACCTGCAGAAGAGGCAAGAGACTTTTTCTTCCCTCTTTGTTTCCTGGTGCGCGAGGAGAAGGGATTAAGAGCGCTGCTTTAAAGGAGCTCCAGAGACGGGCGCAAGCCGCGGCTAAAAGCGCAGACCCCAGAGACGGGCATGAGACACTAAGGCTGCTGCTGCCGCCACCAAGAAGCCTGTGTGCAAGCACAGGTCACTATCCACAACCCCCTTCCAGGGAGCCTGTGCAGCTTGCCACGGCCAGGGTCCTGGGATCCAGGGACAACTACCCCGGGAGAATGCACGGCGCGCCTCAGGCTGGTGCAACGTCACGCCGGCCTCTGCCGCCGCAGGTTCGCCCCGCACTCCGCGCCCCTCCTTCCCCCCGGCTTGAGTGAGCCAGAGTCCCCGAAGCAGCTGCTCCTTTAACCCCGTCCTATCTGAGCGAAGAACAACAGATGCCCTCCGGCGACCTACTCGCAGAGGTGGGCCGAATCCAAAGCTGAGACCCGGGAGCTGTGAGAACAAAGAAGAGAAAGGGAAATCTCGCCCAGCAGCCTCAGAAGCAGCGGATTAAAGATCCACAATCAACTTGATGTACCCTGCATCTGTGGAATACCTGAATAGACAACGAATCATCCCAAATTGAGGAGGTGGACTTTGAGAGCAAGATTTATTATTTTTTCCCCTTTTCCTCTTTTTGTGAATGTGTATGTGTATGCTACTGTGTGAGATTTTGTCTGTATAGCTTTGCTTCCACCATTTGTCCTAGGGTTCTATCCGTCTGTTTATTTTTTTTTATTTCTTTAAAAAACTTTTTTTCTTAATAATTATTTTTTATTTTAATAACTTTATTTTATATTCTTTCTTTCCTTCCTTTCCTCCTTCCTTCCTCCCTCCCTCCCTCACTGCTTCCTTCCTTCCTTCCTTCCTTCTTTCTTTCTTTCTTTCTTTCTTTCTTTCTTTCTTTCGTTCTTTCTCCTTTTTTTTCCCTTTTATTCTCAGCCATGTGGATGAAAGGCTCTTGGTGCTGCAGCCAGGAGTCAGTGCTGTGCCTCTGAGGTGGGAGAGCCAACTTCAGGACACTGGTCCACAAGAGAACTCCCAGCTCCACATAATATCAAACGGCGAAAATCTCCCAGCGATCTCTATCTCAACACCAGCACCCAGCTTCACTCAACGACCAGCAAGCTACAGTGCGGGACACCCTATGCCAAACAGCTAGCAAGACAGGAACACAACCCCACCCATTAGCAGAGAGGCTGCCTAAAATCATAATAAGTCCACAGACACCCCAAAACACACCACCAGACGTGGACCTGCCCACCAGAAAGACAAGATCCAGCCTCATCCACCAGAACACAGGCACTAGTCCCCTCACCAGGAAGCCTACACAACCCACTGAACCAACTTTAGCCACTGGGGACAGACACCAAAAACAACAGGAACTACGAACCTTCAGCCTACAAAAAGGAGACCCCAAACACAGTAAGATAAGCAAAATGAGAAGACAGAAAAACACTCAGCAGATGAAGGAGCAAGATAAAAACCCAGCAGACCTAACAAATGAAGAGGAAATAGGCAGTCTACCTGAAAAAGAATTCAGAATAATGATAGTAAATATGATCCAAAATCTTGGAAATAGAAGAGACAAAATGCAAGAAACATTTAACAAGGACCTAGAAGAACTAAAGATGAAACAAGCAATGATGAACAACACAATAAATGAAATTAAAAATACTCAAGATGGGATCAATAGCAGAATAACTGAGGCAGAAGAACGGATAAGTGACCTGGAAGATAAAATAGTGGAAATAACTACTGCAGAGCAGAATAAAGAAAAAAGAATGAAAAGAACTGAGGACAGTCTCAGAGACCTGTGGGACAACATTAAACGCACCAACATTCGAATTATAGGGGTTCCAGAAGAAGAAGAGAAAAAGAAAGGGACTGAGAAAATATTTGAAGAGATTATAGTTGAAAACTTCCCTAATATGGGAAAGGAAATAGTTAATCAAGTCCAGGAAGCACAGAGAGTCCCATACAGGATAAATCCAAGGAGAAATATGCCAAGATACATATTAATCAAACTGTCAAAAATTAAATACAAAGAAAACATATTAAAAGCAGCAAGGGAAAAACAACAAATAACACACAAGGGAATCCCCATAAGGTTAACAGCTGATCTTTCAGCAGAAACTCTGCAAGCCAGAAGGGACTGGCCGGACATATGTAGAGTGATGAAGGAGAAAAACCTGCAATCAAGATTACTCTACCCAGCAAGGATCTCATTCAGATTTGATGGAGAAATTAAAACCTTTACAGACAAGCAAAAGCTGAGAGAGTCCAGCACCACCAAGCCAGCTTTACAACAAATGCTAAAGGAACTTCTCTAGGCAAGAAACACAAGAGAAGGAAAAGACCTACAATAACAAACCCAAAACAATTAAGAAAATGGGAAGAGGAACATACATATCGATAATTACCTTAAATGTAAGTGGACTAAATGCTCCCACCAAAAGACACAGATTTGGCTGAATGGATACAAAAACAAGACCCATATATATGCTGTCTGCAAGAGACCCACTTCAGACGTAGAGACACATACAGACTGAAGGTAAGGGGATGGAAAAAGATATTCCATGCAAATGGAAACCGAAAGAAAGCTGGAGTAGCATTTCTCATATCAGAAAAAATAGACTTTAAAATAAAGACTATTACAAGAGACAAGGACACTACATAATGATCAAGGGATCGATCCAAGAAGAAGATATAACAATTATAAATATTTATGCACCCAACATAGGAGCACCTCAATACATAAGGCAAATACTAACAGCCATAAAAGGGGAAATCGACAGTAACACATTCATAGTAGAGGACTTTAACACCCCACTTTCACCAATGGACACATCATCCAAAATGAAAATAAATAAGGAAACACAAGCTTTAAATGATACATTAAACAAGATGGACTTAATTGATATTTATAGGACATTCCATCCAAAAACAACAGAATACACATTTTTCTCAAGTGCTCATAGAACATTCTCCAGGATAGATCATAACTTGGGTCACAAACCAAGCCTTGGTAAATTTAAGAAAGTTGAAATTGTATCAACTATCTTTTCTGACCACAACGCTATGAGACTAGATATTAATTACAGGAAAAGACCTGTAAAAAGTACAAACACATGGAGGCTAAACAATACACTACTTAATAATGAAGTGATCACTGAAGAAATCAAAGAGGAAATAAAAAAATACCTACAAACAAATGACAATGGAGACACGACGACCCAAAACCTATGGGTTGCAGCAAAAGCAGTCCTAAGAGGGAAGTTTATAGCAATACAATCCTACCTTAAGAAACAGGAAACATCTTGAATAAACAACCTAACCCAGCACCTAAAGCAATTAGAGAAAGAAGAACAAAAAACCCCAAAGTTAGCAGAAGGAAAGAAATCATAAAGATCAGATCAGAAATAAATGAAAAAGAAATGAAGGAAACGATAGCAAAGATCAAAAAAACTAAAAGCTGGTTCTTTGAGAAGATAAACAAAATTGATAAACCATTAGCCAGACTCATCAAGAAAAAAAGGGAGAAGACTCAATTCAATAGAATTATAAACGAAAAAGGAGAAGTAACAACTGACACTGCAGAAATACAAAAGATAATGAGA
The DNA here is from genome assembly GCF_011762595.2 of Tursiops truncatus. NCBI lineage: Eukaryota > Metazoa > Chordata > Mammalia > Artiodactyla > Delphinidae > Tursiops > Tursiops truncatus. The sequence continues at coordinate 124,755,625 of NC_047035.1, forward strand.
GATTACTGCAAGCAACTCTATGCCAATAAAATGGACAACCTGGAAGAAATGGACAAATTATTACAAATGCACAACCTGCTGAGAGTGAACCAGGAAGAAATAGAATATATGAGCAGACCAATCACAAGGACTGAAATTGAAACTGTGATTAAAAATCTTCCAACAAAGAAAAGCCCAGGACCAGATGGCTTCACAGATGAATTCTATCAAACATTTAGAGAAGAGCTAACATCTATCCTTCTCAAACTCTTTCAAAATATAGCAGAGGGAGGAACACTCCCAAACTCATTCTACGAGGCCACCATCACCCTGATACCAAAACCAGACAAGGTTGTCACAAAGAAAGAAAACTACAGGCCAATATCACTGATGAACATAGATGCAAAAATCCTCAACAAAATACTAGGAAACAGAATCCAACAGCACATTAAGAGGATCATACACCATGATCAAGTGGGGTTTATTCCAGATATGCAAGGATTCTTTAATATACACAAATCAATCAACGTGACACCATATTAACAAATTGAAGGAGAAAAACCATATGGTCATCTCAATAGATGCAGAGAAAGCTTTCGACAAAATTCAACTCCCATTTATGATAAAAACCCTGCAGAAAGTAAGCATAGAGGGAACTTTCCTCAACAGAATAAAGGCCATATATGACAAACCCACAGCCAACATCGTCCTCAATGGTGAAAAACTGAAAGCATTTCCACTAAGATCAGGAACAAGACAAGGTTGCCCACTCTCACCACTCTTATTCAACATAATTTTGGAAGCTTTAGCCATCGCAACAGAGAAGAAAAGGAAATAAAAGGAATCCGAATCGGAAAAGAAGAAGTAAAGCTGTCACTGTGTGCAGATGACATGATACTATACATAGAGAATCCTAAAGATGCTACCAGAAAACTACTAGAGCTAATCAAAGAATTTGGTAAAGTAGCAGGATACAAAATTAATGCACAGAAATCTCTGGCATTCCTATATACTAATGATGAAAAATCTGAAAGGAAATCAAGAAAACACTCCCATTTAACATTGCAACAAAAAGAATAAAATATCTAGGAATAAACCTACCTAAGGAGACAAAAGATCTGTATGCAGAAAATTATAAGACACTGATGAAAGAAATTAAAGATGATACAAATAGATGGAGAGATATACCATGTTCTTGGATTGGAAGAATCAACATTGTGAAAATGACTCTACTACCCAAAGCAATCTACAGATTCAGTGCAATCCCTGTCAAACTACCACTGGCATTTTTCACAGAACTAGAACAAAAAATTTCACAATTTGTATGGAAACACAAAAGACCCCAAATAGCCAAAGCAATCTTGAGAACGAAAAATGGAGCTGGAGGAATCAGGCTCCCTGACTTCAGACTATACTACAAAGCTACAATAATCAAGACAGTATGGTACTGGCACAAAAACAGAAAGATAGATCAATGGAACAGGATAGAAAGCCCAGAGATAAACCCATGAACATATGGTCACCTTATCTTTGATAAAGAAAGCAGGAATGTACAGTGGAGAAAGGACAGCCTCTTCAATAAGTGGTGCTGGGAAAACTGGACAGGTACATGTAAAAGTATGAGATTAGATCGCTCCCTAACATCATACATAAAAATAAGCTCAAAATGGATTAAAGACCTAAATGTAAGGCCAGAAACTATCAAACTCTCAGAGGAAAACATAGGCAGAACACTCTATGACATAAATCACAGCAAGGTCCTTTTTGACCCACCTCCTAGAGAAATGGAAATAAAAACAAAAATAAACAAATGGGACCTAATGAAACTTCAAAGCTTTTGCACAGCAAAGGAAACCATAAACAAGACAAAAAGACAACCCTCAGAACGGGAGAAAATATTTGCAAATAAAGCAACTGACAAAGGATTAATCTCCAAAATTTATAAGCAGCTCATGCAGCTCAATAACAAAAAAACAAGCAACCCAATCCAAAAATGGGCAGAAGACCTAAATAGATATTTCTCCAAAGAAGATATACAGACTGCCAACAAACACATGAAGGAGTGCTCAGCATCATTAATCATTAGAGAAATGCAAATCAAAACTACAATGAGGGGGCTTTCCTGGTGGCGCAGTGGTTGAGAGTCCGCCTGCCGATGCAGGGGACGTGGGTTCGTGCCCCGGTCCGGGAGGATCCCACATGCCGCGGAGCAGCTGGGCCAGTGAGCCATGGTCGCTGAGCCTGCGCCTCTGGAACCTGTGCTCTGCAACGGGGGAGGCCACAACAGTGAGAGGCCCGCATACCGCAAAAAAAAAAAAAAAAAAAAACTACAATGAGATATCATCTCAAACCAGTCAGAATGTCCATCATCAAAAAATCTAGAAACAATAAATGCTGGAGAGGGTGTGGAGAAATGGGAACACTCTTGCACTGCTGGTGGGAATGTGAATTGGTACAGCCACTATGGAGAACAGTACGGAGGTTCCTTAAAAAACTACAAATAGAACTGCCATACGACCCAGCAATCCCACTACTGGGCATACCCCTGAGAAAACCATAATTCAAGAAGAGTCATGCACCAAAATATGCATTGCAGCTCTATTTACAATAGCCAGGAGATGGAAGCAACCTAAGTGTCCATCATTGGATGAATGAATAAAGAAGATGTGGCACATATATACAATGGAATATTACTCAGCCATAAAAAGAAACGAAATTGAGCTATTTGTAATGAGGTAGATGGACCTAGAGTCTGTCATACAGAGTGAAATAAGTCAGAAAGAGAAAGACAAATACCATATGCTAACACATATATATGGAATTTAAGAAAAAAAAATGTCATGAAGAACCTAGGGGTAAGACAGGAATAAAGACACAGACCTACTAGAGAGTGGACTTGGGGATATGGGGAAGGTGAGGGGTAATCTGTGACAAAGCGAGAGAGTGGCATGGACATATATACACTACCAAACGTAAAATAGATAGCTAGTGGGAAGCAGCCGTATAGCACAGGGAGATCGGCTCGGTGCTTTGTGACCGCCTGTGGGGGTGGGAGGGAAGGAGACGCAAGAGGGAAGAGATGTGGGGGCATATGTATATGTATAGCTGATTCATTTTGTTGTAATGCAGAAACTAGCACACCATTGTGGAGCAATTATACTCCAATAAAGATGTAAAAAAAAAAAAAAAGAAAAGAAAGAACTCCTATAAGTCAATAATAAAGGACAAACAACCCAGTTAAAAATGAACAAAGATTTGAACAGCAGAAGATATTCTAAAAGCTCAGTATCATTAGTCATTAGGAAAATGCAAGTTAAACACCACTACACTCCCACCAAAATCACTAAAATTTAAAAATACTGACAATACTTGGTGAGGATATGGAGCAACAAGAACATTCATACCTTATTGTTTGTGTCTAAAATGGTACAACCACTTTGGAAACAAGTCTGGTGGTTTCTTACAAAGCTAAGTATATACCTACCCTATGACTCACTTATTCTATTCTTAGGTATTTACCCAAGAAAAATACGTGTAAAAAATATATCCAAGAATGTCAACTTTATTCATGGTGTTTCCAAACTGTAAATAGCAAAGGTGTCCAACAACAGGAGAATGAATAAATAACTACTGTGGTATAGTAACTACTCAGCAATCAAAAGGAATAAATTACTGATCCATGAAATGATTGATGGGAATCTCAAAACACAATGCCGAGTGAAAGAATGACTGCACAAAATGATCCCATTTATATTCTAATCAGTGGTGGGAAAAAAATCAGAACAGTGGGTCCTGAGGGTGGTAACAGTCATGAAGTTTACCAGCGGAGGGGCATGAGGAAATTGTTTGGGTGATGGTTCTTTATCTTGATGATGTTTTTAGTGCACAGGTGTTGGTATTTGTCAAAACTTATCAAATAGTCTAATGAAGGTATGTGCATTTTACTTTATATAAACTTTACCTAAAAAATTATAAATAATATTGAACTATAGTCAATAATATGAATACTGAAGCACTTGAGGGTGAAAAGTACAGATATTTCCAATTTACTTTGAAATGCATTAAAAATAATGGATTGATGGATGGATAGAAGAACAGATAGAAATGAGAGCAATTTTAGAAAATGTTAATGGTAAAATCTAGGTGGTGGGTATATGGATGTACATGGTTCAGTTCTTTCAGTTTCACTGTATGTTTGGAATTTTTCATAACAAAATATTGGGAGAAGTGAATCAGAATAACATACCCTAAATGGAAGGCCTGCCATATGGCATACTGAACGAGCTCCACCACCAACCCAGAAAAATCCTGCTCTGGAAAAAGGGAAAGACAAGTTGCTTACAGTGAAGCCCCTTGATACCATCCAGGGTCTTTACAGCTCACTCTAAGCCATGACTATTTCAAAGGCAACCATTCTGAAAAGCCATGTTAAGTGGATTTCATAAGTGTCACGCACAATCTGCATCCTTCCTGAAACACCAATACAAGACTGTTGTGTCTGAATGGAGATTACTGGTTTTTTTTTTTTGGCTATGCATTTTTGGAAAGGCGTATCAAAAAAGGGCTTAGTGTGTAAGTGGTTATACATGTGAATAAGGCAGTTTCACATCCCATCACACACTAACAGTCCCCATTAATTATTAACAGTCAGAGACTAAGACATTTGAGAGCCAGCTGCAGGGAGAAGCCATTGGCAGGGTAAGAAGAAGGCAGAATCCACGGCTGCGTCATCCATCAGAAGAGGCACTTAATTATGTCATTGCTCATCTTTCAGAATTAAACAAATATCCTCCTTATCTCTGTAAAAGACAGGTGCATGTGTGTGAGGAGGTATAAAGTAACCTCTTCTGTTCACGTTAGGAACATAAATTTAAAAAGTTCACCTTTATGCCCAAGTTAAGCAACACTGAGAAGGTAGAACCAAGGACATAGGATGCATGTGAAATTACAAGGGTGGTTTTACTTTAACTTGATTTATAAATAATGCAACATATGTGGAATAAATGACATACTAAGAAACAAGACTCTGCTCAGTTCTATTTACATATATATATATTTAATGCTGTGGTGTTTTCAGTTTGAATCTGATTTTCTTAAGTTGCATGGACAACACATGTACACTCTCACTGACCCAAGAGCTGGGGGGTCTGGTCCAATCAAATTGTTGGAAAGACATTATGGGAAAACATCAGGTAATGCATGTGCATTTAATTTACTCTGCTAACTTCATTTAATTTCCTGAAATCATAAAGAGAATGGTTAACATATATTTAAATAAAAAAAAAAAAGACCAAATGCTAATGATAAGTATTAATGATGGGCTGGGGGGAATTAGTGATAGGATTAGAAAAGATTTTTCTTTATTTCCTAAATTCCCTGTAATGGAATTATATGACTGCTTTATTTAAAACTTTAAAGAAGTTAGATAAGTAATAAAAGAATACATTCTCACTGAAAAAAATTAAATAGTACAGAGATACATCAAGTAAGGCAGAACCCCTCCTCCCCACCATGAAACACCTTTTCTTGGAGGTAAATATTTACTTTAATAGTAATTTTTTTTTACAAAAATACTACAGTTTTATATTTGAGAATTGGTGTCCTTTGATTTAAACTTAAATCGGGGTAATTGTATGTATGTATACTATTTGAGATTATTTAGTTATTTGTGCCTATTAATCAACCATTATCTGTAATTATACTCTTTTACACAGTAAAACATCACAGTTCTAAATATTTTGCTCATACAGACTTAAAATTCATACTAAAAATATAACCCCCCAAACTTACTCTATTTCAATACAATATTAATGTAGCAAACAAGTAACTAGGACTAGTAGGAAAATAATAGTAGAACATTAGAATGATTCAGTGTCAAATTTTTAAAAAAATCCTTTTTGTTCTTTATTACAATAGGTGTAATTATTTTCCTAAATAGCAATGAAAATTCCATATACATATATATACTACAACCAGGCATCTTAATTGTTTGGGTGATGGTTCTATATTTTGAATTAATGTAAAGTTAATATGCATAACAAAAAGGTAACAAAAAACTAGGAGAAAGGGAAACCATTAGCACAGTTCATTTTTATTTTTAAGGTTTGGTCAGTGTTGCTTGTTTGTTTTTAGGAAAGTGTCAATTAGAAGTAATTAGAAGCAAGAACGAGTGAGGGGAAGCTATAAATGTAGTGAATGAGTAGCATTATGGATTCAGCACATGTAGACTTACTCTACAAGAATACAAGAAATATTTAGGGTAAGCTGTGAGGTGATAAGTGAACATATTCCTGGTGGGTGATAAATGTTAATATCTACACAGCCTGGTATTTAAATATGCTGGACACGGACAGTAAATTAAAAGTTCATTATGTGAAAAAGTATTTGGTTAAAAAATATTTAAAAACCTATGAAACCAGAACATCATTTAGTCCTTGATAATCACTTTCAATTTAATATTCTATTTATAAAAAAATACTTTCAGTAACACTGTATATTTCACATATTCAGCCATTTCTAGGAGAAATGTTTTTAGTTGCTAATAACTCAATCTCTAAATGTTATTTCTGTAATTCAAGTTGTAGAAAAACAAATTATTCTGACTACAGGAAAACTAACAGAAATTATTATTCTCCTTTATTTTGGGAAAGTAATAAAACAGAATTCCATGAATGTTATAGAATGATGTCTGGCTATACAAGCCATGCCACTTACACTAATAGTTCACTGTGGCCTTCCCCATCTTAAAGAGAGTCCTCCTTTGTCTGCTGATTCTGAGTCTGTTCTGTCCTTAAATCCTAAGGAGACATTCTTCCCTTTTCTTCTAGAACAGTGTTTGTTAACTCATCCCTCCCAACCTAATAATCAGAATAAAATTCTCTCCCTACTGCTTTTTTCCTACGAGTCTAGGACAATGGAGAGGTAATATGAAAGTGACTTTAATTCTAACAGTTCTAAATGTTGGTCTCTTACGTATATATATTATACATTTAATTCTCTTGTCCCCGTCAAAGAACGCATGCATGACAGAAGGCAAATGCTCTCTCTTGATTCAAAATCTGTGGCATCTTCTGTACATCCTGGAAAAGACGTTTTACTTGAATATATACTTTTTCAAAAATTACATTTACCTCCATCAATAGAGTAGCAAAAGGTAAACATATACCTAACAACCCAGAATTCACTGCAGAATAAACAAGAGTAAACTTTAGGATGCTACTGACCTGGTCATAATTGTTTAATGACCTTCCTGTGCCATCCTCCATCGAGTCCCTGTGTGGCCAAACCCGGGGGTTGGGGGCTGTCCCTCCCCAGAGGTGACGCCCTCCTGGCACTGCAGTGGCTCACCCACTGTTGCCCTGGGCTTACCGGCCTCCAGCAAGAAGGATGCTTCTTTCTTTGCCAGCTGTCACTCTAGGGTTTAGCCTCAGCAGCAGTTTTCATCTCTGGGTCACATTACGGTGAAATCCAACCCTTTATTTCTTCGGGGAAGAGGCAGAGGTTGGGGGGATGTAGAGGGCGACATGACCCCAGGGTGACTCTTGGCAGTAATTCCTCACTGACTCCAGATGGCTGGTGCTCAGTCCCATCAAGCTGGGCCATCAGACCCAGCATCAGAAAAGAAAGCAAAGATAGCAGTGGCATTCACCAGGGGCCTCGCTCACGGCTCACGTAGAGCAGAGCTCCAGCCACGCAGGCTGAGCGTTTCTCATACCAGCAAAGCCTCCCAGCACAGATGTAAAACTTCTCTGTGGATATTCTCACCAAATCACTGGAAATAAATTTTTGTTAATAAAAGGGGCATGGGCGGTTATACCTATGAGCAGGCTGTGCAGAGGGAAATCGCACATGAAAGTGCAGTTTTCTTTAGAAACAAAACATACAATTAATTATTAAGATTCCATGTTATGTCCACCTGACACAGCGAAAAATTTAATGAGTTCTAATATTCATTGCTGGCCAGAGTGTGGTGAAAACTGTACACTTGTCAATGTGGGAAGGCTTACTGAGACAGGCTGGGACTGGGACCCTTTGCTGTAGTGCTGCAATGCTTGCACCTGGATATATGTCTTCTGGAGTTACAAAATACAAAGAAACTATAAGGGACTAAAAATAACTGTGTGCATGTGTACTTGGGGCAAATTATGGACAAAAAGATACAAAAAGACCAAAAAAGCTAACTGCCACTTCTGAGGAGCAGGGAGCAAAAGCAGGGTACTGCGCATGCCCCTTGCACACAATGCTACCAAAGAGGTGGGCAAAACACCTAAGCCACTCCTCCTGTTGAACTCCTGGACACACCCCTACCCTCACCCCATATAAGGGACCAGCTCGCCACCCCCCCCCCCCCCCCCCAGGGAGCAGAGCAAGAAAGGGAAACTCTTCTTTGTTCTTGCTCCCCACTGCTGCATCAGAGGTCCCAATAAAGTCTTGCTGAATTTCTTGTCTGGCCTCTGATCAATTTCTATTGATTAAGGAAGGCCAAGAACCCTGGTCGGTATCAACAGCAACACTATGAGTAGGTGTCATGGCTGTCATTTTACAGATGACGGAGGCCAAGATGAAGACACTTCACAGTGACAGGCTGGCAAGGAGCAGGGGCAAGAGTGACAGCAGCAAGTCTTTGTGACCCTAGAGCCCATAGAAATCCTACTACTCTTCTTTCCAGTTTATTATTTTTTCCCATAGGAAACATTTTTAAATTGAAGTATACTTGATTTACAATGTTGTGTTAATTTCTGCTGTACAGCAAAGTGATTCAGTTATACAATATATACAATCTTTTTTTGGGGCGGGCGGGGGGGCTTGCCACCCCTTGCAACGTGCAGGATCTTAGTTCCTTAATTAGGGATCGAACCTGTGCCCCTTCAGTGGAAGCACTGAGTCCTAACCACTGGACCACCAGGGAATTCCCCTATACATTCTTTTTTTTTTTTTTTAATTTTTATTGGAGTATAGTTGCTTTGCAATGTTGTGTTAGTTTCTGCTGTACAGCAAAGTGAATCAGCTAAATGTATACATCCCCTCTTTTTTGGATTTCCTTCCCATTTAGGTCACCACAGAGCATTGAGTAGAGTTCCCTGTGCTATACGGTATGCACTCATTAGCTACCTATTTTATATATAGTAGTGTATATATGTCAATCCCAATCTCCCAATTCATCAACCCCCACTTTCCCCCCCCTTGTATCCATACGTCCATTTTCTACATCTGTGTCTCTCTTCTTTCCAGTTTAATACTTGAGATAGACTGCATGTTTTGTCCCCCTAAATTTCATGTTAACCATAATCCCCAGTATGATGGTATTAGGAGGTGGGTCTCCAGGAACTGACTGGCTTATGAAGGTGGAGCTGCCATGATGGGATTAGTGCCCTCCCAGAAGAGACAGAGACCTTACTTCTCTGTCCCACATGAGGACACGATGAGAAGATGGCCATCCACAACCAGGAAGTGGGTCTTCACCAAGAACAGAATCAGCCAGTACCTCATCCTGGACTTCCCAGCCTCCGACGTGAGAAGTAAATGCCTGTTGTTTAAGGCACCCAGTGTGTGGCAATTTTATAGCAGCCTGAGCCGACGAAAATAGTAGAACCTCAAGATACTTCAAAATGAGGAGCTACCATGCAGCCATTAAAACTGATGATAATGGAGACTAAGGAAAAGTACAGAAAAGACTTATACAATATTAAGCTAAAAGAATAGAATATGGAACACAGACAGTGAAAAATGGAAAAAATATATAATACAGAAGATTGGTTGATGTCATTTGAAAATAGGCAAAGTGAAAGAATTTATTTTGGGAAAAAAGAAGAGTTCTAATGAGTATAGTCTATTATTTTTGTTTACAAAAATTTAGTCTGTCTGTTTCTCTCTGTTTAGAAAGAAAAGCTGAGGAACACAAGTACATGATAGCAGCAGGTGAAATGATCAGAGATTTTTTTCTATTTGTGTTTTTCTGTGTTTGCCAATATCTTTCCCTTTTTCTCATCAGTTTGTATTGATTTTGAAATTAAGAAAAAGAAAATGATGAAGTGTATCCAGAACAAAGTTGACTACTTTCAGTCTGACTTAATGAACTAGTCCTTTGATGGTATTATTCAAGCTAAAGCAACCCTTGGGTATACCAAGTCTTGACTCAGTTGCTCTGGAAATAAAGAGAACAAGAAAATTTCCCAGAAAATAACTGGCAAAGGTGTCATGGACTTTAAAAGAGAAGATAAAATGGTCTATGATAACATTTAGTATATCAGTAATTGGTACCATTTATTGAGTACTGCCAGATGCTATAAGAAACGCCCTGCATACATCTGCCTTCCTCCCAACACCCATGCAAGGCAGGGTTCTCATCACCACTTTCCACCAGATGACCAGTGCTCCAGGTGATTGGTGAAAGTGCCTCCACCCAGCTCCTAACAGCAGAGCTGGGACTTGAACCCTGGGCACCTGTCGTCAAAGTCCAACCCCTTACTTCCCAGGCTGGGTGTGCCCAACCAAACATGGGGCAATTATTCAGAATGTAGTGTCCTTGGCAAACATGTAGGAACTAAAAGGTGAGATGATTCTGTCTCATTAGATGGAAAAAACAGATCCTCCATGAATTCAGTAGCAGTGGAAGAGAGACACAGAAATACAGAGCTACAAAGATGAATTCTTTCCAACACTTAGTTCCTCTCCCAAAAATTCATTTATTTATTGCTCATTCATTTTATAAACAATACTTACTATGTGCTGAGCTAGAGCCTGAGGACACACCTTGATGAGACAGGCAGGAAGAGCTAGAGTGTGAAGCTGTATTCTTCCCAGATTTTACTTTTTTTTTTGTAATTGAAGTATGGTTGATTTACAATGTTGTGTTAATTTCTGCTGTATAGCTAAGTGATTCAGTTATACATATATATACACACATTCTTTTTTAAAATTCTTTTCCATTATGGTTTATCACAGGATATTGAATATAGTTCCCTGTGCTATACAGTAGGACCTTGTTGTTTATCCCAGATCTTACTTTTTTTTTTTTTAAAGAAGACTGGGTTTTAAATTTTTATTAATTTATTTATTTTGGCTGTGACGTGCGGCATGTGGTATCTTAGTTCCCCGACCAGGGATCAAACCTGTGCCCCCTGCAGTGGAAGTGCGGAGTCTTAACCACTGGACCACCAGGAAAGTCCAGATTTTACTTTTAAACATCTACAACAAATGCCACGCTCGAGAGACTTGGGATGGTCAACAGACACTGACCTGGTCAAGAAAGATGAACCATCCTTCTGAGGAAACAAAAATCACAGAAGTAAGACAGTTCCTTTATTTAATACTCACATAATATAAAAAGGTGCAATCTGAAGATATAAAAAGAAATAGTCATACTCTGATCTCTGGGGAGGTGATTGTGGGCTGGGCCCACTGAGGGCTGGGCCAACCTCTGTCACTGCAATCCTGCTTCCAGGGAAGTGACTAAGGGAATAATTCTATACATTTAAAAAGCACTATGCAGGGACTTCCCTGGTGGTGCAGTGGTTAAGAATCCACCTGCCAATGCAGGGGACACGGACGGGTTCGAGCCCTGGTCTGGGAAGATCCCACATGCCGCGGAGGAACTAAGCCCGTGTGCCACAACTACTGAGCCTGCGCTCTAGAGCCCGCGAGCCACAACTACTGAGGCTGCGTGCTGCAACTACTGAAGCCCACACGCCTAGAGCCTGTGCTCCGCAACAAGAGAAGCCCCTGCTCGCCGCAACTAGCAAAAGCTCATGCGCAGCAACGAAGACCCAACACAGCTAAAAATAAATAAATTTATTTTAAAAAAGCACTATGCAGGAAAACAAAAGGAAACATGCATAAAGATGCTGATTTCTGCATGGCTTAGTATAGCAAAGAATGGTGGTTTTGTAAATTATTAAATGCATTAAAATGCTTATCACATCGAGCACATGGAGGGACCCCACAACACAGGAAACTGACCGGAAGGAAAGACCCCAGATGATAACTTTGGTTTTTCTCATGTGATGGAATTTGAGGTTATCTTTTCCCCATTTCCTCTATTTTCCAGTTATTTCTCTGTTACTGCTATAATGGAAAAATAGTTTTTTAAAATACACCTTTCAGATTAACAACGTGAAATTTCTAACTAAATCCAAATTCCTCTGGGCAAAGATGGACACAAGGAAAGAAGAAAATATCTCAATCCAGAGGGAAATTTAGGATGAGGCACCAAGAGTTTTCCAGTCGTGTCTTTTACTGAGAACTGTGAACCATGCTAACACACGTGGCAACAGAAATAGAACTGTACTAAAATGAGAAGACTTGGGTTCAAGTCCCAGTCTATTGCTCAACAGCTGCATGGTCTTGGCAAGTATTTGAGATGTCTGAATCTTGTCATCTTCTTGTGAAAAACAGAAACGAAAACAAAATCCCCAAACAAAAAATGACACATATAACAATGCTGAAAAATGCATGCTCCCCAAAATAAAAGGACTGGCACACAAATGGGGGTTATTTCCATAATGCCTGTCCCCTTCCCCCCAACTCCAGGCAACTGTGAGGCACTGACACTGCACCCCCACGTTCTCTGTGGACCTCAGGCTCCCTCAGCCTTCACTCTTGTGTCTCTCCCTCCTGGAAGGAGCCCCACCCCTTCCCTGCTTCCAGGCCCAGTATGGATGCTACCCCCCAGGGAGCCCTGGGGCCCTTCCCATGGGCTTCCTTCTCCTCCCTCTGTCTGCACCTGGCCTGACTGGGACCACCCCTGTTGTGAGGATCTGTCTGCCTCCCTTCTGCTTGGTGGTGCCGGCAAGCTGGGCCTGCAGATACTCAGTCAGCATCGTGTGTCCCTAGCACTGTGCCATGCACATAGTAGGTGCTCATTAACAACTTCTTGGATTCAACTCACTGGGCTTCCAGAGCTCTCTGTGTGTCAGTGAGGGAGGGGTTCACTCTAATCTTGCCCATCTGCAATATCATTCAGGATGGCCACAGGGCACAGAATTCTCCTGGTAAAAGAGAAGGACACCTTCAGGCCCTTCTGGATTTTCCTTTCCACCAATTCTTCTTTAAATGCTTGATAAAATTCACCAGTGAAGTCATTTGGGCCTGGCTTTTCTTTGTGGCGCATTTTTAAAATTATTAATTCAATCTCTCTACTTGTTATAAGTCTGTACAGATTTCCTATTCTTTCTTGAGTCAGTTTAGGTAGTTTGTGTCTTTCTAAGGATTTATCCACCTCATTTAAGGTACTGAATTTGTTGGTGTACAACTGTCCATAGTATTCTCTTATAATTATTTTTTATTTATGTACAGTTGACAGTGATGTCCCCTTTTCATTCCTGATCTTAGTAATCTGAGCCTTGTCGCTTATTTTTCTTGGTCATTCTAAGTGAAAATTTGTAAATATTTTTTTCAAAGAACCAACTTTTGGTAGATTTCTCTGATTTTCTCTATTGTTTTTCTAGTCTCTATTTCATTTATTTCTGCTCTAATCTTTGTTCTTCCCTCTGCTTGCTGTGGGTTTAATCTGTTCCTTCTTTTCTAGTTTCTTAAGATGGAAGGTTAGGATATTGATTTGAGATCTTCTTTTTTAATATAGGTGGGTATAGCTATAAATTTCCTTCTAAGCACTGCTTTACCTGCATCCTCTAAGTTTTAGCATGTTGTGTTTTGTTTTCATTCATATCAATGTGTGCTCTAATTTCCCTTGTGATTTCTTCTTTAACTCACTGGTTATTTAGGAGCATGTTGTTTCATTTCCACATATTTGTGAATTTCCCAAATTTCCTTCTGTTATTGATTTCTAATTTTATACCACTGTGGTCAGAGAACATATTTTGTTTTATTTCAATCCTTTTAAATTTATTGAGGCTTGTTTTATGGACAAACACAATTTAAACACATAAAGAAAAATCTCCACAAAACTTTATGTGTCCTAAAACACACAGACTAGATAAAAGGACAAATGACAAATGAGAAAGGAAAATTAGAATTACCAATTAGAAAAGAAAACCCTATATTACAGACAAAGGGTTAATATGATGAAAGAAGCATGCTCTTACATTGCTGGAGGGAATACAAAATTGCACAGCCTCCATGGAGGGGAATTACCAATACCTAGCAAAATTACATCTGCATTTTCCCTCAGCCCAACACTCTGTATTTTAGACATTTATGCCAAAGATACAACAGCAAAAATGCAAAATGATGTCTACACAAGATTATTTATTGCATCATTATTGCAGGGGAAACAATCTAGATGTCCATCTATAGAGAACTGGCTACAGAAACTATGGGACTTCTGTAATCAGAGTCCTATGCGAAGGTAAGAAGGAAAGAGAAAGAGTTCTATATACTGGGGCGTCATCTCCTACTGTTTTGTGATTCTCAGGGCAGCTCCCATTACCTCCCCCCTGGATGGGACACACAACATCCCAGCCCCCAATGACCCTGTGTGCTGGGTCTGCTCACCCCATCCTAGAGCTGGGAAGGCAGAGGCTCAGCTGAGGGCAAATGAGGAGCCTGAATTATGCCCCAAAGTGGCAGCTCTGGCACAGTGCAGAAGAACAAGTGCAGCACTTGTGGTTCCTGAAAGAGGGAGAGGCCCACGCCCTGTACTTATGGGTAACTGCCAAGGATTCTCCCCATGCCCGTCCATAATCTCCATGCATCCTTAAGTACTGACGGTGAGGAGAAAACCTGCAAGGAGGTGTCCTGCCTCTATCTCCTCATTCTCCTAGGCAGAGTGCACTTTTCTGGTGCAGGGCGGTCAGGGCAGGCTGCTGAGGTATCTGCACTGGAAAGAGCAGAAGCAGGGCAGACAGACAGACATACACTCACCAAGACAAGACAGGTTGGCTTTGGGGGAAATACCTGGAGGTCTCTTGAGAATACAAGATTAGAGATTGAGGATAGAGACTGCATTCTGTGAACTTCTGGGAAAGATCTGGGCAAACGAGTTCAGAGGCTTAGCTGTATGCTTTAAATGGAATTCCCTGTGGATGTCCTGTTGAGAAACTTCAGTAAAGATTTAAACTTCTTTTTGATTTTGTTTTAAGATTCCAGGCTGGAGTTTCCTTGGAATACAGAGGTTATGAGTGATTTCCCTGAATCTCACATATATATTCATTTCTCCTCTTCTTCCTTTTTAACAAATGGAATATACTATGATTATGTTCTACAACTTGCTTCCCTCGCTTAAAAGTTCTGTGTCGGCACATGGAGATCCATCATACCTGTTTTCATGGTAGCCCTTTGTCCTCATTGATGGACATTTAGGGCATGTCTAGTTCTGTGTAATCCCCTTCACTGCTGTGCTGAACATCCCTACCTGTGCATTTCTCACCTGAACTGTATCTCCAGGTTAAATTCCTAGCAGTGGAAGGAGCAGAGGATATAGTCAGCCTTGATTTTTATAAAGATTGCCAATTTGCTTTTCTAAAAGTTGCATCAATTATATCCTTACTTAATTATCAACTCAATATTAGTTTAAAATAAAATATGAAAAACAGCATAAGTTATATCTTTGCTGCCTTAAATAATATCAAACTTCCTGATTGTTTCCAATCTGCAAAGCAAAATAACATATCTCATAATTGGTTCTGGTTTCCATTTCTTTCCATATGAATGACATTCGGCATATTTTCATGTTTACCCATCATCTATCTTTTTCAATGAACTAAACTCTATTTTTTGGTTCATTTGAAAATTGTAATATTCTTTCTATCATTGATTTGCCAGTGCTCTTTGTGGTATATGTTGAAGATAGTTTTTACCTATTTGTTGGTTGTCACTTGAGAGGCTTTTCTACAGAATAGTTCTAACTGTTATGTAATCATTGTATTAATCTTCTCCTTTATGATATCTGGGTTTTGTGCTGTGCTTAGGAAAAAGTCCCTCTCCCTCCAAAATTATTTTAATTTATCACTTTCATAGACTTTTAATGGTGTTCATTTTTATGTTTAAATATTTGATTCATCTGAAATTGATTTTGGTGTGGAAGTGAGAAAGCAATATGTTATTTTTGTCCTATTGCCAAGTAAACTTTCTTTTCTGGACTAATTTGAAATCCTAAATAGTAAAGCAAAAGCAATGTGCATTTGGACCTATTTTTTTTTTTGGCCGCGAGGCATGTGGGATCTTAGCTCCCCAACCGGGGATCAAACCTGCATTGGAAGGTGAAGCCTTAACAACTGGACCACCAGGGAAGTCCCATTTTGGCTTATTTTTGAGTTGCTACTCTGTCCCATTGCTTTCCCTGTCCTTTCCATTTCTACTCTCCAACACATTTCATTACTATGGCATTGTAATAATTCTAACATATGATGGAACTACTCTGCCCTCCTCTCAACTGACCTCCTCCTCATTTGAATCTTCTTGGCTATTCTTATATGCTTATTTTTCTAGGTAGAATTTATTATTCTTTGTTCATGTTCTAAAAAGAAATCCTGTTTATATTTTAACTGCAAGTGCACTGAATTATAAAATCAACATGTAGAGAATTGACATATTTACAATGTTGTCTTCCTATACAAGAGGACTATTTGTCATTTTAAAATTGAAGTACAGCTGACTTACAATATTATATTAGTTTCAGGTGTACAATAATAGTGATTCGAGATTTTTATAGATTATACTCCATTTAAAGTTATTATAAAATATTGGTTATATTCCCTGTGCTGTACATTACACTCTTGTATCTTATTTATTTTATACCTAGTAGTTCATACTTTTTCCTCCCCTTCCTTGATCTTGTCTCCCCCCACACCCTCCCCTCTTGTAACCACTAGCTTGTTCTCTGTAGCTGTGAGTCTGTTTCTATCTTCTTATATTCACTTGTTTGTTTTATTTTTTTAGATTCCACATATAAGTGAAAACATACAGTATTTGTCTTTCTCTGTCTGACTTATTTCACTTAGCATAATACCCTCCGGGTCCATCCATGTTGTTGTAAATTGCAAAATTTCATTCTTTTTTATGGGTGAGTAATATTCCATTGTACATATATACCTTTGTTTTTATGAGTGATATTCTGATCATTAAAGCAAGAAGCTCCATGATTCCTCAGAAACCGCAAACATCCCAAGAATGCCTGGGTTCTGCTACTGTGGCCCTTTGCCCACCGAAACCTGACTCAGCCGTCACTATTTCTCAATGAGTTCAAGGCACTCCTTATGGACAGTTTTCAGCTGAACATTTAAAAGATACTCATGAGTATTAGAACTTCAAGCTTTAGTAGGAAACAAACAGATTTTGCTAATCTGGTCCAAAAAAGCATTCTGAAGATAAGGCAAGGAAAGATTTTGACTTTAATGAAAACATTTTCAATTAAAATTTAAAGTTTTAATTAAAACAATTTTGATGATTAGATTAGGGGTCATCACATTTCAGTGATAGACACATTCGAAAATGAGGACTGGACACGTTGTAAATTCCATGCTTTCTATGGCTTCAAGCCCAATAAAATCAAAGGCCTCCCATTTTTAAGGACCTCCCCATTTTTATCAGTGTAATATTATTATCAGTTTCAGTTAACAGAACTAGAGTCCAGGTGAGGCTACATAATTTACTGAGTAACTACCAAGCATGCACACTTCGCATGGTGCTAAGCATTCTGCAAACAGATTCTAACCATTTCTGTGTTACAGATGAGGACTGGGGTGCAGAGGGACCAGGATTTGAACCCAGCTCCTTCCGACTGCAAAGTCCACATCCTTGACACCATCACTCAGTTTCTCCTGCAAATTGCACACCTCAGAGATGCCAAGGAGATGCTGGGAGATAGGATCCAGACAGCAGGCTGAGATAGGATCCAGACAGGAGGCTGAGCCCTGGCTGTAGCCACAACCTCCTGCCCCAAGTCCTTAAAAGTTATTTATTTATATATATATACCAAACTCAACAAGCCATGTGAACACAGAAAACAAGAAGGAGACCTAATAGGTCCAGAAACCATCGTGCATGAGGTAGGCAAGGTTCAGGAGTGCTCCAAGGCTGCCTGGAGAGCATAGGGGAAGCAAGGCCCCTAGAGCCACCAGCAGGGGGACTGCTCGGAGGGGAAACTCACAGTAAGCCTTTCTCCAGCCTGCGCCAGGCAGTGGGGGGAAGAGGTTTCTGCCCCCTGTGCACTAGAGAGGAAGTGTGGAACTTTAGGTGGTGGGTGACACTCAGGCAGCTCGTGGAGTCCCCCACCCAGAAGACATACTCTGGGTGCACCCCCAGGACAGTCCACTGCAGTCTCCCTGCCCCCCTATCTGCAGGCTGCGTTGACCAAAACTGCGTTCACAGACAGCTATGGGGAATCCCAAACACAAAGGTCAACATCCAACCATGTACCCACAAACATTTGAGGAAGATGAATGCCATAAAGGAGAAGCACCCAATTCCGATAACAGAGCCTGCAAGCAGGGCAGGAAGAGACCCCTCCCCACCCCCATCCCTACACACAGAAAGTGAAGCTAAATTGAGTTCTCTGCTTATTTAGCCAAGGACCCAGTGCCACTGGGAGCATGTTGACCCCCCCAGGGCAGGAGAGGATGAGGCATATCCCACCGCAGTTCCCCCTTGGGCCTCAGAGTCCCCAAGGGGAAGTCAGCAGTTGACAGTGACAATGCTTAGGCAAGGTAGGGTCTTTCCAGATCTGAGAGCCTGTATCTCTTGCTGCACCCTTACATTACTGTTCAGTGGGAAAACCTACACAAATAACCCAGTCACCGAGATAAGGGAGTGTGGACAAACTCTGGACTCTTTGGTTGATGATTAACTTGCTATCAGCAACCACTACTCTCATCTGGGAGGAAAAGACCGAGTCAGTGCCTGAGCCCCCCTAAGCAGGATCTCGGGTTCTGGCTTTCCAGAATCTCGGGGTCCCATCTCCATCTAGTACCAGTGTTAGTAAAGCAAGAACAAGACCTTAGAATAAATATGACTGACGTCTTGGAGAGATACAAGAGGACGCAGCATCCATACACAAGAATTGACTGAAAAGCTAGGAGATTAAAACAAAAGAGTTGATCTGTAAAACACAGTAAGTGGGTGGCAGAGTATAATGGAGAGAGCTAGAGGACAAATCAGCAACGTGGAAAACCAAGCAGAGGGTGCAGCAGCAAGACACAAAGAAGTTAAAGTACAGACAAAAAAATTAAAGAGACATGGAAGATGATCCTTGATGTTTTTCAAAACGTGTCTAATAAGAATTCCAGAACCATGTACTCAAATAAATAAGAAACATTCTCAAGTTGAAAAAAAGATGGGTTCTCAGAAGTTAGAGCATACTACTCAAGAAGTTGAAGAGGGGAGGAGTAAATTTAGGAAAAAGAAGAAAATAAAGATAAAAGCAAAAATTAATTAAATAGAGGGACTTCCCTGGTGGTCCAGTGGTTAAGACTCTGTGTTCCCTGGAGAGGGTGTGGAGAAAAGGGAACCCTCTTGCACTGTTGGTGGGAATGTAAATTGATACAGCAACTACGGAGAACAGTATGGAGGTTCCTTAAAAAACTAAAAATAGAACTACCATATGACCCTGAAATCCCACTACTGGGCATATACGAGAAAACCATAATTCAAAAAGAATCATGTACCACAAAGTTCATTGCAGCACTATTTACAATAGCCAGGATATGGAAGCAACCTAAGGGTCCATTAACAGATGAATGGATAAAGAAGATGTGGCATATATATACAATGGAATATTACTCAGCCATAAAAAGAAACAAAATTGAGCTATTTGTAATGAGGTGGATAGACCTAGAGTCTGTCATATAGAGTGAAGTAAGTCAGAAAGAGAGAGACAAATACTGTATGGTAACGCATATATATGGAATCTAAAAAAAAAAAAGGTTCTGAAGAACCTAGGGTCAGGACAGGAATAAAGATGAAGATGTAGAGAATGGACTTGAGGACATGGGGAGGGGGAAGGGTAAGCTGGGACAAAGTGAGAGAGTGGCATTGACATATATACACTACCAAATGTATAATATATAGCTAGTGGGAAACAGCCACATAGCACAGGGAGATCAGCTCCGTGCTTTGTGACCACCTAGAGGGGTGGAATAGAGAGGGTGGGAGGGAGACACAAGAGGGAGGGGGTATGGAGATATATGTATACATATAGTTGATTCACTTTGTTATACAGCAGAAACTAACACAACATTGTAAAGCAATTATACTCCAATAAAGATGCTAAAAAAAAAAAGAATTAACGTTCTGAGACTTACAGAAGCTTTCTAATATAATAAACCACTCCAATGTTAAACTAAAAAAAAAAAGACTGCGTTCCCAATGTAGGGGGCCCGGGTTCCATCCCTGGTCAGGGAACTAGATCCCGCATGCCGCAACTAAGAGCCCGTATGCCACAACAAAGATCCCCCAGGTGGCAAGGAAGATCCCACATCCTGCAACTAAGACATGGCACAGCCAAAAAAAAAAAAAAATTAATTAAATAGAAACCAAAGAGTTTTTGTCCGCCATCTTGGTGTGTGTGGTTAACTCTGTTCCTCACCCTGTCCTCTCCCAAGACTTTCAGGATCAAGCGATTCCTGGCCAAGAAACAGAAGCAGAATCGTCTTATTCTCCAGTGGATTCAGATGAAAATGTAATAAAATCAGGTACAACTCCAAGAGAAGACATTGGAGAAGACCCAATCTGGGTCTATAAGGAATCACACATGAAATGGCATGCGTATTTTTGCTGTATCAAGGTCATGTGCATCTTAACCATATCACTCTGAAAACCACTACTATTTGGACAGCTGGATGTGTTTTATTGGGAAAATAATTTTCCTCTTTGTTTCAATGTTTCTGCACTAGTGGGTTGGCTCAGTAATAAATGTGAGATCTTTCGTTGGAAAAAAATAAATAGAAAGCAAAGACACTAAAAAAAGCAACAACAAAACCCAAAGCTGCTTCTTTCAAAGGACTCATGAAACAATCTTATTGACAGATTGATCAAAAAAATAAGAAACGAGGGTGGGGGTAGCAAAAGTACGGACAATATCTGGAATGAGAAAGGAGACAAAAATATACACTAGAGAATTAAATCATGAGAGATGGCAGGTCTGGGACAGGAACTGGACCACAGGAGCCTGGAATATCTTGTCACATCAGAAAGCAAGGATGTTATCAAAGACTCCTGGGGTTATGTCAAAAGATAGAGAAACCAACCCAAAGGGGCTTCAGCTGGCAAAAGATGAATAATTTTAGCATCAGAAATAAAAAAGTAAAAATTCATGAATGAGCAATAATATTAAAAGGACACACTTTATCGGTCACCTTTGAAAGATGCTAGGGAATTGATCCATTTTCAGAAAATGAAATAATTAAAATAAGGGAAAGATTCATTCATCCTGACTTTCACATACAAACTGTATCTCAAGGTACCACAGAGTTGATGGGAGAAAGTCCTTCTTTAGAGATACATTTCAGCTAGATGAAGAAAGAATGGTAGACTTAAAATATCACCACTTCACAACCCCAAAGAAATAACTGATATAAAGCAATGATTGATGACTGATAAAATCATTAGGTGAAAAGCTGAAAAACCATTACAACCTTTATGATGAAGTATCATGCTGACAACACCAAAATTACTGAAAAATTTGAACAGCAAAGACAGACAATTAGACATCATTTGACTCCTGTGGTGAAACAATAGGAAATACACAACACTAGTTATTTAGTGTTCTTGCCAAGTCTTACTGAATGTAATCAAGCCTCTGGATCTATGGAAGCACAGAGGAGCACCACACTGGATGCAATCACCAAAATCCAGACTGTGGGAAACTACAAAGGATAAGCAATGTGGTTTTATCAACAATTAAATTGCAAGGAAAAAGGAAGTGAGGGAGAAAGGTAGAAATTAAGAGACTCAGTAACAAACCTGATTCAAGTCAACCATTGATAAAAATAAATTATGAGACAATCAAGGGCATTAGAATGCTGACTAGATATCTGATGTTATTAAGCCCATATTTTTTATTTTAAAAAATGTATATAAAATGTACTGAGTTGGACTTTTTTAAACACTTCTTAACATATGACGTTTGGAATTGGGTTCTAAATAATCTAGAGAGAAATGGAAGGGAATATGAATAGATCAAGATTGGCTATGTGTGGTAATTGCTAAAGTTGGGGCAATGGATACAGAGAGGTCCATTACAGTATTCTCTCACTTTTATGATGCGTTCAAAATTTTCCATAATATAAAAGATGGAAAAAAAAACTGAGATAAAAACATAACAATTTCAAAATTCTGCCTAGGCTAAAGATTTATGAAAAGAAAAAAGCCATTTTGAATCTAGGCCTAAGAAACTGATTTCTGAGGGAAAAAAAGAGAGAGGAAACTATTTTCTCTGATTCTTTGGAAGAAAGGAGAACTGGAAAACTAGGGACCAGAGTGGGAGGGAATACTTTTCACTGTATTCCCTTTTGTACTTTTGAATTTTATATCGAGTATATGATGTATCTATGAAAACTAAATGATGTCATCTAAAAACATATTTTAAATCCTGAAGCCACTAGGAACTTTATGCTAATACATTTGAAAATCTAGATTAAATGGGTGACTATCTAGAAAAATGTATTCACAAAATTAACTCAAGAAGAAATGGAAAATTTAAATAAACCTACAGTCTTTAATGAAATGGAATCAATAATGTAAAAGTCTACCCATAAAAAAGCACCAGGCCTAGACGGTTTTATAGGTAAAAGGTTTTATCCAGCTTCTTGGAAAATAAAGCTCTTATACAGTACAAACTTAGTGTTGATTAAAAAATTAAATTACAAAAAGATTGGCACAGTATGAAAATATTTATTTTAAAATCTTAAATATGGAGACTGTTCTGAAAAGAGCAGGACTGCCCAAACGTGACTCTGGTTGCCACTCCTCAAACCTGGACAATGAGCCAGCTGAGGGATGCCCACCTCTCCCTTGGATGAAGGGATGGCATCCAAGCTCAGTTTCCATGGGTCTAGTGCCTGGAGGTTCTATAACATCCCACAGCCCCAAGTGATTCCCCTATAGGCAGCCAGCACCCACCCTGACACATCATGAAGAGGCTAGCCTCTGGGAGTGGAGGTCCATGCTGGACCCTCTGCTGGACTGGAACCCACTGCCATGCAGCAGATGCCCTGGCAAGTCTCCCTGTGAGAGGATGAGAGACTGGGGACCACAGGCAACCCATCCTGCAGACCCAGGCTTTGTGATTTCCTCTCCCTCAATGAAGCCTCTTCCTTAACCCAGGCAGGTGATGTTACAGAATTTTTGTTGACCAGAGGGGACTGCCTGGTGGGACAGAAACAATACTACGTATTTATAGGCACTGACATAATTAACAATGGTATAAAACATGGCAAAACGTCCATACTAACTTTGAATAATGGCTACCTTTGGGGGTTTATGAAGAGCACTTACCAGGGAGAGTTCCAAAGGGGGCTCTAACTATTCTTGTCATGTTTTACTTCTTAAAATAATTGTTGAAGTGAAAATGGCTTAATATTAATATCAGTTAAATCTGAGTGTGTGTACATCCTTGATTCCTTTTTCTTTTACTCCTCACATCTAATGCATTATCGATTTCTGTGGTGTGCTGTGTCAAAGATGACCACAAACTTTTGGCATTCCTTCCTTTGGGAGCTGGAATCTAATATTTCCAATCCTGCATGGAATCCGGACTTACCTTCTGACTTGTTTTGACCAACAGAGGGCGGAAGAAGCGATGAAGAGACAGTTCAGGCATAAGCCTTAGTAAGGCCTCAGAGTTTCTGCTTCTGAGCTCTGGGAATTCAACTGCTAAGCTGTAAACAGGCTGGGGGTGGATGTCTGGATGAGCATGTGGGAAGAGCAGTCACGGTGAGGAGCACCGAATTATCAGACATGTGAGTGAGGCAAGAAGAATCACCCACTGAGCCCTGCTGATTCCTGACTCACAGAATCCCAGGAAACTATAAACTGCTGTGGTTTTAAGCCAGTGAGTTATGCAGTAGTTTGTTACATAAGTCCTCAGAAAAGATTCCCACTCCATCCTCTTCTTCCTTTCCTGCCCCACCGTCCTGGGCTACCCTGGGCCTTCTTTCCAGAGCTCTGGTAACAGCCTTCTAGTTGATTGCAAATTTCCCTAATAATGCTTTGAATCCTATAATTATTGGTTTATCTGGAATTCATTGTAAAAATGTTTATTTTAATCAATGAATTTGCATTAAGAAATAAATTAAGAAATTAACTGAGAAGATAGTAAGATTGATATCAAAATAAAATAAATGCCTATTAGGATCCTCAAGAGAATTCAAGAAGACACTGCATATATGTGACAGGAACAGAATGCTATGAAAAGAAACAATCAAGAATAGGAAAGAGCTTCTGGAAGTTAAGAAGGGTTGGAAAACCTGAGGGAAAAGATAAGCAACAGGAGTTCCAGAAAAGCAAACAAACCAAAACAATAAAGAGAAAAAGCAGAGGAAGATAATACTATCAATGAAAATACAAGGACTTTTCCAGGCCTGAAAGGGATAAATTGTTGGCCTACCCTGTACCAAGCAGCATGAAGGATAACGACCCTCACCCAGGTCTTTTGTTATGAAATTTCAGAAGACCAGACATACAGGGAAGATTCTAAAGGCTTCTAGAGAGGAAAAAACAAGTCACCCACAAAGCGATGAGAATCAGACCACATCAGAGGACAACAGAGCAGGCTCTTCCAAGGTCTAAAGGCAAATGATTTCCACTTGGGATCACGGGGAAGACCAATGGAAGATGCTTTCAGGAAAACCGAGTCTCACATGTGCCACCACAGCCCTTTCTGAGTTTTCTTACTCATGTGCTCCAGGTAAATGAGGGCTCAAAATAAGAGTTCTGGGCTTCCCTGGTGGCACAGTGGTTGAGAGTCCGCCTGCCGATGCAGGGGACACGGGTTCGTGCCCCGGTTCGGGAAGATCCCACATGCCGCGGAGCGGCTGGGCCTGTGAACCATGGCCACTGAGCCTGAGTGTCCGGAGCCTGTGCTCTGCAACAGGAGAGGCCACAACAGTGAGAGGCCCGCGTACCGCAAAAAAATAAAAAAATAAAAAAAAATAAGAGTTCTGAGTAAGAGGTGGGAACCAGGTGGAGGTAAAAAGTAGGGAAGAGGTGTGCGTCTCCTGAGCCCCACAGAACATGGATGACACTGAGTCCCCAGGCCAAGTCATAGCAATGAGAACATATCATTTAATGTTGCAAAAGCAACCCAGAGATGAGTCCACACTGATAGAATTAAGTGGGAGGGAGCATCTGGGAGGTGTGGTGCAAGGGGAAAGAAATCGTCCTCTATCGTGGCAGGCTGGCAGGCAGGCAGCAGACTCTGTCTCAACGGATGGAGCAAGAGAAATGTGCAGGCATATTCTTTATGTAGAGAAATGGTGATGACCTGAAGAACTAGAACCAGAAACAGGAAATAGAGACATTTTTGGGAGCTGCCACTGGGGCTTTGCCTTATAGTCCATCTGTATCACTTGCTTCCTTAACCAGGGCTGTGTATTACTTTGATAATTTTTAATGTGCTTACTCTTTGATCCTGCCATTCTGCTGGGGTATACTCAACTCTTATGGTAAGAAGCAAAATATGGAAAGAATCTAAAGGCACCTTAATAGCAGATTGATTAAATAAATATTGTTGTATTTACACTATGGAACTTGATGCAAATGAAAAAGACTCCAAGACGTACATCACTCAAGTAAACAAAAGTTGCACAACGCATGTACAATTCAATATCATGCATGTAAACCCAGAAATATACACAAAAAAGAATTGTGTGTGTGTGGACATGAGTGTAGGAAGAGGATGGAAAAGAAGCACACTCAGCTAACAGTGGTCACCTGGGCAGGATGGCATTTGATTTTATATGAGAATGTGTGTGATTACACACAAGTAACTTTTTCATAACTTCGGGGAGGCCCCTGCCCGCTATCAGGCAGGGGTTCTTTGCTTGTTTTTTGCTTTTGAACCCAGAAGTGCTGGTGATGTTTGCATGGGGACACGGGTGACCACCCATTGGAGGCTTTTGATTCTGAGAGCAGAAGGGAGGGGTGCAAACAGCCTGAAGGGTCTGCCCTGGCCTCTTCTACCTCTAACTCCCAGGTGTAGGCCACTTGTGGCCACCTACCTGTCTAAGAGCTCACAGGGCCATCTGAAGTCCAAAATGAGCTACTAAAAGGAACTTGAAGAATGTCATTCTTGAATACAAAATGTATTCAAATTCTAACCTCAAATTTGCATCATCACTTGGTTCTACATTCAAAATAATGGACTAAATTTTTCAATGCCTTTAAATATCTCTATTTGCTGAAAAATTCAAAGTGCCCCAACTAAGTTATTTTTGGCTTTGGTTCTCCTGAAATGAATAGGTAAGCAATTGATTTTAAACCAACACCTGGTGACATGCCTGGCCACTGGATGCTGGACAATGTAGATGACATAAAAGCTGCGAGGCACAAACATAGCAAGAATTAGCAAAATGAAGTACAGTCCTAAAAAGTTATTTACAATTGAAAATATAATTTCTAACTAATGTGTGATTCCTTCTATAACATTAGGGTTATGGGCTTAGGAAGGATTGTACTGCTTGAGATGCACACTTCTGTTTTTTGCTTTTTTATCTTTTATTCTTTATAACAAATGTCAATAAATAGCAAGATGGTTAAGTAGAATCTGGAGGAACTGAACACAGGGGCGGCTAGGATGGTGAACAGACTCAGAACTGGGAATTCTAAGGAATATTGGAAGCCCCTATTTTCGTTCATCAGAGTTCCTGAATATGTGTGTGAAATCAATATACTAGAGTTTGGACTTAAATGTTATCGGATGTGATAATTTATATGTTATTTAGTTCTCTCAATTCCCAGAGTTAAAGAATTTCATAAAAATCCCAGTTATGGCTTCTTCAGAGTCTGGCTGATGTGGACCAGGAAACCAGGGAAGTGGGAGAAAATCCTTATCCCTCTGCACTGGGGCCTGGGGACGTCCACGCAGGCACCTGCTCACAGGCCACTGACCTCTTCGTGGAGGCCAGGGCACAGAGCTGGAAAGAGAATCTCCTCCCCTGGCCACTGAGTAGCTGCCCTGGTGAAGGAGTCAGGGGCCAATGTGGGGAATGGGAAGGGGAAGGTGGGCTGAGGCCCTGGGTGAACTTCAGGCTCTGGCCGCCTAGAATGGGGTGGGAGGATGGGGTGCTCCAGAGAGCCCCCACACACAGGGTGGAGGGAAGGGGTGGGAGGCTGCTCTCCCCTTGGCCCAGGTGGTCATGGCCTAACGGTTAGTCCACAGACTAAAAGGCAAAAGCTTGGTGATATCCAAGTGAAATGTGTAACGTTGCGGGCTGCCTGCTCTTGAAGGCAGTGGGATGGTTTGCTCAGCCTAAAAAGGAATCCACAGGGAGGGCAAGGCATCAAAGTTAGTTATTTCAAGAAAGGGGTTAAGGGATGCCAATCAGCCTAGGCAGGTGGAGCTAGAGGCAGTGGAGACAGGACTGGCCTCTGCAGCAGCACACACTTCCCAACAGAGCAGCCCACAGAAACGCTGGAATATTCGAGAAGAAGTCAGCTCCCTGTTGCTAGAAGTAAGCAAGCGTATTCCGAACAAATAATCAGATGATCTAAGCCTCAGATTTAGGTTAATGTTAAAAGCCCCATCAAACCCAGAGCTTCTGTCATTGGGCAGGACTTTGCAGGCATGAAGCACAGCTGTGTTAACTGCTCCCACGTGGATGGATGCCCATGGCCGTTTCTCCTGTGACCTAGGCCACCACACAGCTTCCCTCCTCTTCACCTCTCTCAGTAAGGGATTCCTTACTGGACAATGGCTACGGTCCCTGGGGGGCCCAGTGCTGCTCCTGCAGCCAGGCTGGAGAGGGCACCCTGCTGACCACAGTCCTAGCAAAGCCCTGTCCTCCCAGCAGGCATGAGCAGGACACCAAGTCCAGGAACAGCTTAACATGTGGGCTGGTGGTTACACTCTGAAAGGCACACAAAACGATGGATCTGCCCCTTGTAGGAGTTCCTACAGTGGCTCACTAAGAAAGCATGCTGCCACTGGAGGGGCACTTCCTTTTCTATTTCTGGAAACCAGGCAGAGCCCCCACTCAGGCAAATCTACTTGGCTCTTGTATTAAAAAGTTATTTTCAAAACAGATTTGAAAAAGCCAAAGGAAGAAGAAAAGGACATTGGAAGTAGCTATGTAAAAACCTAGGATTTGAAGGCCTTCTGGAATGTTCCTTCTCCTTCTTTGGTCCATGCTGTGAGAGGCAGGCAGCGGAAGTCAGGACCACTCACAGAGAGGTGGGGGATGTGGACCACCTCAGGTGATGTCTGTCCAAGCGCCTCTCACCCTTGGTGAGATCCTGAAGAGTCTCACCAAGCGTTCTTAGCCTGAATTATCTAGAAGTTTCCTCATTTCTCTGCTCCCCAGGAGCCTTACCTCAGCTGACAGGACAGGTTTTTCCACTCTGACTGGTGTGAGATGGATGTGGAAGAATGTCTAATGACATGTTTGTCAAACTGGGTGGGTCCGCAGTCCTGGCCCAGTATCTCACTGACCCTCGTTCTCTCAGCTCACACACTCTGAACCCATCCATGTGCTCTAAACATTCCTTCTGCACCGAAGCCCAGCTGAATGCTGACAGTACTAGTTGGAGAAGCACTCACATATTCATGGGTGCTGAAAGGGTTAACCATTCTCAATAAGCACAAGGTGAATTGTGTAAGTCAAAACAGGTAGAGGCACCAACAAACACACCCAGTACACACACACACACACACACACAAGACCACTACCAAAAGCCCAAAGGTAAAAAGTTAGTTTTTTACTAATTTTATTAAAGTTTGGATCTTTTCCTAACTCTGCTTGGAAGTATAATGATAACATTATTTCCAAAGCATGGTATCTTCCAAGGATTTTTAAAAGGTGAGAGAGCTGCTCCTACATTGAGAATAACTTGGGTATCCACTGGTCCTCTTTCTGACAATCAGTTTCCCTCAGGCAGTGCTGCGAATCAGGTCTGCAACGGTCATCCCTGGGGTGAGGCTGGTGGACTGGGGGGAAGGGGAGGGGAGGCATGACTCCTCTGGGGAGAAGGTGGGGCAGAAAAAAATCCAGCTCATCCAATGGGGACAGAACTCAGAGGGTGGGCCCCATGGGAAGCACAGCTGCAGGTTCCTGGAGTCAAATATTGCCCCATTTAATCCAGAAAGAAATTCGTGGGAAAGAGGCCAGTTAAAGCAAATTTGATCTTGGAAATGAGCACCCAACGAGGGAGGAGGTACGCAGGTTGGATCCTAATCACAAAACTTCCGTACTTAAAGAGAAAACAATTTTTAAAATAAGTTGCAATATTATTCTCTGGTTGCAAAAGTAATGCAAAACAACCACAAAAGAACGCATGCACATTGTACCCCTATGGGTAAGCAAAGAGCAGTGGCTATAATCCCCAGTGACTGTGCTACTCTTTGAGTGTCACCTGCTCCCAGGCTATGGTCTTGGTGTATATAGTTCTATTTTGTGAAAATGAAATCCAACATGCGATATTTTAAAATTGGGCCCACAGAGCTCCGCGGTCAAGGTGAAGATCAGCGGTGGGATTCACCACCCCCACCCCTCCACGACTGTCCATCAAAGCAACTCCACTGTTATAGCTGTTATGTGGGCTGGGGCTCCAGGTAAAGCTTCATGAGAGAAAAGCTCTGTGGGCTGCTTAAATAAATAAATAGAAATACATAAATAAGATACAATTTTAAAGTACTGAAGCCCACCCACTCCTATCATGGTAGATGAATGATGGACAACAGTCCTCCCCCTCTGCCTGAATCCACAGCCTGGCTGTGGCCTCCTCGTGCAGGGAGCTCTTCACTTGGGCTCCTCCATGTGACTTTCTTTGGCCAAGGGCAGAGGCATGGAGGCAACAGCGTGCCACTCTGAGCCTAGGCCTTAAGAGACATGGAATGTTTTTGCTTTCCCCGCTTGTACCTCTGCAACTGGCAGGGAAGAAGGCGCCCTGCCAGCCTGCTGGTCTCAGGAGGTTAGGAGCCACATGAAGCAGAGTGCAGACTGGAGCACACAGCAGAGACCCCCCAGACCCCTGCTGGCCAGGAGGCCAGAAATAGATGCTGATTGGCACATCCCACTAAGATTCTGTGTCTGTCTGGATCAGGGTTCAGAGAGGCTGAGCCACTCAGCTGAGGTCACCCAGAACTAAGAATTGAATGCAGGCCTAATGAACCCCACAGACAGGCTCTTGAGCCCTCATCACACTGTATGAGTCCCAGAAGTGTCTCCCCACCCCTTCTCACTCAGTGAAAGGAAACAGTCATAAACCGGCTGTGGGGTTCTAAACAAGACAGTGACAGAAGTACACATCACTCTAGGTTACAGGTAGTTAGTAATGGCTCCTTAATCCAGAGCCCAGGTAATGGATTCAGCATTCCCAGTACCCACAAAGGTCCCCGTGGTGTCACTGTCTTCCCCTGGACCTGGCAGGAAAGCAGGGTGGGTCCTCTGCTGCCCTCATTCACTGCTCTCAGGTGAGCTGAACGGTAGCTGCAAGAGGCCAGGAGGGGCCTGATGTCGGGCTACTAAGCCATGTAAGCAGCCCGTTGCCAGCAGGAGGGGAGTGTTGTAGGGTTTCATCCCTGGGGGTCCTAGGGCAAGCCCTCCACACTCAGCTCCTTGGCTACCACCTATGGGACCTTTCAACTCTTGAAGAATGGGCATAAATTTGTACTTTCTTCATAATTTCCATAATGCTGAGCCATAGGACAGAATTTTACAATGTATTTCAGGTCACTTTTTTCTCATCTTCTTCAACTCTGTGTTTATGTGTTTTCTTCCGTGCATAAACATATCCCTGAGCATCAGGGTTCACAAGACACCACCTCCCCTGTCGGCACCTTCCAGCCCTAAGCAGTAGAACAGTACCAGTGGGGGCTGCACGATTCCCATAGGCTCCTCAAGCTTTGTGTGTGTCCTGAGGCTCAGCCAGAACAGGGAGGTGTGGAGTCCTGAGATTCCACTGGGGAAAGAGGCCCCTGAGGCAGAAAAGACCATTCTGAGCCTGCTCCCTCCCACCTGGTGATCACAGCTGTCAGGGAGAGGCAACTGGCTGTAGGAGTAGTGTAAAGTTCAGATCCAGACCTCAAAGGAGAAAAATGAGGGCTAGGAGTCAACACTTTGGCCTCTCGTGCACATGAACACTCCCTGGTCATTGCCCTACTTCAGGCCTGGAGGCAGGGCTGGTTCCAGGTCTGTCCAGGGTCCCTTGACCCACGTCCCCAGGAACTGTAAGAGTCAGTGAGGATTCCTGGGCACCTTGAGGTCTCAGCCTTGCCTCTCTGTTGGTGGAACACTGGCACGACCTGGGAGCCTGTTAGAAACGCAAATTCTCGGTGCCCCCAGACTCACAGGATGAGAATCTGCATTTCACCAAGATCCCCAGGGGACTGGAGTATATACTGCAATTTGAGAAATGCTGCTCTAATTTGCTGGTCCAAATCATTTAGACCAGTTGATTCTCAACCCCAGCTGCACAGTAGGATCGTGGAGGTGGGGAGGCAAGAGCTTTTAGAAAATACCCCCAGGATGCTGCTCCAGTGGAGCTGGGGGTGCCTGTGCACTGATAGCTTTAGGCACTTCCCAGTGTTTCTGGGGGCCAGGGTGGAGATCCACCGCTCTTTACCAGGACGAGGACGGGGCAGAGTCTCCTCTGGGACTTTTTCAGATGACACAGCCACCCATCCAGTGAGCCCCAGAAGGACCCAGCATCCCTGCCCCCACCATCATTTCTCAGGATTGCTGAGGAGAGGCAGATGGGATACTGCAGCTGAGAGTGCCCTGGAAAGAGGTTCTACCCAAAATCAGGAATAGCATTCCACGCACGTCACCTTGGTCTCATGCTAATAAGACACGGCCTTCCTAACAAGCAACTGAAAAAAGGCATACATCCAGGGCTTCCCTGGTGGCGCAGCGGTTGAGAGTCCGCCTGCCGATGAAGGGGACACGGGTTTGTGCCCCGGTCCGGGAAGATTCCACATGCCGCGGAGCAGCTGGGCCCGTGAGCCATGGCGGCTGAGCCTGCGCGTCCGGAGCCTGCGCGTCCAGAGCCTGTGCTCCGCAACGGAAGAGGCCACAACAGTGAGAGGGCCGCGTACCGCAAATAAACAAAAAAACAAAAACAAACAAAAAAAGGCATACATCTGAAAAAACAAAAAGAAAACCTTTCAAAAAATGCAAGTCAAACACTCTGGGAACATTTAGTGCTGGACAATGTCAAGAAGCAAATTCTTTTCTCATTTCATAATCTGACTTATGTGTAAAGAAATCTTTCAGAAACATCACCTTAGTTAGACTTTGGGCATTTTCGATGGAGAAAAAACACTAAGTAACTGAACAAAATGTCTACTGAGCCAGGTACAACACTGAATCGCTAACTCCACAGAGGTACAAACCCACAGGTCCTCTCAAATCCCACAGGATGACCTATACTTTGAGGACGACAGTCCAGGGCTAAGACACAGTTCAAAGGGCAGTTCTGCCCATTACAGGTTGTTGACCCTGACCAAGTTTCTACATCTCTCTTATTCTCATGTTCCTCAGTTATAAAATGGGGATAGAAGTACCATTTATAGGTTGTCGTGAGGATTAAATGAGGTTATTTCCTAAGACACCGAACCCAGTGCCCCATATGTACTAAGGGCTTAACAAATATTTACTGTTAACAATATCAATGATATCCTATTTGGGATAAAAGTGATGCAACTCTGGTGAACAATCCAGCAATATGTGTAAAGAGGCTTAAAAACATTCAAATCTAATAGTCCTGCAAATCTGTAAATCTATCTTAAGGAAATAATCTCAAAACCATGTATAAAAAGATGGACATGGAATGATTTTGGTCTGAGTCAGCAACTAGAAGCAACACAGGGCTTCCCTGGTGGCGCAGTGGTTGAGAGTCTGCCTGCCGATGCAGGGGACACGGGTTCGTGCCCCGGTCCGGGAAGATCCCACATGCTGCAGAGTGGCTGGGCCTGTGAGCCATGGCCGTTGAGCCTGCGTGTCCGGAGCCTGTGCTCCGCAATGGGAGAGGCCACAACAGTGAGAGGCTCGCGTACCGCAAAAACAAACAAACAAACTAGAAGCAACACAAATGTCCCAAAACATCCAGTGGGAGAGTAAGAATTAGGTCAATCATTTTACACAGTGCACCCAAATAAGATGATATTTCCCTGGATCCCACAAGCTAGGTGACTGACACAAAGTTAGGGGAAAAAAGTAGGACACTGAAGTATATACACTATAATAAGTAAATAAAGTTAAAACAAAGTCCCTGCAGCCCAGAGAAGCTGACTAGAAAACAACATACCTAGATATTAACTGTGTTTAGGGCAGTGGGACTCTGGGTGATTACTCTTTCTACTTCTTTTTTCTTTTTTCAATTTTTCTTTAATAAACGTATTATTTGTATAGTGAGAACACAAAACCAAATCCCCATTAAAAAAAATCTTTTTAACAAACATGAAATGATGCCCTGATTCTTAAGATCCACATAAATCTTAAGTCCACATAAATTTTGTCCCATGGCTCCTTCAATGTTTAGAATTTAAGTGAGAATCCCATGATATGTTTTATATTGAAAAACCATACAATTCATCAAATAATTGGCAATTTATATCCTTTGGTTGAGAACCCATTGTTCGTACGTAGAACATGCAAAGCAGGCTTGGCCAGCCCTGCCCTTACCGCTGTTATGGGTCTCCATGGCGTGTCCTGGACACACGGCTGACCCTTCTGGCCCCACACACCAGTACATGCTGGGTGGTCGCCGAGACATTCCAACCATCAAGCCTCGAGGTGGCCGCTCTCCCCAGTCAGTTCCCGCAGTGGTCACAGCAGCCGCAGCTCCCTGAGGGGTGGACTAAGTCATGGCTTATAGTCCAGGGTGGACCAAGTCACAGACACAGCGTCATGGCTGAGTGGAAAGCTGTCTCGTCCTAGTGGTGAAAAAACATCAAGTCAGAAAGCTTTTCTTAACTGTCAAGTCACTTCCTGCACCCAAGCACATACTTATTTATAAGGTCACGTAAATACGCATTGGTGCTCCCCTTCCCCCTTTTTGCAACACTTCTCTTAACATTCCATCTATCCAGTCACACCCGGTCAGATGGTGGCAATGAAAAGACAGAGCTCCCCCACCCCACCTCACAGCTGGGCTCCAATCTGCCCAGCTTCTCCAATCTGCCTGAGAAGAGTCCGGATACTCCAAACAACTGTAGAACACCTACTGGTAAAGGGCGCAATCACTGCTCCATCTACACATATTCATAGTCACCGGCACGGCACGGTGACACCAAGACAACCAAATGAGGCTCCTTCCTTGCAGGGCTCATGCTCCAGTTGGGGTGGGGCAGACACACACGTACACAAAACAAGGCTTCCCTTTGCCCAGGACAGACTCTCCTGGAAGCCCAGAGGTGGGCACGTAATGACAAAGAGGTAATCACACAGCAATCTCAAAGAGAAGGGTCTGGAAGGCACTGGTACCGGTTATGAACCCAAGTCAGTTTGAGCCCTGGGAGATAACAGAAAGGGGCTCCCTACATTCTACCTGCCCCCACCACCCCAGGGGATCTTTGGCAATGTCTGGAGGCATTTTTGGTCGTCACCTCTGGGGGTGGGGGTGCTTAAAGGCATTTAGCAGGTAGCAGCCAGGAACACTGCTGAACATCCTACAGTACACAGGACAGCCGCTCACAGCCGAGAATTATCCAGAGAAACTGAGTTAGATTAAGACACATCTCCTAAGACTAAGGAGACTGTGATGAGGCAAGTCACTGCTCTCACATGCTGGGCTCCCACTGACCTTGGGTCCCTGACACAAGGACACAGGCTGCTATGCTGATTAAATGACCAGAAGCACCTTGAGGGTGAGATCCAGGCTCAACTAGGCAGGGCCCGGGGTGAAACGCACGATGGGAAGGGATGACCATATGAAATGCATGTGTCTCTCCCAGCATTCATGTGGAGTCTATAGTATAGACATAAAAAGTATGGTGTAATTAGCAGCTGTTCTCTGAGATAGACAACTCTGAATTAGAGGGTGATAGTGTAGTCCAAAAAGAAAATTAAGGTCATGTAAATGATGCCTAAGACAACATCATCTATTAAAAACAGACATGCACCCAGGCAACTTTTCCCAGTTGCTGTGAGATTTCCAGCAAGGTCAAGTTTCTGCAGATACTTTCTACAATAGGACTGGAGGTGGTTCTTACTTGCAATAATAGTGGGAGGACTGGGAAGCCAGCAGGGTCTCCCACCTGCCCTCTGATTAACAAGCTCAGAAGGGGACTTCCTTGGTGGTCCAGTGGTTAAGACTCCTCATTTCCAATGCAGGGGGCATGGGTTCAATTCCTGGTTGGGGAACTAAGACCCCACATGCTACACAGAAAAAAACCCCCAAAAAACACAAGCTCAGAAAATCAATGCTGGAGGGCAGACCCACTGTCTCCCCAGTGAGCAGGTTCTAGAAGGTACCCTGAACAGGGTGGGCACTGAGTAAGCTCCGGAACAAGGCTGTGAGAGCACCGGAACTTTCTCATCTTAGAGCCTGGAAATCAGGCCCCTGGCCCAGGTGGTCTGTACTCTTATAGGCAAGGGGAGGTGGGGCTGGGAAAGCCCTGAACCAGAGGTCTTGCCCTTTGTGAGCCTGCACCTTTCCGAACTAAAGAGCAAAAGGTTTAGAGAAACCACACTTGGGAAAATCCAGGTTTGAAGTTTGGGAGCCTGAAAAGTCCAAGAAGGAGGGAAGGAATGATCAATCTGGACACTATTTAGGAGACAATCAAAGCTTTTGCAAAACCTGGAAAATCAACTTGAGAGGGGACAGGGAGAAGTAGCAAAACAGAATCTCCATTTTAAAATAAAGGCTCCAAATCACACAGCAACATTCAGAAACGAAGGCGCACAGTTGTTATCTGCTTTCAAACGCCTCTCGATATCAGCTACAAATTATACCCAACAACACCTAAAAAATCCAAATGCTAGTAGATGTTCCTTCTGAAAACAGAAGTGTCTTACCATATATGTTTTTAAGTTAAAAAAAAAATCTTAAGAATATTTTAGGCCAACCTTCACCCAGCCATTTTGTTCCCCTTTTCATTTTCAGTTTCCTTTTGAAAATCATTTTACCAATGGAGGATTTTGCCACTGGAACAGTTTTTCAGTTATAATTTGTATTTTGGCTTAGACTCTAAGGTAGAAGTTTTAAGATGAAGTAACTCAAGTTTTGCTCAATCTTTGCCCTCTAAAGGATCTTTGCTTCTTCCTGCTTCTTTTGGGTTCCGATCAATGCAACAAATAATGGTTGCAAGTTACATGTTTTCTTTACATTATAGTATATATATCCTAAAGAGGGTTTCAGGAAGTGTCCTGCAATAGTAATTATTTTAATAATTTTTAAAACCTCACCATTGATGGAAAAGAAAAAAAGGAACCTGATATTCCTTCTACAAATGTTTTTATTGGGACCTTTCCATGGGGAGTGAGCTTCATGAGTTCATGAAACTTACAGCTGGTGGGGAGGACACAGTTAAGTAAGTAAACTTCCTGACATGGAAGAAACATCCTGAACCTGCTCAGTTGTCTTTTCAGGAGGCTTGGAAAGGGCTGCCACTGCCAAAGAGCTGGAAGACACTTGCAAATGAAATGTGTTAGAAATGTTCTTATCATCCAGCTCTTTTTTGAAAAGGCTGGTCGAGCTGGTTGGCGCATGGTCTTTGCACTATTGGCATCCCTTGACCAATATTGGTTTGCCTACAAAACGTGTTTAATGCATTTGTGGACATCAAAATATTACAGAGCTACAAACTGGAGAAATGTGTAGTTCTCAATCCCAGATGAGAACAGAAGCCCTTCATGAGTCTAAAGCCACAAATAAGTTAAGGCTGTCCATTCACCACTCAGTCTCTATATCTGCATGCATTTGGTGCCTCCTGGACAACTCTGGGAGTAAAGATGAAACAGTGAGCAAGGTAGGCACATAGGAAGAGTCTCTGACACCTGGAGTGCCAGTAGAGACTTCCAGGTAAGTTAAAGGAGTAATTAAACAGATAAAGTAGGAACACAGACAGTGGCAACCCAAAGGACATAGAGAGAGGGATGTGAGAGTGAGGCTGGGTTTGGCGAGGGTGGCTGGGTGGGTGTGTGTGGGGGGCAATGGCCAGGTGGTCTGAGATGGCAGAGGCCAGATCAATTGGGGGATATGCAGGGAAGGAGTTCTTCTGGATTTCATGCCAAGCACAAGAAGAAGCTATTGAAGGGTTCCAAGCAGAGGACAGACACTCTCTAATTTACCTTTTTTCAAAAAATAAATTACTCTGGCTGCCAAACAGAGAATCGGGGGGTGGGGCACGGGAAGTACTGCAATTGTACAGGAAAGAGAAGCTAGTACCTTGCACTAGGCAGGGTGGTGAGAAAGAAGGGAATGGATCTGGACATATGTGAGAAGTAGACCCAACAGGGCTTGCTAACAACTGAATTCAAGGGACGAGGGAATGGGATGGAAGACAACTCCCACGTTTTTTATCTGAGCATCTGCGTTTACTACGGGCCACTCCCTGAGGTGTGGAAGCCTGGGGGAGGGAGAGGTTTGGCAGATCCCCAAATCTCCTGTAGGGACACATTAGGTGTGAGGTTTGTATGTTTTTAACTTAAGTTTTTATTCTTCCAGGACATAAACAAAGATAAGTCAGACCACAAAAGGAGTTGAATGTTAAACATTTTTCAAAATCTTGTATATTCTAGTTGCCCCTTTAATGCCCCAGGAATTTGAATACAATGGGCGTGAGTAGCAAACTCTCAAAACAGTGCATTTGGTGAGAGGCTCGCTAAAAACAAAACTGCACGCTCCTGTTTTTCTACTTCTCTGATCCTTGCAGGGGGATGTGCTTGTGGGAGAAAAACTTCATGGCCTCAGAACGTGAAGGAGCAGGGTGGACCGACCGCAGAGATCCCTATACTCCGCCGTTACCATCTCCCTCCGAACCCAGCCTTCCGCGGCCACCCCCGACCGCACTCATCTGCGCCCCCGCCTTGGAAGGTCGGCCGCAGAGACCACCAAGGAGATGGCGGGTTTTATCCGGACCCTCGGGCGAGAAGCGTGCACCGGGCTTTCCGAAGAGGGCGAAGGCGCTCGGCCGTCTTGCATTGCCAGGCCGTGCCGGCAGACAGCCTCCCGGGCAGTGCCTCTCCGACACCCACACACTCAGACTCACACTCCCGCACACACGCGCGCTCGCACGGCCCGCTCCAACTTGAAGCAAGGGGTTTTCTCCCAAGGCGGAGGAAATGTGTAGACGTCCTGGTGTATTTTCCTTTTGTTGCTTGGTGTCTGCTCCCCCCGCCCCGGTGCCGTCCCGCGAGGCCTCGGGTTCCTCGCCTCGGCCCACACACCCGGCACCCCGCGAGCGCGGCGGGATGCGGCGGGGCCGTGAGCCCGGGATCGCCCCGCGCCCCGGGCCTGGACTGCAGG
This sequence comes from Tursiops truncatus, assembly GCF_011762595.2. Lineage (NCBI taxonomy): Eukaryota > Metazoa > Chordata > Mammalia > Artiodactyla > Delphinidae > Tursiops > Tursiops truncatus. The sequence goes on from NC_047035.1 coordinate 124,794,121, forward strand.
GCCCAGGGCTCCACGCGGGGTCGCAGCAGGAGGCGGCGGGTCCACGACGGGGCGCGGGCCGGGTCAGCACTTACCTGCGGCGACTGCGGGCAGGGCCGCGGGCGCCTGGGACGCGGGGCTGCGCGCGGACCGGGAGGACAGCGGCGGATCGGGGCCGGGCAGCCCCTCTGCCCTCCGCCCCTGCGCCTCGGGCCGCGCGCTGGGGCCGGGCCGGGCCAGACGCACTTCCTCAATCCTGAGGAGGGCGGGCGGCGGGCGGCGCGAAGAGCGAGCGGGGCGAGGGTCAGCCGCTGAGAGGCCTCCCCACAATGGGCACGAGGAGTCCCTGCGGCCGCCAGCCTCAGTTTCCCTCACCGTAAACCCCGGGTGATCACACTCATTGCTCCCGCCCGGGTGACCACAGGGCCCGCGGGAGACCTTCTAGCGCGAGGTCTCCTCCAAGTTTGGGTACCCTGCTCTCCACGCGGGGCAGGAGCAGCGGTGAGATTGGTTGGTTTTCGGCTCAACCCAGCTTTCCCTGCCCCTCTGTTCCGCTCAGCAGCAAGATTCGCTGATGAACTTCTGACTAGTATATGTGGGTCGTAGATTCTGGCAGTAAATATTAAAAAGACGGGAATTTTCATTTGTGTACACCTCTTTATAGAGCAGACTAGAAATATGTAATTTTAAAGCTTTAATAGTTTGCAAACTATTCCAGTTTGGTGGAAGGTGGAACCCCTTCCACCACATGAATTTACTACTTTAATTATGGATATATACAAAGATGTCACTGGTGAATCATTTTAAATTGTCTGGGTTTTTTTTGGTGGGTGGTGTGGTAGATAAACATGAGGGAGTGTAGACAATTTATTATGTTTCAACCTAATATAAGTATGTTACCACCATTGAGGCCATTATCCAAACGCAGATCATAAAGATGCACGTCCATGCTTGCAGGCAGGCATCGGATTCGGCTCCACGTGCCCACCGGGGAAAGAGAAACATGCTTGGAAAAAAGCGGATGGTTCTGCACCCTGGCAGGACCCGCACCCCAGGCTCCTCCTATGTAATGTTATGACTGGAACATTCTCAAGGAACAGAGACAAATTGCCACCACTGCTATTTCACAAAAGCCGGGCAGCTGCAGCTCCACCCCCACCCCCACCTCCACCTATGACCTTGCAGACAATCCAGGCAGTGACCACTTGGACAAGCTCCTTGGGCCCCTGTTTGCCGAGGTGGCCACGGGGCAGCTTAGCTTTGCTCCCTAGAGGCTGCCCCTCCAGCTCTCCTAGACCAGACGCCCTTCCAAAAGGGTGGGTGCAGTTTTGCAATCCTGCCCTCACCACTGCGGTTCTAATTCCAGTATGCAAAAGGAGGCAGTATCATTGCTACCGAAAAGTCCCTAATAAATTGCAGGGCGTGGCGTCCACGGTTCTGGGTGAGCCAGGCGATGGCGGTGAGGCTCCCCCTGCAAGGCGCGCGGCTCTGCCATCTAGCGATACCGTGAGGAAGCGCACGCCCAGTGCGCCGACCAGGGAGCTGACATAGCCCACGGGGATGGGGGCAATTCAATTTCCCTCTTATTTTATTTATTTATTTATTTATTTATTTATTTATTTATTTATTTATTTATTTATTTATTTATTTATTTATTTAAACATCTTTATTGGAGTATAGCTGCTTTACAATGATGTGTTAGTTTCTGCTTTATAACAGTGAATCAGCTGTACATATACATATATCCCCATATCTCCTCCCTCTTGCGTCTCCCTCCCACCCTCCCTATCCCACCCCTCTAGGTGGTCACAAAGCACCGAGCTGATCCCCCTGTGCTATGCGGCTGCTTTCCACTAGCTATCTATTTTACATTTGGTAGTATATATAAGTCCATGCCACTCTCTCATTTCATCCCAGCTTACCCGTCCCCTCCCCATGTCCTCAAGTCCATTCCTACGTCTACGTCTTTATTCCTGTCCTGCCCCTAGGTTCTTCAGAACCAATTTTTCCCCCTTAGATTCCATATATATGTGTTAGCATACGGTGTTTGTTTTTCTCCTTCTGACTTACTTCACAGTGTATGACAGACTCTAGGTCCATCCACCTCACTACAAATCACTCAATTTTGTTTCTTTTTATGGCTGAGTAATATTCCATTGTATATATGTGCCACATCTTCTTTATCCATTCATCTGTTGATGGACACTTAGGTTGTTTCCATGTCCTGGCTATTGTAAATAGTGCTGCAATGAACATTGTGGTACATGACTCTTTTTGAATTATGGTTTTCTCAGGGCAATTTCCTTTTTTTTTTTTTTTTTATGTATGCGGGCCTCTCACTGCTGTGGCCTCTCCCGTTGTGGAGCACAGGCTCCGGATGTGCAGGCTCAGCGGCCATGGCTCACGGGCCCAGCAGCTCCGCGGCATGTGGGATCTTCCCAGACCGGGGCATGAAACCGTGTCCCCTGCATCAGACTCTCAACCACTGCGCCACCAGGGAAGCCCCAATTTCCCTTTTAAATGAGCTTGGGAATTGGCTTGGAAGTGTCTCCACTGTAGAAAATAGCCAGGACACTTGTCACATGGGTGGCCTGTTTTGAGCTGGTTGTATCCCAGCATTTAACTCTATCCATTGGCATGTGTTACAGGTTTGCATGAGGTGACTGCTACAGGTCAGTTAAGATTTCTTTCTGCTTCTTGACCCCCGCTGACCAGCATCTCATGTTGAATAGGCTCCTCCTAAGGTGGGGTCAGTTGGAAGCTACCTCCCTGACCTGCCCTTTCTGCTTTCTGAAGGTATAGTGATTGACTGACCCCTCAGTTCTTCACCTCCCTTCAGCTGGGTATTCTGTTTCCTCAGACATTTCTCCTTGGACACTTAAAAAATGTCCCTAATTATCCACCTTCAAGCTCAAGTCAGCCACATGCTAGGAGCAAGAACATTAAAAGGGCTTGGTCCACCATCAGGAGAAGCTAGGGCATTCCAAAGGGTCCACTTTTAGAGAATGTGCCAACCTACTGTGCCCCACCCCGACAGGCACACAAGGGCAGGTGTGTACACACACACATGTACACACACCACAGCCAGTATATGTCCTCAGAATGGTTACCTTCATGGTAAAACTTCATGGTAAACCAAATGAAGGTAATGCCATTTTCCTTGAATTTTCTGCTCACATTTTGATTGGGAAATGGGAGGTTTCTAAATGCATTAAAGCATACACAAGTGCATATATTAAAAGGGATCTGATCCAAGCCTCCCTTAAATTTTCTCTGAAAGGGTGGAGCTTTACCTCTACATGGCCAAAATGATATGGACTCTCAACACGAGAGGCATGGTTGAACTTGGTGGACCTAACCAAGTACAGGAATGTTCTCGATCCAACTTCAGTGTCAGCATATGACTTGGTGATTGAGGCTTACTGGTTTGAAGCCTTAGAAACTTTAGGTAAATTAAACCCAGACACCGAGATCCTCGTGGAGAAGTGGCAAAAATGGATGCTTGTGCACACAGTTGCAAGATACAGTGTCTTCCCTAAATCCCCGTGCAATCTTCCCCACCATTTCCCACACTCACATCTCTTCATCACTTTATGATAAAAAGGGACTGAGTCAGCTCAGATGACAGCTTCAACTTCACCAACTAAGATGCAGAGCCTCTGAGGCCAAGCTTGCTGCCTGGTCCACCCCCAAAACCATAGAAGTGAGTTTCACACTCAAGCTAAGAGTGGGACTTGATGGATTGAGCAAATGTAATTTTGTCCTTAAGTGATTGATACCACTTTATTACAAGCCATTTTGTACCAAAGTTCTAAGAAAAAGGTCAGCCTCAGAATGAAAAGGGGTCTGATCTTTAAATGAAAAAACATAATTTTCTCAAATATCTGATTTTATTTTATAGTTGTTGCATTGTTGAACACAATCTGCAGTTAGGGTCAGAATTCCCAGGCCAGTAGATTTTTTAAACCATACCACAGGAGTAAACCTTAACAGAAGTGAAATCTAATACTATATAGATAAATACAGTATATTACAGAAGGTTAAATACATCACCTCTGTTTACTTACAACTATAAAAAGATACATTATACCAATTATAAATAATGTAGCATTTCATATTAAAGGCATTATTGTACAATGAAAGAATAAGAACCCTCTAATGTATTATTATCAAGGTTAGTGTTTATAGTTACTTGAGAAAAATCCTGAAAATTCAGTGTATGAAGTCAAATCCTGATTTAACAAGTGACTGATAGTCTAAGTGATGTGTTAACTGATTGAGAGAAGGTGAATTGCATAGTGCATATTTCCACCAAGAATGATAACCTCACTTCACCTAAGACTTTCTCTATACATACACTGGTTTTGACACTGACCTCCATTTTATTACTACCGCCCCAATTTAATTCTCAAACATAACTTAATTCTCAAACATAAGCACCGTTAGAAAAGTACTAGTTAGTAATAGTAAAAGTATCTGAATAACACAATTTCAGTTTGGTTTTGTGTTTTTAAAGCTATATGGGAACACTTTCAGTTTTCCAAGTTAAAACTTGGAATTGCACATCCTTTGGATACACAGAGGAAAAGAAAAATTCACAACCTGTTATTGCTGTGCTCAGGCCACTGTAGTAGCAGACCCAGTTCCTCCATGAAGTCCAGATGTTATTTGTTAATCAATCACTAATTAATATCAAAGTAGGACTTTGAAAAACCAGGGCTGTATTATAACAGCAGTCTTTTCAGTTGTGTATGTCTTACTAAAGTGTTGATACCCCAACTGGAGAAAAGGAAAACTACATAGGCAAGTGGTAGAAATGCATAATTGGGAAAAGCAAATTATGGCTCTAATTTGTAAAATGTGGGACTTAATGATCCTAGGATTTGCTATACTGTTGTAGTGTTAGAGCACTGGGTCTTTAGCAGCGATGGTGACACTAGTGACATTTCCTGCCTAAGAAAGTGCCTTGGTTAAGGTAGACAATGACATAGCATTAGATAAGCTCTTTGGGCTGTTGATTTGGTCACATTCCAAAGGCAGTATTGGTTTTAAGCTGAGTTCCATTGTCAATGTCAACATACAGTCCTTGAAGACCATTCACATCCAAGGCCTTCAGGACCCTTCCATGGTACGTGCTTCCCCAAAGCTCCCCACATCTGATACTCCCAACCTTGTTTTTAACTTTTTTTTAAACTTACTGCTATTCCTTCCCACTGAATGGTAGGAGGGGCTTGTTCTGTGGGCAGGTAACACTGAGGAACCCGCAGGTACAGAGCCCTGTTTGCAGAACACGCAGGGATTTTTTTTTTCCAAATTCTTACTGAAGTCAGAGTCAACAAAGCATTTTTAAGCTACTGCTCGATACTTCAAATACCACTTCCTGTTGACAACACCCTGAGCCTCCTCACTGTCCCCGGGATCTGGTGGAAAGTGGAAAACAGAAATGGCCACTAGTCCCATCCCCAAGCAGGACTACAATTTCACACACAACATTTTGGTCAATAAAACAGGAGTGTGAGAGGAAAATAAAAATCGTTCAAATCCAGTAGATTTAAAGTCTCCAGAAGAAAGCATCCCAGGAAGGTCAGAATGTAGGTTTCTCTTCAGCAAGTTAGATCTGCCACATTCAGCTGTCAGATGTTTGAGGAAGGAGCCTGCCTTTCCTTCAGGGGTCCTTGTCGTCGAGTTTGATGGTGACAGTTTTCACTTCTGTGTATTCAGCCAGCGCATATTCACCTCTGTGATCACAGAAAAGAGGGAGATATAACATGGGCAGGCACTTAGCCATTCTGTGTGAACCGAGTTCTAATGCTTCACAGGCTAGTACTCTGTTGGGCAGTCTGGAGTCTGTGCAAAGGCCAGAATGTGAGGACTTAATAGAGTCTAAGGACTGTAAGACCATTAGTAAGTTTAAGTACCTGGATATGTAACTGAAGGTTAAATGTCAAGTTTTGTGTGTGTGTGATGCTTCTGAAATATTCAGAAGGACTAAGGGTTTGCCTTCAAAGGATGAAGGGGATTTAAAACAAAGTGGTAAATCCCTGGGTGGAGCTGCTTGAAGAGACAGAAGAGGCAGAGGCCCGAAGCTATTGACCGGGTATGTGGCCAGAGCATCCATGTTGGGCAGGGACATAGAGGACCTGGAGCTGGGGACCAGCTGTAAGAAGAGTGAGGCCAGTATGGAGCGGCAAGGGGCGCGGACGTTAGCAGAGGGGACATGAGGAAGTCCGCAGCCTTTGAGTCCATGTTTCTGGTATACATCCTTTCCTTAAGTCTTGCAGAGCCCAGTGACCCATCTCAGGCATCATGAGTCATCCTTAGGGCAGATCCCCTTCCCAGAACCGAGAGGTGGCTTTGGATCGATTTAAAAGCCTCTACAAGACTTGCTCTGCCATTATGTAAATAAGAATGTGCACCTGTTTAGGAAAAGAGGTGGCCATGGAGGCTCTGTAGCTAGAAACACTCGAGACAGAATCCCATCTCATCCCTTAGACCAGAGCTTCTCAAAGTGTGGCCCCCAGACCAGCAGCACCAGCCTCACCTCAGAACTTGCTCGAAATGCAGAGACTCAGGTCCCCCAGACCTACTGTGGTAGGCAGAATAATGCCCCCCCTCAAGGCGTTCACATCCTAATTCTCTGAACCTTTGAAAATATTAGGTTATATGACAAAGGGGAATTAGGGTTGCAGATGGAATTAAAATTGCTAATTAGCTGACTCATGTCAGATATTTATCCTTCAGAACCGTGAGATAATACATTAATGTTGTTTAAGCCACTAATTTTGTGGTTATTTATTGTAGCAGCAATAGAAAATTAATACTCCTACTGAACCTAGGGGTGGGGCCCAGAAATCTGTGCCTTAACAGCCAGGGGATTCACAAGCCATGGGATTCTGAGGTAGCTCAAGCTGGATAACTACTGGCTTGGATCTATGCAGTTAAGGCAAGTTTTTTTGCCTTCCCTGAGCCTCAATATCATCATCTGTAAAATTGGAATACCATCACCTCCCTACAGTTATAATGATTAGAGTTGATTCAAATAGAGCAAATTTACCTACTATGTGCTAGGTAAAAAGTAAATGGTAGAAAGTAATATTATTATTTTATTGTTAATATGTCATTGAGTTCTTTGGTAGTGTCCTAAAACAAAGTTCAAGAATGATACATGACAATGGGTGAATTATTTTGTAATTTTTTCTAAACATAACAAAATATAAAAGCCATATACAGAATGCTAAATTCAACTTTTGCAGAGCAGAAAACTCCATTAAAAAACCCAAAGGCAAATTATAAACTAGAAAAAAATTACATTTACAACACTGTGTGAGAAACGTAGTGCTGTTTTCCTTAATACACAAAAAGCTCTTACAAACCAATTTAAAAAAACAAATGGAAAAATCAACAAACGACATGAATAGTCAGTTTGCAGAAGAAAAATAAAGATTACCAATAAGTGTTAATAAGGTGCTCAACCCCTTACAATTAAAGGAATGCTAACCAAAAGAGTGGGAGCCCATTTTTCATTTGCTGGATTACCCAATTTTGGGAATTTATTCTGAGAACAATTCCCCACAAGTGCATAAAGATTTATGCGCAAGGAAGAACATCAGCATGGTCTGTAGCAGCAAAACCCCTTGGAAATAACTCAAAAGTCCATCATAGGAGACCACCAATAAAAAGAAGGTTAGGATATCCAAAACCCATTCTTAAGAGCAAAAAGTATTTTCCTCCCAAGTCATTTGAAAACAGAAAAAAACCACATGTTTACATCCATTGTATGTATAGAAAATGTACAATAACCTTTAAAAATGAGCACATCGTATTGTACTGTAAAAATTCAACGCAGTTAATGATTTCTCAACTGCATAAAGAAAGAAAAGCAAACCAAGTGATAAAATCATGCTGAATTAGCACATAACTAGTAAGTCCAATATGAAATCACTCCTGTAAGATTAAGTGCATGAATCACCTCATTCTTTTTATTCCTGCAGTCACCGCCCTAGTTCAAGTTCTTGTCATTCTTATTTGACCCCCTGTGGCCCTTCCTAAATGGTTTCTCACCCAGTTGTGACCGCCTTGGCGCTCACTCATCCATAAGCTCAGCCTTTCTCCCATTGGACCTCACCAGAATGTTGGGGGCATTGGCACTGCTGTTTATAGAGTTCACTACTGTGTGCTCAGAGCCTAGCATGTGCCTGGGGCATCAAAGGTGCTCAGTAAATATATGCCAGTGAACAAATGAACAAGTGAACAAAATGAATAAAATGGATGATGGGACAGTGGTTACCTCTAACAAATGGGATTGAGGGTCAGGGGAGGGAGACCTTGACTTCCCACGTGTCTCTACAGTGTGCATTTTTTTTTGTTACTATATTGCAAAGCAAAACAAAGAACTAAGAAAAGTGTCCAGGAGGAAGAGAAATTGCAGGCTTCATCCCAAGACCTGTACAGGGAGAGATCCCAGAGGGGCCGGTGGGTGGGCGGCAGATAGCCAGTCCCACCCAGGCGGCCGGGGATGGGGAAAACCATGGAATCCACCGCATAGTGCTCCAGCATAAAAAAGGGGAACTCACTGCAACGTGAAGACATTAATTAGAGACAACTGAAAACGGAAATTTGTTTTCAAGCCAGCTTCCAGTCTCCTTGTGAATTATGTTAAAGTACTTTATCAAAAGCTTTGGGAAAATATATGCCAAGGGTGGAAAAAACAGACAAAAGTCCCAATTTTGGCTAACCGGCAGGATGACACACGGACTGAGTGCAGCGGATACTCCCCTGCCCTGTTCTGCAGCGGGCAGGCGGTGCCACCGGGGATGCGGAGGGAGATGCAGGTGAGAAAAGCACTAATAGTGGGTGTGAGTCAGTTGCCTAGAAGTCAGGTGGGCCCCACACACCCTTACTGCATCCAAGGACATCTGCTTTGGGGATTGAAGTTCTTGCTGTGGGAGGAGGCTGTGCCTGGCCTCTGTGAGGAAGGCCTTGTGGGGTTCTGGGTCCCCCAGCTGTCACAACCTGACTGGTTGAAGCAGCAGAGCGAGGAGACAAATGACTCTGTGTACCCTGGCTGGCTTCATCCCAGGTGGCTCACAGAGGTGACCCCTGCTGAGCAAGGCCCTGTGGTGTGGTGGGTTTAAGAGTTCAATCCCAACTCTGTCACTTACTGGTAGTGTGACCTGGGTAAGGCACAGGACCTCTCTGGGCATCCCTTGAGTTTCCTCATCCAAAAACAGGGGTAGCAGTAGTACCTACCTGCAGTAGACTGAACATGTGTGTCCCCCTGAAATTCAAATGTTGAAGCCCTAATCCTTAATGTGAAGAAATTAGGAGGTGAGGCCTCTAGGAGGTGATTAGGTCAAGAGGGTGGAGCCCTCAAGAATGAGATTAGTGTCCTTATAAAGGAGACCCCAGAGAACACTTTCTTCGGGACACAGAGAGAACACGGCTGCCTGTGAACCAGGAAGAGGGTCCTCAACAGACACCTGGATATTGAGCCTCCAGAAGTGGAGAAATAAATGTTTGTTGTTTAAGCCACCCAGTCTACTGTATTCTGTCCCAGCAGCCTGAATGGACTCAGATTATCCCAGGGACTGTTGTAAGGACGGCATGCCTTAACATGTGCAAGGCTCTCAGATAGAGGTCGGCAGAGTCTGTGCTCAGCAAATGTCAGCTGTGGCCAGTGCTATTGGTGGGCCCTAGAGGTGATGCAGGTAATCCCAGCCCAGGTCTCATGTCCCTGGTGGACAGGTGAGTGTGAAGAGGTAATGAACAGAGGCTCACAGAACACAACACAAACAAGCCATTCAACAGAGGGCACAAGGTTTCTGTAAAGGGTCTTCATGGCCAAGAATTTACTGAGGTTCTGGAAGGTCAAACCAATTTTAGGAATTAGGGGGACACAAATGGACACACTCTACTCAGATGTTCAGATGGCTCTGCTGTATTGCCACGAGTCAGGATGAATGAGAAAGAAGGACTGAGAAGGGGGAAGGGCCCCCAATTCCCTGGAGACTGGTCAAGAGCATTTGCTCAGGGATGGAAGCCAGCCCCGTTCATTCCTTCATACATCTTGATTAAGAATCTGGAAGGGTAGCTGCCCAAAGGCCCCACTAAGGCCCAAGCCAAGGGGAAGCATTTGAGTGCTCCTACTGGAAGATGTACAAATAAGTACGAAGTGATGCATCTGTATATAAATAATACAAACTGTTTAAATAAGAGGAAGAGCTCAGAGTCCTTTGAGATGTTCCAGGAATGACCCTGTGTGTTGTCACAGATGGTTTCCCTGGGAAGATTGATCCTACAAGCTATTTGTCCACAAAGGCTAATAAAACCCCAACGACCACCAAGAAAGATGTGGGAGAGAAGGCAGCATCTGGCTGGAAACCACAGCGTGCCTACCCCCAGAACACTCCATCCAGCTCTAGGCCTGGGTCTTTTATCTTGGGCCAGACACAGAAGATCCATCCATTAGTCTAGGTCTATGGAGCACAATCTCCCAAAGGGCAAGACAGAAGGGCACCATGAAGGAGTGTGCGGTGGGTTTGACAGAGGCTCGGAGGTCCAGCATGTTGCAGTATCCCTCTGAAAAGGTACTGAGGAGGAGCCAGAGTCACCCACGCTCTGTCCCTGGGAACTTACTTATGGGCAGAAGGGCCACAGCCTGACCTGGGAGACAGCCCATCCTCCCTGCTGAGGGCCAGGGTTTGAGTGAGTAATGACATCCTGCGTCTGGTGGAAAGTGCACTTCCCAGCTTTGCCCTGTCCTGCAGTGAGCCTAGGTCAAGTACCTACTGAACATCTCCACATGGGATGGGTACTGGGGAGGACACATATGCTGAGGCTGGGGGTCGGTCCTGGGGTGGCGTGAGGATGAGGGTAGGGAAGGGCAGGAAGGGGAGAGAAGATGGGGGACACGGCCCAGCCCAGGGGGAAAGCACAGCACAGGGGAGAGCTCAGTGGACTGGAGGGTGGGCCACCATTCACCATACACTGCGGACCTAGTGTATCTTTTATCGGCCCTGCTGACAGGCATGGAGTGACAGAAACACTTACAGTTCTCTGCCATTCCCCGACATTTTAAAGCCACCAAATGGAGCCTGTGCGTAGATGGCATTGTAGCAGTTGATCCTGGAGAGAGAATAAAGAGAAGTTCAGGGTCACCAGGAGAGGACCCAGCTGGACCTCAGGTGTTGCAGCTACTAGGCACTTGGTGTAGAGCGTCACCTAAAGGAGACTTTTTGTCAAGGTTTTAATCATGAAAACAGTGTTTTTGATCTCTGCCTTCTTGCTCTTACCACCAGAAACTAAAATTTGAATATTCTGAAGTATAAAGCTTCTCACTGGGATAGGAAGGGAATGACAAAGGGAGAAAAAGGGAGAGGAAAATTATGGCGAAGGGAATAAGAATTAGCTCTGAAATGAGACAGGCCTGACCTCAAAGTTCTCCTGATTCTTGGCCTCCAATTCATATTTATCTTCTAATATTATCTTTAAAATGGGGATAGTGTAATCAGCAGAATTATTGGCGAAACAGGAACTTTCATCCATACTTTGCACAAGAGCATGTGCTGCTCTTAGAATTAGAATAAAAAATAAGGGGTGGCCCAACACGGTGGTCAAGAGCATGGGCATCAGAGCTGGACAGTTGATCCTGAGCTCTGCTCTGCCACATACTAGCTGTGTGACCCTGGGCAAGTCACACAGTCTCTCTGTCTCTTGATTTCCTCATCTGTGAAATGGGGGCGATAACAGTACCCCTCTCAGAAGGTGGTCATGAGGATGGAGCAAAGTGCTTAGACAGTGCTTGGCGCATAATGTACAACTAAAAGCTCTTTGTTAACAGAAGGGTAAGGAAGCCAGCTGGCCAGCAGCTCAGGGGGGCCGAGCACTCATGCTCTACTCACCAGACAGTTCCAGACTCTAATGCGGAAGCCAGCTTCAGTGCTTTGTCGAGGTTTTTTGTGAACACAGCTGCTGTTAGTCCGTATTCAAGGCTATTTGCTCTTTTTATCACTTCTTCGATATTTTTGAACTTCAGTATTGGCTGCACCGGTCCAAAAATCTATGATTAATTGGAAGAATGGCAGTGAGAACCTGCTGGAATGAAGCATGTATGCCCTGAGCAGGCACTTCCTTCGTTTATGCTTTTTTCAAACACCCACAGTGCTCACACGCACGAAGAAGATAACTGAAGGAGAGAGTCCAAACATCTTTTTAGCTGTGTGATGGCTGAAATCCCAAGGGAAAGACTGAATTAAACAAAAATAAAAAATAACAACCAAAATAATACGTTGGGTCGAAGCTCTCTCAATGTGGTCAGGGCTTCTAGAAGCCCCAGCTTCAAGCTTTGGAGGAGCCCCTGCATGCTGGGATGCACTGAAGACAAAACCTTGGAAGTCATTCTTGGAAAGTTATTGTGAAGGGTGTTTGCAGGCACAGACTGCAGGCCCTGGTCTTTTGGTGCTGCATTTTCTATCAATGAAGATGACCTAAAATGTTTCCCTAATAACTCCCAGGGGAGGGGATGAGGCAGTGTTCCTCACCATCTACAACATAGCAAAGGAAAGGAAAGAGCTACAGGCTGAACATTTAAAGGTGATTTTGAAAGGAGCTTGTAACTGATTCAATGCTCAGCACCATAGCCCAGCAGGACAGGGTCAGCCTGCTGAAATACCTGCCCTGGTTCCCACAGAGCTTGTCATAGAGAGGTTTAAAGAGCTGAGTCTCATGCCATCAGGGTACAGTTAGTAACGCATAAAAATCTCAAGGAGAAAGTGTATAAAAGGCTCGAACCGGGAAGACTTAGGCAATGATTCACTCTTTCGTGTGCCCCAAAAGGCCACATTCCGGGGTCCAAGCACCTGGGACTCAGGTGGGAACCAGTTGTAACTAGCTTAACAGTGGCACTGAAAGACACGGTTAGAATTATGCTCTTATTGGGGGTCATCTTAATTTCCACCATTTCTAAGGATGCCCATGATGGAAAACTTCAAAGAGACTTCTAGCCAGGACATATTTTTGGAATGAACACTTGTCATTTAAGTTCGGTCTGGGGGAACTGAAGGCAGCTTTGGGCCCTGAATCCATGGCTCAATTCCTGACAAAATGCACAGGTTGCAATGGCCCTCCACCCTAGGCTAACCTGAGGACATGTTAGAAGACAGAAGAGGGATTGTTGTTCCCCGGAGACAATGAGCAATGGGTGGAACTGGGGGCTAGGACAAACTCTACACAGGGCTCAGGGGTCCCAGGAGCAGGACGGCTTCCCAAAGGACCCCTAAGGAGAGGGAAAAGGCCACAGGAAAAAGGAAAACAGTCCCTTCACAAAGATTTCTGGGATCCCTGGGCCCTGGAGAAGACTCAGGTTTGAAAGGTCCAGCCCCCTTCCCCACCCCCCTGGGCCCCAGCTCAGCACAGGGCCCCACAGGACATGGTTTTTCCTGCAGCCCCAGTACCTCCTCTTTGGCGATCCGCATGGTGTCGGTAACTTCTGAGAAGACAGTGGGTTTGATGAAGAGCCCCCTGTCTTCCATGGCCGAGCCCCCATATTCCAGCTTGGCTCCCTCCTTCTTTCCACTCTCAATCAGATCGAGGATTTTGTTGAACTGCTTCTGGTCAATCTGTAAAACAGTGAGAGGTAAGCCCGGCTTCCTTCTGGGAGGTGACTACCAACTTATGTGTCCAACGGCCTCCTATGTGATCACTGTCCTACCCATCATGTTTTGGCCAAGAAAAAATTGATGTACCAGATGTTCCCTGTATGCAAATATTCCTCCGATGCACAAATCTGGGCTCTTTGGAGCAGGGGAGAGATGGGCTTTTCTCATCCTCTCCAGGTGTAGGTTTATTCATACACCCTCCATGCTGTTAAGCAAATCTGTGGGTGAAACAAGATCTGAAGTAGTCAAATTCTTTGTTCTAACTCTTCCATCCTTCTAGGGTTGCCAGATTTAGCAAATAAAACCACAGGATGCCCAATTAAATTTGAATTCCTAAAAAGCAATGAATGATTTTTAAAGTATAAGCATATCCCAAACAATACTTGGGAAACACTTACACTAAAAATGTATTCACTGTTTATTTGAACTGGGTGCCATGTATTCTAACTGGCCACCCTGCACCCTGCTCCTAGGGCACCAACAGTTATTGGAATTCTCCATCCAGAGTGCAGAGAAGTGAGAAGTAAATCTGACCACCTTACTCATCACCCCTGGACACAGAGTAGAGGCTCAAGGTGAGGTAGAGGGGCTGCTCCTGGTTGATGGGGAGCCAGCTCGTCAGAAGGGCTCCATCTTCTGTCACCTTGTTTAGGGGTCTCCTGGGCTGGGGTGTACCCTGTACCACCAGCCTAACACCCAGCTTGTGGATGTTGTATTCGACCGGCTGGCAAAGGGCACCTCTCTGGGAGACTCAAGGGGGGAAGTGCTCTTCCCACCAAAAGTGATCCCTCTTCCCAAATCCGTGGGAACCCTGTTCTTGACCCTGACCCTGTTGCAAATCCCCTCCCTCTGGCTGGGAGAGACAGAGCTTTGTTAGATAGGTTTGCTATAGCTGTGACTTTCAGATAAAAAAGTGGTTTAATTTAAGCAAATTTGAATAAAAAAATAAGCAAACCCAATGGTGCATTTGGATGACTGTCTGTCCCTGAGGAGTAGGCTGGCTTTATTGGAAGGGGTGGGCACAAACCATGCAAGCCCCTTGACCAGTCATCTTATGAAACGTGGATCCAGTGTTAAAACACCAAGTTGGATCCATACCTCACACTCTGTACCAGGATAGATTCCAGGTAGATCAAAGACTTAATCATGAAAGATGAAATCATAAAAAGTTTTCAAATTCTCTCATGTGGGAGAATGCCTCCATAAGTTTGGAGTGCTGATGGCCTTTCTATGGCTTGAAATCCAGAAGCCAAAAGAAAAGATTAATAAATTTGAGAATGTAAAAAAAAAAAGAAGGCAAAAACAGCATAAGCAAAGTCAAAGGGCAAAACAACAAACTGGAAAAAATTGACATATCATAGAAATAGCGCTAGTATGTAAAGAATTCTCTCTAGTATGTAAAGAATTCTTAGAAGTGACAAAAAAATGATCAGCAGTACAAGAGAAAAATATGCAAAGCACTTGCACAGTTGATAGAAAAGTAAATATAAATGGCCTTTAAACATGATAAACATGATAACAAATGGCCTTTAAACATGATAAGATGTTCTACCTTACTCATTATAAGAGATATATGTACATTAAAAACAAATGAGATATCATTTTTAACTATCAGATGGGCAAAACTCCATACATATTCTGTTAGTAAGGCTGGAGAAACAGGCAAGCTCATACAAGGTTGGCAGGAACGTAAGTTGGTTCATGTTTTTGGAAGGTAATTTGGCAATGCTTGTAGAAATCATAAATGTGCTCTCACTCAGCAGTCCCACTTGGGCAATCCCTCCTGTGGATTTCCTTGTGTATGTGTGGAATGACATACTCTGTGGCACCGTGCGTGACCGCACACACCCACATACTCATCAGTACGTGTTACTTGAATTCTGTTGGATTCATACAGTGGAAGTGTATGTACATATAAAAAAGAACAAGGCAGGTTCCCATGGTTTGGTATGATATGGAAAGCTCTTCATGTTTCTTGTTAGGGGACAAAAATCAAGGTGCAAAACAGTACTGTGTATAGATATTTTGAGTAAAAACAAGGGAAACCAGAATTCATATTACATTCTTGTATACATACTCAGTTTTGCTTGTATATACAGAAATTCTGGAGAATTTTTTCTAAGAACTAAGAACACAGGATACCCATGGATGGAAGGGTAAAAACCATGCCTATGAAGGAAACTTTTTCACTACTGACCTTTATATGTCTTTTGGGTTTTGACCGTGTGTTAAGTACTGCCACCTAAAAAGTAACTCAAACTGCAGCATATCTCATAATATCTCAAGGTTCCCTCAACTTCTCTCTGGGAAGTCTTAACCAAGTCTTGGGTTAAAAGTGCCAGGATTGCTCTCTCCTCCTCCTTGGAGACCAAGAGGCTTGTGGGGCTTCATCAAACTACAGACCCTCAGCGGCCACTGACCATGTTCTGCCTCCAAGACTGTCTGTCCTGAAGCCAGCGGAGGGCCCCATGGAAACTCTACCGTCCAGACTCAACTCTTCCTGGCAAGTCCGTGTGAATGTGTTGTTTAAATCTAATAATCCTCCATGAATGTCAGCTGGTGCCTCACAGTGCAAGAGAAGGACCTGCTGGGAAGTGAAGGCTGCACCAGGGCACAGCACCAAAGACGGAGAAACAGGGTCCTGCAGACGGCCAAGGCTGTGAGTGGCTCTGCCGGAGAGGAGAGGACAGAGAGGATGCAGGACCCCGCCCCCCACCAGGTGGCCTGCGTGAGTCTGTGCATATCTTTGCTCAGTTGCCAAACAAACCTGAATAATTCTGGAGTGTTCTGGCTGCCTGCAGTGGACACCTATCTGGTCAGCTAGCTGTTTTACAGGCATGAGACAGACAGAACTATTTAGACAGCTGTAAATCCTCTTGGAGTAAAGCCTTATTAACGTAGATGAAAAAGCACTTTGGCAGAAAAAAAAACCCCAACAACATCCTAAAATAATATGCTGAGGTTAGATGGCTTAAGTGAGTTTTCAAAAGGACTTTCAGCAGCAGCATCAAAAGCACTGATGAAATCAACACCACTGTGCTGTTTTGGAAGAGATTTCTATATCTGGCTTCAAAAGTCAAGCCTGAAGCCTTGGAAAGAGACTTATGAATAATGATGGGGTAAAAGGGATTCCTTAGAATGGGATCAGCTCACATATTTCCCACGGATTCTGGGTTAGCTTTACAATCACAGCAGATTTGATAATGACTTGTGGCCATGTCTGTATTCATACCTGAAATCCAACCAAGGCCGATGGACAACTTTGTGTCACTGGCTGCTGGGTTTGGGGTTGAGGCCTGACAGGATGCGGAGTGCTGGCCACAAGTGGAGATGTTTCTCTCCACCAGGGTCACGTGGCTCCAGAGCCACAGAGCATGTGGGATGGGGCAAGGCAGGGGTGGGCACTATAGCCAGAAACACACCTTTTCCACATGGCCCTCCCCTATCCCCAGCCAAGATGGTTAAGCAAGACCTAACTGATGTGGCTTGAAGTCATGCACAGACATTTGCTGCCACTTAGATCAGGGGGCCTGCCATTTAATGCCCCCCCTTAAAAAATAAAAACGTATTAAGTGCCTTGAAATGTTCATAATATTCATCAATTACACTATTTTCCAGATGAGGAAACTGAGGTTTGGAAGGAGCTTGTGGCTTTCACAAAATCACAGAGCCAAACTTGCCCTCAGATCCATGGCTTCCCGTGGAAACACGTGGTGCCAACGGAGTGGGTAAGTAGCCAGCTCCCGGAACAGACACAAATTGGGTGAGTCCTGACATGTGATTTGAAATTTCCTGGCTGGAGCAGGACTTTGGCTACAAGCAAAGTAGGCTGCTGTTGAACTCCATTTTAATAATGCATGGGATGGTCAGGCTGCCCTCTTTTAAATATTTATCCATCTGCCGCACTGCATACTTAGTAAGAAAGTGATACAGGACCTGCCCTCTTAAAGAGGTTATTAAACCTCGTGGTTATGATCATTTTCATCCTGTCGTTAGCTTCAAAAACCAGGTCTCCAGAGATGTGTTCCTACTGCCTGGAGATGTATCCCCATCCTCCGAGCCCTTTCCAGTGGGATTCTTTGGTTTCTGATGGTCACTTTGTCCTATAATGCACATGAGCTCAAGGGCCTCCAGGCTGAGGCCTCTGGCTCCAGCTGCTGCCTCCACCTGTACTCTGCTGCATTTTAGCCAGGGTTACAACTCGCTTCTGCAGGGAGCCCAGCCAGGCAAGACAGCCTCTGCCTGAGGCTCTCTCCTGGGGACCCTGGTGGCTCAGAGAAGGGTTGGTCCTTTGGCTGGAGGGTGCAGTCACATGGACTTATGAACCGGGAATGCCTCCCTTCCACCAAGGCCTAGAGCTCAGCATTATCTGCTGCAAAGAGCAGAGCTCTGTGTGTACACCCCCATTTCATAACACTACCAAGACCTGATGGGAGTGAACTGTTGATCAGCGTCTGAACAAAAGCCTCAAGTGGCTGGGCAAGTGAGTAAGGGAGTCCCCTGGAGTCACAGAGCACCAGAGCTGTACAGGGCCAGGGCCAGAGGCCTGCCTGGTTCAGCCCCCAGACGTGCACCTCAAGATCTGATACGTCAGTAGGTTACCTGGGGCCCCTGTTCGGTCCTGATGTCGAAGGGGTCTCCAATGGGCCGTTTCTTGGCGAACTCCACGCTCCGCCTGACAAACTCATCATAGACCTGCTCCTCCACAAATACCCTGGAGGCGGCCGTGCAGCACTGGCCTTGGTTGAAGAACACTCCCTGATGGGCGCACTCCACTGCCAAGTCCACTGGAGAGAGGGGGCGGCGAGGGAAGAGGAAGCGATTAAGTTGTTAAGGCCGGACTGGCGACAGCTGCAACTCTAATTGCCCACATGAGAAAACAGGCCCCGGGATGGCTACGTTTCAGAAATTAATTTTGCTCAGCACTTCCCAAACAGAGAGCATGGGAAAGGGGATTTTTCGATCCATGGAGTTTGGGGTTAAATAGGTCCCCTGACTGCAGGACTTAGTGTCTTTACTGCACTAATGAGCACAGAGACTTGTCACATCCTCACCTCACTTGCCCATGACCTCACTTGCTCACATGACCCTTATCAAACCAACCCTCAGACAGGAGTCCTGTGTTTCAGCTGTAGTTTTCCTCATTGGGAGGGAAAGAGGGTGAGCTGAGGGGGTGAGCAGAAGGGGCACCCAGATATGGAGGCACAAGAATGCAAAACAGGAGTCCGGCTCTTTGGAACTCCAAATGTGGGTCACAGTGGGGCAATACCCAGTACTGTTCCGTGTGGCTCCAGAGACCACTAGCAACACTGATGAGGCTTCCATCAGGGAGCACCAAACCAGGCAAAAATGAGCAGTCCACCTTCACACCCAGCCTCCCTTTCTTTCCTTGGGGCTTGTTTCCTCACCCAGTCCTCTCCCATTGAAAGCCAGCTTCAAGGAGTAGAACTGAAACCAGTTATTTACACCTTGGCGAGAAATTGTGCTAGGATCATTTTTCTCAGGGATATTTGCAATTCCAAACTTATCTGAGTGTGGAGTGGAAGGCTTTGTACTCCATGAAAGGAATTCCTGGCACCAGTGGGCAGGTGGGGGAGGCTGTTCTTTAAGGCAAAGGTGTTTTAGTGTACTTGGGAAGTCACACCAAAAATCTGGCAGCGGACCATGTCAGCAGGTCGATGAATGTCTGATGTGGCCCTTCCTTCCCTCTTCTGGACATGACAACCAAGAAGAGTGTCTATTTTAATATTATGTCATGGGACACAAACTGCCCCCAAGCTGCTGGGCAGGGTGGCTTTCCCAGGGAAGAGGTAGTGAAGGGAGAGACAGCACCTAGGCCAGCAGGATATCTTTAAGGGTCACCTGCCACTGGCCTCTGTTTTGTCAGATCTGAGACAAAGAAGGAAGAAATATCTCAAGTCTTCGAGAGCCTGAAAGCATCATAGGAAGTACCGACTTGGAGGGTAGAATGATGAATGCTTGTGGGGGGAGCACATGCCCTTCTCCTCCTCCTCTTGGCCTTCCCCCTCTCCCCCGACACAGGGGGCTCTGGAGAAGAACCCCAGCCCGCTTGTCATGGCCCCAGCTCTGCAAGGACAGGGAAGGCAAACTCATGAAGGGCAGAAACAGGCGGCCTCTCTGGCTACCACAGGAAACATGTCCTCCTCCAACGCAGCTTTCTACCAGCAGTAAAGCTGGCGTTTGGATCTCCATCTGCCTATTATTTATGGAGGGATAACCCGAGGTGGAGAAACATCCCCATTGTGTGTGTGCTTGTCTTTCTCAATTGGTTCTGATTTGGGCAAGGAAGTGGGGAGAGATTTACGGGTCCCATAAAGCCCCAGCAATGCCCGGAAGGGGAGAGACTCACGGTCGGCATCAGCACACACGATGCAGGGGTTTTTCCCACCAAGCTCCAGTGTCACCCTCTTCAGGTTGCTATGGGAGGCGGCTTCTTTAACCAGCTTTCCAACCTTCAGGATAAAAACCAGACCACATTAAGCCTCGGACACAGCTGGATGTGGCCCACACATTCTGGACAAGCCTGGAGGCATGAGTGTGGCATGGCCTGGGCTGCGGCCTCCCTACCCAGGCACCCTGGGCCTTGATGCTACCCCCTCACTCCCCTGGCCTCTCCCAGCATTCCCTCTCGGATCAGACACGGCTGGAATCCCGGATCTGAGTTGCTCCACGTACTGGGGTGGACGGAGAGCCTTCGAAGGCTCAGTGACTTGCCCACGGCCACACAGCTGGCTAATGGTGGAGCTGGCTGTCACCTGTCCTGGTGCCTGTCCCTCCCGGCATCAGGCTGGTCCAGCTCAAGGGACCAAGGGGAGGTCGGTCTGTGTGGTCCTTTGGTATAATCTGAGGGAACCTCTGAGAATTAGGGAAATAGGGGAGTTAACCTTTAGGATGGGAAACACACCCTAAGACTGAGGGCCCCCAGCGGGTAGGGAGAGAATTGCTTTCCTATGAAGTAACGGGAGGACCACTCAACAAACTGTGATGTCCAACCTCCCGCATGTACCTACCATCCCCTGCACTGCTAGAGGTGGGCTTGGCCCAGCACACAGCAGTGACTTGTCTTGGGCCGGGTGCCACCAACTTCTGAGTTGGGAGACTCTTAGAGACCAGTGTGCACACAGGGGCCTAGAGCCGGATAGCCAGCAGGAGGCAGAGCTAGGCTCTTTCAGGGCTGAGGCTATTTCCTCAAAACTAAGGTGAGAGTGCATTTTTTTTTAATGTTTTTTTTTTTTTTTTTTGATGTGGACCATTTTTAAAGTCTTTATTGAATTTGTTACAATATTGCTTCTGTTTTATGTTTTGGTTTTTTGGCTGCGAGGCACGTGGGATCTTAGCCCCCTGACCAGGGATCAAACCCGCCCCCCCTGCAGTGGAAGGTGAAGTCTTAACCACTGGACTGCCAGGGAAGTCCCCGAGAGTGCATTTTAAAACTCGGCCAGCTCCTGGGTGATGGCCTGAAGGAGGTGTGGATGGCCTGATCCAGGTGATAAGGACTGTCTCCAGGGAGAGTACCTGAAGCAAACCAGCCTGCTGTGGGCCTGCGATCTCTTGTGAGGCTGAGGCACAGCTGGGGGCCTCGGTGGGAAGCACCCCTCTTAGGGAGATGCCTGTCAGTTGAGCAATCCCTGGGGTCACAGAAGCCACCTTCTTGTGCAGGAGGCTGGCTGCCTGGTGACAGTCCCACCCGGCTGGACCCATGGGTAGCCCTGCAGTCGCCTAGAGAGAGAAGCTGGGCAGGGGCAGGGGCAGGGGCAGTGATGCTTCTGCTGTTGGGTGAGAAGACTGGGAAGACATAGGAGCCGCTGGGGGGCAGGACCCTCTCTGCCCCTCCGTCCCCCTCAGTCCCCTGTCTTCCAGCTATTGTCCAGCAGCCATAGGATTGGGTCTTGGGCCTCTGGCTGGACTAAACTAGGAGGGAGATGGGAGCACTTACTGCTGGGGAAATTTTATCCATTTATTTTTTTAAGTACAGAAGAAGTACTTTCTCATTAGAAATAATTCCCACATATAGATGTGTGTAAATTAAAGGGGAAAGTTTTTATCTTCCCTCACTCTGTTAATGCCCCAGGACCTGCCCCAGAGGAGGCCACAGTAAGAATTTTTGGGGGGAGTCCTTCCAGGTAATTTCTATTTCTCTACACACACCCTTTTACTAATGGTATATATATATATATATATATATAGTATATACTTTCTTACAGTTTACTTTTTTTTTCTGGTACGCGGGTCTCTCACTGTTGTGGCCTCTCCCGTTGTGGAGCACAGGCTCCGGACACGCAGGCTCAGCGGCCATGGCTCACGGGCCCAGCCACTCTGCGGCATGTGGGATCTTCCCGGACCAGGGCACGAACCTGTGTCCCCTGCATCAGCAGGTGGACTCTCAACCACTGCACCACCAGGGAAGCCCTACAATTTACTTTTTTTTTGTGCTTCAGCAATAGATCATGGACAGCTTTCCTTATTGTAATGGCTGTAAAACGTCATATAGGATGGATACAATATACTTGAAAGTATGTCCTTGAATGCTCATGAGAATAGTAGTTGCTTCAAAATGGAATTTCTGAAACAAAAGTTTACACTTTCAAATGTACGATCAATACTACAATATTGCCAATCACCTTAGGCTTATTTTTTAACCTTGATTATGCTGTTTATCCTATGGATATTTCAATTTTTATTTTATCTTATCTATGAATATTTTCTTCTGAGGCTTCTGAGTAAATGAATTAGATATTTATTTAGTTTGGAAACTGGACCAGTAACTTTTTTTTTTAACTGATTGTTAAAAAAAAGTACTATTTTTTTTAGTACAAATATGTACTAAAATGGGGTCATCATAGTTTAGCCTCTAAACAGAGAATTCTCAGCGACAGCCACTGTCCCCCATAGTCGGCGAGGAGGGTTACCTCTGTGGACCCAGTGAAGGCTATCTTGTTGATCTGAGGGTGAGAAGAAATTGCTGCTCCCACCGTGGGCCCAAATCCTGGCACGATGTTCACCACGCCCGGAGGGAATCCCACCTGGGAGGAAATTGAGATGGTGTTCAGAAGAGGAGGTTGGGTGAGGTCCCTGAGCAGTGCAGCACCCTCACCTGGAAGCTTGGGCCCGGTTCCTATCGCCACCCCAAGACCAGACCCAGTCAGCCAGTGTGCGGGTGGGGCCAAGGCAAGGCACACACCCTCCTTCTGGGCGGCCCTGCCTACCCCAAAGGGCTTCTGAGCAAAACGGCAGTGGCCATTTCATAGCAGAGCACCATTCTGTGTGTGTGTGTGTGTGTGTGTGTGTGTGTGTGTGTGTGTGTCTGCATGGGTCTGTCTCTGTGTGTGTGTCTGCATGGGTCTGTCTCTGTGTGTGTCTATGTTTGTGTCTATATGGGTCTGTCTCTGTATGTCTGTGTGTGTGTGTGTGTGTGTCTGTGTGTTGGGGGGAGAAGGGACACCTTGGTCACAGTCCCCAACTCGGAGGTACCTGCAAAATACCCTTCCTGGGCTTCAGCTTTCATTTTTAAAATCTGCCCCATTAATGTTCCAAATGGCAATATGGTCTCACTCCCTCAGAATCCCTGCTGTTGAACCTGGGTCACGCCGAGAGCCAGCACATCCTGAAGGTAGGGAGCGACTTTTCTTTCACATTCATGCTTGGTGCTCCTCATATGCTGGGTCCTCTTTATTAACCAAGAGCACCACAAATGAACAGGTGGGGGATGCTGAACCACTGGGGCATGCTGAACCCCTGGGGGATGCCAGTGTCTTCATTAAAACACATTATTTTAGTAAGGCAAGATTTTACAACATCGTGCTTGAGTCTTTAGTTTTCCTAAACACTTTTTGAAACAGTTGTGACTTTAGAATCTGTAAGTCTGATTACTACGATGTCATAAGGTCCTACATCACGGGTCAAAGGAAAGTGGGAAATTGGTCAATTATTGGCTCTGCAGCCTTACATCTAAGTAATAAAGGTCTTGCTTTCCTGTCGTATTAGCCCAGCTGAGAAGTGGAATGAATGGATCTTACTTCCTATCCCTCTTTTCTTCGAGTTTCTTTTTAAAACTCTTTGCAACATACGAGTTGGGGACAAAATGACTGAAACACATTGCCAGGTGTGTCTGGAAGGAGGTGTCCCTTTGGGCTGTCCATTTCCCTACGCGGTGGCTGCCACGAAGAGGACGGTCACCCGAGAGCAGAGCATTGGTGAGGAGGCTCAGGGCTCAGCAGTAGCCCCTCCAGGGGGAGCTGGCGAGATCACCCACCCACAAGAAGAATGGACCATTTTGTACACCACATGTGCAGGGCCCAAAGAACCTGCCTCCCAAGTGACCCTCCTGTAAATTCTCTAGACAAAATATTTGGTCATAAACCATGGGTTTGAGCTCATAATAAGAGTAAATCATTCTCATTAGGATCAGTGGGAGGAATGGAGTCTCTTCTATCTCAGTGACCGCAAGCAGGAGAGGGAATGAGCGGCTGCCAAGTGAAACCCAGGAGGCATTCCCTTCCCACTCGGCCAGGAGCCGGCCGGCGCTGGCAAGCACAGCACAGCTCCATGGGGCAGACTCATCTTGTGACGGTGGCCTGGTTCCTGGGAGTGGCAATGTAATTGAGGACACAGAATATTTTCTCTTTGGATATCTTACCTCTTTGATCAAAGAGCCGAGATAGAGGGCCGTGAGGGGAGTCTGCTCCGCTGGCTTCACGACCACGGTGTTCCCACAGCAGAGAGCGGGTGCCAGCTTCCACACCAGCATCAGCAGAGGGAAGTTCCACTGCAGCAGAACACAGAGTGGTTGGGGGGCCCAGATCCACTACTACACTGTCCTGGAGGCCCTGCGATGCCTCCATGGAGCACTTGCTTTGCATGGTTTAGATTTGGGGTATAGGAGGTAACGTAGGAGTATGCGATGATCAGAACTGCATTCCTGCCTGGCGCCTCCTAAACTGCATTCTGGGAGATGCTAATAGGTGGTCACTGCAAAGAGGATTCTGCTATAGGTGTACTACCTTCTCCTCTTGGAGGTTTACAATGCCATCAGCATGTTAACATCTCCGAAAAGTCCCACAGAAATTAGCCCCGCCTCTCCTAAACGCAAACGCCACAGGATCTCTTTCTCTCTTTACAGAACACATACTAACCCCCACCGAATGGGTGTTTGGTGAAATACACCTTGGGAAATGCTTTCTTGTCATCCTTTCACCCCAGAGGCAGGGATATCGAAATTGCTGTGACATCAGGCCTGACAAGCACTCTCGCCCACTGAGTGTCCACTGTGTGCCAGGTGCGGTTCCAAAATCTGAACTCATTTGATCCCCACACACCTGCGTTGGGCAGTCATATTACCGCTCCTGTTGACAGAAGAGGGAACTGAGGCACGGAGGAACTGTGCCTCAGACGAAGGCCAGGATTCATGCCCAGGCTTGTTTCCTCCACTACACAGCTTGCCTAAGTAACATCTTTGATGAGACGAGATGAAACCGAGCATCTCCAAGAGCGCAGTTAGCTTGATTCTAGCCATGCCTCACCTCCGACCCCCCAAACAGTCCGTTTGGCTCCTTATACTCCAATGACGTCCCCCCTGCAGGGCTGACCAATGGCTAGCTGGATTTCTCCCCCCAGCTCTGTCTGGAATTCCTACAACTAGACAACAAATATAACATCCCATTTCCCAGGGGCCTGTGTGGTTGGCTAATGACAGCAGGTGTTGTCTTAGGGTTCCCCCAATAGTGATCGAGGTCCCCTCTTCTTCTGGATCCCCACTCCTTAGCACATAAATGCCATCAGTTCTCCTCACCTACAAGCAAATCTGCATCTTCTCCTGGCCTCTGCCTCTTCTAGCAGCTCCCTTCTCTCTCACTGCAGCTTCTGGAAGGGCCATCCCCACGTGCCCAGCTCCCTTTCCATTAGCCCCAACTCCCCCGATGCCTCTCTTGGGAAGCACATCTAACAGCTGTGTTTCTGTCTTTTTGAATTCCTACATAGGAGATGACCCCACTGACTACAGTCTCTTTCTGGAAATGTATTACGTCCCTGGGAGGCCCCTGACTCTGGCTGCTCAGACTTCTCCATGGGATTCCCTGGTGGTCTGTGGGATTGGCCCCAGGCCCTCTTCTTTTCTCACTCTACACCCATCTTTAGGTGATCCCTCCTAACTTGATGGGCAAGAGCACATTTGGCCTGACTATTTCCCGGCTCTCAAGACTGGTGGCTGAAGGACACGTCTGCTTGGCCCCTGCAGAGCCCTTCTCCAACCCTCTTCACACTGCCGCCCGCCTCCCCCGCTGGTGCAGTGGCCTGGTGTTTCCTCCAATAGATGGCAGCATCATAGCATCCCCAGCACCTGCCAGACTCTCCATGGCCCAGTGAATAAAGTCCTGGGCCCTGGGAAGCAAGGCATACTGGATGCTGAGCCAGCACCACCTGCTGGCTGCTCTTCCTCTTCCTCACTTTGTCCCCACCTAAGCTCTGACCTCACCAGCTATCTTTACTGCCCTCCAAGTAGTCCAGACACTTCCACACCCTCACTCAGGCCATTCCTACTGCTCAGAAACCCCTTTTTGCTGTTGAACAACTCTTTCTTATCCTCAAGGCCCAGCTGAGAGACCACTGCCCGAGGGGAGCTGGCCATCCCTGACCCCTTTGGTTTGAATCCATGTGTCTCCTGTTGCACTCCTGGAATCAGCCCCTTGAGAGCAGGCATGGGGTCTGATCCATCTTGATGACCCTCAAGCACCAAGCTCCATGCCACAGAGCAAATGCTCAATTAATACCAGTGCAATCGAATCAAAACCCACTAGAAATTGGTTCCAAAGGCCACAGGGGAATGGGGTGGGATCTATACAGATCTATCTAGAGAAGTTGCCATACTTACAGGAGTGATGGCCCCACACACACCTATGGGCTCGTGCCTGGTGAAACACACAACATTGTCATCTGGAAAAGAGATTAACAGAGAACGTGCTCGCATGAAACTAGGTTAAGGATCTTAAGGAGTAAAAAGACAAGAAAGAAACCCAGAAGCCCACCAAGTGTCAGCTCTAAGTCCTATCTCTTCCATAATGCAGCGATTTTTAACTCAATTTCAAAAGTAAAATTCCTTAGAGGAAGGATTGACACAGTGCCATTTCCTTTTTGGGTGTGGGAAGGATGCTCTGGGGAAAAGACCCGGGGGTGCTCTGAAGAGGCTAGCTAGAGGAGTGAGAAGACAGAACCCCTAAGAGACCCCGGACGAGGCTGAGAGTCCTGAGTTGGCTCACCTGTGGGGATGGTCCTGCCCTGTATTTTGTCTGCCCACCCTGCAAAGTATCGAAGGGTTTTGATACAGCCCTCCAGGTCGATGAAAAAGGCGTGAAGGAACGGCTTCCCTGTGTCCATCGTTTCCAGGGTCTGCAATAATAAGACAAAATATTTTTAAGACACAGTTTTCCTTTTAACCGTCAGGTTGTTAAAGACAGGGCAGGGAGAGAGAGCAGAGTCCTAGAACATTGCTCTCAGTACCTCACAGCCATGGGACTCATCAGAAAGCAAGATACCTCATTTAAGATAAGACCTGTCCCAGGCTGTCAAGGACTGCTTTTCTTTCAAAACACCTCAGCCTGGAGGGTTGGCCAGAGCACAGGCACGGGTCCCCACGAAGGACAGAGGGTACAAGGCTGGTTTGGAGCCTCGCTGGGAAGGAATACGCCTCAGTGTTGGTCTTCTGTCATCTGTCTGGAGTGTTGTTGCCCCAGCAGTGGGACCTGGACATATGGGTTTGTGCGCTCCGGGGAGCTCTCAGAAGGTTCAAGGACTTGGGGGGGGTGGCTGGGGAGGGGCCGGCTCCTCTAACAAAAGAGAAAGGGGGACGCAGGTTCCTTCTTCTTGGCCCTGCTGACCAGCACAGCTGTGGAAAGAGTGACGGAGCCCAGAGGGGTCGTGCCACCAGCACAAAGATGCACTCCAAGCTCCTCCTGCACTGGGCTGCCAGCCGGATGCGCTGCGTGGTGGGAAGGGAGCAGACTGGCCTTTGGTGGTGAGGGGCGACTCCTCAGGCGAGCGCACAGCCACTCAATGGCAGGGATTCTTTTCTGTTTCCAGCTGGGCTGAAGAGAACCCCTTTGTCCCTCAGACAAGCGGCCCCAGTTGAGCCCAGCACTGAAACCTCCCGTCATCCATGGCTGCAGGAAGTGGCCACCCTGACACATAGCCCAGGGCAGGATTCTCATTTTAGAGTCACTGGGCTGAGAGAATGATTTACAAAGGAAGAGAGGCCTCTCCGTGTGCACTCGCATATGCCTCATTTCCGAGATGGATGGCTCTGCTCCCACTTCAAGGTGCAGACACAGGGGCTAACAGAGCCCAGAAACTCATCTGTGTTATCCAGAGGGTAGGCGGCATGGCTGGCACTGAATCTGGGGCATCTGACTTTCAGTAAGGGCAGTGACTGCTTTTTAGGCTGCTGCCCCTGTACATTTGCATCTGGAAAGGATGTAGGATGGCCGCATGAATGGCTGGGGCTACTCTATCTTTGCTTCAGGAATGAACCAAGAATTCTCTGAACAGGAGGCAACCACTTTCCTAGCTGAGTGGCCTTGGCAAGTCCCTGAATCTCTCCCTACCTCAGTTTCCTCATCTGCAAAACAACAACAATAACAGTAATGGCACCTACCTCATAAAGCACTAACAGCACTGTCCTATACATAAAGCACTAACAGCACTGTCCACTGCTCAAATGATGATAATTAACAGCTCTGACTATTGTTGTCATTTTCCCTTTTAGGGCCAGACAGGTGCTCCACAATCCTCAGCTGGGGACAGCAAGGAGACAGGGCTGTGTGTTGCTAGAGATGACAGGGCTGGTCTGGGTCTCCGGTGTGTCTCACCCCTGGCAGATGCTGCTCAGGGACCGAGTCAGGACAGTGTGACAGCCAGTACACTGTACCTTTGGCTCCTAGTGATTTACATGCTAAGCTGGAACTTGCATTTTCCCAGGGGAAACCCAACAATTGCAAATAATGCCAAAATTCTCCAGGGCCCAGCTGTTCCATACAGCATCCACATGTCTGTCAGTGGAACGGGGAGTTTACTCTTGGCCCTTTTCTGGGATGGGAGAGAAAGGCAGGAGACTGGGACAGAGCTTTGTGGGGACGTGCGAGGCCTGGAGCTACTGCCCACATCCAGCCCTGGCTTACCCTCTCTGGCTGGATAAACTAGGACAGATTACCTAAACTCTCTGGGCCTCAGCATTCTCCAAATAGGATAATAAATACTACAGGTCAAGCGCCCACAATAAGCCTGGTACCTGATGAGCATTCAACAAGCATTGACTGTTTTTTATTATTAACTTAGTCACGTTTGTTTACTGGAATGACAACAGGAATTTGCCAGGTTGGTGTTATGGAATTTGTCCAAGCAAAACTGGGTCACAACAGGTTTAGAAAGGAAGTTCTTTAAAAAAATAAAAATCAAAAAAGATTCGCAGGTGAGTACACAGGCCTGAATCTGAGAGATCAAGTATTAGCTACTCATTGGGACTTCTACACAATTATTGTGTCTGGACCATGTGGGAACCACAGCTGCTTCTAAGTTTATTTCTTTTAACATTTTAGGAGAAAAATATGCCTTTTGAAAAATTAACACATGGTAACCCTCAGATACTAAAGAATGAAGGAAAAGTGCTGTGGGACATGCCTCAGATGCCCCAGTGCCAAGGCTTAAATGAGGGGCTCAGAAGTGGGGCTCTGCTTGAGAAGACAGCAAACAGGGACAGCCCCTATTTCGAGGCTCCCAAGATGAGCGCCCGAAGTGCCAGAGTCTGGGTGCAGGTGCTTTAGTGAGGGGAGAGAGCTGAGGCTGCTGGATCTGCCACATGGTCTCCAAACACTGAACACAAAATAACTGCCCAGCTCTGTCAAAGCCACCAAACTGGCAAGAGAACATGATGGAAAGCGGCACTTTGTGCGGGAGAATGCAGGAAAACCCCATCAAGGGCGTGCTTTCCCGTG
The DNA here is from genome assembly GCF_011762595.2 of Tursiops truncatus. Taxonomy (NCBI): domain Eukaryota; kingdom Metazoa; phylum Chordata; class Mammalia; order Artiodactyla; family Delphinidae; genus Tursiops; species Tursiops truncatus. The sequence continues at coordinate 124,823,753 of NC_047035.1, forward strand.
ATGTGGTCTGGGTTTTAAAAACTGTATTTGCCAGTCATTCTCTTGTCCCTTTCACAATGTGGCGAAGAACTGGATCTTATTTCTTGTGGGCAGCGAGGTCAGATGGCAGAGGGGACTTGCTCTATGTGCTTTAACACCAGTCTTGCCAGGACAGCCAGGAGGGCTGAAGGTAAAGGTGGCCTTGAAGCCACTGCTCCCCAAGATGATACTGACACTTGAGGACAGGGTGGGGAGGGTGCCCAGGCACATCCTCTCCCGCCTGCTATTAGTCCTCACGGACATTGCAGACTGATGAGCTCATGCTGGGTGAAAACAGAAATGTTTTTGAAGAAGCCAGTTTGGCAGCTTGAGAGTTGAGACTGGCTTTCATTGCAGGAAGAAACCAGAGGCTCTACGGAGAGAGACGCTGACCCTGGGAGGGAGCTCTTCTCATCCGGGTTCAGGCTGGCCAGCTGGGGAGGGCGGAAGGAAGGTGCAGTTCTCTCTGTGTGGATGCACGCTCAGGGCAATGCACCCCAGAGGAGCACCCGAAATGTAGTTTCTCCACCCTCCACCCCAAGACACACACTCAGGGTCAAGAGCAAGTTCAGAGTCCTAGCTGGCACTGACTGACCTCCATGCAGGTGTCCACTTGACTACTCATTCCCAGCATCAGATCAAGAAAGGAAAAAACCATTTTTCCAAATCAGAGACCAAAAAGGAGATTTCCTTTCCTACCAGCTGGGCCTCCAGGTCTGGGGCAAGTTTTACACAGGAGTCTGAGCCATATGAGGGCTGTGTGTGCAGGCTGCAAAGGACCTCAAGGCACAAGGAGGCCCCAAGATTTCCTCTAATCAAGCACCCACCGCAAGACCAAAAGAAGGTCTGAGGATCTCGTTCAATTCTGTACTTACAACTCCTAAATGTCTTCATAGCCCATCTCATGAGAGCAGGCCAACCTCATGCAGTGGGATGAATAAAGATCCCCGTTTTGCAGCTGGGGAACTAAGGTGCTAGAAATTTGCTGGCCAGGAGAACAAGTAGCTGAGGTTAGAACCTGGGTCTTCAGATAGCATTTTTTTATATATATATATATATATATATATATATATATATATATATATATATATTTTTTTTTTTTTTTTTTGTGGTACGTGGGCCTCTCACTGTTGTGGCCTCTCCCGTTGCAGAGCACACGCTCCGGATGCACAGGCTCAGCGGCCATGGCTCACGGGCCTAGCCGCTTCGCGGCATGTGGGATCTTCCCCAACCGGTGCACGAACCCGTGTCCCCTGCATCAGCAGGCGGACTTTCAACCACTGCGCCACCAGGGAAGCCTGAGATAGCATTACTAATAATAGCTATCATCTATTTAGTGCTTACTGCATGACAGGGACTGCTAAGGATTTTAAATGGATCGTTCTCACAAGACTCAGATATCATTATTTGTGATATTGTCCATGAAGAAACATATGCTCAGGGAGGTTAAGCAACTTGTCCAAAGTCACACAGCTAGTAAGTGGCAGAGCTGGGGTTTGAACCTAGGTCTTTCATACTCTGAGGTTTCCTATAGCTAGGTTATCCTGCCCTCACCATCACTCCACACACACTCACCACTGCCCATTTCAGGGGTGAAATAGGGGTGATTTTTAAGCTATATGGGGACACTTTTTCTATGTCAAGTGGTAGCATTTATTTTAATAAGTATTAGAAAAAATACACCACCACATTAAACCTGTAATTTCATGGATACTGTCACTTAGGATGAGGTTAAATTTCACTTTAAAAGGGAGTTCATGTAAGAAAACAAGTTAAGTTCATAACTGTGCAGGTGGGTCCAGGATACAGCCCAGCCCAGCCTAGCTGTCTGTGAACATCTCAAGTCTGGGAACCACTAATGGAGCTGAACTTCCTCCAGGCCAAGAAGATGAGCTGCAAGGGACAAAAGTCCGACTTCAAAACAAAAAGTATGCGTCCAATAGCATAGATGCCTGCCTATGGCCGGAAAGCCACACCTCAAAGGACCAAAACACCGCCACACAAAACAACACCCTAGGTCCTTTCTCCCACACTCTGAGGGGGGTGGGCCCTCGGGGAGGCTGGCTGGCCCCACGCCTCCCCTGTGTGCATGTACTCACGGCCAGGACGGCGCGGTCCCTCTCCATGAGATCCGCCAGTTGGTGCAGCAGCCGGCCGCGGCTTAGGGCATCCAGCCGGCGCCACGGCGAGCCTCTCTGGAAGGCGGCTTGTGCAGCCTCCACGGCCTTGTCTACGTCGAGCTGCACGGCCGAAACAATAGAGAGAGTGTGTCACCTTTTGCTGAGGGCTCAGCTGTCAGAGAACAGCAGAGTCTCCGCCCGCTGCAGAGGAAGGAGGGGCGGCAGGCAGCTCAGAGCAAAAGCTAGGTTTCCAATCACTTTAATGGCTGGGGGCTTTCAAGTGTTTTTTTTCTTCTTTATATCTTAAGTCTTTCAAGTTTTCTACAATGGCCAAAGATTAACTTTCCTTCTGATTATGCAAAGCATTTAAAATAGTCATAAAACCACTGACCTTAATTATTTTTCTTGGTGACCAAAGTAGGAAAAGATCATCTACTTGCTATCTCAGTGTGGATACAAACACACTCCCACAGCTCACCGATTAGGTGGGAAATGTCTGTCTTGGCATTTTACTCCAGCTGAGGACTGCAGTCCAATAGCAAGAACGGGGGTACGAGTCCTCCTCTGGATCTCAGAACTGACCACACTGAAAAAGTCCCTAGATGGGGAGGATCAGGGACTTTTTCTCCCTTTAGCCTCACTTCACCTACCCTCTGAGGGCAGAACTGTGATGATTTTATAGAAAAAGAACTGGATCATCTATGCACTGATAGAAGAATTACAATCAAAACTTCTCCTTTACTGGGAAAGAATGAGAGCTGTTTAGAGTAATGACACCCATTCTTTTTAAATTTTTATTTATTGTTATTTTTTTGGCCATGCCACGAGGCATGCAGGATCTTAGTTCCCCAACCAGGAATCAGACCCAGGTTCCCTGCAGTGGAAGCGCCTAGTCCTAACCACTGGACAGCCAGGGAATTCCCTGACACCCATTCTTATGTTCAGGAAAATGGGGTTTGAGGCTCTGGTTGCTGATGGGTAGGGGCTCACCCCCCAGGTCCCTCTGAGCCTCTCTTCCTTAGGGAGGTGCAGCCAGCAGTGGACACCTGGCACCAGTCAAGAGGGATACTCCACCAAGATTCTGTGTCTCCAAAGTGGGCTTGGAGGTGAGCAGAAGCTTTGGCAAGGGAGATATTAGGTCTTTGAATTCCTTGTCCCAGGCTCTGGGGTGGAGGCCAGGACCTCTCCAGATGCAGGAACAGGGCAGCCTCTGTCTTCTGGTGCTTGGAACAGTCACTGGGACCATGGGACGAGCCAGAGCCAGGGGCAGGGATCTTACTCTCCTCCCTGATACCTGTATACTGCACCTGGGAGTCCTGCTCTGCATCATGCTCCACCCCTACACCTTCACATCTTCACACGAGCTCCTCAGTGCTAGTATCTTTGTAAACAGAGCTTAGCATGGGGCGCTGCACATGGGAGGGTATGTATAGGTGGAAACACTCTGCATTGCATACCTATCACAAAACCATCACTAGTAGGATCAAATTCAAGCCTATTTTACACATGTGTCATTCATCCTGTTCACATTCAACATTACCTACACACTTAAGAACATCAGATGAGTACTCTAGTGGTTGAGGAGAGGGTTACGTTTCCCTTCGCTCCTTACAAAAGCAGTACCTTCAACCTTTCCCCCAATGATACATATTCAAAAGATACTTTATGGTTTGAAATGTATCAAGGACACCTCCAGAAGTCCCTTAGCTTTATATATAATAATATATATCATATATAGTGTATACATATAATATAGCTTATAAAATATACCCTGCACTATCAAATACGGTTATAGACTATAGCTTTACAAGATAATTTAAGTTTCTGGTAGAAAAGAAATCTGGCAGTTGCATGACATTATTACTTCTGCATGACTTAGCAAGTCGTTCTTCCTTCAAGTCTTTTTTTTTTTTTTAAAGTGTCTCCTGCCAGAATGCTGCATTTGGTGAAACACAACAGCCGGAAATGCTTTCTGGAAAGATTATTTAATGCCACCAGTATCAAACAGTTGATAAAAACCTTTCCTTAAGCCACGTGAAAAGGATAGCTGAGGTCATCCTCGTAGATGGAGAAACATTTATCAAAGGAGAGTGACTCTGCAGCACATCGTCCCTAATTGATCCCATTCTGGGCCAAGTGTCTGAGAAGCAGCTCGCTTAGGTCCAATCTCAGTGTGGGCCAGTTCTGCCTTATAACTCAGCTGAAGCGTTTCCTTTTCCTCTAGTGATCTGTAATTGAATTACTGGAGGGGGGGCACCCACCTTATCTCCTTCTTCCACTTCACATATTTTCTCTAGAGTTGAAGGGTTATATGTGGCAAACTTTTTTCCACTCTTGGATTCGTTCCATTCATTGTTGATGAATATCTAACCAGGAAAGGAAGTTGTAATGCATTAGGCTTAAATCAAAATCATATAATTCCAACATACTGAGGACCTTAGGTAACGTCTTTTCCTTCTGTCCCTCCAACCTACCTGTCTGCCTTTTTTATAGGTAGGACCTGGAAGGGGGATGGAGCCACATGCCCAACCGGGAGCACACTCAGAATTAGAATCCAAGTCTCCTGACTTTTAATACATTTTCAGAGAACTACATTTTGTCACAATAAAACTAATTTAGAATTTTTTTCTAAAATATTCTCTCGGCTTCCCTGGTGGCGCAGTGGTTGAGAGTCCGCCTGCCGATGCGGGAGACACGGGTTCATGCCCCGGTCCGGGAAGATCCCACGTGCTGCGGAGTGGCTGAGCCTGTGAGCCATGGCCGCTGGGCCTGCGCGTCCGGAGCCTGTGCTCCGCAGCGGGAGAGGCCAAAACGGTGAGAGGCCCGCGTACCGCAAAAAAAAAAAAAAAAAAAAAAAAAAAAAAGTAAAATATTCTCTCTCTTTTTTTTTTTTCCGGTACGCGGGCCTCTCACTGTTGTGGCCTCTCCCGTTGCGGAGCACAGGCTCCGGATGTGCCGGCTGAGCGGCCATGGCTCACGGGGCCCAGCTGCTCCGCGGCATGTGGGATCTTCCCGAACCGGGGCACGAATCCGTGTCCCCTGCATCGTTAGGCGGACTCTCAACCACTGTGCCACCAGGGAAGCTCTCTCTCTCTTTTTTTAAACAATAAGATGGATTCACAGGGAAATAGCAGGGTTAGTTACATAAAGGGTATAAGTTGAATTTTACACACTCAGCAAGTTCAGGGGAAGATTAAACATGCATATATATATATGTGTGTGTGTGTGTGTGTGTGTGTGTATATATATATATATATATATATATATACACACACACACATATATATATGGTGCCAAGAAATCCACCTGTCCCTGAAGAGTATGTCAGCAGTGAGCACTACCTTCTCCCTCTTTCCTGCTGTAAGCCCCAGCCAGATCACCAAGGAACTGGCATTATACAAGGATCTTACTATAACCCTTTAGCCCTCATTAATGCACATCAGCTCCCCTCCCCCATTCCCTTTAAAATGTCTATTTTCATGTTGGGCTTAATAAAAGCCAGTATTGGAATACAAAGATAAATATCTGTGTTAGGAAATGTTCTGGTTATATTAACATATGTAGCAAATAACGGCTTATATCCAGAACCAAAGAATTAACTCACAAAAATCACTTAGTTCAGAGACTCAGTTATCTAGAACACAGCCGAGAATAGAGACATTAAAAAGAAAAAGACATCATGAGCAAACTAAAAAGAATTCACAAGTCCATGCACTGAAATGTGTGTACTATTTACTCTTAGTTTAGCCTAAGTTCTAACTGCCTTAAAAAAGCATTAAAAGAGCCGGCTTTTGGGAAAGAACTAGGAACAGAGGTAACAGATAATACATAAAACATGTTCTGACAGAATGGAGGTCCTGGCTACCCAGTGAGAGGACAGGCAATCTCCTGCTGTACCAGCTTGGGACACCTTTGTCATCAGAGCCCATCGTGGCATCAGAGAGACCCCAGTCGCAAACATGACTGATATGCTTTAGAAGCATTTCCATCAAGTAAAATGCCATCAATAATTTCTAAGTACAGAATTAGCTCATCAGATTCCATCTCTATATCTATATGCATATGTTTATATGCACATCTCTATACGCATTTATTCTATCTCTATACCTATATGCATATCTTTGAGTCATTTAAAGGGAGAATTGCATCACTACAAGGATTAATTTCAATGACTGTGAATTTCATTCATTCGGAATACTTGACTCCCCAGTGAGGATGGATTAGAGGGGAGCCAACTCATCCAGTGTGCAACCTGACTATGTTCTCTGTCCTGGGCTGTCCTGTAAAAAATCCTAAGCTCACAGGGAAGGAAGCCCGCTCTGGGAAGCCACTGGTGCACTGTTTTGATAACTCTCCCTGGAAAGCAGGGAAATTTGACTGCAGTGGGGACAATGCACAGAAGGCCAGCTCTGGCTGGGCAGGTGGGCAGAGGGCCCCTGCCTCCCTGTGTGGGGTCCAGAGCTGAGAGTGACCCTCGACCATGGGATGTGCCCATCTGACTTCTGGAAGCTCAGCGCCTTCAACGTGAGGCCAGGCCCCCAGGGAAGCGCGCGGAAAAGGCCAGGCTACAATTACAGGTTTATTCTTCCAGCTGAAACCAAATCCAAGAGTTCACTTTTGCCATCCAGCAAGCAATCACTCGGTAACAGTGAGAAATTAATAAGTAGAGAAGAGGAGTTAAGTTAGCGTGGGGAGGAAAGTGCAGCCAGGAAGAGAGGCCCATTTGTCGGAAGATGAAATTTCGTGGGTTAGATAATAGAGACTGTCAGTGAAAACTGCTGATTCTAGGACCTTCCTGGTATCAATTCCAAGGAGGAGGGAAAATGAGAAGGTGGTAGAAGAGAATATAAATAAGGGGATAAAAACAGATTGCAATGATCAGATGTCTGTTATACTTCATCTCCAAGCATGCTCCTCCAAAAAAAAAAAAAAAATTACTTGGTCGTTCATGACATTGATCCATAGTCCTTTCTAACCAGCAACTTAAAAAAAATTCAGACGGCTCAACTCTACTCATATTTTCCCATCACAATGTTTCTAATTTAGCAAAAATTTTTTCTTTATACTACATTAGTAAGTAATTTTGTAAGTGGTTTCTACTGTTGCTTTTTCTCTCCAATAAAAGAAAACAAAAACACAAATGAGGAAGGGGTAAGTGTGGCCTACCAATTATGCTGGCTGTATTGTTTTGAACCCCAAAACAGAAAAATGGGTCTAGAAAAAAACTGTTCCCCTTGACTTGTGAATTGGTATGAAACAAAACTTATAGAGGAATAAAATTATGTTACATTGAGTGGATGGGACTCACATTTTGAAGGAATGGAATGGTATACCATCCAGACTGAGCTGGAAAACCACAGCTATTGTCAAGATACGGATGCCCCAGAAGAGGCGAAGGTGGTGGTCACACAAGTGAGTTCTGCTGACGCCACTTACAGAAGCTTCCATTGGACCTCAGCTATACTCAAAAGGAGCATATTTTCAGAAAAGGAAATCTGAGTGAATTTTATTTTTCATTAAAGAGATCATAAAAACCAGTGTTTTAATGAGCCAGAAAATCTTAAAAAAGAATTTCTGCTACTGGAAGGAAAAGAAGGGGCCCTATGAAGTGAAAGGGGCTGCTACCCTCTGAGACCTATGTGGGGGTTTTGGGGGGGACCCCCCCTCACCAAAATCACAGAGCAGAGCCCAGTGTTAAAACATGAGAACAAAGGAATTTCGTCCTTCTGGAGTCTGGACTTACCCTGGGAAATGGTCCCTCAAGGCTGGGGCTCAGACCCACCATTTCCAGCTTGTCCTCCATTAACAAGAAGCACCATGAGTCAGGTATGAAAAATAACAGACTGTTACTGCTCACACACTCCACAGCCAGGGGGCCTCGGGGGCCTCGGGGGGCCTCGATACTGTAGTTCTGTTTCTCCCGCTTCTTTCCTCAGCCCTGTGGGCTGCCTCTGCAGCCAGGGGCTCCCTAAGCATTGCTTGCCTGGGCTCCCCACCCTCAGTCACAACCACACAGGCTGCCCCAACCCCACAACTGCTAGGAGGAGGCCTCTGTGGAGATGGGCCTGGAGCAAGGACAGAGAGACAGAGGCCTTGCCCTCCAGATGAAAGGAAGGTACAGCAGCCTACTGTCAGGCTGCCGCAGTCATCATTGCCTAGGAGCCACTAAGGATCCTGGCTCTCCAGCCCCCTCCATATCATGCCCTTCCCTCAGCCTTAGTCACAACCCGTTCTGTTCCACTAAGAAGAGGGGGCAGCCAGCAGGACAACAAACACCGGTCACTCTGTGAATGTGCTAAAATCCACCTCTCTACTTAAAGGCTGCATTTACACTTGTGAAGGGGCAGAAAGAACTGCAGACAGAGAGGTAACTTTCCATATGTGGCTCCATTGCTCTGATAGCACTAAAAAAATGTAAAAAGGAATAGGAAAATAATATATGTATTTTCTGGTTTCTATACTGTTTTTTAAAATCCAATAAAACAAAAATAAAACAAAACGCTACTACCACCAACAACAGGTGACCACCACGAGTGATAGGGGCTAAAAAAATTTAGGTACTATTTTCACTGTTCCCAGAATATGAGTTGGAATTTGCACTTTGAAGCTGATACTACTTAGGAAATTACATTAAAAATAATCTCCATCGAAGTGTCTCTGTTGGTTACAGAGCCCTCTGGAAACAGTTAATTTTAATGTCATGTGATCAGAGGTCCAGTCGACAATAAGCGCCAAGAGACCAAAATCTGAAGGCCACACATAGTGGCCCACAACTTTCTCTGCTTGATTAAAACTATTTGAGAGACATAATTGCTACTTGTGAAAGTAAAATTGATGGAGGAATTTTCTAAGTGCTATGTCAGCTGGAGTTGGGGGCAATGGATAAGATGCAAAAATAAAAGGAGACAAACTTGGGCAAAATGAAGCCAACTGTGGCTCTTGGCCTGCACCCCTGAAGTGCCCCCAGAGCCAGCCCAACGGCCTCCAAACAGCCTCGGGGTGTCTTCCCACCGGAGGGGACACGCTCCCTGCTGGCAACAGAGCTCCCAGCCCTGCTCAGCCCGGGCTCCAGGCCTCGCCATCTTCCTTTCTGCCCTAGGCAGGTGTTCTCACCGCCTTGCCGGTGCTCCAGCCTCCTAGCCCACAGTGCAAAAAGGACAGCGAGCCTCGGGACTCCGCGGCGCAATGGGGCCCTGCCACCCGCGGTTTCCCAGGCCCAGATCTGAGACCATGATCTGCCAAGACCAAGGTCTCTGGGCTCCGGGACAGTCTCATCAGTGAGCACCTTCCTTCTAGCCCTCGTTCTACTGGTAAGCTGGTAAGAGCTAAGCACAGGAGGTGCCCAACTTCTCTCCGCTTGTTCCCGCTGACGTTTCCGGACACTTCCCGAGGCAGCCTGACCTCTCAGGTCGGCTCTTGGTGTTTGCAGGGACCCTCTGACCTTCTCGAAGCTCGACCCCTTCAGCCCCGGAAACTACGCCGCAGGGTCTGCGGGAAGACCACCGCGCCCAAGTCACGGCGCACCACCGCTCGCCTTCAAAGCGGGCCCTGCAGGGGCACGTCGGGGCCGCACCGGGCTTCAGCCTGGCACTGCGCGGCCGCTGCAGAGCCTCCCTCGCCCGGTTTTCGCGCCCGAGAGCCCGTCTGGGGGTGCGAATCTTGGAGTCCCTTTTGGGGTGCGCGGTGGACTCCCGCCCGGCATGCCCAGTGCTGAACGCTGCTTCGGGAGGGCTCGGCTGAGCGGAGAGGCTCGAGTCACAGGAGCGCCGGGCGAATTCAGCTGAGGGCGCGCCGCCCCAGCTTCCCGCACTCTCGGAGCGGAGCAGCGGGGCTCCTGGCCTGCTGACCCCTGGTCCCCGCCACCGTGGCCGGGCAGCCCAGCGCAGAGCCAGGCGGCCGTCGGGTGGGACGCGAGCCCGTCTCACCTTGGTGAACTTGACCTCCAGGTTGCGCACGGGGCGCGGCAGGGTGGGAGACTTCCTGTCCGGCTGCCCGTTCTCCACGGCCCCGTTGGTGGTGGCCATGGCTCCTCCACGCTCCCGGGTCCGAAGCGCCCGAGTCTTCGGCGCCTGCTCCGGTCTGGGCGGTGCGCAGCCTACTCGCGGGGTGACAGCTCCGCGCCGCTTTATGGAGCGCCCCACGCCTCCCGCCCGAGGGGGCTGTCTAATTGGCTGCAGGACTAGGGGAAGGGAGGGCTGGCGGGAGGGGAGGGGGCCGGCCCGCCTCACCCCACCCCGCCCGCCGCCCCTGCGGGAGCCCGGCCACCCCCCGCCCGGCCACCGCGCCGCGCGCTCCCCGCCCGGGAGGCTGCCCTTGGAGGAGCTCCCGAAACGCCGCCGGGCCCCGGAAGTCCCAGGACTCGGGCAGCGGGCCGGGGCAGGAATCGGGGGCGCGGGGCTGCTGCGCTGGCTGGCAAGTCCGCCCGCGGCACCTGCCGCCCCCGGCCCGCTGACGCTCCGTGCACTCGCCCAACTTCGGTCCGCGCCCCGCGCTCCGGGAAGGCGCGCCCTCCCGCCCGCCCGCTGAGGGCCTTGCGCCGCGTCCGGGGTCGGGGACCCCGCGGGGAGGCCCCGCGTCGCTGCCCACGTGCCTCGGCCTAGAGTCCAGACGCCGGGGCCGGGCTTGCAGGACCGACGTCCGCCGCGCCCCATTCGGCCCGTGCCGGGACTGCGGGCAAGCGGGCGCGGAATCTCCCCCGGCCCTGGGCGTCACACGCCGAGGGGCAGAAGGCTAAGGAAAAGCCTTTGGCCCTTCCTTCCCCGTGCTGTGGCGTCCCAGCGCGGCCAGGCCCCTGACCTTCACAGGCTCACAGCGGGGCTCCAGCCCGAGGCCCTGGGATGCAATTGTTCTGATTTTTTTTTTTAAGGCATACATTATACCTTATTTTTTTAAAAAATAATAAACAAAAGAGAAAGCACGTGAGATCTTTGCAGCTTTAAGTGTTGAAGCGCTTATCGCGTAGGTTGCTCAACTTGCCAAGGAAGCACGTCCAGCTCCTCTCAAACGTTCCACCAAAGCCAGGGACTTGCTCCAGGTCCTATCTGAGACATGGAAGCGGCTTCTCATGTATGTTATCCCTCAGGTTTCTGGAACGATGATGTGGGGCATCAACTGGAGGACAAAAGCAGTGGTTTAATCCCCAGAACCCTCAACCCCTCAGTCCATTTCCTTCTGTGAGTAATCTCAAGTGCCAAGCAATGCGGACACTCCTTACTGTCCTGAGGCTCCTTCTGTTTGTTTTGGGGCTCTCAGTGTCCATCTCTATCCTCTCTCTCCTTCCTCACTGCAATGCTGCTCAGTGTCCTGGATAGTGGAATAAGCTTTTAAACTTTTGCAAACCTGTCATCAGACCACCTGCCTTCTGGGAATATAAGGGTCCTATGCTGTTGTGGCTTAGAATGCACAGGTGAAGCAGGGAAAGGGGATAATGGGTCCCCCGGGGCTGACCGACATCAGTGAGTCTGTTCTTGATGCCAGGTTTACTGACACTGATGAGTCCCAGAACAATGCTGTCTCTTTCCTTAGCTGCTCCTGCAAGTCCCTGGGCTCCCTGTCTTGCCTGGCTGGCCCTGTGGCCCCCACTCAGGCCTCTTGGAAACATGTGGGCAGATGTCTCATGCCAGGGCCTCTACCTGGATGTTGAGCCCCAGCGTCTGGGTGCATGGGCCCAGCAGGGCCTGCAGGGTCTGGAGGCAGACCCTCCTGACCAGCAGCAGTTGGCCTTGGGGGCCAACAACCTCACCTGTGGCTCCTCCTGTTGACATCCACCCACATGATCTTGGGAACCTGGGATCAGAGTGGGGTACTCAGCCATAGGAGGCGGCTCCCAGAGAGCAGGTTAGGAGGATGGGCCTGGCTCGAGATTTGTTCAGACCAGCAGGCTACCTCTGCTCCCGTCTTGCCACTCAGTAGGAGGGATGAAAGCAAGATGCTCTTCTCCCCATTTTACGGGTAAGTAAACAGAGGCATGCAGATACTTGTACCAGACATCACCTGCAGTGGAGGAACCAAGGCCAGACTGTGTGGGTGGATGGTGCAGGGTGTGGAGGAGGGATTTCTCTTACCTTCCTCTGCACCCTTCTTTCACCAAGGGCAGCACCTGTCTATTGTGGCCCCATGTCACTGGGGCAGCAGAGAGCACAGCAAACGTATAGGTGCAAAATGATAGCAGCATCCCTCCAGGTGTGCCTTGTATAAAAATCAAACCCTTAGGTACCAGCCTCAGAGGTGGTGACTATAGGTGCCAGGAAAGGAGGAAGGACTGTTTTCTCCCATTATTAGCCATTGGATGTCTGGGCGGCAGGGGGATTGTCTGAACATCTAAGGCTTTAGAGGCCCAACCCTTCTGACCACATCCCTGACCTGGATTCCAGCTGTGTGCCCTTCGGTTGTACACTTCACTCTGAGCTTTGGTTTCTTTTTCCATAAAATGATCTCACTTTATAGTGTTTAGGGAAGCTAAAGTAAGAAAATGGTGATTTATAAGCTGTAAAGTGCTGTATACATTTTCCTATTCTTCCTTGAGATTGATTCCTCTTAGTAGGCTTTCTTCTGGGAAGTTAGCAAGTCTCCCTGGCTTCTCTCTGGCTTCCACCGACTTCCCTGGTCAAGCAGTAGTCACTCAGCTAATTTCATTGTAAAAATAGCATTTGTATTTTGTATTCAACTCTGTGGTGGTGCTACTGCTGTCTGCTGCTTGGCTTCTTGGCATCTCAAATTATATAAGTCCAGGACATCTCATGCTGAGGGCTTACTAGTTTGATGAACATTTAATAAAAATAATCATGAATAAAGATGAGATAAAAGACTGAGATAAAATTTAAGTTAGATATTCCACCCCCTCCAAAATATCAACCTAATTCATTTTTAAATGCATAAACCTTGTAGGAGATATTGAGGTCTGTAGCAAATGTAATTCATAATGATAAGGAGAATGATAATAATGGAACTCCTTTTTGTTTTACCTCATTTCCAGTCTGGTACCTAAGCCTTACTAGGGGTTCCCAGAGGCCTGCTCCAGAGCAGGTGGCCAGCTGCAGAGCTGCCTCCCACAGGCCACTCACCTTACCCAGCACCCAGGAGTCAACGTCAGCCTCCAGGACCTGGGCGTGTGGGAGCCTTTCATGGAAAGCCAGGCTCCTTGGGTGAAGGCGGTTCTCTAAAGAAGGGAAACGTGTGGCCCTTCAGTGCAGGTGACCTCACCTCAGTTTGCTTGGCTAAAAACTGGGCTGACGGGGTGAAGAAAGACTTTACTGCGAGCACCTCCCAATTGGTGTCAATGGAGTGGATGCCACGTTTCGTGTGTATTGTTCAATGTTGCCCAAACTTGACTTGAGTAGGGGACTACTTGCCTTTCAGGCTCCCTGTAACTTAAGACCCCCATACTACTACATTATTCTCTCCTCAGGGAACATGTAAACACATCTGCTTTCCTGCAAGATTTCATCAGTGATGACACCAGAGGCAGGAACGCCCAGGCCTGAGGAAGATGAGCCAGCTGACACCCAACCCCTCCAGCCCCTCTAGTCCTTTCTGGCCTTGAGGGAAGATCTTCCACACACAATATTGATCTGGGGTAAATCAGTTTTAGTCCAGGCAGAGGCAGAGAACTAAGTACCTAAAAGCAAAGAAGACACCTCAGAATCTTTGTGGATCAGGCCTTGATTAGGTCTCACACACTCAGCCTGACAGTTCATGGCTCCCAGGATTTTCTCCTGGTCCACCTTCTACCAATAACTGCTGTGATTAAGAGTTATGAAAAAGGCAGGAGAGAGCATGGCAGGTAAGGTAGAGACAACTGGTTGACCACCCAGTTCTTCACTTTTTTCTTGCTGGTAGAACTTTATATTATTGAAGGCAGCAATGTGCTTTGATAAAACATATTTTCCAGCCTCTCTGGTAGACAGTAGTTGTTAATTAGATATAAGCCAAAGTCTTTGGTTTGGGCTTCTAAAGAAGCTCGTTACATGGGACTGAGTCAGCTGAGAGGCTCTTCTTTCTTCCTGCTGCCTGGAACATAGACATAAGGGCTGGGCCTCCATCAGCCGTCTTGTGACCATAAAGCAATGCTGAGAATGGAAGTTTTATGATAAGGAGGTTGAAGCAGGCACACAGGAAGAGCCCAAGTCCTTGATGACCCTGGAACTAGGCTTTATGCCCTGGATTTCCTTTCTTGGATTTCTTACATGTGAGCAAAGTGTAAATCCCTGTCTTATTTAAGCTTGCTATTTGGGCTTTCTGCTACATGTGGCTGAACCTCATTACTAAGTGACACAGCTGGCTATTTAAACCATGCCCCAACACCATGACTAGAAAAACAAACTTCTAAACTCAACTGGAATAATTATGTCATGTTTGTATAGAAAGAGCAGCACGTTTAAAAAAAGTCTTATCACCATCTGTACTTTTTTGGCTTTAATCAAATGCTCTGAACATTCTGTGCTCAGGTTTACAGTAAAATTTTTTGAAAAGACAAAACTAACCCTGGGATAGAATAAATGAAGCTAGCTCATTGATTCATCTACAGATTTAACTGCCTAAATTGGATGGTGAGGTCCTATCTATGGAAGAGAGACCTTTTGTTGCAAAGGCCCTCATGGGGCTGGGCAGGTAGCCCACCTTTCTATGGTGCCCGTGGGTGTTAGCTGTTGTGGCTTCACTCTCCAGCCTGCTGAGGAAGGTACCAGCACTCAGAAAGCTGATGGGACTGCACGGGTCCTGGGCCACCCAGACCTGGAAGCTGCTTGACCAGGCCAGCACTTGATCCAGGCAGCAAGAAGTCAGACTTTTGGCTTTAAAGCACATAAAATGTCACCACATGTAATCACTGCATCTCACTTGTAATACTCTACACATCTTAGTACCGCCACCGGACTTCCTCAGTGACATGAAGATTTGTTTGTAAACTTTCCAACCCTCTTAAAAATTCAGGGATTCTGAGTTCTGAACCAAATTTGAATTATTTGGGCGTTTGAGTTCAATTTACTTCTGACAAAACACACTTCCTGGTTAGAAGGAAAGTTGTTTAAGGGGCTTATAAAAGGGTTCTGGAAGATTCTTGGACACAAAGTGGCTCTCACTAAACAATTGTGCTGAGTTAAGCCGAATTGAATCCGAAACATACATATTAAATTTTCCTTGAAATCCACAGGGGTATAAAAATGTCGGGAAAGGGGGCTTAGCAAGATACAGTTTGCCAAACCCAAAATGTCTGAAAACTAATTTGAGTGTGTTAGTTTGGCGAATCACTCCTGGTCTCATCCATCCTAACCTCACAGTGACAAGATTTTCCTCCTGCCTTTCAGCCAGGAATCCCTATAAAGAAGCATCAATTACCAAAGAATCTTCCTTTGGATTTTTGCCATTACTTGAATCCTGCAGTAGAGAAAGGGTGGGAGAGGTTGTTAAAATCTGTGTTCTCATGAGATGACCTGGGGATTCTCCTGCACTTGTGTTTGTGGTGTAAGAGTTGCTCAGGCAGAGC
The DNA here is from genome assembly GCF_011762595.2 of Tursiops truncatus. NCBI lineage: Eukaryota > Metazoa > Chordata > Mammalia > Artiodactyla > Delphinidae > Tursiops > Tursiops truncatus. The sequence continues at coordinate 124,839,374 of NC_047035.1, forward strand.
TCTTGAGGTTCCCCTGTGATTAGAAAGTCTCTAGAAAGTACATCATGTCTTAGCATATGTTTAGGTATGACAGATGGGAAGGCTATTTATGTATACTTTTATCTGGTTTTTTGTTTTTTGATATGGCAGTATGGTGATCCAAAAACATCCATCCCACCCTCAGGGGATTAGATTAATTAGTGACCTGTAGCATTTTCAAATTTATGTTTTTCATTATTAAGCATGTCTGCAAGCACTGGGCTTGTATTATATTATATATATTATTTATATTCTATTAATTCTATTATTTATATTAATTGTATGTCATATCATATTATCATCAAATACAGTTTATCAGTTAAAAGACGATGGATTGGATAAGGTGTATTTTCTACCAGCAATAGTTAATAAGCTTAAACATTAAGAACAAAACTTGAATTATAGATTTCACATGTTTTAAATGTGCATCTTATAAATTCCATGGACACTTCAATTATTATGAATTTCAGCCCATCTTTTATCCCAGGAAGTGCCAGTCTTTGCACCTGCTAGCAATGTCCAATGATTCCATTGCACTCTTCCAGTTGGCCACTAGATGGGACCAAGCTAAGTAGGAAGTTGCCAGTGAAGTTTTTTCCACTGTGAGAAATAGGACTTTCCCAACTTACAAAGAAATGGTGTTGACATTAGGGTGCCTCAAACTTCAATTGTATCATAGACACAATGCTAGAACTGGAGATTAGTGTACAGGCTAGCCCACAAAAGCCCACTCACTTCTTATTGAGCCTATAAGTGTTCCTGCCTTTTGAGACCAGACACATGTGGGTGTGATTCTTTGCCCAGGGAGTACTCAGACCCGGCACCTGAGCTTTTCAGGCCTCTACTGCCTCTTCTGAAAATGGGAGTCATGGTTCCTTCCCAGATAGGGGGTCGTGGGGTTAAACGAGAGAGCAGGTGTGACACACCAAGGACACTTGCAGTGAAACAGACACGAAGACATCACTGCTGCCCAACTCATCATTCATCTGACAGAGCCCTGTCCTGCCTGCCCTCAGCTCCCAACCATCACTCCCACCTGGGTACCCACCCAATCCTCCTCCCTCCCTGTCCCTCACACAGTCAAGACAGCCAAGGACTCTCTAATGGAAATTTGTCAAGAGACTGCAGGAAATAGATTTTTTAATGCTAAAGGATAAACATGTATGAGCCTAGGAGATGGGCCTTGTAAGCATACAGACTGGGTCAGATTCCCACTAAAGCATTTTCTAACCTCTTTATTCAAAACTTCTGGGACTGTTTCCTCACCTGTCAGAAGGGGATGGTGGGACCTCCATCACAGGTCGAGAGACCTAAATGAGATCATGATGTGACACGGCTGGTCTCTGCCTGCTGTGTAGGGGATGCCCCATTTATGCCCCCTGAGACTCTCCTGCTGGGGAGACAGACCCCAGCCCCTTCCTTCAACCCTGGCCAAGCAACTCCCAGGTGGGTGGGCAGCTTTTCAACCCTTCTAGAACCTTCTTCCTGGTTTTCTCCCTGATCAATGCCACAAGTGGCTTTCAGCAGGTCCAGACCTCAGAGACCCTTCTCTGGCTGACTCTAGACCTACTCCCCGTGAAACATTCCCCTTCACATATATTTATGCTTCATCTCATCTTTGCAGACACTTCCTGGGCTCCTTTTAGAAATCTTTTTGGTTTGGGGGCTTCTGCAAGCCAGACTTTGCTCTGACTTGTTTCTCTCTCTTGTTTCATTAGCCACTTATGAGGGCTGACTCTTCTTAATCTTACTAGTCCAGATCAGCCATAAGGTTTCTTTCCCAGGCTGACTGTCAGGCATGAGTAGGGCACTTGTGGCACTGTGCAAAGAAGCATCTCAACTCATCATCAGAGTGGTGATAGATTAGCTATGTCTGCTATGGGCACAGCATGCAGGGAAGCCCTAGAAACCAGCCTTGTCACATTGTATGGTGCACAGGAATCTCCTGGGATGTTGTTAAAATTCAGACTCCATTCATCAGTCTGAGGTGGGGTTCAGGATTCTGCACCACTAACAAGCTACTGACAAGTATCTTAGAAAGTACCCTTCTAGGTTGGCAGCATCACCATCTTCTGGGAGCTTTTTAGAAATGCAGACTCTCAGGCCCTGCCCTAGACCTACAGAGAAAGAATCTGCATGTTAACTGGAGCCCCAGGAGTTTCACATGCACATCATGGCAGGAGAAGGACACCAGGCACCATCTTGTGAAAAGTGCCCCCTGCATCCCCAACCTGAAGCCCACCTTGTCAGGATGGCTGAAATAAGTCCTTCTTCTCTTTCTAGTTGTTACTTTTCAGATTGAAGATGACTTTACGTTTCACTATGAGCCCAAGGAAATTCCAAGAAAATTCTTCAGAGGCTCCTACAGCTGCCCCCAAGGGAATGGCTTTGAAGAATTTAAATCAATACAGTTTTACAAGATCAAAGCCCAGAAATACCAGGACAATACTATGAAGAGATTATATTTTCATTACATGGAATACAAATTGCTCTTTATATCCATCTTGAATTCAGGGGCTTGAGGATGGCAGGTTTTAACAGGAAGAAATACAGACTTGGGGAAGGTAGGGGGACTTTTAGGGCACTTTGGTGGTTAGGCCTTGTGCCCATTGGAGGCGCTTGGGTGGATATTACTACACCCAGAGGCCCACACTGGGACATGAGACTCCCTTCCCGGGGACAGCAGGTTACAACAAGGTGTTTGCCCAGAATGGCTGAAGTGGTGACATCCAAGGAGCAAGTGTGGCAGTGGATGGTCGAAGCAGGTGGTGGGAGGCCAGAGCATGGAGATGGCAGTGGGCCTCCAGCTTCTTCGTAAGAGCATCAGCTCTAGGCATTGTACATATTCCAACTAAGGGGGTAGCTACATTATAATAAACATATGATTTTGTGTATAGAGAATTATAATTAAGCATCTATTTGTGTAGTCACTGATTCAGTATTGGTCTTCTTTATTAAACTGAGCTCTGTGAAGAAAGGGACACTGTCTAGTCTCTCCACTATTGCCAAGCCAAGTGGCCAACATAGGGGAGGTGCCAAAAAAAAATCACTGAATGTTGAGTCGATGCATTGCTTCCATATTTTATTATGGACTTAGGTGAAGTAAATATTCTCTGGCATCCTGGCTCCAGCAGTTGCTGGCTGTGTGACCTGGGGCAGGCCTCTAAAATTCAGCTTCCTACTCTGTGAAATGGGACAGTTCAGTAGCACACAGCTGTGTAGATGACCTGGTGTTACTGGGCTGTTCTGGAAATGGGCCTCTACAGGTGAGGGTGCCTGGTCAGGCTAGGCATGTGGTCACCCTTCATCTCCTCAAGGAGGGGTTCTCCAATGCCACAGGGCATTCACTGACGAAGGTCAGGGTCTTTTTGCTCCCAATGGGATGGAAAGGAAGGTTGATTAAGGGAAGAGAACTTTTCCTAGTCCAGCCTTTGCTTGGAGATACCCAAGCAAAGGCTGAACTAGGAAGAAACACTGTCTAAAGTAGAACTGACTGCACAAGACACAGAAGGAACACAGCATAGCAGGACCATGCCCTCTCCTCTCTGACTCTAAGCCCTCCCACAATGAAGCAACTCCTCCCACCCTGCAAGGCTGCTTGTGACCGCCCTCCTGCTCTACGCCACGTCCACACCATGCTGTGTACTTGCCAGGCGCTGGCTGTGCAGGGTATCTTTCAGTTCTGAAAACATGGTCATCATGTCTCCACCTCAGGGCCTTCGTGATTGCACTTGCGTCTTTCTGGACCTCTTCTGTCATGAGAGTCTTATTTCAAATGCTGCCTCATAAGAAAGGCCTCCCCAAATAACCCGTCTAAAACAGTGTCCCCATCCTTCTCTCACAGCACCCAATTCTACTGTCTTTATAGCACTTCTCATACTTTTCAAATTGTTGGTTTATTGTCTGGAACCCTGCTTCCAGAACCTAAGTGCACAACTGTAGAGATCCCCACACCAGCCACCAAGTAGTGTTGTGGACCCAGGACAGTTTGGTACCAGATGTCGCAAGGGGCCCCAAAATATTCAAAATGCAAATGGCCATTTATATATTTGGCATATTCATCAACTGTGAGTTGGGTAGTTTATTAGTAGGTCTGCAGTGAATGTATCAGGACTAGTTCTCTTTCTAGAACAAATTAAAATGAGGCTTTGGGTTGGAGTAATACAAACAAATTCTGCTTGTCTTCCCATCCATTCCTGGGACATTAATTGATGAAATAACATTATCAATGGTTAGCTGATGTAGTAGACCTGGGAGAGGCCATACAGATCTCCAAAACCTATTTCTTTGTTTCACAGGCAAATCAACTCTGGACTTGGAGGGGTAGCCTTTGTCCATAGTCATAGAGCTAGCTGATTCCCAGTCCAGGATGTTTTCTTCTGCACCATGTGGAAATCCATGATCCCCAGGCATAAATGCCCAAGCACCCTCTTGATTTGTATCTTTTAAAAAGTAGTAAGGCAGGGCTTCCCTGGTGGCTCAGTGGTTGAGAGTCCGCCTGCCGATGCAGGGGACACGGATTTGTGCCCCGGTCTGGGAGGATCCCGCATGCCGCGGAGCGGCTGGGCCCGTGAGCCATGGCCGCTGAGCCTGCGCGTCCGGAGCCTGTGCTCTGCAACGGGAGAGGCCACAACAGTGAGAGGCCCGCGTACCAGAAAGAAAAAAAAAAGTAGTAAGGCAATCCTGAGCAAAATGGACTTCTGCTAAGCCAAAGGTTTGACACTTTGTTAAAGCATTATATAAGCTGGGCTTCATGACTACAGAAAAATAGGATATGGCTTTTGCTCTCAAGGAGTTTGTAATTTAGTTGGGAAAATATGTCCAGGCAGCATAATTACTTATCAATTCAAGATATTATGCCATTCTGGAGAGGCAAGAGATGGTACTCCTGAGTATAGGGAAAGCTTTTGTAAAGAAAGAAATCAAAGATCACATACTTGGGCCTTTTTATTGTCACCCCACTTAGGTAAGATAAGAGCAGGCAGCATCAGCTCAATTCTACCAAAGATAACAGAGAGTCCCAACTTTCAAGTCTGCGTGAGGCTTGTGTGCATTACACTGGGGCCAAGGGGCTGGTGAGCTGTGGCCCAATGTATTGCCTGGCACCGTCATCCTTTGGACCCTCCACTTCTGCCTGGCCCCCAGCATCTCCCTCGTAAGGCATTCTAGCGTGTGCTTTAAAGATAGGCAACTCCTCAGGGAGTCCTCGAATGGCTGCAGAGTCTGGAAGTGCTGAAAAAAGGCCTGATTTGGGCATTATTGGTGGTATCTGGCCTATGTGTTGGGACACAAAATAAAGGTCACCAACTTAGAGCAGAACCTCCTTCCAAAGGAGAGAGAGAGGCACCTCACCCCCAATCTGTCTCCTCCACCCTGAACTGGCACTTAGGAAGCTGCGTTGTCAGAATGCTTGGCACAGCCACGTTGGGCATACTGTTTAGGGTGTTGGTTCTGAAGAGGGAAAACATTCTTTAGTTACTGCTTTTCTTAAAACATAGCATGTAGGACTTCCCTGGTGGTGCAGTGGTTAAGAATCCACCTGCCAATGCAGGGGACACGGGTTCGAGCCCTGGTCCGGGAAGATCCCACATGCTGTGAAGCAACTAAGCCCGTGCACCAAAACTACTGAAGCCCACGCACCTAGAGCCCATGCTCTGCAGCAAGAGAAGCCACTGCAATGAGAAGCCTGTGCACCACAATGAAGAGTAGCCCCTACTCGACGCAACTAGAGAAAGCCCGTGAGCAGCAATGAAGATCCAACGCAACCAAAAAAAACCCAACAAAAAAACCAACAAAAAAAACATAGCATGTAGCTATGAGCAATCACATACTGCTATTTCAGCTCTACCCAGTATATAGGGACTAATAGACAAACTTACTTTTTCTCCTCCAGTTGTACTGGGTTTATTGTCGCTTATGGGCATTAAACATAACAAAAGCTTGAGTAAAGGTGACCTGGCATACCTTTGTCTGTAACAGCACTTACTTACCTACAGTCTCTCATCTTTCAAATGATGGAGCAACTTCCTTTGTGTTAACCTCTGTGATTGAAAGAACTTATTTTTGGTAACTTTCCCAACCCACAAAGCCAATCCCATTTTAAGGTGGAAAAGTACAGTGTAACAATGGCATCACTGTCTTTTTGTTGGTGACGTGAAAATGTTTGAAGCTTGACCCTAACACCAGACACCGTCAAAAGGTAATGCCTTGTACAAAATAACAAACCGAATCCCAAACGTCTGTTTACGGTCATCACGGTTCATTTCATTAAGCCATAACTCTGATTACATTCTTTCTCCTACCCTACCCTGAAGGCTGAGCTCTGAGGCCAGGGGGCCTGGCCTACTCTTCCCTGGGAACTGAGTGTCCAAAAACACATTTGTGCAAAATCGATGCAGGAAACCCTCAAGCTCTGTGGGGACCTTGCTTCTGGGGCTCCTTCCAGCCTTGGAGTCGTGCTTCCATCTCCCCGCTTCTGAGCACCTCACCCCTCGAGCATGTGAGTTGCTGCCCCTGGTTCCTGTTGCACCTGCAGAGATCCCACTGGGAAATTCCTGGCTGAGGAGGGAGAGGGTGAGGCGGGTGAGGCGGGTGAGGCAGGTAATGTGCGTGTGAGAATATGTTTTCACCTGCGATAATGACGCACAGGCAGAAATCTTAATAGAATGGGATGGAGTAGACAGAGGGAGCCAATGGCTATGGGTGTGGGGTGGTGTGGGTGACCCTGTCCCTCTGTGTGTGAGCCTTCCATCAAGTCACCTTTCATCTTGGCAAATTTTTCCCAGAGCCTCCTCACTGTTGTAAATGACAGATCTAAAACATGGAGGAGAGAGCTGTCCTCAACCCCATGCATGTAACGCTTGACAGTGTGTGCTTTGGCCTCACATGTGCCTTCAGGAACACCCCTTTGTATGAGAGACCAAGTGAAGAAGAGGGCAGGCTGTGGAGGCAGGTTGCCTTGGGTTCCATTCCCACCCTCAATGGTGTGGGGCCTGGGCAAGCCCCCTCACCCCTTTCAACCTAAGCCACCTCACCTATAACATACAGATTGTCACACCTACTCATGGGGTGTGGCAGGGGCAGCTAATCCCCAAATATGGCTCCCATGAATGGTCCTCCTTGGGTTCACGTCCATGAGTGGTCCCTCCCATGCTAACTCTGGGCTCTTCCTGCCTCTGGTTTAACTACAGTCTTAAGTAAGGTCTTGCAACTTCTGCTTCTGCCCTTTTGGGGGCCTGAGCTGCCATGTGAAAAGTCCAGATATCCTTCAGAGAGACCATGTAGAGAGACTACAGAGAGACAGAGAGGCCCTGAGACGAAAGAAACAAGACCAGTCATCCTAATGTCCCGACTGCCTTCCATCTATCCCTGCTAAAGCTCCAGACAAGTGGGTGAAGCCATTTTGGATGTCCAAACCTGTCACCATCTTGAACAATCAGCCCTAGCTGCCATCTTGGATGACCAGACCCAGCCAACTTCTGACTGTAGCTACATGAAAGACACCAAACTAGACCAGCAGAAGGACCTTCTAGCTGAGGTCCAGACAGTACTTAGAATCATGAGAAATTATAAAATGCCTATTATTTTAAGTCACTGAGTTTTGGGGCAGTTTATTATGTAGCAATAGATCACAAGACCTGGGGCATATACTAAAGTAAGAAATGCTAGCTATCTACACAGTATCCACTGTGAGGATTGGAAAGATTTTTTGTTAAGTCCCAATACAGTGCCTAGCATATAGCAGGTGCTCAAAAATAGCCATTTTATTGTTATAAATAAATATAAATAGGTGGTTTTCCCTCTTCTGAGACCTAATTAGTCTAAACACTCACCTCTCATGGGCCTTGAATCCTGATATTCTGGAAGTTTGATTAACTCTATAGAAAGGGGCTCCCAGTGTGCCTATCCACAGGCAGAGCCATATTTCAGGGGCCTCTCATTTAACAAATATTTATAGGGCTGCTACTATGTGCCAGACTCCAAGCCAGGCGATGAGGCTCCAGAGGTGAAGAAAACAGATACACTGGTGATCTCATAGCTCTTACAGACCAGGGAGAAGTCAGACTCAGAATGAGACATTGCAAGTGTGAATAGCAGTATGGGGAAGTGCAGAAAGAGGAGGACATAGTTAAGTTTAGTTTAGCTGCTGGTGACAGAGACTGGAAACCATGGGGACTTAAAGAAAATAAAGGTTTATTTTCACATAAAAGAAATGCAGAGATGGGAAGTCAAGAGCTGGTGAGGTAGCTCCACACTCAATCACCAGAAAGCCTGACGTCTTCTGTCTTTCCTTCAGCTCAGCCATCTTAGCTTGTACATTCCATCCTCAAGTTGGTCCCAAGAGGCCTGCTGGAGCTCCAACCATCATGACTACATTCCAAGGGGAAAAGGCAAAGCAGAAAGCCTACCTTCAGGTTTAACTATTCCTCTTTTGAAGAACTTTATCTGACGCACCACCCCTCTCCAAAAGATGTTTACATCTCCTTGGCCACAGATGTCTGAAACCTGGGAAATGTAATTTTTTTGCTGGGCCCATTGTTGCCCCCAACAATATAAGGGTCTGTTAGTCAAGAAGAAAAAGTTATAGGTATTGGTTGGCAACTAGCATCTTCTGCCACAGGGACCACTTCCTAATCACAGAAGTTCCATCCTGGGGAAGTGACATTTTTAAACAGAAAGAAAGGATGAGTTCATTAGGGAGAAAGCTTTGCAGAAGCAACCTTTGCATAAAGTTCAGAGGTAAGAAATCTCAAGGAGCCTTCAGGAACTCACAGGAGTCCAATATGGACCTTTTGTCCCTAAATATAGTTCCCTCATCTGCCTAGCAGGAGCTTACTTTAGCTTAAGACCTGTAAAAATATGAGCCTTCCCCTCCATCCAAAAAAGCTGGAGTCCACTTTCACACTTGGGTATGAGCGAGTTTCCACTCTACAGAACACACTGGCAGGCTGAGGGACAGTGAAGAGCTGAGGCCCTGGAACGTGATGGACAAAGAGGAACTCGCAAAGTTAGGGGAGATGGACCTTTGCCTCCCTCTTCTTCACCCTCAGGTGGCCTCTGAGGGCAAGGGGCACATGTGACCCTCTAAAGCAGTGGCCAGAGAAGCTACAGCTGTAAGACTTTCGGTAACTTCCGAGAGGACTTGGCACCGCACTATCTGTTTGCTGATTTTGTATCATAAATGCATGAAGCAATATTTTACAATTACAACTTCCTGCGCTCTGGGCCCTACAGCAAGGCCTACTCTAAATTCCTTTTGTTCTGATCCTACACATCAATTCAGCATGTGAGGGGGTCTGGAGAGAACTCAGCTAGATATGCAAGCCAGACAAATGGAAAACATGTTGGTTTTTTTTTTTTTTTTTTTTTTTTGCCTTTCAACAACTGGACCTGCCAAGCCCACTTCAAGGAAAGGAGCTGCATTTTAAGTTAGCCCCATTTTCTGGAACTGGTGAAAATATCTTCATTTTTTGGGTTTCCGCCTGTGGTTACCTTGTGAGGCTTCCCAGTTCCTTGTGTCCCCTCCCAGGCTGCATCCTGGCTCCTTGGGCTTGATTTCCCATCACATCTGCTGTGGGCTGACTGCCCAATCATTTTCCATGAATGCCTCTGTACAGAGAGGTCTCCACAGCTGTACAGCTCAAGATGCACCATACCCAACACAGACCCCTGGCAACCCTGGCCAGAGAGCCATTGGAAACTGGCATTTACTGGAAAGCGATTTGATTTTGTGATCACATAGCCCTGCTCTACAGCTGACGCGGGCCTGAATACTCCCTTCTCCCAGGAGCTTCCTGTCCCTCGCGTTGTTGCTGTTTGGAAATGTGAGGCTCAGAAAGGGAAATAGAAGGTGGTAGCATCATAATCTGGGAATAAAAGGGTATTTCATACTATCATGAGAGGTCCAGGCCACTGTACACATTGGGTGAAATGTTTATTGTTGCTCCTTTGAGAAGTGAGCTATATAACTCTTTAAACTCACCAGAGTCATCACTACCAGGATCTGATTCTCATCTCTTAGAAGGCATTGCATTGCTTTAATATGCAACAGTCTAACATAACATTAAATCATTTTTTAAAGTTTCATCTAGTTGAGCCTGAGCCAAGATATTCTTGGGTTGGGTTTTGCACAGCCACCCTTTTTTTATATAGTTAAAAAGAAACACACGACAAAATACCTATCAAGTGATTTCACTCTTGCCAGCGTCCAAGAGTGATCTGCATAAGTGGGCCCTTTGGGTTTCCAGGGGCCCGGTGCTATGGCTTCATCATCAGGATCAGTGAGTATCCTCGAGTACCCACCACACATACCACACTGCAAAGGGGGAGGTGGGAAGACATGGTAGGCCAGCTGCAGATTAGAAAAGTATCAGTTTTCCATGGATGCCAAGGACTAGGTTGGAGAGACAGGCTAACCCAGGGCTGGGAAGAGAACACATGCTTTTTCCCCTTTCGTAAGCAATGCTTTTGCAAAGCTGTCACCTCACCTCTGCTCCATTCCCTCTGCAAGATTCCACTCACCCATCGAGGCTGAGTGAGGACAGCCCCTCTCAGGAAGGCTTCCTCTCTCCTGACCAAACCTTTCTATTTCCTCCTCATTCAGGACACCTTTTGAACCTTTGAAACAACCCTCAGTAAACCCCGCCTTGGGTTGTGTGTATTTGGTCATTCACGTGTTGCTCTCCCCAACTAGTAAGAGAGGGCTCACGTCTTAACCAACCTAGAATATTTGTGGCCTTCCAGGGTTCTTTGGTGACCTAGTGAATGCAGCAAGAATACATAGCTGGGAAGATGTGGCTCCATCGTGCCATCCAGCCTCCTGCCCAGGTTCCCCCCCTGTCTCACTGGTCCCTCCGAGTGGGCTTCCCAGCCCACTCCCCTCTTCTCCCCAACTAGGTTCTTCAGACCACATGACTGGTGGCAGAGATGAATTTGAGGACAGCTGGTGAGGGTGACGGGAACTTCCTCCCAACCTCAACCACTTCTGGGGAATGGCCCTCACCCTTAGGACTGGGCAATGGTTAGGAGGAGGTGCTTAGGTTGGCAGAGGCCAGATGGCTGCCCGGTCCTGGCAGGAAGCTCGTCGTCAGGGGCCCAGCATGGTTCTGAGGACTTGCTAGATGATCCACACTCTGTCCTCAGCCAGGGACCCGGCCTCTTGGGAGCCTCTTCCTGGTCCTTGCCCCACCCTGGTGCTGCCCAGATATGGAGGTGCATCTAGTTCTCCCTAAGATGCTAGGGTGCTGTGTTGCAAGCCTGGCCTCTTCCCAGGGCCGGGAAGACAGTCTCCCTGGGCCTGGCTTCTCCTCCCCAGCTGGCTTGGCCAGTCTGGAAACAATGACTGTGGCCAGAAACTGCTTCTCACGGGGTTTTGGAAACCGCGGCGGGACGTCCACAAACAGCTTGTGCACAGGGCTGTGGCTCCGAGTAGAGGAGATGCTTCAGTGCTGGGAGGGTGGAGAGGAAGCGACAGAGACAATAGGCAGCATTGTGTTTTCTCCCAGGAAGCTCTGCTCTGCTTCGCTTTCAGGGAAATTGACTCGGGGGCAGCTCAGTCTGTTCCAAAGCAACAGCTTTATGTGATTATGTTAGTCCCAGGCTAGGACAAACCCGCCCTTTCTACCTCATTAACAACGCCAGCAGGGACCAGCCATGCCACGGTGGGGCTCTGTGCCCTAATTTGTCAGGCCAGGGCTGAGTGTAGGAAGTTGTAACAACAATGAATCTTGGAGAAGAAGCTGTCTGTGGAGGGGGTGCAGCTTTGATGTGGGGCCCTGTCCTGATTAGGAATGATGACTGGGGCCTCGGCAGTGCTGGAGAAGGTGGCATAAGCCTGGATGGCATTCGGGATATGGGTTTTTGCACCTGGGTCTGATGAGGTTTGATGGGGTTTAACACATGCAAACAGCAGCTTTTGTTCTGCAGGACAAAGGCCTCCCCAGTTTGGGCCTGGGCTGAGACCCCGGTGGCACCCGTTTCCTCCCCGTCGCCTCTTGTCACTCTCCTTGTCGAAGTTTAATTAGGACGAGCTTTCACAGGCTCATTTCTCACTCCAGCAACTTTCTAACACTTCCTAACGAGGAGGCTGGAGCCTGAGGACTGGGGGAAGGAGCAGGGGCTTTGGGGAAGGAGAGAAGGGCAGTTGAGGGGGTTGGGAGGGGCCGGGCAGGGGGTCTGTGGAGAAGAGCTGAACAGGCAGGCACAGAGGAAGCTCCAAACCACACTGGCTCCTTGGGGAACTGGGGGTTGGTCTGCTAAGAAGAGAAAATAAAACAAACCCTAACTGGCCTTTGTTTTCTGGGTGGCCAGACAGTAATTTTCCCCAAATTCTTTATGGTTCTGGAAAAGAAAGCAAAGGATCAATCAGCGTTGACTTTGTGACTTTCAGAACTGGATCACATGGGCCCTTAACACCTTAAACTCCTCTAACTCACATGCAAGCTTTTCCTATCCACTGGCTTCTAAACAACAAGAGCCACGGCAACAGTACCCAACCTCCCAACCCACTCCTGAACCATGAGGAAGTGCTGTTCCCTGTGTGGATGGTGGGATCCCATGTTAAGGGTGAAATTCTGCTGACCTTGATGGAGATGTTGGCTTTCTCCTGCCCAAGGAGAGGTAAGAGATGGAGGTGGGGGATGGAGGATTCCTGTTCCTGTGTAGCCTTGCTTATTTTAGTTAGTATAGTTCTAGTCATGATGCAGTAACAAACACCCAATAAATAACTTAAAACTCACAAAGACCTATTTCTTCTTCTGTTACATATCCATGGTCAGTTGGCTAGGAGCTCTGTGACACATCACCCCCACTCTGGGCCCTAAGCTGATGAAGCATTGTTCCCTTATTGGAAACACTGATGATTGGTTTGGTAGAGGGAGAAAGATGGTGACAGTGTGTTGGCTCTTGAAGTGCCCTCAGTGAGGTGACCCCCATCAGTCTTGCTCACATTTCACAAGCCAAAGAAAGTTATATATCCATATCTAAAACTTCCACAGAGGAAAGATATGTCCTCCTGCTATTAGAAGGTAGAACCAGAAATATTTGGTTATTAGTACTAAAGCCCTTCTGTTTTAGTTATCTATTGCTGTGTAACAAATCACCCCCAAACTTAGTGGCTTAAAACAATAAGTATTTATTTTCTTATTCAGGAGTCTGGGAACAGCTTAACTGGATGATGCTGGATCAGGGTCTCTCTTGAGGATGCAGTCAAAATGTTGACTGGGCCTGCATCATCTGAAAGCTTGACTGGGCTGGACAGTTTGCTACCAACTTGGCACCTCACATAGTTGTTGGCAGGAGGCCTTGGTTCCTTACCATGTGGGTCTTTCTACTGGGCTTCCCAAGAATATTCATGACATGGCAGCTGGTTTTCCCCAAAGCTAGTGATCCAAGAGAGAAAGAGAGAGAGGAAGAGAGAAGGAGAGAGAGGAGAGAGAGAAAAAAGAAACAAGCAAGAAACTACAATGCCTTTTAGGACGTAGTCTTGGGGTCACACACCATCACTTCTGCTTTCTTCTATTTGTGAAAATGGAGACATTAAGTCTGGCCCACACTTAAGTGGAGGGGAATTAAGCATTGCCTCTTAAAGGGAAGAGTATCCAAGAATCTGGGGTCATGGCTTAATATCCCTTCACCTGCATGAGCTCCCCAGCTAACTGTCAGATTCTGGGACCAATCTGCAGGGCTGAGAGTCCATTTGGCCTCAGTGCAACCCTCTTCACTTGTAGCTGGGACTCTCCATCAGTCCCTGTTGGTCAACAGGAGGAGGGTGAGAGGAGACCAGGGCATACCTTTCAAAACAGTCTCCTGCTGAAAGGGAAAAAGAACAAAAGAAGGGAAATACTTAAGCCCATGAAGTCTCCCTAACTTTTTCTCATGCTTAACCCAGCTCAACTCTGCCACAGGTGGGTGGACTGTTGGAGTCAGGGATCTCAGCCTAAGCAGCCAAAGATGCCCCTTTGTGCAGAGGTGAACAGACAGCTGGGCTCCCTCACTAACTAAGCATATACTAAGCACATAAGTTTCCAGGGCCTGGGGTCCAACCTTATGCTACCACAAAACTATGAACCACTATGCACCCAACCCTTTGAGTTACAAATGAAACTTTCAAGGCCAAGGGCCTGATGAACATCCTGGCCCATGTGAAACTCCCAGCAGAGAATTCAACCAACCAAACTAGAGTCTAGAGGAAGGAGCAGAAGCTCTAGGGGAAACCTAGGAGGAATTAGGCAAATGGAGTGATGGAAGCGGGACGTGAGGTGGCCAAGGTGCCTTAACCCAGAGGGTCTGGCCACTGACAGTCAGAGGGCTACCAGATTCACTCTTTGGCAACCCACACAGATGTTGGTGGAGAATTCTCAATTTGGAGAGAGAGCAGCAGGTATATTAAGTTTTAAAAAAGACATCATGGTGGCTGTTCAGAAAAGTTGCCAGTAAGGACAATTGTCTTGTATCAATCTCTGTCTCCTTTATTTCTAAAATTGCTTGGGAGTGACGTTTTGGGTTCCTATCTCCCTTGGGATTCTGGCTTAGTTACAGCCCAGAGCCCAAAGGCCTCTTTCTGGGCCCCACGAGGGTCTGAGTAAAGTGGAGAGGATGTGGTGTTGTCCCTAGGGCAGGCAGGACCCAGAAAGGGCAGCAGGGCCACTGTGAGTTGGGGGACTGCTGGCTGTGAGGGTGGCAGACTTCCTTAAGAAGTCCCACTATTTACTTTTTGGTCAATAATTAGAAAGATTTTTGGAAAAAGAGAGCATATGGAATTTGGCCTAAATGAGAAAGGCTCAGGTGACTCACTGGATTAAGTAGGCAAGTCACACAAGTGTCAGTCTTCAAGGCCATGAACTGGGCTGGACAGTGCTAGAGGCAGCCTGACCCCAGAAAGCCTTGTTTGTCCCGGGAGAGCCCCGGCCACACACACGGCCAAAAGCCCTAAGGATGTGAGCTGCCCAGGCAGCGCTGCTGGCCCGCCCTCCCTGACCAGAGTGGGTGGGAAATGGTACACTGTCAGACCCTGGACAGAGCCTGTGAACCTGGGTACAGTTGCTTCCCTGGGAGTAGTTTTCAGTTTTTGAATTATTTTTTCCTCCCTCTCCTGTTGCCCAAACACAGTGACTCCTTTTGGGAGCAGTTGAGACTTTGTGTTCAATAGTGAGATTGCACCCATTATTGATGTTCGAAAAGTGTTCAATGGGCTCCTGGTGGCAGGGCTGGTTGATATAACCTCATCGGAAAGTGGTGTGGCAGAATCTACCAAAGCTGCACATACTGGATGCCCCCGGAATTCCACTCTTACCCAAGGAAAACAAGTGCTTACGTTCACCCAAAGACATGAACCAAAGTGTTCACATCACCCACAGATGTAGAGGAGAATGTTCACAACAGCTTTCTTCCTAAGAACTGGGACATACACAAACATCCATAAAAGGTAGAACAGACAAAGGGTGGTATATGCACACAAAGGAAAATTACACTGTAGTGAAGATACCAGAGCCCAACTAGCCAGGGCAACGTGGACAGATCAGACACATAACCTTGAGAGAAAGAGGTCAGACAGAAAGATGTATACTGCATGGCTCCATTTACGTGAAATCCAGGGACAGGCAAAACCATTCTGGAGGATAGAAATCAGGATGGGGGCTCTCTTGGGTGGGGTGATGACAGGAAGAGGTTAAGAGCCTTCAGGCGTGGGAAATGTAATTTTTTATCTCAGTGGTGGTTACACAGATATATACCCAGGTGAAAAATTCATCAAGGTATACCTTTCAGACGTGTGTATGTCATTGTATGTGTGCTCTGCCTAGAAAGAAAGATAATTCAAGTGGTAACCAGGTTTCCTGCATGTTCTGACTCTTTCTGGAACTTTTAGAAATGTTTCCTCTACAATGAAGAATTGATCATTCCATAAAAAACAGTATAGTGTCACTTTACCTCCTGGATTTTAGAGTCTTTTCAGGAAGAAATAATCTGAGGGGAGTGACATTCTAGTAGCAGAACTTTCTCCCTCTGACGAGATGAGCCCTGCCCCCTCCCTCTGTGTCAAGGTTTGTGCAGCAAATAGTTTCAACTTTCAGATGTCATCCTCCAAGCAAAAAGTTCTCATTATGGTCTAATTACCTTGGCTGTTGGAAACAGGAAACGAATAGCTGAGCTATTGAATTTGGGGAAAAAAAGAAGAGAACCACTTCCTACCAATATTTTTAGTTTCAAAAAGATCACTACTTAGTCTCCTCAGGGCTATTAGGTACATTAAAAATCTGCATAATTATATATTTTAACAGGAAACCAAAGAAAGGAGCAAGAAAGTGCAGTTTCAATCTTTTGGCTAAATAAAAATAAATGTGTGGGTGTAAGCTATATATAAATACATCTTATATTTTAAAATGCTTAATCACATATTTGCTTAAGGAATTTCTGCACATCATGGTAAAAATAATATATGTCACATATTTTCCTCCAAAAGATATAAACATACAAATAAATAGAAAACACTCCATTTAAAAAAAAATTGTGTAAAGAATTCTGGTCAGTAGGGCTCCTTTTTCTTCACGAATTTTTATGGTTTGTGTGAACAATCTAGGCAAAAGAACATTGTGAAAGAGATTGTAGTGACAGAAAATTCCCAGAAATAGGGGTGCTTGTCTTTCTGCTGAGGGCTTTATATCACAACCATTGACCCACCACCCCCACTTCTGCTGCAGAGAGAATTTCTTCCATGGGGAACAGTGAAAAGTGAATCCCACTGATTTCTCATTGTTCTTGTAAAATATATGTTACGCCTACAAGCCCAGAGAATGGGCCCCCATCAGAAGTATTTCCCTGTCGGTCTGCTGCCAACCTCTGTGATACTGGATACTACATGAAAACTAAGAAAGCAAGGAAGATCGACGTGAAAACGCTGGGAAACAAAATCTGTATATTTTATTTCAAAGGGAAAGTCTTCATGAATGTCTCTCCCTGACCCTTTGGAGACGCGTTGAACATAGGCATACTTTTAATCAAGTAAATTAAACTTGCTTTAAAATGAGATGAAGCAGCTGACTTGCATCTTGCTAGAGAGCTCAGCTTAGATGAGTAGAAGCACACCAGGTCTCTGGAAACAGAACACTGGGCTGGAAATAATTAATAGTACTCCCACCATTTTGAGGAAATAATCTGCAAACCAATAGAACCCTCTATCAACAGTTAAGAAGTAAAGGAACGCACTTTTAAAGGGTCAATGAGGTGTAGACTCCCAATCACTTTTGTGCAGAGGATAGAGTCTTAAGAGTGGCTTTACCTGGTTTTCTGTCCCTCTCAAAACACAGCAGAAAGACAAGCACCCCTATTTCTGAGTCTTTAGCAAAAGTTAATGGTTTTTATTAAAATTTATTTAATAAAAAAAAATTTATTTAAAATGATCATTGCTATTTGCAGTAGCTCAGTGGTCATGCAGTTCCCACCTTTCTGTAAAAAAGTGTGCATTCCTCAAGTTTGTTTCCTCAGTTCCTCATCTAAAGTGCTGATGAGTTGCTTAGATTTATTCTTCATATTCACATGTAAATAATTGAGCTAATGACACAAGAATAAGAACACAGACATTATTGTTGTTTTTCGCTGGGGTGAAAAGAAGCTATGTTCATACAACTATCTTAGATACTCAGAGTCAAAGATAGGAATTTCACTGAATGTGGGAAATCGCCTGCTCTGTAGGCAAGTAACTGTCATTAGGACATCCCTTTTTAACTTAGTGTGGCCTGAACCAGCAGCCGCAGCATCTCCTGGGAGCTTGTTAGGAAAGTGCTGCGTCAGGCCTGACTCCATTACTGACTCAGAATCTGCATCTCAGGGCACTACTGTACACAGGAGGGTTTGGGAAGACTAGTTCCAGTAACATGGGGTGACTACTATATACTCCATCTGGGCATCGTAAGTGAGGGGCCCAAAGATGAGTGTCCCCTCCAGCAAAGACCTTATATTTCATTACGATAAGGCTAAAAGATGTGAACAAAGATGTGAACAAAGATGGAATATTATCTTATTTAATATTATCAAAAAGTTACACTGGTGTTTGGACGGGATTTGCCTTAGGATGGCCCCTGGCTCTCCACACTGAGGAGCCTTCTGTTCTCTCAACAAGGAGGGGTGAGGCCGTGGTGCCACATCCTGACCCCTACATGCCAGCCTTAACTTACGCCTCCAAAATGTCCCAAGTTAGATTCCTTCCTGTGACGGCTGGATCTGCCATGGTGTGAAGATAAAAAAAGCAACACAGGTTTTCTTACAGAAAGTCAATGTTTTGAAGCAAATGTGGAAACACTGGGTTTCATTGGTTACCAGGGGAAGCCCTCCACAGCTGCACACCCTGATTGATGCCATGCCAAGTGTCTGCCTGCTCTCTCAGACACACAGCCAGCATTCTTATCTGTTAAATGCTTCAGGAGGGTGAGAGCGGTCTGGGGGCAGGAGATTTGGTTCCCAGCCTCCCATCCCTGAACCCTTAGCCCTTTCTCCTCTGTCCCATGGAACGCTGCCTCGCAGGTCTGTGGTCCTCACCAGTGTGGCCCTTCCATGTAGATGCAGGGTTCCCTCTGCCATGTGGCTACAGCTAACCGCAAAGCCGGATGAAACTGGGCCACACGGAGCTTTGGGCGGGCCGGCCCTCCACAGGCAGGGGTGTGACTGGGTCCTGGGAGCCCCCTCTCCACTGTGGGCCCAGGGAGGCCCCCCTGGATAACGTGTTCCAGGTGTTCAATCTCAAAACAAAGAAGCTTTTCTCTGTTGCCTGAGAATGAAGTGTCCTCGCTAGTTGCATAAAGTTTTTCCGAGATGGTAATATTTGGTTACAGTAAGATCTGTTATTTCACAGGAAACCCAGCAGAGGTGCCCGTAATTTGATTCATGTAGTAACTGGGAAAACTCAAAGCAGGGAGCTGGGGGGAAGATCCCAGCTCATTAATGCAGCATTCAGTGGGGTCAGTGTTCAGTCCTCTGAGCAGAACCTCACATGATAGGCTGCCAGTTCCCCAGCCACCTCTGAGGTCAGGGTCGCCATGGAAGTTTTGCTAGCATTTCTCTAAGTATAACACCCCAAAGTGTGTTATATTATTCCTTGTGATTTAGTCTTTCTAGTAATTGCTAATGTGTAGCTCTAAAGCCCGAACAAATAGCATTATGTAACAGAACTAAGTCAACATTTAAGAGTGTCAAAAGTCACTTGCTACAAATTTGTCGAGGGTGCTATAGTATTTGGTACCTGTGGAACATAATTTTATAAAGTACCCAAGATGAGTTGAAATAATACCTCAGGTTTTCCTAAACATATTGTATTAATTCATGCCTTTCCAGGAATTTTTATTTAAAATACTACTACATTAATTCATAATGTAGACTTACATATATGAAGGGCTTAAAATATTAGAATTTACTGGAACATATTTTATCTAAAATCAAGAGCATTAAGAAACACGTACATGTAATGTGAAAGTTATTAAGGTGTTTATTGGTGCTCAGATCTGCTGATGCATTTACTTAAGCCTCTTAAAGAGTCCAGGGCCAGGCAGCAAAATGCTGAAGGATTGAGAATCTTTCTGGAGCAGCTCTACAAGCCCTGATTCACTCTTGCTCCCAATTCCAAGAGGTGCCCATGGCTAATTTCTCAGATGCAGAACTGGGACAACATCTGGAGACGTTTAAAATATCTGGGTGATGGGTATTGTGGTAAAATCACAGTTCTAATGATTATGTCTTTGTTTCTCATTCTCTTGAGTCCATTTGTTGGGGGACCAGGACTGATGAGCAGTGGGCCTTCCTGGTGACCCGCAGTCAGCAATTTGGGGGCTGGGAGAGGACATTGGGGTTAAGGGTGGCATACATAAGGGTTTGGGAAGAGGATGGAAACCACAAATGTGGGCACTTTGAGTTATTGACAACTTTCAGTTCCATGTTCCCAGTCTCCCACCTCCACCCTGGTCCCCCAGGTGAACGCTCTCCATGCTGGACGCCTATACATACAGCACTGGTCCAGCCAAAGCACATTTGTCAGGTCACAAAGTTGTCGTCTGGACACCTGGCTGATGACAGCTGAGATGTGCTTTGGCCCATTCGTGTTGGACCCGGCTTCCCAGATACATATTGTAGCAGGTGTTGTCTGAATGGTATAAATAAAGTAGAAGTACTCAGTAAAATCATCACATGCCACCCTCTCTCCACCCCTTTTTCCTAGGTTTTAAAATCTTTTGCCTTTTCTCTCCTAGAGTTGTTTCAAACTAAACTCAAGTTGGTCTGTCCCACTTATACTTTTGGTAAAGTCCCAGACATTTCTTTCTCTACTTTGATTTGTAATGTGGGCTGAATACGCCAATCATTTATATTTGTACTGTGTAATTATCTATCAATATTATTAACTTATTAAAATTAATAAACATTTAAAAATAATTAGTAAAATATTTAGATACTTTACATTTTAATTTTTTCCAACTTTATTAAAATTGTGAAAACCATTAAAAGTATAAATAAACACTTAATGGGAATATTTATAATACTATATTTTAATAACTATTAAATATGTTTACTTCCTTCATCTTTAAAATGATAGGCTGTCTCAGTTTCCTTCTGTCCCTAAAGTGTTATGTTCTAAGTTTTGGTTATGGGTCTCTTTTTAGTCAGCACACTCCAAAATAAGTATAATCAGATCCATTTTTTTTCCAACTTAAATTATGAAAAATTTTAACACACAGAAAAGGTGAAAGAGCAATACAATGAATAACTGTGCACTCCTCACCTAGATCCTGTGACTGTGAGCATTTGCCATATCTGCTTTATCTCTGTATCCTGCGTGCCCTTGTAAACCATTTGAAATTAAGTTGCAGGCATCATGATCCTTTACTCCTGAAGACCTCAGCATGCGTTTCCTAGAGACTAAGGACTTTCCCCTGCATGACACAACACAGCAGTCACCCCTGAGAGAATGAACAATACTGAGATATCATAATTCTAGCACCTGTGATACTGTAATATCATCTAAGAAGACACACTGTGTCTTCCTAGTCTCTTTTCATCTGCAACAACCATCCTCCCTCTTTGTGCCTTGGCTTCCTCATCTGGGAAGAGTGGCAGAATCTTCCTGTAGCTTTGTTGAGAGGACTCACTACATTTTAATATCAGCAAAGTGCTTAGGACAGTGCCTGGCACACAGTAAGCATGGGTGAATATGGGGTTTGGAAAAACATGTATTTAGCCAGAGGAGATCAATTATCAGAAGATATAGGTGCCTTTCCAACCACCTCTGTGAAGAGACCTCAATACATACACAGCGGGGTTCATTGAAGGCTCTGTGTTGAACGGATACCACATGCTGGTTCTGTATATCTAGCAAAGGGACAGTGTGGGTAGCTCTGGGGATGCTGAGGTCATTTTGTGGGACACCTTGCTCCCTTCATCACATACAGACTGCACAGCCACATGCATGTTGCATGGGCAGCACTGTTGCCAGTTGCCAATACTTATCATACCCAAGTTACACCACCGAGAAACATGCAGGTAAATATGATACTGAAAGCCTGCTGAATACAATTAATTGTGTTTCATTACCCCTATCCACCTGTGCTAGGTTTACTGTACTTTTTCTTGAATGGCAAATAAGAATGTTTTTATTTTAAATGACAGCCGGGGGAAGAATCAAGTTGCTAATTTCCCTGAGATGCATGAGCGTGTAATGACAGATAGAGGCTGGAGACCAAGAGTCATTTTCCTTAAAAGGTACAACTTGAAAGTCGTTCTTTAAATGACTTAGATCTGACCTAATGAGCTAGTTCCAAGGTCCTATTAAAAACAAAAAGTAAGAGGGTGGAGGAGGAAGGAGAAACGGTGAGATCCAAGTGGGTAGAGGTCTGGAATACATTGCCCCGTGGGACTGAGAGACTCTCTGCGGTAGCTTTTGAAATGCCCTTTAACACTGATCCAAGTCATCAGAAATCACTGGGAAATGTTCGGACTTCCCTTTCAAAGGCAGTGGCCTACTCGTTCTGGGGCTTTTGCCTGAGGAGAAGGAGGTGGAGTCTCTTGTTTGCTCTGGACTTCTCATCAAAAGCCCAGCAGGCCTCAGTTGGTTTGTCCATCTGTTTTGTTACTGACCTGATTTGTAACTTCAGGCAAATGAGTCTCAGATTTTTCACGTACTAAATAAAGGATGAGGGTGAAGTGTCTCCTGCTTTCCTCTCCTCCTAAGGTCTTTTTGAGCTCTAAAATTCTATAAACAGAATAATATCTGAATTCTGTTTTATATTTCTTTTGATGTTTTATTGTTTTCCACTGTAATCATTTCAGAAAATATATAACATTTTTTCTTACATCTTTATTGGAGTATAATTGCTTTACAATGTTGTGAACTTTCTGCTGTACAACAAAGTGATTCAGCTATAGGTATACATATATCTTCATTTCCCTTCCCTCTTGAGCCTCCCTCCCACCCTCCCTATCCCACCCCTCTAGGTCATCACAAAGCACTGAGCTGATCTCCCTGTGCTATGGAGCAGTTTCCCACTAGCTATCTATTTTACATTTGGTAGTATATATATGTCAATGCTACTCTCTCACTTTGTCCCAGTATAACATTTTAAATATTTTAATGATCATGAAAATCAGTGAGTGTTATCTGGAAGGGGCTCACTTAGGTTCCCAAGGTTGTAATAAAACTGGTATTGCTTGTGCGGTTGCTACTGGTGGCACTGGGAATTGATCCTGTAATTTTGAGAAAGTAACTTAGTGATATGTATCAGAATTATAAAATATTACATGCTGTCTGACTAATATCCCAGGTTTGGTTCACAATTCAGTTTAGTTTAAGGCATGCATTAGGAGTTATTTACTTTTTAAAATATCCAGCAACAAGGAACATAAAAACAAAAACAAAGAAAGTCAGGGCCATGTCACTGACTGTTCATGAGTGAGCCTGTTTTTCCAATACTTGGTCCACCCAAAGGGGGCACAAGGGGTAACAAGCATGCCAGCTTTGGATCAGACAGGACTGAGCCTCAGTCCCAGCTTGGACTTTTCTCAGCTGGATGGCCTGTTTGGCCCAAGCCTCAGTTTCCACATCTGTGCAATGGGAGAATAGCACCTGCCTGTGCAGTGCAGGGATGGGGTTGGTAATCATGTACCTGGTGAGTGTGGACTCAATAAATAACAGCTTTTCTTTTATTTAAAATTTTAAAAAATTGTATTTTTGTAACATTTATCACACACAGTTACAAACTGTTTTTCTTATGATGAGAGCTTTTAAGATTGACTCTCTTATCCATTTTCAAACATGCAATACAGTATTTTTAACTATAGTCACTGTGCTGTACATTATATCCCCAGGTCTTATTTATTTTATTACTGGAAGTTTGTACCTTTTGACCACCTTCATCCATTTTGCCCACCCCACCCTCTGCCTCTGGCAACCACCAATCTTTTCTCTGTATCTATGAGTACAGGTTTTTTGTTTGTTTGTTTTTAGATTCCACACATCAGTGAGATCATAAGTCTTTGTCTTTCTCTCTCTGACTTGCTTCATTTAGCATAATTCCCTCAAGGTCTATCCATGTTGTTGCAAATAGCAGGATTTCTTTCTTTTTTATGGCTGAATAATTTTCCACTGTATATATTATGTATTTACACACACCACAGTTTTTGTTTTAGAGCAATTGAAGATGTTTATTTTCCCCTTTATTCTCATTTGAAAAATATATTAATATGCACAACAGATGGTATGAAACATTGTTTAGTTATAAAGTATCATAATGATAACCACTCACAAAGCAGGACCAGTCGCTTGATGGGTTCCTGCCCTGCCCAATGCCCTCCCCCCGACACTGCCCACGTGCACAAGGACACCCATTCTCTTCACATTTTCAAAATAAGTTTAAAATCCCAAATGTACACATGCTTTAACCACATCAGAAGACATTGTAAAGCATTCCGAACTGTCAATTCTTGGGGGTGATAGAAAGAAAGAAGCTATTTCTGGGTAAGGTTACTTCAGGAAAGTGAGTGACTTCTCAGTTGAAAATATGTCATTTTGTTGTTTATGCATTGGATTAAGATACCTTAGGTAAATAAGAAGTTATTCTGATTAGGATCTTGAACTGAACCTAACTATGAACCAAAAGCCAGAGCAGTCTTATAATTCCTGATGTCCTGCTGTCTTTCTGAAATACATCATCGAGGGCTTTGGTGTGTCCAGGCTTCTGCTCCTTGAGAGGGTTGTGATGCACAAGGTCATGATCAGCTGTCTTTTGGTCCTTCATACCTCTCTCTCTCTCCTATTCTGATGATGCCAGAAGGCCTCTGAGCTGCTGGAGTCTGGCACCTGTGACCTGAGCTCCTTCAAGGGCAAGTCTTGGTCAGTAGATGGAATCCTCTGAAGTGACTCCCTATGACCTTGGGAAAGTAGTCCTAAATGATCTGGGGACAATGGCTAAGTGTGGTTTGGGTCTTGTCGATTCGAAGGCTGTTTGGCCCTTCAGTAAGTCAAATTCCACAGACGTGACACCAGAGGAGCACGCCGTTCAGAGTGCGAACCACATACTACACAGTTATCAACTGAGGCCACAAGGCCATGCTTCAAAAACACTGCTCTTCCACAAGTAGCCAGCATCGTCCTGGGAGAAGTGGGCTCTTCCGTGGACAACGCTCTGCTCCAGAGATCCAGCCCTGTCTACAACATGACCAAAGAGCTCAGGGCAGGTGGTGCAGGATTTTGATTTTCCTCTGGGATGAAAAATCTTTGTTTTTAAGGGTGAAAACAGTTCTAAAATCATTCAGATCTGGTGAAAAAATAATCACTGTAGGTAATGCCATTTTTTATTTTAAAATCATTTTGCTATCCTAAGAAAAGTAATGAGACCACTTTTTTGAGGGAGGCTTATTAAATAGCATTTCCAAGAATGTTCTAAAACTCCATCATGGAAGTGGGTGTCCAGCCTCTCAAAGAGGCAGCTCCCAACTCAACATGCAAGTTTGGATTCCGTTCTTTGGGGATCTATTTTATTCGCCATGCCTTATGCTTTTCCAACACAGCTGTGTTCTGCAAGAGACAGACCTCAGCTTGATGTCCACTCTATTTCACAGCATTTCCCCACAGATCAAGCCACGTGCATGTTGTTTCCAGGTTCAAGAAGCATTTATCTAAACAATAAATTCTATAAATTACTAAATTTCCTCAGCCAGAGATCATAGCACTGGAATTATTTGAGTTATTTTCTGCTTTCCTTGAAAATATTGTCCCAGGGCTATTGTGGGTCAATGATGTTTACAAATTATACTTACATCAAGATTACTTTGAATTCAACTAAAAAATTTTTTTTACTTCTGACTTTATACCAGAACCTTCTGTTACTATTTCCATATTACCAACCTCTTTCTTGTTAGTTTCTCATAATCTACATAAACGAGATCACGTTCCAATTCAGTGACTTGAGCTTATTTTTATGAACAGAACTCTTGATGCTGGAATAGTCAGAGTAAAGCCAATAGTCCAGCTGTTAAATACAAAAAGTTTCATATTTCTTTTTGTTATATGGTGAAATATTTCCTTTCCAGGAAGACAACTGGAGCTAAGCAACTTCTCTGTGAGTTGTAAGATACCAATGTTCTCCTCGGAGGGAATATCTAAACTTCTAACTCGTGTTGCTGGTTTCAGATCGGGTGTGTACGTAGTTTGGGGAATGCATACAAGCTTCCATCTTGGCTGTATTTATGTACAGTGTTTATGTTGACTGAGTAAAGTGGTAAGTTTGCCAGACACCATCTTCCATGCCACAGGCAAGGCTGCCATTGCTCCTGAAAGCACAATGAGGATGGTACTGAGGGAAATATGCCCAAATCATAAATAAAGTTAGAAACAAGGAATTGAGCCAAAACATGGGAAATATGTGCACACAGTTTGAGATGACCTGGTCCAGAATTAAACAAACCCAGCAGGAGAAAAGCTTTGCAGCTCACAGAGGGTTTAAAGGCTTCCTTCTCTGATTGTTATCTGCTGCTCATTACCTGGTTTTGAAGGTAAAAGCAATGTGTGCTCACGCCTCTAAGGATAACATTAATCCTCTACACAGAAAACCTAGCACCAAATCCAACGCAGGCTCTCTGACCGGAGAATTTCACTTTTTGCTTTATCTCTGCCGTCCATCTGGCCTGTCAGGCCTGTCGCATACCTGCAGCCTATAGCCTGGAAATCAGGGACTTTGATGTTCTAAAGGACACTTTATCTTGGGTAATTTTCGCCAATTCTTACGTTATTGTGTAGGATGCTCAGAGATTCAGAGAATGAGCAATGGCTTTGTCTACTAAGATCAGAGTAATTTGCAAGCTTTATTGAGGGACAAGATCTAATAAAGGGACTTTTGAGCTGGAGCCTGTCAACACCACCAGGAACTGGCATGACATCAAGCTCTCCAATTATTGATAGCTTAAGCATCAGTGGGCAGAGAGAAAGGCTGTGGGCATGTGGAATTCCTCCTCGCCAGGGCAGGAAAGCTTTCAGCTTATTACTGGCTTAATACTAGATTTATTTGTTTAATTAAAAAGGGAGTTCATACACATGGGGGGAAAAAATGTCAAACTATACAATGAAAGGCAAGTCTACCTACATCCTAAATTCCCATTTGAGTTCTCTCCAGATGTGAGTGTAAATATTCTAGGAATTCACAAAGCGTGGTCCTCCCCAACCTTCTATACCAAAGGGAGTGCCCACTCACTCACATCTGCCTCCTGCTCTTTTCACTTCTCCGTGTATTTTGCAGGTTATTCCTCCACTGCACTAATGGCAGGATACCAGCTCGGTGCTTGTACATATACTTTTAATCCTCTCAACAACCTTATGAGGTGGGTACAATTACTTAAGCCGATTTTACATATGTGGAAACGAAGGCATGACTTGCCCAAGGCCACCAGTCTGAAGGGCCAACCCAGCATTCTGACCCCAGAACCTGTGTGTGACTACTGCCTATGTTGTTGCCTGGAGCCACCTCTTTCCTTAAAAACAGGTATTATTACATAATACTTGACAGATACAATAGAATATATGAGGAATATGCGGTATTAAGCACAGTAATAAAACCTAGACCCTTGAACCCACAAACACAGCTTAGAACCAGATCCTATCTAAATCTTGCATAGTTTCTTAATTTATAAAAATCATTTTACTCCATACGTAATAATCTCTAAATAATATCTCATTTAGTTTTACTTTTTCTTTCCTTTATAAAGATAGAGTTGTATTTCCTCATTCATTTATACAACTGTAATATTCCATTGTCAGGATGTACCATAATTTACTTAACCAGTCTCCTAGTTGATGACCATTTAGGTTGTTTGGATCAAACATTGTAGCCAAGAATCTTCTTCTGTGTGTGCCTGTGCTTGCACACCTCTATGAGTGTAATGATGGATAAAATCCTACATCAACTGAGTCAAAGTGCAGATAGTGTGAAGTTTACCTCCCAAGAAGTTACACCTATCACAGCTGGTGAAGGACAGTCCTACTTCACCACAGCGTGCACAATTAAACTCTTTTATAATTGCCAATTTGAAAGGTAAAAGTTTTATACTTTTAGATCAAATGAAGTTTATTTAATTATGATTAAGGTTAGGCAGTCATTTATTGGATATTCCTTTTTACATGGAAAAAGGTTCAATTTCTTATTGAATCTCAACAGATCATGGCATATTATGGAAATCAGCCCTTTTTCTATCTTATCTGTGACAAATATTTCCCTCTAGGTTGTCGTTTTTTTTGATTCTGTTTATGATAATTTTTCCTAAACAGAATTGTGTGGTCAGATTCATAACTCTTATTATGTCAGGATATCATGTCTTGTGTAGA
The DNA here is from genome assembly GCF_011762595.2 of Tursiops truncatus. Classification (NCBI taxonomy): domain Eukaryota; kingdom Metazoa; phylum Chordata; class Mammalia; order Artiodactyla; family Delphinidae; genus Tursiops; species Tursiops truncatus. Next base: position 124,867,236 of record NC_047035.1, read on the forward strand.
AAGGGCTTTCAAAAACACTCAAGGATATTTGTTTATTTATTATATATAACAATTGCTTTATTTTTTATTTTTATGTTACACTATATTTTTTTTTAGTTTTTTTTTTATATTGTGGTAAGAACACTTAACATGAGATCTACGCTCTTAACAGATTTTTAGGTGCACAATATCATATTGTTATCTACAGGCACAATGTTGTAGAGTGGGTCTCTAGAACTTATTCATCTTGCATAACTGAAATTTTAAACATGTTCATTAGCAACATAGTATTCCATTATATGTATATACCACATTTTCTTTATCTATTCATCCAAGGGTATTTCTTTAAAATGTTCCTGAGTTTTATTCTAATATTTTGGTAGTTTTATCTTTTGTATGTGTTTAAATTTTTCATCCATCAAGAAGATTTTGGTTAAATAAAATGAGGTAAAAATCTCCATATCATCCTTTGCAGATTGCTACCCTGATGCCCAAACTCCATTTTTGAATCATTGACCTTTTTAACCTTCTGATTTGAAATGTAATTTTGATCATATACCAAATTCCCATATGCATTTGGCCTGTTTCTGTACTCATTACACAGTCCCCTTGATCTTTTGATCTATTTGTACACAAAAACCAAACTACAGCTTTGTAATATTTTAACGTGTGGTGGGCCGATCCTCTCATTGCTCTTGAGTTTTAACAGTTTTTCTGGAACTGATCAAATGTCTATTTTTTTTTCTGTGTGAATTTAGCACTACCTTGTGTAATTTTTAAAAAAGGAGATCCTTTTAGTATTTTTATTGCAATCACATTAATTTAGGGAAATTACCATCTTTACAACATTTTTTCTACCCAATAATAAGGCAGTTTATCCCATTTTAAAGTCTTATGTCCATTGGTATCATTTAAAGATTCTTAATATAGGACCTGTACATTCTTATTGGGACAGAATATCTGGGATGGAATATCTGTCCCAGATATTCTCTCTCTCTGTTTATTATAACTCTTTATTTACGTTATATTTTCTAATGAGTTGTTGCTTGCACATAAAAAAGCTACTGATTTTTGTATAATTTTGTCACCAGCCATCTTATAAAATTCTCTTAATAGTTTTTCAGTTGATTCTTTTGTGTGTGTGTGTGTGTGTGTGTCTGTGTGTGTGCGCTTGAGGCATACTATTCTGTCATCTGCAAATAATGAAAAATTTACTTTCTTCCCAATTTTTATGCATTTTGTTTCTCTTATCTAATTACATTGGCTAGTAATTCTAGTACAATTTTACATAATCATAGGAATTGTGAGCACCCTTGTCTCTTTCCTGTCATCAATGGAAAAACTTTTAATGTTTTCTCATTAAGCAAAATGTTGTTGTGCATGTGTGTGTGTAAAATCAAGGTGAGTGCCTGTTTCTATCTTATAAAAATGTTAAATTATGAATTATGTTGAAATTAATAAATGCCTTTTCTGAAACTATGGATAAATTAATTTACTTTTTCTTCTTTGACCTATTCTGTGCTATATTAATAGATTATCTAAGTTGGAACAGTCTCACATCTTGTAATGAGCTCCAGTTGGCTGTGTTGCATTTTTCTTCTAAAGCACAGCTGGATTATTCAGACCTTTTGGAGCTTTTCTTAGTGAGATTAATCTCACTAACAAAATCTAATATCTTTCCTTTAGGAGGCCTTGTCAAATTTTGTGATCACTATATAATTTTTTTGCCTCATAAAAATAATTTGCTAATTACAACACAGTATCTTGTTTTGGATACTGGAATAGAAAAAGGCCATTAGTGAAAAAACTGGTGAAATCCAAACAAAGTCTGTAGTTTAGTTAATAGTTTTATGCCAGTGTTAATTTATTAGTTTTGACAAATGTTCAGGTTATATAAGACATTAACATTAGGTGAAGCTAGGAGAAGGATGTGTGGGAACTCTGAACTATCTTTGCAACTCTTCCGTAAATCTAAAAATTAATCTAAAATCAAAATAAAAATTCTGAAATAATAAGTAATTTGGAAACCTTCATTCTTTTTTACAATCTAGTGCAGTTTAAAGAGCACTGAAGGTATTTGTACTTTGGATATTTGGTAGAATTTATCTATGATACCAACTGGACTGGGTGTTTTCGGGAAAGTACCTTTTTGATAACTTTAAACATTTCTACCATGCAAATCATTTTTTGTTTCTATTTCTATCTCTTTTGATTTCTAGTTTTACCAATTTATATTTTTTAAGAAAATCATATAGATTTCCACTTTATTTTTGTAGAACTGAGCAGGGTAATCATTATTTAAAATTTTTCCTTTGTCACTAAGAATTTTCTCATTTCCATATTTTTCTTTCTTTTTGTGTTTTTTTCCTTCATTTGGTTAATTGTTTATTTTACTGGGGCAGGGGAGGGAAGAGCTCTTGGACTTTTCTGGAAGTTCTACTGTGTTTTACTTTTTCATCTTTTATTTTTACTATTTCTCTCACTGTAATATCCTCAAATGTATTTTATTGCTTTCTCCCTAATTTCTGAGTGCAAATACTATTAATTTAAGTACTTAAGGCTATGAAATTTCCTCAGAGTATTGCTTTAGCTATATCATATAGTTTTTGTAACATATATTCATTATTTTTTTTTCTAATATTCTGCAGTCCTGTTTTCTATTTCATTTTGGACCAGAAATTTGTTGCTTTTAAAAAAAGCACTTGTAAGACTGATTACATTTATTTGTGAAAAATATTTATCTGTCCTTATAGATGAGTAACACTGTTAACTTTTTCTCTATGAATATTGTTTGGCCTTGAATGTTCATGATAAATCAAAAGCAGATAGAACAAAACTCTTCATTTCTGCCATGTCTCCCCACACTTTCAGGATTTCAATTCCCGTTTTGTTTTTTAACTAATTTAACTTTACTTTCACAATTTACCAGGATTGAGATTTCAGTTAAATGAAAGAAAATACACAATTAGATCATGTCATTTTGAGAAGTTGTATAGGTTGAGAAGTTTAGGTTCAATGAGGAGTTAGAAAAAAAATTGCAATGTTAGAGACATATAAGATATAAAAGACATAAATATGCTCCAAAGTCTGTGTATTTCATATCTTAGGGAGCCAAGTGACTCCAGTCTCCACTGCTAAGCTAGGATGTTCTTGGAGTCCCTGGCAGACATAATATCTTTGGTACAATGCAGCACAACATTACTTATATCATTAACATCACTTTCAGCTCTATTTCTCAGCTAGGAAAATTGACAATCTAGCCAACAACCTCAGAACAGATAACTTTATCTCGACCAGATGGGCAATACTCCCCACTCTACTCCTTGGCCTTCAGAGTGGTCACACTCCATCCCTTATCTTTCCCACGTGCCACTGCAGAGGTCAAGAGCATCTCCAACAGTTTCACAATCTGAAGTGTGTCTCCAAGAGAAGGCATTACTTCAAATCATTCAGAATCGTGGCATGTAAAACACAACGTGGGTTTTATTAGTATTCGCACACAACCTATAAATCTGTGACTTTAGCCCTGAGTGCTTCCGTAAGTAATGGATTTTGACTTGCTCCCCCAAATCTTCCCACAATGACTCAATCTGATGAAAATGATATAATTCTCAAGGGATTCATTTGGTTCCATTGCCTGCACCATTTACCATTTTCCACCCTGTCCCAATGTGGTGGGTCTTTTCTGGTTGTTTCATTTGGCTGATTACTGTCCACATCTTCTGTGCCAGCCCTTGGGTGTGCATTCTTGCTCAAGACACGTCACCAAATCCAAATATGTAGTGAGCTTCCCCTTCCTCCTGGGTATTTATTTATTTAGGTATAAAGAAAAATGACAAATGTGTTTTGTATTACATGCTATCAGCTACAGCAGGCTACAGTTCCAATGGGGCTGAGGGGTGTTTTCCATTAAGGTTCTAAGTTGCCCCTGTGAACCAGGCCTTCCTTCTGCTGCCAGCTGGTGGGAGTGGCCTGGGTCTCCTGCGTTGGTCAGCTCAAAGTAAGGGATAGAGTACATTACCTGCTATTTCTCCCTTGTACTTTGCCTTTTATGTCTTTTTGTTTCTCTTTCCACAGCTTCTTTTATTTAGAACAAAAACAGCTGTATATGGATTTCAGGGCAGCTTGCTCATGTCCCTTATAAATTCCACCAGTACTTGACTTCAGTGCCATGTAGTAATAGTAATTATTATTTCATAATTTAGAGCCAGAAAGCAACCAGGCATTCTAATGCTTAATAGCTTATAATTAAAATCAGTTGTATGTGGGGTGTGTGGGTGGTGTGTGTGTGTATGAGAGAGAGAGAAAGAGAATGAGGACGTATTGGTATTGTCACTGATTAGGTCAACCATCAGCTCAGGAAACAATACAGCATTTCCCAATTCGAATGATCTCAAGGTATCATCCATCAAATAATAACCATGACAATGATACTAGCTAAATTTTGTTGAATCTTCACCCTATGTCAAGGCATTCTTTGCTAAAGGATTTACATGTGGCTTTACATGAGGACTAAAGGCTTTAGTCCTCACAACAACTCTATAATATAGGCATTTTTATTCCCATTTTACACATGAGGAAACTGAGGGCTCTCAGCAACTAATTCACCTAAATTGGAAATGAGATAAAAGCCCAGATCATATAACCAGTGATTGTGGGAGTGCCATAAGGAAGACATAGCCATGATTACTAAGGCCTTCCTATAGCTTTTTAAGAGTCTCTTCCCCCCAAAGTGGCAATATATCCTTTCTCAGAGTCAGGCAGAGAGTCTGAGGATTCAGAATGGAGTGAAACAATGTCTGGAGCAGAAAATACAGTCCTCTTATTATCTACCTGCAATTCTTCTCTCTCATGAAGGCCCTCCTTCCAACCTGATCTGCTTTTAGCAAATCAAACTGATATAATTAGAGGATTTTAGGCTATTTTTTCTTGTTATGAATGCTAATTTTTATGACCTGTTATTCTTTATTTTGTCTCATTGAAACTACATTATTTTGTTTCCCATATTTATGAAGTGGAATCTAAGCTTTAGAGTGTGACATTATTATTATTATTATTATTATTTTGCGGTATGCGGGTCTCTCACTGTTGTGGCCTCTCCCGTTGCAGAGCACAGGCTCCGGACGCGCAGGCTCAGCGGCCATGGCTCACGGGCCCAGCAGCTCCGCGGCATGTGGGATCTTCCCGGACCGGGGCACGAACCCGTGTCCCCTGCATCGGCAGGCGGACTCTCAACCACTGCGCCACCAGGGAAGCCCTATTTTTAAAAGTAAAATCTCATTTCACAGACAATTTATGTTTTCAACTGTTTAGTTTACTTGAAGGTCATTTTTTATTTACTGAATAAATAGATCAAAGCTAAAAAATGCTCCTTAGAAAGATTCAACCAGAGGTTGCCACCAGTTTTCTTGGATGTAGGCCCTTGAAAAACGGTAAATATGGTAAACTTTTTTACCTTATATTAACTTTACAATTAATGCCAGGGAGGTAAACATCTCAAACTCATCCAATCAAATTTTCGTTAGGCACTAAACCTACCTAATCGGCCTCACTCTGAGCCTGGCAGTGTTTAGGAGCAAGTTCAGGGACTCCCACTTGTGAAATCCTTGCCATAACTACTTTGATCTTAAAGTGTCATTATGGAAAATGATCTTTTATAACAGAAATATTTCAGAGCATGCCAAGGAGATGGGATTTTTTTCTTTAATACGTAATTAAGAAACATGGGCTCTGCTTCTTTAGTAATAAAAACAAGAAAGACATTTGTAAACTTTCACACAAGAAGTTATATGTTCAGCATAATATTTCCTGTGGTTGAAAAATCTCAGGAGACAGTGACCTGGAGCAACAAGGAGGTGCAAACGATTACTTTAATGAGAGGCAAGGCTCGCTGCTCACAGGAGGGGATGAAAGCTTCCATCAGCCACTCTCACATGAGCCCCAGTGGCAGCTGTGTGACAACCGTGCTGCTGCTCTCAGGTGAAATCCTGAAGTATAATTGCCTGGGCTGCCCTATAATTTAGGGTGCTGTGTGTGATATAAGAGGATCATTAAATCAGGACATTAACCATGTCAGAAAATAAATGTGGACTTGGCTGGTGGCGCAGTGGTTAAGAATCCACCTGCCAACACAGGGGACACAGGTTTAATCCCTGGTCCAGGAAGATCCCACATCCCACGGAGCAACTAAGCCCATGTGCCACAACTACTGAGCCTGCATTCTAGAGCCCACGAGCCACAACTACTGAAACCCACACTCCTAGAGCCCATGCTCCACAACAAGAGAAGACACTGCAATGAGAGGCCTGTGCACCACAACGAAGAATAACCCCTGCTCGCCGCAATTAGAGAAAGCCGTGTGCAGCAATGAAGACCCAATGCAGCCAAAAAATAGATAAATGAATTAAAAAAAATTAAGAAAAGAAATGTGCTCCTTTGTTGCATGGGTTCTATTGTCTTAAAGTCATTGGGGCAAATCATTCACATGAATACGGCTCCCACAAGGGATCTGCACAGGCAGAGTCTGGGGATCTGTACAGAAGGAGTGGGTTTCATACACACTCACACACAAGCTACACTCCACACCTTATGAGGACAGTTTTCAACCTCAGTTGAGGTCAATGCATTTTAACAGCGGGTCCATCTGACCACTAACTGGAGTGGACGAGGGGATGACCTCATTTCTATTGAAAGGTGGGGGCACTCTTCTCCAGGAGGGTCTCCAGAGGGCCACCTTGGAGCCAGTGATCACTACTTTTTGGTGGTTTTGAGTTAGTGCTGCAAACTTTACCTTGTGATTCCAGAATTTAATTTCAGATGACAGATATTAATCTTTGGATTTGTTTTGCATTTTTTTTCTGTGTGTGTTTTAAACTAATATTTATTTATTTTTCCATGAACAACATTCCAGGCAGTGGGCCATGTCCTTTCACATATATCTTCTTATTTTAGGTAAGTAAAATGATCTTTGATTTATAGAAAAATTGATATAAAGAGGGGGTACAAAGTTCATGTTAATATTGGCCAACAGAACAATTGGACATCCACAAGCAACAAACAAAACAAAACAAAAACCTAAAAAACTAAGAACAATTCTTGAACTAAGCCTATTACCTTATAAAAAATTAACTCAAAATAGACCATGTAGAACTATAAAACTCATAGGGGGAAACAGGAGAACATCTTCATGACCTTGGGTCAGGCAAAAATTCTCATATATGACATCAACTGCATGACTGATTAATAAAAGAAAAACTTCATAAACTGGAGTTCATCAAAATTAAAATCTTTTGCTCTGCAAAAGGCTCTATTAAAATGAAAAGACAAGCCACAGACTGGGAGAAAATATTTGCAAATCATTTATTAGATAAAGGGCTTAGATCCAGAATATATAAAAGATCCAGAATACATAAAAAAAAATTCTCCAAACCAACTGTAGAAAAATAAACAACATGATTTTTAAAATAGGCAAAATATCTGAACATTTCACCAAAGATGTAAGGATAAAAACTAGGCACATAAAAGATGCTCAACGTCATTAGAGAAATGTAAATTAGAACCATCATAAAATATCACTCCACACCTAGGAGAATGGCTCAAATTTAAAAAAAACCTGACAGCACCAACTGCTGGTGAGGGTGCAGAGCAACAGTCACTCTCATATGTTGCTGATGAGAATGCAAAATGGTGCCGTTGTGGCTACTTTGGAAAACAATGTGTCAGTATCTTATAAATGCAATCACATACTTACCATATGATCCAATAATCTCAGTCCTAGATATTTGTTCTAGAGAAATAGAAATATGTTCAAAAAAATGTTCAGAAACCTGTTCATGAACACATATAGACACAATATTCATAATTGCCCCAAAGTTAAATAACCCCATTGTCTGGATGGATGAATCGATAAGCAAACTACAGAAATGTACACCATGGAATAAGCTGTAAGAATGGTACACTCAGCCGTAAGAAGGAGTGAACTATTGATACACACAATGACATGGATGAGTTTCAATGGCATTATGCTGAGAGAAAGAAATCAGTCTCAAAATGTTACCTACTGTATGAGTCCTTTGTATCAGGGGGCAGCATGAGGGAGTTGTTTGCGGTGAGGGACGACATGGTTACAGGAGGTGAGCAGCAAGTGAGTGAGCGAAGCTCCATCTGTATTTACAGCCACTCCCCATCACTTGCATTACCACCTGAGCTCCTCACCCTGTCAGATCAGCGACGACATTAGATTCTTATAGGAGCACAAACTCTGCTGTGAACTGTGCACGCGAGGGATCTAGGTTGTGCGCTCCTTATGAGAATCTAACGCCTGATGATCTGAGTGGAGCTGAGGCGGTGATGCTAGTGCTGGGGAGTGGCTGCAAATACAGATTATCATTAGCAGAGAGGTTTGACTGCACAGAGACCATAATAAATCAATTGCTTGCTGACTCATATCAAAACCCTATCAGTGAGTGGCAAATGAAAACAAGCTCAGGGCTCCCACTGATTCTGCATTATGGTGAGTTGTATAATTATTTCATTGTATATTACAATGTAATAATAATAGAAATAAAGTGCACAATAAATGTAATGCGCTTGAATCATCCCCAAACCATACCCCCTGCCCCGCCCTGGTCTGTGGAAAAATTGTCTTCCACGAAACCGTTCCCTGGTGCCAAAAAGGTTGGGGACCACTGCTTTATATGGCATCCTGGAAAAGGCAAGGCTATTGAGATGGAAAACAGATCAGTGGTTTCTGGGGGTTGGGTTGGGGGAAGAGTTTGACTATAAAGGGGCAGCATGAGGGAATTGTTTGGGGTGAGGGAGCTCTCTGGACCCTAACTGTTGTGGTGGATATACAAATCTACATGTGGGAAAACTCATAGAACTGTACACCAAATAAAAGTTAACTTTACTGTATGTAAATTCAAATATTAACAATAAAAGAAAATGAACAATTGGCTAACATTCATTGAGCGCTAACTATGTGCCAAGCCCTATTCTAAGTATGGTTGGTCCAAGGTCATGTAACTCATTCATTTCAAACTTGGTCTCTCTGATTCCAGCTTTCCACCACACCGCACCTACCTGCCTTTTCAGATAAACTGGAATAAATACCAAACCCCAGAACAACTTTATGTTATCACTGGTGATTGCTCTTAAAATGACTTTTCCACTTGCTTTTTTAGTATCTACTTCAGTTTCACAAATCGCTGCATGGGATTTTGTCTCCTACTAAAAGACCTGGCTTTCCCTGTTCAGACGGGTCTGCAAATAGCACTGAGGTGGACTCAGGTGTGTGCCAGGAGGCTGAGCAGACCGTGGTCATCCCCAGTAGTCAACTCTCTGGATATATAGAAAGTGTTAAAATCTGATTCTTGATAGCTGTGTAGTATGGAAAAAGACCATCCTGGTTCACTGGACGGTGCTCCTGATCAGGACCACCCAGGGTGCCCTGGCACTAGTCATCACACAACTTAGGGCTTAGTTAAGACAAGCATTGCCCTGACATACATAAAAGTTAAAAGCATTCTGCACAAAATCTATAATTCTTCCTGCACACAGTGCAGGAAGAGGGCTTTATCTGGCCAGCATCAGATGTCGGTTTCGGAGCCTTAATGTGATTCAGGGAAGGTTGGGGTTGATTTGTGGCTCTGCCCCAACTCTGTGGAGTACAACCAGATGAGACTTGCTGGGGGCTGCCTGGACCATCCAATCCTGAGGGTGGCAGTTGTCTGTGTGCCCGTTCACCTACATTTACCCCCTGCTCTTTGTTCACTGACCTTGCTGGTGTAACCCCATGCTCTCCTGGGTGTTCTGCAAGTCTCCTGGATCTGCCGTGAAGGTTGTGGGACCTATGTTGCAGACTGGCTGGAAGCTTCTTCTCTGGGTGGAAGAAGACTGAGTGACTGAGATACATGACACATATAAAACAGGTTTTGTAAATGGAGTGGAATTTCAAAGCCCGAATTCCAGAAATAACCACCGAAAGACAGATACATGCTTGAAGGGTCTTAAGACATGGGGAATGTTTCTCAAACAAAGACTGTGAAGGCAGGACAACTAAGTGGGTTGGGGACCAAGAGGGCCCTGCTTTAATTTCTTTTCTCAGGGAAAGAATGAGGTAGATGGGATTACCACAATCATACAAAGCAGAAGATGATGTCATTAGGTGAACAGAGAGCCTTTTGGGTGGATGGGGTGGGCTCACCCGCACTCCCAGCCACCTCTGGAGCTTCCAGCCCCCCAACGCAGGGAGGTGTGCAGCTTTGCAGGGAACAAGAGCAGGGCTGCAAGCTGAGGCAATCTCGCACTGTGTGACCTTGTATAGCCCATGAACCTCTGGGAGTCTTGGTTCCCATGTCTTTAAATGGAAGGGGAGGGTAATAAGAATGATGCCTGCCCTGCTGTGAAAATTCTATAAACAGGCACAGGCTATGTGCATGCTAAGGGTCCATGTACACACTAGCAGGCTATGTGCATGTGAACATGTGACACTAATGCAAAGAAGGTGGGCCAGCAGACTGACCTGGTACTGCCCTAGGTTCCTTCTCACGGTGGCTCTGTAAGGTAGCTTGCTTGTCCTGGGCCAAAGTGCATCTAAGCTGACATAAAAACATGTAGCGAACAATATACAGTTAGCCATAAAGTATGCAATACTCTTTGTTGTAACTTCCACATAGCCGTTCTATTTTCATAGAACTTTCCCCCTGCTTTTTGCCAAACTCTTGTATCCATAACGAATGAGTGTAGTTCTTAAATAACTGTTAGTTGCTATTTCCATTTATGTTACTAAGTATCACTAAGACAAAAATGAAACAAAAAAGAATTTTTTTGGAACCTCATTTGTCTTGTTCCTAAATGATTTGAGCGAACTCTTTGCTATATCAAATACTCATTTTCAAATGCTAGAAGAATAAATACTTCCTTGTTTTTTTCCTGCTATTCACAATATAATGGCTTCAAACAGGACATATTTTAATCTACATTCTTAACCATTTCTTCATTATTTTCTTAAGTACAGACCATCAAAATAATAAATCAAGGCCTGATTTGTAACTTTTGCCAATTTCCATAGTATAAATACTCCCGCCCTGGCCAATTTCAAGCTACCAGTGTGACACCACTGAACAAAGAGTTGGGGAGAGATGTGCAATGGCACATATGGTATACTTCTACCATCCAGATACAAAAACCGTAAGTAACCTCAGGAACATAAATATTAGGAAAAAGTAGTAAAATAATCAGAAAGAGATGAATTTTGAATATTTATTACCTTTGTTTAAAAATATAATTTAGTTAAATATTAGTTTATATAAATTAATTTTAAATAATGGCTTGCAAATTTCCTGAATATTTAACAGTGGGCTCCCATATGCTGATGCCAGCCAGCTCCCTAGGACCACTGCACAATGAAGCCCACCACCCAGAGTCCCCATCCCACCCCAATATTCACAGACCGTACTCCAGGCCTGCTGCACAGTGCTTGGCCTCAGAGTTCCCTTCATCGTTATTCCACCAATTTCCTTTACCTTCCTCTTCATTGCATCTCATTTCCTGGAACCACATCGTCCTCTTTTTTGCTTTACTCTCTCATTTTTGTGCAACATGTCCTCCCATAGCTTCCTGAATAAAAAGGAAGTGGAATTTTTCTGTTAGATCATCTGGGCACACATTGAATGAAATGTCACTTGTCTCGGGTGTTAACCATTTAGTTGAGATATGCTTCATTTTCATAATTAGTTAGAAATCATCACTCACTCTTTCTTGTATTTCTGATCAATTTTTAACAAACATTGGCAATCTACTGCAGTGTACTATTTCTACCCTTTTTTTTTTTATAGTCATGAACATTCTTCTGCTACTTAAAGTCTTTCACGTGGAATATTATGCTTTTCAAGTCTTGAGCTTTGATATTTTTACCCTGCAAATTCCATCATCAAATAGCAGTCATCCACGGCTGGTTCATGTTCTTTCCTGTCCCTGTCTCAGATGCTACACCATGCTTCACTCACCATAATTTGTCATTGGTGTGATAACATCTTTAAAGACATTGCTAATGTCTGATGTTGCACGTGACTTGTGTGCTGGTTTCTAAAATGTGGTTTAGCTGAGACAAGGTATTATTTATTTGCCCTGTATTCTTGATTTGTGGTCTAATTTCTTCCTTTAGAATGAAGGCAAGTGAGTTAATGACAGTTTAAAGACTTCTTACTATAAAGTTCTAGAATGATGCTTTGTGAATAATCTTTGGATGACTTTACCCAGGGAAATCTGCAAAAATGAGGGTAGGGGGAAGCGGGAGAAAAGAAAGAAAGAGCAGGTTGATGGTGGAGAAAAGATCATCAGAAGCCAACTGCTTGATTTGATATCTGTAATGAAAAGATCCACTCAAACCAGTATGTTTTGAAACAAGATAAAGGAATTCTTATGGATTTCCAAAAATTGTGGAAAAAAAATCCTCTACATTTCAGAAAATCCAGTCTGGGTCTATGATCTGTTCATTATTGAGTTAAATCCTAATGATCGTGGATCAATGAGCATTTAAAATGTCAGCATCACTGAACATCATTCGTAGGGAATATCCCAGAAGTGTTAAAATTGCCTGGGAAATTTGTACCCATTTCCTGTGCTCCCTGGGAAAGAAGCCAGGTAGGGAAGGATGAATTTCTTGAGGGCATTTGCCTCTGTGCCTGGTGAGGCTAGTGGAGCTGCCTATAGAGTCCTGAAAATTGGCAGTTCCCTGTCCCCTTATCCTTTACTCTTCACTATTCTCCTCCCATTGAACCGACCATCTGGCACTCCCTGTGAGTACCACTGGGGCAGCCCAACTGGTGGCCTAACTCCCTCCTGATCTGCATTTCCAAGGGTGTTTCGGGTTTCTTCATCTGCCCCAGGTTGGTAACATCTGGATTGTACTTTTCCAGTCCTTTGGGGCTCTCATGGCTCTGCATTCATCATAACTGCTCCATGTCCTTTTCTAAGGCATCCTGGGCTTCAGCCAAGATCTTTGTGGATGGAGCTGTGTCTGAATCAGTCTGGGACTTGAGGATTCTGGGCTCTTGTTGAGGATGGTTGCTTCTCCAAGGAGAAGGTCCCACAATTCCCACTCCCCTTCCCATTCTCCTCTGGTGGCATTCCAAACACTTAAGGTTATAACCTGTTTTTACCGCCACTCTTGAAACCAATCAGGGGACCCAGAGGGTGTGGGCTGCCCAGGTGGGAGATGGGGATGCCAGAGAGAGATGGCCATGCCAGAGGGAGATGAGGATCCCCAGGGTGGTCAACACCAGATGGGGCTGGAAGGTGAGGACAGATGAGCACAGGCCAGGCTAGCACAGGAACAGGACAGGTGAGGGGAACAGTGGCACAGGTGCCATGCATATGCTGAGACAGCTGCTGTGACCATGGCCTCTTTCAAATGCCTGGGAAGTAACCTCGTCCAGCATTGGGGTGGACAGCTGGGCACCTGTCCTCAAGAGTGCCTGTGGTCAGGGTACGGGGGGAGGTGTTGGGACTCCTGCTCCTCTCCCCAATTGGGCAGGACATTGCTTGTCCTTGTTCCCAAAGGCTGAGCTGACCTTTCCCAGCAAGGGCTCCACAGGTGGGGAGGTGCTCTGTGCATTCCCAGGAGGGGTCCCAAGAACCACTGGGACCTGTTTCCTTCCATGTGTGCCCACGCTTCCTCCCCTGGGAGAAAAGCCTTCTCCTCCTCTCTTGGGCTCCAGGGGCAGGTCATGTTCTCCATAGCTCAGGTAACAAATTTACTGTTCTGAGGAGTCTAGAGTGGCTTTGAGCCATGATGTGAATCTCTGATTTTTGTTACACTGTTGACACATGGCTGTCAAAGCTCCTCACTCACTCTTTGGAATCATGAGCTCGCACAGCTCTGCGAGGGGCCTCTTATCAAGTGGTCACCTTAGAGTCAGCACATGGATGCCCATAGCTAGCTGAACAGACTGTCACAGCTCCCTCAGCTCCTCACACTTGGCATCATCGAGCACTGGTCCCCAGCTCGTCCCAAGGTCCTACTGCTCTGGTGTCCACACACGAGTGTCCAGGAATTCCCCTAACACGTGCCTGCCTGGTGAGGGTATTGCCCTGCCAGCCACCTCTTGTACTCACTCCCTCTGCCATTGTCCTGGACAAGACACAAGAGGGGGTCCCTCCCTGACCTGGCTCATGGGCAGTCTGGAGGCTCCTTGTCTTGTCTCAGTGGCCCCAGGAGACAATCCCCAAAAAGACCACAGTCAGAAGTCAGGACAATTCCCAGGGTCTGGCTGCCCAGGTTTACCCATGGCCATCTGATTACATGCTCTATGTCATTACAAAGGCAAATTACCCCTATTACCAATCTGGAGCTGGAATTCATTTCTCTGTTGATGGAGACTCTGTAGTTTTACATTAATTATAAAGAGAAATCAAGGTTGCTTATGAGAGGTTTCGCCCACAAATAAATGTTTGGGAACTATGGATGCCCCCAAAATGAGGGATGAGGGTGGTGGATTCTCAACCATCAGTGATTTGACTTGATTTGCTATTAATCCATTTTCTTCACCTCTTTTGAATTTCATCTTTATCTAAATAGGATAAAGTGTGAGGACAAGTTAACGAATAGAATCAAGAAGCAATAGGAATATTTCCACCAAAATGTGGAGCTTTTCCTTTGAAAGCCCCCTCCTCTTTACTTTCAAATACAAGAGGAAAGTTCCAGGGATGAAGTAGAGCCTGGGGAGATGGTTAGAGATTGTCCTGGACTTTAATGGTAATTTAAAAAAGAATTCCGATCTTGATTTTATTCTGCACTAAAAAGGACATATTTTCTACTGCCATCTACTTGTAATGACCTAACTTTTTCTAAAAAGAGGGTATAGAAGATATGAGATCCTATGCATTCCCATATAATCCAAGCCACAAGCAGAGACTCCTTGAAGAGCCCCTGATACTCAGGGAATAGTTACTTTGGGGAATTCTTGGAGAATGGGCAGAGTAAAAGCAAAGGAATTTCCATAAGGGCCAGAGACAAAAGAGGTGTGCTGCTGAGGAAATGAACCCAGAAAGCTCACTCCTGGAGTGACATCATCGAGGCAGGGTGTTGCTGGGACACTGCAGACATTTCCTCAGTGGAAACTTGCAGTATCCCGATAGGTCAGCCTGGAGATAAGTACATCAAGATCTATGAATTATAAGATTTAAATTCTGCAGCTTTTTTGATATTTGACATGGGCCATTTGGGGATATAACTTCTAAATCCAGCAACTAGTAGAATGGGCATCATAAGAAAATCTACAAACAACAAATGCTGGAGAGGGTGTGGAGAAAAGGGAACCCTCTTGCACTGTTGGTGGGAATGTAAATTGATACAGCCACTATGGAGAACAGTATGGAGGTTCTTTAAAAAACTAAAAATAAAATTATCATATGACCCAGAATCCCACTACTGGGCATATACCCAGAGAAAACCATAATTCAAAAAGACACATGCACCCCAATGTTCATTGCAGCACCATTTACAATAGCCAGGACATGGAAGCAACCTAAATGCCCATCGACAGACGAATGGATAAAGAAGATGTCGTACATATATACAATGGAATATTACTCAGCCATAAAAAGGAATGAAATTGGGTCATTTGTAGAGACGTGGATGGATCTAGAGACTGTCATACAGAGTGAAGTAAGTCAGAAAGAGAAAAACAAATATCGTATATTAATGCATATATGTGGAATCTAGAAAAATGTTATAGATGAACTGGTTTGCAAGGCAGAAATAGAGACCCAGATGTAGAGAACAAATGTATGGACACCAAGGGGGGAAAGCTGGGAGCTGGGGGGGATAGTGGTGGTGGGATGAATTGGGAGATTGGGATGGACATACATACACTAATATGTATAAAATGGATAACTAATAAGAACCTGCTGTATAAAAAAATAAATAAAATAAAACTAAAAAATAAATCCAGCAACTAAAAAAAAAAAAGGTGAGGTGATAAAAGATTACCTATAATGATAGTATTGCTATATAGCAATAGTTTCCTCTGTGAGAAAATATAATTACTGGAGTCTCATATGATCTTTTCTTTTTAAAACAAATACTTCTCTATGTAGTTGTGATTTTTATGCTCTGGGACAAAAGTAGAGATAAAGAAATACTGCAGGCACCTCAATTTATAACAATCTGGGAAGTTCAGGTCAGCAAGCGGGGCTTTCCTGGTGGCATAGTGGTTGGGAGTCTGCCTGCCAATGCAGGGGACGTGGATTCGAGCCCTGGTCCGGGAAGATCCCACATGCCTCGGAGCCCCTGGGCCCGTGTGCCATAGCTGCTGAGCCTGTGCTCTGGAGCCCATGAGCTGCAACTACTGAGCCTACGTGCTACAACTACTGAAGCCTGCATGCCTAGAGCCCGTGCTCCACAGCAAGAGAAGCCACCACAATAAGAAGCCCATGCACTGCAATGAAGAGGAGCCCCCACTCACCACAACTAGAGAAAGCCTGCGTGCAACAACGAAGACCCAACAAAGCCAAAAATAAATAAATAAAATAAATAAATTTATATATATATATATATATATATATATATATATATATATATATATATATATATATATATATATATATATATATAAAGTCAGTAAGTGCTCACAGGGTTGACATGGCAGCTCTGGGACTGATTTCCTTTCCCTAATTGCTGGCTTTTGCAGTCTCCCGGTATTGAAGGCAAGATATTGGGACTGTTCTGTGGCACAGCTATGGTGTTCAGGGGACAGAAGTCCTGTGGTGAAGATACTGCGGTTGATTCCCCAGCACAGTGAGGGGTGGGCACCATGCACGCAGACAAGCCAGGATGCCTCTGGCCGCAGAGTCATTTTCAGCCATGACTGTGGAATCCAGAATGTGTTCCATGATGGCTCCAAGACTCCCAAACACCTTGAACTTTCAAGAGGAGCCATCCCAAGTCAGAAAGCAGCTCCCTCTTGCTCAAGTGGTGCTATCCTCACCTGGTCCCAGAGAATCCTCTGCAGGTGGTAAGCCAGCCAGGCAAGATGGGGGAGGCTTATTTCTCCCTAACCCTCCCATAAGAACAACTGAAAATCTTTGCTATAAAACACAAACAAACATAAGAAGCCTCTGAATAGTAGAAAGAAGAGGACTGGCTAGGGATCTCAGCACTTGAGGAATAACACAGCAGTGAGATCCCGGATTTTCTTTCTGTCTTTCATATACCCTGGATTGGGCACTGGAGAAGCTCACAACCCAGAAACACCAATAGGTCCAGATTTTTTAAATATCCAAGAAAAGTCTGCTGTCTCTAGCCAAAGGACCAAGAAAAGGGCTGCTTAGCAGAAATCATTTTGACAATACCTCACAAATGCAGCTCCCTGCAGCCACCAATTGCCAGTGTAGGCTGAAAAGTGAGCCTGGACTTCCACCCCCTGTCTAGCAGTAGCAGGGAGCACTCTGATTCCCATGCCAGAGTGGTGTCTGGGAAGCTGAGTGGGGAGGCTGGACTTCCATTCACCACACAGAAGTGGCAGATTGGACTCCTCCTTTCTCAACTAGAGATTTGGGAGGATTACAGAGTGAAGAGGACTAGAGAAAGGGACTCTTTAACCTGTATACGAAGTGACTCCAAGTGACCCACACATGAAACTAACCAGAATTAACATGACAAAAAGTTTGAGAACTACAGTAGAGAATACCACCCAGGGTTTCAGATTAGCCTGGAGGTAACACATAAAAGAAGCAGATTGGACCTGCATGCTAAGTCTACACAGATGACTCCCTGCTAAAATGGAAGATTTTAATAGGACTCAGAGTCTCATACATAATTCCCAAATGTCCAGGATATAATTTTTTTAAAATCACTCATTATACCAAGAACCAGGAAAATCACAACATGAAAAATAATCAACTGAGATGATTCAGTTGTTGGAATTTTCTGACAAGAATTTTAGAGCAGCCATCATAAAAATGTTCTAATAAGCAATTAGGAGCACATTTGAAACAAATTAAAAAATAGAAAATATAAAAAGAACTAAGTGGAAACTGTGGAACTGAAAAATATAATAACCAAAATTTAAAAATTCTAAATGCTCTTGATAACAAAGAAGAGATAATAGAGGAAAGAATCTGTAAACTTGAAGTCAGATGAGTAGAAATTACCCAGTCTGAACAAAAGACAGAAAATAGGCTGAAAAAAATAAACAGAGCATCAAGGACCTGTGGGGCAATAACAAAATATTTAACATTCATGTCATCAGAATCCCAAGAAAAAGAATGGGGCTGGAAAAATATTTGAAGAAATAATGCCTGAAATTTCTCCAAATTTGGAAAGAGGCATAAACCTATATTCACGAGGCTGAATAAATCCCAAACAGGATTATTCCAAGAAATTCATGCTCAGACACATCATAATCAAACTTTTGAAAACTAAGGACATAGGAAAAACATAGAGAGAAATGACACATTACATACAGGGGAACAACTATTTGAATGACTGTTGATTTCTCATCAAAAATCACCAAGTCTAGAAAGAAGTGGCATATTTTTCAAGTGCCGAAAGAAAAGAATTGTCAACCCAGAATTCTATTTCAAGCAAAAATATCCTTCAGGAATGAAGAGATAATAAAGACATTCTAAGATAAAGGAAAATCAGGAGAATTTGTCACTAACAGACCTATCCTAGAAGAATGACTAAATAAATTTCTTCAAACAGAAAAAAGATGATAATAGAAGGAAACTTCAAACACCAGAAATAATGAAATGGGTAAAATGGAGTTAAATAAAATAGACTCTACTTCTCCTCTTGAGTTTTAAAATTTAAGTTTGGTGGATGAAACAAAAATTATAACATCATTCAGTGTGGTGCTCACTGGTACATAGAGGACATATTTAAGGCAATTATATTATAAAGTGTGGGAAGGATGCTGAAGGGACTCAAATGGTAAGATTTCTACATTTCACTCAAAGTGGTAAAATAGTGATACCAGTAGACTGTGGTAAGCTTTGTATGCATATTTTAATACCTAAAGCTACCACAAAGTAAACTACACAAAGAAATGTACTTAAAATACTTCAGATAAATAAAAATAGCATTCTAGAAAATGTCTAAGTAACTCACAAGAAAGAAAGAAAGAAAAGGGAAACAGTGGAATGAGAAACAGAAGACAATAAAATGGACCTAAGTGCCCTAATACATCAATAATTATATTAAATGTAAATGATCTAAATTCACCAGAGATTGGCAGAATAGATTAATGATCATGACCCAATCAATATGCTATCTATAAGAAACTTACTTCAGTTATAATAATATAGGTAGGTTGAAAGTAAACCATAGGTAAGGAAATGGGCATTGCCTGGGTGGGCACAGGATGAGCTGATGTCTGATGCTAAGTCAACAAATCAGGATGTCATCAAGTTCAGAATCAAATTCAGAGGGACAGTTCTGAGCTCCCACTGTGAAGCAGGTGTTTGACAAATATTGTCCTCAATGATCGCCACTGCCTTACAATATCATGCTTTAAACTCATTTCATTGATGAGGAAACTGTTGCTTTAAGTCTTGACCTAAGACCAGACAGCTAATAAATAGAGACCACGGGCACTCATCAAGCACAGGTAGATTTTTCTTTTTTCTATTTTAGACTTAAAGCAGAGATGGAGGACAACAAGAGTAGGACCAAGTAAAGCAGACCTGGAAGGCAAAGCAAGGGGACTTGAAAGTTAGAACAATGGATTCTGGCAAGGTTATCAGATTTCTAGGAAAACCCTATCCTAGAACTCAGAACCTGAGCCCTAACCCATAGCTCTTGCATCCCTTACTCCATGCTCACATTGAGGAGATATCCCATATATTTGATGGCACTTAGGCTTTTTGTTAAAAAATAGGTGTGGTCCTGATATTGAACTTATTATTAGTTCTTCAAAATGAGTCTTTAACTTTTTGGATATGCATACTTCATTATTTACAGACAAAATGGTATGATGCCTGGGATTTGCTTTGAAATAATCTAGTATGTTGGGGAAGTGGGGAGGAGAGTCAGCGTGTAGAAGTAACAAGCTTATCTGTAACTTATACTTATTGAAGCTGTTGATTGGTACATGTGGGTGCATTCATCTAGTCTCTCTACTTTTGAGTGTATTTGAAAATTTCCATAATAATTTTTTTTAAATGAACCCCAAAGATAAGCTAGAAAAGACAGAGAAGTTAGGTTCCTGAGGGAACAAGGGAGGCCAGGCCACGTTGCCACAGGATTGGTTCAGGGGTCAGGGGAGAGATGCTGTTGATGGGTTGACTAGGTGTAAATGAGTTTTGAGTGTTTCTGGGCATGAACCAGCAGAGTTGCCAGTTCTTAGTCCAGGATGCCTAGAATCCCAGGCCAAGGAGAGCTGTATCTGCCAAGAGGCCATCCGTTTTGAGGAGCTGGAGATCTGAGATGTCCCCAGATCAAGGGGACATCAAATGGGATAAGACAGAAGCCTGTTCCACACAGCCTGCATCCTCTTCGGGTTTTGTCATCCACCCCCTCATCCTGCCTGTATCCACCTGGCACTTAAATATTCAAGCCCTTTATCTTTTCACATTCTGTTCCTGTTTCACCCTTTTCCCAAAGCCATGTCTGTGTTAGAATACCCGCTCCCTGCCAGCTCACTAAAGCACTCTGCTTCCCAGCTCTTAAAACATTTCTGAGATATGTTTCCACTAAGAAATTCCCCCAGTATTTAGATAAAGGGTGTTGATTTCCTACCACAATTCCTTCCTCACACATTCCTCCACCAAACACACTGACCCATTTGCTTTTCATTAATGTAAAAACATAAACCTCCAGTTTATTAATTGATGTCTGTTTCTAATATTTCAATCTGGCACAGTATAGTCTGTGCTGATGTGTCAGCTGCCAGGAGGTGGAAAACATACCAGTTTTCTTAACTCACTCTGTGTGAGCAACTCAAGGAAAGGCATAGTCAGGCACCTGACAGGTGCTTTGGGAGATCTTTGTGAAAGGAATGATAAACATGGTGAGGTGTAGATGTGTCCCTTGGTGCTCCCTTTCTCTCAGGCCTCCAGTACATTGACATAGCCCCCTCAAATATAGGACCCCCCCAAAGTCCTAGATTCTAAATGCTTTCTTCCCCCAAAGCAGTCCCATCTCCCCAGGGCTCTCCTCCTCGATGGAATAGCCAACCACTTGGGTGGTGATGACTTAATGGATTACTCCATCCTGGTTAACATTTGCATTTTAATAACTTGGTTCAAAGGGTAAATATTGTAGGCATTTGGGGTACCTTTGGAGGCCAATGGAGGAGATATTTGGGAGAGTAGGTGGTTTCCAGAACCCTTCATATCAGTCCATGTGGGTTGCTGCAAGAAGCTGGCACAGAGTTCAAGGTATAAATCACCCAATAAGTTGTGACAAAGCCAAACACTGGCAAGTCATCCTCCACTAGTTGGTGAAGGCTTTATGAAAATAAGATTTGATCTACTCATAAAGGAGATGGGAGCCTCTTTAAAAAACTGAAGTCCCAAGTTGAGCACCGTCTCTAATCACAACTTGATTTGCCTCTACTGTGCTGGTTTCAAGGGGACCTTTCACCTCAGGGTTCCACAGTTTGGGAGGGATTTCATTGTGGGCTCTGTTGGGGAGGGGATACACTGTTGGAAAGAGGACAAGACAGAAGCCTTCCAGCTCCACAATCCTGGGCTCCTTTTAAAGTATGCACTGGAAATTTTTACTGAATTTCCACATGCTGTATCATTGTGAACTAATTTGAAAAGGTAAACTTCTTATCCTGTACAGTAAGAGTCAAATATCTCCTTCAAGGCAGCCATGGATCCTGGGAGGATCCCTCCCTCTCTTCCTCTCCAGTTTCGGCCTCCTGACGTCAGTGAGGGTTTTCCTGGCCTAGAGGCCTTGGCCTTGGGCCTAGAAAGCATCACTGTGGACAGCTCAGACTTGAGGCTGATGGCCCAGATAATTGGACAATCTGGGCCCAAATGCCAGTTTCCAAAACCAAAGAAATTTCTGTGCTGTTTGACCTATCATTTCAGCCAGACAGAAAAGTTTTGACATTTCTCCCCCACTCCCTCTTTTTAAACAATGTAGAATGCTATTCCATATCTAATTATACCCAAGAAATGTGACAACTGTAATTTTAGGAATCCAATTCCCACGACAATTTTGTAAAATGGACAGACTATTCATCAATAAATTATGTATAATTAAGCATTCTAAAATGATTTTTTTTTCTTTTTTCCTCATTTAAAAAATTTCTAGCTCATCAGTAACAGTTTCATATTACATAATGACTTTCAGATATATCTATTATATACATACATTTATATGTTATATATATAAATTAAAACATATATATATCAATATATATTAATGCTTTAATTTATATACAATAAAATTAACTTTTCTTTGTGAACAGTTTTCTGAGTCTTTACATATGCAGAGATTCTTATAACCACCATCACAGACAGAATACAGAACAATTTCAACACCCCAAAGAAATCCCTTGTGTTGCCCCTTTGTAGTCAAATCCTTATTCTGCCCTTAGCTGGTGGCAACCACTGATCTGTTCACCATCACTGCAGTTTTGCTTTTTCCAGAATGTCACATAAATGGAATCACACGGTAGGTACTTTTTGAGAGTGACTTCTTTCACTAACCATAATGGCTGCAAGATTCATCCAAGTTGTTACGTGTAAACACAGTTTGTTATAACAAGCTGCCGATCTATTTTCCAGAGTAGTTGTACCATCCTGCATTCCCACCAACAATATATGTTTGAAAGCTGTTTTCTACCCTTGTCAACACTGGGTGTTGTTCATGTTTTTGGTCTTTCATTTGTTTATTTTTTTGCCATTCTAATAAGTGTGTTGTGGCATTTCCCTAATAGTTAATGATATTGAGCATCTGTTCATGTGTTTATTTGTTATCCATCTGTCTCCTTTGGTGAAGTGCTTTGCTCATTTTATTATTATTCTTATCATTGAGAGTTCTTTATAGATTCTGGGTACAAGTCCTTTGATATGTGATTTGCAAATATGTTCTCCCAGTCTACGGCTTGCTCTTTTATTCTTTTAACAATATCCTTTGCAGAGCAAGCGTTTTTCATTTCGATTAGGTTCAATTTATCAATTTTTTTAATGGAAAACATTTATTTTTGGTGTCATGTCTAAGAACTTTTTGGCTAATCTAAGGTCATAAAGATTTTTCTCCTAAGAGTTTTATAGTTTCATGTTTTACATTTAAGTCTATGATCCTATTTGAGTTAACTTTTTAATATGGTGGGAGGTGTATGTAGATTGAGGTTCTTTTTTTTTTTTTTTTTTTTTGCACATGGTGTTCAGTTGTTCCAGAATCATTTTTTGAAAAATCTGTTATTTCTTGACTGAGCTGCCTTTGCAAATTTGTCAAAATTCAGTTGACCATATTTGTTTGGCCTCTTTCTGGATTTTCTTTGTGTTTCATTGATGGGTGTCTCTATTCTTTCGCCAATATTACATTGTATTGATTAATGGAGTTTTATCATCTATTTTAAACTCAGGTAACATAAGTCCTCGAACTTTGTTCTTTTTTTTCAAAATTGTTTTGGCTATTCTAGTTCCTTAACTTTAGCATATACACTTTAGATTCAACTTGTCTATATGTACAAAGAATCTTGTTAAGACTAAATCTATAAATCAATTTAGGGAGATTGACATTTTAAGTAAGTCTTCCTATCATCTGTGAACAGAGTATGTCATTCTATTTGTTTAGGTCTTCTTTTTTTTTTTTTTCTAAGGTCTTCTTTAGATCTTTTGTATTTTTCAGCATACAGATCCTACACACAATTTGTTATATTTACATGTAAGAATTTCATTGATGCTCTTGTAAATGTTACTATTTTTAAAAAATCAGTTTCCAATTGTCCACTATTATTATACAGAAATGTAATTGATTTTGTATATTACTCCTGTGTGCTATAACCTTGATAAACTCAATTATCAGTTCTAAGAGATTTTTTTAAAGCTTAGGTGTTTGGAATTTTCTACATAAAATAATAATGTCATCTCTGAATAAAGATAGTTTTTTTTCCTTTCAAATCTGAATATCTTTTATTTTTTTCTTGTCTTATTATATTTGCAAGAGTTCCAGTATGATATTGAATAGGAGTAGTAAAAGTAGACATCTTTGTCTAGCTCCCGTCTTAGAGGGAAAGCATTCAATCTTTTACTATTAAGAATTATGTTAGCTGTAGTTGTTTTACATATGCTCTTTATCAGATTGAAGAAGTACATTTCTATCTTAGTTTACCTAAATTTTTAAAATAAATTTATTTATTTATTTTTGGCTGCGTTGGGTCTTTGTTGTTGCGTGCAGGCTTTCTCTAGTTGTGGCAAGTGGGGGGCTACTCTTTGTTGCGGCGTGCCGACTTCTCCTTGCGGTGGCTTCTCTTGTTGAGGAGCACAGGCTCTAGGCCCACAGCCTTCTTTAGTAGCACGTGGGCTAGTAGTTGTAGCTCATGGGCTCTAGAGCAGGCTCAGTAGTTGTTGTGCGTGGGCTTAGTTGCTCCGCAGCATGTGGGATCTTCCCGGATCAGGGCTCGAACCTGTGTCCCCTGCATTGGCAGGCAGATTCTTAACCACTATGCCACCAGGGAAGCCCCCTAGATTAGTTTTTAAAATTATGCTTTGATCTTTTTTCTATGGGTATTGATATAATCACATATAATCGTGTGATTTTTCTTGTTAATTCTATTTTTTTTTTTTTTTTTTGCGGTACGCGGGCCTCTCACTGTTGTGGCCTCTCCCGTTGCAGAGCACAGGCTCCGGACGCGCAGACTCAGCGGCCATGGCTCACGGGCCCAGCCGCTCCGCGGCATGTGGGATCTTCCCAGACCGGGGCACGAACCCGCGTCTCCTGCATTGGCAGGCGGACTCTCAACCACTGCGCCACCAGGGAAGCCCCTTGTTAATTCTTTATGATGGCTCTTTTATGTTGTCAGCTTGAGGGTGTTTGGGGATGGGATTAACATTTAAATCAGTGAACTTTGGGTAAAGCAGATTGCCATCTATAATGTGGGTGGCCCTCTCCAATCAGTTAAAGGAATGAGTAGAACAAAAAGACTGGCCTCCCTGAGCAAGAGAGAATTCTGCATCAGGCTGCCTTTGGGCTTCATCTGTACCACGAGCTCTCCTGGGCCACAAACTTGCAGGCCCACATTGCAGATTTTGGACTTCCCAGACCCTACAACCATGTGAGCCAATTCCTTAGAATAAATCTCTTTATATACATATTTATATTTTATATTTATATATAGAAGTTCACTTCTATTATATAAAATCTCTATAGTTATTATGTTTATAATCATACATTTGTATATATATACACATATATATACAAATATATATACACACAAAATATATTGACCAGGGAAGCCAGTCTTTCTGAATGAATCTCTTTACATATTACTTATAACTATAGTTAGCCAGATATGTAAAGAAAATTATTCTAAGGAATTGGCTATTTATTCTAAGGAATATAATATGTATTAATTCTATTAGTAACTACATAATTATATACATTCTATATAATATATATTATATAGAATATACATTATATTCTATATAATATATAATAATATACAGCTGACCCTTGAACAATGCAGGGTTAGGGATGCCAACTCCCTCTCAGTCAAAAATTTGCATGTAATTTTACAGTCAACCCTTCATATTCGCGGTTCGACATCCATGGATTCAATCACCATGGATCGTGTAGTACTGCAGTATGTACTTATTAAAAAAATTCGCATATAAGCGGACCCATGCACTTCAAACTTGGGCTGTTCTAGAGTCAAGTGTAATGTGTATATTATATCTCCTATGGGTTCTGTTTCTCCACAGAACTCTGCCTAATACAGATTTTGGTAATGAGGGTGATTCTAGAGGAAGAAAATCTTAAGAATAAATTTTCTGAATTGGTTCCAAGTTTTCTGGATTTGGCTTTTTAATCTGGACACTAAGCACTTTATTTTTGGTAGTAAAAAGAGCACTGATAGTCTATGGCATGATCTGGCCAATAGAGATATGTAAAATATCACCATTGGATATTCCTAATTAAACACTTATAAGAAGCAAGAATCTGAGTGACCATATATATGATACTTTCAAACATTTTTGTCAAACTAATGAGTATAATGAGATTGCTGGCTGGTTGCTTCTAGCATTGCTGGGTAAAGTGGTGAAAAAAAAGAATGAGCTCAGGAATCAAATTCCCAGCTCAAGTACTGAATAAATGACCTAAAAGCTTCTATGTCTGCCCTGAAAGAGACCCTTATTTCCAGTAGCCCCAGGGCTGAGATGGCTGAAAACCAAATCTCATCCAGTGAGTGACTGACTTACAATGCAAATTGAGTTTCCAAATTTGCAAGGCATCTACTGTTAAAGTAATCCCATTGGGAAGGAATGTTTTCTTGAAAGTTGGAATGGGGATGTGTGGGGAGACCCAAATGAACCTGGGGACATTGACCCCCTAAATTCTGATGAGTCTTCTTTTCCAGTAGGAAACAACCTCTCCACTCCCAGTAAAAGCTACCTTTTCACCCCATCTGAGGGGATTAACCCTACATTGGCAGAGGAAACTGTAAGAGTCCCCCGACCCCAGGCAGTTGCCATGCAAGACAATTCTGATTCTCCTCAGGACCCTCCTACCCACACACCCTTCACTCCTGCCAACACACACACACCGTCTTTGCTACAATGAGGCTCAAGTTTGGAGCAAAGCCCTTCCACCGTCTGCAGATAACTACTCTGAAACAGCTCTTGGTCTGCTACTGGGCCTTAGTGGAGACTGAATGCTTAACCACGGGCCATAAAGTTACCATGTTACCTGAGCTGTCCACCATGAACTGGGTTTTATGTGACACACCAAGCCATAATGTTGAGCATGCACAGCAGCAGTCCATCATCAAATGGAAGTGGTATATATGTGATTGGGCCAGAGCAGGCCCTGAAGGCACAAGTTTATTACATGAAGAAGTGGCCCAAATGCCTGTGTTCCTTACTCTTGCTATATTACCTTCTCCCTCCCAGTCTGTGCCTATGGCCTCATGGGGGGTTCCCTACAATCAATTAACAGCGGAAAAGAAAACTTGGGCCTGGTTTACACATGGTTCTGCATGATATGAAGGCATCACTCAGAAGTGGACAGCCACAGCTCTCCAGCTTCCTTCTGGAAATCCTCCCAGTCGGCAGAACTTCAAACAGTGCACCTGGTTGCTCATTTTGCTTGGAACTAGACATGGCTAGACCTGTGATTATATACCAATTCACTACTAATGGTCCAAACCCTTCTAGAATTAAGGGTTGGGTTACACCACCAGATAAAAAATGACGACCAACTGAGGTTGTGACTGGCTGAAGGCAAAGGGAATATGGATTGGGTGGTAGAGGAAGGTAGCTTGAATACCAGTTATAACCACATGATCAGTTACAGAAATGAGGACTGTAATTGTCATGAATATTTCATCCTTATTTTGTTATGAATGTGTATGTGTGTGTATCCCATTGGTTCTGCTCTTCTGAAAAATCCTGACTTTTATAGTCTGTTATTGTGGTGAATTACATTAACTACTTTTTAAGTGTTGAGCCACCTTTATCTCAGGATAAACTCCACTTGATCACGATGTATGATTCTTTTTAATATTCCTGTCTTCAACTTGCTAACATTTTATTGAAAATTTTTGGATCTATATTCATGGGGATATTTGTTTGTGGTTTTCTTTTTTTTATACTTATCTTGGTCTGATTTTACAATAAGAGTTATATTGGCCTCCTAAAATGAATTATGAAGGGCCCTTCTTTTTTTTATTTTATGGAAGAGTTTATGAGGAATTGTCATTATTTCTCCTTTAAATGTTTGGCCAAATTCACCAGTGAAACCGTCTGTGCCTGGAGTTTACCTTTTTGGAAGATTTTTAACCTAGAAATTTAATTTCTTTGGTATAGGTATATAGGACTATTTAGGTAATCTATTTCCTCTTGATTTAATTTTGGTAGTTTGTGGCTTTTTAGAAATTGGTCCATTTCATCTAAATTGTTAAATTATATGTGCATGGGCTTCCCTGGTGGCGCAGTGGTTGAGAATCTGCCTGCCAATGCAGGGGATATGGGTTTGAGCCCTGGTCTGGGAAGATCTCACATGCCACAGAGCAACTGGGCCCATGAGCCACAACTACTGAGCCTGCGCATCTGGAGCCTGTGCTCCACAGCAAGAGAGGCTGCGACAGTGAGAGGCCCGTGTACCGCAATGAAGAGTGGCCCCCGCTTGCCACAACTAGAGAAAGCCCTTGCATAGAAATGAAGACCCAACACAGCCAAAAGTAAATAAATAAATAAATTTATAAAAATTATATGTGCATATAGTTGTTCATAGCACCCCTTTATTATCCTTCTGATATCTTCAAAAGCACCCCACCCCCCACCTCCCGGCTACACATTGGTAATTTGTTTATTCCATCTTTTTTCTTGGTCAATCAGGCTAAAGGTTAATCAATTTTACTGACTTTTTCAAAGAACGATATTTACATTCATTGGTTTTCTCTATTTTTTTTCTGTCTTATATTGCATTGATTCCTGCTGTTATATTAATTGTTTCTACCCTTTTCCAGCTCCATGGAAAGACTAAACACTAGCAAATCTCAAACTAAACTGTAAAAGCTCTTTTACCTGCAGCCTTGCTGCAGGTAACAAGTTTTAATACAAGTTTTGGGATGTGCATTTTCCAGAGTTTCCCAAAGTGATCAAGTGTAATCTATGTTAGCCATGGTGGGGACAGGTGGGAATGTGGGGGAGAGAAAAGAGCTTTTGGCCTGTGTTTCAGGCTCTGAAAAGAGACGTTTAGAAAAGAGATTGAGAAAGGCTTTCTTCAGAAGAGCCTTTCTAAGCATTGTTGGACTCTGGCTTGAAAACAACACATTTAATAACATTTTTAAGTTCTTCATATTATAACAAAGGGTTGTAAACTAAGGAAGGTGCTACTCTGTGTAGGAGATTTGAGGCCCAGTGGTTTGGCCATGGAGTGATTCTCTCCTGTTCTGTTTCTCCATTATTTCACCCTCAAGGGCCAGAGGACCCAGAGCTGCCATCCACATCTCCCTCACATTGGACATCTGCTTCAAGAATCACTCCAATTAAAAGGGCAGGAAGCTCCCTAGTGGCTGTTTACCAGGTCCCCCACAGACTGGGAAGTGAACATCTGATACCTGGCCTTGGGAGGGATAAACTCAGTTTCGCCCACAGTTCCGTGTTTTACAGGTCCCTGTGTGTTTATTCACAGTGTTTCTGGTTGGATAGATTTGAGTTTAAATTGTTGACAGGAAATAATGTCTTCTGGCCTGATATCCCAAGTTCATCCAGAGCCTGGGGGTGGAAACTTGAGCTATATTTCCCAGGTTGGTTTACTGTCCCTATAAGTAAGTATAATGTCTTTATTCATAAAGCACCCACTGCCTCCAAAGAGCTGGAGCTTGAATTGACATCCTTAATAAACACCCAATGTAGCAGAAGTAGGCCTCTCAGCCCTGGAGGCTCTTAATGACCTCTGGGTGCCTTCAGCCACGGGTGACCCAGGGTGGACAAACAAGTTCTCTGGACCCACCATTAGGGCCACTGGAAGCTTCAAGCTCACAGATCCTTGTGCACATGTAATTAGCTGGTGAAGGTCTCAGGACATATTCTTAAGCTCTGCTCAAGAAATAGCTTGGGAGAATGGGCCCTAAAGAGCTTCATTAAACCCAAGGATGGAAACTGCAAAATGAAATCAATAGGTCTTTTGCGTGGTAGGAAAAGAAAGCAGTTGGGGCCCTGAGATGCTCAGTGCTGTCCTGCTTCAGGGCTTGCTGGGCGTGGCAGGGAGCTTCCTAACCTGTTGTGGAAGGAGGGCCATGCTCAACAGGCACCCCCAGCCGACCATCCCCAGGACTTGCTGCTGGGCTGCACACTGGTGCCTGAGCCACACCCACCTCCATGGCAGCTACAGCCTGAGCACAGCCTGGCCCTGCTGGGAATGGCACACTCTAACCTCAGAGCCAAAATTCCATTTCCCCATCCTGTCCTCTGTGCCTGTCGTCTGTTTCCAGAGACAAGCAAAGATCAGAGAACCTTCTGGGCTGCTGAAATGCATCTGATCTATTGCTGCCAACCTCACACAAGTGGCCACTAGCCTTCACCGTGATTAAATGACAGTGCTGCAAAGGTGCAAGCAGGCATGGCTCACTGCACAGGCCCTGCTGTGCTGGCTATAAGGACACCTTTCCCCTCAGTTCAAAGCTAACTGACCAGGGAATGTCTTAGTGTTTGCTGGTACTATCTAGATACTGGGTATTGGCTTCAAAGATGAGAGTTTTTTCATTTGTTTTGCTTTCTATTTGGTTGTTGTTAAATCCAGGCTGTTGCCTGCTCTGCCTTTTTCAGCATTACAGGAAATGCTGTGACCTGTTTGTAGGGATAAACACAAAAATAAACACAGGCAGAGAGGACATCAGAGGACATCTGAGACTGTTTAACTTGTGCCTATGACTAAGGGGAAGTAGGTTCTAACCTGGTCGCCTTTGATGTGTGGTAGGAAAGAGGCCTGGGCAGCAGGGCCAGTCACGCAAGGACATCCCTGGAGGCCCAGGCCACCTCCCTAATTGGGCCCATGAGACAGCGATGCTGGAAAGGGCTCCTGGGATTCCTGCTCCATGTCTGGCATTGGCCTGGGCAGGCAGCCAAGTAGCCCGCCAGGTCGAGACAGTTGTCTGTTGTTCAGCGGAGAATGAGCCTGCTGGATTGTGTGTCCTGCAGGAGATGGGTGGCTAATCTCTGCCCACAGTGACAAGGGAAACTGGACCCCTGTCAGAATCGCTGCTTCCAGGTTTTGGCTGAATGGCCTGACGGCGCTTACATCGCCTGTGCTCCCAGGGGTGGGTGCCTGAGAGTCCTAGATACATGAGAGCAGAGAAGGCTCATGCTGTGTCATTAGACCCCAGGCTTCAGGGCCTTGCTTGTCCCAGGCAGGCGGTGGACACGTATGCAAGAACCGACACCCAACACCATGCAAGGGGATGGAGGGACACACACACACTCTGGGCCCTGTTCCTCACAGGTACAAAGCCACTTGCTTGGAGGAAATTCTCACATCTGCCAATGGTGATAATTACAGAGATAATGATAAAAACAATCCATGGTGGCTGGGTTTCTTGTCAAAGAAAGTGAACCTCATTCCGGGGCACCAACACCTCTCCTATAGGTCTGAAACAATCCGGCTCCGAAGACCAGGGGGACTTTTGTATGGTGGGACTATTCTGGAACTTTTCAGTTGTCATAGAGCCCAGATACAATAGCCAAAATGAATGAACAGAGCATAAAACACTCAACCTCATAGACAGTAATTATGTCTTCCACAGGCCTAGGAGTATTGGTTTGGGGGCATCATCTGAGGATTCCAGCAACACTCAAACCCCACCCCCACTCCCACCTCCACGGGGCCACAGTTGACATTGCCAAATTAACTCTGAGTCCTTACAGATGCTTGGGTTTTATAACTGTTGTTTCTGGACCCCAAATAGCCACTGGTTCCTTTTTATTTTGCTCCAGATACCCCAGATTTTTGTCTGCAGAATAATTTTTGTCTCCAATTCTCCATTCCCTTGGCACTGCATGCCCCTCTTAGACTGTGCCTCTCTCCTGGACCCACCCAGTCCTTCCTGGGAAAGAAGTCCTGGGCCCATGCCCTCTGCCCACCCTGAGGCCTAGAACCTCCTCCCTGCCTCCTACCATGTTCCTGTCCTGCTTGCCAATCTCCCTTCTCTCTGCTTACCCTTCAGATAGAATAACTGAAATGGTCAGCCTGACTTTTGACCCCAGGGCTTATTCCAGGACTTTTTGTTCAGCTTTCACTCACTCCCTAGCTCTATTCTCCCTGGCTTCCCTGGGTCACATATCTCCCCTTGTCTCCCCAAAGCCCTCACCTGTCCCCCACCTCTTTGGTCTAGCTTGATTCTCCCTTTAGGCATGAGGGCCAGGTATCTTCTCAGTCCCTTTTAATCTGTGTATTTGTTTCATTCTAGTTCACAAAATGAATGACCAGTGGAGAGACAGATGGGACTAGTTTGAGACCTTACTCCTTCAGCAGAATCATATTTTAAAGGGTCCCACCCAACGTTAAATCAAACCCAGTAATGTACCTCATCCCTCACTGAATGCATTTATACTTTACTATGTGAGAGTGGAGTTGCTTTGCACATGCAGACATGTTGTTAACTGGGTAGACATTTAATGGTGATTTCTGCTTGCAGCCTTCCTCCCTTATTTTGGAGCTGATGATTCATCCATGGTCCTTGTCCTTGAGTGGCAGCAGCTGGTAAGTTCCCTGAGTTTGACCTTCACAGACATGAAGGCTCCCATGGAATCTACCTATCTGTATGCTAAAGTGTAGATAGGTACTGTACACCAGGGAATGTGCATGGAACAGTGGTGAATAAAGAGACAGAAACTGCCTCCTCTTCCTGGACCTGATGAAAACTTGCCCTCCTCCCACCCCCTCCCAAGTGCTCCAGAAAGTTAGCCCAGATGTCACCCTTTCCCTCTGCTAAGCTTACACCCTGCCAGTCACCTGGGTCCTTCTGACTGGCTTTTTTGCACTCAGGTCATTAAAACACACCACACACACACACACACACACACACACACACACACACACACACCTCAAAACAAAACTGCCTTGTTCCTACATTTCCTTTCTGCTACTGTCCCTCTTTCCTTTCCTTCACAGCATTCATCTGGAATTTGTCTTTCTGTGTCTGAGTGCCTATTCCCCAAGCATATCGATGCTGCCACTACCAAGCACTGCCTTCTGATAAATGCCCAACCTCTTTCTGTGTGCTCCATTGTAATCCATTGCTCTACTTGCCAGTGTCTGCACAAATACCACACTGACTTTGTAAGATAGCTTAATGTCTGGTAGGGTGAGGTTTTCTTTGATGACAGTGTTCAAAATTGATCTTGCTATTCAAATTCCTTTATTGTTTTATATGAATTTATATGAATTTTATAGAATCTGGGAGGAGGGACAAGGTAGCAGAGCAGAAGGACCTTGAGCTCACCTTCTCCCACAAGGACACCAAAGTCACAATTAACTGCTGAACAACTGTCGATAAAAAGATTGGGACCTACAAAAGAAGATATTCTACACCCAAAGACATAAAGAAGAGACCCAGCAAGATGGTAGGAGGGGTGCACTTGTGATATAATCAATCAATCCCATACCCCCTGTCCTGGGTTGGTGGCCCACACACTGGAGGATAATTATATCCCACAGGAGTGAGAGTTCTGAGCCCCATGTCAGGCTCTCCAGCCTGGGGGTCTGGCATTGGGAGGGGTGGCCCCCAGAACATTTGGCTTTGAAGGCCAGGGCGGCTTGATCACAGGAGCTCCACAGGACTGGGGGAAACAGAGACTTCAATCTTGGAGGGCACACACAAGGTCTTGTGTGTACTGGGACCCAGGGCAAAAGCAGTGACTTCATAAGAGCATGGACCAGACATACCTGCTGGTCTTGGAGGGTCTCCTGGGGAGGCAGGGGGTGGCTGTGGCTCACTGTGGAGACAAGGACACTGGTGGTGGACATACAAAGAAATATTCGTTGGCGTGAGCTCTCCCGGAGGTCGCCATTTTGGTACCAAGACCTGGTCCCATCCAAGAGCCAGTAGGTTCCACTGCTAGGACACTTCAGACCAAAAAAACAATGGGAGTGGGGAACTGAGCCCCACCTATCAACAGACAAGCTGCCTAAAGACTTCCTGAGCCCACAGCGACTTCCAGACATGTCCTTAAATGCAGCCCTGTCCACCAAAGGGGCAAGACCCAGATTCACTCACCCGTGGGCAGGCACTGGCCCCTCTCACCAGGAAGCATGTACAAGCCTCTAGACCAGCCTCATCCACCAGGGAGCAGACACCAGAAGCAAGAAAACTATGATCCAGCAGCCTGCAGAACAGAGTCCGAAAACACAAATCAGAACCTACCCTGGGACCAGCTGGTTCCTGGCCCTTGGGTGATGAGAGGAGAGTGTACTGCTGGGACACATAGGACATCCCCCACAAAGGGCCACTTCTCCAAGGTCGAGAAACATAACTAACCTTCCACATACATAAAAATACAAATAGAAATTTAGACAAAATGAGACAGCAGAAGAATATATTCCAGATGAAGGAACAAGATAAAACCCCAGAACAACTAAATGACATGGAGATAGGCAATCTACCCAAGAAAGAGTTCAGAGTGATGATCTAAAGATGATCCAAGAACTTGGGAAAAGAATGGATGCACAGAGTGAGAAGTTACAAGAAGTTTTTAGAAAATATAAAGAACAACCAAAGAGAGCTGACAAATTTTAGAATCTGTTTTCAAGATGAATCAAAAGACCCAAAAGTTGTCATTGGAATTGCACTTAATGTATATGTTTATTTGGAGGGAAACTGACTAGCTCTCTACAATATTGAGCCTTTCTATGTATGAACAGTGACTGTTTTTCTCTTTTATATCTTTCATAGTTTTGTAACTATCTCCGTAAATTTGACACATTTTTGTTAGGTTTATTTCTGGATGTTATATGCCTATGTCTTGCAATTGTGAAATTTGAAATGTTACTTTCTAGTTACTTATTGCACATTTAAAGCAATATTATTGATTTTTATAATTTTACTTTGTATCCTATACCTCTCTTCACTGCTTTACTAATTTTATTATTTTATCCATTGATTTTTTCTTTCTTTATGTAGATGATTATATTATCTATAATTTTGTCTACTTTTCTAGTTCTTATTCTCAGCTTATTGCATCATTTAGTAACTCCAGTACTATACTAAATAGTAGTGGTGATAATATATACTTTTTTACTATTAAATATGCTGTTTCACTATTGGATATCTGTCTGCAGTAGGTTTTGATAACTACCAGTTGTCATTTTCAAGACATTTCTTTTAATGTTTAGGCACTATGGGCTTTTTTGTGAATGATTTTAAATTTTATTGAATGTTTTTTCTGTATCTTTTGAGAGATCCTTATGATTTTTCATTAGTATGTTAAACATACTAATAAGATGAATTATATCTACTTTTATTCTCATGGCAGAACAATCTTTGCATTCCTGGTATAAAAGCCTCACTTGGTCATGACAAATTATTATTTTAATGCACTTCTGGATTAGAATTGTTAATATTTTCTGTGGGATTTTCACAATTATATTCCTCAGTGAGATTAGCCTGTAATTTTCTTTTCTTCTAGAGGCTCTCCAGTTCTTATTTTACTCCAGATTATATTTGCCTCAAAAATAAATGAACAACTAGGGCACCTACCAGGCACCGGTGTGGAACCATGGACACCTACCTAAGGGGATGGGTGGGACCCCCAGTGACCAGGTAGGACATGGGGCATGGGGGGAGTGAAGGGAGAGGAGAAGTGGAGGTGGGATGGGACTGGCACTCTTGAGGGGCGGCTAGGGGAGGGGAAGGGATCCAATGCCCAAAGGGGGAAAATGGGGGACCACTGGGAGGACAGATGATCAAAAGGGAGTGTGGCCAGGTTTCCCCTGCCCCCTTGGGCAGCAGGGAGCCTGCTGAGATCCTGGGCCTGATCCTCTGCCCACCGAGGCCCCCTCCAGCCATGCGGATCCTCAGGGAGTGGGAGGGAGGGAGAGGGGAGCAAAAGTAAAGGCTGGACCTATGGGACCGGTACCCCTGAGGGGTGGCTGGGGGAGGAGAGGATTTCCTACACCCAGAGGGACCCACCCACAGTTAGGGATCCAGCGGTGATGGAAGAGATCCTGGGGGAGATGGTGGGGGTGGGGTGCAGAGGAATGGAAGGGAATGTGGCTTTCCCTGTCAACTTAGGCACTGGAGGGCCTTTTGGGCTCCTGAACCTAATCCTCTTCCCTCAGAGCCTCCCTCCTGCTGTGCACAGCCCAAGCCCCACACCTACACCCCACCCAGGGCCCTATCTCTACACTCGGAGACCCCCTCCAATGTGCTGGGCCTAAACCCCACCCACACACCCTCACTCAGAGCCCTACCTCCAAACTCCAGAATTCCACACTTCAGAGGCCCTCCTTTCCACGTGCTGCCTCTCCCCTTCCACAGGTCCTAAGCAGAGGCCCTGCCCCATGCTCAAACATCACCCCCACACCCACCTAGGTCCAGCCCCACCCTAAACCCTGCCCCTGCCTAAACTCCACCCCCATAGCCAAGACTTTTTTTCTTCTTTTACATTGGGGTTCTGTTTTACCTTTTTGTT
Organism: Tursiops truncatus; assembly: GCF_011762595.2. Lineage (NCBI taxonomy): Eukaryota > Metazoa > Chordata > Mammalia > Artiodactyla > Delphinidae > Tursiops > Tursiops truncatus. Next base: position 124,903,530 of record NC_047035.1, read on the forward strand.
TCATTGTTGTTGATTCATTTATATTTTAATTTTTCCTAATAAATCTTTTATTTTTCTAATTTTATTTTATTCTTTATACTTTGTTATTGTTTTCTCCTTTTGGCTTGTTCCCCCTCCTCCTTTTTTTGTGGTTTTATTTTACCTTGTTGCAGTTTTTCAATTATATTTTTATCTTTCCTAATATATGTTTTATCTTTCAAATGTTATTGTTTTCTATTCTTTGATATTGTACTGCTACTTTCCTTCTTTCTTTTTTTCCACACCACACAGCTTGTGGGATCTTGGCTCTCAGGCTGGAGGTTGCAGGCAAGCTCCTGTGGTGGGAGCTCCAAGTCCAAACTGCTGGACTAACAGAGAACCTCAGACCCCAGGGAATATTAATTGAAGTGGGGCCTCCCAGAGGTCCTCATCTCAGCACCAAGACCCAGCTCTATCTAACTGCCTGCAAACTCCAGTGCTGGACATCACAGGCCAAACAACCAATAAGACAGGAATACAGCCCCACTGATTAAAAAAATAAATAAAAAAAGGAAATGACAAAACATATGTTACAGATGAAGGAGCAAGGTAAAAATATACAAGACCAAATAACTGAAGACGAAATAGGCAACCAACCTGAAAAAAAATTCAGAGTAAAGATGATCAAAAATCTCAGAAACAGAATGGACAAAATACGAGAAACTTTTAACAAGGTTCCAGAAGAACTAAAGAGCAAACAAACATGATGAACAACACAATCACTGAAATTAAAAATACTATAGAAGGAATCAATGGCAGAATAACTGAGGCAGAAGAATAGATAGTGAGCTGGAAGATAAAATGGTAGAAATAATTGTCAGGGAGCAGAATAATGAAAAAAGAATGAAAATAATTGAGGACAGTCTCAGAGACCTCTGGGACATTACATGCACCAACATTCAAATTATAGGGGTCCCAGAAGAAGAAGAAAAAAAGAAAGGGTCTAGAAAATATTTGAAGAGATTATAGTCAAAAACTTCCCTAACATGGGAAAGGAAATTGTCAACCAAGTCCAGGAAGTGCAGAGAGTCCCATACAGGATAAACCCAAAGAGAAACATGCCGAGACACATATTAATCAAACTATCAAAAATTAAATACAAAGGAAAAATATTAAAAGCAGCAAGGGAAAAGCAACAAATAACATACAAGGGAATCCCCATAAAGTTAACAGCTGATCTTTCAGCAGAAACTCTGCAAGCCAGAAGGGAGTGACAGGACATATTAAAGTGATGAAAGGAAAAACCTACAACCAAGAATATTCTACCAGGCAAGGATCTCATTCAGATTCAATGGAGAAATTAAAACCTTTACAGACAAGCAAAAGTTAAGAGAATTCAGCACCACCAAACCAGCTTTAGAACAAATGCTAAAGGAACTTCTCTAGGTAGGAAACACAAAGAGAAGGAAAAGACCTACAAAAACAAACCCAAAACAATGAAGAAAATGGTAATGGGAACATGCATATTGATAATTTCCTTAAATGTAAATGGATTAAATGCTCCAACCAAAAGACATAGACTGGCTGAATGGACACAAAAACAAGACGTGTATATATGCTGTCTACAAGAGACCCACTTCAGACCTAGGAACACATACAGACTAAAAGTGAGGGGATGGAAAAAGATATTCCATGCAAATGGAAATCAAAGAAATTTGAAGTAGCAATTCTCATATCAGACAAAATAGACCTTAAAATAGACTATTACAAGAGACAATGAAGGACACTACATAATGATCAAGAATCAATCCAAGAAGAAGATAGAACAATGGTAAATAGATATGCACCCAAGATAGGAACACCTCAATACATAAGGCAAATGCTAACAGCCATAAAAGGAGAAATTGACAGTAACACATAATAGTAAGGAACTTTAACACCAAACTTTCACCAATGGACAGATCATCCAAAATAAAAATAAATAAGGAAACACAAGCTTTAAATGATACACTAAACAAAATGGACTTAACTGATATTTAAAGGACATTCCATCCAAAAACAACAGAATACAATTTCTTCTCAAGTACTCATGGAACATTCTCCAAGATAGACCATATCTTGGATCACAAATCAAGCCTTGGTAAATTTAAGAAAACTGAAATCATATCAAGTATATTTTCCAACCACAACGCTATGAGATTAGATATCAATTACAGGAAAAAACTCTGTAAAAAATACAAACACATGGAAGCTAAACAATACACTACTCAATAACCAAGAGATCACCGAAGAAATCAAAGAGGAAATCAAAAAATTACTAGAAACAAATGACAATGAAAACACGATGACCCAAAACCTATGGGATGCAGCAAAAGCAGTTCTAAGAGGGAAGTTTAAAACAATACAATCCTACCTCAAGAAACAAGAACATTTCAAATAAACAACGTAACCTTACACCTAAAGCAATTAGAGAAAGAAGAACAAAACTTCCCCAAGTTAGCAGGAGGAAAGAAATCATAAAGATCAGATCAGAAATAAATGAAAAAGAAATGAAGGAAACAATAGCAAAGACCAATACAACCAAAAGCTGGTCCTTTGAGAAGATAAACAAAATTGATAAACCATTAGCCAGACTCAACAAGAAAAAAAAAGAGAAGACTCAAATCAACAGAATTAGAAATGAAAAAAGAGAAGTAACAACTGACCCTGTAGAAGTACAAAGGATCATGAGAGATTACTACAAGCAACTACATGCCAATAAAATGGACAACGTGGAAGAAATTGACAAATTCTTAGAAAAGCTCAAACTTCCAAGACTGAAGCAGGAAGAATTAGAAAATATAAACAGACAAATCACAAGCACTGAAATTGAAACTGTGATTAAAAAATCTTCCAACAAATAAAAGCCCAGGACCAGATGGCTTCACAGGAAAATTCTATGAAACATTTAGAGAAGACTAACACCTATCCTTCTCAAACTCTTCCAAAATATAGCAGAGGGAGGAATACTCCCAAACACATTCTATGAGGCCAGCATTACCCTGATACCAAAACTACACAAAGGTGTCATAAAAAAAGAAACTACAGGCCAATATCACTGATGAACATAGATGCAAAACTCCTCAACAAAATACTAGCAAACAGAATCCAACAGCACATTAAAAGGATCATATACCATGATCAAGTGGGGTTTATCTGAGGAATGCAAGGATCCTTCAATATACACAAATCAATCAGTGTGATACACCGTATTAACAAATTGAAAGAGAAAAACCATACGATCATCTCAATAAATGCAGAAAAAGCTTTTGAAAAAATTCAACACCCATTTATGATAAAAACTCTCCAAAAGTAGGCATAGAGGGAACCTACCTCAACATAATAAAGGCCATATATGACAAACTGACAGCCAACATCATTCTCAATGGTGAAAAACTGAAACCATTTCCTCAAAGATCAAGAACAAGACAAGGTTGCTCATTCTCACCACTATTATTCAACATAGTTTTGGAAGTTTTAGCCACAGCAGTCAGAGAAGAAAAAGAAATAAAAGGAATCCAAATCAGAAAAGGAGAAGTAAAACTGTCACTGTTTGCAGATGTCATGATACTATACATAGAGAATCCTAAAAATGCTACCAGAAAACTACTAGAGTTAATCAATGAATTTGATAGATTAGAAGGATACAAAATTAATGCACAGAAATCTCTTGCATTACTATACACTAATGATGAAAAATCTGAAAGAGAAATTAAGGAAACGCTTCCATTTACCACTGCAACAAAAAGAATAAAATACCTAGGAATAAACGTGCCTGGAGAGACAAAAGACCTGTATGCAGAAAACTATAAGACACTGATGAAAGAAATTAAATTTGATACAAACAGATGGAGAGGCATACCATGTTCTTGGATTGGAAGAATCAACATGAAAATGACTAGACTACCCAAAGCAATCTACTGATTCAATGCAATCCCTATCAAATTACCAATGACAATTTTCCACAGAACTAGAACAAAAATTTTCACAATTTGTATGGAAACACAATAGGCCCTGAATAGTAAAAGCAATCTAGAGAAAGAAAAATGGAGCGGGAGGAATCAGGCTCCCTGACTTCAGACTATACTACAAAGCTACAGTAATCAAGACAATATGGTACTGGCACAATAATAGAAATATAGATCAATGGGGCAGGATAGAAAACCCAGAGATAAACCCACACATATATGGTCACCTTCTCTTTGATAAAGGAGGAAAGAGTATACAATGGAGAAAAGACAGCCTCTTCAATAAGTGGTTCTGGGAAAACTGGACAGCTACATGTAGAAGAATGAAATTAGAACACTTTCTAACACCATAAACAAAAATAAACTCAAAATGGATTAAAGACCTAAATGTAATGGCAGGCAGTATAAAACCTCTTAGAGGAAAACATAGGCAAAACACTCTATGACATAAATCACAGCAAGATCCTTTTTGATCCATCTCCTAGAGAAATGGAAATAAAAACAAAATAAACAAATGGGACCTAATGAAACTTAAAAGCTTTTGCACAACAAAGGAAACCATAAACAAGATGAAAAGACAACCCTCAGAAAGGGAGGAAATATTTGCAAATGAAGCAACTGACAAGGATTAATCTCCAAAATATACAAGCAGCTCATGCAGCTCAATATTAAAAAAACAAACAACCCAATCCAAAAATGGAGAGAAGACCTAAATAGACATTTCTCCAAAGAAGATATACAGAATGCCAACAAACACATGGAAGGATGCTCAACCTCACTAATTATTAGAGAAATGCAAATCAAACTTACAATGAGGTATCACCTCACACTCGTCAGGATGGCCATCATCAAAAAATCTACAAACAATAAATGCTGGAGAGGGTGTGGAGAAAAGGGAACCCTCTTACACTGTTGGTGGGAATGCAAATTGATACAGCCACTATGGAGAACAGTATGGAAATTCCTTAAAAACCTAAAAATAGAACTACCATATGACTTAGCAATCCCACTACTGGACATATACCCTGATGAAACCATAATTCAAAAAGAGTCATGTACCACAATGTTCATTGCAGCACTATTTACAATAGCCAAGACTTGGAAGCAACCTAAGTGTCCATTGACAGATGAATGGATAAAGAAGATGTGGCACATATCTACAATGCAATATTACTCAGCCATAAAAGGAAACGAAATTGAGTTATTTGTGGTGAGGTGGATGGATCTAGAGTCTGTCATACAGAGCAAAATAAGTCAGAAAGAGAAAAACAAATACCGTATGCTAACACATATATATGGAATCTAAGAAAAAAAAAAAGGTCATGAAGAACCTAGGGGTAAGATGGGAATAATGACACAGACCTACTAGAGCATGGACTTGAGAATATGTGGAGGGGGAAGGGTAAGCTGTGACAAAGTGAGAGAGTAGCATGGACATATATACACTACCAAGCGTAAAGTGGACAGCTAGTGGGAAGCAGCCGCATAGCACAGGGAGATCAGCTGGGTGGTTTGTGACCACCTAGAGGGGTGGGATATGGAGGGTGGGAGGGAGGGAGATGCAGAAGGGAAGAGATATCAGAACATGTGTATATGTATAACTGACTCACTTTGTTATAAAACAGAAACTAGCACACCATTGTAAAGCAATTATACTCCAATAAAGATGTTAAAAAAAAAAAGTTCCACATCAAAAAAAAGTCTTAAAAAAATGTAAAAATCTTACTAACTTATGGTGCAATTATAATATTTTCCATATATTGGATTAAATATAATACAGATTAAATAATTAAAAAAAGATGTGGCACATATATACAAAGGAATATTACTCAGCCATGAAAAGAAATGAAACTGAGTTATTTGTAGTGATGTGGATGGACCTAGAGTCTGTCATACAGAGTGAAGTAAGTCAGAAAGAGAAAAACAAATACAGTATGCTAACACATATGTGTGGAATCTAAAAAAAAAAAAGGTTCTCATGAACCTAGGGGCAGGACAGGAGCAAAGATGCAGACATAGAGAATGGACTTGAGGACACGCGGAGGGGGAAGGGTAAGCTGGGACGAAGCAAGAGAGTAACATTGACTTATATACACTACCAAGTGTAAAATAGATAGCTAGTGGGAAGCAGCTGCATAGCACAGGGAGATCAGCTCCATGCTTTGTGAACACCTAGAGGAGTGGGGTAGGGAGGGTGGGTGGGAGATGCAAGAGGGAGGGGATATGGAGATATATATATATATGCATATAGCTGATTCACTTTGTTATACAGCAGAAACTAACACAACATTGTAAAGCAATTATACTCCAATAAAGATGTTGGAAATAAATAAATAAATGTTAGGAACAATAAATAAATAAATAAATAAACAAACAAACAGATTTACTTATTTCCTATTATGTGAAATAACTTGTAAAAATAGAGATTATCTGTTCTTTGACAACTTGATTTAAACATACCCTAAAAAATTAGTAAGAAGTTCTGGATTGCCACTTGATTTTCTTAATTGTTATTGATTTATTCAAATTTTCTTTTTTTTTTTTTTTTTTTAGCAGTACACGGGCCTCTCACTGCTTTGGCCTCTCCCGTTGTGGAGCACAGGCTCTGGATGCACAGGCTCAGCGGCCATGGCTCACAGGCCTAGCCGCTCCGCGGCATGTGGGATCCTCCCAGACTGGGGCACGAACCCGTGTCCCCTGCATCAGCAGGCAGACTCTCAACCACTGCGCCACCAGGTAAGCCATTACTTGTGTCAAGTTTGGCAATTTATAGTCTATATTTTCTTTATTTTTTCAAAAGATTTAACACGTTCATAACATCTTTCTTGATTAAAAAAATTTCTGTATCTGTAGTTATTTCTCTTTTAAATGAAAGATATTTTGCCTTTTTAAAAATTTATTTATTTATTTTTAACATCTTTGTTGGAGTGTAATTGCTTTACAATGGTGTGTTAGTTTCTGCTGTATAGCAAAGTGAATCAGCTATACGTGTATATATATATCCCCATATCCCCTCCCTCTTGTATCTCCCATCTCCCTCCCACCCTCCCTATCCCATCCATCTAGGTTTTACCTTCTTTTTCAATCAGTTAGTCCAGTTAAAGGATTTTTTAAAATCTTATTAGTCTTCTCAAACACCTTTGGTTTTATTTATTATCTATGATTCTCCCACCCTGATTTTTACTTATTTCACTAATTTCTGCCCCTTTATTTATTCTAAACTCATCTTTTCAGTCTTTCTTGTTTTCTACTAAATATATTCAAACTGGAACATTTCCTCTAAGTATCATCTTGGCTGTATCCCATATTTTTTGATACATAATAGTTTTATTTTCATTTTGTTGAAAAATTATAATTCTATTATGATTCCTTATTAATTCATGAATTACTTAAAATTATGAGTCTTAGTTTTCAAACATGGGATGTTTTTAGCTAATGTTTTGTTGTTGATTTCTAATTTTATTGCATCATGAAGAGGGAATGCAGTCTGCATGATGTTGAATATTTAGAATGTGTTGAGACTTTCTTTGTGACCAAATGTGTAATCAATTTTTATAACTTTTCTATGTATTTTTTGTTTGTTTGTTTATTGGATGCAAAGTTATGTCAAGTTTGTAATTATATTATTCATTCTATATTCTTTTGTAATTTTTGGTCTAGGTGGTATATCAGTTTTTGAGAGATGTGCCAACATCTACCATAATTATGGATTTGTTTATTTTTCCCTGTAGGTATATTGTTCATTTGTTAGTATTAAATGTAACTCTGTGTGTCTTTTAATACTTTTACTTTGTTTTTTAAATTTTATTTTGTATGACGTTATTTCTAATCTAGCTTTCCTTTTGTTCACACTTGCCTATTTTTAAATTAACTTTTCTTTTCCATTCTTAAGTTGTACGAGTACCTTAAATGTCCTAGTTTTTGTCAGGTATATATTTTGTAAATATTTTCTCTCACTCTGTGGTCTGCCTGTTCATTTTCCTCATGGTATCTTTTCACGAGAAGAAGATTGTAATTTTAAATAAGTCTAATTTACCGGTTTCTTCTTTTGTTGTTATTGCCTTCTGTTTTGTCTAAGAAACCTTTTCCTACCCACAAGCCATGAAGATATTCTATCATATTTTGCCTGTAAAAAATTTATGGTCCATTTAAAATTAAGACAAGGATCAACGTTCATTTTCTTTCCCCTAGATAGATATCCAGTTATTCCAGCACCATTTTTGAAAAGATTTTCTTTTCCTGTTGCATTAGTTTGGTGCATTGGTCCAAAATCAAATGATTAGATGAATGTGTGCCTATTTTGAACTCTACTCTGTTCCTTGAATCTATCTGTGGGTAGTTGGGCAAGTACCACATAGTCTTGATTACTATAGCTTTAAAAGAAGTGTCATAATTAGGTAAGATATGTCCTACAACTTTGTTCTCCTTTCCTCAAGATTTCTTTGGCTATTTTAGTTATATGATATTTCCATATACATTTTAGAAGAGACTTGTCAATTTCTTTTAAAAAGCTTTCTGGAATTTTAATAGGGATTACATTGAATCTGTAGATCAACTTGGAGAAAACTGATGTCTTAGCAATGTTGAATCCTCTAATCTGTGACACTGAAATACATCTCCATTTTGTTAGTTCGATATTCTTTAATTCCTTTCGGCAATGTTTTATATTTTTCAGTATGGAGGTCTTTCATGTCTTTTTTAAATTTGTCCCCAAGTATTTTATGTTTTCTAAGGTATTATAAATAAAATCATATTTAAAAAATCAGTTTCCAATTGTTTGCTGCAACTGATTTTTGTATATTAACCTTATTGTCTGTGAATTTGCTAATATACTTATTATTTGTAGTAGTTGATTTCTAGGTCATTTTAGGATTTTTCTATGTAAGCAGTGTGTCATTTGTATGATATTGATATTTTTTATTTATTGTTCTTGCCCTACTGGAATATCTAGACTCTCCAATACAATGTTGAATCAAATGGAAGGGGGGCCTCCCTGACTTTTCCTGAGGTTAGGGAAAAAGCATTCAGTCTTTTACTATTGAGTACGATGATAGCTGAAGGTTTTTCACAGATGCTCTTTATCAGATTAAGGAAGTAGCAAATAAGGTATCTTTTTTAAGATATTTAAGGTACTTACTTAAGATACAGTACTTAAGATTCCTTAAGAACTGAGTTTTAATGTGAATAGGTTTTAAATTTTGTTAAGTATTTATTCTGCATCTATTAATATGACAGAATTTTTTCTTTTTGGGGGGAGCATGGGTCTGTTAATATGCTGAATTAAGTTGATTGATTTTCTAATGTTAAACAAACCCTGCATTACTGCGATAAACTCTACTTGGTCACGATGTAATATCCTTGTTATATATTGGTGGATAATATTTTGGCATCTATGTTAATAAAGAACATTGGCTTGTAATTTTCTTCTTTCTCTTTTTGTAATGTCTTTTTATTAAGGTTACGTGTGAGTGTGGATTGGGAAGTGTTTCCTCATCCTCCATTTTCTCAAAAAGTTTACATAACATTGGTATTATTTATCCTTAAATGTTTGACAGAATTCATCAGTGAAACCATTTGGGCCTAGAGTTTTCTTTATGAGTAGAATTCAATTTCTTTAACATAGGGCTATTCAGAATTTGTGTTAGTTTTGGTTAGTCATATTTTTCAAAGAATTTCTCTACTTCATCTAAGTGGTTGAATATTTTGGTGTAATGCTGTTCATAACATTTCCTTATTATTCTTTGAATATTTGCAGGATTTGTAGTGATGTTTCCTCTTTCACTCCTGGTATTCATATATTGGTAATTTGTGTTCTCTCTTTCTCCCATAAGTTTTGCTAGCATTTATCATTTTGTTGATGTTCTCAATGAAGCACTTTTTGGCTTTAAAATTTTTTCTCTGTCATTTTCTATTTCATTCAATTTTGCTCTTTAGTATTTCCTTTACTTACTTTGATCTTATTTTTCTAGCTTTTTAAGGTGAAATCTCAGATCATTAAGATCTTTTTTTCTTTTCTAATATAAGCCTCTAAAGCTGTAATTTTTCTCTAAATTATGTTTTAGCTGAATCTCAAATTTTGATGTGTAGTTTAAAAAAAAATCCTTCAGTTTGAAGTATTTTGAAATTTTCATTGCGATTTACTCTTTGACCCATGGGTTATTTGGAAGTGTGTTATTTGTTGCCAAATATTTAGGGTTTTCCTAGGTATCTTATTCATGTTGATTTTTAATTTAGTTTCATAGTAATCGGAGAACATATTCTACATGATTTAAATCCTTGTAAATTTATTCAGCTTTGTTTTATGACCCAGCCTATGGTCTATCTTAATGAGTGAACTATGTGAACTTAATAAGAAATTTAGGTATATTGCAGTTTTAGGTATTTTGTTCTAAAAATACCAATTAGATCAAAGTGGCTGATAGGTTATTCATATCATTTATGTCTTTACTGATTTTTTTAGTCTAGTTTTTCTAACTACTCCTAGGAGATAAACTTTTCTATTTTGTTTGTGGAATTATCTAATTTTCTCTTTATTTCTATCAATTTTTGCTTCCTGTATTTTGAGGCTTTGTTATTAGGCATAAATATATCTATGATTATTATTTCTAATGTATTCACCCTTTTATTGTTGTGATGTGCCCTTCTTTATCTTTGATAATTACTATTTGTCTTGTGTTCTATTGTAACCAATATTAACATAACCATGCCAGTCTTACTGTGCTTGCTGGTTGCCTGGTACATCTGTTTTGATCCATTTACTCTCAACTTATCTGTGTCTTTCTATATAAATTGTGTCTCATAAATAGCATATAGTTGGGTTTTGCTCTTTTATCCATCATGTGTTTATTTTCTTTACATTTATTGTTGAGGTGGGATTTGGATCTACCACTTAATTGTTTGGGGTTTGTTCTCTCTCTCTCTTTTTCTTTTCCCTCTGTTCATCCTCTCTTTTTAAAAAAATTATGAGTTAAGTATTTAAATACTTTTTTAAAAAATTTATCTATTGCCTTTCTGCTACATCTCTGCATTTTTATATACTTGTCTTAGGGATTACTCTATACATGCTTAACTCTTCACAGTTACTTTCCATTAATATTGTACTATTTATATAAAATGTAGAAACCTTGAAGCTGTATAGGTCCACTCACCACTTCCCTTGCTTTCATGCTGTGGTTGTCATATGTATTACTTCTTCGTATATTATGCCACAAGATGTTGTTATAATTTTTGCTTTAGACAGTTCCATTTTAAAGAAATTAAGAGGAAAAAAAGTGTTTATATTTACCATTTCTGATGTTTATTCCCTCCTAAATATTCAATTTTCCAGTATTTTCCAGTATTGCTTGCCTTCAGCCTGAAGAACTTCCTTAAGCACTTCTTATATTGCATTATTGCAGGCAATACATTCTCTTAATTTTCTTTTGTCTTATCTTTTAAGACATCTTTATGCTGTCTTTATTCTTGAAAGATATTTTAACTGGACATAAACTTCTAAGTTAACCATTTTTCTTTTCAAAAACTTATAAATACCTTGTGTTTTCCATAGTTTCTGATGGGAAGTCAGTGGTAATTCAAATATTTGTTCCCTTGTATATAAAACATCTTTTCTTTTTTTCTGGCCTCTTTTAAGATTCTTTATTTAACAAACCGGTTTTCAAAAATTTGACCCTGTTGTACCCTGGCTTGGATTTCTTTGTATTTGTTTTTCTGGGAGTTGGCTGAGCTTCTTGAATCTCCAAATTTATATCTTATCAAATTTAGGATTGGGGGACAGTTATTTCTTTTTTTTAATAGAAATCATTAAATTTTTTTTGTGGTTAAATACATGTAACATAAAATTATTATGTAACCATCTTAACCATTTTTAAGTGTATAGTTCAGTAGTTGTAAGTACATTTACATCGTTGTGTAACTATCACCACCATCCATCCACAGAACTCTTTCCATCTTGCAAAACTGAACTCTTCTGTATCCATTAAACAGTAACTTCCCATTCCCTCCTCCCCTCAGCCCCTGGAAACTACCATTCTACTTTCTATTTCTATGAATTTAACTACCCTAGGTACTCATATAAGTGGAATCATACAGGACTTATCTTTTTGTGACTGGCTTATTTTACTTAGCATCGTGCCCTCAAGATTCCTACATGTTGTAGCACGTGTAAGAATTTCCTTCCTTTTGAAGGCTGAATAACATTCATTGTATGAGTATACCACATTTTGTTTATCCATTCATCCACTGGTTAATTTTACAAGGTGGTGATCGATGAAGGTCTTAGTAGTTTCTGTGAGAGGAAACATATTTGACTATGAGGCAGAGGAAGTCACTGGATGCCTGGGACGTCTCCCCCACATTAAGGGGGAGAGCCAGTTGAAGAAGGGAGCCTCATAAAAGAAATATTACAGGGAGTCCTTGCTGTGAATTTGCCTGCTTGAAGATGGATGCTGCAACTCATGCCCCTCATAACTGGTGCTTCTGAAGCCTGTGTGTGTGCTGGCCAGGGTCTCCTCTCTAGTTCTCAAAGTGTTTGGGTGCAGTAATGGCCACCTGTACTTTGCAGATGAGGAAATGGACATGCAGAGATATTAAGGGGCCCTCTCAGGTCTCCAGTCAGCCTGGCTACAGAGGCTGCCCTTGAAGAATGCATGGAAGATGGGTGCCTCTGTTGGAAGGCACAGTGGCCACTCAGAATTCCACGCTCCTTCCACATCCATGGTGGCTAGATGCAGGGAGGAGGGGTGGAGAAAGGAACAGGGGACATGGAGGCCAAAGATCCCGGTGTGATGTGACCCTCTTGGAGATCTGGAGCAAGGATTTCTCTTCTACTTTCTTGCCTCTCAGTTTCCTCTTCTGTGAAACGTGCATGAGCTCTCATCCCTCAGAGGGGTGTGGAGGGGCTACAACACACACACTGTGGCAAAGCTTCTAACCAAGGATGGGCAGGGGATAAACGTGCTGTGATTTCAAGGTCACACAGCAGACTCCATGATATCCCTGTGTCCTCCAGTTGGAGCCTGTTGGCAGTGAGAGCTCATCCCCCACCCCCACTCCTGGAACTGCCCATCTCTGTGGAGAGTGGGGGTGCACTGAGCTGTGTGGGGTCATTCACTCCTTGCTATAGAACTGCCCTGTGGCAACCAGGAGCCCACACTGCCTCCATAGGACTGTGTCTGTCCCCGTGTTCACCCAGGTCCTGTGCATCTGCTGAGAGATCCTGACTCAGGGCTGTCCACAGTGTCAGAGCAGAGACAGGTACAGGGACCACAGATCCACTCTCTGTGAGGCAGAGAGGGGACCGGAGGGGAATCGCAAGGCCATTGCCTCCCTCAAGGAGTTCCTCCTCTAGATGGAAAATCAGGCCTTGGAATGAACTGGAGTTTCCCTTGCTGGGAATGGTTTCCTCATGTGACAAAGAGGTGTCAATTACTTCAGGGCCATTCTGTTCAGCTGTGCAGTTGTGTTGTGCCAAAGTTGCCCAGCTGGGAGGCATATTTGACTTGAAATTCAGCCCACAGCCCACTTGCCAAGCCATGCCTGTGGGCTGCCACTGCCCAGAGGGACACCTTCTGTAATCCACACAAGGGCGCTGTTCAGCTAGCTCACCGACATTGACGTGCATGCTCTCCCAGTCTGTCGGGACTGCCTGACTACTGGGAGCAAAGATGCAAGATGTGCAGTGTGTAGCTCCAGCTTGGGGTCTCAGAGCTGCTGCAGGGATGCTCCAGGCGGCCAAGAGAAGGCTGCCACAACTTCCCACTCCCATCCTGCCCACCTGCCTCAGGGCCCCCTCTTGCCCTCCGTTCCCCAGCCCTGGGACCTGCTGTGGGATTGGCAGAGACTGACTGGAGGCTCTCAGAAGGAAAAGCAGGAGAGCGAGTTTCCAGAAGTAGGTGGGGATCTGCCAGGGGAGAGTCCCATGAGGACACCCTCCTTAGGTATGTGGGAACCTCCTCTGGTGAGTACGATGGTGGGGATCATTGGACGCCAAAAGGGCGCAAAGTGAGAGAGGAAAAATCAGGAGCAACCAAGGTTTGGTGAGGGCTTCCTGCTGCTTGCCTAGGCACACACGTGTCTCATTTATCGTTGGAGCTGGGCGCTGCTGGTCCCACTCTACATAGGAGCACACTGAGTGGTCTTGCTGCTTCTTTTCTCTTGGGCAGTAGCAGAGCCCCCTTTGCTCCACTCCTCTCCAACACTCCAGATGGTTGGCCTTGAGAACAACATTCCCCCCACCCCAGCCCCACATTCCCCAAGGGCCAAGAGCCCTTTGCAAACCTCCCGTCCATCCACACCTTTCTAGGACCTTTGGGCACCAAAAAGGGATGTCAGGCTTTATCGCCTTAGTGAGCACTGCCAGTGACAGTGGCTGCGTGGGACCAGGAACCCCAGCCACCACCATGGGCTCTGTGACCTGGGCCAAGCACTGGACCGAGCTTTCATGTTCTCATCCACACAGTGAAAGAACTCTAAGGATTCAGTGAGATTGTATCCATTAGAGTGTTCAGGGTGATGTGTTGCATGGCTCGGAAATCCCTGTTCTCATCCTATCTCATGGAAGGCTTCAGACTGCCTCCTTGGAGACTCCCTCTGCTTTACAGAAGAGGAAACAGGCTCAGGAAGCTGGCCAGACTTGCCAGAGATTATACCACTGGTCAGGGGCAGAGCTGGGAATCTCACCTACACTGTCTTACTCCATCATGCATATCATGCATCCCCTGCTGCAGCAAAGCCAGTGTGGTGGGGAGATTCAAAGGCACTGTGGCAGGATGGTGAAGGGATCAGAATACGCCACCCCAAAACGGGCCCCTTGGACATAAGGATTATTTTGAGCTGAAGGCAATGGAGAAACAGCAGACACAGAAAAAGCTCTCTCCGCTGCCCCTATCTGTCTAAAGGCAGGGTATAAATTTCCCTGTGTGAAGGTGTTCCCCTCCCTTCTCCCATACCAGGAAGAGACCACTCATTACTAGAGGCTGCTCTGACTTAAATCTGCATAAACAAATCTTACTGAGATACCCCTTATCTTCTGTTATTTTCTCCCATATATTTATCTTCCCACAATTCACCATCTGTAGAAGCCCCAGGCTCTTTTCCTTTGTCTTTTCTTTTATCAGCTTCTTGTTAAATTGGTATTACAAGCTCCAAATTCTGAGTCTCTTTGAGTCACATTTCTTCGTGAAGTCCTGTGCATACATATGTAATTCCATCTGTTCTTTTCTCTTGCTAACATGTCTTTTGTAAGTTTAATTTGCAGGTCTCCAGGTTAAGAACCTAAGAGGGTAGAGGAAAGTTTTTCCCTCCCCCACAAAGGCAAGAATCCAGAGGAGGGCCTCATGACCCTTCTCACTGGCACACCATCCCTCAGAGGGCATGGGCCCTGGGATCAGCAGGACTGCCCTCTCCACGACGCGTGAACACTGTGCTGTGTACTGAGGGTGTGACTCCCCAGCCTAGGTGAGCAGGTACTCACTGAGAAGGCCAGTCACACCCATTAAAGAGTCCCTAGTGTCTGAGCCCATGAGCAGACATCTTTGAGCTGCAAGCTTATTATAAGGGCATCATCAGTAGGAGACCTAGAAGATCCTGGAGGGTTTCCTCTAGGCAATGAGGGGGGATAAAATCCAGAAATTACCCTCAGTTTCGATGCCTTTTTTTCCCAGGCCCAGCTCAGCAGGAGTCACCCAGGAGGTTTGAAACCTGTCCATAAGTTCTTTGACACTCCTCCTTATCAAGAGGCAGAGTCTGCTTCCCCTCTCCCTGAATCTGGACCCATGCTGAATTACCCTCTTCTGATGAGTAGAAGGAGGCAGAAATGATGCAGCATGA
The DNA here is from genome assembly GCF_011762595.2 of Tursiops truncatus. Lineage (NCBI taxonomy): Eukaryota > Metazoa > Chordata > Mammalia > Artiodactyla > Delphinidae > Tursiops > Tursiops truncatus. The sequence continues at coordinate 124,919,321 of NC_047035.1, forward strand.
CTTGGGAAGCATGGTCATAAAAGGCAAGATAGCTTCCACCAGGCTCCCTTTTGGGACACTTTGTCCTTGGAAGCTGGCTGCCATACTGTGAAGAAGCCCATGTATATTGAGGGGCTACATGGAGATGTCCCAGCTGAGGCCCAGTTGACAGCCAGCATCAGCTGCCTGATGTATGAGTGGAGGTGTTTTGCTATGAAGCAATAGGTAACCAAATGGTCACTGGGGCTAGTTCCCACAGGATCTATCCAACACCCTGCTCAACCAACACTGCCAATTCTGGACTTAATCCAGAGCAGGACAGAGGCCCCCTGGGGTCCCCTAGCACTGTCTGGTAGAGAGGTGCCTGGGGTGGGACGGATCTTGAGCTCCAGTGAGCTGCCAGCTCCGGGCTGCGGTGCCAGTCCAGTCCACACCACTGGGCTCTCATCTAGTCTCACCTGTAGGCCTCAGCGGAGCTGTGGGCATCACCTGAATGATCCTTGCTACCAGACAGGGTCCAGAGCTGATTTGGGCTACTGGGTGTTTGACACCACACCTGAGTAGCCCCTGGGACTGGCTGCCTTGTGGGCTATGAGGGCAGTGAATATGCAAAGCTAAGAGGTGATTCTCAGAGTCAAGTCCAGGAGGAGGAAATGAGTCCAGATGTGGGGAAACAGATGTACTGGGAAAGGGGACAGGGCAGGCTGGGGGTGATGTGCCTGCTTGATGATGAGAGGCTAGGGTGCAAGGATGGGACAGATGGCCAGAGAGCAAGGGTAGGACCAAGGTATCTGCATCTGGACCCAGATCTCCTGTGCTGAATGCACATGTTCTTGGCTATGTTCTGTCAGGCCCTGGTCATCCTCTTCTCCCCAAGACCCCAAGAACTGCCCCATTTCCTACAGTCTCACCCTACGATTAGGATACTGACCACTTGGAGCCAGGAGCTGTCCCAGCCTGACTGCTGATACTTCCTCACCCTCACTTCCGCCTTTGGGAGCCCCCCAAACCCTTGAGTACCATTGAAGTGGCCAGAGCAAGGCCAAGGGCATCTAGCCTCTCTGGACACAGGACTGATGCCCCCTCCCCTAAAGACATGTCCTGCAGTAAGATCAGCTGTCTCTGGCCTGTGGCCACCCACAGTGGAGATCCCAGCCTGCCTTGCAGCCCAGCCCAGCCCAGTCTCCCCAAACGGCACCATCACAGAAGGGGCAAATCTGCCTGAAGGGCACTGTCCCCACCTTCCCTAGAGGCCTTGTGCCCCTCCTTCTCCACTCACCCGCTCCTCCCCTAGCTATGTTTTATGCAAACAAATGCTTTCCAGGAGCGTCAGAATTCATTAGGGAGATGGAGAGCAGCGATCCCAGGCTGCCCACAGGAACCGGACTGGAGGGGCCTCTGGGCAAGCCGACCACCCACGTTGGTCCACAGCCTGCCCTGCGGGCCTTTGGAGGGGCTGGTGAGCAGGGGGGTGGAGAAAGAGTGCTCAGTAGAGTTGAACTTCTGTCACTGGCACAGGGCTGCTCATTTTTACTTCTTTAGTTGTTTTGTAGACACTTGATTTGTACATTGTGGGTTTCAACAAAGACAAAAACAGAGCCCTGAGCCCCTGGGAGGGGCTGCAGTGGCGAGCAGGCCACCACTGGCAAGCAGCTCTCATAGGACATGGGTGGCTGCAGAGGAGGAGGGAGGGTGCGGGTCCCATGCCTTTCACTTCCAGAGAGGGGCCTCTGGGAGGCAGGATCTGCTGGGGGATTCCTCCTCCCACCAGGGTTTGGAAGACTCCTCCCTTCTGAGGGGACAGGGAGAAGGAAGCCCCGGGGGGGGGACAAGGGGGGACATATGTGAGGAAAAGGCAAGATTTCCTGAGGGTACCAGGACCCTCCCTGGCCCCTGGGCCTCTGAACCCCTCCCTACTGACCCACTCTCCCAAATGCTCAACACACTGTTCAAACAGGAGTCACAAATGAAGTTTATGCTTCCATGTCAAGCCATCACCTTTTAACTAAATTCTGTTGGTGCTTTTTTTTTTTTAACAGCTTCATTGAGGTATAACTGACATATAACAAGTCGTGCCCATTTCAAGCGTGCAATTTGATAACTTAGACTCAGGTGGGCTTCCGTGAAACAGTCACCACCATCAAAATAATGAACACATCGTCACCCCCCAACCCCAACCTTTCCTGGATCCCCTCTGGTACCCTCCCTCCCTCCTCCCTACATCCTCCACCCACTTTCACCCACCCCCAGTCTGTGCTTCTTGCTTTTATTGATGTTTTTAACTAAAACAAATTAAATTTCATTGAATGGACTTGTAATGAAGAGAAATCAACAGGAAGTAAAAACTGAGGGATGAGCTTCTCTGGTCCATGCCAGAAGCTGGGCAAGCCTTCCACACACCCCTGTGAGGACTGCTGCAGGCTGCCTGCTCTGGTTTTCTGGAAAACAGGGGAAACATGGAGCAACGCTATGCAGAGCTCCTGCAGGCCCAGGCTGCGGGAGAACCTGAGATTCAGGCACCGGGGCTGCGGGGGCTGCTTTGAACCACCCTCTGAGGTCTCTTTTCCTTTTGGGAAGCTAAAGGCAGCTCTGGAGTGTGATTTAAAATCCCGGGCAGGTCCCAAGCCAAATTTGGGGAAGGTTCTCTTCTGTCCACCCATCCTCAAGGCAACAACCTTCTCAGCACCTCCCAGCATAGAAGGGGACACACAGGCCCAGCTCAGAATCCACTGAGGGAAAAGGCTGTCAAGCTGAGCCCGGCTGAGGGGGCAGCCCCTGCCCAGCTCTGGCCTCTCCTGCTGGGATCCTCTGATTTTTTTCACTCAACGCCAGAAATTTGGATTTTTAAGTATCATCTTCTGATTCTTAAAGTTGACACTTTAATGTTGTTTTTTTTAAAAAATAAATTGGGCTTCCCTGGTGGCACAGTGGTTGAGAGTCTGCCTGCCGATGCAGGGGACACAGGTTCGTGCCCCAGTCCGGGAAGATCCCACATGCTGCGGAGTGGCCGGGCCCGTGAGCCATGGCCGCTGAGCCTGCGCGTCTGGAGCATGTGCTCCGCAACGGGAGAGGCCACAACAGTGAGAGGCCTGCGTACCGCAAAAAATAAAAAATAAAAAAAATAAAATAAAATAAAAACCTCAGAGGATGCAGGTCTAAGTGTTCCCAAATTGCAGGTGCCCAGCTTGCAGCCCCAGTGCCATGAGATGACCTCTCTTCCCTCTTCCTATGTGTGCCTTCTGCCTGACTCTGGTACCATCTCTTTGTCCTCTGGCAGATCCTCACTACATTTCATGCAGACTAACTTTCATTGAGCTATCATGTTGCTATCCTGTTCTGGTCTCCAGGCAGGGGAGGAAGCTGTGGAGATGTATGGTCCCTGTCCCTGTCCTGGGGACACACTAGATGATGAACGTTGCTGTGGAGGTGCAGCCCCATTCCCAGGCTTATGGAAGAGAAGGCAACTGCTCTCCTGGGAGCGCATGGAAGGCCACAGGGAGGGGACATTGGGCCTGAGCCAAGAAGAATGAGGAAGAGTCACAGGCAGCCGAGGAAGGGAAGGAGGGCAGCAGAGAGCATGGTGTGTCCCGGGAAAGGCAGGTGGTCTGTCCAGCGGGTCAGAGGGGACGCTGAGGTTGCTGGATGGCTGGAGAAGAATGACTTGGGAGAAGAAAAGAGACTAAGCAGGGTCCCCTGTGGGATCTCTTCCAGCCCTCATCCTCTCTGTGTCTCATTCCTCCTCTAAGGCCTCCTAAGGAAGTACCTCTTTCTGGGTTCTAGGAGTGGGGTCTGCTGAACTTGTCTTAGGGTCCTAGAAGCCTAGAATGGAGACTGACCTCAAAGATTGTCTATTGAACCCCCATCCAGTTCAGGGCCTCCCCTCCCATATCACTATTTCATCTGCACCCCCTTCCCACTGTTCCAACAAATTGGCCAGGCCCCCGCTCTCTCCCATTCTTACAGGGGTTGGGGGACTCTTGGGTTTTTCCCAGCACAAGAATGGAAGAAAGAGCTGCCAAAAGGTTGCTGAATCAGAACTCAAAGCACACTCAATCTGGGAGAGAAGGAGCAAATACAGACAAGCTTCCTTTGGACAGCTGTGCCTACAGTTAATAAAAAAAGTGTCAGATTCAATCACCCAGGTTTGGGGGCTGTTGACGCCAAACATCTGGATCTTTGCACAGGCCCTGAAGACATCAGGATGTTGCACTCCCCACCTGGGAGTCTGCCGGCATCTAAGTGCGGCACTGACTTGGGAGAGAGGAGCACCTGGCCAGACCTCCACTTCCTTGGAGGGGCCTCAGCCCAACTCCCTGTGGACTGGACACATCTGGGGTAGGGGGTGGAAGGCAGAGCCTGTTCTGAGCTTTTCTAGGCTCTGGGCAGCCCTGCGCCTGTAACTAGGTCCTGACAGCCAGAGTGTCCTTGCCGTTCTCATGGATCGTTAGCAGTAATGGGGCAACGGAGGGATTCACCTTGACACGGGTAAGGGGGGCATAGCTACTTAGCCTTTGCTTATGAAGGAAGAAATCCACTTATTTCCATTCTGACTCTCTCCTCCCGCTGAGAATAAGCCAAATGGCTAATTCCAAGGGTCTGACTCCCAGAGGTGGGATGTGTGTGTGTGTGTGTGTGTGTGTGTGTGTGTGTGTGTGTGTGTCTGTGAAGTTACCCTTTAAGCAGAAGCAAAACAATGCCAGCCCCCCAAAATATTCTTTAGTAATAAAATATCATTAATTAGAACACTTAGTCCCCAAAATTTTCTAAGAAAGATGTTTCTGACTGTCTAAAGGAGATGACCAGAGCAGGCTGAACAAATTTTATGAGAACCAATGCCCCTCTCCCTCCCCTGGTTTCAAACACACTCTTCAGGTATGAGTGCAGTTGTTGGAGAGAAATGGCTTTTGAGAGTAGTTATGCTGCATCCTAGCTCCTCAGTTGGTTAATCATGGAATTTCCATATGACCCAGCAATTCCACTCCAAGGGATACACCCAGAAGAATGAAGAACATATGTCCACTCAGAAACTTGTTCATGAATGCTCATAACAGCATTATTCCCACTAGCCAAAAAATGGAAACAACCTAAATATCCATCAACTGATGAGTGAATAAATAAAATGTGGTATATTCATATAACGGAATATTATTTAGCAATAAAAAGGAGTGAAGTACTCATACACGTTACAACATGGATGAACCTTGAAAACATTTTGGCAAGTGATAGAAGCCAGCTACAAAGGACAAATACTGTATGATTCTATTTATATGAAATGTCTAGAATAGGCAAATTCACAGAGACAGGAAGTAGATTAGTGGTTTCCCACGGCTGGGGTGTGATGGGGGTGACTGCTAACAGGTACAGAGTGTCTTTCTGTAGTCATGAAAATGTTCTAAAATTGATTGTGGTGATGGAGGCACAACCCTGTGAACACACTAAAAGCCATCGAATTGTACACTTTAAGTGGGTGAATTGTGTGGTGTGTGAATTATATCTCAATAAAACTGTTAATAAAAAAAAAGACAGGAACCTGCATCCTCAACATATTCCAGGACTCAGACTTTCATAATTCCCAGCTGGCTGTCCACCAATCGGCCCACACATTTGAGGGGCTTTGGTAGGATTAAATAATTAACTTATGTTTTGTCAGTTACATCCGGATATTTAGAATACTGGTAAGACAGAATTGATCCCATCACCTATTCCAAAAGAGACAACAGAATAATAGGTTATTCCTAGACATTAAAGACCTAGATATAGTCTTATGATTTTACAGAAGAAGGGTTGAATGTTTATTATCCCTGAAACCAGTATTTGGATCCATAAAATAGAAAATGATAGGATGTTGATTTGCTGTCTGGCCTTAGGCAAATGACTTACCCTCTCTGGTTTTCCATTTCTTCATTTATAAAATGGGGATAATAATAGCACCTTTCTCCTAGAGTCACTGTGAGGATTAAATAAGTAAAATATTGAAAGCACTAAAAAATAGTGCCCAGTATATTGCACAATGTATTGGCTGTTATTTGATTTCCACTTCTAGGCCTTAGGAATTTTTTAAAAAATTTTTTAATAGATCTTTGTTGGAGTATAATTACTTCACAGTACTGTGTTAGTTTCTGTTGCACAACAAAGCCAATCAGCCATATGCATACACATGTCCCCATATCCCCTCCCTCTTGAGCCTCCCTCCCAGCCTCCCTATTCCGCCCCTCTAGGTCATCGCAGAGCACCGAGCGGATCGTGTATATATGTCGATGCTACTCTCACTTCGCCCCATCTTCACCCTCCCACCCCATGTCCTTTTGTTTCTGCTACCTAAAGTCTTTTCCCTAAGCTTACAAACTGCTCACCCTCACTCTTATGAGACCCCTGCTTATCTATGACAGGGCAATGACACAGCCCTGTGCCTGACTACCTTAGCTGGGCAGCCTCTCCCATCCCACTGCTCTGTTATAGTTTTATTCATGGCACTTTTATCACCTGAGGTTTCTACATCTATATCTGTTTACTAGCTAGCGTCTCTACATGAATGCACAGTCTTGTCCCCACTGAACCTTGCCTGGGTCGGAGGCATTTGTCGAGGAATGAATGAATGATTCAGTGAATGGATTGCCGCAGAGTATGGAATAGACCCCGGAGATCTGTGCCCCTGACCTGGGAGGCCAACACTGAGCAGCTGGGTGGTCCTTCATTAATTGGGTGTATCTAGGGGGCTCTCAGGGCCAAAAGTCCTGGAAATGGAGGGGCTGGAAACTAGAAGCCACAAAAGCATTTTTCCTTTTGGCCAGTGGTACAAGCCAAGCTCATCTTGGAGGAAGACTCTCTCTGCTTTGGGAAGCAAAACGGTCAGTGGCTATGTCCAGTGAAGGTAGGCCCTGTTTTGGGAGGAGCAGCTGACAAGCAGGGAGCTGAGCTCCTCCCAGCTCTCACTCACTTTGCAAGGGAGGCGGAGGAGGGAAGGAGGAGGAGGGAGAACAGGCCGAGGGCCACTCTGGTCAAGCTGGTCACCTGTCTCTCCTCCAGATCTGGACCACACGGCCGCTGAGCTGCAGGAGATTCAGGAAGTGAATACGCTTTTGCTGGGCATCTGGATACCTCAATCAAAATTAGAATGGATTGAAAGAATGTTCCCTACTGCAATTATAAATTAAATGCCATATCTGTTCATCACAGAGGATTTGGAAAATTCAAAGAACTGTATAGAAGGAAACTAAAATCCCTACAACCCCAGCACTCAGAGAGGAGCACAGTCAGCGTATTGATATCCTTCCTTCTTTGTTTTTACACTTAAAAATATTTTATTGTTTTCATTTAAAACTTTTTAAAATTTTATATTGAAGTATAGTTGATTAACAATGTTGTGTTAGTTTCAGGTATACAGCAATGTGATTCAGTTATATAATACATATACATGTATCTATTCTTTCTCAAATTCTTTTCCCATTTAGGTTATTACAGAGTATTGAGAAGAGTTCACTGTGCTATACAGTAGGTCTTTGTTGGTTATCTATTTCAAATATAGGAGTGTGTACATGTCAATCCCAAACAAAACAGAAGCAGACTCACAGACTTAGAGAAGGAACATATGGAGGTTGGGATTGATATCCTTCCTTCTGATTTCTCCCTCCAACTCCTGATGGACTACAGGCTGGGATCCCCTTTGGAATTTATGACTCGACTTTCCCCCAAGTGTATATCAACCTTTTCTCTGCAGAAGGTGTTTTCAATATCAAGGAGCCAGCTCAGGGGCTTACACACAGAGGAAAACCACCCCTCCAACCCTCCAGCTTCCCTATCAGGTGTGTCCCAATTGTGACTTCCAAATCTGGGTGCATGAATTCTATGTTTCTTAAATTACACTGACTGAAGAGCCACATGGGAAACAAGTGATTCTCCAAATGGGGTTTTTATATGCCTCATGCGGCCAAGAGCGCCTGGGGGAGAGGAAGTGTGTGCGTCTGCTTCTTGGAGAGACCAGGCATCTCTAAGCTTTGTGTTTTCTAAATTCAATTAGCTTGGGGGCGGGGGGCGGTGGCCACCAGCTGCATGGTCTGTGAGTCATTTGAATTTTGAGCTCTGAGCTGCCTATTTTAGGCAATGGAGTTTTAAGTTTTGAGAGTTCTATTATTATTATTATTTTCAGATCTGGCCCTGGAAGAGACTGATTGTTTCTCCTCAAGATTTCAACATCAGAGCTTGAAGTCTTTAAACAAGAAGGTAATTTGAGGTATCTAGGACCTAAATTTGGGGGATTAAAGTGAAATTAATGTACAAAGAAAAGTGCCCCTGGGCTGTGGGGATGGAGAAAAGAGAGAATGAAAAGTCTGTAAACTATCCACTAACCTCGCAGTGGCCTCATCGACTCTGACTTTGGCTCTGAAACCTAGTTAGGTCCCCTATTCTGATCACAGGGACGAGTATTTGAATTGAAACTGTCCTGGAACATTTGAGGGGCACAATCGCCATAAATCCTGACTGTGCTTTACTTTGTCTATTAAATACCCGTCGATAAATTTGAGCTGCTTATTGAGCACCTTCCATAGGACAGGCAGTGTGATGAATCCAAAGGGAACCAGTATTCTTGAAATGTGATGTGTGATTCACAGCCAGTGCTTCCAGGGGGAAGAGGAGGTGCGCCCTGATTCGTAGTGTTTGTCTGTGGTGTACATACTCCCGCCAACTAGATATGATTGAACCTGGAGCTGGGAAGAGATGTGCGGAGCACACATGACATGGTATTTCCACCATATAAGCACCATGTAAGTTGTAAATAGATGTAAACAAACTCAGTTGTAAAATAGAGTAATTAGGAAGTCATGAGTTTGATGAGTTTTGAGTATTATCTTTGTTTTTGATACAATTTATTTAATTAAGTTTATAATTCAATTTTTAATAAAAGCTGCGTTTAATAGGCAGCTTACAAAATTTCTGAAAATTTCACAGCATTCTCCTTGAACGATGATGAGCTGGCTCCAGGATGCTTCTGTCTAATGTCTAACGGTGCATCGATGGTGTGGCCGACCACATCTAGCAATGCCTCCTCACTGTCCTCAGCCCCAGGGTGCCCAGAGAATTCAGCCTCCCTGTTCCTGCTAGCACATGGCCTGGCTATCCCAATGATCGACGGATGGTGGTCCAGGGCCTCTTCCTGGTTCCCAGGTCTGCTGGACCTGGAGCCCATCTCTGAGCCTCAGACCTGCCTAACTTCTTTCAATTCTGAGATGACTTGTCTTCAGATGGGGCTGGGCATCTTCACTGTAAAAGCCTGACTAATAAGGGCAGAGCTTCACTCTGTTCTGCTCTGTGTGATATGCTTCTTTCTCCTCCCTCCCTCACTTCCTACCTCCCCTTCCTTTTCCTCTCCGTCCCCTCCCAACCTTCCCTCCCCCTCCCCCTCCATCTCCTAAATCCAGGACAGCAAGCCAAGTTAGCCCACTGTGTGCCCTTATTAAACATCATTTGTTGGGTGAAGGAGGTTAAAAAGTACAAAATCCCAGCTATACAGGAAATAAGTAATGGGGATATAATGTACAGCACGGGAACTATGGTTAATAATATTGTATTGTATATTTGAAACTTGCTAAGATAGTAAATCTTAAAAGTTTCATCACAAGAAAAACAAATTTTGTAACTATGTGTGGTGATGGATGTTAACTAGACCTATTGAAGTGATCAGTTCACAATATATACAAGTATATATTAATGCACTATATGTCAATAATATCTGCACCTTGAAAAAAGAGTGCAAAAATAGAAAGCAGGACCTCCAAGCTCTAAGCTGGTATCTGGAGTCCTTGGTGCCCTGGCCTTACATTCAGGAAAAAAGAGGTGGCTTCAGAACCACTCTGTTCCTGGAGCGGCCAACCAGAGACAAATGGGGCCTGAGCTGCCTGGAGGAAGTTACTGTCCTGCATCTCTCCTTGCCTGGCAGCTGCTTCACACATCTCACTTTGACCCAGGCCACCTCTGACCTTGACCTACCCCAGTCCTCTGGGCCAGAGTGGTCAGAGATGTCAGTGCTGCCCACCCATGAGGGAAAGAACCAGGTGCCCACTCTACACCAAGCCAGTTCCTTGCCTGGCACTGTACACCCGTGGGGTGGGCAATATGTAGCAGGGAGGGAAAGGCCTGGCAAAGACTAGTCCTGCAAGAGACACACTCTCATCTTCAGAGAGACAAGCCGTGATGGTAATGAAGATGATACTGACTTATTTTTATTGGACAGAATCTCGAGAAACTGAACAGTGTGAGGAAAATGAAGGGGTGAGATTGGAAACCTAGAGTATTTTTTTTTATTACATAAACTTGGTATGTAATGTATAAATTTAAAGTGTACAGCATGCTACTTTGATGCATTTATATATTGTAATTTGGTTGTTGCAATAATATTTATCACATTACATATTTATAGTACAATATTATCGTCTATATTAATACATTGTACATTAGATTTCCATGGCTTATTTAGTACTCGTTACAAGTTTGTACCCATCAATCTTATCCTCCCACTCCCCATCCCTTGGTAATCACCATTTTACTGTTTTGCTTTTTAAATTTTTTATAGGTTTGACCTTTTTAGATTCCACATATAAGTGATATCATACAGTATTTGTCTTTCTCTGACTTATCTCACTTAGCATAATGTGCTCAAGGTCCATCCATGTTGTTAAAAAATGGCAGGATATCATCCTTTCTTGTGGCTGAATAATATCCCATTGTGTGTATATATATATATATATATATATATATACCACACCTTTTTTATCCATGCATCCATTGATGGACATATGAGTTGTTTCAAAATCTTGGATATTAAGTAGATGCAATTTGACTACTTTTGATTACTTTTGAAAACATAAAGTAACTTGAAGGTATCTATGAGTTGCCAAGGGATTCACTTCAGGGATTGCTTAAAAATAAAAGTTAGGAATAATGTGCTATTTTTATATGGAGTGTATGTAAGAAAGGGCAGATGGGGGAGTGGATGAAGAAGGAACAAGAAGAAAATGGTTTGAATCCACCATCTCAATGGGCTTTTGACTCTTTATGAAGATAAAACTATTAGCTGAAAGTGTTTCAATATTCGTTTTTTAGAGAAGAACGTATTTCCTAGAGTTAATTCCATCACAGTAATTTCATTTCATGATTGTTTTCCCATGAAGAAGTTTAAAAAGGTCCCTTTTTCTTACTGTCATTTTTACTTTACTGAAACTCCTTTTATCAGGATTAACCCTTTTGTGTTGGACAACTAGAACAAGGCCTCTGACACCCGAAGACTCTTCCCTCTCCTAAGCTAGCTGATTTTTCTCAGACAGCCCTCCTCCTCAGAGCCAGACACGTGACCCCTGGGCTGCTTTGCCCCACACACCTCCCAGCTTCTGGCCAGGAGCCAGACTGAGGCTCTCTCTGCCCCAAGTAAAAAGTCCTGGGGAAGCGTCTGATTGGTCCAGTCCGTATTCCATGTTTATACCTGACCTGGTCACCTGTGGCCAAAGAATGGGGAGAAGTGCAAAGATTTCCCCGTTAATCATGGAGGCTGAAGCAGAATCAGTAAGTAGATGGAAACCCCGTTTGAGCCTCGAAGAGTTTAGAATGGGACTCCTGTAGCAGGCAGATGAAAAATAGCTGCCCATTAGTGCCTCGGTTGCTTCCTGCGAATTTCAAATTATTGCAGTTCAGTTAAAGTGACTTCTCCAAAATGGAAGCTCATCACAGACATGTGGGTCAGCATGGTGACGTCCCCAAAGAATGAGGAGGCACAGTGGCATCTCTGTGAGCCAGGAGGGCTGGCTAGGAATCAGGTGGTCCTGAGTCCTGGGTTCTGCAGGGCTGGATGGGCACAGTCAGAGCTGTCAGTAGCCCGGCACCTCCCCAAGGATAAAAACTGTGGCAGGAGGAGGTGGTGGGGTCAGGAAGGCTCTCCTGACGTTTGGTCCATTTGTTTTGATTTTCTCATCAGCCTTAGGGTAGCAGGCCCACGTGCCTTCTTCTGCTGCCTCCTCCTCTCTTTAGTCAACAGATAAATGGGGGAGACACAGATGAGTGGAGAAGGGAAGACAGGAGCTGGGATGGAGGAAGGAGGGGGAGCCAGAGGGAAGAAGGAAGGAAGGAGTTGGGGGAGGGAAGGCGGGGAGAAAGCCCCTCTAGTTTCTGCTTTCCTGGTCTCTCTTCTCACCAGCTGAGAGACTTTGGCCAAGATGCTCAGCCCCTCTGAGCCTCATGTTCCTCATCTGTAAAACAGGGTGAAAGGTTTCCCCTCAGGGATGTTCTGGGGAACAGGGAGCAGGCATCTCACTCCCCTCCGATCCTTAGGGCAGGTAGGACAGGCTCTCCCACAGGCAGAGGCAGGGGTGGGTTTTGGCCTCAGTGGCCTTTAGATTTTAAAGGGGCATTTCTCAGGTCTCCAGGAAGGGGTGGCCTGGGGCAGCGGGCCGGCCTGCCTGCAGCACCCTCCCCAGCCTGGTTCCCCACCTGGGGGATGTACTTCACTCTCCTCACCTGCAAGGTGGTGTGTGAGGAGCTAGGCAGTGAGGCCCTGTCCAGAGCCCAGCCTTGTGCCCACCTCAGAGAACACTGTCCACGTGTTCCCTTTTAGGAGGGAAAAGAGACGATGAGATCTGGGCTGGTGTCTGTGGCCTCTTTGCCCAGCCTGCCTTGTGCTGCCCAGGCTCATGGGGGCTACAGGCCAGCACCAGGCCAAGACCTCCTGGACCAGGGACACCCAGACCTCACTAGATCCTCTTAATTTCCCTAATCCTCTCAATTCGCAGTGTTCACGTTCCCTTCAGTCAGTGGGTTGCCTCTTGAGCTCTCCATCGCTGTCTCATGCTGTGAGTCTCTGTCTGTCTCACTTTTCCTTTCTCTGTTTCCCTCCGTGCCTCTGTGGCACCATCCCCCCTTTCCTGCTTCACACTTCGCCCCCTCCCCCCCAGCCGTATCTCGCGGGGACAGCTGTGAAGAATTAGGAGCTCAGCAGTGAGTATCAGTCCCTAGCTGCACAGGATGATTTATGTCTCCGTGGGAGATCAGGCAGGTTTTCTTAATTATTTCACCCAATAGCACATGTCCTGGGGCTCTTGGGGGCTTTCTCTCTTTTCAGTCTTGACTCTCACCTGAGTTGGACAGTTTGTTTTATTTTTAGAACAGCTCGAGGGCCCCCAGAGCCAGTTACAGCGTCCACCTCCTCCTTGGGGAGAGCATCTGCAGCAGCGAGCCTGGGAACCGGCCTCTGCGCCTGCACCCCGCCCCCACCTCCAGACTCCACCCCGTCCCCAGTCCCCATCCGGGGATGCTGGTCTTCCCAGAGTACCTTTGCTCCACACTGCCCCTGACCCCCAGATGAAGGGGCCTGTCGGGAGGCTCAGTGACTACCCTCCCGAAATGGATGAAGCCCCATTATTACTCTAGCGCACGCCCATAACGGTTGTTCTCCGCCCAGCCTTCTCACGTGTTCCCATTTAAGCCACCTGTCTTGCGTCTTGCCCTCACACTGACCTGGGCTGCCACTGTCAGCTTGGGCAGCTGCCTGCCCCACTGAGCCTCTGCCTTCTTCTCTGTATCAGGGGGGTGACGAAGGTGACTGCCTCATGGGATAACTGCTGCAGCTAGAATAATTCACGGAGAGCTGAGCGTTGGCCAGGCGCCAGGAAGTGTGTTAAACCCTCCACGTGGATTCCATCCTTTTTCCTCTCAATGACCAGGAGAGGAAGTATTTTTATGCCATTTATGGGTAGAGAGACTGAGGCTTAGAGATGTCAAATTCTTCTCCTAGGGCCTCAGAGTCACTGAGGAAAATGGGCTAGTGGAACCCAACCCCCTAGCAGGGCTGTTTTTTCTTATTTCACACACAGGAAGCCCCTGATGTCTTCATCCTCCACTGGGGGGATATTTTCCATTGCGGTGGACGTGTGCTTGCTGGGGCTCCCAACACACACAGGAGGAGCGAGCCTGGATGCGCTGGCAGTTCTGCTGGTGGTTAAAGTAGGGGGAGCTCACATTTCAGTTCTTTCTGGCTTGGAAAAGGCCTTTGGAGAAAATAACCCTCCTCCCCACCCCCCAGCAACATGTGTTCATAGCTTGTCCGTGCTGGCAGGCCTGAGAGCTGCCAGAGAGGCACTGGAGGTACTGGGGCAGTGGGCAACAACTGGGCTGTGGAGTCTCAGAATCCATCCTCTCTCAGTTCAAGCCCCTTGCACTGCAAGGTCCAGAGGACCTTGGGGTCTGAGGCTGGGTGAGCACAGGGCCACAGGGATTGGCAATGCAGCCTACACCCACGATGGGGCTGATCCATGTTGGTAGAAGTGCAAAACAGCAGTGCCAGGGGCTCTGTGAAGAAGAATGAGATTCTCTCAAACAACAACCCCTTAATTGGAGGTCATAGGCACGTGGAAGTGCTCCATGCTACAAACAGCCTCAGGAAAGCTCCATTCTTTATACTGGCCAAGAAGAGAATGAGGAAAAGGAAGCTTGGCCAAGGGTGCTAGATCAGCCAAGCCAGAACTTACGAGATTCAAATACTAGAAACACAAGTCAAACTGTCTTAAGCAAAAAATGAAATACATCGATGAAGTTCAAGGCATAGCTTCAGGCATAGCTGGATCCAGGTGCTCTAATGAGGCCATCAAGGAACTGTCACTCATTTACTCAGCTTTCTTTGACTTCGTTTCACTCTCAGGCAGATTCTTCCGAAGACCAGCCTTTCAGCAGCTCCAGGGTTACATCATAGGCTGCAAACAAGTTTTTAGGCTACTTCTTATTGGCTTGAATTTGTCCATATGTTCATCCCTGAGCCAATCATGATGGCCAACCGGTGCACTGTGGTGACTGCTTTAGCTTCGCTCACATCTTTCCTCCGGAATGGAGGCAGCCATGCTGGGCCACAGAAACACATGATAGAAAATAGTGGTGGTGGGGTTGGTGTCCAGAGGAAAAATTGGGGAGCTGTTATAAGGAAAGGGAATAAGAACAGGGTTAAGTCTACTTTGACCAGGACCCTTCACCCCCTGTGCCTCCATTTTCTCATTAGCAAGACGAAAGGGGCTCCATGTCTAAGCCCCCATAACTTGGTAGTCTCAGCATTGGCTAAGGACCTGCCCTGGGCCAGGGGTGAGTTGTGAGGAGTTGGGGCAATATAAGGACTTGAGCCAAGTGTTCCAAACCCTCTACCCTTCACTTCAAGTTCAATGAATGAAGTAGAAAACACACTGAAATAAAGACCAAGTCCCTGCCATGGGCGGCAGGGGGGCTTGCCTGTCCCCCAGCCTCTCTCCACACCTTGATCTTGCTGCCTCAGCCCACCTGCTGGCTGTCAGCTCCTTCTTCTTGCCCCAGGGCCTTCAGCCAGGCTGCCTCTCTGCCTGGAGGCTCTTCCACCTTTGGACACCTGTCAAGTCCTGCTCATCCTTCAGACCTCAAATCAAAGCACTTCCTCAGGAGTCTGCTGTGGGGCTGCAGGCAGCTGCAGGCAGCTGCAGGCCTGGCCTCATGCTCTCCGAGTGCCTATGCTGCTCCAGGTCTGGGGATGCAGGCTTGTAACTGAAAGTTGAATGAGAGAGAACTTTTCCTGCTCTGTGCTCTGTCTGCCTGCTGGAGCAGAGATGGTCCTCCTCTCCTCAGGGAGGCAGCAGGCAGGGTCTGCAGTAGAGAATGAAAAGGAGATGTGTGGCCACCATCCTCCTCCTTGGCCATCCCTCTTTACCCTGCAGCATTTCCTCTTTCAAGCTTGACCTTGGGGCTGAGGCTGACTTCCTGGGGAAGGAAGACCCAGAGGTGTCCACTGAGGCCCAGGAGGGGAAGACCTCACCATGCAGTGCAAACTCTGCTCTCAGAAGCACACGCAGAGCAATTGCTTTAAGAGAGCAAAGTGCTCAGCTCTGTCCCAGGAAGACTCAGAGTATAGGGTTTACCCAGGACAGATGGGACAGGTGTGGGATGGTATCACAAGGGGTTCCTGCTGGCTGAGAGGCCTCAGGAACATCCTAGGACTGTGGGATGACTCACCCCAGGGGTCAGGGAGAGACACCCTCATGGATTGAGGGGTGCCAGGTCAGGGGCTCTGTGCCCCACCTTCCATCTGGGACTCTGGGGGTGACAGCCTCCCTCAGTGTTCTGGTTGGTGTGAGGAGACACCGCTGGTGGCCATATAGAGAAACATAGTGGTGGAGGAGGTTGGGACAGAGGTGAGGTGGCACCTGCCCTCGCCAGAGCAGCCCTGGGGCATCCACAGTGTTCCTGGGGCTCCCAGGAGGGGTCAGCAGCGAGGACACGGGCTTGTCCTTCTGAGGGGTGGATGGAGGCCCAGGCCCAGAGAGGAGACAGGGGTATCACAGTGCAGAGAGGACAGGCAGGGGAGGCTGGCATGCCACCCAGCTTACCCCACCCCATGCTGGGCTGATGCGGAAACGCCCACCAGAATTAGACCACCCAGGGAGAAGGAGGGAGAGACTCCAGAACCCATGGGATGGATCAACACTCACAAGTCAAGGAATTCCAAGCGCTGGGGCCTCCATTCTGTTCCGCTGCCAATACCACACTGGCTTGATTCCTGTCGCTCTATTGTAAGCCTTGATAAGGCTTACAAGTGATGCCTCCCACTTCATTCTTCTTTGTCAAGATTGTTTTCTAGAATGCCTCACTCTCCATATGAATTTTAGAATTGGCTTTTCCGTGTCTGCAAAAACCTTGCTGAGTTTTTGATGGGAATTGCACTGAAACTGTTATCAATTTGGGTAGAATTGACATATTGACTCTGCTGAGTCTTCCAATCCATGAACACAGATGTTTCTCCATTTACATAGGTCTTCTTTGATTTCTTTGATCAGCATTTTGTAATTTTCATCATACAGATCTTTCTTTTATTATTTTTTAAATGCATAAAAAGACATACACGGAGCTTTCCAGGGTGATTGTGGCTTTCCTTCTTTGTGCTTTTTCTTGCTCTCTTGCTGAAGTCAGCACCCCATCCCACCAAGAACATCTCATTGAGCCCTGAGTCAACACTATCCTGGCAAAGATGTCACCATGCTCAGACTTAAATACCTCTGGAGTCAGCTCATTTCTGATTGGGCCCACCAGAAAGTTCTTAAAAATACAGGTTTCTGCACCCAGTGGCCCTGGTTCTACCCCTAGATAGAACCACCCACCAAAGTTCTAATCCCTGATCATTTCTCTGCTTTGTATTCTTCCCTTTCTTCCCTAAGCCTCAACTCAGAGGACTCTGCTGGGTATCCCCCTGCCCTTCCCAGAGCCCTCATCTCCGTCCTCAGACCTAGTGTTCTCTGTGTGTCTGCCTGCCTCTCCTCTCCCGCCCTGCCCCCAACCCCCGTGTGTGTGTGTGTGTGTGTGTGTGTGTGTGTGTGTGTGTGTGTCTCTCTCTCTCTCTCTCTCACACACACACACACACACACACACACACACGCACACACCTTCCTCTGTTCTTCCTTCAGCTGACCACCTTTGGTCCTTTCTCTCCCTCCTTGCCTGTCCCATGTCCCTAGCTACTTGCTCAGGGCAACTCCTGAGGTCTTACCCACACCCAGCCAGGGACAAAGCACCTTGTTACGGTCCCATGTATCCCAAATGAGCCCTGGGATGAATGGACACAGATTCAACTGCTCCTCCCTCTCAGGCTATCGTGACGAACAGATGTCGGAGTGAGCGGGGATCGTCCCACATGTAGCAATCTGAACCTGGGTCTCAGTTTATTTTCGTAGGCTATGTGAATGAGGCTGCATGGTGGGATGACAGGGTCACTGAGGCTACCTGACCAGAGGATTTGGCCAAAGTTCTGGACCCTGTGGATGACACTGCCACCTGTGTCCAGGAGAAGCTTTGTGGCCTCCCTGCCCCATCTGTAATGCCCTGGACAAGGCACTTATGTTTCTGAATCTCTATTTCCTCCTCGCAAAATGGGGTGCTACTCCCTACCTCCCACAGGGTGGGTGCCCACTGTGGAGACCAGAGGGCCAGCCTGGGATGTGGTGGTGGTGGTCGTCGTGGTGGTGGCTGTGACCTCGAGTTTTGCAGGGAGGCCACCCAGCCCTGTGGCCCCCTGCCTCTCTGAACTTGCTCACTCATGTGGCTCCCTGAAGAATGGTCTGTGGTTCCTTCCTGTGATGTGAACAGCACCGGGTCGGAATGCCTTGCAAATCCACAAAATGCTCACTCCCTCAATCCCTTACCCCCAGGACTCTGGGTGTGAGGAAGAGTGATTGGGGGGTGAGGTGGCACCGAGGTGGTTGGGACACCTGCCTTCTTGTGCTACTGCCTTGGAACCCACGTGCCCATCCACACTTCCTGTCCTTTGGAGACCCACAGCCAGACTTGCCTCCTCCTGGTAGGGAGGCCTCATCCTCGGCCCAGGGAGAGGATCAGATGATCACCAGCAAGATTCTGGAGCTGCCCTATCAGATATGGGAGCCACTGGCCACAGGAGGCTACTGAGCCCTTGAAATGTGGCTGATCTTTTTAAAAAAATTTATTTATTTAATTTATTTATTTTTGGCTGCATTGGCTCTTCGTTGCTGCGTGCAGGCTTTCTGTAGTTGCGGAGAGCAGGGGCACCCACCCTTCGTTGGGGTGCACAGCCTTCTCACTGCAGTGGTTTCTCTTGTTGCAGAGCACGGGCTCTAGGCGTGTGGGCTTCAGTAGTTGTGGCTCATGGGCTCAGTAGCTGTGGCGCACAGGCTTAGTTGCTCCGTGGCATGTGGGATCTTCCCGGACCAGGGCTCAAACCTGTGTCCCCTGCATTGGCAGGCGGATTCTTAACTACTGCACAACCAGGGAAGCCCAGTGTGGCTGATCTTGACTGAGATGTGCTGAAAGTGTAAAATCCATACTGGATTTCAAAGACTTAGTTAAAAAAAAAAAAGAGTATAAGATGTCTCATTAATCATTTTTATATTGATATGTTGAATTATAATAGTTTAGACATATTGGATTAAATAAATTCTATCATTAAAATTAATTTTATCTGTTTCTTTTTTTACTTTTTAAAATGTGGTTACCAGAAAATTTGAAATGAGATATGCGGCTTGCATTTGTGGCTCATATTGTATTTGTATTGTATAGCATTTCTCCAGACAGTATGGCCAATATGATATGGCCTGTTTAGGGGCATGGTCCTGGGATCCGGGGCCCTCCTCTTCCCTTGGTCTTCACCATCTTAACCCCCTCTGCCCTGGTACACATACAACAAAACCCAGAATTATGAGAAGCCTTCTTATCCCACGCATCTTGGGATTCCCACCACAGAAAACCATCTATCCAGTACCTCAAGCATAGGTAACACTTTTGTGTAACTGGGAAAAAGGCATCCCTTATTCAAGATACTATACTGGTATCCTCCAGAAAACTGCAAATCTATGCAAATCTATGATATCTACCATGCGAGTGATGACTCTTGGATAAAGCACCCTTGTGCAGTATGCAAACTTCTCAGCTGTATGTGGCAGTACTGCCAGTACCTGTCTGCTCAAAATATATTAGTTGGAGGAATTAATGAGAAAGAGAGAGAATAGGATCCCACCCCCTCACCTTAATGTTTCAGGCTGAGTTTCCATCTCTTTTCCAATGATTAACACTGAAAAAGACTGGTAATGTCTCAGGATTATGGCCTCAGACTCATTGCTCTCTGGGTGAAAACCATGTCAGCATAGAGCCTTGGCCCCAACATTTCATGCAGGAGGTTCACAGAGCCATGGGCAGAAGGTAAACTCATACCAGTGCCTCAAGACCCAGCCTAAGTGTCTCCTCTGTGAAGAATATCTCCCCTCTGAGCTGTTGATGTCACAGAAGTCCCCAGGGAAGGGGCGCTTGGTGAGTGTAACCTGGAATTGTTATCACCTTAGATGGGACTCTGTTGGTTTATTGAGGGGTGGGTGCTAATACAGCCTGGTATAGGGTTCTGGCATGATTTTATCAAGGAGTGTTGACACACATCTGCTTAAAATCATTTAAGTTTATCATCTTGACTGACTCATTGGGCAGCACACACAGAAAAGTGGGAGGATGAGGTAAGCAGGGAGGGTTGGGAGTGTGGCCTCATGACTTTCACAGTCATCTCTGTTTTCACCCCCAAATGCCCTATTTGCTTTCAATGAGTTTTGTTGATTGGTTATATAAATGGTAGATATTTATTTACCTGTGTCAAGGTTAGTTCTAATCGTATACTGCATTAGTTTCTTACAGTTGTTAATGTAGATTTTATTTATAATATGCTTTATTAATGTCTAACATTTATGATTTCCCCTCATTTTTACACTTTTCTGCTACATGGAAATTTATCTGCAGTCCCCAGAAAAAAATGTAAAAGAGTGTGTTTTCTTTGTTTGTTTATCTGTTTTTTCTTTTATTTAAAAAAATTTTCTTTTTTCCCAAATCTGAATTTGATCACTTCTTGGGGGGCAATAGGAAGTGAGTTAGGAGCCAAGCCAAAAGGAAAAAAACAATTTGCAGCCCAGTTTTCCAGAACTCTTTGTGGTTCCTTTAACCAAATGGATGTTTTGTGGACAGTTAGGTTATTTTGTACAGTAAACAATTTTTTTCTTTTCTTTTTAGCCACATAATGTGGTATCATGAAAGGAAGATCAACTTTTTAATGAAAAAAAGCTGAGATGGGAGAGGGAGTTGAACCCATCAGGAACACTTCCAGGCTTACATAAGTAACATTCCTGCTGCATAAACATCTTGGCAAATCTGGAGACTAAATCCCCATCCCACACTGCTGGCCTGAACAAAACACTATAATATTTTTTTTTTTAAATCCTGTTGATGGTAACGTTTTTCTGTCCAGAAACAAGTCATTAGTTTGGACAAAGGAATCCAAATGCATCTGCTTAGTTCCCCAAAGTTCTAGTGGAAAATATTATCTAGAGAAAAAGTGAGGGATAAGAGTGGAGGATTGTGATTTCTTAGGAATGAAATAGAAAGAAATAGCACTTAAAATCTCATGAAGTTCCTCTCAGCCAGAATTACAAACTCCAAAGCAAAGTAAAACATCTTCATTTGGCAAATGCCAACCAGAGTTAAAAAATCATTTTTAATGAATTATAAATTCTATTGGAGATTTTAACTAAAACTTAAAGCTTTACATTTTAGTCTAACTCTTGAATTGATATGAAATTGAAATATGCAATTGGTGATTTGGGGACACCAGCTCTTCTGTGAGAGGTACACACCCATATATTCATACAAATTTTTGTTCCCAAGCAAAGTCTTAGAGAACACTATCTGTCTCACAATTTATTATCAACCACATTCTAATTCCAAGATGATTTAATGCAAGTTGTGAGGAAGAACTATTTCTTCTTACTAAGTGTTTGAAGCATAAAAACAAAGTCATATATCAATAAAACAAGTGTCCATGGTTCCTGAGCTACAAAGAATATCTGCATTTCTTTCTTCAATTCCTGCAGGTCATAACTCACCAGAAGTGGCCCCTTTTCTTCAAAAAGTCTAAACAGACCAATTATCACTAAATAGAAAGTAATTACAATTTCCCCCACCAGTCCCCTAAAAGAGCATCAAACCCAAATGATCTCAGGGAAATTCTAGCAAACCTTTAAAACTCAGATAATCCTAGTGCTATAGCACAGAAAGAGAGGGAAATCTTCCAACAATTTATTTAGCCAAACATATTGTCAATTTGAAAATCTGACAAAGATTTTATAAAAAATTAAAACAGACCAATTTCACTTATTAATATTGATATGAAAATATTAAAGAAAAATCTAGGCTAATAGAATCCAACAAACATATTAAAGATAATACATTATGAGCAAACAGTGTTTATTCTAGGAATGGCAATGCAGTTCAATATAGAAAATACAGAAATATGATTCATCATGTTAATAGAGCTATGGGTAAAAATCATACGATAGTCTTCTTATGATGCAGAAAAGACATTGAGAAATGCAGCACTCATTCAGGCCAAAAATACTTTCTCATTGAAATCAGAACCAAGACAAAGATGCCCATGATCACTACTACTGTCTAAAGTTGTATTGGAAGTATTAGGCAAAGCAGCAAAACAAGGAAATATTTAGAAGCAGAAGAATTTGAAAAGAAACAACAATAAAATATATATCTTTGTGGATGATATGATAATACATTGGGATAACCCAAAACAACCAATGGAAAAACTAATAAAGCAATAAAAGAATTTAGTAAAGTAGCAGGTTGTAAAATCAATAAACAAGAGCAATGGCCTAAATATCTATAAATAAAAGTCATTTGAAGAAACAATGAATGAGATCTCATTGATGATAGGGAGAAAAAGAAGACAGTGGGTACAAACTTAATGAGAAATGTCCCAACCTATTCAAGGAAAATATAAAACTTTTATGAAAGAAAAAAAGTATACTTTAAGAAATGAAGAAATATACCATGTTCATAGATAGGAAGACTGAACATCAAAAAGATACCAATTCACCGTAAAATAATTTATGAATTTAACATGATCCCAGTTTTTTTTTCCTGGAGCTAGACTGGTTGATTCTAAAGTTCAACTGAAGAACAAACAAGTAGGAATATCCAGGATAACCTTGAAAAAGCAATGTGGAGAAACTAGGCTTACCAAATATAAAGACATATTTCAAAGTCTTTGTCATTTAAAAAAAGCAGTGTAGAATTAGTACTGGATAGGCAGACTAATAGAACAGAATCTAAAATCCAAAAATGGGATTAATTCCTCATAGAAATTTAGCAATTCTAAAGGAGACATCTTAAAAGACAGACTTTTTAAATAAATGGTGTTGGGATAACTGCATAGCCATAGGGAAAAAGAGAAAACTGAATCTGTCTCTCACCCTGGGTACTAAGATACATTCCAAATAGTCAGAAATTAAATGGAATATTTAATAGTATGGAATAATAGTGGAATAAATCATATAAAATATAGGGGAAAATGGCTGAATTCCTGAAAATTAGGGAGCAGAGAAAACTTTCCTAAACTATGACTTGAAATCCAAAAGCAATAAGGAAAAGTCTAACAAATCTGATAGTGTATAAATGACAGAAAAATTTTGCATAGCAAAAACAAAGAAAAAAAACACCATTAATAAGGAATAAGGGCCTAATGACAACTATGAAAAAAGAGATTCTAAAAAAAGAGAAGAAGAACAACAACAACCTCACAGAAAAATGGATAAGAATTATGAACAGGTAGGTCAGAAAAGAAATGCAAATGGCCCTCACACACATGTACAATGCTCAACCTTCTTCATAATAAGAGAAATGTAAATGAAAATTATACTGATTATAATTTCTTACCTATTAGTGGACAAAAATCCAAAAGTTTGACAACAAACTAATTGCTATGGGGAGTAAAACAAGTGCTACAACTTTATGGAAAGACAGTTGGAAATACTACAAAATCACATAAGTGTTTGACCAGAAATCTTTCCTAAAGACATATTGCCAAAATGTGAAAAATATATGCACAAAGCTATTCATAGCAAAAAACAGGAAACAACTCAATGTCCATCAATGGGATTGTATAAAATAAGTGTATAAACTATGGTACTTCCATTCAATAAGGTACTATCAAGGTAAGAGCAATTAAAAATATATCTGTACACTGTTAGAGATGATCTCCAGAATTCTTATTATATGAAGAAAAATTATTGAAGAATACATTTTAAAAACTAGAATATTTATATGATTACCTATTGGAGAAGGAAGAAATATAGTGGAAGGGACAGGGATGGAAACTATATTTCTCTGAATATACCTTGTTTTTGAAATTTGACTTTACAGCTGTGCAAATGTTTTACATGAACATAAAATGAAATAAAAGGAACATTTATAAAGTAATTTATAAAAATAGAAAAGCATATTGGAAGAAATAAATCCATGTACTGAGCTGGTGGCTTATTCATACAAAGAGGTATAACTGCAAATGTTTTAAAAACACAATAATTTTATTGAACATTTCTTTTGGGATATACCCCAAGGACAAAAATTAGCTACAAGGAAATCTTAACTGTTAATAATCATGCATAAATATATATATATATATGGATGAAGTAAATAAGTAATTATACTAATATTGTTAGGAATCAAGATTTAATGTAAAATCTTTGTGATCCTAAATTGAAATTTGAAAATATCAATATAAACTCATGATGTGTTTTCTTTTTTAAAAAAAAAAAAAGGGACTTCCCTGGTGGCGCAGTAGTTAAGACTCTACCTGCCAGGGCTTCCCTGGTGGCGCAGTGGTTGAGAGTCCGCCTGCCGATGCAGGGGACACGGGTTCGTGCCCCAGTCCGGGAAGATCCCACGTGCCGCAGAGCGGCTGGGCCCGTGAGCCATGGCCGCTGAGCCTGCGCGTCCGGAGCCTGTGCTCCGCAACCAGAGAGGCCACAACAGTGAGAGGCCCATGTACCTCAAAAAAAAAAAAAAAAAAAAGAATCCGCCTGCCAATGCAGGGGACATGGGTTTGAGCCCTGGTCTGGGAAGATCCCACATGCCGCGGAGCAACTGAGCCCCTGCGCCACAACTACTGAGCCTGTGTGCCACAACTACTGAAGCCTGTGTGCCTAGAGCCCGTGCTCTGCAACAAGAGAAGCCACCACACTGAGAAGCCCGTGCATCACAACAAAGAGTAGCCCCCACTCTCCACAACTAGAGAAAGCCCATATGCAGCAACAAAGACCCAATGCAACCCAAAATAAATAAATTATTTTTAAAAAAGAATTTTCTAGCTCTGGTTCACTAGCAAAGGCCTAAAAACAGTAACCAACCAAGGAGCAATGAATACCACTACTGTTCAGATTTTGGTCTCTAAATTCCATTTTCCACCAAAGGAACCAGCATCCTCGAAAAAAGTGACTGAATCCTGGTCTGATGCAGGTAGCGAAGAAGAGGAACCTGGAATCTGTCAAGTCTGAGAACAAGGACATGATCATAGATTACTAAGGTTGGGTCAAAAGGACTCGGGAGTCCACTTGAGAAGACTTCAACTGACCAAAGATAATACAAATTAAGCATCAAGAAGAATAATGATTAAAATTGATTGAAGCATATCAAACATGTTTAATCCATGAGTCATAATGTTAAGCAAACAAACAAACTAGGACAAAACCCCAACCTTATTTTACCTTTGTAGGTTAATAGAATGTCAAATTGTTATTCTAAAACTGGTAAACAAAGGGAAAGAATCAAACATGTGTGTCCTATATGAACTGTACCTCGGATTAACCAAATCACTGATGAAAGGAAGTTTCTCTTTGTAGATGTATTCCAGCCAATAAAAGAAGAAATGATAGAAGGAGTTCACCATTTTGCAACTGCTGCTGATCATTAATGTCTGATAAAAGCATTAGGTGAAGAGTTGTTAGGGAACTTAATAATGGATGAATCAGGCTAACAACATCTGAAACCACTGATTAATTTTAATAGCATAGAAAGAGAGAACAAGACATTATGTGTCTCCTGATGAAAGTACATAATACCACCTGTGAAGTATTCTTGCCGAAAAGAAACCAATCTGTTTATAATCAAGTCATTAGATCTACCATTTTACAAGAAAGACTACAGATGGAAGAGCATGTCAAATGACACCATGGGGATGCAATCAGCAAAATCTAAAATGTGACGAACAGGAAGAATAACTTAGATCTTCAACAGAAAAATTAGAGGAGGTGGAAGTTTGTGGATGAAAAGAGGCTTAGGAGACTCATAAACCAATGTGTGGACTTTTATCTGGATCCTGATTCAAACCAAGCAAGCATAAAATGGAATTATGAGATGGTGGAGGAAATAAGAACACTGATAATATTAAGATTTTATTGTTAATATTTTTAAGTTTGATAATAGTAAGTGTGGTTATTTGTTTTTTTTCTAAAAGCCTTATCCTTTAGATATATGTGCTGAAGTATTTATAGATAAAAGACCTGATGTCTGGGATTTCTTCAAAAGAATCCATTTGAGGAAAGGAAGGAGAGATGAAAGAAGATTGGCAATGAGCTGATGATTGTTGAAGCTCAATGATGGATGTTCATTATACCTTGTATGTATATTTGAGTATGCTCAAAGTTTTCCTAGCAAAATAAAGTTGTTCTTGATGTTTCAGAAGCTCTCAGGTGTCTGGTGGGAAGCCACAAAACCCCCATCTATTGATAGCACTGGTTATGGCCTACAGAAAGCACTGAGCCATCTGGTCACCTGCCCTCTATCCTCTATGCCAGACTTTCATGCTTAGGACATCCAGAAATAGAAGGAGCATCTATGTGGTTCATATACAAGTGGGGATGATATAGTTGGGGAGGAGGACTCAGATAGCTCATGCCCTAGGTAAGATGTGACATGGAATTTGATAATATGATGGGAAGTAACCATAATAAAACTTGTTTTGAATAATGGGAGAAAAATGCTTATGTAGGTTTAAATCTGAAAGCCATTATTATTTTTTTAACCAAAAGTCATAGCATGCACGCAAACACACACACACATACACACACATACACACACACACACCCCTAAATTCATTGCCCCCATTGATAAAGTACCATACTGAACCCAAAGATGAATAAAAATCATCCACAAGTTGCTATAACAGTCATCTTTTCAGACTACTATCTTAGATAATGGCTAGCTATGTGCAGTGTTTTATATATTAGAGAGTAAGAGCTACAGAACTAAGATTGATCCTACTTAAAGTATGAACTTTGAAGAAGGCAGAGGTTGAAGACCCTGGTGCATTGAGTGGGCTCAACAGGTACTTAATTGCATGTTAAAAAAACAACACTGGGGCTTCCCTGGTGGTGCAGTGGTTGAGAGTCCGCCTGCCGATGCAGGGGACACAGGTTCGTGCCCCAGTTTGGGAAGATCCCACATGCCGCGGAGCGGCTGGGCCCGTGAGCCATGGCCGCTGAGCCTGCGCATCCGGAGCCTGGGCTCCGCAACGGGAGAGGCCACAACAGTGAGAGGCCCGCGTACCGCAAAAAAAACAAAACAAAAAAAAAAAAACAAAAAAAACCACAACACTGATTTCTACTTTACTCTGTTATATTTAGAGATAGAGACACTGTAAATCAGATGCAAGTCACAAAAGTAGACCCTCAATAAATGATAACCATAAGAGAGAGGCTTACTATGTGGCAAAACTGAGACTTATGACCAAGAACCACCAGCCAAAGAGAACTGAACAGGTTCTTGTCTAACAACCTCACTCATGTACTAATGAGAAGTAGTGGGAACTGGACATGACATTTAAATATTTGTGGTTGTGTGTATATATTCAATTGTTTAATTCATTCCATAAGGTGTGACCATTGTCTTTATTAAATCCTAAGCAAGACAGGATCAAGAATAGTTCCAGAGGAACTAGAGGACCAGTGGACCCTGGAAATCAATATTCTGGTGTACAGCTTGGATGAGCAGCACTCTTACAAAATTGTGCCTGATCTACTCCTGCTCCTTCTGGTTTATATACTGATACTTGATTAAACATAATAAAATTGCTCATATACAACCATTTGATCATAAAAACAGCAATATCATAGGATTTGACCAAGTACCTACGTAACTTGAACATGTAACTTGGGGAAGTAGGCCAGACTGAGATTGCTCAAAGGTGGTGGTTTTCAACCTTATCAGACAAACACCATCTTTATGACTAATGCTTTACAATGTCCCCTTTATTATCCTGAAATGAAATCAGGTAATATAACCGAACAATATATATCTTTCAAGAATCAATAACATTCTCTAACTTTAATATAAGGGAGAAATTAGATGAAATTACTTTATAATAAAAATAAGGTTGTAATGGTTAATTTTATATGTCACCTTGTTCACAGTACCTAGATATTTGGTCAAATATCAGTCTAGATCCTGCTGCTTCTAGATGCTAGATGCTGAGTGGGGATACTGGACTTCTATTTCCATGTGACAGTAATACGGCATCACCTCTTTCCTTTCCCTGCAGAGAGTGTCAGAGAAAGCCAGCTAAAACAGAAGATTCAAATAAGATCCAGAGTTTCATAACATAATACAAAAATGTCCAGGTTAAAATGAAAAATCATGCGTCACATCAAGAACCAGGAAGATCTCAAATTGAACGAAAAAAATCAATAGATGACAATATAAAGATGACAGAGATGTTAGAATTATTTGAAAAAGATTTTAAGGAAACTATGATAAAAATGCTTCAGCAATCAATTATGGTCACACTTAAAACAAATGAAAAAAAAAAGAAATCAGCAAAGAAATATAAGATATAAAGAAGAACCAAACAGAAATTTTAGAACTGAAAAATACTGTAACTGAAACAAACACTTTGGTGGGTGGCCTCAACAATAGAATGGAGGATACAGGGGAAGAAATGAGTTGAAGACAGAAAAATAGAAATAATCCATAGAGAGAAAATAGACTAGAAAAAAATGAACAGAGCCTCAGGGACCTACAAGATTATAACAAATGGCCTAACATTTGTGACATCAAAGTCCCAGAAGGAAGAGAGTGGGGCTGAAAAAGTACTTGAAGGAATAACACAGAAAACTTTCCAAATTTGGCAAGAGATTTGGCCTATAGACTCAAGAAGTGGAGTAAATGTCAAAGAAGATAAATCCAAGGAAATATATGCTAAGATATATCAAAATAAAACTTCTGAAAACTAAAAACAAAAACAAAATAAATTTTGGAAGTAGCCAGAGGAAACAACACCTTACCTACAGGGGAAAAGCAAAGTGAATGACTGCAGATTTCTCATCAGAAACCATGAAAGCCAGAAAGAAGTGGCATAATATTTTTCAAGTGCTGGAAGTAAAGAACTGCATACAGTAAAAAATACTTTTCAGGATTGGAGGGGAAATCAAAACGTTTTCAGATGAAAGAAAACCAAGAATTGTCACCAGTAGATCTACACTAAAATAAATCTATCCTTTCTTTAGCTAAGAAAATTCTTCATTTAGAGAGAAAATGATAAAAGAAGGAATCTTGGAACACCTAGAAGGAGGAACAAACAAACGAGTAAATAAAAGATTTTTCCTTCTCCTCTTGAGTTTTCGAAATTGTTTGATGGTGGAAGCAAAAATTATGACACTGTCTGATGTGATTTTAAACATATATAGAGGAAATTTTAATACAATTATATTATAAATGGGAGAGGATAAGGGAATGTAAAGAGAGGCCAGCTTTCTCTACTTCAATGAACTGGTAAAATGACAACATCAGTAGATTATGCCAAGTTATTATATGTAATGTAATAGATAAAGCAACCATCAAAAAGTATACAAAGAGATAGACTCAAAATCTCTATAGATAAATCAAACTGGAATGCTAAAAAAAAAAAAAATGCTCAAGTAACCCACAGAAAGTCAGAAAACAAAAACAGAGAAAGAAAAAACAAAAAGAGAAAACAAACAGAAAACAACAAAATGGCAGACTTAAGCAAACATATCAATAATTCCATTAAATGGAAATGATTTAAATATACCAATAATAATAGAGATTGGTACAGTCTATTAAAAACACGATCTAACTATATGCTGTCTAAAATAATTTCACTTCAAATATGACAATATAGGCAGGTCGAAAGGAAAAGGACAGAAAAAGGTATATCATGTAAACATCAATCAAAGAAAAGCAGGAATGGCTATATAAATATAAGATAAAGTAGGATCACAGCAAAAAACAATTGCCAGAAATGGAGAGAGACATTATATAATAATAAAAGGGCCAATCCACCAGAAGGCGCAGTAATTCTAAATGTGTATGCATCAAACAACAGAGCCACAAAATATACCAAAAAATGATAAAACTGAAAGAAATAATAGACTAATTCACAATTATAGTTGGAGATTTCAATACCCCTCTCTCGACAAATGATAGAAAAACTAGACAAAAAGTCAGCAAGGATAGAGAAGAACTCAACAACACCATAAAACAACAGGATCTAAATGACATTCATAGACCCCTTCACCACACAGCAGAACATGTATTCTTTCCAAGACTCCATAAAACATATACCAAGATAGACTATATCCTGGGCCATAAAAAATTCAATAAATTTAAAAGAATTGGTGTCATATAGTATGTTCTCTGACCACAATGGGGTCCAACTACAAATTAATAACATAAAAATAATCATAAATTCTCCAAAAACTAAATAACAAACTTCTAAATAATCCATGGGCCATATATAAAATCTCAAGGAAATTTTTGAAAACATATTAAAATGAATGAAAATTAAAATACTACATTTCAAAATTTGGGGGATACAGCTAACATAGTGCTGAGGGGAAAATTTATAATGCCAAATACATATATTAGAAAAGAGGAAAAGCCTCAATTCATTAATCTAAGCTCCTATCTCAGGAACCTAGAAAAAGAAGAGCAAAATAAATCCAAAGCTAGCAGGAGGAAGGAAGTAATGCAGATAAAAGCAGACATAACTGAAACTGAAAATGGAAAATAAAAATTGAGAAAAATCAACAAGACAAGGAGTGGTTATTTAAAAAGATCAACAAAATTGAGGAGTCTCTAGGAAGACTGAGAAAAAAATAGAGAGCAAATTACCAGTATCAAGAATGAAACAGAAATATCACTACAGACCCTACAGACATCAAAAGAATAAGAAAGGAATATTAGGAAAAACTCAATATGCATAAATCTTTACAACTAGATGAAATTGACCACTAATTTAAAATATATAAGCTATCACAACTCACCCAATATGAAATAGACAATTTTACTTTTAAGACAATATAATTTGTAACTTAAAAGTTTCCCCTAAAGAAATCCCCAGGCCCAGATGATTTCACTGGAGAATTCTACCAAGAGAATTCTTCTCTTAAAGAAGAATTAACACTAATTATACACAATCACTTCCAGAAAATAGAATAAGTGAGAACATATCCCAATTCATTTTATGAGCCTAGTATCATCTTGACAACAAATCCAGATAAAGATGCCATGTAGGGTTCATTCCCCCCATGCATACAAGTCTTGTTCAATTTAAGAAAACTAATCACTGTAAGCCACCACATTAACAGCATAAAGGAAGAAAATCACATATTCCTCTCAATCAATGCAGAAAAATTATTTGACGAAAGTCATTTGACATGATTATCTACATAGAAAATCCGAAGGAATATTTTTTTAAAACTCCTAGAGTGAGTTAATTAAGGTGGCAGAATACAAGACAAACATAAAAAATCAATTGTATTTCTACATATACATGGACTTGAAATGAACACCCAAACATTGAAATTAAAAATATAACACCATTTACAATATTTAATGGAAACTAAAATATTTAGGTGTAAGTCTAACAAATCACGTATAGGACTTTGTATGCTGTAAACTACACAGTGTTTATGAGAGAAATCAAATAAGATTTAAATAAATGTAAAGGCATATTATGTTCATGGATCGGAAGTCTCAACATAGTAAATATGTCAATTTATTCCAAATTGATACATAAGGTTAATGTGATTCCTGTGAAAATTCCAGAAAGATCTTTTATAGATAAGGATAAGATTATTCTAAAATTTATATGGAAAAGCAAAGGAACTGGAACAACTAAATTAAAATTTTGAAAGAGAAGAAAAAATGGAAGGAATTGATCTACCCAATTTCAAGACTTACTACGTAGGTACAATAATTAAGACTGTGTAGTATTTGTTGAAGTTTAGACATAGATAAGTAGAACAAAATAGAGAACGCAGAAATAGACTGACACAAGTATGATTTTTGACAAAGCAGCAAAAACTATTAAGTGAGGTAAAGATAGCATTTACACCAAATGGTAATGGAACAATTGGACATCCAGGGGCAAAAAAATGAACCTCACCCTACCTGTTATAAAAATGGATCATGGACTTAAATGTGAGATGTAAAATTATAAAACTTTTAGAGAAAAATAAGGGGAAATATTTGGGTCTAGGAATAGGCAAATGTTCTTAGGTTTGACACCAAAAGCATAAAAGGAAAAATTGACAAATTAGATCTCATCAAAATTAAAAACTTTTGCCCTAAAGACCCTGTTAAGAGGATGAAAAGATAAGTTACAGAGTGGGAGAAATATTTGCAAACCACATATATGATAAAAGCTAGTGTCTGGATTATATTTTTTAAAACTCTCAAAACTAAACAGTAAAAAAGCAAACTACTTAGAAATTGGACAAAAGACGTGAACATTTTATCAAAGAGGATATATGGCTAGCAAATAAATGCATAAAAAGATAGTTAACATAATTAGCCCTTAGGGAAATGCAAATTAAAACCACAATAAGCTGTCACTACATACCTATCAGAACGGCTAAAATAAAAATTAGTGACAACACCAAATGCTGGTGAGGATGCAGAAAAACTGGGTCAGTAATAAATTGCTGGTGGGAATGTAGAATGGTACAGTCACACCGGAAAGCAATTTGGCAGGTTTTTTTTTAAACCTAAACATACAACTCGCATTGCACTCCTGGACATTTATCCCAGAGAAGTGGAGACTTACGGTCACACAAAAAGCCTGTACATTCATGTTTATAGTAGCTTTATTCACAATATAGCAAAACTGGAAGCAACCCAGATGTCCTTCAGTGGGTGAATAGTAGAATAAGCTGTGGCATTCCATGCCCTGGGATACTACTGAGCAATAAAGAGAACAGTTATTGACATATGTGCAACACTGTAGATGATTCTCCAAAGAATTATGCTGAATGAAAAAAGCCAATCCCCGAAGTCTACATATTGCAAGAGTCTATTTATATATCATTCTTTGAATAACAAAATTATAAAAATAGAGAACATATTAGTGTTTGTCAGGGGTTGGGGAGCTGGAGGGAAGTGGGTGTGGACATAAAAGGGCAACATGAGGAATGCTTGTGGCGATGGAAATGTTCTGCCTCTTGACTGTATCAGTGTCAATATTCTGGTTGTGATACTGTGCTATAGTTTTGGAATAGGTTACCACTTGGGGAGAACTGGGTAAAGGGTACACAGGATTTCTTTGTATTATTTCTCGCAGTTGCATGTGAGCCTACAATGTTCTCAAAATAAAAAACTTAATTAAAAAAATAAATGCAGACACCACATAGACAATAGCAGACAAGATGCTTGCATCTACGGGGTAGTCAGGTTGACAGCGACTGGCTAATGCAGGAGTTTGTGTTGGTAACTCAAATACCATGAAAAACATTGTTTAGTAACATGTTTTCTGAAAGGATTTACTCTTAGTTTCTATACAAAACAACCTGCAATCTTCTCTCAACTCACATGATAGTTGAGTTCTTAGAAAATACTGAGTATATTAAAACCACACAGGAGACCTTCAAGATGGCGGAGGAATAAGACGTGGAGATCACCTTCCTCCCCACAAATACATCAGAAATACATCTACATGTGGAACAACTCCTACAGAACACCTACTGAACGCCGGCAGAAGACCTCAGACTTCCCAAAAGGCAAGAAACTCCCCATGTACCTGAGTAGGGCAAAAGAAAAAACAGAGACAAAAGAATAGGGACAGGACCTGCACCTATGGGAGGGAGCTGTGAAGGAGGAAAAGTTTCCATAAACTAGGAAGCCCCTTCACTTGCAGAGATGGGAGAGGGAGATGGCCAGGTGGGGGGAAGCTTCAGAGCCGTGGAGGAGAGCGCAGCAACAGGGGGGCAGAGTGCAAAGCAGAGAGATTCCCACACAAAGGATCGCTGCCGACCAGCACTCACCAGCCTGAGAGGCTTGTCTGCTCACCCGCCGGGACACGGGTCGGGGCTGGGAACTGAGGCTCAGGCTTCACAGGTCAGATCCCAGGGAAAAGACTGGGTTGGCTGCGTGAACACAGCCTGAAGGGGGCTAGTGCACCACAGCTAGCAGGGAGGGAGTCCAGGAAAAGTCTGGAACTGCTTAAGAGGCAAGAGACCATTGTTTCCGGGTGTGTGAGGAGAGGGGATTCAGAGCACCGCCTAAACGAGCTCCAGAGACAGGCGCGAGCCGCGGCTATCAGCACGGACACCAGAGATGGGCATGAGACTGAGCTTAAGGCTGCTGCTGCAGCCACCAAGAAGGTTGTGTGCAAGCACAGGTCACTATCCACACCGCCCCTACCGGGAGCCTGTGCAGCCCGCCACTGCCAGGGTCCCATGATCCAGGGACAACTTCCCCAGGAGAACACATGTCACACCTCAGGCTGTTGCAACGTCACACAGGCCCCTGCCACCGCAGACTTGCCCCGCATTCCGTACCCCTCCCTCCCTCCTGGTCTGAGTGAGCCAGAGCCCCGTAATCAGCTGCTCCTTTAACCCCGTCCTGTCTGGACAGGAACAGACGCCCTCAGGCAACCTACACACAGAGGCAGGGCCAATCCAAAGCTGAACCCCAGGAGCTGAGCGGACAAAGAAGAGAAAGGGAAATCTCTCCCAGCAGCCTCAGGAGCAGCAATTAAATCTCCACAATCAACTTGATGTACCCTGCATCTGTGGAATACCTGAATAGACAACAAATCATCCCAGAATTGAGGCGGTGAACTTTGGGAGCAACTGTAGTCTTGGGGTTTGCTGTATGTGACTGACTGGTTTCTGGTTTTATGTTTATCTTAGTTTAGTACTTAGAGTTTCTTAGCATTAGTAGATTTTATTGATTTGGTTGCTGTCTTCCTTTTTTATTTTTTATATATAGATATATTTTTTTCCTTTTTCTCTTTTTGTAAGTGTGTATGTGTATGCTTCTTTGTGTAATTTTGTATATATAGCTTTGCTTTTACCATTGTCCTAGGGTTCTGTCTGGTTTTTTTTTTTATATAGTTTTTAGCACTTGTTATCATTGGTGGATTTGTTTTTTGGTTTGGTTGCTCTCTTCTTTCTTTCTTTCTTTTTTCCTAATTACTTTTTAAATTTTTAATAATTTTAAAAATTTTATATTTTAATAACTTTATTTCTTTTTCTTTTCTTTCCTTTTCTTTTCTTTTTTTCCTTCCTCCCTCCCTCCCTCCCTCCTTTCTTTATTTCTTCCTTCCTTCCTTCTTTCCTTCCTTTCTTTCATTCTTTCTTTCTTCCTTCCTTCCTTCCTTCATTCCTTCCTTCCTTCCTTGCTTCCTTCCTTTCTCAGTCATGTGGCTGACAGGTTCTTTCTGCTCCGGCTGGGTGTCAGGCCTGTGCCACTGAGGTGGGAGAGCTGAGTTCAGGACACTGGTCCACAAGAGACCTCCCAGCTCCATGTAATATCAAATGGCAAAAACTCTCCCAGAGATCTCCATCTCAATGCTAAGACCCAGCTCCACTCAACAACCAGCAAGCTGCAGTGCTGGACACCCTATGCCAAACAACTAGCAAGACAGGAAAAAAACCCCACCCATTAGCAGAGAGGCTGCCTAAATTCATAATAAGGTCACACCACCATGTTTCATAATAAAACACACCACCAGATGTGGTCCTGCCCACCAGAAAGACAAGATCCAGCTTCATCCACCAGAACACAGAAACTAGTCCCCTCCATCAGGAAGCCTACACAACCCACTGAACCAACCTTACCCACTGGGGGCAGACACCAAAAACAACGGGAACTATGAACCTGCAGCCTGGGAAAAGGAGACCCCAAACACAGTAAATTAAGCAAAATGAGAAAACAGAGAAACACACAGCAGATGAAGGAGCAAGGTAAAAACCCATCAGACCAAACAAATGAAGATGAAATAGGCAGTCTACCTGAAAAAGAATTCAGAGTAATGATAGTAAAGATGATCAAAAATGCTGGAAATAGATTGGAGAAAGTACAAGAAACATTTCACAAGGAACTAGAAGAACTAAAGAGCAAACAAAAAATGATGAACAACACAATAAATGAAATTAAAAATTCTCTAGAAGGAATCAATAGCAGGATAACTGAGGCAGAAGAACAGATAAATGACCTGAAAGATAAGATAGTGGAAATAACAACTGCAGAGCAGAATAAAGAAAAAAGAATGAAAATAATTGAGGACAGTCTTAAAGACATCTTAGACAACATTAAACACACCAACATTCAAATTATAGGGGTCCCAGAAGAAGAAGAGAAAAAGAAAGGGTCTGAGAAAATATTTCAAAAGATTATAGTTGAAAATTTCCCTAACATGGGAAAGGAAATAGTCAGTCAAGTCCAGCAAGTGCAGAGAGTCCCATAAAGGATAAATCCAAGGAGAAACATGCCAAGACACATATTAATCAAACTATCAAAAATTAAATACAAAGAAAATACATTAAAAGCAGCAAGGGAAAAGCAACAAATAACATATAAGGGAATGCCCATAAGGTTAACAGCTGATCTTTCAGCAGAAACTCTGCAAGCCAGAAGGGAGTGGCAGTACATGTTTAAAGTGATGAAAGGGAAAAACCTACAACAAATATTACTCTACACAGCAAGGATCTCACTCAGATTCAATGGAGAAATTAAAACCTTTACAGATGAGCAAAGGCTAAGAGAATTCAGCACCACCAATCCAGCTTTACAACAAATGCTAAAGGAACTTCTCTAGGCAGGAAACACAAGAGAAGGAAAAGACCTACAATAACAAACCCAAAACAATTAAGAAAAAGGTAATAGGAACATACATGTCGATAATTACCTTAAATGTAAATGGATTAAATGCTCCAACCAAAAGACATAGACTAGCTGAATGGATACAAAAACAAGACCCATATATATGCTGTCTACAAGAGACCCACTTCAGACCTAGGGACACATAAAGACTGAAAGTGAGGAGATGGAAAAAGATATTCCATGAAAATGGAAATCAAAAGAAAGCTGGAGTAGCAATTCTCATATCAGACAAAAGAGACTTTAAAATAAAGACTATTACAAGAGACAAAGAAGGACACTAAATAATGATCAAGGGATCAATCCAATAAGAAGATATAACAGTTGTAAATATTTATGCACCCAACATAGGAGAACCTCAATACATAAGGCAAATGTTAACAGCCATAGAAGGGGAAATTGACAGTAGCATAATCATAGTAGGGGACTTTAACACCCTACTTTCACCAATGGACAGATCATGCAAAATGAAAATAAATAAGGAAACACAAGCTTTAAAGGATACATTAAACAAGATGGACTTAATGGATATTTATAGGACATTCCATCCCAAAACAGCAGAATACACTTTCTTCTTCAGTGCTCATGGAACATCCTCCAGGGCAGATCATATCTTGGGTCACAAATCAAGCCTTGGTAAATTTAAGAAAATTGAAATCATATCAAGTATCTTTTCTGACCCCAATGCTATGAGACTAGATATCAATTACAGAAAAAAATCTGTAAAAAATACAAACCAATGGAAGCTAAACAATACACTACTTAATAACCAAGAGATCACTGAAGAAATCAAAGAAGAAATAAAAAAATACTTAGAAACAAATGACAAAGAAAACACAAAGACCCAAAACCTATGCGATGCAGCAAAAGCAGTTCTAAGAGGGAAGTTTATAGCAATACAATCCTACCTCATGAAACAAGAAACACCTCAAATAAACAACATAACCTTACACCTAAAGCAATTAGAGAAAGAAGAACAAAAACCCCCAAAGTTAGAAGAAGGAAAGAAATCATAAAGATCAGATCAGAAATAAATGAAAAAGAAATGAAGGAAACAATAGCAAAGATCAATAAAACCAAAAGCTGGTTCTTTGAGAAGTTAAACAAAATTGATAACCATTAGCCAGACTCAACAAGAAAAAAAGGGAGAAGACTCAAATCAATAGGATTGGAAATGAAGAAGGAAAAGTAACAACTGACAGTGCAGAAATACAAAGGATCATGAGAGATTATTACAAGTAACTATATGCCAAAAAACAACCACGAAGAAATGGACAAATTGTTAGAAAAGCACAACCTTCCAAGAGTGAACCAGGAAGAAATAGAAAATATGAACAGACCAATCACAAGCAATGAAATTGAAACTGTGATTAAAAATCTTCCAGCAAACAAAAGCCTAGGACCAGATAGCTTCACAAGCGAACTCTATCAAACATTTAGAGAAGAGTCAACACCTATCCTTCTCAAACTCTTCCAAAATATAGCAGAGGGAGGAACACTCCCAAACTCATTCTACAAGGTCACCATCACCCTAATACAAAACCAGATAAAAATGTCACAAGGAAAGAAAACTACAGGCCAATATCACTGATGAACATAGATGCAAAAATCCTCAACAAAGTACTAGCAAACAGAATCCAACAGCACATTAAAAGGATCATACACCATGATCAAGTGGGGTTTATCCCAAGAATGCAAGGATTCTTCAGTATACACAAATTAATCAATGTGATAAACCATATTAACAAATTGAAGAAGAAAAACCATATAATCATCTCAATAGATGCAGAAAAAGCTTTCAACGAAATTCAACACCCATTTATGATAAAAACCTTCCAGAACGTAGGCATAGAGGGAACTTACCTCAACATAATAAAGGCCATATATGAAAAACCCACAGCCAATATCGTTCTCAAATGTGAAAAACTGACACCATTTCCTCCAAGATCAGGAACAAGACAAGGTTGTCCACTCTCACCACTCTTATTCAGCATAGTTTTGGAAGTTTTAGCCACAGCAATCGGAGAAGAAAAAGAAATAAAAGGAATCCAAATTGGAAAAGAAGAAGTAAAGCTGTCATTGTTTGCAGATGACATGATAGTATACATAGAGAATCCTAAGGATGCTACCAGAAAACTACTAGAGCTAATCAATGAATTTGGTAAAGTAGCAGGATACAAAATTAATGGACAGAAATCTCTTGTATTCCTATACACTAATGATGAAAAATCTGAAAGAGAAATTAAGGAAACACTCCTATTTACCACTGCAAAAAAGAATAAAATACCTAGGAATAAAGCTACTTAAGGAGACAAAAGACCTGTATGCAGAAAACTATGACACTGATGAAAGAAATTAAAGACAATACAAACAGATGGAGAGATATACCATGTTCTTGGATTGGAAGAATCAACATTATGAAAATGACTCTACTACCCAAAGCAATCTACAGATTCAATACAATCCCTGTCAAACTACCAAGGACATTTTTCACAGAACTAGAACGAAAAATTTTACAATTTGTATAAAAACATAAAAGACCCCAAAAATCCAACGCAATCTTGAGAAAGAAAAATAGAGCTGGAGGAATCAGTCTCCCTGACTTCAGACTATACTACAAAGGCACAGTAATCAAGACAGTATGGTACTGGCACAAAAACAGAAATATAGATCAATGAAACAGGATAGAAAGCCCAGAGATAAACCCATGCACATATGGTCACCTTATCTTTGACAAAGGAGGCAAGAGTATACAACGGTGAAAAGGCAGCCTCTTCGATTAATGGTATTGGGAAAACTGGACAGCTACATGTAAAAAAATGAAATTAGAACACTCCCTAACATACACAAAAATAAACTCAAAATGGATTAAAGACCTAAGTGTAAGGCCAGACCCTATAAAACTCATAGAGGAAAACAAAGGCAGAACACTAAGACAACCCTCAGAATGGGAGAGAATATTTGCAAATGAAGCAACTGACAAAAGATTAATCGCCAAAATTTATAAGCAACTCATGCAGCTCAATATCAAAAAAACAAACAACCCAATCCAAAAATGGGCAGAAGACTTAAATAGACATTTCTCCAAAGAAGATATATATATTGCCAAAAAACACATGAAAGGATGCTCAACATCACTAATCTTTAGAGAAATGCAAATCAAAACTACAATGAGGTATCACCTCACACCTGTCAGAATGGCCATCATCAAAAAATCTTCAAACAATAAATGCTGGAGAGGGTGTGGAGAAAAGGGAACCCTCTTGCATTGTTGGTGACAGTGTAAATTGATACAGCCACTATGGAGGACAGTATGGCGGTTCCTTAAAAAACTAAAAATAGAACTACTGTATGACCCAGCAATCCCACTACTAGGCATATACCCTGAGAAAACCATAATTCAAAAAGAGTCATGTACCACAATGTTCATTGCAGCTCTATTTACAATAGCCAGGACATGGAAGCAACCTAAGTATCCATTGACAGATGAATGGATAAAGAAGATTTGGCACATATATACAATGGAATATTACTCAGCCATAAGAAGAAATGAAATTGAGTTATTTGTAGTGAGGTGGATGGACCTAGACACTGTTATACAGAGTGAAGTAAGTCAGAAAGGGAAAAATAAATACTGTATGCTAACACATATATATGGAATCTAAAAAAAAAATCGTTCTACAGAACCTAGGGGCAGGATAGGAATAAACACACAGATGTAGAGAATGAACCTGAGGACACGGGGAGTTGGAAGTGTAAGCTGGGACCAAGTGAGAGAGTGGCATGGACTTATATACACTACCAAATGTAAAATAGATAGCTAGTGGGAAGCAGCCGCATAGCACAGGGGTATCAGCTCGGTGCTTTGTGACCACCTAGAGGGGTGGGCTAGGGAGGGTGGGAGGGAGATGCAAGAGGGATGAGATATGGGGATATATGTATATGTATAGCTGATTCACTTTGTTATAAAGCAGAAACTAACACACCATTGTAAAGCAATTATACTCCAATAAAGATGTTAAAAAAAACCCCACAAAATTTACTTTGTGTTTATATGTAAAATGGAGTTAGATTCTAGGCTCAAATAACAGTTCACCCAAATAATAAGACAACCAAAATTGTCTTCAAGGGGCAGTACATTTCCTTACAATAATACCCAGTGCTCTACCATGGCAATTCTCAAAATGTCTAGGGACTCCCAGTGGTCCCCACTAGGTCAAAACTACTCTCATAATAACAC
Organism: Tursiops truncatus; assembly: GCF_011762595.2. Lineage (NCBI taxonomy): Eukaryota > Metazoa > Chordata > Mammalia > Artiodactyla > Delphinidae > Tursiops > Tursiops truncatus. The sequence continues at coordinate 124,960,053 of NC_047035.1, forward strand.
TAAGATGTTATTTCCCTTCTTCATCTTATTTTCTCCAAAGGCCACATTACGGGATTTATCAGGAAACACAATGCAGAAGCAGATCTGTGACTCCAGCTGCCTTCTATTAAACTAAACATTTAAAAAGATTGTGGAATTTATTTTACATTAGTGAAAACGTGAAACCATGCCACTCTTCACATTAATTTTTGTTGTTATTATTGTTGCTATTTTGGAAAATAGAGAGTAAAGAGGTTTTGAAATCAAAAAGTTTGAAAATTGTTGCTCCAGGGCAAGGATCCCATCTTTTCACCTCAGTATTACCAGAATCTAGTAAAGTGCCTAGGACATGATAGGTGCTAAGTGAACATTTTATTGGACTGAACAAACAGACCAGCTAAAGGACAATGACGTCTCGATTGACCAGAACTCCATGTGTTCATTTGATACCCAGGATTTATGGGTAGAGGGTGGGCTCTATGAGCTGCAATGTTCCTCATGTACTGTGCCTCCCATCGTCTCATGGGCAGCGCCTTGCATGGAGCTCCCACTTCACAGACCAGGTAACTGAGACCCAGCCTGATCCAGGAACCTGACCAAAGCCACAGCTGGTGACAGAGGGAACCAGAGCCTTTACTCAAGCCTCCTGGGTTTCCCACCATCCTTTGCTGTGCCACTTTCCCTCTCCCTCCCAACCTGACTCTGGGGTGGACCAAGAGCTTGTAACAACTGTGATGGTGGGTTCTGTGATTCTTTCTCACATGGGACTCTGCCTATGGTGGGTGGAACTTTATGGGAAAAAGAGTCAGGCTCTTGCTTCTCAGCCAGGAGACAGCCCACCCTGGGGAAGGTCTCAGCACTGGCCAGCTTGGAGAGAAGATCCTCCTCTTGGCTTCCACCAACCCTGTCAACACACCCACACCCTGGGCCTGTGTGAGAACTCCAGGTGGCACTGAGGTCGGCCACCAGGATGCCTCCCCATGAGATACACTAGGAGGCCACGGCAGTGGGCCTTGCTCCCTTGGGGGGGACAAGGAGACACCAAATGTAATCTCCCCTGCACCCTACTCATCCACTCACTCCAGGCTCTGCAAGGCCCAACCCACAGGCAGGGGCCAGTCAAATTTCACTGAGGTCCAGGGGTGTTTGGTTTGCAAAATGCTGACTGAAGGTGTCTGAACCATACAGAAGGTAGCTTACCCCATGGTCATTTGTGAGCAAAGACCTTCACCTTCACTGTAACTTTACTGTGCCCACCAGACAGCAAAGAGAAGCTGCCTCTGGAGGCCCACTGCTGCCGCCACCCAGCCCAGGGGCTGGCTCTACGGGCCCACTGGACAAATATGTTTCGTTCATACAGCATCTCTCATCAACAACTAGTTGTTGGGGCTTAGAGTGTGGGCTGTACTGTGCCAAGTGTGTAAGAGTGAATGAGACTGGGTGTGCGAGTGATTTCAGACACAGGTCATGCAGAAAACCCGCTTTATGGAGGGTCAGCTGCTTTGCTCAATGTCTACTGATGGAAATATTAATCTCATCTAAAAAATACTGACTAAATATCTGGGTACCATGGCCTAGTTGACACATAGAATTAATTATCACTGTTTAGAACTGGGCGATGTTTGGGGGGTGGGCCTCCCAGAAGACATTGGTGAGCCGAGGTGGTGTGTGCTGCTCCAGCGGGGATGACTTGCCAGGCCCTGGGAGGTCCTGAACGGAGGGCCCTCACTCATTTCCCTTGAAATTTCACCCTCTCAAGTTGCAACACCCAGATTCCACACCTGGGTTCTGGGTGTTATGTGTTGCCTCACGACCAGAACCATCTTGCTGATACATCTGCTGGTGATGTGACAACACCCAGGGAGCACACAGGCAGGTATATCACAACCCCCTGGGGAAAACCTGGCTGTGGGCCTTGATTTTCTGCATGGAAGGCCTGGACACCTGGCTACATGTTTACTCCTAAAGCACAAATGCTATGGGAAGCTCAGGCCTGTTTGCCATGAGAGGGTGACCAAGGCTTAGAGCTGACCAAAAGCCCGCCAGGGCAGCCCATGGAGATACCCAGAGTACTCGTCCTGTTGGTTTCAAGGCACGTGTCAGTGAAGGCCTTGAGAGGAAAAAGACTGCCTGCCCTGAGGAAGAGGAATCCTGCCTGCAGATGGCCTTTGGACTCAAGCCAAAATATCAGCTCTTCCCTGCATCTCCAGCCTGCCAGCCCACCCTGCAGATTCTGGACTTGCCAGCCTCCACAATTACGTCAGCCAATTTCTCAAAATAAATCTCTCTATAGAGTTAGAGATAGAGATAGAGATAAAGAGACGGATACATATGCACATCCTATTGATTCTGTTTCTCAGAGAACCCTGACTAACACATTAGCTTCTGATATCACCTGTCAAAATGTGTCCGTTGAATGTGCTGTGCTGATGGTCCTCCCTCAGTTTGTGTGCTGGACACATTTTCACCAAATCTCGAACCGTCCCAGCCTGTAGGGCCCTCTGAGACACAGACACTGGAAAGGAGCTCCTGTTAAAATTTCAAATGGTCATATGGCTTTGCATGTTTAAGAACACGTCTTCCTGCTCCCCTAAGACAATCCTTTGGAGTATGAGAGTGAGACAGTGACTAGAACAAACCTGTTGCCAATTCCTGGCATCCCTCTGATGGTGCTCACCCGAGGGGAGCTAATCTTCTGGGCACAGATGACAGTAGTGTGGGCACTCTACATCCCGACCCCTGACACGTCAAAGAATGGAAGTTTCCCTCTATTTCTTCATGTTAACATGAATCAGTATTAAACTTTCATCTCCAGGCCTAGGAACACTTTACATATGACCACTGTTAACCTTCCAAAAAAGCTGGGAAACCCTTCATTCTGAAAATCAAATGAGGCAAGGCTAAAAAAACCTAGCATGGAGGAGGAGTTTTTAACCAACCAGTTTGTAAACTGGTTTAATGAGTGGTTTCCGCACAGCTGACCTGATGTGTCTCGAGGTTTCTTCAGCTCAGGCAGTAGGCTGTCCCTGCACCATGCTCTCTGGTCGTGTGGGGAATGGGATGGGGAAGCAGCCTAAGAGTGCCATATTTTGTGTGTTTTCTTCCCTGGAGATAATTATCACTCAACAGAAAGTAAAGCTCCAAGACCCCAAAGTCCTAGATGTGCTCAGAGTTACTAATTGTTTTGTTTTGTTGTTGTTGTGTTGTAGTATACGAGAAGTTGGTGAGGGAATGGCTGGGAGAGGGCATGCCAGCAGGAGCAGCCAGCCTACATGGGTTTCTGGGGACCCACCTTGAGGCCAGATGTGCCACCCTATTGGGAGGGTGCGCCCTCTGCCATCCTAGGCCCAGGGAGGCAGATGCTTTTATCCTGACCTGCCTTCAGATCATCTCAAGCCTCTGAGCCTGAAAGCTGAGCTGCCAGTCACTTTACTGGGCTACTGTTACTGCAGAGGCCTCTGAGTCTCCCGCTTGGCACAGCACTCCTGGCTTCTTGCTCAGTCAACGTGGCCCAGGGTGGCCTGCAGTGGTTGCCCCACTGCTTAATTATCTGTGGTCCAGAAGTCAGTGGTAATCATTTTAGGATGGGTGGCCTTTTTGTTCCCTCTCATGGCAGAGGCTTGTAAGACAGAGCAACCAGTCTTCATTGTTTTGCAAGCAGCAAGGATGAGGGTAACTGGAAGTTCCAACAAGGCTCTCAGCTCCTGGGGAACACGTGGTGATAGGAGTCTGTGGGCACAGATATTGTCAGGAATTAAGGGGTCCCCTTAATTCCTGCATACACACCAATACACAGCTCCCTGTGTGGAAGGCTGTGAGTCCAATTCAAATTGTGGATATACTTTACTAGTCCACAACAGTGTTTCACATTTTTTGAATTTAGTTACCAATTTTAAAAATTGAGAAGTTTTACATTAAAATCTTCAGTTCTGGCTTCTGAAAAATTGAGAGATCTGGCAGATATTAGGCTGTATTCCCCAAGGCAACTGCAGGCTGGCACTGGGGAACCCACACTTCTTTCAGGTAGGGCAGTCGTCCTCAAACCGGGTCTCCAACTAGCTGCATCAGGTTACCTGGACACTGGTTAGAAATGCACATTTTCAAACCCAGACCTACTGTGTCAGAAACACAGGAGCGGGGCCCAGCAGAGCTTCTAACAAGCCCCCCAGGGGATTGTGATGCCAGTTAGAGTTGGAGGACAACTGAGGTAGAGTCTGGGCTCTCCATTTCCCGCAGGCCCCACCACGCCCTCGTGCCTATTCCCAGCCTGCCTCACTCATTTACATTGAGTGCTGATTCTGTCTGCCTCTGTGCTTGTGACATCTGGCTTCACACTGCTTTCGTGTTGAGTATTTTGGGCATCCCTGGTGGACTGTCAGGGTGCCTCAGCTGTAAGAGTCGGCTGCCAGGCAAGGTGTCCCGTTCTCTGCATGCATGGGGGTGGGGAGCAGGCCAGGCTATAAAGCCAAGAGTCTCGTAGCAGCACCAAAGACTCACTTCACTGAGTGTGAAGACCCAAGAGGAGCTGAAGAGAGGTGTGTGAGGGGAGGTCGCGGGGAGAGGACCCTGGGTCACTGGGATCTGGTCACTTTAATCATTCCTGGCTTCTTGTCACCCTGGTGGACATGCTCGGCACAGCTGTGAGTGTTTATATGTGTGTTTATATGTTTCTGACATCTGTCCTGGTTTGTGCTTTTTTCTCTGTGTTTACCCTGTCTCTACCTCAGAAGACACCTCCCTCCTTACCGCCCCAGGTGGAATTGGGCGCTTAGCTCCTCCAAGCCTGGGGGAGCCGGGGCACATACTCACGGTCACCACAAAGAGGGGATGGAGCACAGAGGGAATGGTGGGCAAAGAGCAGGAGAGAGGTCAATGGCTGTCCTGTCCCCTCACCCCACTCCCCAGCAGCCACCAAAACTCATGGCTGTCTCAGGGAATCTGGGCAATGTGTCTGCCCAGGGGCTTGGAGGAGGAAGCAGAGCAGGCCTGGAACTCTCCCTGCTTAGATGTGAGCTGCCAAGGCCACGGGCATGTGGGATTTGTCTTAGTGCCCCAGCCTGGCACTGTGCATGGCACAGAGCAGACACACCCTATTGTTTGCTGTCAAAAAAGAAGTGAAATCATGCTGAACCGAAGTCGGGGGAGGGGTCCTCCTCTCATCATTCACTTGCTCCTTCATCCATTGGTTTATGGTGTGTGACACATAGGTACCAGGCCTGCTCCAGGCACAAGTCGGGACAGGAGTTCAGCAACTGCTCGGTTTAGTGGAGGCAAGTTCTGTCCATCAAGACCCATGTGACACGGTAGGGAGAAGGGAGGGCTACAGGGCCTCTTACCCAGAAGCTCTCGACCATTTCACTCCTGAACCCACCAGGTGGCTTATCCTGCCTTAGCTGACCTGGGTCCTTCTGATCTCACCAACTCTACAAAGTATGATCTGGACCTCAGGCACTTAGGAAAGAAAAGGAAGAGAGAGGGAATCCCTAATCTGTGCAGGTGTGGTGCTAGGAGCCTGAGATCCTCACCACCCTGAGGGGAAGGTGCATCTGCTTTGGAAAGATGATCAAAATAATAATGGGCACGAATACTTATAATGAATATTATTCTCACAGTAGCAGCAGCCTCAGTATCAATAGCTGCTTTTATTTCCCAAGTTCTCACTAAGACCTAGGCCCTTGGACCAGGTACATTTCCTGCATTATGTCATTTACTCATCCCAACAATGGAAGTAGATATTTTAGCCTAAGTTTTCAGGTAAAGGAACTCAATATTAGGGAGTTTAGGCATCAGGCATCTTGTCAAACCCAAAGCGGTACTCCAGAAGGTACCTCAGCAAAGAAAAGACAGCAAAGGAAAGAAAATGGAATTAGAGGCCAATGGCCTAAATCTGAGTCTCACCTGCTGTTAGATAGGCCCACAACCTACAGCTTTCCAGGTTGTGCACTGTGCAACTCCAGGAGGTGCCATGCACTCAGAGCACAGTGTGAATGTTGCCCCAGGTTGTGTGATGTGGTGGCCCTGGTCAGCTTGCTCCATGACCACCTAACCTCCTCCTGCAGTTTTATAAGGGTTTGAGCAGGTGTCTGCAGAAAGTCTTTGTGAGCAGAGCAAGTAAGTTCTACTCAGATACCCGTGGCTATAAGGACTCCATACCTGCCTTTCCACAGGATGCCCCCTTGATGGAGAAACTTCCATGCATCACCAGGATTAGCCAAGACTTGGCTGGTGGAAGTAAACCACCAGCCTCCTGTGGAATGCTCTGGCCCAGGGACAAGCTGGAACTGGGACCAAGAACTTGTGTCTTTGAGGTGCCAACTCTTCGTTGGTAAACGCTCTCTCCAGGACTTCATTCCAACAGAGAAACCACCAACAGATGGTTCTGCTTTGCAGCATGATGGAAACTTAGGCCCACTTTCCTCTCTTTTAAAGTGTGTGCCAGCACCAGCCATCCCTGGGGGAAAAGATACCCAAGGAGAAGGAGTCAAGAGCCCAGAGTGTAAATTAATGGCGAGCTGCAAGCTTCCTTCCAGCAGGAGCTGGGAATGGGGTATTGAACTGGCTCTGAACCCAGCACAAAATCCTCATGAGAGTCAGTAGAATTGGGCTTGGAGGGAGGCTTTCAAATAGGTGAAAATGAAATGGTAGCTGGCCTGTTTGTCTTTCTAAATCATACGACAAGTTCTTATGGAAAGAAAGTACTGGCCTCAGATATGAATATCGATCCACCTGGAGAGCCTAACTTAACCCAGGCCTGGGGAACAGCATGTCAGAACCCTCGAGGGCCAAGCACCCTCCCACAGTGTGCTGTCCCAGAATTCATGCCCAAGCCACTGTGACCCTTTCTCCTGAGCAGCCTCCCGCTATTCCAGACTTGCCTGTCTTTTTGCATGAGGCCTCAAGTAGGGTTCACCGTGGCTTGGAAAAGCTGTGTGGATGCTAGGCTTGCACCCCAATCCCCAGACACTTCCCAGAAGGCTTGGAGCATGCAAGCCCCTAACTGTTAGGCGTCAGGGAGGGACATCTGGGTGGACCACTTTTGGAGTGTCCTGCAGCCCCTAGTCCTGCTGTTCTGAGGACAATTCCATTGGGAGGGGTGGCTGACACGGCTTGCTAGGGCTGAGCTGGGACCCCTCCGTGCAGCTGGTTGGTCTGGGGGCAAAGACCCCCAAGCTGCACCTGAGGATGTGGGGGTGGGAATTGGTGATGCCTGACAATCTCTGTTGCTCACCTGAATTGAAGACATATCAGCAAGGAAGTTCAAGTCCAGCTTCTTCTTCTGTGGGTCTGGCCACAAGTCTACTCAAAAGGCCACATGGAGAGGGAAACAATGAGAGAAAGGAGCCCAGAAAGAAGGGTCCTTCCTGAGTTCACCATGCTTTCCCATTTCTGAGTCCAGGTCTTCCTGAGCCTAGACATTCCTTTGGGTTCCCTGTGTCTTTGTAATAAATGCACCTCATTTGCACACCTTTCTATCTTTTGCCTGTTTGAGTGGGTTTCTGCTAGTGACCACTGAAAACCAACTTGCCCCCACTGCCACCCCCAGTGGTGCAGGAGAGAATGATGTGGAAACTGCAATTTAAGACATAATTTCCCAACCTTAGGATTAAAATATGGGGCTCAGACATGGAAACTCACATGACTGCCTAATGACAGTCAGACTGTGCATGTTCCTCATCTCAGTTAATCCTTACAATATCCCTTTAAGGCTGTTATTGTTCCCAGTTTATAAGTAAAAACATTGAGGCTCAGAGAGGTAAGCAACTTGCCTGCAGTCACGCAGCTCCTGCTGATTCAGTGTTTATTCCTTGCCTCGTTCAATCCATCCCCCAGTGCTGGAGACCCCTGGTCAGAAGGGCTCACAGAATTAACAAACATTAGCCAGAGCACGACTCTGAGGAGTTGACTAGCCTCATTAAGGCCCTGACATGTGTTTTAAATTTCAGTTTCTCGAGCCCTGGGGAAGATTCGCTGAAGCAGCCGAGTAGACAGCAGCTGTGGACAGAGCCCTTCTTAGGGGGCTTACTCAGTGACTCTCCTCTTTAGATTGATCCTCTGTGCTGCTGGGGCTATAGCCTGGAGAGGAGGATGCGGGCCTGCCTCTGAGAGCCCCCCAGCTCTGCTCCCCAGGCCAAGTGTGGTCTCAGACCTCCTGGGCCAGATCCAGCAGGAGCTCTTGCTCTGAGATGCATTGAATTGGAGCCTGCGATGTCAGTCTTGGGATCTGTGCAGAGAGTTTTGTGCGCACCTGGGCTTCAGTCTTGGGCACCATTTTGGAGACGTTGAGGAGCCCTTGTCCTCCAAGTGAGCCAAAAGTCCTCCTTGTGGGAGCTTCCCAAGTGCTTCACTGACATTCCTTTTCTTCATTAGTGCTTTCAGTTTCCACTGGAGCCATGGTCTGACTCGGCCAGGGAGTGCTTGGGAAAGCAGATGTGGTTGCTGCTGCCCCGCCATCTTCCAGGAATGCGGGAGGTCATCTTGGGTGCTTCTGGGAAGCGGTCTGTCCTCTGACTGAGACAGTGAAGACCCCCAGAAACAATTGGGTGGTTTCCAGGGACTGCAGAGGCCCCGGGGCCTGAAAGCAGTGCTCCTGACAGCTGAGGAGAAGCAGAAAGGAGAACCCCTTGCAGAGAGCCCCCAAGCTGGGGGAGGTGGGCAATCACACTAGAATCTTTATAAAGGAGGGACTGGGCACAGTCAAGCTGGACAGAGGAGGATCTGTGAGGTTGAGACTGTTTTTCACCTCATGCCAGGTTGAGAAAACCCGAGTCCTCCATCTCAAACGTGGGGGCCAGGTGTGCAGATGGAGAGTCAAAGGCATCAGCACCATAGGCCCTGGTGGTTGGGGGCTGAGCTTCCACTCAGGTCCAACCCAAGGAGCCACAAAGGACTGCATCCTGGGCTGAAAAGAACATCTGAGTTTTCCACAGAAATTGGAAATCCTGATTTCATGTGAAATCTCCCAAAATTTAATAACCTGTTGGCAACTAATTTAATTTACAAACAATATTCTATGACGGCCAAACCACTATGTCTGCTGACTGAATGTGGCCTGTGGCTGTTTGTGGCCCCTGCCATTGGCTTTGTCTAAGAGGCAATGGCTCCATGAGGGGTGAGCACGGGCTTGGTCAGACACATGCCCTCTGGTGGACAGCTTCAAGGCCAGGGCTGAAGTCCAGGATGTGGCAGAACTGCCAGGACACAGGCTGGGGTTGTAGGGAGGGAGAAGCCTAGGCTTGGAGGCCCCAGCTGGCATGGGGGCATGCTTGGCTAGGAGCCTTCCTTTATTCTTTCAGCAAACATCTGACTACATGATCTGTACCAGGCACTGGGATATGGTAGTGTATTAGCTTCCTGTGGCTGCTGTAACAAATCACCACTGACTGGGTGGCTTAAAACAGCAGAAGTGTGTTCTCTCACAGTTCTGGAGGACAGAAGTCAGAAACCAGTATCACGGGGCTGAAATCAAGATGTGGCTCCCTCCGGGGACTCCATTTCTCACCTCCTTTAGTTTCTGGTGGCTGCTGGCATTCCTTGACTTGTGGCCACATCACTCCCATTCCTGCTTCCATGGTCACAGGGCCCCTCTTCTCCTGTATGCATCCAATCTCCTCCTGCCTCTCAGAAGGACACTTGGGATTTGGTTCAGGACTCATTCAGATGACCCAGGATAATCTCCTCTTCTCAAGATCTTCAGTCATATCTGTAATGATCCTTTTTCCAGTTTCCTGGCATTAGGAGCAGATATCTTTGCGGGGCAAAGATGATTCATTCAGCCTATTGCTGGTGGTGAAGAGGAAGCATCAAGTCCCTGGCCTAGGAGTCTTTACTTCCTAGTGGGGCGGCCAGAAAAAGCCAGCGAGCCTGTCAGCACATGTAATAATGCCACACTCTACAAAGTACTGGGAAGAACAATCCAACTCCTTTGGGCACTATCCCCAGATCTCAGGGTTGCACCATGGGACCGGAGGGCACCTGGCCCCATCCAGCTGCCCTGACACTACTCCAGCCACACAGGCAGAATCAGAGTGTCTCTGAGCTGCAAGCCTGTGCTTCTTGGCTTACACCTGTTGCAGGTGTTTGCTGGAGCCCCTGTGACTTGATGAATGAGGACAGGACCTTTCCAGACATGGGTCATGCACAGCCCAGCTGCCCCAAGGACGGGCAGGCTCCGCAGAGCTCACCTGCAGTCTTAGTGCACTTCCTTTCTAAGTGCCAACCCGCACTGGGGAGACTTTCCAGCCCACAGGGGCATGTGTCAGGGATTCCAAACCTGCCTGGGGCTGAGCAGGTGCAAGGGAGGTGCAGTGATGGTGACTTCAGCTGAGAGAGGACTCCTTGTGCGAGGGCCTGGCAGCCACCGTGTGAACCCAAAAAAAAGTCACCTCCATCTTTTGGTGTCTGAGCTGGTAGAGCCATTTAATGGGTGAGCCCAGCCTCGGAGGTATGTCTAGAAAAGGTCTGCAGAGAAGGGACCAGAACGGGGAGTCCTGAACACCTCAAGGCCACGTGATGCTTTTCGACATGGAAGCACTTCCCCCATTGTCCCTGGTCTCCCTGCCAGACGCACACCCTGTTAGTCTTATGTTTCAGATCTTATTCTTCCTCTATGAATGAAAAGGGAAACTGAGGCCCAGGGAGTGACAGAACCCATCCAGAACCCTTCAGGTCCCATCAGGCCAGCCTGCCATGCACCTGAATTTAAATGCAGTTTGTAAATAAAACCACCAGCCCCTTCCCCTACTTTTCACCCTCCCTCCCCTCACCCCCCACATCCACCCCTAGGACATTGGGAAACTCTGGAAGTACCCCTGGTCTGCCCAGCACCTGAGCAGAGCCACAGGCAGGGGAGCCGAGACCCCTCCCTCCAGCTGCCTGGAGCATGGGCGGCCCCCACAAGTCAAACGCTTAGTATCTACGCGGTGAAAGAGGGGGCTCATCAGGTCCGTTTCCTCACCCTCCTTAGAAGGGAGACCTGTTGGGGCAGTTCCACCATAGCTGGGGGAGGGCTTTGAACTCTGCGGCAAATGGCTGGGGAGAGACAGCCTGGCCCTAAGCCCCAGGCACCCCTGGAGGACAGAGAATTGGGTTGGGAATATTTAGGGTACCGTCGTGCCAGGAAGCATCTGGCTTCAGAGAGAGTGGGACAGAGCTACCCCACTCACTCCACCTACCAGCTGTGTGACCTTGGCAAGAGCCCCTGTGGGGACTCAGTGTCCCTTCTTGGAAAATCAGTATAACATTGCCTCTCTCGCAGGGCTGCTGTGAAATGAGAGATGATCTCAGCCTAGCCCCTAACACACAGTCGGCACTAATTAAATGGGAGAATATTATTGTTATTTTTGTTTCTATGACATGACATTGAGAAAGTCATTTCCTCAGGTCCCCTCACACTTGGGCAGACCTAGTGTTTGTTAGACTCATGGTGGGCACATTTAGGGCAGGACATGGGCACGTGATGGGACAGGTTCTCCAGGGGGGCATTTCTGCCCCCATTTCACAGACAACCTAACGGAAGTGAAGGGAGTTTCAGCCACACGCCTGGGTCACATGGTAAATCAGTGATGGGTGGGAGACTGGAGCCCTGGTGTCCTAAGACTCCTGCATCCCATGGTACAGGAGTCCCGGCAACACCTAGGGAGAGGGCATCACACCCCCCACTCCCAGTCCTGGACGTGCTTAGGAGGCCTGGATGTGGTGAGGCTCTCCCCAGCACAGTCCAGGCTGCAGCAGCCACACAAAGCCTCAGAGGTACAGATTTGGGTCCTGGCAATGCAATGTGATGGGGCTGGCCTGTGGACCGCACAGTGAGGAGGGAGCACCGAGACCCCGCTGACCCCTGCCAACCTCCTGGGCTCCAAGTCTCCAGGAAATGAGAGGAGAGCCCTGCCCACTGCAAAGCATCCATGAGGAGCCGCCATCCCCAGATGTTACCAGGTGTGAGCTATTTCCTCCTCACTGTTTTAACAAATCTGTGACTTTTGTTGCATCCTGGTCTGGTCTGGCTTAGGGGGTTGAGTTTCATCCCCTCTTTGAGGTCCCCAGCCCACAGGAAGCACCACCTCTCTGGCCACACCTGCTCCTCCCTCTTCTCCAAGAATCACTTGGAAAGAGCTGGGGAGAAAACCACTTGTTGGTTCTGGTGGGGGAGCCCCCAGAGGGTATGGCTGCTTCAACGGGGTTTCTGCCTGCTTCCACTGGCAGCTCCCCAATCCCACTCCCATCGGCCCAAAACTTTAAGAGCACTGGATCTACTTGGAACAAAGGGGTCAGTCTTGCACCAGCGGAGAGTCTCCCAGCCCACTCATGGGCCTCTGTGGCTGTGGCTCTGTGTGATGGAAGAGGGTAAAGTATGGTGCACAGGTCACTGCAGCGATAACCTTCAGGGCACAGGCCCAAGGGCAGGCTGCAGGGCTGTACCACACAGGGTCCCCAGGGCATCGGATTTACTCTCAGGATCAACTATTGTTGCAAAGTCCTCCTGGTCAGTCTTGCACCTTTAAAGTAGTGCTACCATGTGGAAATGAGTGAACATCATGTGTTGTTTGATTCTTGAACACATGGCTGTGTGGTCACAAAGCCCCCGTCCAGGTCCCCCCGGGCACATAGCCAGACTCTATTTCTCCATCTCTCCTGCTGTTTGGAGTGTGCCTGACCTGTAACCAGTGGAATCTGGGAGGAGACGATGTGGGCACCTCCAGGCTGCCCAGGAAAACTGCCTGCACAATCCTTTAGGCCCTCTGCTTCCATCTGCCTGTGAATAGAGCAGACCGTGAGGGCCGGAGAGGGAGAGCACAGGATGGAAGGATCCCAGGTTCCTGAGGTGCCACTGGCCAAGGGCCACCCAGGAGGGTCTTCCAACTGGGGAGCCCTGTGTTGGATCCCTGCATCAGTGAGAGGAAACCTCCAGAGCTTTAAGCCAAGTGTGGACCACAGGCCAAACCCAGCCTGTGAGCTCCAGATTGTTTTTACATTTGTGAAAATGACTTGAAGAATAGTACTCTGTGACACACGAAAATTACATGAAATCCAAATATCAGTGTCCTTCAATAAAGTTTGATTGGAGACAGCCACACCCATGCACCCACTTAGCGTCTACAGCTGCTTTCCTACCCCAGCTCCAGAGATAAGACATTTCCACAGAGCCTGAAATATTTACTCCCTGGCCTGTGTAGATAGTTTGCCAACCCCTGCCTTCTCTCATTGGGATTTGGGGGTTGTTTATTATGGAAGTTAGTCTACCCTGATGAACACATTCAGGGTCTTTTCTGAAGGGATACGATGAATAGTTTTAAGACTTCAATATAAGGCAAAATTGCTTTTTGGAGGATTATGCTAATTTACATTCCCACCGACCATTTCCCGCTCCCTGCCAATCCCTGGTGTGTAATACACTCTCCCTTGTAAAATGAGGGTTTAAACAAAAACAACAAAGAGTGTCACTCATCATCCCCTTATACAAAGTGTTAAGTCACAACCCACTGCAGTTACCCACCAATGGCGCACCTTGAGGATGGAAAAAACAGGATGAGGCACTCTGTGCTTTGGATATAGGTGCCTAGATGCATATCTAAGGAAGAATTTCAAAGACCCCAGATTCTTGCATCTTCCCATACACAGAAAAGCACTAAAATCATTAACTTGAGATGTCTGTTCTTTATGATTAGCAGTAATCTTTTGATGTTTGACTACATGGGGGTATTTTTGTTTGTTTTTTGTTTTTTCCCCAGCAAAAAACTCCTGTTTATAGTGGCTCCCCCCTCACCTCTTTGGAGCAGTTCCTCAGAGATATCTGAGATGCTGTCTCCTGGGCTGTATAGTCCTCAGTAAGGTCCCCGAATAAAACTGAAATATGTTGTGTGGGTTTTTTTAGTCGACAAGGGTGAGATTTCCACCCTCCTGGGTCGTGGTGGTGCCAAAGTAAAATAATCTGTGAACATACCTGTGCTTGATAAAGTATCTACCTTTGGGCACCTAGGCACCCTTCTCCTGGCTGTTCTAACACATAGATGTTTTCAATGCTGAAGGCTTGCCCTGGAGAAATTTCTCCTTACTAAGTCACCACGTTGCTTTTAGAGTGTCTGTGGATGGTGCTGTCTCCTTCTGACATGAGACACAGTCCCAGAACTGCCTGTACTTTTCTCCGTTCCCTGGGTTTCCATAGTGCCTCCAGACTCCACTGGAAGTAGAATGCAATTAGATGGTGTGGTATTGTTACTTATAATAAGAAATACGTATTTGGTCTTCAATCTGTTTCTGGCACATTGTCCTAAAACCTTAGAATTTTCCGGTGATAAAGAGTGGTAAAGGTGTCTCATAATGCTGATAAGGTGACTTTTAGACCCCAACTAAGGATGGGGGCTGGTCATCAGGAGAACCAACCATGTGATTAGAGGGTTGGAACATTTAGTCTGTGATGGAAAAGGGGCTGGAAGTTGAATCAATCACCAATGGCCAATTAGTTAATCATTCAAGCCTATGTAATGAAGCCTCCATAAAAACCCAAAAGGACAAGGTTCAGAGAGCTTCCATGTTGGTGAACATGTGGATTCTGGGAGAGTGGTGAGCCTGGAGGGAGCATGGAAGCTCCATGCCTTTTCTCCATATACCTTGTCCTATGCTCTCTTCCATCTGGCTGTTCCTGACTTATATCCTTTTAATAATAAACCAGTAATCTTGTGAGTAAATGGGTTTCCTGAGTTCTGTGAGCAAATTAATCGAACCCAATGAGGGGGTCATGAGCACCTCTGATCTATTGCCAAGCCAGTCAGTCAGAAGCACAGGTGACAACTGGCATCTGACATGTGCGTTGGGGCAGGGGAGGGCAGTCTTGTAGGACTGAACCTTTAACATGCAGGGTCTGATGCTGTAGATGGAGTCAGAATTAAGTTGAATTGTACACTTAATTCTGGACACCCAGCTGGTGTCTGAGAATTGCTTGGTGGTATGGGAACCCCCCTCCACACATACATATTGGAGTTGATCCAGAACTGTTAGAAGTGAGGATGGGAGAACCTGAGCACATCTGCAATGGAGAATTATACAGGTGATAATCAGTCCTCAACACTGGAAGAATGAGGACACCCAACTGCAAATTGGCACATCCCTGCAAAAGACCAAGAGCCGTCTGCTTTGAAATTTCCTGCTGGTGTGATGGCCTTGGAGGATTCAAGAAGATGGGAGGTAGCAGCTAGAGCACCTGAACTCCAGCACACAAACTGGTCAGGAGCTGAAGGAAGGAAGGAAACTATTTTTGGAAGCTGGATAAATGTAACAGTATGAAGCAGAAATGGAAATTCTATCCATCAACATCCACAGTGCTCTGAGGAATGTGCAGAGAAGAAGGAGGAGAGGGAAAGGGGCAGAGATGTACTTTGGCCGTCTCCTACTATCCATGATGACTGATTGTTAGACACTCTTTAGGAAATTTGCAAGCCTGTTGTTAAACCACTGGTAACCTAAACTCAGCCATGGTGAAATTAGCCACACTCCAGAAATGGGCAGAAGCCACAGATCGAGGCTTTGTGATTTTTTTTCCCAGAGATCTAATTTACCAACACACCAATGGGTAAAAGGAGTAGAGGAATGGAAGAGTCTGTTTAGAATGAAGGCAATGTCCCAGCAGAGAAAAAGCCTCCACTCAGAGAAGGAAAAGCAGCAGAAAGGAAGTGCAACAAACTTATGAGGTGGTTTCCCTTAGGGAAACTTTTCGGCTGTGACTCAGACAGGTTAAGAACTTGTCCAAAGTCACACAGCTAATCAGTGCCAGAGCATTTGAAAACAGGTATTTCTGGTTGTGGTAGTTTTTGTTGTTGGTTTGTGGTCTTTTTGGTTTTATTTTACTCTGCCAGTAACAGATGAATGAATGATTGAAATGGAGTTAGCTGTTTGGAAGTGTCTTTTATAGGGTCAGGTCTATAGGCTACCTAAAAAATTCAGAATCCATGAGTTAAAATCACCTCTTGCTTTTGGCTTTATTTCCCATGGTTTTATTTTCACAAGCCAAATACACCTTCAATGGACCCAAATTTGCTAGCATTAAGGGTTTCCTGTATGGCTAATTCTGCATGTAAAATCCTGGAAGCCAGTTCCAAAGATGGGTTTTGAGAGTGCCTTGGTGTTGTCCCTGGCATCATGCCTAACTTCTCAAGGAGGCCAACTTTCAAAATCAGCACTCCTTTAGAGGCAAAAATCCTGGTAGGGTCACCATATCTAGGGATATGGTGGTGACTTTGTTTTTGTTTTATTTTCACCAATCTTTATTACTGGGTCATTTGGCAACAATCCAAATTCTCCAGAATAGGGAAATAATTAAAGTACAGTACGCCCATACAGTGCAACTCTATAAACCATGGAAGACAATAATGTAGATATTGATGATACATAACAATTTACATGGAAAGATGTTAGTGATGTAATGAGTGAAGGTTGTACAACCTTATGTAAAATATAACATACATAATAAGTATATGTCTATTCATCAATCACATACGTATATAGATATAGGATTGGAAGATGGGTTGTGGAAAGATTTGGCTTGTTTAAATTTAATTTTGTTTATGTGATTTTTCTAATTTTTACATAATGAATACACATGACAAGTGCAATAAAAGTATTTTTATTCTTTTAAATATGTAGTAAGATGTTCTTTCTGGGATGGTTTAAGTGACATCATTGTGACATGCTCTCAGGTTATGTGTTTTCGTTTTTTCTCTTAAAGAAGGTTAAGGGATCAGATGATGACTTTCTGGTCTTCCAGCAGGGTTCCCCATGCAGTCGCTGCAGAACCCCAAGGGACACTTGCTCAACAAAGACTGAGGATGGGCCGTCCCTGCCAACCTGGGGCCCTTTTGGGAGACAAATCCAACAGCGGCTGTGCCGTGTGGGATGGGGCAGAACTGGACACGGAGCAGGTCCTCACGCTCCACTGCAGACAACAGGGTGGTGACTCTGAATGGGGTAGCTGCCACTGGGAGTCCGGGTCCTGCTGGCTGCCTTGCCACACCCCTTGGGGAACCCCTGGTAGGCGTCTCTTGTGGGGGCGAGGGAGGCAGGGAAGTTGGAAAATCACTAGGCTTCTGTTTGCATTTCTTTTGCCAGGTGTAGCCACTTGTGTGGACAAGTATTATTAGGATGACCTACCTGGATTTAGCTAGTCAGGATAAATTAAAAATCTTCTTGGCTTTCAAAAGTACTTTTGAATTTTATAATAAGGACTCTGTGCTTCACTGCAATCAAGATTTAAACACCACAAACCAGTAGTTGGAAGTGATGATTCATTTAAACAGCACATTCACTGATCTTGAAACAGAGCATGGACCTCTCTGTCCACATAAACTCGTTTTATTTCTTTTTCAGAATTCAGAGTCATCAGGCAACTGAGACCTGAACGTCAGCTCATTCAGGCCATGTTCACGGTTTTGTTTCTGTCAACCTGAGGAGCGGGATGCCCTGACATCAGCAGTGTCAGCTCCTTCTCTGCCTGGCTCCTTGCTTCAGCTGGATTGACTCTTGACTGCAAATGGTTCTCCACAGTGTGGCAGGGCCTTTCTTCTACAAGATTTATTAGGGCCAATTAGCTCCTCAGAGGGGTATTGCAAAAATACCCGCAAAGTACGTTCAGGAGACACCTCCCTTCAAGTGGACAGTGTTCTACCAACAAGCTGTAACATACCAAGAGCAGTGACATTAAATCTCAGTCTTCAGGACACAGCCTGCAGCCCTCCTTCTTTTCCCCCGCTGCCTCTGGAAGCATCCTTGCCACATGGACAGGGGACAGACAGGCAGATGGGCTGGAAAGCAGCGGGGCACCATGACATATGTGAAGGGGATCACTGGCCTGGAGTTACCCACTTCTTGTATCTAATCTAACCTGGATAGTTGTGAGGCTTTCCACAAAACTATTTACATACTGAAACTGTCTCAATAATTTGTAGATACTCATCTCTTCTGGAACTTTCATGAGTAATTTGTCTCGGTATCTCTATGTAACTGAGACAGAAGGCTTGGCTCTACCCACGAAGGGATTAGTCATTTATATAAATAAGGATACAAACAGCTTGGGGAAATAGATTCTGTGAGACTGTAAACCAGATCACTGGGAACTAAAACACACAACACTGGAGCACGTCATGGCACACACTATCTAAGTGTCATTCCATCCACTCACCCCCAATATCAACACCACCAGCAACATCAGCAATGAATAATGGAGAAGAATGTGCCCATTGTGGTACCATAGACGTGCCCTCTTTCCGGCTAACCAGCACACAGCACTCACGAATTCATTTGTTTGACATTCCTTCATTCATTCCTTAATCTGCCTTGACTCCCCATTCCCTCCCCGCCCCAAACCCTTGGCCAAGTTCTCTGGAACTCTCCACCGCTTCAACCTCTTCTCTTAATCTTCCCTCAACTCTTCACCTTAACCTGAAGCTGGCTGCCCCTCCCTAGAGGACTCCACTTGCCCTGCGGCCTCTCGGGGAGGAGAAGGGGCGCTGGTTTAAGAGGAAGGCGGTGTGCCAGAAGACGGGCACTCCCCGCTGCTGCTTCTGCACCACCATCTTTCCTCCTCCTGCACTGTCTCCCTCTCCTCGCAGCTGTCATCCACCAATCCTCATTCATGCAGGACTTGAGCCAGCTCACTGGCTTTGTCTCCTGTCACCCATGCGGATGACCGGCTACCCAATGGACAATCAGGTCCTGACATCTTCACCACCGCTGACGTCTCCCTCCCCTCCACCTCACCCATCATTCCCATGGTCCCACCCTGTAACTGCTAATAACTGACATAGGGAAATGAAGGTGCTGCTGACGAGAAGTGTGGAGGGTTGCAGGGCAGGGCAGGATATCAGATCCACACGGCAGTAGATGGGGAGCTGGAGGCCAGACCAGGGAGATGCTGAAGGCTTGGAGAAGAGTAAAGCTGAGCATGGCACCTGAATGGGCCACAGCTGTTTTGCATCTCAACCTCTCCCATCAAAGGCCGTAACGACTTGAGATCAGTCTGGCTCAGGCAGGCTGCTGGGGCCGAGCATCCAGGGGTGTCCTCTGGGCATCCTCCTCTATGGCCGCCACACTCTGTACCCACAGCTCACTTCCTCGGTGTCCCCTCTGCTGCAGGTCATTCTCCCCACTCAGCACTTGCTAACTCCCTTCTCTTCGTGCCCCTCCATCATTATAACCCTTACCTCCCTGCCCACCCCTGGCACTGTGGCTACTTCTGGCAGAACCCCAACCTTGAGTGGATGCAACAGTTTGTCTTCTCCACATATTTGTCATTTCCAGAGAAAATCTCCCAACCAAGCTGACTGGTTTCACTTCAGTCCATTAGCACAAGTCTCAGGGATGCTCAATACCCAGACTCATTCCCCTGGGGTTGATTTTCCTTCTCTTGAAGCAGTTTCTTGCTCTTTCCCATCCCACGCCCCACTTCCAGGGGTGCCCTCACCTCATATCTTACGTGTGAGAAACTGAAGCCATCATAGGGGATATCCCTCAACTTCCCACCACTCCATGGGAGCGCATACCTACATGGTCCCCAACTCCCCATCCTCCCCCTGGTGCAGCGGGGATGTGTCCTGCTCTGCCCCTCAACCTCGCGGGGGTCCTGCTTCCTCATCCGCTGACTGTCCCTCTCCCTCACTGCCACCTTCCACCTCACCACTGGAACATTCCCCACAGAGTACACACACACTCTAGCACCTTCCAACCTGAAACAACACTCAACCAGGACACAGAGTCCCTCTGCCTCATTTCTCCTGTCTCATTACTCTGCTCTCCTCACCACCGTCTCCAGATTGCTGTCTCAGCTCGCTGTCTCCACTTCTGCACCTCCACAATCCACGGCGCTTCTACGCTCTCCAATCTAGCTGTTGTCCCCTTGCTTCACTGAGACTTCCTTTATTAGGGTCACAAGTGTGTTCTTGTGGACAAATCCAAAAGATGCTTCCTTCACCCCATCAGTGTTGCACACATTTATCCATACCCCCAACTGAAGTGCCCTCCTTGCTCGGCTTTCCAAACCCTCCACCCCATCCACCTAGTCTCCTCTTGCTGCATTTCCCACCCGTGTCTTGACACCATTTTCTGGCTCCTCATTTTCTGACCAACACTCAACATTCCAGCACCATAGGCCTGGCACTCTCCTCTTCCCTGTCCACATTCTCTTCCTTGGTGACCACATCTGGTCTCATGGTTTTAAACAATTTCTATTTGCTGAAGACTACAAGAGGACCTCTCCAGCCCTTGCCCCTGATCCCAGTGTTCTTATATCCTGAAATGTAAGAACTGCCCCCTTGAAATCCCCATCTGGGTGTCTAGGAGGCATCTGAAATCCTCCTTGAAATCCCCACTGCCTCCTTGAAGTCCCCACTTGGGTGTCTAGGAGGCATCTGAAATGAAATATTCAATACAACCAAAATGGAACATTTGATCCCCTCTTCCCTCTGGGAAAACAAAGCAAAACAAACACATTTATTCTCTGGCCTTCTACAATCCCTATCTCAGCCTGAATGTCCACTGGTGCCTGCCGCCCAGAGGACACACCTGGTTGCTCGGCCCCAGCAGCCTGCCTGAGCCAGACTGATCTCAAGTCGTTATGGCCTTTGATGGGAGAGTTTGAGAGGAAAAGCAGCTGTGGTCCATTCAGGTGCCATACTCAGCTTTACTCTCATTCAAGCCTTCAGCATCTCCCTGGTTCAGCCTCCAGCTCCCCATCCACTGCTGTGTGGATCTGATATCTTGCCTTGCCCAGCAACCCTCCACCCTTTGCTGTCAGCAGCACCCTCATAGGGAAATCTATGTCCCTATATTCCCATAGTCCCTGGGAGGAACCCATCTCTCCTCCAAGCTCAGTTTGCCTGTCTCAGTGCAAGATGACACTACGCCCCAGACCCATGACAATGAGCAGGTGACCCAAATGTGGCCAACCAATCTATCCCATTTCCCTGGGAACATGACCCAAGCCAGGACAAAAAGACCAAATTCTAGGACTTTGGGCTTACTAGAAGAGTAAAGCTCTCCTCCAGCTGAGAGAGTCCTGATGCCATTATTTGAGTCCCCGGATCCAGCTAAGCCCCAAGTTATTTCTGCACTTGTCAGTTATGGGAGCAAATAAACACCCCTCCTTTATTTTTACTTAAAGCAGTTTGAGTAGGATGATTTTGCTCACAACCCAAAGAGCTCTAATTAATGCATCAATTCATTCACTTATTTACCCACTCATACCCCTACTAGGTAACAGGCACTAATCCCTCTGCTAGTGACTTGTCCAAATCATGTCACTGAAACCACAGATATCCCCCTCTCTCTGCCCCATTGCCTATGGGGTCAAGCTCTGGCATTTATAATTCCTTAATTGGGTCCCATCCGATCTCATTTCTCAAGACTCTCCTTAAATGAACCCACTACACCAAGAAGGTCAAATGTAGTCCCCTTCAAAAACCACATTTAGGGCTTCCCTGGTGGCGCAGTGGTTGAGAATCTTCCGGCCAATGCAGGGGACGCGGGTTCAAGCCCTGGTCCAAGAAGACCCCACATGTCGCAGAGCAACTAAGCCCGTGCGCCACAACTACTGAGCCTGCGCTCTAGAGCTCGTGAGCCTCAACTACTGAAGCCTGCAGACCTACAGCCCATGCTCCACAGCAAGAGAAGCTACCACAATGAGAAGCCCACACACCGCACCGAAGAGTAGCCCCTGCTCGCTGCAACTAGAGAAAGCCTGCATGCAGCAACAAAGACTCAACTCAGCCAAAAATAAATAAATAAATAAATTTATTTTTAAAAAACCCCACACACATGTATTCCACTCCCAAACCCTTTCCTTGCATGCTCCTCATCTGATTCATCTTCCAGACTCATCTCCCAGGCACAGCCCCTTTGAGGAGTTGCCCATGTGCCTCTGGCTTACACATCACAGATCCTCTCCAGCAGCTCCTGGACCACATCCCCTCACCCCCCCCACCCCACTGGAACTCAGCCTCCCTGGTCTCAATGAACATGTGTCTTGCTTCCCAAAGGGCAACATGAAGGCAGGCCTGGGTCTCATACTCCTTTCAGACCCCAGAGTGTCTGGGACAGAATTGGACATCCTCATTAATAACAGGGTTTAGCATTGGCCAGGCCCGGTTCCACATGAATTCTGCTAACTCTCACAGTAATCAACAGTTGAGAAACTGAGGTGCTCAGAAACCCACCCAGCGTCACCCAGCTGGAAGGTGTTGGGCCAGAGTAGGAACATGGATCTGCCTTAGGATTCCCTGGGCAGGAGTGGACACTTTCTCAGTGAGGAAGGGGAAGAGAGAGGAAAATGCATTTCTGAGGCCACTTTTTCCCACCCAGCGCCTGTCCTGCCATCTGTGGTGAAGAACAAACTTGAACCCATCTCTGCCCAGTTGGTCCAAGAAGAGGAGTCCACGGATCACATGTTTGGCGCTTGCGGCCAGGACGCACTGCTCTAAACGTGTCGAAATGCTTCCGCTCAGCACCTGTATTCGTAGCCTCACACTCCAGCAACAAACAGCAGATAAGGTTTCAGGCAGCAAATCCAGCCACTGCTTTTCAGGGGAGCCTGGTGCCTTTCTCTCCAACCTTTCCTCCTCAACCCTGTCCCTTGTGGGCAGCTGCATCTGAGCCTGGAGTCCACATGACCAGAGAGCTGAGCAGGGAGGCAGGGAGCCAGCCTGGAGGAGACACCAGGCAGAGCGGGACCCTGGGCAGGGGCACTGCTGAGACAGCAGAGGGGAAAGCAGCGCTGCTCAGCCCCCAGCTCCCAGAGGTCAGCTCTGTCACAGACCAGCGAGAAACCTCGGGTTCAGCACCAAAGGCTGTTGGGTCTCCTCAGAAGGACCGATCAGACCACTTGAAGAGAGACATCAGGCCGATGGCCCTTGAACCAGAGGTTAATGGCCTCTGTCCAGTAAATGCTCCAAGTTTCATTCATTCTTTCAACAAATGTTTATTGATTGCCAGGCTCTGCGCCAGCATTCAAGATAGAACCAAACCATGTCTCCTGCTAGTCGGGGGACAGACGCCTAGATAAGAGTTCAGGCGGACAGTCATGGATGGGGGGACAGCGAAGGAGAGGGGCGACAGAGAGCCCGGAGCAGGTCTCCGGTTCTGTGCCGTGGGAAGCTGCAGGGAGCTGCCTTTGCCCTCACCTGGTCCAGCCCATTCTTGGCACCAGATCTTTCCAGGGGGCCCCCCAGTTAACAAACGAAGGAAAACCTGGGGTCTGCACCTAAGGAACTGGAACTGGGCCAAGGGGCCCCTGCTAAATCCTCCCCCTCCTCTGGCCCCTTTTCCACCCGCCATTCTTTCTCATAGCAGGAACCTGATGCTCTGGGCCGGAATCTGTCACTTTCCCAGCAGACACTGAGAGGCTGTTAGGAGGATAATGCTCCTTCTCTATCCTGAGAGGCAGCATAGCAGGATCAGGAAGCTGGTCTTTGACCTCAGGAAGATCTGGGTTCAAATCCTAGCCTGGTCACTTTGTGAGGATGATGTAAAGTGGTTGAGAGCCAGACTCTGAGCCAGACTACCTGAGGCCAAATTCCAGCACTAGCTGTGTCACACTGTGTCACTTAACATTCCTGTGCCTCAATTTCCTTCCCCATAAAGTGGAGAATCACTGTAGTACCTGCCATGGAGTGATCAATGGGACTGAGTGAGTGAATTCATGTAAAGTGCTAAACAGAGCCAAGCTAACCATAAGCACTTCGTTATTGTTAGCTATGTTATTTATTGTATGTTAGTTATTGTTAGCTACAGTTATTACACCAACTCACAGGGATACTGAACAAACTAAATGGGCTAATCACTCAAAATATTGAATAGGTGCCTGACAAATATTACTGTCCTTTCTCATACATTTTTTTATGCTTTTTTTTTTTTTTTTTTTTTTTTTTTTTTTGCTGTACACGGGCCTCCCACCGTTGTGGCCTCTCCCGTTGCAGGGCACAGGCTCCGGACGCGCAGGCTCAGCGGCCATGGCTCACGGGCCGAGCCGCTCCACGGCATGTGGGATCTTCCCGGATCGGGGCACGAACCCATGTCCCCTGCATCGGCAGGCGGACTCTCAACCACTGCGCCACCAGGGAAGCCGTCATCCATTTTTTTGATAAGATAAAGAGCGGGTGGAAGGCAGAATCTGCCCTCCCCACCAACCCAGGGAGCAGAGGCCTGCTGTAGATGCGAATGTCCAGGGGCTGCTCCTGTTGCCCCTTGGGAGGGTAGCCCCAAGTCTTCTAAAGGGGCTGTGAAGTTCTTGAGAAAATATCCATATAAGTTCACCTTAATACTTACACACTGTTTTTAAAAGGTAGATTTTTAAAAAAGAAGCAGGAAGGCAGAGAAGTGGGAGAAGCTGACGGCAGTGGCCAGCCAGCTGTGGGTCCAGGGGAGTGTCAGGGTGGAGCCCAGGTCACCCCTGCCCATGACCCTGGGGGCAGATGCCAGGAAATCCTCTCCCTGGAACAGAACCTTCACCTTTTGCAGGGAGGGAAGGTGAGTGCTGCCTGGAAGAGATGAGCTTAAAAATGCTTAGTCCTCCCAGAATACAAGCTTTTCTTGTTGCCTTTCCCAGACATTTTTGTGAAGGAAGGAAGAAAATTGTCCAGGGCCCCTGAGCTGAAGCCTGTAGGTTGGAGGTGGGAAGGGAAGGGGAGGACCCCCAGCTACAATCTCCTACTGGAAATTGCTGCCCACCACATGACCGAGGGGTAAGGGGGTCTGGCTTGGCGTGAGGGGTCCTCAGAGCCCTCCTCTCTGTAGTCATCCTGGTGTCCAGTCCCTGCCCATTTTCAGGGAGGGGGAAGCCCCCTGAGGGCCTTTCTCCACACAGCCACCTGAGACCCTGAGATCATCCCCACACATGCTCCCAGGAGGGCTGGGATGCACCTGTCCTTAAACCCCTCTTCCTGAACCCAGACTGGTGCCCCGCTGTGCTGACTGGACTGTCCAGTTGGGTCAGTAAGTCTGAAAAGTTCCCCAGAAGTCACTTGTTCATGCTGGCCCTCCCCCAAACTGCCCCCTATGGCTTGGGTTGATTTGCATTTAAATGGTGACCCAGCTCCTGACTAGGGCCTCACCTTGGGACTTGGTTTCTCCTCTATCTCTGACCCCTGGCCTCTGTCGGCCTCTCTAACTGGTAATGTCCTATCATGCCAGGGCTGAGGGCACAAATAGACACCCCTGGGCTGGGCTGGCTGAGGTGAGACCAGGGGAGCCCAGGCCAGACACAGGCAGGTGAGGCAGGTAGCGTGTGATGAGGTATCCTTGGGAGAGCAGCTTGGCAGGTGAGTCACTCCTGAGGAATCCTCTGCATTATAAATAGGCCTGGCTGGCAGTGATGGGAGGGAGAACAATGAAGGACCATTGTCCTTCCTGATAGGTTGTCACAAAACCATGAATAATCCCTTTGAGGGAACTGAGTCTACAGATAGCCCCAGAGCCCCTTCCTTGTGAGGCACCAGCACTGTTGATGATACTAGGTGCCTGGAAGCATGCTGGGGCTGTACCTATATGATGGCATTTAATCGATCAGGATATCAAACCAGGAGATAAGTATGCTTATCCTCAATTTAGAGATGGATCAACAGATCAGAGAGGTTCCCTGCCCATGTTCATGGTTGAGTCAGTGTTGTAACCCAGGTCTGCCTGCAATGAGGCTTCTGCTCCTTCAGCCAGGCCATGGAGCTCCCAAGGGCAGGCCCAGGAACCCCAAAATGACCAAGCCAAAGAATCCACTGAGACTTGAGTGCAAAGCCAGCTGTGGGAAATGTCACCCATGGAGAGGAGTGGTTGGAAATCCTTTTAAGCAGGTATAGATCTATTACATTTTTTTCATCTTTATTTCCCTTAAAAACATTAAATAAAGGGCAGGGCCAGGAAAGTCTTCCGATAGGAACTAAGCAAAACCTGTTCTTTGTTACAAGGTCATCCTGCTTTCATTGCCAATGAGGGTCAGATCCCTGTCCCCACTAGAGGTCCAGAGACCATTCTAGCAATTCCTGAGCTATCACACCACGCCTGCTCCTCCCAAATGCCCCTGGGATAGAACAAGACTGGGCCTGCCTAGGTGGGCATCAGAGGCCTCAGATAACCAAGATGTGGTTTGATTGGGACCCCACCCAGTTCCTTGAGCCTCAGGCTCAACATGCAGGGGTACTCACATTCCTGAGCTGCCTGGGACCTGGACCCTCGGGGGCAAACATCATCAGAGCCTGAGAAGAGCCTCCTCCTGGTTGGTCCTGGACTCCTGAGTCTGCTGGGGTTGGAGTATGGGGAAGTTTGCCTGCTCCCTAGGCATTACAGGCCCAGAGCTGGAGCAGGTCAAACCCGGTCTACACTGGCAAGGTTAGAAGGGCACATTGCAGCTCCATTAATGCAAGTTGGGAGGGAGGTTGGTTTGCATATTTTTGTTTTTTGCATCAGCACCAGACACCCATCTCTCCTCCCCTTCCAAATCTTCCCTAAAGCTACATGTGAAAGCTCTTAGTGGGGGACGCATTTTAGGGAGGAAGGAAAGGGGGCCAAGTCTGCCTGGGTGTCAGCAGATCTGGGTTGTCTGAGAAGGTCCCTCCCACAGTAGAAATCCTCATGGAGCTGGCAGCAGCCTGGACACACGGGCTACCCCCAGAGACACCACTGGAAGCCCTTGCCTTTTCCTCAATACCATAGGATGACATAATTCCTAAGCCAGGCCTCAGGGTTCTTCCTACCAGGGATTTTCAAGACCTGTGGCTTCCTCAAACCCTGGACATCTTACACACAAGTCAGAACCAAGAACAACTGGTTTAGGTTAAAATGGACTTTGAACTCAACAAGTAAAACCTCAAAAACTGGCTCTCTTTGAATGAATATTTCAGTGAAATATCGTGCAATGTCTGTGTACTTGGGGGCTACTTTCCTATAATGCCTCTGAGTACAGGAACCCAGATTCACAAGCCAAACCCAAACCCACAGCAAGGATCCCCATCTCCCACCCCCAGCCTTCCTTCCTGACATTGGCACCCAGTCTGTGATGATATGTGGGCACTTCATCAAAGTTTAAAGAGGCCAAATAAGTGCCAGGCACGCTGCCGGGGCCTTTGGCCTTCAGCTCCACTAGAATTGCCAAGACATTTGTCAAACAACCCAAGATGGCAGAGGCCACTGACACAGTGCAGCCTGAAGGGCTTGAAGGAAAGGAATCTGTGTGCTCTGAACACACACCCAGTTGACATGCAAGCAAGACACCCATCTGCAGAGCCATTGTTCACTCCTGTGCCAAGCCCAGCTCCCTTAATCTGCCAACCCAAGCCCAGCCAAGGGAATGAGACTAGGGCCTGTCACTTCCAAATGGCACACAGACCCTTCCCTGCCAACAGGCTGCCTGTGAGAAACTGGGCCAAAAGCACGAACCTACTCCCTTAGGTCCATGACAAATAGGGCAGGGCCATCCTGGTTCAGATGGAGCTGTATTGGCCCTCCTTCCTGTTAAAGCAGGACCTGCATTGGACCACTGGATCTTATGCTCAGGAATTTTCTGGTAGATGTGGCACACCAGGGACATAGCTGCCCCTTCCCATTGGAGCTTATCTAGGAGACCGTGACCCGAGCAGACACCATCCAGACCCCTTATGTTCATCTCTGCTTGCTTTTCCTATGGTTCCATCTACTTCTGTGGCTGTTGACCCAAATCTATACCTGCAGTCCGGAGCCCTCTCCTGAGCCCCAGCTCACAAAACAGCAGTTCTTCAGGACACCCTGCGTATGCTCTGCAGATTCTTCAAACTCACTAAGTCCAAGATGAGCTGACTTTATTTTCTCATATCCCATCCTGGTCCCAAACCTACCTTCTTTTTACATTCCCTATCTTGATAAATCCATCCAGACACCCAGTCAGAACTTTCTACTACTCCCCACCATCACCACCTCCACCTCCACCATGACCATTGCTACCACCTTCATCACCATCACCTCCACCTCCACTGCAACCACCATAACCATGATCATCACCACCACCTCCACATTCACCTCCACTAACACCTCTACCTCCACCACCAACTCCACCACCTCCCCTCCCCCACCACACACACACACACACAGACACACACTCATAATGTGTCATCCAGTCCTAGTGATTCTTTCTTCCAAATTCCCCTGGAGTCTCTCCCTTCCCTGCACCCATCCAAACACCACCTGAGCTTAGGACTAGTCCGTGTTAATGTTGCCCTAACCAGCTCTCCGTTCTTCAGCTCCTCCCCCTCCCCTTTGCTTACACACAGCTGTAAGAGGAAACTTCTAGAGTGCTCAAAGCCCTGCAGTGACTCCCTTCCACCTGCTCCCAGACTTTCTCAAACATGCCCTTTAAAAGAGAGTTTTGATCAAATTTCGGGGGTGCTGGACTAAAAACTTAAATGTGTTTCGTTATTGCAAGATTTGGCAGTCTTTAATACGAATGAGCATGGAGACAGTTCCAGGGGAAGAAAGTAGATGCACTGTGAAGAGCTTCCTGAATTTCCCTAATCATGTAACTTTGGCTGGAGCTTCTCAGGGAGGAGGAAGGGAAACCAAGGCACCCATTTGGCCCTGGTTTCCCCTTCTCATGATTCTCTCCCTGCTGGTAAGTATCCTCAGAAATGTCCCTCCTCCACTTCTTCCAAGGTAGACATAACCACCCCCCACCTACTTCCTCACTCCCTTTCTAACACTATAATTGTTTACATCTCTGATTTCCCCACTGGTCCAGGAGCTCCCTAAAGGCAGGGAGTAATGGGGATCCCCTCAGCTAACACAGCGCCTGAGAAATGGTGGTGCCATCAGTGTTTGTGGAGCAGCTGTCGAATGCTCACTGGTCTGGGCAAGAAAATTGGAAGGAAACCGAGCAGTGTCTGCACGACTTGCCTGCACCATGCATCTCCTTCCCTCCCCCCACCCCCCGCAACTGCTCAGCCCACTGGCCTCTGGAATCTGTTTCTGCCCCTCTATCAAAGTAGCTCTTACTCGTGTCACCAATGATGCAAATCACTAAACTCGCCCTGCTGTGTGTCAGTTTTCAGCTGCCTCAACCTCTAGGCAGAATCTACAGTTTCCCCTCTGTCTTTCTGGGCCAGTCTCACGCACAGGCACCCCCCCACCTCGACCACTCTGTCTTGGTGTCCTTTGGGCCCAGGCTCTCCAGGCTTCCCTCAGTGCTGCGTTCCTCCAGGCATGCCTGGCTGCCCTCTCCTGCTCTGGGCGCTCCTTCAGCCATGTCCCTTGCAGCTGCCCCCATGGCCTCAGCCACTCCGAGCCCTTTAGTAACTCCCTCATGTTGTGTCTACCCCGGTCCTCGGCGCAGAGCTTCCAGTCTGATTTCACCAGCGGCCCACTTGACAAATATACTTTGATGTCTCACTGGCGCCTCAAATTCTCTGTGGCCAACATGTTAACTCTTGTTCCTCCCCCTCAAACCTAATCTGCCTCCAGCGTTTTCCCATCTCCATAGACGACACAACCACCACTTGTTTCCCTCAGCTCCACAGCTTTGCCAATAGTTAGTCTCCCAAATATATTTTTTAAATTTTTTAAAATTTATTTTGTTGTAAAGGAACATTTGACACGGGATCTACCTTCTTAAATTTTCAAGTGCACAATATGGTATTGTTAACTAAAGGCACAGTGTTGTACATCAGATCACCAGGATGTCTTCATCTTGAATAACTGAGTCTTTATGCTCATTGATTCCATAGCTCACTGCCCAGCCCACTGCCTCCAGCCTCTGACAACCAACTTTCTACTCTCTTTCTATGAGTTTGACAATTTTAGATACTTCATATAAGTGGAATCATACAGTATTTGTCAGAAGGACAAATCTTTCTTGAGCATCTTTCTTAGTCCACCCATTTCTCTTGGCTGCCACCCAATCCAGATGCCATCCTCTCTTGCTAGGATTCTTGCAGGAGCCTCCAAACAGTTCTCACCTCACCCAACCTCACCCACCTGCACCCCCATTCACTCTACACAAGCAGAGAAATCTTTCCAAACACAAACCATTCCCTTGCTGAAACCCTCTGTTTCCGCATTACTCTCAGGATAAAACTGAGCATCCCTAGTGTGGTTCCCTCACCTCATCAGCAGGGTTCCTAGTTGCAACTCCAGCTTCCTGCAGGTCAACTACACCAGCTTTAGTGGAAGGGGTGCTTCTCCCTTCCTGCATCACTTACACAAACTCCTACATGTAACTCCTCATGTCCTTTGGAGCTCAGTTCAAATATCCCTTCATGCCAGACACCTGCCGTACATCCGCATACACATTCATGTGACACCATGTGCTTCTTCTTCCTAAATTCACTATGATTGTGATTAAAGCCGTAACTATATTAGGATCTGTTTCCACTGCCAGAATGCAAACTACAATGCAAACTTCCATGTGCATATTGTCCTCACTGTGTCCCCAGTGCCTAGAAACAGCCTAGCACATTCAGGACTCAGCCAGTACTTCTGCAGTTAATGCTTGAGGAGCT
This sequence comes from Tursiops truncatus, assembly GCF_011762595.2. Lineage (NCBI taxonomy): Eukaryota > Metazoa > Chordata > Mammalia > Artiodactyla > Delphinidae > Tursiops > Tursiops truncatus. The sequence goes on from NC_047035.1 coordinate 124,990,517, forward strand.
TTGCTTATTCAGAGGCAGCTTCTCTGTGTTGAAAGCAAAGGTCTTGGAGTCAGACACACACGGCTCAGCCTCTCGCCAGCTCTGGGACCCTGAGACTCAGTTTCCTCATTGGTAAAGAGGGATGACTGTGTGGGGGATCTGGCCTGGAGTCTGAGTTCAGCGAATTTCAGCAGCTATGGTGCAAGGCCAGAGCAACAAAAAATCTCTATTCTTGCCTCCTGAAGGAGACATTTTTCTCACTGAACACAGAACGGAGGCTGTATTAAGTAGTTTCCTAGGGTTACGATAACAAAGTACCACAGGCTGGGGGCTTAAGCAACAGAAATGCACTGTCTCACGGTTCAGGAGGCTGGAAGTCTAAGACCAAGGTGTCAGCAGCATTGGTTCCTTCTGACTGACCAGGAGGGAAGGTCTGTTCCAGGCCTCTTCCACAGGTTCTGGTGGTTTGTGGCAATCTTTGCATTCCTTAGCTTGTAGAGGCATCACCCCCATCTCTGCCTCCATCCTCATATAGCATTCTCCCTGTGGGTACGAGTGTATCCAAATTTCCCCTTTTTATAAAGACACTAGTTATTAGGGGCCTTTCCTACTCCAGTATAATGGCATCTTAACTAATTACATGTGCAACCATCCTATTTCCAAATCAAGTCACATTGTAAGGTACTAGGGGTTATGACATCAGCTTCAGTTTGGGAGGGATACAGTCCAAACCATAATAGAACCTGTCCACCGGGTCTGAAGAGGAGCCCCCGCTGCCCTGGATGGGGTGACTTGGTGTGGGTGGGGTCCTCTGTGCTTGGTGGCTCTCAGGCAGGCTGGGCTACCCGCAAGGTGTGGCAGGTACGAGGCTGCGTAGCCAGCATGATGTGCCCTCAGACTGCCTGGGCTTGGAATATCCCTTCGGAATGAAGGGGATTTCTCTCACCTCCAGGGCAGGCAGGTAGCCCCACTATGTCTCTGGTGAGGGCTTGAGAAAGGGCTTCTCCAGCGCTCTCCTGAGACCCCTTGCCCAGGGGCCTCACTGGTGGGTTCCCCCTGACTGCAGGAGGCCTTGGCCCCCACAGCTTCTTGCCTCGCAGAGGAGGGAGCCCGCCCTCCCCTCCCCTTTCACCCCATTACCAAGAACTGAGGCAAGCTGGAGCCTCCCCAGAACTTGCAGACTGAATGGGAGTGAGCAAGCATTGCTGGGCCTCGGCTCTGTCCCCGAGACTGCTAGGTGGGCTTCATGGGAAGGGCTTCTCCGCCCACAGGGGTCCCCAGGGTGCGCCCACCACAGCTACACTTGGCTGTCCAGACCCCACAGTCTGTGTGACCCTCAGCAGCTGGAAGGCATGGCAGGCCTTTTGCACTCAGCGTTTTGTCTACTTTAAAGGTGGCAGAGGGATTCCCACTGAAGCTACCCCCTGAGGCTGTGTGGTCACCATCATGATTTCCCCCTCACCCCCTCTCCCTCTCACACACCCCAGCTCCTCAGTTTTAAGATGGGACCTAAAGCTGGTGAGCGACAGCCCAAGCACATAGTAGGTGCTTGATAAATATTTCCCTGATGCTTCCCATGCGCTCCACCGGCATTTCCAGCTTCTAAGTGGAACTATCTTTAGCCAAGCTCTCTCCCAACTCCTCCTCGTTGTCCCCTGCCAGGCAGGGCACCAGCACCACAGCTGTCCAGTTGCCTCAGCTAGAAGCCCTCTCATTAAAGGCCTCCAGCATCTGTCTCCGTTTCCCTCAAGCCCAGCCTCATCTCTCCACCCACACAACCTCCCATCAGGCCCACACTTGTCTTGCTTCCAGCTTGATGACTGTCTTCTCCCTGGGCTCCACTCTCGTGGTCTCCTTCCATCCTATCCATCTGCCCCTCTGCCTCCAGAGCCCCAGGACAGCTTGGGACCCTGCATCCAACTCTGTACCATCTGGATGTACACAGTCTGTCCTCCACTTATCTGGTCATCGTCCCCTGCCAGCTTCCCCACGTCACCCTCTGCCTCAGCCACTCCAACCCACACACTGTGAGAACCAACTCCAACATCACCTGTGACTCAGCCCTGATCATGCCACTCCTTCATCCTTCCTCCCAAGACAGGTTGGACACACGTCCACTGTGGTGTTTGTCCCTCCATATTGTGATCCTCTGTCAGTTAGTCACTCTCTCCCATAAGAGTCCCAAAGTGCACAAAACCACAAGGCAGCATCACAAAAAAGGTAGGTTGTCTGGCTCCAAGCCAAAGATTCTGATTGTGGGGCCCAGGAATGTGCATTTTAGCAACACACCAGGTGGTCTTGTTACGGGTGGTCCTTGGGTACCACACTGAGACCTGCTGCTCCTGTGAGTTACAGCCTGGGGGGTCTGGTCTTGTTCATGGGTGAGTGTCCCCAGCTCCAGCTCAGTGCCCATCACAGGAGAGCCCTAGTGGGGGCCTTGGCTCACATCGTGGCTGCCCCCTTCCACCAGCTCAGGGACTATGCCAAGCTCCTCAGCCTCTCTGAGGCTGGCTCTGGGCTTCCTCTGGAAAAAGGAGGATACTAGGCCTGGCTCACAGAGCTGTGAGGAGAACTGGAGGACAAACAAACCTCAGCACGGCTTTGAACCCAATACACCATCCTTGAACAAGGCTGAACCTATGGCAACCTGTACGTCATAAGATTTCCCAGAAGTGCTGAGGCCTCACTCCAGCCCTATCAGGGGATATCTATTGCAAAGAAGTAGATGGAAATTCTACTGGGAGGAAATATCTCCTCCCTTCTTTGGAATCAATAGAGTTTAAATCCTGTCCTGAGTTTGCCTAGGTCTCTTGTCAAGTTTTAGGAGGGTGGATATTAATGCACAGAGATGAAGGCACCAGCATTTCCCAAGAAGACAAAAGGTGAGAGTGTTTCCAGCATGCTGTATGATGGAGATGGGCCCTGATGTGAGAACCACAGGGTGCAGCAGTGGCCCTGGGCCTGACATGCTGACCAACGGAAGTGCAGGTGGCGAAGGGCCAGGGCCTGCCTGGAATTCAGCACCCTTGTCCAGTTGGGTTTGACCCTGCACCCACCTCTGGGCTCTGTCTCACCCTCACAGTAAGTCATTCATTCATGCAGCAAATATTTATTGAGTGCCTGCTGCATGCTAGCACTGTGCTAGACCTGGAGATACAGAGGTGATAAGATAATCCTCTCCACAAAAGGATTTACAATATTGGGTGGGGGACAGATAAGCAAGCAGGAGCAAGGCAAGATGGTAATGCTGGGATAAAAGTAAATAGAAAGTTCTGGAGAGAGAAGGACTACAAAGATGGAGTCTGGCCTTTACCTGTGAATTGGGATAGAAGAGGCCAATGCCTCCTGTATCAGAATCAAGGCCTGTCTGGGCACCACATGCTGTCCTACTTCTCCCAGTGTAGCCCATGACCTCTGTAACCTCACCCACTGACCCCTGAGTCCACAGGCCTGCAGGGGTGCTGGGGCTGGCCAGAAGGACCAAGCAGAGAGGGCAGAAAGAACCCGGAGGAGCAGGCTTGTCGAGAATCTGAGATGGGAACCCTGCCACCCAGACACAGATTCCCTGTGCTAATTCTTGTAGTGCCTAACTATTTGGGGCTGAGTCTTCTGGGATTCTTGTGAGCCCTTTGTAGTCTTATTTAAGGAAACATTTTACATGAACCAGTTTTGTTCATTTGTTTATTCAAAAAAGTATTTACTAAGCATAGACCAGGTGCCAGGTGTAATGCTAGATGCTTGAGTTATATCAGAGAACAATTTTAACAAAGACCCATGTTTTCATGGAGTGTGTGTTCTAGAAGGGGAAAACAGACAATAAACAATAAGCATAACAAATAGGTCAATTATATAGTATGTAAAAAGTTGTAGGTGCAGGAAGAAGAAAGCAGAATAGAGTGAGGGAATTGGGGGTCTCGCGAGTATGGGAGCAAATTGCAACATTAAATAGGGTATAGGCTGGTCAGGTGAGGCCTTGCTGAGCAGGTGAAATGAGAAGGCTTTGAGAAGGTGAAGGAGACACTGTCAGGGTATCTGAGGGAAGAGTGCTCCTGGCAGAAGGCACAGCAAGTGCAAAACCCTATGTGGGAGTGCTCCTGGAATGTTTGAGGATCAGCAAGGTGACCGGGGCCTGGAGCAGAGTGAGGGAAAGGCAGAGCTGTGGGAAAGGAGACAGGAGAGGTGAGGGGCCTGAGGCTGGGGGCAGCCACTGGAAGAAGTGAGCCGAAGAATGTCAGCATCTGAGTTTCACTCTAAAATGATCACTCTGACTGTTATTTGAGACTTGATGGGGAGTAGAACAGGAAGACTAGTTTGGATGCTATCGCATACTTCAGATGTGAATCAATGATGCTCTGACAAATGTGGGAGCAGGAAACCTGCTGAGCATTGGGCAGTTCTGGATCTATCTTTCAGGAAGACCAACAAGGTTTCCTGACAGATTGGATGTGGGCTGTGATAGAAGAGAAAGGTTGAGTTTGAGTGGGTTTCTGTTGCTTGCAGCCTAAAGAGGTGAGTCCTGAAACTGGTCCCCTTTGCTTTCACCAGAACTCTCAAGGTGGGCTTTCTCAAGCCCACCTTTCCACTGGGCTCAAGACCTGGCAAGACACTGGCTCAGAAACCACCCATTGCCCTGTGAGGAATTAGAGGTGATGACTAAGCCAAGGGATTGAGTGAGCTGGGCTGTGTTTACACATAGAAGCCTGAAGTCAGAAAGAACAAAGGGTGTGAATGAGAAATACAGGAAATAGACCCAGGAGCTTATTAGGATTCAGCACATTTTCCCACACACTGTCAGCAACTGTAAGGCCATTCTTCAACTCTGTGGCTGAAACTTCTCAGTAAAGGCATCAGACCACACACATCATTCCTTTTACCACAACTCTGCTGGTCTTGTGGAAACAGTTGATGCTCACCTACCTACTATCCATGAGCTCCCCTACATTTCCCAGCCTCCCTTACTATTAGGTCAGGTCACATGACTAACTCTGGCCAATGGACTGTTAGCACAGGTGATATGATTTCCTCCCAGGATAAGCAATAAGAGGCAGTATGTGTCCTCCATCCCTCTCTTCCCCTGCTCCAGTGACCTGGGAAAAAACGGAGGCAGCCTGGTTCCCTGAGTCACTAGGTGGAAAGAACTACTACCAGACTTCATTGGACCTTATGTGAGCAAGAAATAAACTTCTGTTTATTACAGGGTTAATTTATTGTGACCGCATGGCATAGCTTTCTCTGATGAATACCACTGACCAAAGACTTTGGAACCAATTTAAACAATAACAAGATTAGTAATATTCCCAAACTACCTCATAGTTTAAAAGAACTTTTGCTTACTTTCATTTGATACTCACCTATTCCATGAACTTGGTAGTTCCCTTTGAACACCTTCAATGGACACCTTCTGACCAGTTGAAAAAAAGCAACCATAGAGAAATCAGTGGCTTTCCTCTGTAGAAAATAAAGTGGAAAAGAAGACTTCTTTACCACACTATCAAAAATTAACATATACATAGGAACAAAGTTACCAGGAGAAAAGCAGGATTTGTTAAGAAAGCTATGAACTCTACTGAGGGAAACAAGATAAAATTTTAATAAATGGAGAAAGATATTTAGTTTTTTATTAGAAAGATCAACATTGTAAAGATGAAAACTCTTCCCAAATCAGCTTGTAAGTGTTATGTACTTCCAATCAAAATACCAAGATGACTGTTTGAGAGACTTGAGAGCATTAATATAAAGTTCCTCCTGGAGAATGAAAAGGTAAGAGAGGAGAAAATTTGGCGGGAAAAGTACAAATGCACGAGTAGATAATAAAAGCCTATCTTCAAGCCATAATCATTGAGAAAGCATGGTACTGGTGGAGAAATAAACATATCAATGAAATATAATAAAAAGCCCCCAAGGAAACCCAGGTATTTCAGTAATAGAAGATAAACTCCAAAGACATAAGTGACAAGAGTTTAATTATTTTCAAATCCCCAAACTCTGAAGTACTGCACACATTCCCAGGGTAACAGTACTCACCATGACAAAGATGCTCACTGGAAGGGCCTGAGATGGAAAGGGAATCATTTAGAATGTGCATGTGTGTGTGTGTGTGTGTGTGTGTGTGTGTGTGTGACTTTGAAAAATTGTCCCTGTATGTACATACGTAGTAAAGTGATGAGAAAATGCAAGAGAATAATAAGCAATTCAAGACATCCCTTACTTCTTCAAGAGAAGGAAGAGAATGAGGTCAGAATGACCTTCAAAGGGCCTCCAAAGATTTGGTGATGTTCTATTTATTAAGTTGAGTGTTGGGTAGATGCGGGTTTATTATATTATTTTTTATTCCTTAGATAGACATTATACTTATTTTTTGTATGTATAAAAAAGTTCTTAATACCTTTTAAAGCCCCTGAGGTATATTGATATCCCTCTCAGGAAGGTGTATCTACCCCATCTCTAGTTATGAATCACTGAAATAAGAAATGATTAATAAAACAAAATTTGAAGAATGGAAGAATTATAAGTAGTATACGTGACTCACCATATTTTGAAAAAAAATGGTGGTGAGGAAGATGAGGTCCAAATGCTTCCATGAAAGCAAGTGAGGAAATAAATTTTAGTGCCATCCCTTTCTTTCCCCAGGAACTCTCCCTCCCAACCCCACCATACAAAACGTCATTGACTTCCTACACTTCAGCAATAACCTTTATAATTATAATAGAGGGGAAATTCCATTTAAAAGAACATGAAATAATATTTTTTAAACCCCCATAGGAAAAAAATTATAAATTCTATGTGAAAAAAATATATTTATTAAAGAACATTTTTAAAAGCCTGAATAACTCCATAATTTTCATTGGAAATGCTCAATTTTATAAAGTTTCCCTGAAATGATACACAAACTGAAAAAAATCCCAACCAAAATCCTAAAGGAGTCCTTGAAATTTGCAAAATGATTCTGTTTTAAAAATATCTGATAGTATAGCCATAAGTGTTTAAAAAATAAGAAAAAGGAAAAGTCTGATATACTAGATATCAAAATAGTCTATAAAGTTAGAGTAATTAAAATATTATGGTACTGGTACCAGAATAGACAAGTAGATGGATGGAAAAGAACAGCAAGTCTTGGAACAGACTCATGATTATTTAGGAATGTAGTACATGATGGAGGTGTCATTTTAAACCAACAGAGACAGACTAGAATGTTCTAGTCCCATAAATGAAGATAGGATGACTAATTAGTATTAAAATAAATTACATAGATCCTTAATATATCACTATTTACAAAAATAGAATCCAACTGGATTAATGAATCAAATGCCAAAAAATAAAATCATAAAAGTATTAAAATATATATATGGACATATCTTCAAATTTGATATGCAAAAAGTTTTTCTAAGTGTGATCCCAAATCCATTAGCCATAAAAGAAAACACTAACAGATTTAACTACTATCTATAATTTTTAAAACTTCTGTACATTAATGACATCATTTGTAAAGCTTATTGATGAGAGAAAATTAGGGGAAAAATACTTGTCATATGTATAAAAAACAGTGTTTAACTTACAAATTATATAAATTTCTAAAAATTTATAAAAGAAAAAGGAACATCCTAGTAAAAATAAATAGGCAAAATATATTTAAAAACAATCCACAGAAGAACTACAAATGTTAGTTAAGTCATGAAGTATTGCACATGGAAATGCAAATTCTAACAAGAGGACATTTTAAACTCTATCAGAATGGCAAAAATTTTTTTAAGATTGATAATGTGGGTTAGAGTGTGGGAGAAAGAGATCCATCACACGCTTTTGGTGGGATTGTGGAACATGGACTCTGTTGTGGAGGGCATTCAGTGGTGCCTGTCAATGGGCCACTCTCTGGACAAACAATCTCACAGTTAAGAATATAACTGACCTGGGCTCCCCTGGTGGCGCAGTGGTTGAGAGTCCGCCTGCCGGTGCAGGGGACATGCGTTCGTGCCCTGGTCCGGGAGGATCCCACATGCCGCGGAGCGGCTGGGCCCGTGAGCCATGGCCGCTGAGCCTGCACGTCCGGAGCCTGTGCTCCGCAGCGGGAGAGGCCGCAGCAGTGACAGGCCCGCATACCGCAAAAAAAAAAAAAAAAAAAAAAAAAAGAATATAACTGACCTAAATCTTTATGCCATGCACAGGGCCATGCATTCAGGAACATTCTCTACAGCATTGTTGGTAATAGCTAAAATTGGAGAAATTTAAACATGTCAGGATGGGGCTTGCAAAGTAAATGATGGTATATTCCTACTATGAAATATCATGCAGCCTTTCTCAAAAAGGAGGTGGTTCTAGATGTCCAGAAGTGGAAAGAGACCAAAGATCTATTCTTAAATGCAAGACATAGAGCCTCAAAACAACACCTTTATTATGACCCTTTTGTGCAAGTGCAAAAAAAATGTATTATAAAACAAAAAATTTAAATGGTCCTCACAAAACTATTTATATTACTCTAGCAAGAAAAATGAGATTGGAGGTGAGGTGGAGATATTGGATTTGAAATGAAGAACATTTACTTTTTTTTTTTAATTGGGTATAGTTGCTTTACAATGTTGTGTTAGTTTCTGCTGTACAACGAAGTAAATCAGCTATATGTATACATATATTGCCTTCCTCTTGGACCTCCCTCACCCCCCCCCATCCCACCCATTGAGGTCACCACAGAGCACCGAGCTGAGCTCACTGCTCTATATAACAGGTTCAGCTATCTGTTTTACACGTGGTAGTGTATATATGTCAATCCTAATCTCCCAGTTCATCCCACCCCCCTTTCCCCCCTACATGTCCACACATCTCTTCTCTATGTCTGTGTCTCTAATCCTGCCCTGGAAATAGGTTCATCTGTACCATTTTTCTAGATTCAGTATATATGTGTTAACATACACTATTTGTTTTTCTGACTTACTTCACTCTGTATGACAGACTCTAGCTCCACCCACGTCTTTACAAATGACCCAATTTCGTTCCTTTTTATGACTGAGTAATATTCCATTATATATATATATGTACCACATCTTCTTTATCCATTCATCTGTTGATGGACATTTAGGTTGCTTCCATGCCTTGGTTACTGTATATAAAAGACACATGGACCCCAATGTTCATTAGTTTTAATAATCTATACTTTTCAGACTCACAGATGTAGAGAACAAACTAGTGATTACCAGTAGGGAGAGGGAAGGGGGGAGGGGCAATGTAGGGGTAGAAAATTAAGAAGTAAACTATTAGTTATAAAATAAGCTACAAATATATATTGTATAACAGGGGAATATAGCTAATATTTTATAGTAACTATAAATGGAGTATAACCTCTAAAATTTGTGAATCACTATATTTTACACCTGTAACTTATATACTATTGTACATTAACTATACTTCAATAAAAAAAACTCCATAAGATACTCATCCATAAAAACTAATTGCCCAGAGTTATTTAAAGTATAATTATTTAACAATAAATTGTTATATTGACTAACAAAACGTTTTTGTTGAATGTACACACAAGTGAATGAATAAAGCAACAAGTAAATATTTTTTACAATCTATACTTCTTTTGAATTTGATATTTTAAAAGGATTTTTTTAAAACAATAAGTACAGAATTATTCCATTCTAGTTTTTAAAAGACAAGTACTTAAATACACATATAGTGGCCCTCACTTTGCATGGTAGTGTGGACCAAAAACTGACTGTGCTATCTGAAAGCATGCAAAGAGATCTTAATAATCAATGGAGAGGGTACACTCTAAAATTCCTCTGGGGAAGGAACTGGGACTGGGTCTTGAAGAGGGACATACACATTTTTCTCAATATACTTCTGTGTTATTGAATACTTGACAATGATCCTTGGAATTTTAAAAAGAAGTAAGACATGCAGAAAAAGAGAAAGTCATCTGACAAAAATACCATTGTTTTTCTAAAAAGATATTAAAAACACATTTAAATAAAAATACTTCATTAGATTTTTATTTAATTATCTTTATTAGATTTTTGAAATTATGAAGTAATACATGTCTATAATAAGTGAAACAATGCAAAGACAATAAAAATGTTAATATTTATGGACTTTATTTTGTTTCATTTGTTTCTGATTTATGTGATTATTTTTATGCCAATTGTTAAAGCTGTTTTAAAGTGAGTTGTAAAAATCTGGGGAGGCAAACCACTCCCCTGCCACCATTCTCTTATAAAGTGTTCTGAGTTATTCTCAGACTTTATTCTTTCATATTACCCCAACATATAAATATTTGTTCAACCCCAATGTATAACATTGGAATTCCATTTAGAACTATATTTTATTTTTGTTTTTATACAAATTGGTGTTTATATCTAGGAACACAGTATGTCTCTCCATCATTGTTTTGCTTTATTTAATAAAGTTATATAATTTTCTTCAATAGGTGTTATATCCTTTTTGCTAGATTTATTTCTATGAATATTGTTGAATTTTTGTCACAAACATGAATAGGATCTTTCTATTTTCATTTCTAACTAAATTTTATTAATATGAAGAAAGGCTACTGATTTTTATGTATTTACCTTGTATCCAGCAAGTTCACTTAATTTTCTTACCAATACTATTTTTTTAGTCTCTTGAGTTTTCAAGATGTCCAATCAATTACAACTGCATATAAAGTTAATTTCACCTTTATTACTAATATTTATATTTTTAATTAATTTTTATTTTTTATCTTAGTAATAAAAGCATATATTTAAAAACCATATAATACTAGAAGACTTAAAATTTAAAAGCAGCAGTTTCTTGCCACACTCTTGTTTCCATATCCTCAGACAAAGCCACTTTTATCTCTTTTAGCTATTTTTTCTGACTTTTTCACAGTGCCATATTTCTAAATGACATGCTTATACTAGTATCTTTTTATTTTTTAGGTTTAGATACTACCTATTCACTTCCCCAAATGGAAAACAAGAATTTAAGTCTCTTACACCACCCCTCACCCACATATATATTCCACATCTCTTAATATAGTTTTTTCACAATAAACCAATTTTCCATATTCATAAAGTCATGGCTTTGTAAATATTATCTATAGATGAACCATGCACCCAATGACTATGACCATCTTTCCTTTACTTACAGCTTTTCTTTTTCTTCTTTTTTTCTTTTTTTTTGTGGTATGTGGGCCTCTCACTGTTGTGGCCTCTCCCGTTGTGGAGCAAGGCTCCGGACACACAGGCTCAACGGCCATGGCTCACAGGTCTAGCCACTCTGCAGCATGTGGGATCTTCCTGGACTGGGGCACGAACTTGTGTCCCCTGCATCGACAGCCAGACTCTCAACCACTGTGCCACCAGGGAAGCCCCACAGCTTTTCTTTTTCCCAGAGTTAATAATGGCTTTACTTTTCTGTTTGTTTCTTTGTTTTAGATGTGTGTATATGTATGTTGTCATTATTATTTTGTTTTGCTTAGTTATTCACTAACATCACTTCTGATACATTCTCCTCTCAAAACACTTAAACACATCCAATAATCTATCAGTTTTGTTTCTTTTTTGGATATCTTTTTCCTGTGGCTCTCTATCTTCCTGCTCCAAATGAAACTGGCTGTGGTTAGCCAACAATGTGGCTGTAATCCTGGACTGTCATTCACATTAGCCATTCACAACACCCATTTGCCTTTCAACTGTGTTTCCTTTTCATTTATTTCTGGTTTTTCCTCATCTTTCTTTTCCCTGCTTTACTCTCTGTGGTAAATAGAAGGTAAATTGTGAGAAAGAGAAGGTCATTCTCACTTGCTTAAAATGTTTTCTAGTAAAGAGAGAAACATAAATTGTTAACCAAAAAAGGCAGATGAGAAGGAATTAGCTAAAAGAGAGAAACTGTGATCACCCGAGATAAGGAGATAATCTGTAGGAGAAAGTTTCCAGATATTACACATGAATGAGCTGGCTTTGGAAAGGGAAGTCTTCCCACAACCATCATCAGGGACAGCTGAAAGATAGACTCCATTTCTGGGAACTTGGCAGACAAGATTACTTGGCCAACTCTCCTGCTGAAAACAATTTAAAATGCTAGATAAAAATAGAAGAAATATCCAAAGGCTGGCTAAATATTAGATTTATTAGATTTGCCTTTTGACAGCCAAAAATGGCCAACTGATAATAATTCCATATGTTTCAATCTGGTAGTAAAGAATCTAGTAGTAAAGTAACAGGACAAAAATCTAAGGGAAAGAAGGATCCCTAGAATTGTAACAGCAGTACTGGAGCTGCTTTTGCTCCAAGGGCATTTGTTTTTGTTTATTTAGTTAGTTAGTTAGTTGAGGTAAAGTTGTTTTACAATGTTGTGTTAGTTTCTACTGTACAGCGAAGTGAAGTTATTCCCTGTACTATACAGCAGTTTCTTATTAATGATCTATTTTATACTTACTAGTGTATATATGTCAATCCCAATCTCCCAATTCATCCCATCACCACCCCCCTACTTTCCCCTCTTGGTGCCCATACGTTTGTTCTCTACATCTGTGTCTCTATTTCTGTCCAAGTGCATTTGTTGATCTAAGCAAACCTGAACTTTGATTGGCCTCTTGATGGTGGGGCAAAAGTCAAAAGTGTAATAGGAGAATCTCCCACAATATTCTATGAACCTGAAAAGCTATACTCTTAGAAAAAAAGATGAATCAGGGAACTAAATGAGAGTTGCTGAGACACTGAGCAGAATGGGAGGAGGGAATCCCCTAAAAATTTGTAATCATAAGTTGACCTTTATGGAGATTTGTAACCCAAGTTCACATTTCTAGAAGGGTCCCAAAGTAAGCTCAAATGTGAGTTTGGTTTAAAGTGGGCTTGGTGGGAGTCACCCCAGACAACTTGCAGAAACAAATGCAAATCCTGAAAGGAAGCATTTCGTCCCACAAATACTTTTTCAAGGAAAATGAGCAGCATGCAATAAAAAATAACCAAGCCCATAAGGAAAAAGGCACCATGGTGAGATCCAGCGGAAACAATAGACAGCAGAAACAGACCTACAAAAAAGTCCTGTATTAGAAACATAAGACATAGATTACAAAATAACTGTAATTTATGATGTTAAAAGATATTTAAAGCTTAAAAAATATCTGCAGAGAATAAGAATCTATAAAAAGTGACAGAAAATTTGAAATAGAACCAAATAGAACTTCTAGGAATAATTTTTAAAAGAATCATCAAAATTTAAAACTCTTATCTTTTCTTAACTTGTTTTTTATTTGGTAAAATATAACAAAACATGAAACTTACCATTTAAGTCATTTTTAAGTGTACAATTCAGTGGCATTAAATATATTCTTATTGCTGGGTAGCCATAACTACCATCCATCTCCTGAACATTTCCATCTTCCCAAACTGAAACTCTGTACCTTTAAATACTAACTCCCCGTTCCCTCCTCCCCAGCCCCTGGCAACCAACATTCTACTTTGTGTCTCTATGGATTTGAATACTCTAGGTACCTCATATGAGTGAAACCGTACAGTATTTTCCCTTTTGCGTATGGCTTAAATCACTTAGCATAATGTCTTCAAGGTTCACCCATGTCATAGTATCAACATTTCCTTCCTTTTAAAGAAGTTTATTGTGGTATATACACATAACATAAAGTTCACTATCTTAACCATTTTTAAGTGTACCATTCAGTGGTTTGAATAGATTGACATTCTTGCGAAGCCATCACCAACATCCATCCCAATAACTCTTTTCATCTTGTAAAACTGAAACTCATTAAACAATAACTCCCCATTCTCCCCTTTCCCCAGCTCCTGGCAACCACCATTCTACTTTCTGGCCCTATCAATTTAACTACTCTAAGTATCTTATATAAGTGGAACCATACAGTATTTGTCCTTCTGTGACTGGCTTATTTCACTTAGCATAATGTCCTCAAGATTCATACATGTTGTCACACATTGCAGAATTTCCTTCTTTTTCAAGGCTAGATAATATTCCGTTGTATATATATACCACATTTTGCTCATCATCTGTCTATGGACAGTTGGGTTGCTTCTACATTTGCGCTATTGTGAACAATGCTGCTATGAACATGGGTGTACAAATATCTCTTCAAGATCCAGTTTTCAATTCTTTTGGGTAAATATCCAGAAGTGGAATTACTGAATCATATGGTAATTCTATCTTTAAATCTTTGAGGAACCACCATTGTTTCCCACAGTAGCTATACCATTTTACATTCCCACTAATAGTGTACAAGTATTCCAATGTCATCATATCTTCACCAACATTTGTTGTTTTCTGTTCTTTTAAAAGTAGCCATCCTAATGGGTGTAAGGTGGTATCTCATTGTAGTTTTGATTTACATTTCCCTAATGATTAGTGATGTTGAGCATCTTTTAATGTGTATGTTGGTTATTTGTATATCTTCTTTGGAAATGTCTATTCAAGACCTTTGCCTATTTTTAAACTGGATTGTTTATTTTTTGTTTTGAATTTTAGGAGTTCTCTATATGTTCCAGATATAAATCAATTACCAGTTAGATATATGATTTGCAAATATTTTCTCCCATTCTGTGGGTTGCCTTTAGGCTGTGTTGATGGTGTCTTTTGATGCACAAAATTTTTAGTTTTCATAAAGTCCAATTTGTCTATTTTTCCTTTTGTTACCATGGATATGTTATCATATCCAAAAATTTGTTGCCAAATCCAATGTCATGAATCTTTTGTCCTATGTTTTCTTCTAAGAATTTTATTGTAGAGCTTACATCTAGGTCCTTGATCCATTTTGAGTTAATTTTTGTATATAGTTTTAAGGTAGGTATCCAACTTTATTCTTTTGCATGTGGATATCCAGTTTTCCCAGCACTGTTTTTTGAAAAGACTGTCATTTCCCCGTTAAATGACAGTCTTGGCACCCTTGTCAAAAAATCACTTGACCATATATACAAGTGTTTATTTATGGGGTTTCTATTCTATTCTATTGATCTTTATGAATGTCTTTATTCCAATACCACACTATTTTGATTACTGTAGTTTGGTAGTAATTTTTGAAATTGAGAAGTGTGAGTCCTCTGATTGTGTTCTTCTCAAAGATTGTTTTGGCTATTCAGGGGATGTGTTTCTATTTGTTTATGTATTCTTTAACTTTCAGCAGTATTTTGTAGTTTTCATTGTACAAGTGTTTTACATCCTTGGTTAAGCTAATTCCTAAGTATTTTGTTCTTTTTGATACTAATTGTAAATAAAATTGTTTTTGTAACTCCCTTTTCAGATTGTTCATTGTTCATGTATAGAAATGTTACTGATTTTGGTGTGTTGACTTTGCATCCTGCTACTTTGTCGAAGTCATTTATTAGTTCTAACAGTTTTTTTGGTAAAATCTTTAGGGTTTTCTACATATAAGATCATATCACCCACAAACATAGGTAATTTTACTTCTTTTCCAGTTTGGATTCCTTTTATTTCTTTATCTTGCCTAATTGCTCTGGCTAAAAGTTCCAGTACTATGTTAAATAGAGGTCATGAAAGCAAGCATTCTTGCCTTGTTCCTGATCTTAGAATAAAAGCTTTCAGTTTTTCACCAATTTAGTATGATGTTTGCTGTGGGTTTTTCATATATGGCTTTTATGATGTGGAGATAGTTTCCTTCTAGTCCTAGTTTTTTGAGTGTTTTTATAATGAAAGCATATTGAATTTTGTCAAATGCTTTTCCTACATCAATTGTGATATTACTTGAGCTTTTCTTTCATTCTGTTGGTGTGACATATTACATTGTCATTAATTTATGTTTAACCATCCTTGCATTCCCATTTGGAAGAATCCCACTTTGAACAAATCCCACTTGTTTGGTCATGGTGTGTAATCTTTTAATATGCTGCTGAATTCTGTTTGCTGTATTTTGTTGAGGATTTTTGCATCAATGTTCATAAGGGATATTGGTCTGTAGTTTTCTTTTCTTGTAGTGTCTTCGTTTGGCTTTGGTATCAAGGTAATGCTGGTCTCAGAATGAGTTAGGAAGTGTTCTCTCCTTTTCAATTTTTTGGGGGAAAGTTTGAGAAAAATTGGTATAGTTCTTTTCTATGTTTGGTAGAATTCACTAATGAAACCATCAAGTCACTGACTTTTCTTTGTTGGGAGATTTTTGGTTACTGATTCAGTACTCTTACTAGTTATATACCTAATCAGATTTTTCTATTTCTTCCTGATTTAGTGTTTGTATGTTTTGTGTTTCTAGGAATTTGCTCATTGCATTTAGATTATGCCAAATTTGTTGGCATGCAATTGTTCATAGTACTCTCTTCCAATCCTTTTTATTTCTATAGAATTGGTAGTAATGTCCCAACTTTCATTTCTGATTTTAGTAATTTGAGTTTTCTCTTTTTTCTTGATCCATCTATCTAAAGATTTGTCAGTTTTGTTGATTTTTTTCAAAGAGTCAACTTTTGGTTTCATTGTTTCCTCTATTGTTATCTATTTAATTTATATCTGTTCCAATTTTTATTATTTCCTTCATTCTGCTAGCTTTAGGTTTAATTTGTTCTTCTTTTTTAATTTCCTTAAGTTGTAAAGTTAAGTTGTGGATTTGAGATCTTTCTTTTTTAATGTAAATGTTTATATCTATAAACATTCCCATTAGGAACTTTCACGTTTGCCCATAAGTTTTAGTATGTTGTGTTTTCATTTTCATTCATCTTTAAGTATTTTCTAATTTCCCTTGAGATTTATTCTTTGATTCATTGGTTATTTAAAAATGTGTTGTTTAATTTCCAGAATTTTGTGAATTTTCCATTTTTCCTTTTGTTATTGTTTTCTAACATCATAAAATTGTGATTACAAAAGATACTTTGTATAATATCTATCTTTTAAAATCTATTGAGGCTTAATTTGTGGCCTAACACATGGTCTATCCTGGAATATGTCCAACGTGCACTTGAGAAGAATGTATATACTGTGTTTGTTGAGTAGAGTGTTCTACATGCCTGTTACATCTAATTGGGCTAATGTGCAGTTGATGTCACAAAATTACGTCTTTATATATGTTGCCCCAAAACACAAACTAATAATTATTTTAAATGCATAGGTCTTTTAAATTGTGTGGAAAACAAGATTTATAGTTCTAAACAAAAGTTACAGTAGTACTAGCTTTTTTACACTAGTAATAGTTTTATTCTTTAAATGTACTAGTCTCTTAAATCATGTAGAAAACAAAAGGTTCAGTTAAAAACCATTTTTACAATAATATTTGCTTTTATAATTGCCCCTGTATTTACCTTTATTGAGATCTTTATTTCTCCATACTGCTCAAGTTCCATTGTCTCATCTTCAAGGTTGTGGATTCTCTTTTTATTTTTTTTAATAAATTTATTTGTTTATTTATATTGTTTTTGCCTGTGTTGGGTCTTCATTGCTGTGCATGGGCTTTCTTTAGTTGCGGTGAGCGGTGGCTTCTCTTGTTGTGGAGCACGGGCTCTAGGCACATAAGCTTCGGTAGTTGTGGCACACGAGCTTCGGTAGTTGTGACACATGAGCTTCAGTAGTTGTGGCTCATGGGCTCTAGAGTGCAGGCTCAGTAGTTGTGGCAGATAGGCTTAGTTGCTCTGCGGCATGTGGGATCTTCCCGGACCAGGACTCAAACCCTGGTCCCTTAGTCTCTGTTCACTTTTCTTCTATCTTTATTCTTCTGTTCCTCAGATTCAATAATTTCCATTGTCTCATCTGCAAGGTTGTGGATTCTCTCTTTATTTTTTAAATAAATTTATTTGTTTATTTATATTGTTTTTGCCCATGTTGGGTCTTCATTGCTGCGCGTGGGCTTTCTTTAGTTGCAGTGAACGGTGGCTTCTCTTGTTGTGGAGCACGGCCTCTAGGCACACAAGCTTCGGTAGTTGTGGCACGTGAGCTTCAGTAGTTGTGACTCACGGGCTCTAGAGTGCAGGCTCAGTAGTTGTGGTTGATAGGCTTAGTTGCTCTGCAGTATGGGGGATCTTCCCGGACCAGGGCTCAAATCCATGACCCCTGCATTGGCAGGCAGATTCTTAACCACTATGCCACCAGGGAAGCCCTGTGGATTCTTTCTTTTGACTACTCAATCTGGCTTTGAATCTCTAGTGAATTTTTCATTTCAGTTATTGTAATTTTCAGCTCCAGAATTTGGTCTATTTTTAGGTTTTCTATCTCTTGAGCATTTCTTAACTCTTTATTGATATATACATTTTGTTCACACATCATTTTCTTCACTTTCTCCACATCTTCCTTTAGCTCTTGGAGCATCTTTAAGATGGCTGTTTTAAAGTTTTTGACTACTATATCTGCCATTAAGTCTTTCTCAGGGACAGAGTCTGATGAATTATTTTTTCCTTTGAATGGGTCATACTTTTTTGTTTCTTTGTGTACCTTATAATTTTTTGTTGAACAATGGATATTTGAATCTAATAATGTGGGAACTCTGGAAAGTAGAATCTCCCCCTTCCCCAGGGTTTGCTGCTTTTTGTTACTGTTTTTGTTTATTTGTTCATTTTTTAAATTGTTGTAGGCCATAGCTGTGTAGAAGATCAGGCTGAATTGTACACTTAAGGTCTTCTCAGGTCTTTTCTGAGCCTTTCCCTAATGCCTGGTCACTTCTAAATTTTCCCTGTAAGTGCAGCTGTTTTTTGAGTGTCCTACTCTTTAATGTCTGATTCCCAAAAGGGGGCAAAAGAAAAAAATAAACTGGAGAAAAAAGAGATGGCAGCCTTTTAAATCCCCTGGAAGTCACTTTGGCCAGAGGAGAAAGAGCTCCCAACAGTGGGAAGAGGTGCAAAAACAATGGCTGCATGCCTCTTTGACTGCATCTCTGTGATCAAAAGCAACAATCAATGATCACATTTGGAGTACAGATCCTGATACTTGGAGGACAGGAGAACAAAGTCCTTTTTGCCCTCCCTGCCTCCTCCAAGAAGTGTGCAGGCTGTTCCAGGAACTCAGACACACTGCCTGACACATGGCTGGGGGTGGGTGATGGGTAAGCAGCTGCTGTGCTAAGAGCTGAAATTGACCAAAATTAACCACAATTTATGATCTAAGTCTTCCCCTGGAAGTTGTAAGCCTTCAACAGATTCCAGAGTTCCAAAACTGTATGCCAGACAGATTCTGCAGCACAATTGTTAGTAAAGAGATAGATTTCTGGCATTTCCTACTACACCATCTTCACAGAGTTCTCCTCTAAACTCAGATCTTTTAACAAAAGGTTAGAAAAAGCTAAAGAAAGAATTTGAGAACTGGAAGTTAAGTTAGTAGATATTATCCAGAATGAAACACAGAGACACATTTAAAAATGGAAAATATGAAAGAGAGATTAAGAGATATGGAAGATAGAGTTAGTAGATAAACACGCATTTAGGTAGAGTCAGAGTAAAGGAGAGATAGAACAAGGCAAAGTCAGTATTTGAAAAGATAATGGCCAGCAATTTTCAGAACTGATGAAAGTATGGAATATATCCCTGGGTGGTATTCCTCAATAAATACATAGCAAAATTTGCTCTGTTATCATATTGTGGTGGGTGTTGGTAGGACTTGGGAAATTTTTAAATTTTATTAAATCAGGATCACTTCACCCCATCCCCTGAGTTAAAATCCAGTATCGGTGTGATAACACACTGCAAAATCAGCCCCCACCCTTCATGGGAAGTAATGATTTACAGCCTAGCTGAAATAGAGCAGAGTAGGCTCTTTAGAGCACTGATCTCAGGTTAGGATTCCTTTGAATTCTCCCCAAAGAGCCATGAAGTTTCACTTTTTAAAATCAGTATTATTGGTGAAAAAAAGCATAACTTCCTCAGAGGAGGACAAAGAAAATCCCATAAGGTTCTACATCAGCAATCAAGACCAAGGCGCCAGAAAAATGTTACATGCTCTGTCTTGTCATGAGTTACAATCATTATTCTGGGAAATTTCTCAGAGGCTTGGTATTTTTCGTTATAAACAAAACTACATATCATTCTTGAAGCTGTCTGATAACTGGAATGCAAGCAATTGCAGCATCTTTTTCAGGCCAAAGTGTGATGCCCGGTGGTCCCAAGTGACAACAAGGGGTTTGGGTTTCACTTTTCACTCCCCAGTGGAACTTCCCCCTTTCAGGACACGTATCAAGACAGCTATCTCCTCAGACCTCTCCAATCTGTCCCAGGCATCTCATGCATGGATCTCAGAGGGCTTCTTCCTCTACCCCACAGAGCCTGCGATTTTCTCTGCCTGGCGATAAAGGGCTAAGTTTTCTGAGGACCCATTAGTGTGGACATGATATCCCTGTGATCACTGTATCAAGTGCACATGTCCTGGTACATCATGTTTCTTATTTGTAAATTAATTCTGGGGTGAAGTTTACAAGATAAAGTTTGATGACCTCTTGGATAAAGGGATGCAGGCTCAGAGATAGTTTAAATAGATCTGAATAAAACACAGAAGAAATAATCTTTGCCAGCCACCCCTTCGCCAGCCAACTTTCTTCTAGTTTCCCTCACACCCTTTCTTATTTTCCCTTCGTTAATAATATCAGAGTAGTGTATCTCTTTATTATATAGTCTTGATCCCTAGTACCCTGAGCACAGAGCTCCTGATTCCTCTGGAGGTGGATTAGAGATCATCCTTCACATCTGTCTTGTTATCACCCCTTCTGGTTGTGGTGTTAGACCCTTTCCCATGTGCATACAAGACTGACCACAGTAGGAAAGGCAGCAGGTGACTCACAGGTATTCTCAGCTATCTTGACAGTCTTCTCTCGTTTGAGTATGAGGTCTCCCCTTCCCCAATTTCTCCTCCATACCAGTTCCTCCCCTGTACTTCCCCCAACACTCTTCCTTGCCCATAAGCCTTCAGTGATTTCCCTTCTTCTTAAGGATCAAGACCAAGCTTGTTCCTCTGGCTTCCAAGGCCTTCTTTAGTCTGATACCAAATCTCACTCTGATTTCCAACTCTCATCTGCTCTAGTGGTTCTCAACCAGAGGTGCCCTAGAGGGTGTTTGGAAATGCATGGAAGCCTTTTGGCTGTCCCAAGGACGGGGGTGGCAACTGGCATTTGGTGGGCAGGGTCCAAGCATGCAAATTGCCCTCTGATGCCCAGGACGGTCCCACGCAGTTGTCCCATCCTGACGCCAGCAGTGCCCCTGTTGAGAAACATTGCTTGATTCTGACCAAACTTGTTTATTCTCCATCTATCAAACCAGTTATATGTGTTTGTCCCTGCTGTTACATCCTACCTGGAATTTACCTCCTTTCTTCTCTGCTTATCTGAGTTCTACCCATTTTCAAGAACTGCCCTTCTTAAATGTCCTCCTGAAGCCATCGTGCCCTCTGATGCCTCAAAGCCACCATCATCTATGACTGAGAGGCTGTCAGGCCACATGAAAGATAGGACCCTGGAGTAGCACAGACCTGAGTTTGAGTCTCATTCTGCTGCTCTACCCACATGGCCTGGGGAGAGTCACCCCAGGCCAAGTCTAGTTTCCGCATGTCTGAGGTAGAGGTGATAACAGCACCTCCTTAGAAGGTTTTGTGAGGATTAGATGCCACACAGTAGTAAAGTGCCCAACACCATCTGGCATGTGGTAGGAACTCCATTCATGCTACATATTTTTAATTCCTTTCAACACAATATATGTATTCAATAAACACCTGTGGAGTCACCATTCACCCCTAAGACTGTGAAGTTGAAGTGCTAGGTCCTGTCATTCTAGACAGAGACTGAGTAGGCAGACTCTTATTCAGCCACATAAAGTGTCTTAGCATGTGAGCCATTGAGAAAGGGCAAAGGAAGAGTCAGGATTCAGTACCTGCTGAATCCTGACTTTTCACTGAACGGGAGTGAGTCGCTGCCCCTCTGACACAGAATGCCACTGCCATGCTGCCTCCCCAGCTTCTCTTGGCTGCTCTTTCCTTGCTCTGGTTCTGCACTACAGACACCCCCAGTTACCTTTGAGTCCTCCCAGCTTGGCTTTGCTCTATGTCCCAAGAAACGTCATTGTCTCCTAGTCAAGAAGTGGCAGATATGGAGTCAGAGAACAGTTTCACTGCATTTATCCAACAACGTAGGGTGGCACAGATATCCAGGGAGTGTGCAAGGGCCTTGGCCAGGCCAGCCCAGGCTCCCTGGCCTGAGTCAGAAGCCCAAGTCCCCACAGACTGTGCATGAGCTCTTAGCAAGCACTCAAGGGCTAGCTGATGACAGCTCAGGATGTCACTGGCTCAGGATGACAGCTCAGGATGTTACCGGTGAAATTCCTGGTAAGGGAGGACCAAGAGTGTTATTGCAACTCAGGGAGCTCTATCCAATCCCTCCTTATGATTTTCTACTTCCAAAGTTAGCAACACCCCAAAAGTTTAAGAAGACCCATCAGGAGTATTCCAAAACTCCTATAGAAGTAGCTCAGCCACAAGGCACTGGATTTCCTATGCTCTGAAGACAAGGAAGTGGTCCCAACCAGATGTGGGTCAATGGACTGATGGAGCAGACAGCACCATCCTTTGTGGGGGGAGGAGTGAGGCCTGGGCCTGTGGCCTGGCTCTGGGCACCTCACACAGCTTCTCTGGGTGTCTGTCTTATCTGTTCCATGAGACCATTGGTCTCTAAAGGCTGTTTCTAATGATGATGATGATCCAATTAAACAACCTATAGAATTTTACCCAAAGGATTGATAAGTAGTTGCAATGATCTGTTGGTTGTTTATTTGGCTGCTGGCCCTTCCCACAGAAGACTTCTCACCCACCATCCACAAAGCCACCATGAGGACACCCAGCTCTCTCTGGTCACCCAGAGAGAGGGGCCTCCATCTGACCAGTTTATATGTTCCTGGTCAGGTTCTGCCTCTGACTCCAGTCATCTGTCAATTAACCCTTTGGACCACCCCTTCTTTGTGTCTCCACTGATTCTTCTCCCAGCACCGGGGCAGGACCAGTTTCATCAGGGCTCTGGGGGGATGAGTCAGATGGTACCTGTGACCCAAAGGCCAGAATCAAGAACTTTAATGACTTCCACTGCCCACACTCCACTGGGTAGTGGCTGGTGTCCAGCCAGAACAGACAAGTGAGAAGTGACAAGCACCAGTTTGTGCTCCTGTTCTTGGAGAGAAGGCTCTGTGGCTGCCCCTGGTGGCACTGGGGATGGAGACATTTGTTGTACGGCACACGTTTGTAGATGCCTCTCTCAATACAAGGTCCCGGAAGAACCACGATCATTTGTACTCCCGGGAATGACATCCAAAAGAGAAAGGCTGAGCAGAATTCCCTGGCCAAGGACTAACACAGCCTCCCTCCCTAGGAGCTGGGGAAGCCCTGCCTTCAACGTGGAGAAAAAACAATCCTTCTCAAAGCCATCTCCAGCCTCACATCCAAGTGTGTTCATGTCAGGGGCCAGCTGGACACAACCTGTAGGCCTTCATGCTTCTGGCCTCTTCAACTTAGAGGTTTTACTACAGAAAAAAAAAAACCTTAATAAACTGGAGCATAATCAGAACTCTAAATTCATCAGGTTATTTTGGAAAGACTGTCTTGTAACAGAAAAAGAAATCACAATAACACAAACTCACATCAAGGATATAATTAGAGCACAGCAACACCAACAATCACAAACCAAAATGGTCCTAGCTCTTGTCACCAGCTGGGAGGCAAACTTAGGATGGTGGCCCTAAACCCATCAAAGCCCAAAGGAACCACCCTAACCATCTGAAGAGAGAATTAATTCCAGAGACTCTTGCTGGTTTCTACAGCAGAGACCAAATACATGCATTTCAGACTGTTGAGAATGAAGCAAACGGAAACTTTTCTCTCATTAATCCTCAGTGAATTAAACAATTTTGTTAACCGATTCTTGAGTGTCTCGGGCCCCTTGAATATTGTGCTGAAATGACATTGGTGAGATATGCAGAGTATTCACACCCTGCATCTTGACAAAATCAGATACCTCAAATCTTTTTGGAAATGAGATAGAGAATAAAGTATAAAAATCCACAAAACAATGTGGAAAGAAAAGGGGACATTGTGATAAGCTACTCTTTTGTAGCCCTTTGGAGCCCTGGAAAGGTTAAGAGTGTTCTCAGAGTTGTGGCATTGGCTACCCTCCAAAATTTGAGAGGCACCTCAAGGCATTTGGAAGAAAGCACCATTTGGCCAGGAAAAGTGGTACCAAGGGAGGTTTTTGGTCCAGGAATTACAAGGAAAGTAACAATAATGTTAATCAAGTGACTAGAATTGGCTTCGCACAGGCTGTCTATGCAGCAATTGGCAAAGGATGTCTTTCTGTTTATTTGCATAGTTGACAAAAAAATCCTTCTTCCCTAGAATGCATTAACCTCTTGTTCTACTTGTTCTTAAAACTGAGGAGGTCATAGATTCCTTTGCGAATACAATGACCAAAAATTCCCTCTTGCACACAATTTACAATGAATTTGAAAGGACCCCAAAGTCAATCCATAGACCCTGGCCTGGAACCTCTGTGCTAAAGTGGGCTCCATTTGTGACCTGTGAACTAAGGGTGGGTACAGGTCCATTTCCAGACAGCTTCACTGCCAGGAACCAATCTTCTCCGAGAGCTGATGGACAATTCTGATCACAAAAGAAGGACCTTGCAGCTCTCCAGTTTGCCCTGTGGGCCCACAATGTCCCTGGTTATTGTGTAGGCATCCATCTTAACCCACCCAAGGCCATTCCTCCCAGGGGTTTTCAGGTATTTAAAAAATACTAACTGGCATGACTAGCCAGGTGGGTTTAAGTCAAGACAACCCAGCAGTAGTCAAATCTAGACTGCCCCCATTAGGTTTTATCCTGTAACTAGTGTGCATGTGTGGGTGTGTGTGCACATACAGCAACCTCAGGCAGTCTCAGTGGCCAGCTGGGTTTATCTAGGCTCAGGTCTACACCTGGACCAATTCCTCACTTTGGAGCATTTCCCCAAATGAATTGTGAAAGAGACCAATAGAACCAGCAACTCAGTGATTCAGCTCAGAAGTGACCCATGTCACCTCTCTCACAGCCCTTGGGCTCAGAGGAGGCCTATGGCCCTGCCTAAGGAGGAAGAAAAATGGAGCCTCTGTGTGGTCTGAGAGAGTGGAGCGCTGGATCCAGACAAGCTTGGGAGTCTCCTCCACACACTAGGTAGATTGATATGTTCAAGGTCACCTATGTAGAGGGCTATGCCGGGATTCCAGCCTGTCTCTGTGGTACTCAGTGGCTATGTCCCAAATCACAGTCAGCACAAGGCAGGGATCTGGAAAGGGACAATATAAACACAGCAGGTCCCTGCTCTGCATAAGGTGCAGCTGTCTGCATGCTGGGAACTCTCTGCATGATGGGAGACCCCTCCCTCATCCTCCTCTGGGAGCAGGCACGTCAACATCTCCCCTTGCCTGATGTCACCCATGTCTTGGAATACTGGCCATAAAATAGGTGGATTTTCACCGGAATCTGACCTGGTAACACGCTAGGGCGACCACGTGCCCCAGGAGCCACATGGTGGGCTTGAGGCTCATGGTACAAGGTCTCAGTCAGCCTGGGCTGCCATGACAAAATACCACAGACTGGGGGCTCAAACGCAAGACAGTTATTTCTCGAAGTTCTGGAGGCCGGAAGCCCAAGGTCAAGGTGCTGGCACTTGGTTCTTGTTGGGAGCCCACTCCTGGCTTGCACCAGCTGCCTTCCCAATGTGTCCCCACGTGGTGGAGAGAGAGCAAGTTCTCTGGGGGCTCTTCCTATTCTTATAAGAGCTCTAATACCATCTTGAGGGCCTCACCCTCCTGACCTCATCTTAACCTAATCAGCTCCCAAAGGCCCACCCCCTAATGCCATCACATTGTGGGTTCTGGCCTCATCATATGAATTTGCGGAGGACACAAACATTCAGGCCAAAACAAACGTTCAGGTTCTGTGGCACTGGTGTCACTGGGGTGCCCAGAACACATCTTCCTACTGTCCCAAATCTGCTCTGGCCAGGGAGGCAAATAGTGCAGGACCCATTTCCTGTGGCTTCCTGGGAAGAGTCAGAAGGGCAGGGAGTCAGTGAGGGCTGGGGAAGGGAGGCTGGCTTTAGTTTTGAGGTTTGTCGACTTTAGACATAAGACCCTGAGCTTCCATGCTGACACCTTGCCCACAGCTGGAGTGCAGGCCTGCATGGCACAGGCTTCCTGTTCTGGGCCAGAGAGTAGAGCCGGGACTGTTCCCCGGGGCAGCGTCTCGGCAGGAACACATCACACAGCAGCACCTGAGGCTTGTGGCAGCGGCTGAGCTAGGGTCTGGGAGGGAGCCTGCAACACTACCTAAGAAGGGTTTGGAGTTGAGCCTCTGGCTCAGGCTCATGGGGCCAGCTGCCTCTCTTCTACACCTTGTTTGGGCTTTGCTTGATTGATTCTGAGGGTTCATTTACAGTCAGAGGGCCTGAGCACCTCACTGTCCCAGGGATCCCCCTTATTTCCCTGAATCCTCTCTCTCACCTACGCTCCCTCCCTCACTGCTGCTGTGACATCAGCCCTGGGAATCCGGCTGGCAGGGTGGATCATTCCTGCCAGACTGGCTGGCTTGCGGGGAGAAGCCGGAAGCTTCTGTTGGTAACAGGGCCACCTTCTTCACTTGCATCAGCATTAAGAGGCTGCACAGCCCACTTTTCCTGTAATTTGCTCTTCCCGCTCTTGCAACCCTGGGCTGAGTGATGTAATGAATGCCTCTCTGTCCACTGCTGCAAGGATTTCTTTGGCAGGCCATGTGGCAGCCTGAGGTCCACCAGAACGTTTCCATTTTGTTCCTTCCATTTCTCCTTTTCCATCACCCTTTTGGTCCATCCTGAGACCTTCTGAAGAAAACCAGGGCAGCGAACTCTGGCTTAAAATGCTCCAGCCGAAAGCTCGCTACGTTTCCTGACAAACCAAGAAGCTTCATGTTGAGAATCTCTGAGAAACTCACTCAGCTGATTACAACATTGCTGAACTTTTGGCAGAACATATGTTTATCCATTTAATTATCATTATTAAGTTTCTCTCCCACTCAAATTTTTGGCTTTACGTATTATATCATTTTTGGCTGAGTGTGCGTGGCTGGGGGGTGGTGTATGAAAGGATAAAAAGATGTAATTTGCTGCTCTTGACTCTCATGCTGTGTACTTAAACATTCATTTTCTCCCAAGGACAGCTATCTAAGAACTGTCCATGGCACTAAGCAAATATTCTTTTCTTTAAATCAATTTTCTTTTGTTTCCATCAAAAAGTCCCTTCCACTGTTTCTGCTCTCCTCAAGTCTTACTCACGCTCAATCACTTCCTACTGGGGTCATAGATAGTTTTTGTTTCACCACTGGTCTAAAATGATGTCTTTTGAATATCCCAGACAGACAGCAGAAAGATTGAATCTCAGCTCTGGAAAATAAAATATTAGTCATCTGCTTTACTCACTCATGAAACACAGTGAAGGATTAAAATCCAACTCGTCCAGATTTCCAGAGTTTTCATACTGCCAGTTATTCCCAAAATTCAAATCAACTTCACCTGTTATATATGCCGTCCTTGGTGCATTTGCATTTATGTGGACTGTTTCCAAGCCACTGGCCAGGGAAGACAGTAGAGGAGCTGTGGATGACCCTCCTTGACAACCTCAGGCCTGCCCACTTTCCCACCCAGATCCAGAGGAGGATCTGTGCTGCTACCTCCCAGGGCTCTCTTACCACTGGGTTGCCCTGTTCTGAAAGGACCCCCACGTTTGGCTCTGCTGTAGCCACCATTCCCTAACACACTCCCTCTCTCTTTTGCTCACCACCAATCCCCACCAGGGTCCCCTGCTCTAAGTTTGCTCCCCAGGATATAGGCACCAGCCCAGAAGCCTGCAGCCGGGAGACAGTCTACAATGCCGAGGGTCCATGCTCTTGCCTATGTGGTTGACCTGTCTCCCCATGGGATCCTGATGGCTCTCTCTTCTCTTTCTCCTCTCACTCCTGAGTAAGTGGCCCTCAGAGAGCAGCCCTCTCCTCCTGTCACCTGCTTCCCTCCAGGCCGTGTCTCTGCTGTGGCAGAGAGGGCTATGTGCAAAAAAACCCATGCTCCCCTGCCCTGCCCGGTGGTCCCTGGGAGGGATCCCCACCAGGACTACCTTTTCCACTTCCCTTGCACCCAGGTGAGGCCGTGTTACTAGTTCTTGTGTCAGTGGACTGTAAGCAGATGTGCCAGAGTCATCTCTAGGCTGGAGTTCTTAAGGAGCAGATGTGACTTGCCTGTCCTCTCCTTTCCATTTGCTGGGTGGACAAAGAGTAGATCAAGAGCCTGGGGGTTGCCAAAGATACAAGATGGAAGAGTACTGGCCCCTGGCAAAACACATGGGAGAAAATTTGCCCCTTGACCAAGAATGCCTGCCTTGGACTCTTACGTGGGTGAGACATGAGGTCGGTTGTGCAAAATCACCACCAAGTGGGGGTCATTTGTTACAGCAGCCAGTGTTCCCACCCATCCTCCAATGGCCATTTTGGCCCATTCCTCTCTGGGGCTGCTGCCCACTCTCCCAAGGGGCTAACTTCCCCACAACCGTTGAGACCAGCACCCTAAGGGCCAGTGGCAGTGGCAGTCTGGAACCTCCAAATTTCCTGTCCAGGTGACCTCTCCTGTCCAGGTGACCTCTCCTGTCCCTTGAGAGTTATCCCCAGCCAGTTCTCTCTCCCCACAGAGACATGCGGGGTGCTCCCAGGGCACGGTGTGGAGGTAGGGTTTGCTCACAGTAGAGGGGAGGCTATCTTGGGGTCAGCTCCCCAGGTGACTGCACAGTGGCCCAGCCTGTCTCTGTGTTAGTTCTTGCACCTGTTAAACAAGGTAATGGCCTCTAACCCACAGGGAAACTGTGAGGCTTTCAAAGCATAAGCCCCCCCACAAAGTACCTGGAGCAGAGTGAGGGCTCAGGAAGTGTTAGCTCCCTCCCCAACACCCACCTCCCTCCCTGAGGAAGAAATTCACACACAAAACCTTAGCTGTCTGCCTGAAAATCACCTGGAGAAGCAAAGCGGGGAAATCTTTCTAAAAACCAAAGCTGGCCAAGCCAGACAGGGCACATCATTCCCTGGTCAGGGAGCTCAGCAGGCCTCTCATGTTCCAAGGAGGTCAGAGACCTGGGCCTTGTCACAAAGGCCACTCCAGGCCCGTCCTGACCATTCATCAACCTCCCAACACCCCCAGGAGCCTCAGAAGGGGCCACTGGTGGTGTGTGAGAGCTTGGGACCCCTCTCGCCACACCTAGGCCCACCTGGTAACAGGAAGAAGCTGTCCCAGAGCTCTTTAACACAGCCCTGCAGGGGTGTGGCCTCCTCCAGTCTGGGATGCAGAATCAGTGCTGACCCTTTACTTACATGAATGCTGTCCAAGGCTTGGCTCTGGAAGCCCCACCACTACTTCCCCACAGCTGTCTGCCAAGGAGGGGACGTGCTGGCTCTTCCTGGACGGGCTCCAGCTCTCCATCCTCCGGGCCTGGCCCTCCCCTTCCCGGCTTCGCCCCCCATCCTTCCCTGCACCTGGGCAGCCCACTGGGGTGTCCTAGTATGTGCACCATATGCCCTGAACTCAGCAGGAGTACCCACTGGAACCCAGGCTCAGGTGCCTGCTTGTCATCTGTTGTTGTTTCAAGGCTCTGGTCTTTGTTGAAGTCCTTCCACCTGAATGCTGTTTCCTGGAAGTCCTCTCACTACACCAGAAGGTCAGCTGTCAGTGAAACACAGCCACAGAATTTCCTTTAAAATGGAATCAGATACTGTACAGTTATGTTGGACCTCTACCCTCCAACAAACCCTGAGCTTCCAAATGTCAGCCAAGGGAAGCTCCATTTACAGGAAAGCTGGTTAGGTTCTGAAGCTGTGGAGCTCATCAGCAGAATCACCATTTCTTTCTGTAAAGAGGCAGCTGGGGGGGCTCAAGGTGGCCTCCCTTCTTCTCAGGAGGGTCAGGGTCCAGGAGTAAGGGGAGAATAAGGATATCACCTCCATTCTTGCCCTAAAGAGGTGCTTCACCAAGGCAGTTCTTCCCCAAAAGACTGGCCTGGGATCACTCTGCGGCCAGGACCTGAGAGCCTCCTGAAGCCAGGTTCCAAAATAAAAAGGGAGAAGCCGACCTCTGATGGCAAGGCCTGACTGTCTCCTTCGTGGAACAAAGAACCTGGATTCTCTTCCAGATCTGCATGGCAAAACATGAGCATTTGCTGAGGATGGAATAGAGGAAACCCTTCCTGTCCTCTCTTCTCTACAAATGGAGAGACTGTCACCAGTGCCCCAATGCCTCCAAAATTAAAGGGGCTGCTCATGTCTTAAGCAGGGAAAAGGGAGAGGAAAACATGTGTAGACTGTAGCTCTGTGTGGCAGGGTGGGGACAGAAAGGGATTCAGGAATAGAACGAGGACCCGCTCTCCCATGGCCACGTACTAGGTTTTGGTAAAATCTCAGTTGCAGCAGGGTCCACAGGAATCTGACCCCTGCCTGCCCAGATGGCCCCCAAGGGCCCTAGATATTTAAAGAAGACTCTAGTAGAATCCACAATAAAACATTCTACAAAGAAGTGACATTTGGCTTTTGAGGCTAGTGCAATATTTAGGGTAGAATTGCCAGTTGCTTCTAAAATGACAGACCCAATCTTTCATTAAAATATCCTTTCCTTCCTGATGATAAAATGTTAGCAAGTATATAAAGCACTTTTGATTTGTTGATGCTGCAAAACCATCAGACTTCAGAGTATTTTGACAAAGGCAAAATTCTCAGGTGGTACCTAAGTAGTTCAATGACATCAACTGCTTCATCCCCAAACACCAGTGAAAGAGAAAAGTTTGGCTTTGGGGGAACTGAACTTGAGCGAGCAGCTCCACCATTGCCCCTGGCCTGCTCCTCCCCCCAGGAGGCACACATCAGCCCTTGAAGGCAGGACATGTCTGAGATGCCCTCAGTTAGGAGTAGGAATTCACATCCCAGATGGTTCTCTGTGTTCTTGCGTGCAAGGTTTGGTCTTGTGCCTCCAGTTTCTCAATTTGCAAATGACACAGAGAGGGCATTCTGAAAGGACATGCCATGTGGTTTGTGAAAGAGGCTGGGAGGAGGGTTGTCCTCTGGGCACACACGCTGTATGAGGCGTGGCAGTTGGGAGGAAAGTGCCGTGCAATCCTTTGATCCCAGGACACCATCCTTATCTCTGCCTCCTGGAAAATCTTTTCATCTCTGTCCCCCTGATCAGAGGATGGTGTGTGAGGGCTTCTAGAGAATGGATTGTACTAGCAGGAGTTGCCGTTGCAACATTTTAATCACTGTCTCTTCACCAAGTGTTATAACACAATGGTCACTGACCACCCACTGTCTTAAGAACTTGGTGTTAAGCTGGATGAGCAAGACACACGGGCCCCTGTGCATGAGGGTCACAGTCTGCAGAGAGTCCCACAAGCATGGACTAAAGAGCAGAAAGGGACTAAAGGGACTCCACCTAGTCTGGGGGTCAGAGAAGGCTTCGGGCAGGATAGGAGCAGGGGAAGAGAGTGTGAAGTGGAATGGGGGGCCCAGGCCACACGAGACCGCAGCAATGCCAGAAGCAGAGAGGGTGAGTGAGAGAGGGTGCCATACCCTGGGAGGCCGCCAGGATGTGGCCGAGAAGAGAGCTAAGCACCGGCCAATGGGAGTTTGAACGTCATGCGACTGCTGGTGGGTCAGCTATGGATGTCATTGACTCCCAGATACCATCAATTTTAAGCCATTTCAGAAATGTTAAAGTATATAAACTGTACATATTCGAAGATGAGAAGTATAAGCCTCAAGTCCTGACTTAAAATTTTTAAAAGTCCAGAAAGTGTCCACAAGTGGGGTATGAGGACAAAGAGAGCCCATGTCCTTCCTTAGGGGGCTGCTCACACCGCAGAGCTACCTTTCTGACCCCCAACTCACAGCACCCCCAAAGGCTCCCCAGCTCTGCTTCCCACCACCCCCAACAGTGAGGCAGTGGCCCCCCACACCGACACTCAGCACTCACCCATATTCCCCTGTTTGCATTTTACCCACATTTTAATGTTTCAAAATCACAATATCTCTAACAATCGATGTGGACATTGAATGTGTTTCTCTCCCTGAAAAGCTGTTAAACTGATGGTGCATCTTAGAGTCATTTAGAACCTAGCCTTAGACCCTAAAATATTCAGTAATCCACAGGCCCAACACATTATGCTGTAGGGACTGTGTGATTTACTTAAAAAAAAAAAATAGGGCACTCTTTTTTTTTTTTAATATTGCTATCTCCAACTCATCTCCCCTTTTTGCAGATGTGCACAAGAGCCACTTATAAACAAATTCCAACATCTACTGGGTAATTCCTCTTAAATTGAGGAATATCTGGATGGTTACAGGCATTAGAGTCCCAAATATTTTGCGGGGGTGCCTTTTGCACTCACACCTAATAGTACTGTTTTACAGAGGGAGAAATTACCACAGCAAAGCAAGGCTGGGCATTTGGCTGGCTGCAATTTGCTCTGCTTGCTGGCTGTCATTTGATGGTGCTGAATGACACAGAGCATCTTAGTAGATGCTTAGCCCTGTGACTACTGTTCAGATGTGGAAACTGAGTCTTGGCGACAGAGGGGGCTGCCTGACACCACAGAGGCATGTAGTCAGGGCTTGAATGCAGATACATCTCATTCCACAGAGCCACAGAGATTCCAAGGGGCACAGCGTCCTCGGTGCTTTAACCCATGATGCAAATCAGTTTCCTTAATGCTCTTCCTGGGAGAAACTGGTGTGCACGATTCACCTCCCTGCTGCAGAACCTGGTGCTGCCAGTGCAAACTTAGCCTTTGCCTCCCCCCACCCCCACCACCAATCCTATCCTCCCTCAGACTGAGGGGCAGGGCTGGTGGGGACCGAGTGCCAGGATGCTGATGGTGGCCGGGCAATTCTGGCCACTCTTAGGAAGCCTTCAGGGTGCTTCTTTTCCAACATGGAGAACTTGGGCCTTCCATTTACAGGTGTGGCCTTGTGCCGAGCCCAGCCTGAGCTGCTAAAAAAAGGGAGTTCGGTAGCTAGGGAGCAGAGCTGACTCTCCTCAGGCAGTAGTTTATGTGTCCAAACCTTCCCATCTTCTCCTTCTTATTGCCCTGAAACACAGGTGCGTGCCCATTACTGCTAGTACTGCAGTCCCACTTTTTCACAGTCTCCCATCACTTTACTGAGCAAATGTTGAAAGGTGAGTGCTCAACTTTCCCATCTAAATCTGGAGTCCAAAGATACTGGGAGCTTGATTAGACCAAAGAGGCCTCAGACAGTTGTGGTTTAACACAGTGAGTGTTATGGGCTGAGTCGTGTCCCCCACCCAAATTCCTATGTTGAGGTTCTAACCCCCAGTACCCCAGAATGTGACTTATTAGGAAACAGTGTCTTTGCAGATTGAACCAAGATGAGGTCATTAGGGTGAGCCCTAATCCAATATGACTGGTGTCCTTATACATGTGAAAATTTGGATGCAGAAAAACATGCATACAGGGAGATTGCCATATGAAGATGAAGGTAGAAATCAGGACGATGCTTCATCCAGCTAAGGAACTCCAGAGATGGCCAGCAAACCACCAGAATCTGGGGAAGAGGCCTGGACAGATGCTCCCTCACAGCCTCCAGAAGGAACCAACCCTCCTGACCCCTGGATCTCAGACTTCTGGCCTTCAGAACTGGAAGACAATATATTTCTGTTGTTTATGCCACCCAGTCTGTGGCAGCCCTCACACACTAACACAGTGACCGACATCCTGGATTCTCCAGAAAAGTTACAATTCCAAATGTTCTAAACCTGAGTCCTCATAAGCTGTCAAAATATTCCAGAAATTCAAATTTCAGCTAGAAAATATTCTTTCCCAAGCTGCCTCCCAGACTCCCTAAAAGCAGCAAAAACCCACTGAAGGACCATAAATCTTGATTTAGGGTTCAGAAAACATGGACACCACATGTGTAGCTCCATCCATGCAAGCCCCTGTGGTGCCCGCACAGACCAGCAGACTCTTCTCAGACAAGCTCTGTGAGAGTGAGCCAGCATGCACAGTGATGCTCCCGGCTTGCGGTACCAGCTCCTGCTCTCACTGCCCTGCTCTCCTGCTGAGTGCGCAGGAGGCCAGCCCAGCCGATGGGCTCCTTATTGTACGTCACTGCCTGTCTGTGCTTGAACACGTCTCAGTCCTGCTGCCAGTGACCCAATCCACCACGGTGACACAATTAAGATGATTCTAGTAAAACCAACTACCAAGTTTTCTTGGAGGATGGGAGGATGGTTTTTATGCACCATTAAGCTTCTCGAGCCAGAAAGCCATGGGTTTTTGGTTGGGTGGTGCTGTTTGCTTTAGAGGGGACATTGTTGCCTGTCCTTCCCCAGATGGGCTGACAAGGACCCCAACACTCTGGCAATGTGAGCAACGCCAGAGTGTTGACCAAAAGCCCCAGTGACCTTTGTCTAAGTGGAGAAAACTATTCACAGCGAAACGTGCCCAGGTGTCTTCCATCAAAACCCAATCCATGGTGCCACATCAACGGGGCTCTGGGTGAACAGTTAGAAACGCCCCAGGAACATCATCCAAGGGCTCAGACCAAATGCAGCGCAGTACATCTCTGGGAGGATTGTGTGTGTGTGTGTGTGTGTGTGTGTGTGTGTGTGTGTGTGTGTGTGTGTGTGTGTGTGTGTGTGTGTGTGTGTGTGCGTGTTTAAACACAAGCAAGTCTGAGCCACAGAATTTAAAACCTAAGGAAGGGAATTTTCAAGTGAGTCTCTTCAGCTCCAACTCTGTGGGACCAACAAGCTTGGGCCATCTATTTACTTTGTTATTTGGTTTTTGGCCTGAGAGATGAAACACAAGATTAGAGAAAGAGAGGGGGAAAAAAGAAACACCATGTGTAAAGAAATGAGGAACAAAATCCTCCATCCAAACCAAAACAAACAGGCCTGCCCAGGCCTTGCCCTCCATCGGCTGGCCTGTTTCCTCACCTCACTTTAGCTTAGCGTAAACGTGTAGGGAAGGGAAATGCAACTCGGATGCAGTGCTGTGCATCACCAACCACTAGCTATTCCTGGAAGGGACATAAGCCATTCCCAGCCTCTGCTAAGTGGCCAGATGTTTTCCTCATTAAGGCTTTCCTAGGGTAGAAATGATTCTTGCCTTTTTTAATGCAAGATTAGTAGTCCTTTGGCAAGGCCTAGGAACTGTCTACTTTCAACTGCCTTTAAAGATGAAACTCTTAATATGTATTCTAATACACAGCATCATCTATAAAATGTTTACCCTGAATACAGCCTAGCTGCCAGATTGACCTCCAGCTTAACAGGAAATACCAACAGTAGATGATGAACAAGCTAAATGACATGAGGAATAAACAGTCACACAAATCCAGATTATGGGATATTCTCCAAGGCAACTCTTCTAGACTCTTTACTCAATCTCATGAAAATAAAAATTAAATAGATAGAAGACAGATAGATAGATAGATAGATAAAGGTAGGAGGCAGTGTTCTAGGCTAAAAGAGACTGGAAGAGACACACTGAATGTAATATATAAACCTATATTAAATCCTGATTAAAAGTATCAAAATAGTTATAACAGACATTCTTGTGGCAATTGAGGAAATCTGAATATGGACTGGATATTACGTTAGAATATGGAATTACCATTATTTTCTTAGGAATGATGTTGGCATCATGTTTATATTGAAGAATGTCTTTATTTTTGGATACAGCGTAGAGTGTTTAGGGGTGAAGTGTCATGATGTCTACAACTTACTTTTGAATGGCACAAAAAAGATCCCTATGTGTGTACACACAGGGATAAAGCAATGATGTTAAAATCTTCACAGTTGTTGGATCTACATGGAGGTATTCAGTGTATAATTTTTTTCTACTTTTTCATGTGAAGATATTCATGTTAAAAAGCTGGGGGAAAAAACAAGCAAAATAAAAATAAAGAGAAATCCAAGAGAATAAAAATAAATAAAAGGAAAAATATTTTAAAAATTAAAAATTTTAAAAAAGGAAGGGGAGGGCTTCCCTGGTGGTGCAGTGGTTGGGAGTCCACCTGCCGATGCAGGGGACACAGGTTTGTGCCCCGGTCTGGGAAGATCCCACATGCCGCAGAGCGGCTAGGCCCGCGAGCCATGGGCGCCGAGCCTGCGCATCCGGAGCCTGTGCTCCTCAACGGGAGAGGCCACAGCAGTGAGAGGCCCGTGGACCGCAAAAAAAAAAAAAAAAAAAAGGGAAGGGGAATTTGTTGTAATTAGAAGACACACATTCCATTGCTTTGCCTTCTGAGAAGCATAGTGGAGAAAATATTGCCAGCAAGCACATACACAAGATTGCACTACTACAGTCATCTCTTAGTATCTGTGGGGTATTGGTCCCAAGATCTAGAAGAAACCAAAATCCACGAATGCTCAAGTCCTTTGTATAAAATGGCATGGTATTTGCATATAACCTACTGCACATCCTCCCCTATACTTTAAATCATCTCTAGATTACTTGTAATATCTAATACAATGTAAGTGCTATGGACATAGTTATCAATACAATGTAAATGCTAATGTACATAGTTGCTGGTGGGCAGCAAATTCAAGTTTTGCTTTTTGAAACTTTCTGGAATTTTTTTTCCAAATAGTTTTCATCTGTGGTTGGTCTAATGTGCAGATTTGGAACCCATGGATATAGAGGGCCGACCATACTAGTGAGACAAGGAAAGAGCAGCATTATAAAATCCCAATGCAGGTTAGTGGTGATGTCTCAGGAGGAAGGAGGAGCACAGATGTCAGTGAACATTGTTATCAGTATTCTAGTTCTTAGATTCTGTGGAAGCTTGATATCTATAACATATTATTAATAAATGAATAAATAAAATGGGAGTGGGCCATGCACAAACAAAGATGGTAGCTCAAATATCTTGTAAAATCATTGTCCAGTTCCTGTACTTGGCTATGTGAATAATGAGAAATTTCCTCATGTAGGAGTCTTCAGTCCTCTGAATACTGAAGCAAACAATTATACTCATTACAGGATGTTTCTATTTATCCACTCCTTTATTCAGTCCACAAATATTTATTAAGCGTCTGCTATATTCCAGGTGTATAGTATGTATATAAACATATACATAATTTTTTGAGGGTCTGCTATATTCTAGGTATATTGTATTATATAGATGTTATATATAAATGCATGATATATATTTACAGAGGGTCTGCATAAATCAAAGGTTATGAAGACAACATAAAGTGTATAAAGGGGCTTGGGAGCAGAGAGCCTGAATTTTTTGCCAAGCGGCCAAGGGCAAGCTGTCTGAGAAGGGGCTCTTTGGGCAGGCCTGGAATGACTGAGTGAGCTGCTGTGTGTTCTCTGGGCAGCAGTATTCCTGGCAGAGGAACAGTAAGTGCAGAGGAAGGTTCTGCGGCAGGAGCATGCCCTGTGTCAGGGAACACAGGAGGTCAGAGCAGTTCCAGAGAAGTGATGAGGGTCAGAGAAGGTGCTGAGGCCATCATAAACACTTCAGATTCAGTACATTCAAAGCAATCAGTGGTTTTGAGCAGGGAAGTGATATACCTGATTTGTGTTTTTAAAGGTTAAAGCTGAATGATTCTCTTGAACAAGTGAACCAGAACGTTATTGTGTCCACAAAGGCACGGGTAATATCCAAAACACTGAGCAACTTTCAAGACAAGGGTCCTGACCAATCAGAACTGACACTGGTCCTGCAAAAGGGCCACGTGCTGGTAAGCCCCTGCTAGGGCAGGTGGCCAGTTCTGAAGCTGCGGGATCTGGGTGAGGTCTCCGATGTCGAGGAGGGCAGGGGCAGTGGGGGCAGGGGACATTGGAGGGCTCAGGGAATACCTGATGCCCAAATATAGAAGTGGTCAATATTTTAACAAAAGAATGGGTAAATACATGCTTGTATAAAGATATAATGAATAGAAATAAGACTAAATCATCTCTCTGTCTAAAGTAGCTAGGATTGTGGTGGAAGTTGAAGGAAACCCAAGCAAGGTGATCAATGAGCAGTTCTACTTCTTCCCCTAATCCCTTTATTCATGGGAAATACAAGAATCATCCATTCACCTGTGTGTCCATCCACATGTCCATCCAGCTATGCAGAGACTCAATAGGTTTTGAGCTGCTGGTATTTACTTGTCAAATACTGTTTTCAGTGCTGGGGATGTATCAGTGAATAAGATAGGCAACATCATCGATTTTGTGGAGTTTATATTTTAATGTAGACAATTAAAATATACATATTAAGCACATTTCAGCCTGAGAAAATAAATGCTCTTGATGATATAGCGATTGAGAATCAGGTTGGATACTTTAGATTCTAGAAACAAATTAGCAAGAAACAGACAATACAAAATAACTAGTTCCTGCAATATCACTAGTCCCTAGAGAAGCGCCTGGCACATGGACAATGCTTAATATACATGAAAGAAAAAAAAAAAAGAACATGGAATATTATTTAGCCATTAACTAGAATTAGGTACATTTACACATCTACACATGGTAACACAAAAGGGTCTCTATGAGTAGAGGTAAGCTGCAGAGAGTTCATTTTTGTAAAACTAAATGTAAAACTAAATTCACAGAGAAAGAGCTGTTAGAATATACACTACATGGTTAACACTGGGAGGAAAAGAGAAGGGACTTCCACTTTTTACTTAATATATATTTATTGTTTACATTTAAAGGGTACACACTCATTTTGAAATACCAAGGACTTTTTGAAATATGCATACATGGAGGCTAAACAATACACTACTTAATAATGAAGTGATCACTGAAGAAATCAAAGAGGAAATCGAAAAATACCTAGAAACAAATGACAATGGAGACACGACAACCCAAAACCTATGGGATGCAGCAAAAGCAGTTCTAAGAGGGAAGTTTATAGCAATACAATCCTACCTTAAGAAACAGGAAACATCTCAAATAAACAACCTAACCTTGCACCTAAAGCAATTAGAGAAAGAAGAACAAAAAAACCCCAAAGTTAGCAGAAGGAAAGAAATCATAAAGATCAGATCAGAAATAAATGAAAAAGAGATGAAGGAAACGATAGCAAAGATCAGTAAAACTAAAAGATGGTTCTTTGAGAAGATAAACAAAATTGATAAACCATTAGCCAGACTCAACAAGAAAAAAAGGGAGAAGACTCAAATCAATAGAATTAGAAATCAAAAAGGAGAAGTAACAACTGACACTGCAGAAATACAAACGATCATGAGAGATTACTACAAGCAACTCTATGCCAATAAAATGGACAATCTGGAAGAAATGGACAAATTCTTAGAAATGCACAACCTGCCGAGACTGAACCAGGAAGAAATAGAAAATATGAACAGACCAATCACAAGCAATGAAATTGAAACTGTGATTAAAAATCTTCCAACAAACAAAAGCCCAGGACCAGATGGCTTCACAGATGAATTCTATCAAACATTTAGAGAAGAGCTAACACATATCTTTCTCAAACTCTTCCAAAATATAGCAGAGGGTGGACACTCTCAAACTCGTTATACAAGGCCACCATCACCCTGATACCAAAACCAGACAAAGATGTCACAAAGAAAGAAACCTGCAGGCCAATATCACTGATGAACACAGATGCAAAACTCCTCAACAAAGTACTAGCAAACAGAATCCAAGAGCACATTAAAAGGATCATACACCATGATCAAGTGGGGTTTATTCCAGGAATGCAAGGATTCTTCAATATACACAAGTCAATCAATGTGATACACCATATTAACAAATTGAAGGGGAAAAACCATATGATCATCTCAATAGATACAGAGAAAGCTTTTGACAAATTCAACACCCATTTATGATAAAAACCCTGCAGAAATTAGGCATAGAGGGAACTTTCCTCAACATAATAAAGGCCATATATGACAAACCCACAGCCAGCATCATCCTCAATGGTGAAAAACTGAAACCATTTCCACTAAGATCAGGAACAAGACAAGGTTGCCCACTCTCACCACTATTATTCAACATAGTTTTGGAAGTTTTAGCCACAGCAATCGGAGAAGAAAAAGAAATAAAAGGAATCCAAATCAGAAAAGAAGAAGTAAAGCTGTCACTGTTTGCAGATGATATGATACTATACATAGAGAATCCTAAAGATGCTACCAGAAAACTACTAGAGCTAATCAAAGAATTTGGTAAAGTAGCAGGATACAAAATTAATGCACAGAAATCTCTGGCATTCCTATACACTAATGATGAAAAATATGAAAGTGAAATTAAGAAAACACTCCCATTTACCGTTGCAACATAAGGAATAAAATATCTAGGAATAAACCTACCTAAGGAAACAAAAGACTTGTATGCAGAAAATTATAAGACACTGATCAAAGAAATTAAAGATGACACAAATAGATGGAGAGATATACCATGTTCTTGGATTGGAAGAATCAACATTGTGAAAATGACTCTACTACCCAAAGCAATCTACAGATTGAATGCCATCCCTATCAAACTACCACTGGCATTTTTCACAGAACTAGAACAAAACATTTCACAATTTGTATGGAAACACAAAAGACCCCGAATAGCCAAAGCAATCTTGAGAATGAAAAATGGAGCTGGAGGAATCAGGCTCCCTGACTTCTATACTACAAACTATACTATAGTATAAACTATACTACAAAGCTACAGTAATCAAGACAGTATGGTACTGGCACAAAAACAGAAAGATAGATCAATGGAACAGGACAGAAAGTCCAGAGATAAACCCACACACATATGGTCACCTTATCTTTGATAAAGGAGGCAGGAATATACAATGGAGAAAGGACAGCCTCTTCAATAAGTGGTGCTGGGAAAACTGGACAGGTACATGTAAAAGTACGAAATTAGAACACTCCCTAACACCATACACAAAAATAAACTCAAAATGGATTAAAGACCTAAATGTAAGGCCAGAAACGATCAAACTCTTAGAGGAAAACATAGGCAGAACACTCTATGACATAAATCACAGCAAGATCCTTTTTGATCCATCTCCTAGAGAAATGGAAATAAAAACAAAAATAAACAAATGGGACCTAATGAAACTTAAAAGCTTTTGCACAGCAAAGGAAACCATAAACAAGACCAAAAGACAACCCTCAGAATGGGAGAAAATATTTTCAAATGAAGCAACTGACAAAGGATTAATCTCCAAAATTTACAAGCAGCTCATGCAGCTCAATAACAAACAAACAAACAAACCAATTCAAAAATGGGCAGAAGAGCTAAATAGACATTTCTCCAAAGAAGATATACAGATTGCCAACAAGTACATGGAAGAATGCTCAACATCATTAATCATTAGAGAAATGCAAATCAAAACTACAATGAGATATCATTTTACACCAGTCAGAATGGCCATCATAAAAAAATCTAGAAACAATAAATGCTGGAGAGGGTGTGGAGAAAAGGGAACCCTCTTGCACTGTTGGTGGGAATGTAAATTGATGCAGCCAC
Source organism: Tursiops truncatus (assembly GCF_011762595.2). Taxonomy (NCBI): domain Eukaryota; kingdom Metazoa; phylum Chordata; class Mammalia; order Artiodactyla; family Delphinidae; genus Tursiops; species Tursiops truncatus. The sequence continues at coordinate 125,031,928 of NC_047035.1, forward strand.
TATGGAGAACAGTATGGAGGTTCCTTAAAAAACTAAAAATAGAACTACCATATGACCCAGCAATCCCACTACTGGGCATATACCCTGAGAAAACCATAATTCAAAAAGAGTCATGTACCAAAATGTTCATTGCAGCTCTATTTACAATAGCCAGGAGATGGAAGCAACCCAAGTGTCCATCATTGGATGAATGGATAAAGAAGATGTGGCACATATATACAATGGAATATTACTCAGCCATAAAAAGAAACGAAATTGAGTTATTTGTAGTGAGGTGGATGGACTTAGAGTCTGTCATACAGAGTGAATTAAGTCAGAAAGAGAAAAACAAATACCGTATGCTAACACATATATATGGAATCTAAGAAAAGAAAAAAAGGTCATGAAGAACCTAGGGGTAAGACAGGAATAAAGACACAGACCTACTAGAGAATGGACTTGAGGATATGGGGAGGGGGAAGGGTAAGCTGTGACAAAGTGAGAGAGTAGCATGGAAATATATACACTACCAAACATAAAATAGCTAGTGGGAAGCAGCCACATAGCACAGGGAGATCAGCTCGGTGGTTTGTGACCACCTAGAAGGGTGGGATAGGGAGGGTGGGAGGGAGGGATATGCAAGAGGGAAGAGATATGGGAACATATGTATATGTATAACTGATTCACTTTGTTATAAAGCAGAAACTAACACACCATTGTAAAGCAATTATATTCCAATAAAGATGTTAAAAAAAAAAAGAAATATGCACACAATGATTATATGCTTCAAGAGGGGCGACCTGGAAATGGAGCATGAAAACTGGTGAATAATTTGATCCAATCATGAAAACTTATACCAGATAGTCACTCCACAGGTGATGACTCTTCAAACGTTTGGGCAAAGCAAGCTCACTCACACTCAGTGCCATCCATCAGCCAGGCTCCCTGATGCTCCTCCGGGCCTGGCACGTGTCCAGGAAATACCTGTATGGAGCATGCTACATTTTCTAACGCATGCATATGTGTTATCTCAGAAACAAGGAGCAGAAAGCAAGTGTAAAAACAGAAAATAGAGAAAAGTATTTCACGTTTCAAATTATAGCATCCGGGTGACACTGTTGAAATAAAATTGTCAGGACCTACGGGTATTTAAATAACCCAGATCGTCACCTTGGAGGAAGATTAGAGACTCTGAGTGGATGAACTCTCCAGGTGAAAAAAGACCAACCAGGAAGGACGAGCCTATCCTTGTTTCTCAGTCTAGAGAGACCTGACGCATGGTGGGAATATCAAACACCTGGAAACAAAGGCATCCTGTGCAGATTTTTGTGGGAGGATTAAAAAACTAACAAGCATGCCCTCCATAAATTCTCCTGGGCAGTGGCGGCCAAAAAGCCCCACCGTGGACAGCTGCACACAAAAAACGGGTGGGTGGGATGCCGGCAGGAGAGCATCCAGGGGTGAGGGTTCCCTGACCCTACAGGCTGAGCAGGAGAATCACGGGGCTCAAACTCCTAAAAAACCCTGTAATTTTCAGTTGACTAATGGTGGGAAAATCAACATGTGAATCACCTTTCAAGTATTTAATTTAATTAGACAAGGAAAATGAGGCTTCTTTAAAATTCTTACTTGGTATTAACTTCTGTCACAAAGCAGCCTAGCGTAATTGGTAAAAGTGAAAAAGTGATTACCGAGACTTAAGCTTATTTATCACAGCTGCTGCACTTTTACAAAGTGAGTTTTACGGTGCTAAACCCTCCGCCAGAGCAGTACAGACCCCGGAGCATGGATTCCAGTGTTTTCATAAACCACCTCTAATAAGCTGCTGTAATAGGATGGGTGGGGAGGGGAGGGGAGGGGAGGAGAGTAACGAACATCCCCCCACGCCCCCACTGGAGCTCACAGTTTGGTCTGTTGTCCTAGGTACCCATTCTTCCCCTTCCTGTCTTCTCTGTCACTTTTGAATCAGACAGTGATGGTGGGTGAAGGAGCCCTTAGCTCAGATCCTCTAATCCTTGGCAAAGCACTTGCCCAGGGGCACACGGCCATTTACCAGCAAAGCCAATTAAACCCAGGCCATGTGACATCCATGTCACAGACCTTTTCTGTCTTCAGCAAGCCAATCAGAAAGAACAGGGATACAAAAAACAAATGCTGGAGAGGGTGTGGAGAAAAGGGAACACTCTTGCACTGTTGGTGGGAATGTAAATTGATAACAGCCACTATGGAGAACAGTATGCAGGTTCTTTAAAAAACTAAAAATAGAATTACCATGTGATCCAGCAATCCCACTACTGGGCATATACCCAGAGAAAACCATAATTCAAAAAGACACATGCACCCCAATGTTCATTGCAGCACTATTTACAATAGACAGGTCATGGAAGGAACCTAAATGCCCATCGACAGATGAATGGATAAAGAAGTTGTGGTACATATATACAATGGAATATTACTCAGCCATAAAAAGGAACAAAATTGAGTCATTTGTTGAGACGTGGATGGATCTAGAGACTGTCATACAGAGTGAAGTAAGTCAGAAAGAGAAAAACAAATATCGTATATTAACGCATGTATGTGTAACCTAGAAAAATGGTACGGATGAACTGGTTTGCAGGGCAGAAGTTGAGACCCGGATGTAGAGAACAAACGTATAGTCACCAAGGGGGGAAAACTGCAGTGGGCTGGGGATGGTGGTGTGCTGAATTGGGCAATTGGGATTGACATGTATACACTGATGTGTATAAAATTGATGACTAATAAGAACCTGCAGTATAAACAAACAAACAAAAAAACCCAACTAATACTAAACTTTCTTTGGGTTATTTGTATGGAAATATGTTAATATAAATGTTTCAGACATTACATGAAATTTCTAAAAGTCTTATATGTTCTGGTATAATGTTATAAGTCATAATTCTAGTTATTACTTTAAAATGTATATCTCAGAAATAGCTAAATTTCCTTGTCAACTGCATTATTATGAACTTTCATCAAATCTTTAACCATGGTCATTTTTAAGTCTTTTGTCATTTACAGACAGTTCTGGGTGTACTCTGATGCTTTCGCAAAAATGTTCCTGTAAAAGGGTTTCATCTTCAAGGAATTCATGGAAAAGACTCTGACAAGTACAGGTTTCTGGTAACTGACTATACTGCCGAACTGAACGAATAAGCATTTTCAGAACTCTAATGGAAAACTGATGAATTCATAAAAGTGCTAACAAAAGATTAAGATGAAAAAAATAATTAATTACATGGGACTGAGTGAACTGATGAGGATGATTATAATTTTTGTGACTTTCTGTTTGAATAAAAAAAAAAAGAAAGAAAAAACAGGGAGCAGCATCTCAGGAGGCAAAATCAGAAGTGTTGCTCTGCAGCTTTCTGTCTGGTGCTCTTCTGTGGCCCTCCCTGCTTTCCCACTGCATTAGTAACTTCTGTTTACCTCCTCTTCTCCCCAAAGCTCTAAACATTTGGAAGGCAGGTTCCTGACCCCATCTCTCTTCGATTACCGGAGGGTCAACTGCAGCAGTTAGTAGGCACTAGGTACAGCTGTGTTGAAAGAAAGAAACCTCTCTATGCTAATAACTAATGAATTTTAGGAATCACTTTCCTCTACTCAAATAGACCAAAATTTCCACCTAATGAGTGGTTGTTTGCAATGTGCCAGCCTCTGTGCTGGAATCCAAAAAGGAAAAAACAGACCCAGTCTGCAAAGAACTTACAGTCAAGTGGGCAAGAAGACAATTTTCCTTTTCATTTTTGGGTAAAATATTAAATGAAGGCTCAGAGAATAATAGCACAAACACCCATTTACTCACAACCCAGACATATAAATTTTGTCATATTCACGTGGTCTCTCCTCAAGCCAAAAACCAAACAAATAAAACCAATATTACAGCAGGCCAGGGATTGCTCATGACCCTGGACTTCCAGGCTGGGGATTCCGCTACATTTCCCTTTAGAAAACTACTCGATTAGGTAATTTAGGAGATACAGGGGTTGGAGAATAGGACTGTTAAAATCCTTCCAAGAATCCAAAGACCCTAAATATTTCATTAAGCACGTTTACCTGACAAAGGATTTCTGGCCCCCTGTACCTCCACCTCAGCCAGCTGTACCCTTGTAAGGAGGCCACATGGCTGACAGGGGCAGGGCGGGCTGCCTGCAGCCACCTCCCGAGACCTGCCAGGCCAGGCTTTGGAACGAGGGATAGGCTGAGCCTCCCTTGGGGAGTTCCCTCAGAACATTTGGGACACCACTATGTACTGTCCTTGCCACATGAGTTCCAACCTGCTCCTCTACCCCAAGGCCACCTGCCCCTGGAGACTAGAAACTTGTGCCACTCATTACCTGTCTGAGGCCTTGGATTATGTGCAGTAGCCTATCCTACCATGAGGAGGAACTTGGGACATTCCCTTTCCTTCAAGTTGTCTGTTTTACCACTTTCCAGTGAGAACAATCAAACCCATCACATTGTAAACATTAAAATGTGCAATTTTTTCTATAATAATTACACCTCAATAAAACTTTTTTTTTTTTTTTTTTCCTTAAGTAACTGGTTCTTCCTTTTAGCAGGCAGATTCCATCCAGGGACGACTCCATGTCAGTGGCTCTCAGAGTGGCTCCTGGACCGGTAGCAGCAGCAGCGGGTGCAAATCTACACTCATCTCCTAGCTGATTAGTTTTTCTTTCTTAAAGCAGGTAACACCAGCTTAGCTCCCAAGAAACCCAGGCTGCATCCATGGGCTGGGTTAGGATTCGTGGGTGCTGTTGTTCCCTTGGGCCCCTCTGGGAGCTCAGGCTGCACCCAGCCTGACCTGGCAAGGTGTCTCCCATCTGCCATCAGCGCTTGGGGCAAGGCTGCTGATGCTTCTCCCATCTTCAGGACACGCCATTGGCAGCCTGACTTGTCAGCAGTACCAAGGCACATGCTGGCTGGAGCAGCCAGAGTCATTGTCTCCCCCACCCAGGGCTGTCATTATTAATGTTGGGCAGACATATTATTTACGAGCTGCTAAACTAGGCTGAAGAATAATAACAGCAGGATAACAGAACTACAGGCTACCAGTTTTGTCTGTGCCCAACTTAAATTAAGCAGTTGCAAAAGATAATTGGAGATATAAAGGCCCAGATGTAGAGTCAGCTTGTAATATGGCAAGATAGATTTGTAGTCTTTGTTCACATAACACATACAGAACTATTCAAGGCTGCCCATAGAATAAGGCTCATTTCACATGTGGCTTCTGAGAATCACTAGAAATACTATATGCACAACTCATGGACAAGTAGGTAGGTGGTTTCTGAAACATCTCATAGTAACTGTTGGATTTTTCTCTTTTTCTCTCTCTTCCATTTGCCATGGAAGAACCTAAATACCCAAATGCAGTGGTTCTAAGACGGTCTCCAGACCAGCACCGTCCACATCATCTGCATTAGAAATGCAGATTCTCAGGCTCCACCCTAGCCCTGCTGCATCAGAAACTCTGGGAGGCTCAGCAATATTTTAACAAGCTCTCCAGGGGATTCTGATGCCCACTCAAGTTTAAGACCCACACCCGGCAATGTATACAGTGGAGCACCATAATTCCACACTCGGGAATTGTACACATTTTGAATTTAGAACGTGGGAGTCCTCGGTCAAGCATAACCCTACCCGATCTCCACACACCTGGTCTCCCCACACCAGCCCTGCCTCCTTCTTTTCCCAGGTGCTGCTGGCTATGAGTGCTGGCACGATGCTGGCACCTCAGCACAGGTGTTCCAAAAATATGTATTTAAGGGGCAACCAATCCTCAACTGATCATTTCCAAACTTTCCCCAATTTTGTGAACATCTCAGTAAACGACACGAGGGTGGAATCTATGAAGGTTGTATCAGGAACCTCCCAGAAACACTAAGCTGGGGTTCTACTGCATCAGGAAGACCAAGGGACTGCTCTCAGGAGCTTTATTATCATTACCAGGGGTCCAGTCTGACTGGAGGAACAATTCAACTTGTCTATCATGTGATGATGAGCTTCTACTAAGCAAGATTTTTATTTCTGTCCATTAAAACAGAAGGTGATTCAAGCACTTTTTAATTTATAAAAATTTTAAATGAAGAAGGTAGTAATGGTATCAGTTAATCTCAGGTCAGGTTTTTTTGGAAGCTCCTAATAACTTCTTTTAAGTAGTACATTTTAGGCAGAAGTATTTATTTATTTATTTATTTTGCGGTACATGGGCCTCTCACCGCTGTGGCCTCTCCCGTTGCGGAGCACAGGCTCCGGACACGCAGGCTCAGCGGCCATGGCTCACGCGCCTAGCCACTCCACGGCATGTGGGATCTTCCCGGACCGGGGCACGAACCCGTGTCCCCTGCATCGGCAGGCAGACTCTCAACCACTCTGCCACCAGGGAAGCCCACCTAATAACTTCTTAAACATCAAGCATTTCCATGAAGCTAGCCAATTAATTACAGGATTTATGAGTAAGCACTTCTACAGAATTCTCAAAGGAATAGCCAGGATCCTCATATAACAGGGTTTAGATGTTCCATACTTGGAGCCTGTATACTCACCCTTTTATCTTAACGCACAAAAGTGTCCAGAAGAGGATGCAACGAGGGGTTACATACTTTGGGGAGCCAGCCTGGCTCAAGACTGGGAACCTAGTTTCCAGCCACTGGCCCTGCTCACTGTGGGCCACTGCAGGGCCTACTCTGGTGATATAGTGACCCTCCAGGTTGTCTCAGGCAGGTGAGTAACATGAAGCCTCATCATCCAGGACACTCAAGGTTGCTACTGTCCCCCTCCCAGCTCTGCGAGTCTTCCTTTCAAGGTAACACGGGAGCCTGCAGGGGACAGACTGATGGTGCGATGACCTGGAGGCTGGTCTAGCAGCATCACCTGCTGCCAGGCTGCGGGCAAAGCCCACCAGCCTCTCCTATCCCTGATCTGCGGCGTGGGATCCCGCAGGTCTCCTCCAGCTTAACAAGTCTCTCTACCCCCTAAAACCTTCTCACTGAAGAAAGACGTCCAGGACCCATGTGGAAACAGTTAAGCGAGGAAATGGTAAGGTCGGGGAGAAGAGGGCCAAGGAAGCAGACCCCAAGCCCCAGCCCAGTCAGGGCCAGATGGGGACTCCATGTCCAGGAGGCAGGAGGTGTGTGCTACACCTCTCACCACGCTCAGCGTGGAACTTGGGCAAAGGACATGGACAGGGCCCCCAAGGTGGTGGGCGAGCTGCCCTTGGCATTGGGCTGGCAGGGAGACAGATGCTCGGGAACTGCTTCAGGGGTCGGTCAATGTGCTGTTTCTGACACTAGGGGGCTACAGACCCCTCTGACGACTTGATGGCCCAGACTCTCCTCCCAGGAAAAGCCACGTGTGCGAGCACACATTTGCACAGCCTTGTGCGGGGTTCCTAGCTCTGTATTAAGAACCTGAGGAGCAGAGGTACACAGAGAACAAGACAGCGAGTGGCTGGTACCTGTGATAACACAGGGAGTAAAGACTCTGGGGAGCCTGGGGAAGGGGGAGTAAGCCCAGGTGGGAGGCTTAGGGAAGCACCCCTGGTGAGGAGGCATGAAAGGCTGGGCCAGGGCCGGGCAGAGCCAGACAGGAAAATTGGAGTGGGGAAGACTCAACCTCAGTCTCTTCATTGTGAAGATGACCAAAACACCTACCTGGCAGTATGGGGGTGATAAGTAAGTTAGAATAAGTATAAGTCCACACAGCTTAGAGTCCACACAGTGAATCTAGTGTTGGTTCCCTTCCGGCTTTCTTACCTGCTACCAGGGCTTTGAAGGGGCTATCACACCCACCTCCTCACTCCCCAAACATATGGGAGGCAACTGACTGTCTACTCGCAGGTGCTGGTCTTGTTGTTGGGCCACAAAGCCTAAGGCCAGATCCCTGCCTTCCAGAGGCTTCTTGGCATGGCAGGTGGACACCAACATGCAGACCACTTTCCCCCCTAGAAAGAGGAACTGCAAGGCAAAGCCTCCAACTAGGACTTCCCAGAGGAAGGGGCAGGGCCAAGAGGTGGGAGGCTGGGAGGGAAGGGCATCCTCATGGCTGGGACACGAATGCCTTGGAGAAGCAGTCTCAAGGGCAGCCCGACTACCAGCCCAGCAGGATGGGACCCATCCCTTGCTCTCCCCAGCCACAGGACTACCAGCTACCAGGTACTCACACCTGAGTACCAGCCCCCTCCCTCACCTCCTTAGTTTCCCATCCCCTTCCAGACTTGACCAGCCCATTACTGTAAGTCCACAGGCGACTCTCAACACAGAAGCCCTGCTCACAACACACAACCACAGCTGACCTCTCTGCAGAGGCACCACAGGCCCGCCCCACTCCCTGGCGAGGAGAGTAACACGTTACGGAGCAGATATGCCTAAGGACAGATTTAATAGGAATCAGGACTAAAGACAAGTGTTCTGAACAGGCTGCAGCAAAGTTGCTGCTTCCTAGGCCATACTAGGTGTAGGAGGCAGTGGCAACGCTGTGCAGGTCCAGGCAAGGCAGTGTCCCTCATTCTTTAAGGAGCCAAGGCAAGGCTGTTATTGCTACCAGTTCTGCCTGGCTCAGAACTAGGTTCCTGGTGCACCTTGTTTGTCATCAGACTGTAGCTGTGTACCTGGCCCATTTCTCGCAGGGTCCACTCTCCCCAAAAGGAGAGGCATGAGGCAAGGGACTTCCATCTCTCCACCACTGATATTACATCAGCAGGTGGAGGCCCTAACTCCCTACACCTCATGCTCTAGAAACACCTGCCAGGGGTGGAGAGGTGGTGGTGACTTTCATTGGGTTTAACAGGAAGCTGGAACAGAAATGACCACCTTGTTGCTGACATGTCCACTGTAATTTTAACCATGGGACCTCAAAATGTTCTATGGATAGTATATTTGAGTCGACAGTACTTTCTGTAATAAAAGCATTATAACTTTAGTCTCAAGGACTGATGAATTAGGGTAAACTAATAAGGTGACATCCTCCAAGTCGGCAGCTCCACTCAGCCAACCACATCTAAATTGACAAGTCTTATTTTCTATTTGTTAGAGATAAATACCTGACAGAAAAATTTATCAATCAGCTTCTTACAGAAAAATTTCAGTTGAGGCCTCCAGGTAAGAAACGCTTACTTTAAAGTGTACACAACAATTGCTATGTGATACAAGGATTTGTGCAATTTGTTTCAGTTCAACTTTAATTCTAAGTCAAAATGTCCAAGTTCCTCTCTACTCCTCTACAAGTGTCTTTAACTCTCAATGGAAATACATACTGTGAATGTGAGGGATCATAAAATATGATGAAAAGACTGGTGGATCAATCTCTTAGCTGCCTGTAATGAAAACTTAAAGGGAAAAAATGCTGAGTATAAACGCCACTGGCATCGTTGAGCAGCCTCATATATGCAGTTATTCAACTCGCCTTGTAAACACAGAGCAAAACAAAAGCACAGCACAATGAGAATTCCTATCCCCACGCTCAGGAGGCTGGCGATGCCGTTCCTAAGGTCGCCCCCAGAACCTAAGCCCTTTCAGTCATGATTTTTTTTTTTTTTTTTTTTTTGCGGTACGCAGGCCTCTCACTGTTGTGGCCTCTCCCGTTGCGGAGCACAGGCTCTGGACATGCAGGCTCAGCGGCCATGGCTCACGGGCCCAGCCGCTCCACGGCATGTGGGATCCTCCCAGACCAGGGCACGAACGTGTGTCCCCTGCATCGGCAGGCGGACTCTCAACCACTGCGCCACCAGGGAAGCCCCAGTCATGATTTTTCAAAAAGGCACAATGGAGACCAAGATGGAACCCTCAGGAAGCATTCTGTAGGAAATTAGAGGCAGTTTTATGGATGTGTGGGCTTTAATCCCGGAACTATACGTATAGAGTCCTGAACCTTGCCAACTCTTGCCAAAATGTAACTCATTCCATCATTGCTCTGTTAACAAGGGGTCAGTTTCTGTTCCACAGAAAACACCGGATGCAAGTGAGGGCCAAGCCACCCAAAGCTGGGATCGCTGAAGAACCAGAGGTTGAGGAGTGCTGGCTGCTGTGCCCTTCACTGCCAGCCACTACAGGCAGGGCCACAGTTACTGAGTCACCTCAATTCTCGACCCATAAAAAAGGGCTTCCCTGCCTGTAAAAGAAAGGGCTTGGACTAGATTAATTCATTTGAAGAATAACAACTGAGCACCCACTATGTGAAAGGCACTGTGTGGCAGGCACCATGGAGAGGAGCAACAGTTAGACGCAGGAGCCAGCTATGCAGTGTTCCCCTGCTACGTAAACAGTGACATCGTTCGTGCTGCCCGTGGGAAAGTGGGGAAGAGCACAGCCGGGGGTGATGAACCAGGGGCTCTACTTCAGTCCCCACCTAGCTGCCCTGAGATGTGAGGAGAGCACAGCGTAACCCATAGAGACACATCAGTGAGCTGGGGTCACTGCTGGGAAGCTCTGAGCTAGACACGCATGGAGGGTCCTCAGGAGAAGTGTGATCCTTCAGAGGCTCAACACACTGTGGGAGCGCAGGGAGGGAGACTCCAAGTAGGCAGAATTCCCCATGACCAGAGCCCTGTGGCATCTCTTTGGAAGTCTGCCATCCCAGTGTCCACACACCATTGATCATATGGGTCCACTGCTCAGTGACCATGATGGAGGGGAGGGCAGAGAGGTGGGGGCAGAAGGGAGGAAGGAACAGCAAAAGACAACACTGGCAGGAATTAGGAGGACAATACTTACCTGAGATTTGGAGCTGGGAAATGCTGATGCTGTCATCCACATGGCCCTGGGTTCCTTGGAAGCTTGAAGGAATAAAGTTACTGGCTGAGGACCAACTGCCACATGTACCTATGGCTCTGGAAAACTGATTCTTTCAGCAAATACTGTTTGAGATTCAGGCAAATAAGACCCAGGGTCCATCCTCAAGAAGCCCACTGGGCAATGGACTCACAGAAAATGATTTCTTAAGAACACGTAATAAACCAGGAAGAAATGCAATTTGTTCCTCTCTGGTGCTACCCAAGATGGGAAATGGATGTAGCCCAGACTTATTAGGCTTCTTAAATGATATTATGCTATATTTCCTAATGATATTAAGCTGTATTTCCATCCAGGTAAGGCAGAGAAAGAAAGCAATCAGGGAACTCAAGTCAAAAAAGCAACTTGGCGAGGCCATGATTTGTGCATGTGTGGGTACTTCACAAAAGGGTTAAGTGGACAGAAGTAAGAGAGGGAAAATCTAGAGAACCTCTAGAGAAATATAAAATGGTCATGTACAGTAAGTCTACCCCTACAAGTGTTCTTCTTTTTCAGTAAAGAAAAAGAAAACTGAGCAGTGACCTGACCCAAAACTATCAGAGGAAGAAAAGCAACATCAGCTCAAGACTGAGCAGCAAGAAAAATAAGACTCTGTTTGCCAGATAAAATAGGAAATATCTGCAGCTGGATTACCTCTGTGTCAGTCACAAAGGGTCAGTCTACTCAGCACATAACCAAGTTTCTCAGCTTCAACTGAATCCCCTCATCCAAATTAAGCCATCTCATTTCTGATTCATAAAATACTATTTCACAGAAAAGTGAGTCACTTAGTTACTACCTAATGTAACATAAATTACATTTGCATTCATTTAAAACAATTTCCTAATTACAAGAAAACATAAAAAAAGGTTCTGAGTGTGATTTTTAAGATGCCGGAACAAACCAAGATTTAATTTAAAATATATAATAACTACAAACAATTACATGATTTTTTCTTAAAGGTCATATCTGCAACAGAAGAGAAATATTTTGCTTTAATCTGATCCTTTACTTCTAATGGTTTATGGGTCTTCAGAATTGATAAAGCATTTTAGCACAACTGAAACCCAGCACAAGGCACTCTGGGCACAGGTGAGTGAGAAATGGAAAGAGCAACACTTGGTGGAAGACACTCCCCCCCCTGCAGGACAAGAGACCACGCTCTGCAGCAACAGAGCTATTACCAGGTTTTATTCACACAATGATGATCTCTCATAGGACCTTGTGCAAAGCATCTCAGTCTTTTTTCATATGGGATTGAGCATGTTAACTGTCACTCAGGAATCAAGAGTTTTTCTGGAAGATAAAGAAGTATCTGTAAAATGTACAATGATCTTAGAGAAATATAGTACAAGATTTTGAACACTATTTATCAGCAGCATACGAGAAGAGTCATGGGCTCCAGTAGAGCCATATGCTGGCTGACCCTTTGCTTTTCATCTAAGACTTAAGAGACCTTATAGGTAATGACCGAGTAACCAATGATAAAATAAAGACAAATTTGCCTTGGTATCTTAGGAGTCTACATCAACCTACATAACAGTATCTGGCAGTGGATATTTAAAATCTTTACTGGTATTTAAGCTAATATAAATGCTAACATCAAAGTTTGTCAGACGTGTTAAGAGAACACAAAGCTACATTGTTACATAAATACAAAGATGATACAAAAATCCACTTTCTTTTACCTTTGAAACCCAACTACATGGGATGTGGAAATATTTTTTTATCAAGTAGATAATCTGTTTTATCAATAGCTAGAAAGCCATTTTTGTTAAGTTGTCTTTCAGCTGAAAAAACAATACACTACTTACATCATATTGGAAAAGGAATGACCTCAAGATTTCCAAGCAACACAGCTCTTTTTCACATCTGAACTCCCCTGCTGATCATTAGGAACAGTTTCAGATGTCCCATTCTTGGCTTTCATTTGTGCCAAACCCTGGACAAGTCTGTAACAAGGTTATGGTAGCAAAACACTGTGTTTCTGCACGGGGTGCTAAGTTGTCTGTCCTCCCTTCTTCTTAGCACAGCATCATTCACATTAGTCTGAGGTCTCTCCTAAATCAAGCTGTGCTTATATACAGAGGAAATATGAAAGCAAAGTTATCTTCCTTCTATCTCTTGTAAGCTAATAAACTACCTCAAATTCATTGTTTAACTGAATATACTGTTCTGTGCTTAGAGATGCTGTGGTCCAAACTCTGTCCTCAGTCAAGGTGAGGCAGAGGTGAATACGGCCCCAAAAGGCTCAGTGCTGGATCAACACACTCAAGAATGGGATAGATAGTCTTTTGTTGGTAGGTATTTGCAGAATACCTTAAAAAAGGGAGGGGGGCTTCCTTATCTGATCCAAAATGGTGCTGTTTTCTGTATCACATTCTTACACAATTCCCAATTATCTAAAATGCTGAGGAATGAAAGACAGCGTTCTGTTTCTTTTGACCAAATAGCTGGAAGTATTAAAAAGTTAAGGTAGACTAGAAATAAAACACAATTCCAATATGTTTTAAACCAGATTTAAGTTTTTTTTTTTAATTCAAATTGACCCAAAGCAAAACTTACATTACAAAGGAAGAACAAAATACATTATGATATAACACACTAGGAGTTACATGAAAGCTAAATTTGTGGGCAAAGGGCCTCATCCCAATCACATTCTGGGCTGATGAGCAATTCTGCAAGAAAGTTAGAATCTCAGTTTTTGTATGGTCCACTCTGGTAATTAAACTACACATTTTCGTCTCATAGGGTGTGTATCTGACAAATCAAGCTAGACTCCCTCACGCTCCAGATGTGTACTCTTGCTACTGCCAGAACACTGAATTCTCTAGCGGAAATGCTGTTCCAAGCATGACTGATAATGAATTAAAAAAACAAAATAGTCAAGTCCGCCAAACTAACAAGCATGGATTATTCTGTGGTAAATAGTTTAGAAATATGGGAATTAAATAATCTAAAAAACTTACTCTGCTGTACATTTATAAACACAAATATTTACACACAAAAAAATCTGTTTTTAAAAGATGAGGTTTGAAGTTCATTAATGATCATAATCTTTTATGAGCTGGTTTCTTTGGTGTACTTGCCAAATATATGTCTATAAAGGTTTAGTAATAGGCTTAAATAATAAATTTCAAAAGAAACATAGAAGGATCAGTGACAAATTTGATACTATTCTGAACATTTCAGTCAAGATTCTGGAAAAACCAATCAGTTGATTTTCTGAAAATATTTGTTCTCATTATGTTACTACAGAAAGCTTCTCTGCCAATCAAATTCAAGTGCAGACCGGCACGTTCATCCCTATATTCCACCAGTTACCAACTTGGAGACATTTTAGTTACTGTTAAATATGATATGTGATTGGGATTCTATTAACAACAACAACAAAAACATTCTTTTTAAACTTCCAGAAAAATGAAACCTCAAACAATAAATAATGGAATTATACACTTCTTCATTAAATAGAAATTTTGATTCCAGGAAGAGCATTCATAATTTTTTTCTGAAGTCGCAGCAGCAATACAGAACAAAGAATTTACCTTCATCTGACCTTTTTACTTGGAATTCCCTGACTCAAACTCAGTGGCTAACTTAATTTGGAAACCTTTGACTGGCTGGGGAAAGAAAATCATTTTGAACTAACTGAATAAATTAATAGACACATGAGGAAATAAGTCCTGTGCAAATGTAACATTAACACCACTGCTCAGAGTGCAGGACCCCACAAGCCCTCCCATCTCCTCGTCTCCCTGGGCCCAGGGTTTCAGGGAGAAGTAACACAATTCATTTCTGGCCATGCCAGGTCCCTGATGCCGCAAATGTGTCCTAGCTCTGACCTGGCTATTGGTTTCCAGAATGAGAACACAGCTCAGCTCCTAGCTTCATAAAGGACTCTCTCTCAGAAGATAACTTTTTGGAGATATTTTTACGAAAAAAAAAAAAGACAGACCACCCATTTCTATCCATCATGTTCCAGTTACAGTTTTGGGATGGTTACAAAACTGGCCACACTCTTAGTGGCTCCCTGTAGAAGAGGCTATGTAGCCCATCCGTGATCCCCCACAACAACCTCTTCCCGAAGCTGCCCGTTCTTCAGAAACCTGTACCCAGCCTAGGCCCAGCAGATCAGACATCTGATGCCACAGCTACTCTGCATCCAAGAGAATAAACTCTGTGCTTGAGGAAATAACACTGCTGGCTCTGAAAAGGGTAAAGCCAGAGTAGACTCCTAATTCTGCTTAGTTATACTTTTCAGGTGAAATTCAGACAAGAGAAGCCCTTCATCTTGTAAACTTCTGATAACGAATTTATTACTGGTATGTAACTATTCTGAAATTTCCTAAAGCACTAAGAACAATACTGGGATATTTTTAAAGTTTCTTCTGAAACTAATATGATGACAAATCAAGCACAGAACTCATTTCCAAGGGCATCACCATAGATCTCTAATGCCTCTAGAACCACTGTTATTGACACTTTATCATATTTATGTTTACACTGCAAACATATGCCAATCAACCCAGAAAATAACTGTTCTGAAGAGCGTCACTGTGCATAACTTTAAAATAGATAGGAAATGCTTAATTAGCATATTAGGAATTAACCAGATTTACAAATGTGCACCCATTAGAAATTTTACCCTTTAGAAATTTTATTTCAACTGGGAGGAAAAAAACACCATGAAACCACCCCAAATTATTTAACCATTAAAGCCAAATGGTTTAACAATATTTGGGGCTATTTTTAGGGAATACTCTACCACCAGGACATGAAATTTTCGGCTTAAAGTGAAGTAAAAGACAAAGCTTAAAATGGAAATTGCAACTGACATACTATGGTTCTGCAATTAAAATTAGTGGTGGTTCCTGTTCTCACAGGCATGTCAAAGCCAGCTGTGGAATGAGGAACATCAAGTGAAATAATGGATAAAATACACCAGAAAGAGTACTGCACTGGAGGCACTGTTTTAAAAACAGAATACACGGGCTTTACAAAGTTATTTTCTTTCCCATTAGTTTTTTTAAAAGCACAATTCAACTAGAGACAGAAGTTGAGATGCAATGTCTCTGGGTAGTGTACTACAGTTGTTAAAAAAATAAGTTTAAAACAAGAGCACACCAACAGGAAAGCAGAGGTAATGGATTTATGTCATCCAAAGCTACATTAATTAGGAAAAGAACAGTTTGAAACAGCCAATTTGTACTCATTAAAAATGACTGAGGTGACAGCGTTACTTTAAAATTTTCTTAGAGCATTTTCCAGTAGAACCCAGGATGCCCCGGGTAAAACTGTGCCTCCAAACTGTAACAAGTGCTCTGCTGGTTTATAATATTGTGCACGTCAACGAAACCATAAATTTGGAAAGGGTAAATTCTCCACTCCTAACCTGCTTGTGTCATTTTGGAAAAACAATTGTTTTAAATGCAATATTGTATAGAAAGCTTGAACCTCGTAAACTTGGACCAAGAAACCAAATTAAGACCTTCAAGCATGTGGGGGGGGTGTGTGTGTGTGTGTGTGTGTGTGTGTGTGTTTATATATATAAAAACATCCCTCCCCTACAATGAAAACCAAACAAACAAACAAACAAAACCTAAAAGTGTATACCTGCTTTCTGATTTCACAGCAAATCAGAAATTGCATAGGATATACTTTGTGCAAGGCAAAAAGCCTTTTAAGTATCTGGAATATAACTCCTAATCTTGCTCACAGTTCTGTGTATATCAGATATCATCAAATTTGTGTTTTAAGTAGTCTTTCATGACCTTGGCAATTGGTAGTTCATCAAGTAGCTTTAGGTTTTGAAGGCCTATACATTGTCGAATTTTAATTCGGCACAGGTCCTGCAAGTTTCTGGGCTGTCCTATAAAGACACAAAAAAGAAAATGTTACAAAGCTGAAAAGCACAACATTTAAGGCGGGCTTTAAGGTTCTGGAAAGAATAGTTTATTTCACCGGGAAGTGTCTCTCTGTGGACTTTACATGCAAAGGATCAGAGAGACTCTAGCTAAGAGGACATGTCCTGGGTACCTTCATACGGCGTCTCATTTGATCCTTTTCACATCCCTGGGATGGTCGATATTTTCACCTCCATTTTACAAATAGGGACACTAAAGATCAGGGATTTTAGTCAATTGCTCAATGTCAGACGACCAATTAAAGCTTTTTAGACAGAGGCTAAAACTATATCTTCTGACTCTAAGCCTGGTATGCCTACCAGTACAAACTGAAATGTCAGTTCTTGTCCCAGGTAGGCCTCTAATATGCTGGGTGAACCAGTGTGAGGCAAATCACTCTTCTGGGCCTCAGTTTCTCAACGTGAAAAGTGAGAGAACTAAAAGAGATGCTTTCTAACATGGCTCCTCCTGTCAGCTCACTGTCCAGGGCACAGAACACAATCCCGGGGAGCTCTCCCAAATGACATCTGCCCCGCTGTTCACCATGATTCTGGACACAGTAGAACTTGGCTGTGGGGAGAGCGTGGACTGGGAGGGCGGGGGGGGGGGGGCACGGAAAAAGCACCCCAAGCTATTCTGAATCCCCACCTCTTCAGACATGCCACCCTGACCATCTGCCAATAAAAACCTCTGCTATAACCCAACTCAAAAGAAAAATTACAAAATGCAATTTCTTTCACTTTTGAATACTTCGTTTTACCGAATCAATACAGATGACCACAAACACAAGCAAAAATTCTTTGCCACAGAGCCTCAGAAGTGTTTGGATTCACATAAATTCTACTTTCATGTTAAATGGTAATAATAATACAAACTAACATATGTTGAATGTGTACTCTGTGCCATGTAGTCTTATAAGCTCCCGACATATACTAACTCGTTTAATCCTTTTACAAGGGAAGTACTTTGATCATCATCCCCATTTTACAGACTGCTTGCATCTCTAAGTAACATGCTCAAAGTCAAGCAGGATGTTATACTTCAGCGATTCTCAAACTTCTTGGCCTCAAAACCTCTTTACAGGGACTTCCTTGGTGGCACAGTGGATGGGAATCCGCCTGCCAGTGCAAAGGACACGGATTCGATCCCTGGTCCGGGAGGATCCCACGTGCCGCGGAGTGGCTAAGTCTGTGCACCACGGCTGCTGAGCCAGGGCTCTAGAGCCTGTGAGCTACAACTGCTGAGCCTGCGCTCTAGAGCTACCAGCCACAACTACTGAGCCTGCGATCTAGAGCCTGTGGGCCGCGACTGCTGGGCCCGTGCGCCTGGAGCCAGGCTCCGCAACAGGGGGGGCACCGCAATGAGAGGCCCGCGCACCGCAGCAGAGAGTGGTCCCCGCTCGCCACAACTGGAGGGGGCCCGTGCTTAGCAGTGAGGACCCAACGCAGCCATAAATAAATAATAAATAAATAATTAAAAAAAAAAACTCTTTACACTTCACCATATTAGAAGTTAAAACAGAAATTTCAGAAATACTTAATTCATTTAAAAATAACAAAGATAAACCCATTATATGTTAGTTAGCATAAATACCATTGTTATGAAGGTAACAATATTCTCAAAAATAAATGAGAAGAATGGCATTCTTCCACATTTCTGAAAACCTTTTAAAGGTCTGGCTTAACAGATGATAGCTGAACTCTCATATATGCTCCTACACCCAATCTGTTGTGATGAAACCACATCATCCAGTCTCTGGGGAAGTCCACTTACTCTCATAAAAGAAGGAATATGGAAAAGACAAATAATGTCTTAGTATTATTATGAAAATTGCTTTGACCTCGATATCCTGAAAGGGTCTGGCTAACTCCAGGGGTCCCCAGGCCATACATGGAGTACTACTGCTATACTTAGTACTTACTTGAATAGTACTCATTTACAGGGATCACCATTATTCAAAATTAAGTAATTCTTTATAAACGAAAAAGAGTCCTTAAAACTTAGACCTCTGCTCTGTAAGCCCTGTGCTTTCCAAGAGGTACTTAATACATGGTCTCTTAACAGAATCACAGCTGAAGCTACTGCTTTCCTAAAAATGGCTGTAAGCTAGGGGCATGTGTATCCGTGGATGTCTGCATAAGGATCCCTGTGAGGCTGTAGCACTCACTCATGAGTCTCTTGGTGAGGTACGTCCCCCTCATCGTCCAGATCTCTACTAAAAGGGCACTGCTGAAAGGGAGATGAGGTCAGGTTCCCCATCAGATTCTCTCCGAGCTCCTTTTCTCTACAGTACTTAACAAGGCTATGATTTTACATTTACTTGGTGATTACCCATTAATGTCCATCTTCCTCACATGTTCCATGAGGGTAAGATGATTTCTGGCTGCCAATGCAAAAGTCCAATGCCTAACACAATACTCAACAAATACTAGTTGAACAAATGAACACTTAATAGGCTTGTCCTTAATGTATAAAACAGCTCATTGCAAAACACACCCATGTCAACAGCAAATCATTTTCTAACCTGTTTTGAATTATTTTTCATCACCATTCATGGGCTACCTTTAGGAAAAGAATAAATTATCACTGTCATTTTTCAATAAATGCTTATAGTATTTGATCTGCAAATGCAAACCAGAATATGTATCAGATTTGAATCTTCTTTTTTTAAAGAATTTGATTTTCCTAATAGATGGCAGGTTCTTTTCAAGTATAATATTAATGAAAAGAACAACCACGATGTATTCAGGCAAAAAACAGATGACATAGAATTGACATATATAAATATACATGTGTACTTAAATGAAAACATATCATCTAACAATGTGGAAAACCTGTATTATTGGAATTTACTTAGCTAAGATAGAAAAGATGGAGACAATAGGTTCCAAATAGGGGATCTTCTGATGGTCTCGTTTTGTGGCAGATTATACTCTCCAAAAACGACCGCAGTACCTCCTATGCCTCATGCTCTTTTTTTTACAATGTGACTGGATACCCCATCATTAAGAGACAGTATCTAGGTTCCCTCTCCTTGAAACTGGGTGGGCTCATGACTATGGTGGAACTCAGATCATAGCTTTCACTTGGCTCTTGGGACATTCACTCTTGGCGCACAGCTATCACCAGGCCATGAAGAAGTCTCAGCAGTCTACAAAAAGGAACTGAGGTCATTGCCCAACATCCAGGCTGAGCTCCCAGCCAAGTGCCTGCACAACTAGCCAGCCATCAGGGTGAGCCCTTTTGACAGTGGAGAGGCCCCAGTCAAGTGGCTCCAGATGACACTGCTTGGAGTAGAGAAGTAAAATAATCAATTATTATTATTTTAAGCCACTAAAATTTGCAGCATTAGATAACCAAGTGAGATTCTGGGACGTGGAAGTAGGGGGTTGTCATTAAAAAAAAATCTAAAATAGATGGCTTTGTCATTGGGACCAGGCAGGGGGGAAAAGCTTTGACGAGGCTGTTGGTCAGGGCTTAAAGGAAAGTTTTAAAAATGTTACTAGAAGCTGGAGGAAAGGGGAGACTTTTAATTGTTTAATAAGTTCAAGGGAGGCAGCTACAGAAATACTACCACCCTCAGAAGCTATTGGTGCATTAGCCTTTCCCAGGGAAAAATGCACTTTCTATGCCTAAATATCAGAAAGTTTTACTCAGTTTGCTACCGAATCTTCTTAAGCAGTGTGTTGTGGCAGTCTTTTAATGTTTGGGGAGAATGTGATCTTTTGAAGATTTCCTGACCATGTATAATTCCTGTCTGCAGAAAGACCTTGAACGGTAAAGGCCAGAGTGGTTAAAAGCATCAACTCTGCAGCCAGCATCAAGTGCTGGCCCCAGTAGCTCCTGGGTGAGCTACTTAGCCTCCTGCCTTGGTTTCTGCATCTATGAACTAAGGATAACACCATCTACATAATAGGCCTTACAAGCACAAAAAGAATTAGTTTTGGTAAAGTGCTTACAATAGTTCCCAGGCATATAGTAAGAGCTATAGAGTATTTGGTAAATAAATGTTAAAATAGTAATTTTAAATACTTGTAAGGATATGTTTTGCTTCCCCTTCTCAGAAAAGTAGAGGGCTCCTTTTTGGAAGATGAAGCTTCCTGGTGTTAAGACGGTAAGAAAACTAGCTGACAACTTAACAGTAAAAGAACAACTCGTAATCTAGTCCTGGGAAACAGTGCTGAGCAAACTGATGGAAATCATATTCTGGAAATCACTACATGACCTGGATTCGGCAGAGATGTGAGAACTTAGTATAAAAAAGCTGTGCAGTGATGAAGTGAGGTTGTGTCGTTATACTACTGCTCCACAAATATACAGATATTCCCTCACCTTGCCAGGTAGTAGCACTGAGTGAAAAGCGGGCTACATAATAAAGAGTAATAAAGACTAATTGTAATGACTGTTATTTCTAAGACTATTTAAGGACCCATTTTTTCAAGAATATCATTTTAGGAATAGAAGATTATGACTGAAAAAGAAGTACAGCCATACCTCGTTTTATTGTGTTTTGCAGATACTGCATTTTTTACAAATTGAAGGTCTGTGGCAACCCTGAATTGAGGAAGTCTATCAGTGCCATTTTTCCAGCAGCATTTGCTCACTTCATGTCTCTGTGTCACATTTTGGTAGTTCTTGCAATATTTCAAACATTGCCATTATTATATTATTATGGTGATCTGTGATCAGTGATCCTTTTCTTGAAGTTACTACTAGGCTAAAGGCTCAGATGATGATTAGCATTTTCTAGCAATAAAGTATTTTTAAAATTAAGATACGCACATTGTTTTTTTAGACATAATGCTATTGCACACTTGATATACTACAATATAGTCTAAACATAACTTTTCCATGCACTGGGAAACCAAACAATTTGTATGACTTGCTTTATTGCAACAGTCACTTTATTGCAGTGGTCTGGAACAGAACCTGCAGTATCTCTGAGATGTGCCTCTTATTTATTTTCTTGTCAATATATCACTCAAAAGTATTTACTGAGCACCTACTATGTACTTAAAAATGCACTGTCCCAGAGATTAAAGGGGCAAGAAAAAGAAGGAGGTGGTGGCAGAGGAAAAGAAGGCAGAGAAAGAGAATAAAGGGAACAAAAGCAAAAAACCAACACATGTGCATGCTGTTTACCAGGCGTCTTAGAAAATTACTCCTGTCCTCTTAAATAGCAACTGCCTTGTCCATGGGATGACAGGGGAGACCTTGGGGGACACCTCACAAAAAGAGTATAATTTAAGGAATTATAAACACTATGGGGGATGCAGAAACACTACAAACTATTATTCATACTAATGAACTACAATGGGATTACATAATACTTCAAAGGGTTATTAGTCTTTCCATTTGGTAAAGAAGCCCATCATTAGTAATAATTGGGCTGGTATAAAATAGGAAATCAGCTTTTGAAGGGTCTGGTCTAGTATAATTACAAAACCAGGGCAGCAGCATAATTTTGAAAATTAAATATCCTAAAGCACCTCCTTTTGACATGACCACCACTGCATTTATAATAGGCTAAACTTATTTATTTAGCACTCTCCATCTTTGGTCAACATCTGGAATGGTCTCCCAATACCTCTTTGTTTTATTTCAGTTTCCCATTTTAAGACCCTACCATAAACACGTTTTATTCCTTTGCTCTTGCCTCTGAATTCCCTTCACAAAGACTTAGTATGAAATGTGTTAAATCTTATTTTACAGGACAAAGGTAGTTGCGAGCTCACCTCAAAATAAAAATCATGGTATTGTAAAATAAAAGGCTACTCTGATTTAACTCTTAGATAGAATCCAAAAGTACACAATGTCAGCCTTGATGACATTTGTCCATTTGTTACATTTTTCTTCACAGGCACACGAGCTTTGACCTATTTTTCTCATTTGCACTAAGCCAAACAAAAGCATATATTGCTTCCTAACAAATAACAGAAATCCCTAGAAACCTACATAAAAAATAGAAAGTAATACAAATATGACAGAAATAGTACAGAATAAGGTAATACTTTCCATATCAAAGAACCTTAAAATGTGGTGTAATTTGACTTAAAACTGTGTACTATTTATTTATTTCTAAAAGTGATTTTAATCATTGGGACTAAATAACCTAATAAGACTACAATGTAGATGTGTAGCAAAATCCCCAGTGAGAAGAAAAATCAATAATCAAAAATAACCTTAGTTAAAATGTGTTACACAAATTATTTCCCCAAAGAGTTATACTAAGGTAACACTATTTTGGTAAGTCATACTAAAAAAAAAAAAAAAAAAAAAAAAAAATTGCGAAGAAATTGATTAAAGAAGCATTTGAAAGGAACACAGGAGTAAGGTCACCTGATGCCGAGGGGTTGTATGGGGTCATCTGCTTACATACCTACCTGCTGCTGTGCTGGACTTAGCTGAGAAAGCCACAGCCTAAACTTCACTTTCTTAAAATTAAAGTCATGATTTATATTCTTACTTTTTTTAAAGTTTAAAACTTTGCAGCTAAAACATACTACTTGACTATGACTAAAATTTAAAGACATATTTAAATAAAAACATATAGTGTTTATAAAACAGTATTTTTAAATGCCTGTGATTTCAGTTACTGTAGTGTTTATAAAATAGTATTTTTAAATGCCCGTAACTGATGTTCTAGAAAGTAACAATCTTAAGTACTTGATGGATTAATTTTCTGCAAAACAGTTTATCCAACTCATTCCCATTTACCTAATCTTTTTCTCTTAGAAGTATGAGCCCTTTATTTTTCAAATTCCTTTTGGTCAATTTACTTATTTAAAAAGTTTTTATTTAAAGAAAATATTTTAAAATTATTAAATACATTAAAATTATTTAAAATTTAATTTAAATAATTAATTCCTTTTATTAACTCCTTTAATTCCTTAAAACATACAAATCAAAATATTGATACAACCCAGCACTACCTTTTACCTACCACTGAAGCATACTGAGCAGCTGCTTCAAGTATTTGGACAGCATCTACTAGAAACACAGATCAGTGCATTACCTTAGACTCCTCTGGATATTAAACACAAACCCAATTGGCATATTCTCTGCCTTAAGAGTAATTTATACGAGAGCCTGCTATGCTATGTAAAAAAAAAAAAAAAAAAAAATGTGTTTAGTGAACAGTTAAGTGGTTAACTTACTCAAGGACTCCTTGGCACCTCTGATATGCTGCTGTGCACGGTGAATCTCTGAAACTGGGATCTAGAATCCAGGGTACTAGTCTTCTAAACTGACTTGCACTCTTAAAATTATAGGACCTCAAAGAATTTTTGTTTATGTGTGTTATATCCATCTATATTCATCATATCTAGAAAATAAACTTCAGAAATTTTAAAAATACTTATTGATTCACTTAAAATAATAGTAATAAATTTATTATCAGTTGAAATAAGTTTTTATGGGAAGAAAAAGCTGCTTTTCAAAACAAGAAAGATTTCATGAGAAGAGTGGCACTGTTTTACATCTCTGCAAATATCTCTTAGGTCTGGCTTCAGAGAAGACTGTTGGATTTACAGATCTGCTTCTGCGTACCATCTGTTGTAATATGCTGTCGTGATTGAAGCAGATGAAGAAAATCCAGACTCACATAGGTAGTTGGAAAAGGAAGTAATATTTTAATGGCCTTTTTAGATAATCATGGATCTTCTTTGATACTTCACCAAAACTCAACAAGAGTTGTTTTTTTAAAGGTTAGATGCAATATGGAATCTGAAACCACAACAATGAACTTCTTTATACTCTTTCACATTAAAATCCATTGGTCTGTTTTGCCCTCTGAATGGATCTTTTACCCATGCATGATTTTGTAACATCATGCATTAGTCATTTGGAAAATACTGGTTACCTGGGTTATTATGCAGATCTTCCAAATGTTGACCCAATTTATTACATGATATCAAAAAATTACTTTTGCTATTATCTCTACTAATCTCAAAAAAGTCTTTACATGTTGGGAAACTGGCAATATCCCAGTGGCAAATACAAATATACAGGCTTTTCAAAATTCTAACTTTCACTTGAAAGCTCAAATTTTATGACTCCCCATAAATACTGTAAGTTGTTTTCCTTAAGGTGACAAACGCACTTTATTCATTTTCAACAAAATGTCTACCAAATACCAAAGCCTAAACAGCTATAGTTTGGCTGTCCATCCATCCTTCAGGTAAAAATGGTATTCCACCAAAAATGCTGCTGGTTCAGCTCAAACAAATCACAGATGTACTTTTCCTCCATTCAATCACAGCACTTCATTACACAGTAAGAATACTTTCAATTTCCATCCCACAGAATATTTAAAAGGTACATACTGAAAGGGATAAGATTTAATAAAATTAAATCAAAGAGATTCCTAAATGGAACTGGAACAGTCTTTACTGAGATTGCCTTGTGGTGAAGAACACAACTACTAGTACCCTCTGGGACTACTGCCTTGATTAATGCTGAGGTACCTGCCATTTTACCCACCACAGCTCTTACACCATCAGTGCAAAAGTCAGTGCAGAGACACAGATGCAGAGAACGGACATGTGGGCACGGGGGGGAAGGGGAGGGTGGGATGAATTGGGAGACTAGGTTTGACATAAATACACTACTATGTGTAAAACAGATAGCTCATGGGAATCTGCTGTGCAGCACAGGGAGCTCAGCTCCCTGCTCTGTGATGACCTTGATGGGGGGGGACGGGGGGAGGGAGGTCCAAGAGGGAGGGGATATAGGTATACATATAGCTGATTCACTTCATTGTACAGCAGAAACTAACACAACACTGTAAAGCAATTTTACTCCAATAAAAAAAAAAAAGAAAAGGCAAATAATATCTTAGTATTGTTATGAAATTAGTTTTGGCCTCATGGGCACCTAAAACTGTCTTGAGGACCCCCAAGAGTCCACACTGTTCTACATGAATCCAGAAACAAAATAAAATAAAACCACAAGCAGCAGGATATCATCCCCTTTAAGAGTGTTTATTGGCAAGAATTTTTAAAAGGAGGGACTCCACGGACTATGGTCTAATACCCCCATCTTTCAGAGAAGGAAACAGACCCATGAGGCAGGTGGAGGCTAATCAGCTTGCCCAAGTTTATTAGGTAAGTCAGACACTGGGTCAAGAGCCCATTAACTGCTCTCTCCACCACCAGACTCAGCTGATTCAACAGCACCCATGACACAGGCACAGCTGAGAAACCTTCAGGACGCTATAAAGGAGACACATGCCTCTGAATACAAGTGGGCAAAATTCTACTCAGCCCAAGGGACCATGGATAGGATGATTTTCGCATTGTAAGTAAAAATGATAAAAATAATGAATAGACTTCTGGTTTCAGCTCCAACATATAATGAACTTGAAGTCCTCGCTCCAGTCCTTATAAGAAGAAAAAGCCAAACAAACTGAAATTAATGACTTATCTAGGACCCATCAGTAAACTGATGTCACAGGGCAAACCACCATAAAATCTGGAGAGAGAATCAGATCTAGAGTCACAGCTGAAATCTGTGCACCTGCAGCAGTAGCTATTGGAGCCACAAACTGGTAGGAACACTTAAATGGTCATTGTGACAAACTGCCAGGAGCTGTGCATGGACCAGCCTGAGAGGGAGAGCCACAGTCTTAGGAAACACCCGATGTTCTGAGCTTTCCTTTCAGGAACCCCATCAGGTTCTCACATGAAGAGCCAATAAAGACCCCCTCATGGCTCTGCCAGGGGGAGGGTGAGAATAACTATCTGACATACACTCAGAAACTTCATAACAAAGTCTGTTCTCCAAGGGAAGAGACTTCACCAGAGTCTTACCCCACCTGGAGAATAAATGTTTCTCTGACTCCAGTCACTGCAGTCCTCCTAGCTCACCAAGGTGTGGGTATTTGGGGGTGGGGGGCAAGGCATGAAACAGGCGAGAGGGCAAAACTGCTTTCTCATGAAATCTCTCTTTCTTAAAAAACTTTCATATTCTGAGTAACTCCTTGACTCGGAAAGTTTACATTGTAGGGCAGGGAGATGATAAGGGGAAAAGAGCACTAGATTAAAATCCCATTGCTCAAGGAGAGTTCTATTATTATTTAACCATTTCTCAGGGTAAGCTTTACTTATGAAATAGTCTTTCTTGAAGTTTTAACGTTGCACCTCTTTTAACAACATTTTCTTGTGCTCTTTCTTGTGCCCTTTCTTGTGCATAAATGTTAATTTTTTCTTTTGAATTGGGCAAACATTCCTACAATCTCTGCTCTTTATCTTCAGCTAGAGAATTTTTGCCCATTCCTATATGCCAGAGTTTCCATAATCCTCTTAGCTCCAAATGGTGTCTGTGCAAATGCTACGTACAAATTATTCTACTTTAATTAACTGCATGCATTTGCATGACCCTCAGAATGACTGTCTCCAATAGACCTCCATCAACGGACCTCCATCATCCTCCATCAATGGACCTCCATCAGAACGTCTGCTGCTGTCTGTCATCACCATTTCTACCTGTCATCAGTCACATCTTCATTGCTCTCTCTGTTGTTGTCCCTTTAGTTTATTTGCGCCACTCTTTTTTTATCTAGTAAAAGAACTAAAAGACCAAAAACTGGCTTCTCTAAGCAGGAAACACCTTTCCCTCAGCAAGGTGATCCTCATTCTCCAGGTAGGATCCTTGGCTCTTCTTAGCTGTATTTACCGTTCCAGGGCACAAAAAAGCTGCTCCTTCAGTTGACTGGCTTTCTGGAGGTGACCACATTGAGTTCCAGCCATTCTAGAAGGCAGAGGTTTCTGGAAGTCTGTCTGTAGAATTAACACCACCTCTTTGTGGCTTCTCCCTCTACTGTGACCAACAAGGCACCCACAGATACTACCTTATAACTAAGCCACTTGACCTGCTCTGTTTTTATGGAGTGTGTGTATCAGAGTTTTTCTGGCAATTTTTCTAAAAAGCCACAGTAGCTTTTAGATTCTAGGATTATGATTGTCTTGAGTTCTTCCAATTTAAATAACTTGCTCTCTAGTAAAATGGCCCTGAATAAAGACCACCAAGTGGTATTTCTGCTGTCCTTACACCTCAGGAGTCTGAGTTCTCAGATGTGAGGCCAAGGACTCGGGGCCTAGAGAGCGGTAGCTCTCAGCAGCAGTAAAGACTGAAAGGAGCTCAGGGATTTGACTTGATGGCTCCCTGAACCACCCAACCATCTTTCACTCTGGTTTTCTTTTCTTTTTTAAAAATTATTTGATTAATTTATTTATTTTTGGCTGCATTTGGTCTTCATTGCTGCACGCGGGCTTTCTCTAGTTGTGGCGAGTGGGGGGCTACTCTTTGTTGCAGTGCATGGGCTTCTCATTGCGGTGGCTTCTCTTGTTACGGAGCACAGGCTCTAGGCGTGTGGGCTTCAGTAGTTGTGGCAATGGGCTCAGTAGTTGTGGCTTGCGGGCTCTAGAGCGCAGGCTCAGTAGTTGCAGCACACAGGCTTAGCTGCTCCGCGGCATGTGGGATCTTCCCGGACCAGGGCTCGAACCCATGTCCCCTACATTGGCAGGTGGATCCTTAACCACTACGTCACCAGGGAAGTCCTCACTCTGGTTTCCAAGAGAGCCAGTACAGACCTCCAGAGGGCATCAGCTACAGTTGGTCCTTCTAGCACATAATTATTCACTAGGAAAAGAAAATCTAATAAATAATGCACAGGTGAAGCAGAAACACTTAATTTGCTTTTGGCACGAAACACCACTGACAGCAAAGTCAAGAAGTAATGAATTATGTTGCATCACCTGAAGACAGAGGATAACTGCAGCCTTCCAAGGACAGATGGTCCTTCACTTCTGAAAAGCATCCCAAGTTTGCTCAGCTACCATCCTTACAGATGCAGCCAATCAGCCAACCCACACTTACTGAGGTGTATGGCTCTGCTCTAGGTGCAGTGGAGAACTCAAACACAAAGAGGCAGTCCCGTCGATTTTTCTATCTGTCCTAATTTTAAAGGTATGTGTGAATCTCTTTTTTAACTCAACATTCTTGCTCACCAGCAGCATTCCATGGTGGAACTGAGCAGCTCCAAGGGCCGGGGGATGAAGGGGCAGCTCCCCCCATCCCCCTGGCTGCCTGTCTCCAGATGCAGACCACACAACAGTTTATAGATTTGAAAATAGAGGCTAGGGTAGAATAAGAATCTAAGGGATTCACTCTGTAGGTAGCAAGCCAGCTCTTGCTGTTCATCTACCCTCACTTAATTAATTATTTTATTAAAAAAAAAACATATATAGCACTTAAAATGTGCCAGGTACTGTTTTAAGTGCTTTATAAATATTAACTCATTCAATCCTCACAACAAGCCTGTAAGACAGATATAATTACCCCAATTTTAAGATGAGGACACAGAGGCACAAAGTGGTTAGCTAACCCACCCAAAGTTACAGCTAATGTGTGGTAGAGTCATGGCTGGTCTAACATAGTCTAGCCCTAGTCTACCACCATTAACCACGGAGCAAAGTATTTAACAAACAAGGCTGTGGCATTTATGTGTGTAACATGCCTTCCTGAAGACAGACAAGGTAATTTAACCATGAGCCTCTAGTGTTAAGTTAAAACAACAACAATAGCAGCAACAACAAATATATATTCAGAATTTATTAAGAATAAGATATACGTTATAGGCTACATACCACGACAGAATTCTAACCTCAAGTTCAAGAGTAATCTTATCTTTCACTACACCAACACCCCTACTGGTCTATATAAATGAAAACTGCTAGAACATTTGCTGAGAGAATCAGCATTTGAATTTTTGCTGTAGTCTTTTCCTAAAATGTGGCCTGGATCTGA
Source organism: Tursiops truncatus (assembly GCF_011762595.2). NCBI lineage: Eukaryota > Metazoa > Chordata > Mammalia > Artiodactyla > Delphinidae > Tursiops > Tursiops truncatus. Next base: position 125,061,401 of record NC_047035.1, read on the forward strand.
AGGGTCAGCTGGGGAGGAATCAGCACACATAACATCTCCTGTCTCTGGGTACATCAGTGTGCCTCAAAAGCTTTCTGCAAGGGACCACCTACCAGATAGCCCAAAACATCTCTCCCAAGGCAGGCATATCTGTGCTGTACAAGTCGACAGCCACTAGGCACTTGTGGATGTTTAAATTTAAATTAATTAAATAAAATTAAAAATTCAGTTCCTGGGTGGCACTTGCCACATAATAAGTGTTCAACAGCCACATGGGGCTAGTGGCTACCACAGTCAACAGCACAGAGACCATTTCCATCATTACAGAAAGTTCTATTGGACAGCATGAGTTAGATCCTGAGTGTGATTTCTTTTTATGCTTGAGTCTGAATATACTTAGTGGTAATAATTTCATCCTTCCTTTCTTATGAATAAACAAAATACAAATTACATTTCATTTCTTCATAAGTTTTCTACTCCCAAATTCAGCTCTCAGGGGGGCAGTGGATTATTTACAAGCAGGTCAAGTAAACTCCTCACCCTCCAGTACCTGGTACCCAGAATGTGTTTCTTCTTCCATAACAATGAATGAAACATAAAACTTAGGTAAGGAAGGAGAATTCATTAAAAAGTGTGGCAGACAAATGTTCTGTTTATAGACTGTGGCTTCATGTGTGATGTTAAGCTCTGAGACACATACTCGACTGGTCACAAGGAAGTCGGACAGGAGAGGGTGGCTACTCCACACAAACTAATACCTCTATCCGAAAAACAACACGAACACACGCACCACTACACACAATGGGTCAGACACTTTTCCTGGCTTTAAAAAAAAGTGCCCACACAAAAACAGGTCAGTTATACAGTCCTGTGTGGGCCAGAGACAGTGGCACCAAATTTTCCACTGGGAGCAAATTTTTCTTTACAACACTTTCTGATTTCTATCATCCTTAACCTGCATTACTAGGATGTCTGATAAATAACACTGCTGTTCCATTTCATGTGTGTTCACATTGTAAAGAAGAAGAAAAGCAACAATAAAACATGAGCAACAGCTTAGCAATAAAGCACAAATTCTAGGACACTTCCATAGCTATGGATGCTAAGATCCAAAATTCTCCTAATTCCTCAGTCTCAATTCCAGGAAAGCCTGGAAAGACTATGTTTATGACCAGTAGGAACTGCCTTGTTCTAGCATCGATCTTAACATCTAACATCGAGGGTGTTCTAACACCCTATCTACCCCCATTTACTTTTAGTAACATAACTGAATTTTTAATGAAATCCTGTGATATAGAGCTTTCTTTTCAGTTCAGAAGAATGGAATGAGCAAGGCTAATAAGAATCATTAATGTCTGGTCATTTTAAGTTGTAAAAATACCTTAAGCTCCTCAGAAGATGCAAAATTTAAAAAAAATGTAATAGTAGTAATAATTAAATTACATACTTGTGACTTCTTGTAAGAAATCCAAACACGGTCGACTACTTCCAGAAATGCTTATTGAAACAGCCAGTGGGGTCTGTCCTTCATAGTTCCTTGTGTTCGTGTCCGCTCCATAATTATATAACATCCGTGCACAAAGCACGTCATCCCTAAGGGCAGACAAATGTAAAGGAGTTTGTCCATCTTCTAAGCGACCCAAGTTTGTGTCTGCTCCTCTCTGAAGGAACATTCGGCAATAAGAGTGATTGCTTTTGATCACAGCGTATCGCAACAGGAAACCGTTCTGAATGTCGATGTTGGCATTGTGGTCCAGGAGGATTTTCACACAGCTTGACCTCTCTCGGATAATGGCGAGCTGAAGCGGCGTTGTACCTTTATCACTGAGCGGGTCAACCTCAGCCTTGAACTCCAGTAGGAGTCGGACAAATGAGTCCCTACCATAGTGAGCAGCCACATGAAGGGGAGTCCAGCCATCATTGCTTTTTGCATTAATAATGTCGCTCCTGTATTCAGATTCTAACATCAGGCGTGCAATCCGAGCCCGGCCATGCATGGCTGCGTAATGAAGTGCAGTGAAGCCTCCGATTAAGTCCTTAACTGTGGGATCAGCTAGAGTTAAAACCAAAATGAAAACATTAGCAGACTCTGAGACAAAGCAACGAACTCTGCCATGGCACAGCACATCTTAGCCAATTCTCATATGAAATGTGAAATGATTAAACACTATAATGAATATTAATTCCTTCTTGCCTCAGCTTAATTGAAATACCGTTTTAATGGAAAAAAAATTTTAGTAGAAAGTTATCAAACCTCGATTAATAGGATGAGTATATGACTTACAAAGCATTTAAAAGCTATATACAAAAAACACAGAGTCCAGATCACCACATCCCCTCTCTTTGCTAATTTCACCAATTGCCCTTGGCTTCCCAACTCCCTCATCTCTGTACTGTTTCATGTTGCTCTTCTGTTTTGAACTTTTTGTTTTATTTTCTCTTCTGCTGCTTCTTGGTCTTAAAAAGAAGCATGTGTAGCAACATCTGCTGCTCTAAATTACGGATGGACTGTGGTCTGGCAGACTGTTGTTTTAGGGTGTATTAGGTAAAAATTAAAAAAAAAAAGGTTTTCTGTGATCTGTAAGAATTCCAAAACATGTAAGATATATGTTAAGTGATCTTGATAAATCATGTTTTTATAAGATAAAACTCTATTCTGAATTCTTCGTTTTACAAGAACTTTGCAGTTTTTAAGAATTAAACAGCACACATTGTGTGAAAAATTGGGAGAAACCTCAGCACTGAATAAATATTATTTTCTAAAACAGTTCCAAACCTCTCTCCTAAATCGACAGATTTCTGGAAGAAAAAAAAGAAATAAAAGAGAAGAAAAGAAACTAAAATGATTTATCTGCTGTATGACTCCTCAAGTCACAGACTTTTGTCACCTGCCCCCAGTCTTTCCTAAAGCTGAGGGTCAGTTCTACACAGCTCTCATCCCACTAGCCTTCCTGGACAAGGGCAGAAAAGGGGCAAGAACCCTCATATGCTATAGGTAGGTCACTTCCTGGAGGCCAGCAATTCTGTGTGAAGATAACTGGTTGGACCTAACTACCAAGGATTAAAATACTTTCTTCTTATAAAAGTCACCATTAATTTTTAGCTTGTTCATGAAAGAGAAAAATTCATAAGTGTTCTTCAAACAAACAAACAAAAAGCCTCCACAGTCATGTGATTAAACAAAACACTTGCATTTTGTTTAGTAAAATGTTGCTTAGTTCTAAAACATTTTATGACAGCTTGGTCTCTTAGAAAAACCTATGAGGCAGAAAACTGTATCTAAAATAGTAATAATACTGTGGAGAATACAAATTTCAATTAAGAAATAGTTACAACAAAAGTTATAAAAAGTTAACACTTTTTAGGTAAGCTATATCAGTTGAATTTCTAAGATTATTTCATATAAACTGATATTACACAACACTAATATGACTTTTATGTGTTTAAAGAAAATGAGGGTATCATATCTGCCTTGGTCTTCACTAAAAGAAAAATATACAGTACCTATTCACTACTTAATTTAAAAAAAAGGAGCAAGAATATTTAAACAATGCACATTGCTGCCATCTACTGGTAAGGCATGAACATGAGCTACTGTTGCCATTTTGACAGATGATGCTGAGCCCTCAAATCTGTTTTCAGATACCTCACTTACCTAAAGTAGACTAAGACAGGCATGAAATATAAAAGAACCCCTTCTATTCAAATAAAACCGTAAATCTTGCCAAGATGGCCATCCCTAATCTATACCTGACCAATCAACTGCTTCCAGACATTCTCTTTTAATCTGTTAGTGAAATTCAAGAATACCTTTTTTCACTGCTCCCACCTTTCATCCACCATGGGTGCCTTTAAAGTTGCCAGCAAACAGTCTCATGTGCATCCTATACTCGCTTTGTTTGACAGTAAAATTAAAATTATGTTACATAAAATTGCACTGGCATCTTTAGTTTTCCACCTCAGGTCTTTTTTAGATTCTACTTACAACTTGGTGCTATACTGAGCTAGGAAAAACAAAGATTAACAAATACAGCAATGATCTGCTTAGTCTAAGTAAAAACCACTAAAATCCATTAATTGAGCACACACTGGAAACACAGCACAGAAGGAAGACTGTAGGTTAACAACATATACAATCTGTATAGTTACTTTCCTCAAGAAATTAACAAATAGGAAATATAAGACAAAGATGAAAACAAAAATTAATTTAAGGATTATTAGCCAACGCAATAAGATAAGAAAAAGATCTTATTTGTAATAGTAGCAGAAACTACAAAACACCTAGATATAAATTCTGTAAGAAATGTGCAGGGCACATGTGAAGAGACCTTTTTTGACTTAACTGAATTCACTTCATCTGTGTCTGTTCAAATGTTCCTTCAACAGAAAATCCTTCGCTGAACACTAACATGGTAGCCCCATCACCTCATAACTTTGTCTGCTTTAGCAAGCTTTCTCCCCCCAGGTGCAACCTATTTAATACAAATTGTATCAGTCTCAAGAAACCCATCTGAAAAGTTTGAAAGCATATATAAATAAAAGCAGACAAACATTCCCTACCAATATGGTTCTTTCTTTCCAACAGCTTTACTGAGGTGCAATAAAACTGAACCATTTTAAGTATACAGGTTGATGAACTCTGACGAATTGTATACAGTCATGTGACTACCACTACAATCAAAATATTCCCATCATCTCAAAAAGTTCCTTCCTGCCTCTTTATAGACAATTTCCTGCCCAGACTCTAGACCTCAGGCAACCACTAATGTTTTGCCTTTCTATAATTTGATATAAGTGGAATCATAGAGTATTAGGCTTTTGTATTTGACTTATTTCACTTATCATAATGTTTCTGAAATTCATACATGTTGTTGTGGTTCATCAAAAGTTCGTCCCTTTGCAGCTCGGTGCTTTGTGACTGCCTGGAGAGGTGGGATAGGGAGGATGGGAGGGAGGGAGACGCAAGAGGTAAGAGATATGGGAACATATGTATATATATAACTGATTCACTTTGTTATAAAGCAGAAACTAACACACCATTGTGAAGCAATTATACTCCAATAAAGATGTAAAAAAAAATTTAATCCCTTTGTATTGCTGAACAGTATTCCATAATATGGATATATAGTTATTATTTATATAGTCAGTAGCAAATGGATAAATGGGTTATTCCTAGGCTATAATGAATAAGGCTACTGTGAACATTCATATACAAGTCTGTTTGTGGATATATGTTTTCAGTTCACTTGGGTAAATACCTAGGAGAGAATTGCTGGTCATATGTTAAATGTACATTTAACCTCCTAAAAAAGGGCCAAACTGTTTTTCTAAGCGACTATACAATATTACACTCCCACCAGCAATGTATGAGAGTTCCTAATGTTCTACATGTTCACTAATACTTGGCATTATTAGTAATTTTAATTTTATCAATTCTATTGAGTATAAAGTGGTAACTTATTGGGATTTTAATATACATTACCCTGATGACTACTGATACTGGGCTTGTTCTGATACTGGGCTTATTCATACTTTCTTTTGTGAAGTGTCTGTTGAAATCATTTACCCATTTTTATTGTGTAGTTGTTCTCATTATTAGTTTAAAACTCAATTGTGTATATATTCTGGATACAAGCCCCTTTGTCAGATATGTTTTGTATTTTCTCCTAGTCTATGGCTTGCCTTTTCATTTCCTATACTGTGTCTTTTGAAGAGCAAAAGTTCTGAATTTTGATGAAATCTACTGTCATTTGTTTTCTTCTATGGTTTGTGCTTTTTGTGTCCTGTTTAAGAAATCTTTGCCCAACACAATGTCACATAGGTTTTGTTTTCTTCTAGAAGTTTTATACTTTTAACTCTTATATTTAGGGCAATGGTCCATTCCTAGCTGATTTCTGTGTACAGCGTAAGATCAGATCAACGTTCATTATTCTCCATATAAATATCTATTTAATCCAGCACAATTTGTTTAAAAAACTACCTTTCCTCGATGATTTATCCTGGTGCCTTTGCCACAAAACAATTTACCATACAAGTGTGGATCTATTTCTGAACTCTATTCTGTTCCACTGATCTAAAAGTGTATCCATATACCAGTACCAGATTGTCTTGATTACTGCAGCTTTATAGTAAGTTTTGATAGCAGGTAACATTCTCAAACCTTCTTTAAACTGTTTTGGGCAATAAATTTTAGAATCAACCTACCAATTTCTTCAAACAAGCCTGTTACAATGTTGACTGGAACTCTACCAACTCTAAAAATGTAAATCTGCCCCAAATTATCTAAATAATATTTATTCTTCCAAACCATGAGCACAGAATACCTCTCTATTTATTTAGGTCTTCTTTAATTTCCCTCAGCAATGTTTTGTACTTTTCAGCATACAAGTACTGCACATCTTTCATTACATTTATTACTAAACTTTGTTGCTATCATAATGAATTGTTTTTACATTTCATTTTCTAAATGTTAATTACTGGTATAGAGAAATAAAATTGATTTTTGTATACCAACTTGTGTATTCTGTAATCTAGCTAAATTCACTTTTTAGTTCTAGAATGTTTTTGAGATTTCTTACGATTTTCTAAACATACAATTATGTTCTCTGCAAATAAAGACAGCTTTACTTCTTCCTTTCCAATCCCAGGACCCTTATTTGAACAATAAAATGTTGACAAAATGTAGTAAAAGCATATACCCTTGCCATGTTCCTAATCTCAGAGGGAAAGAATTCAGCAGTTCACCATTTACTATGATGTAAGTTGTAGTTTTTCACAGGTGTCTTTCCTTAGGGTTTGGAAGTTGTCTTCTGCTTTTGGCTTGCTGAGAGTCTTTATGATGAATGGGTATACTATACTGTCACATGCATTTTCTGCATCTATTGAAAGGATCATTTGGTATTTACTTTTATTCTATTAAGAGGGTAAATTACTCATCATATTTTCAGATGTTAAACAAAGCTTGCATTCCTGGGATAAACACTACTTGGTCGTGATGTAATATTCTTTTTAATATAATGATGGATGAGATTTGATAGTATTTTGTTAAGGTTATTTCTAACTTTTGTCATGAGTGAAACTGGTCTGTGGTTTTCATTTCTTGCAATGTCTTTATTTGGTTTCAGGGTACTATATGCCTTATACAATAAGTTTGGAAGTGTTTCCTCAAAGAGTTTGGGTAGTGCTGTTATTGTTTATTCCTTTAATATTTGAAATATTTCAACAGAAAAGGCAGCTGGGCCCACCTAAAGACTTTTAGTGTAAAGTTTTAATTATGAACTAAATTTCTTTGATGTAGGACTATTAGATTGTTCTATTTTTCCCTTGGGTCAGTTGTGGCCATATGTGTCTTTCGAGGAATCTGTTCATTTCTTCTAAATGGCAGAAGGGTATTCATTATATTCCTTATTATCCTTTTAGTATCTATAAGATCTGTAGTGAAAACAGTTTTTTCCATACTTGATATTGGTACGTGTCTTTTGTTTTCTTCATCAGTCTAGCTAGAGATTTTATCAATTTTACTGATCTTTTCAAGGAACCAGCTTTTTCTTTGTTTCATAAATTTTCTCCATCATTTGTCCATTTTCAATTCCACGGATTTCTTTTCTTCTCTTTGTTATTTCATTCCTATTCTTACTTTGAATTTAATTGTAGCAGTATATAGAAACTGTTCCAAGATAGCCCCCTTTCCTCTCCCTTCCTTTGTCCTATTATTGTCATATATATTACATCTTTATATAAGCCCAACAATAGTTTTATAATTACTGTTTTATGTTGTTGTCTTTTAAGAGATGAAAAAGGGGGAATGTATTTCCATTGTCTCTGGCAGCACAATTTTAAGGGGGCCCCTCCCATAATCCCTGCCTCTTGATGCTCATACCTTTGTGTAATTCCCTCCCCTCGAGTATGAGCAGGAACTGTGACTTCCTTCTAACCAACAGAATCTGGCAAAGGTGACGGAATGTCACTACTGTGGTTATGTTATGATACACAAGACTCCATCTTGCTAGCAGACTCACTGTAGCAACTTTCACTGCTGCCTTGATGAACTAAGGAGCCTTGATGGGAAAGCCCACAGGCCAAGACTCTGCAGGTTATCTCTAGGAACTACTGGCAACCTTCAGCCAGTAGCCAGCAAGAAGCTGAGGCCCTCAGTCCTGTACATCCAAGGGAATTCATCTGCTAACAACCTGAATGAGCTTGGAAGCAAATTCTTCTCCATTTAAGCCTACAGATGAGAACAGTCTGGCCAACACCTTAAAACTGTGAGGTAATATCTTGTATTGTCATATATTTGTGTAATTTGTTACACAGCAATAGAAAACAAATATACTGTTTTTTACATGCATAATTACCTTTACCAGTGATCTTTATTTGCTCTGTGAATTTGGATTACACGTGGTCCTTTTCTTTCAGCTGGAAGGACTTCTTTCAGTACTTCTCGTAAGGCAGGTCTGAGAGCAACAAATTCCCTTTATCTGGGAACATCTTTATATCACCTTCACTTAAAATTTTTTTTTAAAATATTCTTATTGGCTTTTACTTTTTTTAAATTAATTAATTTATTTTTGGCTGAGTTGGGTCTTTGTTGCTGCACGTGGGCTTTCTCTGGTTGCGGCAAGTGGGGGCTACTCTTTGTTGTGGTGTGCAGGCTTCTCATTGTGGTGGCTTCTCTTGTTGCGGAGCACGGGCTCTAGGTGTGAGGGCTCAGAAGTTGTGGCTCACAGACTCTAGAGCGCAGGTTCGGTAGTTGTGGTTCACGGGCTTAGTTGTTCCGTGGCCTGTGGGATTTTCCTGGACCAGGGCTCGAACCCATATCCCCTTCGTTGGCAGGCGGATTCTTAACCACTGTGGCACCAGGGAAGCCCTATCACCTTCATTTCTGAAGGACAATTTGGCTGGATTTAAAATTGCTGGTTGACTGTTATTTGTTTTCAGTAATTACAAGATGTCATCCCATTGTCTTCTGGCCACTGTTGTTTCTTATGAGAAATCAGCTGTTAATCTTATCATTGAGGATCCCTCGTACATAATGCATCACTTCTCTAGGTGCTTTCAAGATTTTCTCTTTGTTTTTAACATTCCCCAGTTTGACAATTACATCTCTTAGATGAATATCCTACTTGGAGACACTGAGTGTCTCAGATGTATAGTTTAGCATTTTTCATCAAATATAGGAAGTTTTCAGTCATTTCTTCTTCAAATATTTTTTTCTTTCCCTTTCTCGCTTTCCCCTCTCTTTTCTGGCTCCCATTATGCCTCATGCATATATTGGTATGCTTGATAATGTTCCACAGGTCTATGGGGCCCTGAGTTGAGGCTGTGATACTGCTTGCAGCAAGCAACACAGCAGCCTCACATTTAACAGGAGACCTGGCAAATGAGACAGCCATGTGGGCTTTGATAAGCTGCTACATATTTCTGGGAATTGGGAAGGCAGATGCATGCTTAAGAAAGACCAGAGAGGACCCCAGTTATCTACTCATCCCTGGCTGAACATGAGGCCAGAAAATGGAAGCTGGGGCATACTTGTAAATTGTCTGATTATTAAATGTGTCTCATCCTATACACAGATCTCCTTGGCAAAGGGTAGAAGCCTTACCGGCTCAAATTGCTTAAGCAAAACCTCTGACCAGTTACCGGTCAAACATAAGTTATTTTGGCCATAAGATGTCTTACATATCTTATTGTTGTTGATATTTTTAAAAATTCTTTTTTCTATATGTTCCTCAGACTAGATAATGTCTATTGATAAATTTTCAAGGTCACTGATTCCTTCTTTTGCCAGCTCCAATCTGCTGTTAACCACTCTAATGAATTCATTTTAGTTACTGTACTTTCAACTCTAGAATTTCTATTTATATATATGTATATACATACATTCCCATTTTCATATATAAAATTATATGTATTCTATCTCTTTATTGATCATTCCTATTTGATTTGTCACTGTCACATGTTTTCATTTAATTCTTTGAACATGGTGTCCTTAGTTCTTTGAATACATTTATAATAGCTATTCTGAAGTTTTGTTAACTAAGTGTAACATCTGGGCCCCTTCATAAACACTTTCTATTAGCTAGTTTCATTTCTTGTGTATGAGCAATACATTCCTGTTTCTTAGCATGTCTCATAATTTTACTGAAAATTGAAGATTTTAGACTATATCATAGCACCCCTGGATTTTGAACCTCACCTCTTCCAGGTGGGCTGTTGCTGCTATTTGTTTTAGTGAATTGCCTAGACTAATTCTACATAGTCTGTCTCCCTTATAGTATACAGCCACTTACGTCTCTGCTCAGTTGTTATTATTAAAGTCTGGCTTCTAGGGGCCGCTCCTAGGAATAACTTACGTTTGACCAGTAACTGGTCAGAGGTTGTGCTTAAACAATTTGAGCCAGTAAGGCTTCCACCCTTTGCCCAAGAGATCTGTGTATAGGTTGAGACACACATTCAATAAACAGACAATTTACAATTTACAGCTTCCATTTTCTGGTCTCATGTTCAGCCAGGGGTGAGTAGATAACTGGGGCCCTCTCTGGCCTTTCTTAAGTATGTATCAGCCTTCCAAATTCCCAGAAATATGTAGTAGCTTATCAAAGCCCACATGGCTGTCTCATTTGCCAGGTCTCCTGTTAAATGTGAGGCTGCTCTGTTGCTTGCCCCAACTGGTGTTACAGCCTCAGTTACAGCCTAAGAAAGGCCAACTACTGTTGGCCTTCCCAGTTTGTTTGCCACCTAGATCAAGACCACAGTTATTTTCAACAATGCTCCAGGCATGGGGAATTTCCATGGGCTCCAAAATCAGGTCAGTCCCTTCCATCATCGAGGAGGATTCCAGCTCCCATGATAATGTGACACAGAGACTGTTGGGGAGCAGAGAGGGTAAATGGCAACAGCCACTTTGGGCTCAATTTCTTCTTTTTCAAGTTTCTTAAGGTAAAAACTTCAGTAATTGATTTAAGATGGTTCTTCTCTGCTATTCAAACATTTATAGCTATAAATTCCTAAGCACTGCTCTAGTACATCCCACAAATTCTGATATATTGTATTTTCACTATCATTCAGTTCAAAATTTGTTTAATTTCTAAATGTCTGAGTTTGTCCTAGACATGTTATTGTTGTTGATTTCTAACAGAATTCCATTGCAGTTAGGGAATATACCCTTAAGATTTCAGCCTTTTAAAATTTACTGACACGTATTTTATTGCCAGCATATGGTTTATCCTAGTGTCCACAGCATGCACACAAAAGAATGTATATTCTGAAGGTACTGGATGCAATTTTCAAAAATATTAGGTCAATGTGTTTGATAATGGTTTTTAGATTTTTCTATAGTTATTGATTTTTTATATCTAGATGTTCTATCAATTGCTGAGAGATGTTGAAATCTCCAACATTCAAGACTGTGAAACTGTCCATTTCTCACTTTAACACATATTTTGAAGTTCCCTTCAAATTTTTTGCGTCACGTATTTTGAAGTTCTCTTCCTGGATGTATGCACATTTTATGACTATTATTCCTCCTAATGAAGTGCCCCATATGTCCCTGTGAAATGTCTCTCCTTAGTTCTGGTAATAGTCTATGTCTTGCAATCTATTTTATATGATATTAATGTAGCCACTTGGGCCTTCACATGCTTGCCATTTGCATGACATATTTCCATGATATATCCCATCCATTCATCTACTTTCAACCTACCTGTACCTTTATATTTAAAGTATTATCTTTGTAGTCAGCATGTAATTGAGTTTTGTCTACTTACCTTTCTGATAATTTCTAAATTTTAATTGGATTGTTCAGTCCCTTAATGTTTAATATAATTATTGATATAGTTGAGTTTAGATTTACCATTTTATTATTTGTTTTCCATCTGTCTCCTCTATTGTCCCTCTTCTTCCCTTTACTACCATTTTTTTTCTTTGTACTATCAGAACATTTTTTAACATTCCATTTTAATGTCTCCATTGACAGTTTAGCTATACTTCTTTGCATTATCTTTTTTTTTTTTTTTTTTTACTGGTTACTCTGAGGCTTGGAATATATAAACTGAACTGTTCAAAAACATTACCAGGATTTGTACAGAGGTTATTATAAGCTTCCCATTTGTGTCTAAAAGCTCAAATACTTTTGGACATTACAAAATCCTAAAAGCAGGAAAGTCAGAATTTTACAAAATATATGTATAAGTATTATACCATAATTTACTATTTATGTGATTACTCTTCTTAAAAGTTTTAGAAAGCACCAAATGCAATTAGCTAAGTTACACAGGCACAGGCACTGCTTGGAGTTCTAAAAACCAGTTATGCATTGTGCCATGTTTTTATAGGAAAAAAAAGCAACAATGGAGGAAATAAAAAATCTAGACAAAAACCTAAAACTTGACTAATAATTCAACACAGAACAAAGAGCCAGAAAGTCAGATGGTATAATGTTCCCAAACAGAATTTCCCCAAGTAATATTACTTTTTTGTTAATGAAAAACTAAAAATTTAGAAAAGCATCAAAGCAAAAACCAGCATTCTCTAATAACTACTGTCAACACTGATGAGAGACTTCTTTCAGCTTTCCTTCTATACATTTTAAAAAATTACTCGTAATTGTAATCATAGTCTAATTACTTAATTTTTCCTCTATATTTGGGCACTGAAAATGCCTCCATTTTTAAAATTATATATAATAAAGGGTAAAATTTTCATACAGAAAATAATTCCTGTACTTAAGACTGCTTCCTTGGAATAAATTAATAGAAGTAGATATATTGGCAAAAAAATCTCCCATTTCTCAGGATCTAACATACTACTAAACTTCTTTCCACAACTGCTTTAATAAACTTCTACCATCAATGTTCCTGTTTCATCACATTTGGGATTACCATTTGTAAAATCTTTCATTTTTGAAAAGCTAAAAATAATTTCTCACCATTCTGCTATGGATTTTTCTAATCACTTATTTCTTTCATTTATTTTCTTGTGTTTCATCAAGAGGATTTTACCTACTGTACCAAGAGGAGACCTGAGACACTTATCAGGTGTCTCATCTCAGGTTCCTCCAGGGATGTGTTTTATGGAATTAACTTCTAGAGCTTCAGCTGACCGCCCTCCAGGTCAGTCTGCATAAACACTGAATCTGAAGATAAATAAACACACTAGCTAATATAGGGTCTCTTAATGTTACTCTCTTGAAATGTCCAGTGTAGTATTAGAATTTTCAGAAAGATTCAAAATGGGAAAATGAATATAGTAATAGTGGGTTTCTTAAAATTCACACTCTTATAGTAGTGACTCTTCCCCATAATTCCAACAGCACACTAACCTGGTCAGAAGGACTACCAGGATTTGGACAGAGGTACTATTATATGCATCACATTTGTGTTTAGAAACACTAATATTTTTGGACATTATAAAACCCTAAGTGTTCATCATTTTGAAGCAGGATACTTGAAAGTAAAGCAGCAAAATATCACTTATCTGCATAGGCCAACATTTTGTATCTACAAGGTCTAATATGTCTACTAGTCACGTGTGGCTACTGAGCACTTGAAACGTGGCTAGCGTGACTGCGGAACTGAATTTTTTGTTTACTTTAAATGTAAATACAGGCACATATTTTATTGCACTTCACTTTATTGCACTTCAGAGATACTGACTGCAATTTTTACAAATTGAAGGTTTGTGGCAACCCCTCCTAGATCAAGTCCATCGGTGCCATTTTCCAACAGCATTTGCTCACTTTCTGTCTCTGTATCACATTAGGATAATTCTCAAAATATTTCAAACTTTTTCATCATTATTCTACTTGTTATGGTGATCAGTGATCTTAGATGTGACTATTTTAATTATTTAGGGTTGCCATGAATCACGCCCATAATAAGACAGCGAACTTAATCAATGCATGCTGTTATGTGTTCTGACTGCTCCACCAACCAGCCGTTCCCCAGTCTCTCTCCCTCTCCTCAGGCCTCCCTGTCCCCTGGGACACAACAATATTGAAATCAGGCCTTTAACTGTTCAAATGAAGAGTCACATGTCTCTCACTTTAAATCAAAAGCTAGAAATGATTACACTTAGTGAGGAAGGCATGTTGAAAACTGAGATAGGCCAAAAGCTAGGCTTCTTGTGCAAAACAGGTAGACAAGTTGTGAATGCAAAGGAAATGTTCTCAAAGGAAATTAAAAGTGCTAATCCAGTGAACACAGGAATAATAAGAAAGCAGAGCACCCTTTTTGCTGATATGGAGAAAGTCTGAGTGGGCTGAATAGAAGATCAAACCAGCCATGACATTCCCTAATTTAGCCAAAGTCTAATTCAAAGCAAGGCCCTAACTCTCTTCAATTATGTGAAAGCTGAGAGAGGTGAGGAAACGTCCAAAGAGCAGTCTGAAGCTAGCAGAGGTTGATTCACGAGGTTCCAAGAAAGAAGCCAACTCCATAACATCAAAATGCAAGGTGAAGCAGCAAGTGCTGATGTAGAAGCTGCAACAAATTATCCAGAAGATAATTAATGAAGGTGGCTACACTAAACAACAGTGTTTCAATATGGATGAAACAGCGTTATATTGGAAGAAGATGCTACCTAGGACCTTCATAGCTAGAGAAGAGAAGTCAAAGCACGGCTTCAAAGTTTCAATGTTAGGAGTTAATGTAGCTGGTGACTTTAAGTTGAAGCCAGTGTACATTTACCATTCCCAAAACCCTAGTGCCCTTAAGAATTCTACCAAATCTACTCTGCCTGTGCTCTATAAATGGAACAACAAAGCCTGGATGACAGCACATCTGTGTACAACACAGTTTACTGAATATATAAAGTTCGACGTCGAGATCCACTGCTCAGAAATAAAGACTCCTTTCAAAATATTACTCCTCATTGACAATGCACCTAGTCATCCAAGAGCTCTGATAGAGATACACAATGAGATTAATGTTGTTTTCATGCCTAACACAATATCCATTCTGCAGTCCATGGATCAAGGAGTAATTTCGACTATGAAGTTTTATTATTGAAGAAATACATTTCCTAAGGCTACAGCTGCCATAATTAGTGATTCCTCTGATGGATTTGGGCAAAGTAAATTGAAAACTCTTTGGAAAGGATTCACCATTCCAGATGCCATTAAGAACATACATAATTCATGGGAAGGGGACAAAATATCAATACTAACAAGAGTTTGGAAGAAGTTGATTCCAACCCTCATGGATGCCTCTGAGGGGTTCAAGACTTCAGTGCAGGAAGTAACTGCAGATTACTTAGCAAGAGAACTAGAATTAGAAGTGGAGCCTGAAGATATGACTGAATTGCTGCAATCTCATGATAAAATTTTAACAGGTGAGGAGCTGCTTCTCAGGGATGAGCAAAGAAAGTGATTTCTTGAGATGGAATTTACTCTCAGTGAAGATGCTGTGGAGGTTGTTGAAATCACAATAAAGGATTTAGAATACTACATAAACTTAGTTGATAACGTAGCAGTAGGGTTTAAGAGAATTGACTCCAATCTTGAAAGCAGTTCTGCTGTGGATAAAATGCTATCAAACACACTGCATGCTACAGAGAAATCATTCGTGAAAGGAAGAGTTAATCAATGGTGGCAAACTTAATTTTTGTCGTATTTTAAGAAATTGCCACTCCAGCCTTCAGCAACCACCACCCTGGTCACTCAGTAGCCATCAACATGAGGGAAGATCCTCCACCAGCAAAAAGATTATGACTCACTGAAGGCTCAGATGATGGTTAGCAATTTTTTAGCTATAAAGTATTTTTTAACTAAGATATGTACATTGTTTCTTTAGACACTGGGAAACCAAAAAATTCATGTGACTCCCTCTGTTGCAATATTCGCTTTATTGTGGTGGTCTGGAACCAACCCTCAGTATCTCTGAGGTATGCCTGCTGCCACACGTGCTATAGACAGCACAGGTTTAGATTAAACTAAAGAGAGCCTCCCTTTTTTTTTTCCTTTTGGAATATAGCCAGTATTAGCGATTCAAGTCAAACTTGCTCATTTCCTCAATGAAACTGGATTTCTCCCAAGCAGCAGCAAGCGTACTTCACATACCTGCTCCACAACCAGGCTTCCCTCTGTGGTCACATGGTTGTCACCACAGCACAGAGACAGGCAACCTCTTAGCTCTGAGTTTTGAAAGCTCTGTGTGATCACTCATTGGTGGTTTCATGGTGCAGGTGTACACATTTAATTATAAGATCTGCTCCTTTAATGTACTTGAGATTAAAAATTTCTGGTAGGGTAAATGGCTGATATTAAACATCTATATCCTTTCTTCTTTTCAATTGCTTTGGCTATCTTTCCCCTGCTCATTCAGTAAATGACAACTCTTTTTTTTCTTCCTGATCCTCAGCCCCCAAACCTATTATTCTTAATTTCTTTCCCTCTCACCTCATAGCCCATCTATCAGCACATACTCTTGACTCCATTTTCAAAATATATCCAGAATCCGACCACTTCTCAACACATCCACTGCTATCATGTAGCCCAAGCCACGAACATCTCTCACCTGAGCTATTCCAAAGCGTCCGGACAGGTTTTCCTACTTCTCCTCTGCTCCTCCACAATCTATCTTCCTCAGAGCAGCCAGAGTGAGCCCTTAAGTAAGTTCATATTGTTGCTCAGTTGAGAAGTAGTCAATGCCACCCCCATTCTCACTCAGAACAAAGTCCAAAGTCTTTTCCATGCCTTCTAGGAGCTACAGAACATGTCAGCTGACTCTCTTTAGCCCTGTTTGCCCCCCTCTCCCATTATTCTGCTCCAGCCACCGTCTTCCTGACTTTTTCTTGAAAGTCCTAAGCATGTTCCCAGCCTAGAGTTTTTACTTTAACACTTTTACTTTAACACTTTTCTCCCAGATACACACATGGTTTGGTCTTCGTTTCTTTCAGGCCTCAGCTAACATGTCACATTAGAGGCATTCCCTGAATACCTAATTTAAAACAGAAGCCTGTACCTCTTTATCCCTTCTCTGCTTCCTTTTTCTTCATGACTTGATATCATATATTTACTGTCAACTACTGAAATGTAAATGCCACGACAGCAGGGACTTTGTTACTGTATTCCCAGCCCCAGAACAGTGCCTGGCACATAGCAGTGCTCAATAAATACGTGTGGGGTGCAAGGAAATGAGGCTGCAGTCCTGACCAGGCAGCAGTGCCTGAGGTCTTGGGCCCTTTCACTAAGCTCCCAATACTACACCCAGTGAGCTTTCTACAACACACAGCTGTTTCTCCCACTCCTCTCTGTCAAATGGCTCACCACTGTCCCCCAAAGAAATGACCAGATATGCTCCAATCATACTGAATTTTCTTCAGTTCCTAAAACCAAACATGCTCCCTTTCTTCTTCAGCCCTTTACTCAGTGTCTTCTGTGTTTGAAAGAACCCCACACCTCCACCCTTCCAGCACCCCATGCAGCCTCACCTTTCAAGAACTTGATGCAAACCATGCCTTCTCTAGTAAGCCTTCCATGCCACTCCCACCACCTTTGCCCCAACAAATGGGGTGGTCTTTTATACACGGCGCTTAGCTCACTCTGCTGGGACTGCATTGTTTTCTTACAGGTCATACAGAATCATGGTTAAGACAATGGGTTTGAATCCTGGCTCTACAATTTATGAAGTGAATGACTGTGAGCAAATTACTTACCATCCTGTGGCTCAGTTTTCTCAGTGGAAAAATTACTACTTACCCTCACAGAATAGTTGTGAAGAATTAGGCTGATACTAAATGCTCAACAAATGTTGGCTACAAATCCATCCACCCACTAAACTATGAAGTGCCAGAAGGCGAGCACAATGATTACGTCCATATCTCAGGGCCTGGCCAGAGCATGGCATATGTTACGTGCCCAATAAATATTTGCTGAATAAATATAAGAATAAGTGACCAACTGGCCACCTCATCCTCATCTAACTATCTATATGAATTCTATCTCAGGCACAGAGGTGGGGGAGGGGAGAGAGAGGAAAAGAGGAAGGTGAACCCTTGTTTCTTGTGCATTTCTTTGCTCACTTTCCCATATTTGAATCTTTGACTGCATTTCACCTTAATGTCCATCACAAAATAAACGTATTAACAGGAGGGGATCAATCTAACTGGAAGTTTATAAGCTCTTAAAGAAACTGTGGTTTAAGGAAAAGAGCAGGTATGATGAATTCAGGGACTTTTCTAATCCCACCTGGCCCATTTTCAATCAATATTTTTTAATAGAAAGAAAAGGATCAGGGGTTTCCCTGGTGGCGCAGTGGTTGAGAGTCTGCCTGCTAATGCAGGGGACACAGATTCGAGCCATGGTCTGGGAAGATCCCACATGCCGTGGAGCAACTGGGCCTGTGAGCCACAACTACTGAGTCTGCGCATCCGGAGCCTGTGCTCCGCAACGAGAGAGGCTGTGATAGTAAGAAGCCCGCGCAGCGCGATGAAGAGTGGCCCCCGCTTGCCACAACTAGAGAAAGCCCTCGCACACAGACGAAGACCCAACACAGCAAAATTAATTAATTAATTAATAAACTCCTACCCCAATATCTTCTTTAAAAAAAAAAAGAAAAAAGAAAAGGATCAGCCTTGTCTCTGTAAGGCTGGGGAACAATTATTTTAGATAACTGGTGTTTGTTTCCTCTTTCTCTCTCTCATTGAGAACAGTACAGATACAGGTTCTGTCCTCATGAAGCCTCAGACTAACAAGAATAGAATTAAATAGAATACTACAAAAATAATTTATTATGCTTGTGATAGGAACTACAATAAAAAGGTACAGAGCCCGATAGTATCACACGATAGAAGGATCTGACCAAGTCCAGATGGTAAGGGAAGGCTTCCCTGAGAAAGTGTAGGGAGAGGTGAGGGAGAGGCAGGCAGGAGCCAGGCGAAGGTGGCAGCAGTGCAGGGAGCAGAGGGACCCCAGCAGGTCCTGGGCACACGCCTCTGAGCTCAGTGAGTCTGAAAGAATGCAGATGGGCTGCGGCTCAAAGACAAGCTGGAAAGATATCGCAGAGGAGCAGACGCTGCAGGGCCGTGTAGGTCACATTAAGGACTCAATATTGTCCCAAGAGAAGTGGGAAACCACCGATGGATTTTAAAAGGAAATATTTTAATTGCCATTTTTAACAGATCACTCCATTTAGAGACTGGTTGGAAGGGGGCAGGACTGGAAGCAGGGATGACAGGGACATCATAACCGTCCTGGTGAGGAACAAGGTTTCCTTGCCCAAAGGTGGGGCAGTGCCTCCAACGAAAGGAAGTGAAAAGATCTGACAACTATTTAGAAGGATGGTTTCTAGATTTCTGGCACAGCAGTCATAGGCTGTAGTGCCATCTACTGCGAAAGAACACGGTCAAAGCAGCAGCTCATGCTGCGCTGTGTTGTGAGCCACAACTGTGGAGAAGCTGAACAGGCAGCTGGGTACACTGGTCTAGAAATCAGAAGCCAGGCCTAGACTAAATACAGAGCAAGTCTAAGCATCACATGTGGCCAACGGGAGCAAGGAGGAGGAAGTCTCCTCTCCTATTTGTGTTTCCAAATTGATACATAATGTGCTATTAAAAACTACTCCCTGAATCTCTTATTGTACTAGGGTAAAAGGAGGAAGTAAAAGGTGCTATACAAGAATAAGTGAGGGGCTTCTGCAAAATATGTAATTTTGTTGTTTTACAATTTTATATGGAAATGTAAAGTGCTAAGAATAGCCAAGACATCCTTAAAGAACGAGGAGAGGAGATTTGCTCCCCCAGATATTAAAACGTATTAGAGAATAATAATAATTTACAACAATATTATACTGACCCAGGGATATAACAACAGACAATAGAACTAACGGAACCATGTGTATATAAAAACTTTATACCTGAGTTGGCAAGACATAACAATGAGGAAAGAAAGGATGATTTAGGCTACCTTTATGTATGCAATTGTACCTGACCACCTCATGTTATACACCAAAACCAATTCTGGATAGATTAAAGACCTAAATGCCATGAAACATTTTAGAAAAAAATATAGGCAAATAATGACCCTGTGGTATGATGTACAAGACACAAAAAGCACAAACCATAAGCCAAAAGAAAAATACAGTTTACCTACTTAAAATGCAAACTCTGCTCCCAAAAAACAAGCAAAACAACAATGCGGAAAAGCTACAAGCTGGGAGAAGACTGTTGCAACATATAACTAACAGCAGAGAATACATAAACAACTCCTACAAGTCATAAGAAAAAGACAAGCAAGCAGCCCAGTCTTGCAATGCTTTGTTACTCATATGTCATTTTCGGGAAAAAAGGAGGCAAGCAAATCACACAGAGGAAGAGCAAACCACTTAGTGATACACTCCTGGCAAAGGCAGGGGACTGGGCACCCTCCCACCTGGTTAAGGGCAGAGCCATTAACAACCTTCTTTGGAGGACAATTTGTCAATATCCATCAAAACAACAACAACAAAACCTAACAACCCTTTGATGTGGCAGTTGTACTTCTTGGAATTATCCAAGAGATAAATTCACATATGTAAAAAGATTAGTCAAGGACATTCTCTGTAATACTGTTTCTAGAAGCAGAAAAATGAAAAATTAGAATGTCCAACAATGGGGAATAAGTTTAAATAAATTACATCTATACAATGGAATCAATGACAAGGATCTATCACTTAGAGAAACTGTTTTGTAAAAAAAATCAAGATGCAGAACAGACCATTAACAAAAGAGAAGCAGGCTAGAAGATGGAGGGTGGAAAATATGCACACTTATATGCACAGACTATCTCTGCAGGGACACAAAAGAATCCAGTAAGAGTGACTGCCTCTGGGAAGGAGAGGAGAGGCCAGTGCTGAAGAGCAGACATTTCCCCCTCACTGAACAGCCCGTATCACCTTTCGTTTTGTTTTTAACCATGTATATATATGTATGTGTTATCTTCTTAATAAAATGTCCTACTGAGAAAATTTCATCCACTCAAAAAATAAAAAAGAATGGTTTAAACAAACGATAGTATATCCATACTAATAAATACTATATCTAGCAGTTGAACAGAGTAAACCTATATGTATTAATACTGAATAGGTACAAGGTTCCTTTTTGGGGTAATGAAAATGTTTTAAAATTGGCTGTGGTAATGGATGCCCAACTCTATGAATACACTAAAAGCCACTGAATTGTACACTTTAAAAGGGTGAATTGTAACGTATGTGAATTCTATCTCAATAAAAGCTGTTAAAAATATCTATACACACATACATACACAAAAAGAGAGAGGGGGATGGTGAGGAAATAGGATTCAGCAAACTGGGACCAGAGGCCGAATCTGGCACACCACTGGTTTTTATAAATATAGTTTTATCAGCACATGGCCACACTCATTCATCCACATATTGTCTATGGCTGCTTTCATGCTACAAAGGCAGAGTTGAGTAGTTAACAACAGAGACAGGAGGGCTCGCAAAGCCCCAAATCTTTACCATCTGGCCTTTTACAGAAAAAGTTTGCCAACCCAATATTTAAAAAGTCTTAAGTTATATACAGCTGAGCAAAAACTAACAATTGCAGAATAATACAGTCAGTATGATATCATTTATGTTCTAAAAACCACACACAACACAATAAGACATATTTTCTATAAGTACATTTAGGAAATGATCTAGAAAGATAAGGACCAAACCAAACTCATACCCATGAGTTACGTCTGGGCAGGGGTAGGCAGATAAGGATTGGGAGTTGGCCAAAGGGGACTTTGGCTTTATTTGTAATTTATTTGAAAATGTATTTTATTTGTTTTAAGGAGACAAGTTCATACATTACCTGAGTAATTGAACTTTCTTTCTTAATTAATATTTAAAATATTTTAAAAGCAAGGCTGGCAGAAACAGAAAAGTAACAGGACTAGGTAGAATATAAAAATGTGAGTTCTGATCTTGGTCTTAATATTACTAAGCACTGCCAGAATTTTAAGTATTCTGATCCTACACCCACTTCTTAGTTTTTTCAGCTCTTTCTCCTGGCATTCCTCTTACATTTCTCCTTCGTTGCCTTCAGAGCTGAGGTTTTCAAGTTTCAAGGTGAAATGAGATATGAGCAAGGGTGGCAGGGAGGGATGGAGGATGGCTACAAAGGAGGCACAGGCTAGCAAATGGTGGTGTCCTGTCAACAGTCAACTATTTCGGGGATATAATTCTTATTTCAGGGCCACTCGGATGTGTGATGATTCCTAGTCTCAGGTATAGCAGGACTTTGCAGTAAGTCCACGCTCATAGCCTTTGTATTCCTATCTTCACATAATTCACAAGACCCTAATGAGAGCTGTGTGACTTCTAACATTTTCTGTACTTCAAATTAGTTTGCAAGTAAGTTTGACTAGTCTTGTAACAAAGTACACCATAGAAATGGAACTAAATGACTGTTAATAAGCAATCCAGGCCCTAGAATGGTACATAATGGATCCTGAGTCCCAACCAAGCTGTTTTACACCATAATTTACAAAAATAATATGGGTACAAATGACAAAATACACTTGTTCATCTTTAGGAAAATAAATTAAGTGAAAATATAATGGGAGAAAAAAGTAAACTACTTTAAGACAATTATTAGTTACTATTAATTACAGGAATGGACAGTTTTTCAAGCAAAAACATTAAATGTCAAATGTAGTTTCCAACTGCATATGTTTACACAAAATTAGACCTCAGCTAACCAATCTTGTAGGATACTTAGAAACTATGTACAATTCTAGAAAAGGCAAGTGCTCTAAAACAGTAATAAAAGCAACTAAAATTTTTTTATGAAGAGGTAAATTCAAAAGGTAGGGTATCCTGAAGGCCATGGTATTATCAGGGGGCCTGTGTCAGCTCAGTTAGCTTGAGCAAGTCTCAAAAGGGGGAGCTTGAGCAACTCTCAGTTGTTGGGACCACAGCCACTTCTGCTTCTGAAACAAAGCAACTTGACAACCTGAAGAAGGGCTGCTTTTGGTTGAAATAATCTGGGGAAATCTGGCTGTATAGAAACTAGAGTTACAAGGGGAAAAAAGCACATTCAACAAACTGATTTTTTAGACAATCTGGTTTTAAACAAGACTCAGCATAATTTTAACACATCTTCACAAAGGAGAGAATAAGAAGTAGAGTATTAGCAAAAAGAAGCATTAGAAATTATATACACAAGCACTCATATATTTTAAACTAAATAGAATTTCATTTTAAGTTTCTCCTTGGGAAAAAAGGGTTTGCTTCTAATAAACTCACCTCCATGTTCTAGAAATACTCGAACACATCTTTCCTTTCCTCTTGCTGCAGAGAAATGAAGCAGGGTCCAGCCATTAGCATCCCGGCCATTTGGAGAATAGCCTTGTTCTAACATCTTTCGTACCGTGTGAACATCCCCGGCAGCCACTGCAGCTTGAATCTGCAACTCTTCCTGGAGTTCAGGGTTCCTTCGACAATGGTGGTGTAACATCCTAGCTGAGTCCACTTTTTACAAAGGATTCATTAGGTCACAGGGATCAGCCTTGAAGGGTAGGTAGAATACATAAAATTTAGAATACTTGACACCTGACAGTGTGTTCATTAAATAGCACAGAAGTTTCCATTGCTAAATCATGTAAACTTTAGTGATGACAGTTCATACTACTATAACAAATTAACATGTATCAGTTTTGACCAAAACTTTCAGTTATTTCCCTAAGATTATAAAAGATTTCAAAAAGAAAGTGAGGCATAAAGCCCTAAAATGCCAAAACAGGCAATTTCTTCTGCAGCCTTTTGTAAACTCAAAGCAAACACCAATGAACACAACATTTATTTTAGGTAAAATGGAAAGTGATGCCAGGCAGCTGAAGATGGAGACAACAGAGGAAGCAAATGAGTACTTGTCTTAGGAGTTCGCATTTACCTGATGCACACGGAAAATTTAAGTTATAAACCATTCAAGGATTCTATCACAGATCAGTGAGTACATATCGAGTATCAAATGGACAATTCATAGATTAGGACTAAAGACCTCCAGCTATGAGAAGTAGTCTAAAATTTTAAAAAAGCAAAAACCTTTAGGCTGGTCCCCTAAAGTATTTCAACAATATTTTATTTTTAGCCCCAAAGAGTGGAAAGTTGGGGGGAAGGGGAAGTGGGTGGGGTTTAAGTAAAGTAGAGGAAAACGTGTAGATTATATTTACTTTCCTTTTGTTTCTGTCTCTTTCTATCCTCCCCACTTTATGTCCTCTGAGGCACGATTTACTACTACTCTTTTTCTGCCACATTTCTTTTGCACTTTTTTAATTTCCATTTTCCAGAAGTTTTATTCTACAAATACTCAAAGTAGCAAGATCATACAAAATATTTAAAAACTAAAGGAATCTAATCAATCTGTTGATTAACCACATGAAAAAGGTAAAAGCAGTATATAGAATTCTAACACTCTCTAATAGGTCACAAACAAGGTGTGTACTCAAACTCAATGTAAAATGAGATCTCCTTCATGCAAACAGGGAAGTCCAAACTGAACTGGTGAAAAGTTACATCTTATATGTATGTATACAAAAACTTTTTTAGTGCATTTTTAAGCTTTTAAATACATACAGAAACTTAAACTACATAATTCTAGGAAGCCATTCCATCTGGGCTAACTTTAAGGTATAGATTAAACTCACCTCCTAATTAGTAGCTTCCACTTCTAAAAATAAAAAATTATGTGAAAGTCCTTTAAAGACATTCTGGTCTCATATGTAGGTTAGACATCTTGGGATAATCTTGTTACCAATAATAGTTTACCTTGTAAAACTTCTCCTTATAGACTGTACAAAGGTCAACTTAAGCCTAACTTAGGTCATAACTTAGGTCATATTATCACAGCTTAATAGTATAATCACATATCCTACCTTGTTTCATACATAGAAAATGGTTATTACAAAACTCCTAAGTATCACTACTAAGTAATATAATTTAAAAATATCAGGCTATCTCCTCAAGGAAAATTGGGAAATTAGAAATTTCCTGACAATTTGTTTTCTTAATAAACGTGATTTCCCCCATCTCTTCACTTACTTTTTCAACTGACACTAAAATTAAGTCTCTTGTCTTAGAAATTTTAAAACCAAGAATCCTTTTGGAATAGGTTTTTGCTTATTTTTAGCATTATAAGGAAAGATGAAGACCATTAGAAGGAGTTAATAGAAACTACTACCATATACTCAAAACAATCATCTTTAACAGATTTTTCTTTTTTAATTGGGATGATCACCTTGGCACTTAAGGCATACTATGCAAGGAAAAAGATTCAAACAATATCAAAACAAACCTGGATTTTCTTTTAGCAAGTGCTGTGTTTAGTATGAATTAGGTGATCTGAAGGAGAAATAAAAGCTAAATGGATTTTCCCCCAGAACAGCACAGATGACCTATGACCCTCAGTCACTTACCTTACGGGAAGAATGCCCCTTTTCCTGATACGTGGATTGCCTAATAACCATTGTGCACATACAGCATCGTGAGTAGGGGGCTCAGAGTGTGTCCAGATTCCAGTGTCAATGAGCTCTTTCTTAACCTAAAAACGAATGAAATAACAATCACGGGAAATTTTCTAAAAAAATAAAGAAACATAGCTGCCTGAGTAGTCTACCTTTTGATGAGCTTATATTTTAGCACTTTACAACAAACTTACAGAGCAAAGAAAGAACTTAAATCAATGCTTAGAAAAAATGATCTCAAATCTACATTAACCCGCAAGGTGGTACAGGATATGACTTATTTTCAGGAATTTTTTTTTTCTAAAAAGCCAGGGTTTTTTTTTTAATGAATAAGGAAAATAATAAATCACACACTTGGAATTTGGATGCAAACACAAATTCTTCTTTTTGCTCTATTCAAAATATATTTTCAGTACTGAATTACTTTTTAATTGACATCGCAAGTTTCTTACTCTTTTTAAACAATTAAAATGAGAATATATCTGCATTCAATACAATAGGTGGCCAGGGTCAAAATGAAATCTATGACAACTAAAAGGAGATTTTCTTTAAATGCTGGTTCTTCATACATGCAAAAGGCATCACGTTAATAATTTTGAAACTTTTTTATTCCTTTATGCATACACCAAACTAGGTAAAAGATTAACAGTCTTGCCAGCTTCTCCATATGGATTCTGAAAAAATTCTCTACAACTAAAAGAATAGGGATCTTTCTCCATGTCAGATAAATCCTAGATCTGTGAATTCCATTAAGGTTAAGAACACAGGCAAAGTGACTTCCATGCATTACACCAGAATCCCTCTAGGAATTACTCACTGGGAGAACTGCCACCCCATCCCAGTGGGGTGGATGTGCTAATAAGCCCTCCATCACTTAAACAAGGAATGGTCAAGCTGCCTGGCAACCTGATGAGCTATGGAGAAAAGTGACAGTCATAGGTGGTGGTGGCTACAGACCAGAATTTTCAACCAATCCAAATTAGTATGGTCTACTTTGAACCTTTCCTCTTTTCACACCTTATTTTTCCTTGTCAAATTTCTTCAAGGAAGGCCAAAGACTTTGCAAACATGCACTTGGAAATAAATAATATTTGGTTTAAAACTCTGCTTAACACTTCTAACTGAACTAGGCATGATCAGAACAACTCCTACATGGCAAGCTGTAAAAAATGCACAGTTATCCTTACAGAAATGGCTGATTCTAAGACTGGGCAAGAAATATAGAAGATGAGCCTAGAGCATCTCACAGTGCCAAAAAGCAAGGAAGTGCTCCAAGAAAAATGCAATGATGGGGGTATGTCAAAGGGACACAGGAGCCAACCAAAAGAGCTCTCAATAGCCAAGATGGAACAATTCGAACAAGAAGATAGTCAAAGTACTATTAGAGTCTAACCCAAAGTACAGAATAAATATCAATAAGTCTGTATTGATATAAATAACTAATTAAATTTTTAAAGGGGGAGAAGAAACAAATCTCCTGTGCAAAATTCCAAATAATTTGTGTAAATTCTCTCCCCTCAAGGAGGTGGAGCACAACTCCTCTCTCCTTAAATGTGACTTCCTTTCAAAGAGGATAGTATGGGGGAGGAGGGAAGAAACTTTACAGTGGGAAACCTGAAAAACACTGCCTCAGCCAGGTGATCATGGTCAAAATCAAGAGTGCCAAGTCATGTTGTTAGTATGATATGATGAGAATGGCAATTTACCTCTGTGCTCTTTCTCCCCCAAACCCATAGACCTAGCCTAATCATGAGGAAAATATCAGACTAATTCCAATTGAGGGGCATTCTACAAAATACCTGACCAGTACTCTTCAAAATGTCAAGGTCATCAAAAGCAAGGAAACAAAGAAGTCTGAGAAACAGTCATAGCCAAGAGGAGCCTAAAGAAACGACTAAATGGAATGTGATATCCTTGATGGGATCCTAGAACAGAAAAAAAGATATTAGGTAAAAACTAAAGAAATCTGAATACAGTATGGGTTTTAGTTAATAAGAATGTTCATTACTGGTTCATTAATTGTGGCAAACGTATCTATTAATATAAGATGTTAATTAGGGGAAGGTGAGTGTGCAGTATATGGGAATCCTGTATTACCTTTGCAATTTTTCCATAAATCTAGAACTGTACTAAAATAAAAAATGCAAACCAATGTCTCCAATGATGAGCCTGCAGCATTTCCACAAAGGAACATGTGATTACTTCACATGTGAGCTACACCTACAGTGCAAGAATGAACACCACTGAAGCCTTACTTCTAAGTGCGCCCTGCCTCCCAAGAAAAGTGGAGACGACCCTCTACGGTCTTGAGTCTTTAAGAGTCCTTGTTCTTGTTGTTGCTTTCCATATAGCCATCATCACTTCTATGAATGCAGTGGAGTGGTGGGGAGGACATGTGAGGTGGGGGTTGAGAAGAATATGAAATGGTATTAATTTATTAATAATATCAAGAAAGGCTTTGTTAAAAGTCAAAGTGACTCAACTATTTCTCTCTTATAAGAAAGATGCACAAACAATAGTAACTTGTGATAATCCCACATGGTCTGCTTCAATTAGACAAATGAAAGTCTACTGAGTGCCTGACACATGCCTGGCATACTACTAGGCTTTGGCCACTGGTATTATTCCTGGGTAGAACTTTAATAGAGAGTTCTGCATACTTCAAATGAATCAAATACTCCTAGAATGGTTAAGATCCTTTTTCTCTTTTCTGACAATACCAAGCTCTATAAATAATAACCATAGGTTTAAACCAAAAAAGCGCTTCAGTCTCTATGGGAAAAAACACAGACACACACATAACATGCACACATGACCCCTGTCAACTGCATACCTTAAATTATGAAGGCCAATGACTTATTAGCAAAACATCCTAATAGTTCAAAGCATCAGATGAGTTAATTTCATCCTGGTGTAATTTTATGAGAGTTTGTACTTACTAGAGTAGAACCATCCATGTATGTATAAGTACAGGGAAAAAAGACTATTGAACTTAGTAAATATAATATCCAGTGGTAAAGTTACCTATTAAAAACTACAAAAGAAGCCCAGAGATGAGAATGGAAAAAAGTCTATTCCCCCTCAAAAAGTGCAAGTTTGAAAGTCTGATAGCTCATGGTAGTGACCTATAAAATAAAAAAATATGGCAAAGGAGGCAATTTTCTAAATAAACATATGTACAATGTAAGTTGACTCAGAATGACTAAAACTCTGAGGGTGCAATCTTTAGAAATCCCATTCTAGGTTTCACAGTCAGAAAAAGAAAAAAAAACATACTAACAAGGAAGACTTCAGAATTATGTATCAAAATGAGCTGCTTCCCAATGTATATCACTTTTAGATAAGATTTTACTGCCCAATGTTAATGGTGTGTTTAAATTTTACAAATTCATCTTTTCTACTCTACACTTTTCTTACAAAAGAAAACAATCTAGGCATCCGAGCTTTTATACTGTTGACTGTATTAGAAACTATAAATTTAGGAATTAAAATGTTGCCATCTAATTTCTATATAGATGCCAAGTGAACCTCATTAAGTTAAAACCAAAGCTTCTTGCTTCATATAATTAAAAGAAATCTATATTCACAGAATAAAGAATAAAATAGCTATAAAACAAAATATATTTAAGATCTGTCTAAAATTATATAACTTCCACCGAATTTGCCCACGTGTCCCCAGTTTCCTTTGGCATAAATGATTAGTCATTAATGGCTTTTTACATATTATTTTCACTAAAAGGCCACACATTGTTTTGATTAAGTGACACACATTAGAACTGTGCTTTCAGATTTCACACAAACTAGAAACAAGATAACAGCTTGCTACTCAAAAGAAGAAATAAGCATTTCTTTGCAGAGTAAACAGAGATACAGGCTGGAAAGGAAAGAAAATCAGCAACTCCAAGGATACTGGCCCTGAGGAGAGAAAAAAAAACAAAAAACAAAAAAACCAATAGTTCACAAGTCCTAAGAAGGAAGATGGGTGCAGAAACACTACAATGCCCGAAGTGTGCAACATGGGTGAGATGGATGTTAACGAGGTCTACTCATATAACTAAGAGCCTGGAACCCAAAATGAAGTAGAAGTGTTATTTTAGTAACACTCAACAAAGCACCATAGTGTTTATGTTCCAAAACAAGTGAGGGTATCCCTTCAAATTACTGGGCCTCCAAATAACATAAGGAGTTATTATCATGCAAGACTTAATCTATAAGTTTCCTAAGTTCTAACAGAAAGACCAACAAATTTCATGAAACGTGGACAAGGCAATAGAGGAAATTTCGTAATTCACTTACCCAGACCCAATTCAAAGCATAAATCACAAGTATTATAAATGATGAAGTCTTGTCAATCTTATCTCATTAACCCATGTCTGGCATTACCACCTTAGCAACCTCATGTCGGTACCTAAGTTTGTAAGAAATGAGACAAGCATTCCACATAAGGCATGCCTTCTGTTGAGAATGAAATGAAAGGCTAAAAGTCACGTATTAGATATGCTTATAGAAACTACCTGACTTTAGACTTTTTAGGGACAGTATGTACTTCTGTGTTATCAAATAAAGAGATATTGTACGTGTCATAATTGTGAATGGCACCACTTTAGGTATGAAGAAAATAAGTACTGGCCATAGCATACTCAAAATACAACACTTCAATTAAAATCAGTGATTCTTCCTATGTGATCATAAATCTTACTTGGTTACCAAAAAAATTGGGTATTTAAAATTTTTTTTCCTTTCAAAACAATGTGACCGACAACAGAATTAACACAAAGTTAACTACCAGATTGAAAAAGATAAACTACCTAACTGGCGATGTTGGTAACGAAGTACTAAATTAAATATTTTACATGACTGGCATAACCTAGACCAAATACTCTCAATCATGCTCATATTAAGAACAGATGCTGACAATTTATATATATTCTGTAATCTTAGAAAAATCATTAAAAGCTGAGAGGATCAACGAAACATTATTTAAGCAATGAGAATGAACTCACTGGAAACCAGAGGAAAGCAGTGTTCCTCTCTTTACCTTACATACTTGACTCAGCACAGGTGATAATATCCCTCAGAAATGAAAACATGCTAGAGTTCAATCTAAAGCAGAAATATATTTAACTGAGAAGGCCTGAA
Source organism: Tursiops truncatus (assembly GCF_011762595.2). Lineage (NCBI taxonomy): Eukaryota > Metazoa > Chordata > Mammalia > Artiodactyla > Delphinidae > Tursiops > Tursiops truncatus. The sequence continues at coordinate 125,091,963 of NC_047035.1, forward strand.
TAAAAAATACATAATTCATTTTTACCTTAAAAACATATTTCAAGTATTTTAGCATTTTTTAAAAGTTCTAAAGGAATCATTAGGCATTTCTCTAGTGATTCACATATTTAAATAATGAAAGACGCATTCTACCTAGCTTTTACTGAAATGAAGTGGACCCTACATATACATACAAAGGGTGCCCTAAATGCTCACTGTGTAATAGTCATTGGTAGATACTGATTTTAAATCCCATTCAGTAGCATACGCTCTCATTTTGGTGTCCAGTTCCAGGTTTCAAGAATATGCAAACCCTCAGAGCCCCTTAAAAGTCTCTTTAGCTGTACCTTGACAATTAGAAGAATCAGGAAAGACATTAATTTCCTTTTCTGGAAGGCAGAAAGTCCAGTAGAACAGAGTAAGTCAAAGATTTCCTAACAACTTCTGCTATTTTAAGTACTTCTTTGTACCTAAAATTCCCTAAACAATCTGAGATATTAAAATAACTCTGAGATTAACAAGTCACTTTATACTCCTGCTATTGGATGTTGGAGAAGCTATTCATTTGGCTAATTTCTGAATTAACTCTTACATAATTTCCCTGTTCACATCCCCTCTTTAGGACTTACATGAATGTCCTAAACCTACCTTTAGTGCATTTTCAGAAGCAGCAACGAAATACAGCAGCAGAAATGTGATCACATGAATTAGATGCTTAAATTTCAATTTAACAAATTCTCTGTAAAGGTTTTGAAATGAGAAATCTTATGAAGAGTGCCAAAATAAAACCCTAGATTCTAAACACACCAAAACATTCTTTTGTTTTAAAATTCCTGACTGTCAAATGATTAACAAGACATTCTGTAAAGTTTTATAAGTATTAGAAAATGAGGTATAACAAATACGATTTATCTTTTTATAAGAGTTTCAGAGCCCATCCACATCTGTCACACAGAAACACACAAAAGCTCAAAGAATTAATTATACATAAGTGCTTCGGGAGGGAGTATTGCTTTCATACCATTCATACTACTAAGGTACACAGATTCACTTTTTACTAGAGAAAAAAAAGTCACATTATTTTCTGAAACTTACAAATTTCAAGGTATTACTGTACCATCCTCTACCAAACCCCTGTCAGTTAGGTAACTCAAAAGATTTTCTGATGGAGGTAGAGGAAAGATGATAGGAAAGGACAGGGGAAAACAGAAAATTGTGGTTTAACTGAAAAGCAGAGTCATTCAGAACTAACAAGCCATTAACAAGGAACTGAGGAATTCCTATGAGAGTAAGAGGGTCAGGGGGAGCTACAAAAAGGTCTCAAAGTCTCTGAGCTGGGTAAATGGTACAGTGCACCAAAAGATAAAGCAAAACACGGAAACACACTGTACAGAGAGAAAGGGGGAAAACATGTTCCTGGGAAAGAAAAGTTATTAAAATGTTAAGGATTGGGGCACGGACAGTGTTTTTGTTTTTGCTGGGAAACTGGGAGCCAGGAAAGGGTTGCATTCCCAGGTAACCATCCTGAAAATAAAGCACGGCTTAATGAGTTGGGGCCAGGAATAAACAGTGGGGGAGGGGAGGGCTGGCTTATTACCTTTATGGAGGATGCTGGTCAGAGGCTCTCTGCTGCTTCTCTGGTGGGTGGGCAGCCCCGTTCCTGCTCTCTCGCCTCCCCTAGCCAGCTCAAACCTGGAAATCAGAAACCTGTGAGTGGTGCAGTACCCCTGGGGCGAGGAGGAGGGGGCTCTGAGGAAGGGGGAGCAGAGGAAGAGACTGGTAAAAGGCAAGCAGGAAGAAGCAGTGATTCTCCTCCCTCCCAGGCTAGCCCCCTTCCCCTCAGGGGAGGTAACTGACTTTACCTGTCTCCTCAGCTGCTGCTTCTCTTCTTTCTTTCAGCCTCCTCCACACTCACCAACTTCTCCATTGAAGAAACAGCCCAGGCAGGGCCGGACACGGGTGTTCTTGATCCTCCTCGATGCCTCACGGCCCCAGCCCGGCTAGCATCCAGACTGCCGAAAAGACTGGAGGCGGCGGTCCTGGCCGCCGGGCAGCCTCGGGGCAGGGGTGCAGGGAGGAAGTCCCGGCTCGGGTGGGGGGGGCAGTGCCCGTCTGAGGGCTCGGAGCAGGGGGCTGCCGCGCTCCGGGCCGGAGGCTCCCAGCTACGAGGGGACACAGGAGGTCTCGGGGCAGCGAGGTCCCAGGTCATTCAGGGTCCGAAGTGCCAGCCGCGGGGGATCCAGGCAGGGGGCTTTCGGGATGCACTTTGCACTGATCCACCCCCGCCCCCTCCCTCCAGCACTTTGGGGTCACTGGGATGGGACCAAGCCTTCAGCAGCCAATCAGCGGCCGCACTGGAGCCTGAGCCCGGAGCCGTAAACTAGGTCCGGGGTGGGTGGGGGTGGGGGGTGGAGGCGACTTGGTTGGTTGGTTGCTTCCTTCCCTCCTCCTTACCCCAGCAGCACCCACCCCTAGCCTGCCGTAAAGCCGCCTGTGCATTCGCGACAATAAGAGGAGGCGTGCCGATCGAGGTTAGGACTCGTCTCCGATTGGCCTCAGTCACTTCCCCCTCCCCGTGGCTTCCGCTGCTCCGCCCCTGGCGGATGGACTCGAAGCGGTTGCTAAGAAACACTGTAGGTCGAACAGGTCCTCTGCGCATGCGGAAGAGGAAACGCCTTGTACTTTCCGTGAACTACGGTGTCTCGGTAGGGGCCGGGGTTTGCTCGAATGGCGGTGCAAAAGCAGAGTGGCTTGAGTCAGATCCCTGGCAGGTAAGTGGGCGCAGCCGCTGACCTCGGCGGCGGGGGAGGCGTGTGTGCGGCCGACTGAGAGGCTGTTCCAGGGCTTAGGATTGCGGAGGCGTCAGTCCCCAGGAAGCCAGGAGAGGGGCGCCTTGTCCCGCCGCTCTCCTCAGAGTTTTTTAGACGCGACTGCCGGGTCCTGGGCTCCTCTCTCGGTCCCTGAGGCTCCGCTAGCTCCCAGGCTGGGCGTGCCTCGCCTAGAGTGGCAAAGAGGACTCTCTGTGGGGTGACGGTAACGCTTCAAGGGCTTTCCTGCCAGAACAGCGACCCTCACGAATTCCTGTGAATGAAAGGGAAAAGAGTGGAAAGTATGGGAGATGGACGTGTTTATTAAGTGCATTTTTTTCGTTTAGCCGGTATTTACCCTCCGGTCACTGTTCTAGCCGTTAGGGAGACAACGGTGAACGAGATAGGATAGATGCAATCATTTGCCCTCGTCACTTTAACAGAGAGACCGACAAACACAAAATTATTTATCAGATAGGGATAGGTTATGTAAAGAAAAGCAGAATAATGGGATCGAGATTGGCTAGGGCGCGATGGCTATTTTAGATAGGAAAGGTCTCTGAGGAAGTGACATTTGAGTATCGATCTGAGTGAGGAAGAGCTAGCCATGCCAAGAACTGAGGGAAGAATTTTTCAGGCAGAGACATCAAAAGGGCAAAGCTTCTGACGCTGGAATAATCTTTGCTGTTGACAGGAACTGCAAGAAAGAAGGCCAGGTAGTCAAGCAGCGTAAGAGGGAGCATGGTTAGTAATGAAGTTGAGGGTGGGGGAGGGGGGTGCGACAGGCTGCGGATCTTGCAAGACCTTGTAGCGGGTGGTCGGAAAGTTATCGTATCTGTTTATGTTTTGAAAAGATCACTGGCTGCTCAGTGGAGAAGACTGCAGCGGGGAGTGAGGTTAAGGCAAATGTGAAAGACTGTTGCAGTAATCCAGGCAGTAGTTGACATTATCTTAAACTAAGCCACCCAGTACACCAGACGTTTGACTACCACCGATGTCCTCAAAGAAAGGCCTAATTGTATAAAGGAAGTATGCATTTCAACGTATCAGCTGTTTTTGTTTAATAAAATATATTAAGATGTTTTGTGGCAGATGGGGGTCACTGCAAACACTTTAAATTGATATCCTCGTATTTTATTGTACATTATCATTCATTTATCAAGAATACTAGTTTTGGTGCCTTCTACATGAGCTACTTATTGGCTTAGGTGGGCAAACTGGGTTCAGGCCTGCCCAGGGAAGCTCGTAGTCAAGCATAGGGGAACCAAACTAGAAAATAGTTATGGACAATTCAGTGAGAGAAATACTGTGTATAGGCTGAGGGAGCACTTGGCAGGGCCCTCTAATCCTGACTTGGATATGTGGAGGGCTCCCCAAGACTGGAGGTTTCCTAGTTGAAGGTTGAGAGTGGGAGGGAAATGGTTGAGTGTGATTTAGAAAGAATGGGCCAAGGAAAGCTTGGGAATCCTTAAAGTGCACAGAGTTTCTGAGGCCCTCAGAGAAAGCCTGGAGCTAAGTTTGTGGGGCACAGAGGTGAGAAGACCCCAAGAGCCAGATCTCAAAGGACATGCTAAGCCATGTTCAAGGATTTGGACTTTATCCGAATGAAAGTTGAGATGTCTTTCAGAAAGAAGTTGGTGTAGGGTGGGCGAAGAAACAGCCGCTTAGCACGGACTCTGTTGTGGTTGTCCAGGGTAGGAGTGGTGTACTGTAACAGTGGCAGTGAGGATAGAGAGAAGTGAGGTTAGGAAGGGTCCAGGAACATAGCCAGGTTTCTCACTTGGGTGACTGTGAGATACAGGTGCCGTACACTGAGATGGCAAGTTTGAGAGGCCATAGACTGAGTTGAGTTTGTATTGAAGGTGCTGTGGAAACTCCGAGTACAGCTCTCCACTGGCATTTAGATACATGAGTGTGGAGCCCAGAAGAGAGCTAGACCTAACTGTGGGTTCTGAGTTGTTAGCATGTAGATATTAATTGAAGACATTGAAAGTCCCTGAAACATTTAAGGGACTACAGTCAACCCTCTGTATTCAAGGGTTCCACGTTCAACCAACCTCAGATCAAAAATATTTGTAAAAAGAAAAACATTCCAGAAAGTTCCAAAAACCAAAACTTGAACTTGCCACCAGCTTAGCAACTATTTATATACCATTTATGTTGTATTAGGTATTGTAAGTACGAGATGATTTAAAGTATAAGGGAGGATGTGCATAGGTTCTATGCAAATACAATGCCATTTTATGTAAGGGACTTGAGCATCCACTGATTTTGGTATCCCGGAGGGGTCCAGAACCAGTCTCATACCCAGAAATGACTGTAGAAGGAAAGGGGTCCAGCAAGCGTGTCTGAGAAGGAATCTCCAGAGAGGAAGAAGGAAGTCCAAGAGAAATTGACTTGTCAAGGATTAGTGTGTGTTTAGAAAAAGGCAAAAATACTTTTAATGGAAGGACTACACAATTATTATCTGTGTGAACATGTGCCCGTTTTTCCTTTAAAGAATATACCCGTTTGGCCAGCAAGTCTACTGATGAAATTGTAAGCAGAAGCCCCTTTTAAGAAGAAAACTTGAAGACTTGCAGGGGGAGGGGAATGAAAAGATGTATTATAAAGTGAGAACCCTCATGCATGATAGAGAAGGCACTGAAATTCTGTGGATTGATGATTAAATTAATATTCACATCTGGTGAGCCCTAAAGACTTCTTTCCTTTGTCCTGTGTAAGGCTTTTCAGAAAATACAAATTCTTAAAAGAACATTCTTGCTAAACATTTGCTTAGATTAGAAAAAATTAAAGTTGTGTATTATTAAAAGCCAGGCTGCAAATTATACAAGAAAAGTTTTTAATTACTTCTGGCTGTTCCTTTAAACCAAATCCACCCAGAAAGTATCATATCTAACTGTATATTCAAAAGAATATACAGTGCAAAACTCTGCGAGCAGTTTCCAAAGGGATTTCAACAAGAGCCTGGAACAGAGGTACTCTATTTGGAGGTAACTTCATAAAAAAACTACTTTGAAGGCTACTACATATTTTTGGTGTATAATTTCCAATTTTTAAAAAATTAGGGCTTCCCTGGTGGCGCAGTGGTTGGGAGTCCGCCTGCCGATGCAGGGGACGCGGGTTCGTGCCCCGGTCCGGGAAGATCCCACATGCTGTGGAGCAGCTGGGCCCGTGAGCCATGGCCGCAGAGCCTGCGCGTCCGGAGCCTGTGCTCCACAACGGGAGAGGCCCGCATACAGCAAAAAAAAATAAAATAAATAAATAAAAAATAAGCTATTTTTTATATCTTTATACTTCTCAGCAATATTTCATAACTTTGAATTTCTAAATTTCCCTTCCTCCTTGAAGTACATAGCTGAATTATAATTAGAAACCAGTTATATTCAGACATATTAAATGATATTACATATTAGCAACTTCTGATCTTTCAATTCTGCCATGATTTCTTACTGGTTTATTATAAAAACAAAATAACATCACAAAAAGTTTGGAAAACTACTTACAATACCTCAACTTCAGTACCACCACCAACTGTATTTTTTTTGGGGGGGCGGTACGTGGACCTGTCACTGTTGTGGCCTCTCCCGTTGCGGAGCACAGGCTCTGGACGCGCAGGCTCAGCGTTCATGGCTCACGGGCCCAGCCGCTCCGCGGCATGTGGGATCTTCCCGGACCGGGGCACGGACCCGTGTCCCCTGCATCGGCAGGCGGAATCTCAACCACTGCGCCACCAGGGAAGACCCCAACTGTATTTTTGCATACTCTTTTTGTCTTCAGACATTTCACACGGTTCCAACAGTATTTGTGCTATGGGGAATTCCCTGGCAGTCCAGTCGTTGGGACTCCCACACTGTCACTGCGGAGGGCCCAGGTTCGATCCCTGGTTGAGAAACTAAAATCTCACAAGCCACATGGTGTGGCCAAAAAAAAAAAAAAAAAAAAAAAAAAACCTCATGCCATGAATTTCTAGACTTTATCTGGTGCATTCTGTGTAAATAATTACTGCTTCCTTCTTGGGAACCTGGATTGCTACCTGACATCCCTAGTACTCTTGGTTTCTGGAATTGCGTAGAGGCTTTAGGAATCTCCTGGTCCAGTGATTTTCAAATTTTCGTAGCAGTGGGACTCCAATGTAAAAAAGTCTATTAAAAGTGGTATTTTACTAGTATGAATGTAAGTTATAAGTTCAGTTTTATAACGTTTACTGATTATAGAATCAGGCAGTTTTGAATTCCAAAAGGAATGAAAGGAATGAATAAATATGTGAATAGTTATGGAGAACACATTCAGTCTTAAAGCATCCTCAGCACCCACGCAGTTTGGATAGTGTGTTTGCAAAATGCTGCTTCAACCAAGACATGAAGGTCTATGAGCTGCTTAACAGAAACTGGTATCTGAGTTGAATCCTAATTTTTCCTAGCTTTTCCACTTCTCTGGTCATTTATTTTTCACTTGAAATCCTTTGGTCAGGTTGCAACAATTTTTAAGATTACTGACAGATACAGTTATATCACAACCAGGGAACATGGTATTACCACACTTTCACAGAATGTGCTACTAGATAATTCTAAGTTGCTTTCTTGTATTGGTGCTCTCAAATTTGATAATTCTTAAATTATAACGTTTCATTGATTTAAAAGTTTAGATTGCATAATATTTTTTAACAAGTTAAAATTGATTAGATTTCACCAGACATACTTCATTTTCCATTCAGTTAGGTGATATCAAATTCACACAAATGGAAACACTAATTTTACAACATATAAATGAAATAATTCATGATCAACGCTTATGATGTTTTAGTTCATAAAACCCTGACTCAACCTGAATTGAGTTTATACCCTGCATGGAAGCGGACTTGATCGTTGGAAAAATGCTCAAGCCCCACTGCAGCAACTCTGATTCAGTTGGTGCCTAGGGCTCAGGCATTTTTCCTAGTGCCCCAGAGAGTTCAGTGTGTGACTGAAGTCAAGAATCACTGCCCAGGAGGCTGTGTCTTAAAGCACGCAGTATTGGTGGAGAGGGTAAGCAGGTTATGCCCTGATGACAGCAGACACCATTCTTGGGACTGCAGGGAGATCGGGACCTGTGTGTTGTAAATAGGGCCATCAGACACGCAGTCCCATCATCTGCCTTTTAGCCTAACTTTGTTCAGCAGTACCTGGCAGGAAAGGAGGATGGGGATGGATAGAGAAATTCCGCTTTGACCTCACGGTCCCAGCAAAAAAAAATGCTGAAAGAAAGGAAGCTAACTACTGGCTCTTGAGCTTCTTGTAGCCCTGATTCTGCTAATTTAAGGGATTTTTTTCCCTCAAGGGTAGTTTTAATTTGCACTTTATTGTGACTTCAACGTGTGCAGCTCGAGCACATTGTTAGGTGTGTAACACAGTAAAGACTGAATGAGCTCAGAACTCAAGCCCTGCTATAGATAGTACTGCATTTATAATTATTGACATGAAATTTTTATTGTATTTTAAAATTCATAAGTTAAAAATTACACAGCAGTTAAAAATTTTTTTGAGATCCAAACAGTACTAAAATGAACTTTGGAACTGATTTTAGGATTATTTTGGACATACACACTACTCATGGACACTAAATGAATGAAGTTAATAAATCCCTGAGAACTTGACTGAAGCAGAATATTCAGCCATGAACATATTCAATAAATATTTGTTAATACTACTGTGTACCTGGCATTGTGCTAGGAGCTGGGGAAGAAGTGATGAACCAGACTCCTCTTAAGGCAGGAGTGTTACAAATTATTGCACAGATAACTTAAAGTACAATTGTGACACATTCTGTAAGACAGCAGTGGTGCTGGGAGACTGAGAGTATCTCAGGAGGACCCAACCTTGATGGAGAAAGTCATTAGTTTCAGGTGAGCAACATAATGATTCAATATTTGTATATACTGCAAAATGATCACCACAATAAGTCCAGTTAACATCCATCTTCTCACATAGTTACAGATTTTTTGTGTGATGAGAACTTTTAAGATCTACTCCCTTAGCAACTTTCAAATATACAATATTGTTAACTATAGTCACCATGCTGTACATTCCATTCCATGACTTACTTATTTTTGACCACCTTCAACCATTTTTCCCACACCCCACCCCCTGCCTCTAGTAAGCACCAGTCTGTTCTCTGTATCCATGAATTTGGGTTTTTTTTTAGATTCCACATATCAAAGAGATCATATGGTATTTGTCTTTTTTAATCTGACTTATTTCACTTAGTATAATGCCCTCAGGGTCCATCCACATTGTCACAAATGGCAAGATTTTGTTCTTTTTTTATGGCTGAACAATAATATCTATATCTATAGATATATAAATATATAGATATCACATTTTCTTTATCCATTCATCCATTGATGGACACTTAGGTTGCTTCCATGTATTGGCTATTGTGGATAATGCTGCAGTGAACATAGGGATGTATATATCTTTTCAAGTTAGTGTTTTCACTTCCTTTGGATAAATACCCAGAAGTGGAATTGCTGGATCATATAATAGTTCTAGTTTTAATTTTTTTAAGGGACCTTCATACTGTTTTCCATAGTGGCTGCACTAATTTACATTCCCACAAGGGTTCCCTTTTCTCCACATCCTCACCAACACTTGTTATTTCTTGTCTTTTTGATAAACAGCCAATCTAATAGGTATGAGGTGGTATCTCACTGTGGTTTTGACTTGAATTTCCCTGATGATCAATGATGTTGAGCATCTTTTAGTGTTACCTGTTGGCCATCTGTATGTCTTTGGAAAAATGTCTATTCAGATCCTCTGCCCATTTTTTAATCAGTTTTTTTTGTTTTTGCTATCAAGTTATATGAGTTCTTTATATATTTTGGATATTAACCCCTTATCAGATATATGGTTTGCACATATTTTCTCCCATTTTGTAGGTTGCCTTTGCATTTGCTGCCTGATTCGTTTGCTTGCAATTAATGGAAACAACCTAAGTATGTGTCGATGGATGATAAAGAAAATAACAAAAACACCAAGCTCATAGATACAGAAAACAGATTGGTGTTTGTTAGAGATTGGTGGGGTGGGGGGAGGTGGAGGGCAAATGAGTGAAGGGGATCAAAAGTTACAAACATCCAGTTATAAAATAAATAAGTCATGGGGATGTCATGTACAGCATGGTGACTATGGTTAATAATACTGTATTGCATATTTGAAAGTTGCTAGGAGAGCAGATCTTAACGGTTCTCATCACACAAAAAAATTTTTGAAACTATGTTGATGGATGTTAACTGGATTTATTGTAGTGATCATTTTGCAATATATATATATATAGAGAGAGAGTCATTATGTTGTACACCTGAAACTAATATAATGTTATATATCAATTATACCTCAATTAAAAAAAGAATCTGGTAAACGGTGTCTTCTATTTGCGCCTTTCTTAACTTGCCACTCCTTTAAGAAATGGGGGAGGAGCATTGTTTTTTCTCAAAATAAATCATGTTCATTCATTTTTTTTAACAATTTCACACCATAAATAGAAGTGCAAAGGAAGTAAAAGGAAGGAGTGGGGTGGGCAGGGCCTGGAGTCATTCCTGCCGTGTGTTATCTTGTTTAGCAGGGCCACCTGGGGCGTAGGAAACACTGACAGATGTGCACTGGGGATTATTACGGAGACAATCATTTAACTTAACCCTCCCAGCGTCATTATGCCCTTGAACATGGAAGGAGACTGAAGCTGAGGTGGTAGCTTGCCCCATGGTGACCCTGATGTGGTAGAGACATATGACTCTAGATCCCAGCTCCCAGGTTCTTACCAGTATACCACGTTGACAGAAAAACACTTTTAAGTATTGTCTTAATCATACATTTTATCTTTTATCTATAACTTAATTATCAGGTTTTTTCTTTATGCTAAAAAAAATGCCTGACCTGGATCAGAGTCCTGCCAACAAGAGTTTAATAGGAGGACGATTTACAAACATGAGGCAGGGTCTAAGTGTTCTTAGTGTTTTAGCAATAACCTGGAAACTTGTTAGAAATAAAAATTTGGGGGCCCCATCCCAGAACTGCTATATCTGAAACTCCTGGGGTAAGGCCTGCAGTCTGCTTTTACGTGCCTTGGCAAGTGATTCTGAGGCAGCTAAAACTTGTTTTAAGGAAATGAGCAAGGGATGGTGTACCCTGGGGGCTGGTAACTGCCAGTACCTGCTCTAGGCTTGGAGGTAAGTAGAAGGAGCCATTCCTGAAACTGGAAAGAACAGTCTCCTGCTCTCCCTCTCCCCCCTTCCCCCCCCCCCCCATCTACTACAGGAGCATGTTGGGACGCAGAGAAAGGGGAAGAGTAGAACTAGCAGAGCGAAGGGAAGGTGCCTAACACAGGATGTGCTGTTGGAACATATCCTTCCCCCTCTTGTCAATAGGGTAGAGAGGTGCTCTTGAAATCAGAGTTGGCCAGCTATGATGGCCCTGATGGTGGACATGGATGATGGGAACCTCTGTCCTTTCATCTTCTGGGCCTTCTCAGTGCCTTCACTGCCCTCTCAGACTTTCCTAATCTTGGCACTGCCACCCAGGTTCCCCGCCCCCTCCCAACTTTCTGTGGAGTCTAACCAGACCCACTTTAATTTTTTGGACAAAGTAAATGCCATCTCAGTTGGGGGAAGGAACTGGAATCTTAGAAGCAGCCTTTGTTTAGAGTGCCTCAACTTCTGCCTCAAGAATCACAGCAGCCTTGTTATTGGAGAGAGAGATTAAGTAACCTGTCTGGCTGTGGTCAGATTTGAACCTATTGTTCCATTAGGCCAAAGCCCAGTATTGAGAGATTCTAGTCACTTAGCAAACCATTAGCTTCTCATAGAAAGAAAAGCAGTTTTTTACTTTACATACTGACCATGAAAGTAATTATTTTTCTGTATTCTGAATTTAATGTAGAGTTTATGTAAAAAAAAAAAACTCCCTAAAAGTAATGTCATCTTTTTTTTTTTTTAGACAAAGGAGTAAATTACTAGCAGCTTGTTTTCTGATAATTTTAAAATTAAGTTGTGGGAGAATGTCTTCTAGTGAATAGACTATGCACTTAAAAGCTCTATTTCTTAGAAATACTTTTTAAGAAAATATTTTTAAATACCATTCTCAGTTTTCAGTCTAGAAATTTTTAAAATCAAAGTTCTAATGAGTTTACATTTATATTTTAGTTGATATTAATGAAGTCTTATGCATATTGTTGCTAAGGATCAGAAGGCTGATGCCTATAGCTGAAATTGTTTTTTTTTAATTTAACTTTTTATTTTGAGCTAATTGTAAATTCACGTGAAGTTGTAAGAAATAATACAGAGAGATCTCGTGTACCCTTCAACTAGTTTCCTCCAATGGTAGCATCTTGCAAAACTGTAGTACAGTATCACAACCAGGATATTGACATTGATACAATCAATCTGCTGCTCCAACTCAGATTCCCCTTTTACTTCTGTTAATTTACGTGTGTGTATTTAGTTCAACGCAATTTTATCGCATATATAGGTTAGCGTGTTCCCCATCAGTTCTATTATCACAAGGCCATTATGACCCTACCCACCAAGTGGGAGGGGCCCTCACTAACCTCTGGCACCACTGATGTGCTCTCCAGCTCTCTAATTTTGTCATTTCAAGAATTGAACCATACAGTATGCAGCCTTTTGACATTGGCTTTTTTCTCTTAGCATGATTCCCTTAAGGGTCATCCAAATTATTGCATGTATCAATAGTTCTTTCCTTCTTATTACTGAGTAGTATGGATGTACCACAGTTTATTCATCCGTTGAAGGACAACTGGATTGTCTCTAGTTTGGGGCTGCTGTGAATAAACCTACTACGGACTTTCACATACAGGTATTTGTGTGAAAATAAGTCTTTATTTTGCTGGAATAAGCGCCCAAGAGTGTAATTACTGGGTCATATGGTAGCATGTTTAGCTTTTTTGTTTTGTTTTAAAGACTATATTTTTTAGAACAGTTTTAGGTTCACAGCAAAATTGAGAGGATGGTACAGAGATTTCCTGTATACCTTCTGCCCCCCCCACATGCATAGTCTCCTCCATTATCAGCATCTGCAGATGGGATACCACAGTGGTACATGTGTTACAGTTGATAAGCCTACATTGATACGTCATAATCACCCAAATCCATAGTTCACATTAGGGTTTACTTTTGGTGTTTTACATCCTATGGGTTTAGACTATAATAGACAAATGTATAATCACATCATTGTAGTATCATTCAGAGTAATTTCACTGCCCTAAAAGTCCTGTGCTCCATGTATTCATCCCTCCCCTCATCCCCCAACTTCTGGCAACCACTGATCTTTTTACCGTCTCCATAGTCTTGCCTTTTCCAGAGTGTCATATAATTGGAATCATACACTATGTAGCCTTTTCAGATTGACTTCTTTCACTTAGTAATACGCTTTTAAGTTTCCTCCATGTCTTTTTCATGGCTTGATAGCACTTTCTTTTTAGCATGAATAATATTCCATTGAGTGGATGTACCACGGTTTATATATATTCATTCACCTACTTAAGGATATCTTCATTGCTGCCAAGTTTTGGCAATTATGCACGTGCAGGTTTTTTTCTGGGCATAAGTTTTCAACTCCTCTGGGGAAACACCGAGGAGTGCAGTTGCTGGAACGACGTGGTAAGAGTATGTTTAGTTTTCTAAGAAACAGCCAAACTGTCTTCCAGTGACTGTACCATTCTGTGTTCCCACCAGCAATGTAGAGTGGTCCACTTTCTCCATGTTCTGGCCAGAATTTGGTGTCACTAATTTTTATTTCAATCATATTGATAGTGGTATTTACTGTGGTTTTAATTTACATTTCCCTAATGGCTAATGTAGTTGGACATCTTTTTGTGTACTTACTTGCTCTGTATCCTCTCTAGTGAACATGTCCATGTCTCTTGCCCATTTCCTAATTATTATTATCTTTTTTAACGTTGAGTTTTGAGAGTGCTTTATATATTCTAGATACTAGTCCATTGTTGGAAATGTGGTTAGCAAATATTTTCTCTCAGTCTGTGCTTATCTTTTTGTCCTCTTAATAGGGTCTTTCACAGAGCAAAAGTTTTTAATTTTGTTGAGGTCCAGTTTATCAGTTTTTACTTTTATGGATTGGGCTTTGAAGGCCAAGTCTAAGAGCTGTTTGCCTAGCGTTGGATCCCAAAGATTTTCTCCTTTTTTTTCTAAAAGGTTAATTTTAAGTATTAAGCCTGTGATCCATCTTGAGTTAATTGTTCTAAAAGGTTGAAATTATTTTAAATGAAGTTAAATCAAGGTCTTAGTCACTTCTATTTATACTGCCTTTAAACTGTTGATGAACTGATATCAAAGTATGATAGTTAGGCTTTTCACCCTGGGTTTGATGTAGCTACTAAAAGTAATTTAATGTAAAAATCAATCAAATGGGTGTCCTAATTAATGTTTCAACCTTTGGTTGCTGAGTATCATTTGAAAAAATTAATTGTAGTTTGCACTGGGAAGTTGCATAGTTGGGAAGTTGTATAGTAATTGCCCTTGATTTTAGAATTTGTGCAGCATGTAGAAATGATTCTGAGGATCAGTATTCTGCTTTAAGTTATTGTGGGAGTACCTATAGAAACTGTTCAAGATTAGGCTGTGCGAGTTACTCCTTACACTTAAGTTTATTAGAGAACTTCTATTCACCCATTGCCCTGAGGCTTTGGAACATCAGAGGAAATTTGAGAAGGGGCACTGGCTGTGAAATTAGACTTTCTGGGTTCAAATCCTGATTCTGCCACTTAACTGGCTCTGTAACTTGATCTCTTTTTGCCTTAGTTTCCTTATCATAAAATGGGTGTGGTAATTAAGTACCCACCTATTACAGTTGTTATGAAGCTATTACTCACTTAAAACAGTTTCTGATACATAGTGGGCGCTCGATAAACTTCAGTAATTATTATCCCTAAATCATTGATTTTATGTGAAGCTGGGTGGGGAATATATTTTTTATATTAAGCATGATTCTATTAGGATTTGACTGCAAAATTCAGATAGTTTACAGTCCTTAAACAATAAAAGAGAGACTTTAAACAAATTTTGTGTTTGTAATGGGCACCCCCTTAGGCCCCCTGACGTGGGAATTCACTTTCCTTTTCCAGGAGGCGTTTTCTGAAAGAACTCTGAGAAGCACTGCTCATTCACTTTTCCTAATTAGGTCTCTCCTAACGTTTGTGTCCTTTACAGGCTAGACAGATCTCTCTCATTTATCCAGGATAGCTGGCTCCACAGCCTCTCAGCATTCTGAGCATCCTTCCCCAGACACTTCGCTTTGGCGATGTCTCGTAAGAGCTTGGTGTCGGAGGGGTATGCCTTCCTCCAGACCAGCATGGTAATGCAGGTTGAGATGTCCCAATCTCATAGCAGCCACTACGAGGAAAAAAGTGTGGTTGGTTAATCCCCTAGTTCGTTTTTTCAGGGTTTGTCCTTTCCTTTAGTGCTATGATTGCTTTAAAACAACAACTGCGGTTCTCAATTCTCAGTGGGTTACCATAGACATTTGTTTCAATGCAGGTTTCTTTGGCCAGCATTAATATCTTAAAAGACACTGTAATTAGGAAGGGTTTATAATAGTCACAGTAGAAGCAGCCTAGCACCTATTGTCTTCGTTCATTTGTTATCTGCCTGGCATTTGTGACCCCTAGCTGATGCTTTTGTTTTTCTTTCTGTCTATAAAGCATCATTTTGACTCTTTGTATCTTCAAGTTTATAACTTTTCAATCTGATTTCTCATAACCACTCTTATCAAGGTCCTGGATCCCACCGTGATAGAAAACAGCCCATCCTTCCCTCCAACCCCCCCGCCAAACCCCCAAAATGCTTTTTTGTTTACCTATTTATTGGCATTCACTTTAGTTTTGTGTGCTGAAATGATTGAACCATTTGAAATGGGTCTTTTTATAGGTTGAAAAATAGTTGAAATAGCAGTTTTATTCTCATTTGTGGTGAAATTTAAGGACTTAAGATGTATAGGAATATTATTAGAAGTATTTTTATTGCTATAACATTGAAATAAAAATAATTCCATTTGTGGTTGAAAATTATATTAATAGAGTTGAACATATAATATTAAAACCTAATTAGATAGATTTACTGATTAAATTAGTTTTAAAATAAAAAATATTGTCACAGAATATTTTATGTAATAGGATATATATAAAAATGTCAGTAGTTTTATTGGGAAGAAATGTTATAACTAAAATATAAAGTAAAATAAGTATGATGGAATTCATCTTCGAAGTAGAATATGAAAACTAATTTCTAGTATGTGACAGACAAAATATACCAGACAATTAAGGAGATGATTTTATTCAAGTATTGCAACAGGGAGGATGTATATTAATGGAAAACCTCTCAAAGAAGGAAAAAATGGGGAGTTTTATAAAACTAGGGAGTCAGTAAGGAAGGGTGAAGGTGGCTCCTATCTGGAAATACAGTCAGCCCTTTCTTGGAACACAGAAGGTTCAGTGCTTCTTAACCATGGCTGCTTTCTGGGAGCACAGGGCTCAGGTAAATTTTAACATTATCAGATGGAACAAGGTTACTGATATTACCGTATTAAGTTATGTTTATAAATTGTGTGAGATACACACCACGGTTTGAAAATAGAATTCAGTGAAAACTTTACAGAAGCTTCATTTGTAACCTTAAAATCTATAGGTTTCTTAATATTTATTTCTGCACTGGAGGACTAGAACAGGGTGGCTTTGTCTTGTAGGGGTGACCAGGAATTGAAATTCCTCACAAGCTAAGCAAGGGGAAGAAACCAGTGGAGAGGGAGGTTTGAAGACCAAGGGCAGGCCAGTAGCCCTATAGTAAAAGGGAGACCCGATAAAAGTGACAGCCCTCCCTATGAGGTCTCTTCCAGTGAGGAAGGAAGGAGGTTAAAGATGGGCATTTATAAGTGGGTCCGGGTAAAGGAGGGAATTTTGTGGATTTTGTTAAATATAAATTTTAAAAGGACAAAATCATGACCCATATAAAATGAACGTGGAACAACGATTTTATTTAACTAGTTAATTAATGAAAGAACTAGACAAATGTCACAACCATTTTAAAAGAAAAGTTGACTTTATATAGAGTAAAGGAATGTTGAAATGAGTTTACCGATGGAAGCAAAACTGGCTTTTCCCACTGCAGGAAGGGTTGCCCCTTCACCAGACAATTATGAGCATGTCCTCAGACAAGAATTATTTGCATTGCTATCAGTCACCTACAATTTACCAAGGTGTAAAATAGCTCAAAGGCAGTGAAAAGACCAAGCCCTAGTAGGATCCGATAATTCCCAGAGGCTCCAGTATTCCATTGAAAGGATATTCAGTAATCTCTTTTGCTTGCACCAAAGTCTTTCATTTTTCCTAGCCACGCTTGCTGTATAGTAACTACATGCTTTCTCTAATATTCAGTTATCAGTTGATTGCCCATTTCTCTGCTTTAAAAGCCATGTCTGATCCTTTCCTTTCTCCCCACTCTTTCTGGTCTCCATCAGGTCAAAGGAGCCTGGGGCAACCAGGATGTCTAAATTTATATCCAGCTGCAAATACAAAATACAGTTTGCTCACGTTTGGATTGCTTTTGCTTAACGTCTTGTCTTTTTCTTGGGATGGCATTTAAAATTTTTTAATTTAATGTTATAAATGATAACCAGGGTTTCTTTATATTATCATATAATTTTAAGTTGGGAGTTAATCAGCAATAACCATAATAGTTTGACCACATAGCAATCTAACTTTAGGTTTTCATCTATAAGTTGAAGGTAAAAGTTAATGAATTTGAGTAATTAGCCAAATGGTTCTCAACCTGGATGATTTTGCCTCCCAAGGGCATGCTACTGGCATCTAGTGGGTGGAGGCCAGGAATGCTGCTAAAACTTCCTACAATGCACAAGACAGCTCCCCCAAAGCAAAATTACCCAGTTCCTACTGTTAATAGTGCCAAGGTTGAGAAACTCTGACAGCCCATTGAAAAATGTTAGAGGAAAGCTAAAGTTTTACTGTAATAAAATTAAAAATAATTTTACGATCTTAAATCTATATGAAAAACATAAATTTTATTTTTATTGTTTTAAAATAATCTTATTACCAATTTTCCATTTTTAGAAATTAAGCCATCAGTATTACCTTTAACTTGAGAGACTAAATGTTTAAGTGGAAACAGATGCCCTTCCCTTGTAATGTAATGTATATAACACTTATATTTTTAAATTATTTTTCCTATTTTAGGTTTTATTGAAGAAACAGAGATTCATCCCATTTCTAAGATTAATATTTACAATTTGGATTTGTCGACCTTCTTGTAAGATATATTTGGCAATCAAAATGAAAGCTTTCTTTGAAGTTTTAGAACAATTATACAGGAAAGTACTTCTTGGAGCCACACTTGAAAATGACAGCCATGATTACATCTTTTATCTCAACCCAGCATTTTCAGATCAAGATTGCTCTACAACCACCTCCTCAGACTGCTCAAACATCCTTGATGTTCACGGCAAGCATCAGCCATCCTCTGTCAATTTGGCTACCCCTTCTGTAGCACCTGTGTGTTTGCAGAGACATTTTCAGATGAACAGTACCCGAGAAATAATGCTCCTTCAGTTAACAGTGATTAAAGTGATGATGACCAGAATATTATCTGTCGAAACTGAATTGCATGCAAAGGAGAAATATAGAGATATAATTAAAATGCTTTTAAAATCATCTGACATCGATTCTAAATTAGTAAGCCCATTTGCTTTTGGTTTTTTTTTTTAAGATCTAGATTTTTAAAATATAAGTTTTAACATTCAGTAACAGTAGGTAAATTTATTTGTTTTCTTATAGACCTGTATGTTCCAAAACTCGGATAAATTGTTATCTCACATGGCTGCAAAGTGCCTTGCACTACTTCTGTATTTCCAATTGAAGGAAAAGGTAAGATAAGTAATCAAATTATGTTACTGTTTCTTTTATAGTTTCTTTAAACTTGCTCTCTGGCATTCAATATTTTATCAATAAAACATTTGCTCACACAATAACGTGTAAATCCACAAAAGTGTAAGAATAGAATAATATGATGATGGCTTATATCAAGGATTAGAGTCTTAAATATGTTGTAAATATTCACAAATCAGATTCTTAACCCAAAAGATGGGTTTCACATCAGAGAGTTCATAACTTTCTTCAGATTGTCAAAGAAGTAGGTGGGCCTCCTTTCTCCCCTCCAAAAAAAGGTTTAGGAACCCCTGCTTGAGACTAAGACCATTTTCACAGGTTTAATATAAATAAATTCTAAGAGTGGTCCTCAGCATAATGAAAAAATATGAACAAATTATCAGATTTTTCTCTTATCTCTGAATTAGTTAATAAACAAATCTAAATTTACTGACTTCTTTCAGCTATAATTGCTTGTTCCTTTCTTAAAATAACATTCTTTCCTGAATTAAAAAAGGCAGTATTTGCAGTAGAAAATTTGGGAAAAGAGAAAATGTATAAGACCAAAATAAAAATTACATATCATTCCAGGTACCAGAGATAATAATCACTGGTAATATTTTCATGTTCCCTTTGATCTTTTATTTCTATAGCATATTGAATTTCTTGATTTAAGGAATATTAGGATATTTGTGTCCTTGTTTTAACAAATATTATCATACTTTTTTTTGGAAGGGAGTAAGCAATGTTGTATTGAGTTGTATATAATAGGTAATTTGTAATTGTAAAGAAAATATTGTATTATAACTTCTTTAAATTTTTTCTAACTTCTAGATAACATTGAGTAATTCCTGGATTTCTTTTTGCCAAAAAAATCTTTCTGAATATACTGAAAGTGATAAAGTAGTACACTGCCTCTGGATGCTTACCTTTGTAATAAAAGAAATCTTTAAAGATACATGTTCACAAAAAACAGGTATGAATTATGTTTCCCTGTAAACAGTGGTCATTATCTTGTTCCCAAGGAGCATTATAGTTATATAATGAAGAGTAAAACTTACTTTACAACGTCTGATCTGTCTTGAAGTATGAAAAACTAAAGAATTTTGCCCCATATTTTTTGATTGAGGATACCTTTTTAAAAGGAAAAAAAGTAAAACTTCACTATTATTAAAAATTGAAATTAAAGCTTTTCATTTTTATATATCCTTTGCATCATCTGATGTTACTGATATTTGTAAAATGGGTATTAGCCATGGTTATTAGCTCTTACTTAGTCTGTGTATCTTCATTTGTTCATGTTAGAGATAAACAATCCAATCCATTTTTTCATCTTATAAAAGGATAATAATTATAAAAATTGAATTGTAAAATTGCTTTTTAAGAAGTCTTTGTTTTTCCTGTTGCTTATAATTACTATTTTTTTAATCACAGAAATTCTAAAGCAGTTCCTGACTCCTTTTGACACTATTTTTGAAGTCTTTTACAATTCCTTATTTTCTCAGCATTTTGAAAACCACCAAGATACTTCTAAACTAATAAACAGCTTGATATGTTTCCTGGAATTGCTTGAACTTCTTATAGCCTCCAGAATCCACCTGAAGTTACATTTCACTTGCCAGAGGATGTTATTTTTGAAACCTTCTTGTGTGTTCAACGTTATTACCTGGCCTATTCAGGCTTTTGTCAAAAGGAAATTCATCATATTCATCAAAAAGTGCCTTCTCTGCAAAGTGGGTGAAGACCTTTGTCGGGGATCCGTCCCTACCTTCATGGCACCAGATCATCCTTTAGATGTGGACCTGTTGGCTTTGGCTGATGCTGTTCTGCAAGCTGTGGATTTGGGCTTTTTGAGGACACTGTCTGTCTATGGAAAACCTTCCTGCTTTGGAGGCGATGAAGTCCAACCTGGATGTGAATGTGTCCCTGGTCCAGATCATGTGATCCTTAGAGCAGCGAGCTTACTTATCATTAGATCCTTAGAAATCAAGTTTCAAAATGGTGCTTCAGCAAATGAAATGAAAGGTAACTCTCTCAAACTCCTTTTGTATGCAAAGTAATGAATTATTTACTGAAGTAAAATTATTCGTAATTATCAAATCTCAGGACTGTAATTTTACAATTTAAGCTATATGTTATTCTAGTTATAATTTATTAATTTTCTTCAAAAAAAAGAGAAAAAACTAGAATTACCTTAAGAAATAAAGTTTCAGTTTTGTGCTCTAAACTGAATTTGCATAGTATAGTTAATAATTGTGTTTAAAAAATAAAGATGCTGTTGAGTCACTTCAAAGTAAGCAATGTAAGTCAATTCATATTCAGATACTTGTAGTATATTATTCATATTTTCCTTCATAAAATTGGTATATCTACTAATACAGATTTTTGACAATTAGGAGTTGAATCGAAACTATTATGTCAGAAGTTATATTGATGAAGAAATTTTTGTATAAAATTTCCAGGATGTTAACTTAGAGTCCAAAGAGAGCCATTTAAAGTATTCAGTGTAGGTGCTCTGTTTCATTTGAGAAAAATGAATAGTAAACGTCTCTAAGCAAGCAGCATAGAGTTTCAGTGAAAGGTCTGAATTGTAAGCAGTGACTTCCCTGAATTGCTTTAGGTAACATTTAACTTGTAGTAACAACATTGCAAGATATAATCCTGTGCAGTTATCATTTACAACACTAGATGGCGCGTGTTATATGTCAAGAATTTTAAATTGCAGTTAAAACTCCTCAAAACCTTTTTGACTTTTGTGCTTAATAGTAGTACTTTCTTTTAATACTTTAAACAATTTTAAACAAACAAAAAAATTTTTTTCTGTTATTTTGAGGGCAAATTATTTTTGTTTGGGTGCATTGTTGCCTCTAGTAACAAACCATGTGACATCCAGTGAAGTGATTTCTGTTGTCTACCACTCATTCATTTATATGCTTTTAGCAAGAATTTATGTAACTTTTATTTCTCAGAGATAATTAGTTATTTGGCAGCGTGGGAAGTAGATGATCTGGCTATACATTTTAACTGTATCCTACTGACTGGGTCATTTTTTTCTCTGAAGCTCAGTTTCCTAATATACAGAGTGGAGATAATCCCTAACTCACAAACTTTTTGAAAGTGTGAATTATGAAAATGAATTTTAAAATACTCTAGATATTATAAATTTATATATAGGCAAGTTATTATAAATGCATTCATAAACTGTTGCTTGCTCTTTGAAATTTGCATTTTTTTGAAGTTGATTTACAGAGGTTCATGTCTGAGTTACTGACCTTCTTAAAGCCTCACCTTCAGCCGTCTCTGCGATCACACAATCTTTGTGAGTGGTTGTCTAGGGTCTTCATAGAACAAGACGATGACATGCTGGAGGCTGCCAAAACAGCAATGGGCATCTACCTGAAGTTGACCAGGTTCGTATATTTTAAAGTAATTTTATTAACTACATCCCAGGAAAGCAGAAAACATTTTTAATAATGTGTTGGACATACTATTTACTTTCCATCATTAGGGGAAAAAAAAAATCCCTAACAATCTTGTGGTTTCCTTATAAGTTCCAATTCCTTTCTTTAACCCTGCCCTACATGAAAATAGATTACATTTGAGTTCTCATTATGAAAACTTGGCTGGCTAGGCAGATCTAGGGATTAGAACTAGACTGATATTAGACAGCATGGGTTCTGGCTGAGTCACCACCTTTGCTTTACCTGTGTGATCAGGAATAAGTTAATACACTTGTCTAAGTCTTAATTTAATTGATGTTTAAGAACTCTCTTCACCTCTAAGACTAACTTGTCTGTATTGAACTTCTGTAAGGTGATTTTTGCCTTTCTAAAGGTGAGTACAATCTTGTAAGTAATCAAAGGAGCTGTTGTAAATTTTCATTTTAATGTACAGTTGAACTGGGATTGATATCATCTTGAGGCAGATATCTGAAATTGATTATGAACTTACGTTACTGATGACATTTTATACTGATCCTATTTCTGTTTATTAAAACAGCTGTACTTGGTCAATCTTGGGTCAATCTTCTTGTGGCAAATATCTGTAATTGGTAATGAAGTTAATAACTGAAGACCTTTTACACTGTTTCTGCTTCTGCTTTATTAAAACCTTAAAGTATTTGCTTTATTTCCATTTCTTTCTTGGCTTCAGAGAAAGGGATTTCTTACTAATGACTGTCGGTGCAGTGTTGTGCTGCCAGTTCTTACTTGTATTATGACACTGCTGGCAGTGGCTGCTTTCAGACTGTAAGAGTTTGGGGCCAATTTTCAAAAGGTTCTAATCAAGAACACAGAATTCCTGCATGCGATTTGAATTAGGCTTAGAAACGGTCAAATACAAATTCTGTCTGAATGCACATGCCTCGTAGAGTATATCTTAGTTGTATTCAAAGCTGACTTCTTACTCATCAAGAAAGAGGAAGCCTCTACATTAAATTTACTTTGTATGTGAATTTCTAACTTTCTTAGCTTGAGTTTAGTGTGCTCGCAGAGGCATGTGCTCATGTCACATGTATTTTTTTTTTTTTTAACATCTTTATTGGGGTATAATTGCTTTACAATGGTGTGTTAGTTTCTGCTTTATAACAAAGTGAATCAGTCATACATAAACATATGTTCCCATATGTCTTCCCTGTTGCGTCTCCCTCCCTCCCACCCTCCCCATCCCACCCCTCCAGGCTGTCACAAAGCACCGAGCCAATATCCCTGTGCCATGCGGCTGCTTCCCACTAGCTATCTACCTTACTGCGTTTGTTACTGTGTATATGCCCATGACTCTCTCTCGCCCTGTCACAGCTCACCCTTCCCCCTCCCCATAACCTCAAGTCCGTTCTCTAAGAGGTCTGCGTCTTTATTCCTGCTTTACCCCTAGGTTCTTCATGACATTTTTTTCTTAAATTCCATATATATGTGTTAGCATACGGTATTTGTCTTTTTCTTTCTGACTTACTTCACTCTGTATGACAGACTCTAGGTCTATCCACCTCATTACAAATAGCTCAATTTCGTTTCTTTTTATGGCTGAGTAATATTCCATTGTATATATGTGCCACATCTTCTTTATCCATTCATCCGATGACGGGCACTTAGGTTGTTTCCATCTCCGGGCTATTGTAAATAGAGCTGCAATGAACATTTTGGTACATGACTCTTTTTGAATTTTGGTTTTCTCAGGGTATATGCCCAGTAGTGGGATTGCTGGGTCGTATGGTAGTTCTATTTGTAGTTTTTTAAGGAACCTCCATACTGTTCTCCATAGTGGCTGAACCAATTCACATTCCCACCAGCAGTGCAAGAGTGTTCCCTTTTCTCCACACCCTCTCCAGCATTTATTGTTTCTAGATTTTTTGATGATGGCCATTCTGACTGGTGTGAGATGATATCTCATTGTAGTTTTGATTTGCATTTCTCTAATGATTAATGATGTTGAGCATTCTTTCATGTGTTTGTTGGCAGTCTGTATATCTTCTTTGGAGAAACATGTATTTTTTTTTTAATGTAACTGTATTAGTTAAGAGTGACTGGCTATAAGTGATAGAAATCAACATAAGTTAGTCTAAGCGAAAAAAAAATGGAATTTATTGGCTCTTAATTGGGAATTCTAAGGGGTCAAACTGGCATCAGGTGTAACTGTATATGACTCAAACCATGTCATTGATTATTTCTCTTTGTTTCTATCTCACGGCTCTGAATTAATTCTCAGACAGGGCCACCAGCAGTGCCAGGCTTACAGCAGCCTTACAGTTATAATCTTTAATGGTGCCAGCAGAAGTCCTGGAGAGATCTGATTAGCCTACGTGGGTCACAGATTCATGTTAGAATCATGGTGGCCAGGAGCTTGGGTACTCTGATTGGTCATTCTGGGTCACATTCCCACCCCTGTTGAGGCAAGTGTGGAAGGAAAGGAAGGAGGTTAATTCCCACCTTACCACAGGGAATTAGTTACCTGTAGGAGCAAGGAATTCTGATGTCAAGAGACAGGAAGACAGAGGACTTTAATTGGGCAGGTAAAAACTAGAACTACCAAAGTCAATGGATTTTATTTATTTTACTGAATCAGATTTATATGGAGTTTGTGGAAAAAGAGATTGTTTTGAAATTTTTTTTGTTTTTAAAATAATGCATACATTAAAAAGAAATCTGATAGGAGAATTTATGGTTTGTGAATTACATCTGTCAAAACTTGTATTTGTAAACAGTCATTAATCTGAAGTCTCTGCTCTCTTTGTTTTCAGAGAATGTGAAGCTACTGAAAGCTTGACCCAAGAAAAAGAAATGTGGAACCATCACACACATGAAAATGGCTATAATCCACACTGTATTTTTTTATTCTTATTAAAAAATATAGGATTTGATTCTACAGTTCTTCTTGATTTTTTGATTTCATCAGAAACCTGTTTTCTTGAGTATTTTGTTAGGTATTTAAAATTATTGCAAAAAGACTGGGATAATTTTTTCACCATTTGCAAGTACTTTGATATAACTGAATCTAAAGATAATGTAAATATTTGTTGTTGTATCTCCTCACTTGTCCAAGACAGAAGCAGCAACCAAACAGAGCCTAGTCCTTTGGCTGTTCTTGGTAATCACAGAGATGCTCATGCTTGGGTCTCCTGGGCTTCTGAAGCGTCTTCTGAACCACTGAACCATGCTGTGATGTCTGAGGAGGCCCAGGCCACACTCCAGGCTAATAATCTGTCTCCCCAACGAACTTCTCAAAGTCTGGTGGATTATGAAACCTCTGATGATTCTGAAGAAGAATCCACAGACCAGCGTTTAGCAAACAGTAGACTAACATCTTTACACCAAGAAGCAATGAAGAAAATTCAGGACACAATTGGAACAAGTAGGGATAAAAAAGAACTTATCCTGGAGTCTCAGTCGAGGTCTCTGGTTCCCAAGGAATCTAATACTCCCTTCTCTGTTGATTGTGACATAGGCCCAAATAACATTGTTTCTAAAGTGGGAATATCTTACAGAACAGTAAAGTGCTTTGAAGAGCTACAAGGTGCCATTTATCGTTTGCAGAAGAAAAATCTGTTCCCATATAATCCAACAGCACTTTTGAAGTTGTTAAAACATATTGAGACAATATATAATAGAAGTATGACTCCTTTGTAAAACAGGAACTGGTTTTCCGTAATATAATTGTGCCTTAATGAGGTAACTAAAAAAAAAAAACAAAAAACTTCAAAAGGGTTTTCTAACATGCTTTTCCTTTGCCTTTTGGAAGCTGCCTAGTGACTGAAAAAGATATATCAAATGATAAGTCACTTGATACAAGTACAGCATTCAAAATTTATGGTAGTTCAACTTACACAAATTTGGGATAGTTATTGTATTACTTTCTTATTGCTGCTGTAAAAATTACCACAAACTTGGTGGCTTAAAACAACAGAGATTTATCCTTTCACAGTTCTGGAGGCTAGAAGTTCAAAATCAAGATGGCTACAGGGCCACACTTTCTCTCAAGGCTCTAGGGGAGAATCCTTCCCTGCCTCTTCCTAGCTTCTGGCCATTGCTGGCAATCCTTGGTATTCCTGGACTTCCTGGACATCACTCCAGTCTCTTTCTCTGTTGTCACATGACATTTTCCCTGTGTGTCTATCTGTATCCAGTTTCCCTCTTGTAAGGACACCAGTCACTGGGTTAGGGCCCACTCTCATCCAGTGTGACCGCATCTTAGCTTAATTATATCAGCAGGTACCCTATCTCCAAATAAGGCCACATTCACAGGTTCTGGGTAGATGTGAATTTGGGGAGGGATGCTGTTTAAGCCAGTATGGCTATTATTTCCCCCTGAGGTATTTACGTGTAATGTAATATGTAAAAAACTTGAATCTCAGCAGTTTTTTAAAGAGAGGTGATTAGCTCTATATGTATGTATGTGGTCTACGAACACAAATGTATTCTTTAAAAAGAGTTTTAATAGGTAATTTTCCTATTTAAAATTGTTGTGATATGGATAATTATATTCTGTCTTTTTGAGAGGAGGCAGTAAATTCAAGTTTTCACGTCATTACAGGCATACCTCATTTTATTGTGCTTCACTTTATTGTGTTTTGTAGATACTGCATTTTTTACAAATTGAAGGTTTGTGGCAATCCTGTGTCATACAAGTCTTTTGGTGCCGTTTTTCCAACAACATTTGCTCACTTTGTGTCTTTGTGTCACATTTTAGTAATTGCAATATTTCAAACTTTTTCATTATTTGTTACAAATATAAAACTAATGGATGAGGAGTTGCTTCTTATGGATGAGCAAAGAAAGTGGTTTCTTAAGATGGAATCTGCTCCCGGTGAAGATTCTGTGAAGGTTGTTGAAATGACAACAAAGGATTTAAAATATTATATAAACTTAGTTGATAAAGCAGCGGCAGGGATTGAGAGGATTGACTCCAATTTTGAAAGCACTTCTACTATGGGTAAACTGCTGTCAAATGCATTGCTTGCTACAGAGGAATGGTTCATGAAAGGCAGAGTCCATCAGTGGGGCAAACTTCATGGCTGTCTTATTTTAAGAAATTGCCACGGCCACCGTGATCAGTCAGCAGCCATCAACATCGAGGCAAGACTCTCCACCAGCAAAAAGATTACACCTCGCTGAAGGCTTAGATGATGGTTAGCATGTTTTAGCAATAAAGTATTTCTTTATTAAGATGTATAGGCATAATGCCATTGCACAGTTACTAGACTACAGTATAGTGTAAACATAACTTTCATATGCACTGGAAAACCAAAAAATCCGTGTGACTCACCTTGTGATATTTGCTTTATTGTGGTGATCTGGAACTGAATCCACAATATCTCCAAGGTCTGTGATGGATTTATATACTGAGAGCATAACTATATTGCGCTGGTCAGTCTGTCATTAAGACAGTCTGAAATGTTCTTAAAATATTTTTTAAATGATCCTTTTATAGAGAAATATAAGGAGACTGAACCTATCAGACATTAAAATATATTTTAAGGCTGTGTTAATCAAAACAGGGTAGTACTCATTCAGGTAGAAATGGGAAGATCAGTGGAACTAAACAGAGGATGGCTAATCAAAATAACAGATACTAATGTTAACCAAAGAGAAATGCAGAGGTCAAAAACTCTGTTTGGTAACAGAGTTGGGGGTATACATTGGGGCAGCTTCTACATAAATTAAAAAGTATGTATCTTCAAGGATTTTCAATGCCACATTGTTTATAAAAGCGAAAGACTAGAAATAATCTGGTTAAGTAAGTCATAATATATATATTCATAGTATGTATGCTCAGTTATATATACTTGTGGAAAGAATGAGCTGTATTCATGTTTACAGAAATGAAACATCTACAGTTAAAAAAAGTGAGTATACTGGGCTCCCATTTGTTTAAGAAAAGAAGGTGGGGAAGGAGTAATACACACACATTTATATATGCCTTTGTGTGTTTATAAAATATTTATGTAGGAACATATAAGAAAATACTAATAGTGGTTGCCCTGGGAAACAGATCTGAAGTAGAAAATTTGACTTCTCATTATATATCTCTTTCTACTCTTACTTGTTTTTAATTGGGTACCTTTTTTTTTTAGTTAAAATTTTTTTAAGGAAAGGAAAAAAACAAACTTGATTCTTTATGTTCCTAAGGGTACATAAATGTTAAACGCATTAAAAGTCATGCTTATAAAGATGTGTTTTTGACCTGTGTTTCTCTATAAGGTTAATAAGGAACCATCAGTCCCTTGTTATAATATCTAAAATTAGGAAAAGGCAGTCTCCTATGTATGCAGAATGTTGGCATTTCAGAGACACTACATATATTCAATATAACTAACCCTTAGGTGTAAGCCAATTCCTCCCACCCTCACTGAAGCCCTGCTGTTGGTGAAGGTGACTTGACTCTGGCCATGTGATAACTTTCCTGGCTGTTCAGAGTACCAGAGCTGTCCTGAGGTAGTCCATAAAGGAACACAAAACTAGTGATATTTGCACGATGAGTTTCCAGTCTGTAACTCCACCTCTTCTTCAAGTAAACGCATGTGTGTCCAAGTGACCACTAAGTGTCATGAATCTAATTTATTGTTTTAACTTAAAATACAACAGATACAGCAAAATACATGTATACGACTTGATGAATTTTCACAAACAACATACCTGTGAAACCAGTATCCAGATCAAGAAACAACGTTACTGGCACTCAGGGGTCCCCCTTGGATCCCCATCCAGTCACTATCCACCGGTAAAGGTAACTATACCCTAAATTGAGACAACATAGATTAATTTTGCCTAGCTTTGTCTTTTATGTAAATGGAATCATAGAGTATGTGTTCTTTTATATCTGGTTTCTTCAACATTATTTGGAAGCGTGTTCTAATTTATTTTTTAAATAATTGCCAAGTAGCTGCATTTCAGCTATTAGTAACAAAATACTTATAACTCCTCAAAATTGTCTATGGCACTCCCAGTGTGCTAGGACGGTGAAATTGACAAACAGTGGTTGAAACAAAATAGAGACTCAAACAGGTTATACAGGGCCTTGTGCAGTTGGCCCCAACCTGTTCCTCTAGTCTCACCTGTGGTTCTCGCCCCACTCGTTGTCTTAGGAGTACCACCTTTTGCCTTAGATATTCATTCATCAAGCTCCATCTTTTTTTTTTTTTTTTTTTGGTCAAGCCCCATCTTAAATGTTGGACCTGTGAAGCCTTCTCCACCTGTTTTGAACCATTAGATCTTACATGCTTTATGTTCTCTTCACTGTGCTCTTTCCTGTATTGTAGCATTTGTCACATTATGTTTTAATAATTTGCCAACCGTCTCCATTTGCCATGCTCTTTTTACATTGTCCCTTGTGAACAGCATCATGTCTGCCCCATTATTATAAACACACCACAAATGTTAAGCAAATGAGAAGAGATCCTCTCCAAGGACTTGATAGTCTTCTGGGGCAGACAGGTGTGCAGAGACCTAAAATCTTTAACGCATATATGCCGGTTGCTGTTCCAAGTGCTCTGATAAATCCTCACAGTAATAGGTACTATTATGATCCCTATTTTGCAGATGAGATTAACTTGGTAAAGTGGCAGAGCCGAGACAGTGGATCTAGTCAGTCCAGTTCTAACCTTCTCTCCATAACTGCCTGTCTTCAAGCAGAGGGTGGTACACGTGCACTATTAAAACTAACGTTGTACTATGTGTGGTAAGTGGTATGAAGAGAAGTCATGCTGGCAAGCTATGCTGGGGTCAGAGCATCCAAGACCTTGTGTGCTGTGCTAAGGAGTTTTGACTGTTTTGTAGGCAGTGGAGAGCCAGTGTGGTTTTCAAGTAAGTGACTAGTTTTGTGTTTGAAGAAAGTGACTTCTGTAGCAATATATTGGCTAGGCAGACAAGTAGAAAGATTGAAAAGAATCCTGGGGAAGTCCCACTGGCATCAGGGGCAATGGGAATGGAAGAGGGGGAGCAAGGCCTTCTTGCTAAATGCCTGCATCAGGCCCCCTCCCTCCATAGACCCACTAAGACATGAGTAAAGGAGCAGTGAGACACACAAGCACTGACTGAGCAGTCCAAGAAAGCCAAATCCTTAGCAGGTCTTTGGACTGAGGAACAGCAGGCACAGCTGAGGACAGGGCTACCACACTGAAATGGGATTGATTAGACACATACTGAATGTTGAGAACCACCACCACCCCTAACCTTTTCCCCCAGGAAATTAGAAGAGAGTTCTGTGGAATCAGACACAGATTTAAGAGGAAAGATCTAAAGATACATTGTGTGTGTGTGTGGAGGGGGGGGGTTCCCCAAAGAAATTACTCGGCCAAGTCTCCCAACTATGAAGCCCACAGTCACAAACCATCCATGGGCAGAGTTTCTAGTTGGCATTTATGTGCCCAACTCTTACATAGGAGTGAACAGCCAAGGATCACGAGGCGTTTGCGGAAAGCCTCTTAACATGACAGAGGCCAAAACAAGACAGATTAGGCAAGGAGGAGATTAATCTAGTAATATCCTCAGAGATAAATGGTTATGAAAGATAATACATAAAAAAATATTCAGGAGAAACAAACTTCTTATAAATGAATAATGCAATAGCAGAAATGAAAAACTCAATAGATATGTAAGTTGAGGAAAACAGCAGGACGAAAAAAATTGGAAAATAAAGAGAAATGACAAAATTTGAGGACAGTTCACGAGGTTCAATAACTGAATAGCAGAAGTTCTAGACAGAAAAGTGGAAACAGAGAGGGAAAAGTACTAAAGTAATCCAGGAAAAATTTCCAGAACTGAAAGACTGAGTCTTTCAACAATGTGTGAATATATAACTGGAAAAAAAATACACCTAAATTTTACAAAGGACGGAGAGGATCAGCCTGAGACAGGAGGTGTTTTCTCACTCGCACATGCACGGTGGAGATGCAGCTGCTGCTGTTCACAGAAATAGGGGAAGTAGATCGTTACAGTCTCGAGGAAAATGAGTTCCATCTTCACCAGAGTGACTTGGGCACTGTCTTCAGCACATATTCATGCCCAGCAGACAGAAATCCTGTGTTGAAAATGAGAAGATCAGCGTTAGAGCAAGACATAGGAGTCATTTGCCTATGCATTATGAAAATCACAGAAGGTCTGATTTCCCTGAGACTAGGGAGAGGAAGGGAAAGAGATCTGGATGAAGAAGGAAAGTGAAAAAAATTACAGAGGCCAGAGAACAAGAAATACTTTGCAGAAACTAAGGTCAGGTAGGGCTTTGAGAAGGGAAATGTATATGGAGTTTAGTATCTGAGAAGAAGACGCTGGGCGTTTTGACCATCAGGAAGCTGTTGTTCACTTGTGACAAACCAGCTTTAGTTGGACCCGGAGAGAGGAGACAGAGAGGAGGTAGAAACCACCAGGACAGTGATTTTCAACTTATTTGTGTTCTCTGTGCCATCTGAATACTGGGATTTGTTGTGGCACCTGTGACATGACTGTGTCATCACTGACTTGAATGCCATCCCCAGAGGCAACATTGTGGTCACCAAGCACCTGCTGGGACTCTGACCTGCCTCCTGACCTCTCCTCAGGGCACATGTGGCCCACTCATGCTGCATTTAGCCCACCTGGGCTGCCCAGGGGTTTGGAAAAACTTGACCTAAATACTGAACTTTAATTGGTCTTTTATGAATTGTCATTTGTGACACCGTATAGAGTTGTCTTGCTTTATATTAAAATACTCATTTGAAAATTGTGGTTGATAAAATGCCTTTTCTGACTATATTATTATAGGTCAGACTAGCAAACCAACTGTAAGTTTTTCTAATTATTCTAAGGAAAGTGGAGCTGAACAAAGCAGATCAAAGCCTTTACAGTTAACCCCATGTATCCCCTCCTAACTATACAGCTCACTAGTATTCTTTAAGATATGGAAAAAACAGGGATCCCCTTCTAAATTTGCCATTGGCATTAACCTTTTCAAGTAGATTGACTAAACTGTAGTACAGTTACTCACTGTGTTGGGTAAAATACATGTTTATATATACCCTGGATCGCTTGTGGGTTTTTTTTCTCTTTGGAACTTTAGCTATTTTTTCAAAGAAAGTACAGTTTTCTAATACTTAGAAGAACTGAGAAATGGAATGTGATCAGGGTATGATTTCCTTTCCAGTGAGAAAAGTTCAGGTGTTTTTAGTCTGGTTTGAGACAAGAGTCTACCTAATCATTGAAAGCCGTAGAGTTTAAAACATGGGTTTACATTAAAGATATTGTCTAGGAGTGGGGATTGGGATTGTCTGTGGCATCATGATAGCATGTGGGGTTTTTTTACAGTGCTTTAGACCTCCTGCCAGACACATTTCTCCCTTGAGGCCCACAAAGTGAACACACCAGCAGCACATTTATGATTGCTTATGACTTTGTTTTTTAAGTTATTTAACAAACTATAATAAGGAAGCACAGGTTTTCCTGCAGCTGAACTTTTTTTTATGTGCTAAGAAAGGAAGTTTATTTTCCATTTCTAAATTGCTGACTTTGTTTGTTCATTTCTGTAAAACATAAGAGTAGTATAGCCCACTACTGTAAAATAGAATTGGATTTTTGACTGCCGATTTTCCTATAAATTGTCTTTTAAATTTTTTTTCTGATTTTGCTATTTTTTTCTGTAATAAAGTGGAAAGATTCCCCTTACTAGATTGTTGACAAGTAAAGCATTTTTGGTGTCATGTAGCATTCTTTGCTTGAATATGGCATATGTCCTCTTGTGTGTCACTTTTAATATGTATAATGAATGATTTGATGGTTATATGGAAGTGAAAATGAGTGGTGAACTAGAAAATAAAATTGATTGGCAACAGCTTTATACTAATGAGTTTTATTAACAACTAAGAGTGAAATTAGAGTAACATTTAGGAGTAATCACAAACAGCCTGATTCTCTGAAAGGTCCGTATGGACAAAAAAGTATGTCAAGACACCTTCAGATAGGGATTTGGAAATGGATCTTGAACAGCACTTGCACTTCCTAGATCGGCATGGAGAGAGAAGAAACAACCAAGATTCCATCAGAAGTTTTTCTTTTAACAGCATTATAAAAAGTTAGTTAACAGTATTGTTTATTTTGTTCTTTAATAGTCTGTTATGGAGGGTGGCAAAGGACCATCTACAGCAAAGGTATGTCATTCCAGGTGTTATAGGTCAGTGGTGACATACCCACCATGGGAGGCTGGACTCACAAACACAGTAGCATGCCATGTGGGACAGTGATAAGTAGAAAATATGATGCTAGAACTCTTATGCCATCTGTGTTATACACCTGGGCTGTGCAACTTGATTTGTGA
Organism: Tursiops truncatus; assembly: GCF_011762595.2. NCBI lineage: Eukaryota > Metazoa > Chordata > Mammalia > Artiodactyla > Delphinidae > Tursiops > Tursiops truncatus. The sequence goes on from NC_047035.1 coordinate 125,125,466, forward strand.
ACCAGCTGATGAAAAAAAAATCACTGTAGTATCTCAAGAAAAGTGCTTTGGGACCACCCAAGACCAGCGTTTGAGGTTCCAACTGTATTATGTGACTTTTAACCTAAACCTTTGGGTAAGAGTTCTTTGGTCTGGTCATGTACAAGCAGCAGACAATAAATAAATGGACTTTATATTATAAACAATCAAAAAGTTGTTCCTTTTTAATAGTTGAAAAGTTGTTCCTTTTTATTGAAGTATAGCATACATAGTTTTAAGCTTAAAATGATTTTTCTTGTCATTAATTACATTTTTGCCATTACAGTTTATTCTTTCTTGTTATTTCCTTTGTTTACTCTTGGGTTGCAGATGGGTTGTTAATAATTTGTACTAAGTCTTGTAGCTATTTGGAAAACATACCTACTTTTTTAACTATACAAATCATTACCTTTTATGCTTTCAAAAAAATGTTTGAAAATTCCTTTTTCATCAAAGCCAAGACTGAAGCCATAAGTGTAGACTCCATTATATGCAAATTTAGTTCACTTTCACTTTTCCTGCCCCCTCCAGTTTTCTGGCCATTGTTAATTTCATCTGAATTCATAAACCAAATTGCTGTTTCCCCAAAATTTGTACATTATATAGCTTCTCCCAATTTTACTTTTTCCTTTTACATTCCATTTTATTATTACCATTATATTTATTTATTACTTAGTCTTAACTCTGTTTCACAATCTGTCCAATGAACTAATCTCAATTTTGGTTCCTCTCGGGTAATGTTTCCAAGAAGGAAGTCTAGGGTATGTCTCTCAGCAATTTTTCCAGGACGGGGGATATATTTTCTGAGACCTCATATATCGGAATGTCTTTTGGTTGCCATTCCTTTGTTGACCTGAATAACAACTTGTTTGAGAATAGTTTTTGTGTTACAACTTTTCTTAAACCATTGCCATTTTGCTCTTGTTTTCTATCCTTAGCTTCTGGAGAAGAAAGCTAAATCCATCCTCATTTGATTATTTTTAGGTTAACTAATTTTCTGATGGATGCATCCAAAATAATTTCTTGTCCTTGAAATCCAGAAATTTCCTGAGGTTCTGACTACGTCTGATTCTCTTTTGAGTATTCTTGCCTAGAACAAGATGAGTCTTACATACCATCCCAGATATGTTTTCTAGGTTCTCTTTTGCCATTCCTTCAGTATTCTTTACATTTCATTTTTTAAATCATCATTTGTAGATTGAGTTTCTGCTTTCTAATCTCCATGCTTACTTTCCTCTCTTAACACCCTCATCTTTGTTCTTTTTTCTGAGTGTTCTGGTGGAATATCTGAACTCTTTCCTTCTTCATACTTGATTTGATGTTCCTCAATGTCAGTTCAGCTCATCATCACCTCCAAAGCAGGTGTTAAATTATGGTTATTTTTCTACTTCCTTGAAATCTCCTTTCATCCAGCTCTATTCATATATTACCTGCATCCCAGCTCCTTGTTTTCTTATCTCATCCTGAGCTCTCCTTGATGCCTTTTTGTTTTTATTTCATGGAGAACTAATTAAGACTTAGCACTTAATAAGACTTAATCACTAAGTTGCTCATTATTAAGAACATTTTCTACATTTTTTGTGCACTCAAATAGTAAAAATAGCTGTCATTTTCTGAGTGCTTAATTTTTCCAGATATTATGCTAAATGCTTTCTAGACTTTTTTTCTCCTCATTTAATCCTCAGGACACCCTGCAAAGAGGAATTATTATCCTTATTTTACTCATGAGGAAAATAGCATTTAAAAGGACTATTAAAAAGCCCAAGGTCACACATCCCAAAGTTAATAAGCTGAAGAGTCGTAGTTTAAACCCAGGGCTGTCTGGCTCCAAAGCCTGTTTTCCTTACTACACTATACTATCTTCTCTATAAATGATTTTCATAGGTTTATATTTAATAAAATATTCAGAGGAATAATACTCCCACTTTTACTGGAGGGTTTTTTTTTTCATTGCCCCATTTTATCTGTCTTCTATTTATGATCTATCTTTGTTAATTCAACCTTGTAATGAGAGATCACTGCAGACCTGGGTTTATGTAATTATTCTAGAAGTTTCCTCTTCCTCTCCCTACCCCCCGAATTGTGAACAGTCTATAGGCCAGTTACAATGTTATTTTCCCCCTAGAAACGTTGTGTAGTTGAGTAGCAAGGGCACTGGGTTTGGACTCACGAAAAACCCAGATTCGAGCCCTAGCTGTGCTATGTACGAGCTGTGTAGCTTGGGCAAGTTACTTAGCTCCTCCGTTACATGCCTGTGTTACGAGGTCAGTGTGCCTATTAGGAGGAGAGGTGTCGGCCCAGGTAAATTCCTGCCACCAAAAGCAAGCTGTTGTTACTACGGTGCAGCATGGTGGCCTGTTGGGGCTCCCTCTCGGCCCCACCCAGGGGTCCCACGCCCTCAGGCCTCGAGCGGCCCGCGTCCCAGGATGCACCGCTGCGCTGACCGCCCAGCCCAGCTTAGCGATTGGAGCCTCGGCCTCAGGACAAAGGAGGAGAAAGGTGCGTGGGAAGGATGCGGCTCAGGGGCCCAGCGGCCGGTGTGCACCGGGCGGGCCGTACCTCACCGCCGGGAGACGTCGCTGCGCAGGGCGAGGCTGAGTCTGGGTCTCTGTGCCCACGCAGGCCAAGGCTGTGCCCCTGTCCCCACGCAGGCTGTATACCGGGCCCCTTCCTCGCCCAGGCCGAGGCCGAGTCCGGCTACCTGTCCCCACGCAGGCCGAGGCCACGTCCTAGGCCGAGTCTGTGCCCCTCCTGCTGCAGCCCCTGCTTATCAGGCCTTGCAAAGTCAGTTAGGCGCGTCCCAGGGCTACAGTGCCAAGCAGGTTTCCATCTTTGCCTTTGTCTTTGCCTTCATGGGTTTTTGTGAATCGCTGGGTTGGCTCCATCTTCTCACCCAGGTGAGTAGAGGTCAAGCCCAGATTTCTGCCGAGTTCGAAGTAAGGGAACCTCAGAGACTGTCGGGAAGTGGACTGAAGGCCTAGACTTGATTCCACAGGCCACTGTGGGCTTTGTACTCCTGTTCAGGACATCTTTCTGTGTGGGCTTTTTCTCAGGTGAAAGTTATCCCTATGTGACTTTAAACAAACTCTAACAATACCCTTTTATTTACTCTAAAAATTCAACATAATGTATCAAGGACCCAGTATGTGCCTAGACCCAGTATGAGATCTGGGTGCTGGGACCTCAAAAATGAAAAAGGCACCCATCCTATTCCCCATAGTCATAGTTTGGAGGCCTAAATCACCCTCCGATATTTGATGCTTACTCCAATTTTTCTTTTACCCCATCAGAAAATGTCTTTAAATCAACTGAAATGAGGGGAGGAAACATCTAAGTAGTATGTGGAGTTGTAGAAAGGGTAAGTCGATCCAGTTAGGTTGGTTTGGGCACTGTAAATTGTGCCTCATAATCCATTAATAGGCCAGTAAACCAATTTAGTAAGTCCAGACCAGCATTTTTCTAAAAGATTAGACTAGAATAGACAATAGAGTACATCAAAAATAGTATGGATAAGTATTGTTGTGCAAAACTTTGGTTTCAGTTATATACATATATTTATGGGTGTATTTGTACTAGGTTGTGATGCAAAATGTATTTATTGTGAATTACATTTTAAAAATTAAGTTACAGGTTTAGATCAGGACAAATATGTTACATATATACAAAGTACCCTTGCAGTAGTGATAATCTATCTTGATAACAATTATTTGCAAAGATTGGAACTATGAAAGAGTCAAATGGTATTTCTGCTCTAATTAGCTTCATGTTTGATATTTACTTTACATGGTATTAGCATGGCATGTATCTGGGTATCTGATCCTTCACATTCATTATAGATCATTGCTGATGTGTAAGGAATGGAATGGCAGAATTGCTCCAATATATGAGATCAGACACTCTGGTGGTTGCCGATTATAGAAGCCACAAGCCATCATTGTTACTGTGAAAATATGCATGATTTATAGGTTATGTCTGTTGTTACCATGTGTGACCATATGAAGATCTTTGCTTTACATTGTCCTTACTAAAAGCCAGTGGTGACATTGAACAGTCTGAGTGTTTTCTGGTCTGTTCTAGTTATGATGTTACTTTCTCTGAAAACTTGATGCAGAGCATATCTGAGGTCAAAGGGTTTTTGCTATTGAAAGATATTTTTCTTTTCAGCTTTGCTAAAAGATTTTTTTTTAATCTATTTATTTATTTATTTTTGGCTGTGTTGGGTCTTCGTTGCTGCACACGGCCTTTTTCTAGTTGCGGCCAGGGGGGGGCTACTCTTCGTTGTGGTGCGCGGGCTTCTCATTGCCGTGGCTTCTCTTGTTGCGGAGCACAGACTTTAGGCACGTGGGCTTCAGTAGTTGTGACACGCGGGCTCAGTAGCTGTGGCACGCGGGCTCTAGAGCGTAGGCTCAGTAGTTGTAGCACACGGGCTTAGTTGCTCCACGGCATGTGGGATCTTCCCAGACCAGGTCTTGAACCTGAGTTCCCTGCATTGGCAGGCGGATTCTTAACCACTGCACCACCAGGCAAGGCCCAAAAGATTTTTGTTTTTAATTTTTGACTAAAATTTAAAGCTCTTAAATCTTACTGTAATAATTATTTTTTATATTTTGTATTTGTATTTATTTGTTGAATGATTAGTTGGTTGATTTTGATTTTAAGGATTTAAATAACTATAAGTTTGGACTATAGTTGTTGAAACTAATTTCCCAGTGTACAATTTATCCTCTAATGTTTAGGCCAGACATTTAATTGTAAATGGCTAGTATTTTATTTTGCAAATGGGCCTTGCAGACAGTTTAACGTGATCAAGCAAACTATTATATTTTTATTTTAACCATGCTTACTGGTGTAGTAACTGCTATGATAGGAATTCCATAAATGAATGAATGAACACTATAAATTATTCATGTAAACATTTGGTGATACGTATTATTAGTTTTTAGTAAAACGATTTTTATACCTGGAAAGGTTGTGTAGTTGAGTAGCAACTTTTAAGAGAAACTGGTTTCTTTTAAGAGAAACATATTTGGCAGGTTTAGTCCACAGAAATTGTAAGGCATCTATTTTAAATGAAATAAGCGAATAGAAGTCATCTTTTCCTATAGAACACTTTCAAACAGCACCTAACAGTGAAACAAGTTATGTGACATCTGAATTTCTAATTCAAAACCAGCCTAACACAAAAGAGGTTAAAAAAGGGGGAGGGGGTATTATTTTTCCTTATTTGAGGTCTCAGGAGAAGCCAGTGAGGGGCATTTTATAATCAACTTAGTATGTGGTATTTTGCTCATATCCCTTTAGTCTCTTTCAAAGTGTTAGACCCCAGCAATTGCTGTGTAGTTCAGCTGATCTGTTGATAGTCTCCCACAAAGAGAGAGTAAATGACTGCGGACATTCAGGGAATGTACTTGCTTTTTCCAGCCATAGCCAAAGCTTGAGACTCTTAAGTAGCTAGAAAGCAGGGACCATGGCTGCCTTGTTCACTGTGATTTCCTATTTTCAGGCACGTAGGAAGTGCTCAATAAATAATTGTTGAAGGAATGAAAATACCATGGAAGGAGGAAGAGCAGCAGCAGAAGGTACATATAGCTTAAAACATGGGGGAAAGAGTATTATCAGATCCTTAATATTTATTGAGGGTCTCCTATGAACCTGGTAGTGTTTCTAGGCTCATGGGCTGTTTACAGCCTAGGGGAGACAAGGCACATACTGATCAAGTTGTGTTACAGGAGGATTTTCTGTACTACTATTAAAAAATGGGGCTGCACATAAAATGGGGCTAATGGTGTGATCTGGATAATAAGTGTAAAGAGAAAGGTTGATTCAGGTTGATTTGAGAGGCAAAGTTTCCCAGAGGAAATGTGTGGGGCTGGGATAAGGAGGGATCACAGGTGGGGCATGCGCATAGCCACTGGCTCAGGCCAAGGGGAGATTTGTATTGGGGTACAGTGGAGAGTAAAATGGGATAGCCTGGGTGGAGATTATATTTTGGAGGAGAGGTTAGGAAATAGATAGTCATGGAAGTTAGATTTCATGTAACCAGCATAAAGAAGCCATAAGTTCTGGAGCAAGGAAGCATTTTGTTGAAGGCTGTGTTTTCAGAGTACTTGGTAGCTGCAAGCAGGAGGGCAGCTCTCCCTCAGAGACCAGAAAGGGACAGGAAGCAGCCCTCAGGATTGGAACCTCAGCACCACTTTCAGTTACACCAGGATGTTCTGGTCACTTTGGATGCTTTGGTGGCACAAAAGCAACTGATGAGGGGAAATGCCTTTGGCCTAGAACTCCACTTTAGGAGGGTCTGGAAATGACTAAAGGGTGACCAAGTCTGCTCAACTGCCACAGAACTACACATGCTCACTCCCAACCTCAAGCCTGTCTGTGTTTCTAATGCCCTGTGGAGTAACAAAGTCTTTTATTAACAAGGAGGCAGAAGTGTGAGTTCTTGTTCTTGGGAATGAATCTTAGTTACTGATCTCATGAAATTTAGTCCAGCTTCTGTTTTCCATAAAGCACTCCATCCTGATTTTTAAAAAATTGCTCCCCAAAATTCATAAGCTGAAGAGAGGTACCCATCCTTGGGGATCTCAGGTTGCCAAGCACATCTTCTCCCAGTTCTTTGTCGGCAGGTGGCATGTAGGGTATGGGGTAAGAGGGAGAATGGGAGGGAAAAGATAGACAGTAAGCTCCTTGAGGTCAGGGGTCTTGTGTTCATCTTTGTGTTTCAAGCAGCTTATATAATAAATGTGTTGAATGAATGATGGATGGATGGATAAGGGGCATTTTGTTTCCTTACGGTCTAGTCACACATAACATGGTATCAATGGCCCAGATATTTATTCAAACACTCATCTTCTTCCTACCTCCTCTTCCTTCCTACCTGTTTAGTGCTGATGCAACTCATAAAGCACATGGAATGCCCAGCACAATGCTGGATAAAGGGACTGCAGATGTTAAAGCTGCCAAGTCCAGCCTTCACAGACTGAGATAATCATGGGATTAATGATTTTGAGGATGAAAAGTTTATCTGCCCACTCCAGTCTGATTCCTGATGCCATACTGTGTAGTCTGAACTCCTCATTTAAAATCCAGGGCTTATGCTTGCATGCACAAAGGATATGAAATAATAAATTTTGAAGTCCATCTCCTCTATCCTCCCAATTTGTACCTGGGTAGAACATATAAATAGACCCACACCACATACACATGTGTCTGTTTCCCTCTACACTCTGTATAATAGGGTTAGTGAACAGTTCTGCTCATTTGTGTGAGTATGCATCTGTGTCAGTTTGGGCAGTCATGCTATATTGTTATTCTTGAGATCCTTAGCTCCTTCAAAAGACATAATGTGATGTGCCTGGCACTAGTATGAACCCAATAAATACTTGCTGAATGAGTATTTATTCATTGAATAACAAATACTCTGTTCAGAGAATGGTAATGGGTGCTACTTGGAAACTTTATACAGTCCTTATACTCAAGATTTAATTGGAGAAACTAAGTCTATGTGCAAGAAATAAAGTCTATTAGGAATAAACATAGGAATAAAACCTATAGATTAAATATATTAATAATAATTATTATTATAATCATAGCTAAAATTCACAGAGTGCTTACTATATGCCAGATACTCTCCTAAGTGCTTTGATGGATATTAACTAATTTAATGTTTTCCTAACTCTATAAGGTATTGCTGTTGTCTTCCCCATTTTGCAGTTGAGAAACCTGAGGAACTGAGAGGTTAAATGACTTGTCTAGACTCACACAGTCAATAAGAATAAGATCACATAATGAGCACAAAGTGGCACTGGGGCTTAGCAACAAAACCTTTCTGCAGGAGGCGAGTTGAGATGTGGCCTGCCCCATCACTGAGGCAGAGACCATCTGCTGGCCATCACTGGGGGTGGTAAACGAAGCTGTGGAGATGTGTGATCTGGCTGGCACGTGACACCACAGCCTTCCCAGAGAATGTGCCAGCTGGATTCTAAAGTTCCTTTGCTTCAAGTACTCAATATGTGACAGACTTAAGTCTTCAAGGGAAGACTCTCCCCTTCTCCTAACAAGCTCAAAGTAGAACTGGCCATCTTCTCGACACACAAATGCCGACTTTCAATTTTGAAAAAGCCCAGTGAATTACCTTTGAGAAAGTAACTACCCGTTGTGGTAGAGAGGAAGTTACAATGGTAAATAGCTAGATAACTGAATGTACTCTCTCAGCACTGAGTGTCCACTCTGCCAAGAACTGTTTGGACTCCTGAGGACTCAGCAGTGAACAAGGCAGATAGAAGTCCCAGTCCTCATGGAGCTGCCATTCTAATGGGGAGACAGACAGTAAAACAAAGAAGTAAGAGATAGTGAGGAGTGACCAGGGGAAACAAAGCAGGAGAGGGGATGGAGCTTTGGGAAAGGGAGGGCACTTGAGTGCAGGAGAACCCTTAGTTCTGATGATTCTCTCTTCAGTTTCCTCACTTTCTCACGAAGTAGCCTCTCAAATCACCTGTCAGGGACCCTTGCAACACTGGGCCAGGGAAAGTGTGGACCCTGGTGGTTGGGGTAAGGGAGACACAATTCAGTTCCTACAGTCTGTAATCTACTGTGGAGATTGAATCATGGAGGCAGGGCGACTATTTTATGTCAATTTTTCAATCGGTGTAGGTATTTGTGCAGACATTTCCTTGTTTCATTATATCCCATATGAGTTTTCCCATATACCTATTTAAAGAATACACGGTTTGGTAGCATTTTGAGTTAGTATTTCTATCTCTGAGCAAACCTTTGCATTTGAAAACTCTGTGAAAACGATGAGATGAAACATTACAAGAAAACAGAGTTTGTTGATAGCAAAAGCTCAGAAAATTTGACTGGTTAGGTTAAGATCGACATGGCCAAACTGTATTCATTATGTTTCTTGGAAGGGATTTTCTCCTTTGAGGAGAAAAGCAGATCAGTTCTATTAAACTTATATTTTCTTCTCTGGAAAGTTAGATTAAGGTTCAGTGTCAAACATAACATGCAGCTTAGAATATCAGAAGTTGCCCCACTTCCCGTTCCTCCACACCCACACCACGTGCAGCTGTGTACCCTCTGCTCCTTGCTAGCAGAGCTGTGGCACCATGTCTAGTCGGCTTCCTGCTGGGGCCCACAGTCCATTTTCCTGTGTCCTGCTTCCTCTGTTTTCCTCTTCTGAGATCCTAAGTAGCCTTCCAGAATCTTGATTGGATTTACCTGAGTCCACACTGCTCTTATCCCCTGCCCCTCTTTTACTCTGTGAAATATCCTTTATATACTTTAGTAACCTTTAGTGACAAGATTGGTCTGTGTGTAAAAACGCATCAGTTTTGTAATGTACCCCCTATTGCTCCCCTCGAAACTTCTCCACTCTTATCAGGCTTAATTGCCTACATTTAATTGTCAGAGGTAATATTCACTTTTTAAAAAGCAATGATCATTAAGATTTTAATAAATGATTTAATATCCATAATGTAGATTCAAACATATAAAACTGATTCAATGTCTTAACTCCTAAAGTTTTCTCATAAAATGAAACAGTTAAGTATCGCCTAGAAGTGACACCCACACATGCATCTTGCTCTATCATGCTTCCTTCAGGTTCTCTGTTTTCTGTTAGCAATGAACTGATACATTTATCATGAAGCACAAGTGAGAAAGAGAGAAAAAAAAAGAGTAAAAGAAAAGCATTACTGTAGGAGTCCTGGAAAGAACCATGTTTATATTTATTTATCTTCCTCAGAGGAACTCCCAGACATGAGGCTTACATGTCTGGGAGTTCCCCCAATTCACAGCTCCCCCAAGTCACAACTAGCAAACCTCCAGAATTCCTCTCTTCCATCCCTCTAGCTGTTGTCCCCTGTTGCATAGGTTTTTCATCTGTCTCTAAAGAAGGAGGAACTACACCTTGACCCTGACTCAAAAAATACAGCAGATGTGAAATTCTTTTAATGATAGAGAAGGTATTGAGCTATGTATAAATACTTCATATTTGATTTGAACATTGTATCTCATCAGTAGATGACATGTATTTAGTTATATAATTGACAAACAAAAAAATGTGGTCCCACAACACTCTTGGCTTGTTTAATTCTGAGAAAGGGCATCCAGAGTAGAGTTCAGGAGTATCCTCTTCCCCAGATATCTGCAAAGTGAAATTGAGTGTTTGATGCCCACAATTTAACTGTTGACAAGTGTTAACTGTTGACAAGTATTGAACAGCTCAGCACTGTGCTAAGCTCCAGGAATATAAGGATGTGTAAGGCATGTCCCAGAGGGATTCCCAGTGTAGTGGGGAAGCAGATACAGAACCAGCTAAGTAGTAATAGTAGAGTGAGCATTGTAATATAGGTATAAACACAGAACAGGGAGGGCTGAAAGCTGCAGGACTTGGCAGGGGAGTCAGACTTTCATCACTCAGAGAGGGCAGAGAGCAGTCAATGGAAGGGCATGGAAGCTGCCTGTTTGCTTTGCCTGGAAGGTAGTGGGAAGAGACAAGAGAAGATTCTGGAGGAGTAGCTATCTCCTGTGCTAAGGAGACCTATAGGAAAAGGTGGCTGGTGGAGCTCTATCAGCAGGGGAAAGAGACATGATAAAGAAAAAAAACTTAATTGGGAAGATAATGTTACACAGTCCAAGCTCGTACTGCTTACTGTACAACAGGCCAATAAGCTGAGAAATGAGTTGTTCGGGTGAGGAGTAGCAACTTTATTCAGAAAGCCAGCAGACCAAGAAAATAGTGGACTAGTGTCCCAAAGAACCATCTTCCCTGAGTTAGAATTCAAGCTTCTTTTATACTGGGGGTGCATTTGGTTCTGCAGTTTCTTGGTGCCAGAATCCTTTGTCCTTGCAGAGGTCCAGTCACAATGATCCTATAAACTTCCAACAAGACAAATGTTATTCTCTGTTCTGCAACTTTTTATCTCCATGTGAATGGAAAAGTGTTATATATTTAAAGGTCAGAGCCTTGTGAATGAGCTATCCTGTATATTTCAGGCTATAGGCAACATTCTTAACTTGTAGCCAAAGCAATAGAATACAAGGTTTAAAGAAAAAGAAACAGATCCAACATGAAGTTAGATTTGTTCTTGCCTATTACAATAAGTCTGGTGGCAGTTAGAAGACAATAGACTAGAAATGGATAGTGTGAGGTAACTCTGCATAGTCTCCTGGCAAGATCTGATGAGGGTCTGAACCACAATCTGCGCATTTAGTGCCCACTCTGCTGGAAGTTCACCACCTGCCAGATGAGCTTTAAATTTTATGACCACCTTAATAGAAAAAAGAAAGTCTGGGTAGAGAAAAACAGCCTAGGAGAACTGAGTGAGCAAGTGTTGAGTGAAAGGGCCTTGACCAGGCTTCCTTCTTTGAACTGAATTCATTAGAGAAATTTGAGAAACTATGGAGTTTCAAAGAACTTGAAACTGGCGTTTCCCCTTCTCCCTCTCGAGTCAGCTTTTAATTTGCTCTTAGCTATTAAGCTGATAGAAGAAAAAAGCTGTCTTTCAGCAGTTGAAGTCAGCCAATGAGAAGAGCTTCGAATCAGGCATTCAGAGGAGGCAGCACCTCCTGCCCAGACCTCCTGGGAGGCAAGGTTCAGCTTATAAAACGGACAGGAATAAACTTGTTGAAGTTTTCTTGTCAAAGCACCTTTAAATAATCCACGCCTGCAGCAGTTTCATCTTCAGGCAAGAGAAAGTGAAAATGGCCCCAAAAGGTGCAACATCTCAAATAAACACTATAAAATGAGGGACACTTGCCTTTAAAGTTGAAGTGTCTCAAGCAGACAAACAACATTTATATTGTGCTACTAATAGATTTGTCTTTCTGTGATGATTGTTCTTTGAGACACAAATAAAAACAAAGCGAATCGCATCCAACTATTCTAAAAAGAAAAGATGATCTGATTTTTTTTCTTTTTTTGGTCATTTTATGGTTCAAAAAAGGGTTTTCTTTTTCAATTGCTAGGAAACAGGTGGAAAAGTTGCATTTCTGAGACTGATGCTCCTTGGTAATGAGTTTTGTGGTGCAGTGCTGGTGGTAGTGATTTAGTTAGCAAAAAGCCCTGCCTGTGTTCCAGGCTTCTGGAGAGTACTACGGCTGTCAGACTAGCTCAGAGGATAGTGCAGGGCTGTCAGCAGTGTTGCAGGTCTCTTTCTGCCACATAAACCCCTTCCTTTTAATACAAACAGCAAGACTATCCTGTTCAGTAGTTGACTAATGACTGTGTGCACTGAAATGCAATGATGATGAAGCAGTTGATGCATTTGTGACTCGGTGTCCCACTGAATTCCAGTTTTCTCCTCTCCATGTGGTCAAACAGGAAACAACATTGCATCAGGAAAGAATCTGAAGGTGCCATCCAGTAGCTGTGCCTCACGTCACTGACTGCCCTCAGTCAGAAATCTTGACCTGCAACTTTAGAGGGTGGGTCTCTGAAAGAATTTCAGAGCTTACACAGAGCTGAGGTGTGTTGCTCTCTGATGAGAACAAAGCTGGCTGGAGCACTGAGAGTCTGGCTCTGTCTCTTCACAACCAAGGGGCATCTTTGTGGACTGAAGTTTCAGAAAGGTAGGCATCATCTTGTGGATGTTGTTACTATTTGAGAAACTTCAAAACCAAGTTGGCCTTGGCTCTGTGTGTGTGTGTGTGTGTGTGTGTGTGTGTGTGAGAGAGAGAGAGAGAGAGAGAGAGAGAGAGAGAGAGACAGAGAGAGACAGACAGAGAGAGAGAGAGAGAGAGAGAGAGAGAGAGAGAAATGATGAAAATGTTTGTTTTTGGCCTGATTGTGGGAGAGATACAGAAAAGAGAGCTTTGAAGCCATTTGTTGATGAGTTTTACTACAGAAGTCTTTAGTAGTGGAGAGTAAATGTTGAATTCAAACTTCTAACTTGTATTACTTGCTCTTTGGCGAGTTTAAACTGATTCACTGAAGGGACAGGAAGAATTGTTCAGAGAGTGAAATCACATGAGGCTGAACGCTCAATCGGCATAGCTTGGTTTATTTGGAAAGCCTTGACTCAAGCTGAAATGCAAAGGGTGACCGAGGATCTCCAGGCAGCATAGCAAAAGCCATTTCAGAATGTCTTAAATTTGGAACAAGGCAGAATTTGCTCATCTCACAGTAAGAAGGTTTTCTAAGCTGGTTCTGTCTTAAGGGAGATAGTCTAAATGTCATGTCCAGAAGACATTAGGTGATTAATTCTAAAACTGCCAGCTTTGTGAAGAAAAACGAAACAAAAACAAAACTTTATTTTTTCTAACCCATGTTTAGTGAAGATGTTCTTTTAAGCAATTTTATTTCCTGAAAAGCCTTACACAGAGCAAAGGAAAGAAACCTTTGGGACTCACCAGATGATGATTATTAATTTATTCATTAATCTATAATGTCCAAGGTCCTTCTCTACCATGAGTGAGGATTCAGACTTTAAACACCTTTCATTCCTCTCCCCTACAAGCCTTTTTTAAAAAGGGGGTTTCCACTTAAAATTTCATCAGTAGGATTGCTGGACAAAGGGACAAATTCTTGAAGGGGAAAATAGGCATATGTTCATGCTGACAGTAACTGTATAGTCTTCCCATTAAAAATATTCTGTCTTTTCTAAAAGCAATCAAATTTATATAAGTCTGAAGATAATTCTGGGTTAGCAATAGTCTGCACTTATTGGGTTCTTGCTGTATGTATATGCATTTCCCATTTAATTCAGTGAGGCAAGACTCATCTTATGCAGTTTTCAGATAAGGATATTTAGGCTCAGTGAGATTTTAGCAGTATAATAGGGAAGTGAGAAAGCCAGAACTCTGTTGCCTTCCTACACACAGATACATATATACAATCATATATATATATGATTGGAGCCTTCTATTCTCCTATTGTATTCCATCAGCCCTTTACAGAGTCCTTGTCACCTGGAGGTGTTTCTGAATCCAAAATAATATGCAAATATGTTAATTTGGTGTCATAGCAAGATCAAGAGCCAATCTATAATTTGCTTCTACTCTTGGGGTGAAGGCATGATGAAGTGGACTGAACATGGGCTAGAAAGGCAGACAGACCTAGATTTGAATAGCTCCTTCCTGGTTACTAATTATGTGACCTAGGCAAGTCAGTGAAATTCTTCAAACCTCACTTTCCTTATTTATAAGCTATTTATTATAACGTCCATCACATGGCATTGTTTGTTATAAGGAATAGAGAGACAAGTTATGCAGTGTGTCATCTGCATGACTGAAAAATGGTAGGCTTTCGATAAATAGTAGTCATTTCTCCAATTATTTGTTGATGCTTTGTCATGCTAGATCCTGTTCTGGGCATGGGGGTATCAGCAGTGAACAATGGAGGCAAGAACCTGCCCTCATGGAGCTGCCTGGTGCTTGTTTATTATAACATCGTGTGATTGACTTTCTTTGAATATCACGTTGTAATTATTGAGATCCTTTATAGTGGTTACCATCCAGCTTTGACATAGCCTCTGAAACAGGGTAGTGAAAGTCCTGTGCCAAGATTCCCCTAAAGCATAGTAAAATCAGGCAAAAAGCAAGAACAGGGCTTCCCTGGTGGCGCAGTGGTTGAGAGTCCGCCTCCCGATGCAACGAACACGGGTTCGTGCCCCGGTCCGGGAAGATCCCACATGCCGCAGAGCGGCTGGGCCCGTGAGCCATGGCCGCTGAGCCTGCGCATCCGGAGCCTGTGCTCCGCAACGGGAGAGGCCACAACAGTGAGAGGCCCGCGTACCACAAAAAAAAAAAAAAAAAGCAAGAACATCAGATACTTGTTTTACAAAAGTCAGTTTGTTGTGCTAATCATTTCAGAGTTAGAGGTCAGGAAAGATGTGTTTTTATGCACACATTCACACATACATACACACACACACACACACACACACACACACACACACACACACAGAGTTCATCTGAGTTTTCCTGGGCTCCCAAAGCCATAGCAGAAACCTTGTTGGCAGGATGCATGTGGGAGGAGGGTCTGGCTCCAAGAACTCATGGAACAGAGTATAGTGTGGCAACCATTCATATGCTTTGGGCCCCAGGCCATCTACTCAGGAGCCTTGGGCTTTCCAAGGCCTTCATAGTGTGAATTTAGGGATGCAATACAAAGCTTGAACTGGAGATAATATACCTTTATAAAGACAGATTCAGGACAAGAGTGATTGATTTATTTACTGGCTAAAAGCCTGGAGTTAAGTAAGCCAGTTGGCATCAGGAATGGCATTTCGGCATCTGTCCCTAACTTTGAATCCCAATGAACTGCAGATCATAGCAGAGAGATAGGAGAGGAACACAGGGAAGCTCCCTCTGGAATCAAATGCAATTGTATTCTTCCTTTTCCTGGAGACACCTGCGCACACAATACCACTGACCTTATTGGTCTTACACATCGTGAGTTTGTTTTTATTTAGCTGGTAGACCCAGAATGATTGAAGAAATCTTTGTGTCATCCCAGACAGACCAGACAATTGGCACTCTGAAAGAAGACTTTCTTAAGTGGCAGGACTTACTTTCCTAAGCCCAGTGCAACAATCAGTCTCATCATTTTATGGGCCATACTATATATTGCCTTAAGATTGTGTCTTATAGCAAGGATTTTAAATGATGAAAATATAAACTAAGTTAAAAGCCTAATTAGAATAAATTAGGGCTTAGGTATAAAAACATCAAACAGCACGTGGATGGAGAGATTAAGAACCTTTGACCTTGGGACTTCCCTGGTGGTCCAGAGGGTGAGATTCCACACTCCCAAGGCAGGGGGCCTGGGTTCAATCCCTGATTGGAGAACTAGATCCCGCATGCATGCCATAACCAAGAAGTCTGCAAGTCTCAACGAAGAGCCCGCATGCTGCAACTAAGACTCAGCACAGCCAAAATAAATAAATATTTTTTTAAAAAAGAACCTTTGACCTTATACAACACTGTAACAGCCTAAACTTTCCCCAGGAATTTCTGTGGATAGGGGACAGACAGTCCATTGTAAATGGACTTCAGCAATCACTGTATTTTTGAAACAGTTAAATTATTTCCAAATTTCATTATTATCAGACCTTAAAGTCTGAGGAAGCCCATTAACAAGTAGAAGAGGGCTGTGTGAGAGGGAGTTTGACCTTGAGACACATTTCCCCTTTCCCAAGTAGGAGGATTTAAAATTTCTCAGGCAGGGAGTGTTTACATGCTGCTCAAATATAAAGTTAAAGGGTTTTGGTTCATTTAAAAAACCATTTCCTCTTTTTTTTTTTTTTTGCCAACCTGGTTGCTGGAAAGTCTGTGGAGGGTATCTGTACAGCGTTCTAAGGAGTGTGAACTGAACAGACCAGAGGCCTTACGCATAGCTGGCATTCGGTTTACAGAAGTTCCAATTCAATGGAAACTTTCCTTTTTTTTTTCCCTGAATTTTATCTTCAGGAAATACCAGGAAACTAATACATTTAACCAAAATTTCCAAATTTGTCTGCTCAGTATTGGTACACACAAACACACACCACACAGACACACAGATGCACATACACACACACACGACATAGACACAGATACACACAGACATACACATACACACACTACACAGACACACACACACGTTCGTGTGCATGTGCACAATATAAAAACAAAATCAAAAGATACATACTTTTTGCATGTGTGCAGCAACGGTTTAGTTCTCCTGTCATAGATTGTGCTGCCTTCTTCCATCCTGTAGCTCTGCCTTCTGAAACATGTGACGTGTGGTCACTGGGCCTGGAGAAGGGAGAAATGGAAGCAGTTTTCTAGCTTTTTTTAAAACTGAGATATAATTGACATACTGGCTTCAGGTGTTGTTACATAATAATTAAATATTTGTATATATTGTGAAGTAATCACCAAACATAATTCTCGTTATTGGGAAAACTGGAAAATTCACAGCTAATGCATATATTTAGGTTATATGAAGAGATAAAATATTACATTAAGGGACTTGAAATAATTTTTATTTATATTTCCATGTTCTTAAATGAAGTGATTAGGGAGGAAAAAGCATATGCCACAATCCATTTGTTCTTTATAGAGTACTTGTGTTCAAGAACAAGTCTTATTTCTTTTATTTATTTATTTTTTAATTTTGTTTTTTTGCGGTACGTGGGCTTCTCACTGTTGTGGCCTCTCCCGTTGCGGAGCACAGGCTTCGGACGCGCAGGCTCAGCAGCCATGGCTCACGGGCATAGCCGCTCCGCGGCATGTGGGATCTTCCCGGACCAGGGCACGAACCCGTGTCCCCTGCATCGGCAGGCGGATTCTCAACCACTGCGCCACCAGGGAAGCCCTATTTGTTTTATTTTGATTCATTTGCCAGACATACTTTAGCAGGTAGTCAATAAATACTTGTTGGTTAGATTGATCCTGACACAGGCTGAAGAATAATTATTTCAAGATTCAAGCAAAAATTCTGAGAGCATTTTCTTCAATAATGAAGATGACTTGACATCATTTAGTAACTAAATTGGCTTCAATTTCTTCCCTTCAAATTTTGTTTTCTTGCTTGCCATCTGATTAAAAATGTAAAATATGCTGATGCTGAGCAAATCTCAAACTGCGCAGATGCGCAATTTTCATTTGTGATGTTCCCACAGGCTCACTGTCACTTCTGACCTTGGGTCAGCGTTACAGGGCTTATAATGAGCTCCTCCTGTTCCATTAGCTGTAACTGACTTTCCCTGACTTGTTTCCAATGGAAATACACTTTCTGTGGAATGCTGGTCTACAACCAATTGTGGAAGAGAAAACGTCAGAGCATTACTAGATGATGACTGTAAAATAATATTCAAGTTGGATTTTCCTAAGTAATTGTTTCACAGATTACACTATTGCAGTGGTTTTCAAACCTCTTTTAATGATCACTGATGGTAAATACTTTTAGATCTCAACTCAGAACACACACACACATTAACTGGAATAAAAGTTTCACAAAACAATACTTGATATGTATTGATGTTTTCTCTTCTATTCCATTCCGCTCTATAAAATTTCTGGTCATGATCTACTAATTAATTTTGTAGCTGGTAGTGGTTCTCCATACTGGCTGAAAGTAAGAATCAACTAGGAAACTTTAAAAAAAATACTAAAGCCAAAGGCACAACAGACCAATAAAATGGACTAGAAATTCCAGAAATAAACCTCCACTTTACATATTGGACACATTTACTCCAATACATATTGGACCCTTGATTTATGACAGTATTGATAATATAAGGAAAGAATGACCATTTGAATATCCATATGGAAAAAAATTAACCTTGTTTCTAACCTCAAAATATATAGAGACCTAAATGTTAGTATGGATGTGACAGGTAAAATAATATAACTTCTGGATCTGTACTGTTCCATGCAGTAGAAATTGAATATCATGATTCTCTTGTTCACGTTCAGAGCATCTTTTTCTTTTTGGTTAACCTTAAGACATTTATAATTACATTTCACTGACATGAATGACACAGGGGAACTTGAATCCTCTCTTACAGCATGTGGAGCCAGCAACCTGCCCTGCGGGTCAACCCAACCCCAGTTCCACCACTTTCATCTAGGTTCACATGTGGTCCTGCTTTACAGAATCAGACTAGTCATTCATGGTAGCACTAATGGCAACTGTATGTTTTGGCAGAAAAAAATCTGAGGAAATACCCAATAAGTCTTAGTTTAGAGAAGAAGATTTTAAAAAGAAGGCTTAGAAACCCATAGACCCCAGATCAAGATCAATAGAGGAGTAGCCAGCAGATCACATGGCACATGTTGGACTTCCCCCGACCAGGGAAACGGGAGTTGGCTCTGTGCCTGACATGACACTGACCTGGTACCTTGCTTGGTACGTGTCAGCATGGTGTTTTCTCTGATTCACAACAGCTAATGGCAGAAATCAGAGACAAATGAAAATCATATAAATATATATTGGACAGAAATTTAAGGATGCCCTTTTGAAAAGAATGTATATTTGAAAAGTCTGGAAACCTAGGGAAATTTTTATTTTAAAATATGTTACATTTTCGTATAATATACCCAGAATGTTTTTTCTTCCAGATACTTTTGCAGTCAAAAGATCCCTAATTTTTTATAAAATAAAATAAATAAAATATATTTATTTATTTGGCTGTGCTGGGTCTTAGTTGCGTCACGTGGGATCTTCGTTGCAGCATTCAGGATCTAGTTCCCTGACTAGGGATTGAACCTGGGCCCCCTGCATTGGGCGCACGGAGTCTTAACCACTGGACCACCGGGGAAATCCCAAAAGATGCCTAAATTTAAAGCCATGGATTTAATCATTAATCTCCCCCAAAAGTATAATTAATAAATGAAATATTTTCTCTATGTTGCAGACTTTGCAGATACCCTATATGTCTCTCTATGTCTCTGTCTGTCTCGGTGTCTCTGTCTTTCCCCCATCTACTTAAAATCTGGGTGTTATGCATTTTTTTTTTCTTTAAGGGGCTTCTTGCATTAGATAGAGCTAGATAGGAATGACTAGTTCTTTTCAGTTTTGAGATCTTATGAGTTACTTACTCTTGGTGAGTAAATAGCAAGAGCTAGTGGCCATGGACAGAGGGAGAGGCTGGGCTGAGAAAGGGAGATGACCCATCCCTGTTTGCTCAGAGGAGGAAACAGTGACTATCCCAGCAGGTGCCCAATTTCCTAATCTCATGCCAGCACTTCTTGCCAGGGGGAAATCTCCCCTTTTATTTATTTATTTATTTATTAATGATTTCTGAGTTAAAGAAGGAAACTGTTGGGAACGTGTAATTGAGATTATTTTTCTGTACTCCTTCACTGCTTCCCTGCCCTCTGCTCTAGGTTCTCACACCCACTGCACCTCACCCTCATCTGAAGATTATGGGAATCTTTGTCATCTTGTTCTTTTCTAAGGGATGTTTCCTTCTGCAGTGGCAGCAGGAAACACTTCATAAGCATATATTTTAAATATTAAAATTGGAGGCTTTCTTCATCAGTTCTCTAATAACACCAAGTCCTTCCCTAAAAGTAACTTGCTTCCTCTTTATCAGTGAGTGAGACAGATGTTCCAGATTCCTTCTTGATCAAGGTGTGGCTCTGTACCCTTCTATAGATTTCACTCTCTTTCATAAGAGATTCCTTTGGTGACACTGCCCCTGACGACTACCGTGTTGTAAGAAATCCTGCTGACACTGAGGAAATGAATTACCCTGTCAAGGAAATGGATTATCCCTCAGAAAAGCTGCTCTGCCACCAACACTTGGTCGGGTAACCTCAATACTGATCAGGGTATTATAGGAAATTAGTGAATGACGGCTGGCTGTTATGCCACTTGGAAATCCATAGTGCCATTGATGAGGAAATGTAAATAGTGACCACAGTACCAACATTTGCAGCTTACTGGGCACTTACTATACACCGAGCGTTACAAAGTGATTTAGACACATGACCTCATTTCATCCTGACCTAGAGTTTACAAACATAAAAATCATTATATCTGTTTTACAGATGAGGTCATATAGCTGGAAAGGGGTAGGATGGGCATTCAGATTCCCAAACATCTATTCTTGACAAGCCAATAGGCCTTGGGTTCCTACGCATCCTGTCCTGAAATTCTATCCCAGTGTGTTGTGGGGGGAAGGTCTGGGCATCCCCCCAGGTGAATCTGATCATTGGGAAGGTTGGAACTAGGTGACTCTATGCAGGACAGCCTCTCCAGGACTTGTCTCTGGACTTTCTGTTTAGCAGAGTTTTTGCCCATTATGTGGGCTTCCTTTACTGAAAGAAGAATATGAAACCAGTTATCTTTTCCCAGTAGTGAAAGATGTGGAAATAGTGGCGGGAAGGCAGCTGTGAAGGAGCAGATGTCCCATTCCTCTCCCTTGGAGAATCTTTTTAAACTTAGCATTTAATCTTATTATTTAAACCAGCCTGACATGGGATTCTTGCCCCTACCCAATAAAGTCAGGATAATAAGATAGTATCATTACATAACACTGATTCTGTACTTTACTGTATTCAGGTAAAGTACATACATACCTAATCACTCTAATCCACAGCAGGTCTTTGCAGTAGGTAGAATTAGCACCATTTAATTCAGACGAAGATTCAGAGATTGAGTTGTCCAAGACCTAGCTATTGACAGGTCTGGCCCTTGAACGGGCTGTCTGACTCCAGGGCCAAGGTTCTTTCTTTTTCAGGTGTTTGAAAGACAGTGAGCTACTTGAGGCAGTGTATGTAGCACTGCATTCTTTTTAAAAAATTCTTAAATTGCAGGCTTGCGATTTGTATGGTGGTCTTCCTGACCTGAGGCTAAGTGAGTGGGGAGCTTCTGCAGAACCTGCCACAGTGCACAGGAGGGCTTTGCACCCAGCCAATCCTCCAGTTTCTCCAGTGGGAAAACCTGAGACAGAATCAGGGCCTGGCCTCAGGTTCCTCTGTGAGTCACTAGCAGCAGCGAGGTTCTCAACTCCCTTGCTTTTGCCTGTGGGGAGCTTCTGCAGAACCTGCCACAGTGCACAGGAGGGCTTTGCACCCAGCCAATCCTCCAGTTTCTCCAGTGGGAAAACCTGAGACAGAATCAGGGCCTGACCTTGGGTTCCTCTGTGAGTCACTAGCAGCAGCGAGGTTCTCAACTCCCTTGCTTTTGCCTGCATCAGTCCCTTGTGCCTGAGACTAATAACAGTATAATTTATGAAGCAAGATGTGTGACTCACCAGGCAAGGGAGGAGAGCTTGCAAGGAAGGACGCGGCGGAGAGGAGCAACATATTTAACAGCAACTGGAAAGGAAATGCTGACATGATGGTAATTGGGTTAAAATTTCTTTACATTGCAACACCATTGTGTGGTTACCCAGCAGTTAATTTATATTTTAGACTTCTAAAGTTAACTAAAAAGGGGGGCGGGAACAGCGGGAAGAGGGGAAGGGAATTCCACCTTTGAAGGCAGAATTATCAAATCTATGTAACTTTTTCATAGATTTCTTCTCAATCATCTTGGACCCCTTTTCTTTGAACCCCAGGATTTGCATTCTTCTAAAACATATCCATTGTGTAACTTTGCTTTACACCCTTCTGATTTCAGTCTTACCTGTTTTTCTGCAACCTCCTATCCATGTTACCAGTCTAAATAAACTTCCTCAGTCACTTACCTCTCTTGTTCCTGAGCTGGCCTTTGGCAATCTTTGTCAATTAATGACCAGGACAGAGATGAACCAGAGATCCGATAAAGGTGAAGAGGCATCCAGGAGAATTACTTTTTGGTGAATACTCCCTCCTTAAATGGCTTTTTCTGCATTATCTTTATTATCTCCAGAATCTAAAGTCAGTTTATAGATAGGTCACAAGAGCCTGTCTTCCTGTTGACCAAGGAAGCACATTTTAAATTTTCAGTTACCTGTTTGTGTGTGTAAAAAGGCTGTGATAAGTTTTACGTAGGTAGCAAACTTGCCTTACTTCAAATCATCTATTACTTTTTGTATATGAAACTTTAACTTAAAAAGTTAGCCTCTTAAAATATATTAATGTGAAATAAATCACCTTAATAACACCTTTTAGTATGGGAAGCTGGGTGCATACTGGGAAAACAATAATTTAAAATCTTAAATATGCAGAGTTTTACTGTTCTAGCATATCAATTATTTTTTCATGTTTCTTTCTAGTTTTTGTCTTTACACACACGCTCACACACATATATGTGTATGATTAAAATAGTATATTATACGAGATCATATACTGTCATATGATCATAGTATAGATATAATTTTGAATTTTCTTTTTTAAACGTGTCATAACACTTTTCATGTTTATAAATTTTACAATTTTAGCATTAATTGATTATTATTAGAGTTAATATTTCAAAATGTACTTAAACATTCCATATTTTAAAAATCCATTATTTACTAGTACTGAAGTGTTACTTATTAACTATAGTTTAAAAAGTTTTCTTTCCAGTTTACATGTATTTCTAGGTAGGCAGGAACATTTTGGTGACTCCTAAAATTTATTATCCGATTCCAAAAGGGTAGTATCATTTACGTTGCCACCAGTAACATAGGAATGTACATTTATATGTAAATGATATATATGAGACATTTATAGCATAGTTAGCACTGAGTATTATTTTTAAATAATGTCTTCTAATTTAATAGGTGTAAATTATAGAATTTTATGACCTGGAAGTTCATTTAGTTGCTCTCTTTAGAAGGGCAACCTGGTATTTGATAGCTTGACTCCAATTTACGTTTAACAGGCATGTAATACAGTGATTTACAAATATTTACTCACTTTGTTATTTAAACAACCTCATCAGGGTGGTACAATTATTATTTCCATTTTGTAGATGGGGAAACTGACATTAAGTTAGTTGTCCAAGGGCACATAGCTAGTTAAGTGTCAGAACCCAGGCAGTCTGGCTCCAGAGTCCATGTGCTTGACGACTGTGTTATACTGGCTCCCTTAATATCTATTTAGCATTTACTGTTTGTACGCTTTCCGTATGCCAAGTTATGGGTGCTATTGTGAGTAAAACAATTTTAGCCCCTGACCTCATGGATCTGGAAGTCTGGAGAGGGAACCAGACTTTAATCAAATCAACATACATATAATTACAAATTTGATACATGTTATGAAGAAAAAGAATGGAGTGATGGTAGCATCTAACAGGAATATTTCTTTTAGCTGTAAGAGTGATGGGGGTGCAGGGGTCATGGAAAGTCTTGGTGAAGATCTTAGAGATACTTAAATTGAGACTTGAAGGATAAGGAGGAGAGAGTAGGGTGAAGATGGGTGAAAAGAGCATTCTAGGCAGAAGGAATAGTCTATGCATATGCCCTGAGGCAGGAAAGGACTTTCCCTTCTGCTCTAAGGGTCATAAAGCTGACCGGCTTGCTTGTGGGATCACAAAGTGAGGGGAAGGGGATGCACAAGTGAGCCTGGAAAAGCAGACAGGGGTCCAGTGGTCCAGGGCCATGCCACAAGCTTCTCACTCACAGAAGAGTGCACACAGGGGGAGGAAGGTGAGCGCTGCCTCCAGACACAGCTGGAGTTTGTTTTGGGCAATAAGCCTCAGGCAGAGCCATCCCCAGGTGGGGTTTCTTCTGCACACAACAGCAAATGGTGACCCTGCCTGTGCTTTTCTAGGAATTAAAACTTCACTGGCTCATTATTTGAGTTAGGAAGGGGATATTTAAGTTAGGAACCTAGATCAAGGCATATTGTGAAGTCTTATTATAGAGCCAAGAGAAACATGGCCTGAAGAGAACAGCACCAGGGGAGAGCCTTCGCTTGAGGGAGAACATGACCCCGTACAGATGCCAAGTGCCTTGTTGGCATTTTAGGGGTTTATTAGTTTTGCTGGAAATTTTTCCATAATGTGTACTAACAATGAAAGAGTATTGTTCTAGTAGAAAGTGATAGCTGGCTCATGGGGACATTAACCTATGCTTTGGAATCAGTGGAAGCAAAAAGGCAGAAGCACATCTTCCTGAAATCTCAAGTCAACTTTTACTCTATAAGCAAACTCTATATACAGTATTAGAAGGGGAAAATGAGAAGGCCCTTTCTTCTAATTTCAATTTCAGAGGCCTTTTTGATTTGCTCCATATAACTTAAGCTTTTGTTAATTAGTGTTAGAGTAAGCACATAAAGCTTGTTGGACTTTTCCATCAAGTCAATCAGGATTAGAGAATGAAGGATTGGCCAGTAGGAAGAACTCTAAAGAGTATAGGAATCACAGCTATAGGAAGCAGTCACGACCCCTGGGGCGGAGATACAGTACACAAGGAAGAGGCCTCCAGGGCTGATGTGCAGACCCTGATGAAGAGGGCACAGAGGGGTCGCTATGGAAAACCAGCAGAACTGGCTGGCTATGGAACTAGCCCTCAGAAGCTTGCGGGAAATCTGCCCTCTAGGGTGCTGTTCATCGGGAGGTGTCTCGCTGGAGACACTCTGGCCACAAAACTCCCCAGGAAGGTGCTGGTGGATTCTGCTGGCTGATGGGGGCTGCTGGAGGCTTCACTGGGAGTGCACCAGAGCCAAAAGCGAAACTTCTTCCTCCTGCAGTATCTCTCCACTACTCCCTACTTGGAAAGGTCCTGGGCCAGCTGGCAAAGGAAGTAGGTAAAGGGACCAAAGGGACCAGACTTATTTCACAGAGCAGGCAAACAGGGTCAAAATCTAATGACTTACATGAAATAGAAGTTTATTTCTCTTGTACATAACAGTTCAGATATGGGTGGACCAGGGCTAATGTGCTAATTGGCTTCAAAAATTGCTCCAGTTCTGTCATCCCCATTTCCAGCTGTCAGGAAGGAAGACAGAGAGAAGCCAGGACATGCAGCTTGGTCTTTAGGGAGATTACCCAAATCAGTTCCTACTCCTGTGTCATTGACCCAGACATGGTCACGCATGGCCGCACCTAGCCGTGATAGAGGGAGGTTGGGAAATGTTGCCTCGTGTGGCAGGGTAGCCACATGCCAGGTTAAACTGGGGGTGGGGGGGTGGTGTCTGTAACTAAAAGGCAGAATCAATGGATACTTAGGACATCCCGACACCCCTCAACGGCATCTTTGAGGTAATACCATGTTTCTGCTACAGATCTTCTGAAATTTTCTTTTTCATTTCTAAATCTGTTCTGAATTTCTTTGAGGCTTTAAGTTGGTATAATTGTAAAATTCAATATGAGGGAATTAAAATTGTTTTTATCTTGTTGTAAGTTAATTACTTCTTTACATAAAGTATAGGGTTTTTTTTTTCCTTCTCTTCAGTTTTCTAAAGTTATAAGCCCAGGCATTTATTATATTTTTATAAACTAACTTAGTCATAATAAATATCCTTCAGAGTTAAGTTGCTCTGTCATTTGCATTGTCTTATCCATTTGAAATGGCACAACTCAAAATGCTTTCAGAATTGGAAGTTACAGCTGGCTCAGTCCTTACACTGTTCACAGGAAGCAAGTAGCTGCTCATGTTTTCTTTTGTGTTTTATCTTAAAGGCATAAACCAGTTCTTTTGGTTGAGTTAGTAGAGTTAAGGTAGACTAAAGTTAGATAAACATGTTTACCTGACCTCCTACACCAAATTTTAAAAATTGTTCTCCAGCTAACGAAAATGAAGTTGTACATAGTTATCAATAAATTAGATATAATTTCTGGCCATAGTGTCATGGCTTTATTGTTCAAAACTCCATTCCAGCCTCAGTAAACCCTCCATCAGTTCATTCAGCAAGCACTTGTATAGTGTCTACTGTGTGGCAAACTTTGGGTATACAGTAGTGTATGAGCCACGCAAAGTCCTTGCTCTTCTGGAGCTGACTTTCTCTTCACCAGAGAACCCTGGCCCCTCTGTAATCCAGCTGGTCACCCAGTCACAAAAACGCTCACCAACTCTCATATCCTCCAACCATAATAATACTCAGAAATTGTGAATACTGATTCAAGAGTGTCTCTCACTGCATTGCTCAGGAATATGCCTTTACTTCAATTTAACTTGTTTTCCTAACTTCCCATTTCTCATCACCGTCCTCTATCTGAGAGATATTTTCTGTTCTGTAGAGATACTTTCTTGTCACTCCCCTCCATCCAAGAGATATGTTCTGTAGAGTTATCTTCTAAACTGATGTGATGTTTACAGTAGGGATTAGATGGATAGTTACCAGAAGCTGTCCAAAGACTCAGCCTGACTTGGAGTTCTTACCTCAGCAATAGTTAGAGTACCACATTTTTTCAGTACTTTACAAAAATGTTGCTTCAAATAGTGATAAACTTGTAACCCAGATAATTTTATTTCTTCAAGTACTAAGGTCAGATTTAATGGTGTGTGTCTGAGAAAGTGGCTCAACAGGCTTCCTTCACCCTGATGGGTTCTGTATCCATGAGGTCAGAAAATAATGAGTCATAAAAACCTACATTCATTAGATTGTCTTCCTGCAAACTACTGGCAGCTGGAGTTGAAAATAGGGTTTAAAATTTCCACAGTATTAGTGGGAAAACACAGCTGGGCTATGATGCCACCTCCATTACTGAACTTCCCCAAAGTAAAAAGAAATAACTGCAGGTACTTTTCTTGTAAATATTTCCTATTTTTAAAAATAGCTTCAGATTCTTTTATATAAATAAAAATTGTAGTTCCTTCAGATTTTTTTTATGTTAAGTAGGAATTTCAGTACTTAGAGAATGTACGAAGGATGGGAAAAAATGGAGTTTGAGTAGCTGATGAGAAAAAAGGGACTGAGAATGGCCAAGGAGTAAATGAATACGTTTGCTTCTGAGAGAACACTAAGCAGAGACTGAAAAGTTGTCAATACGGTTGGCAATTTTCAGTTGCCAGAAAGGCCTAGAGTTCAGCCAAATGAATCAAGATGAGATATGGGCTATGAGTTTGATGTGGGAATCAGTGAGCTTCTCAGAGTGTTCAAAAGTGACTGAGTCACAGGCAGGGCTCCTGAATGACAGATTCATTGTTGCAAATGCTCAGGATTTTTTTTTTTTTAGAGCAGTAACTTGTGGGGTTTTAAAAACACAGGTATCTCTCCATCTCAATATTTTCTAATTCTCTTTCCATCTGAGGATTGTTTAAATATCACAATAGTTAGTTAACACAGCATACAGGTACTGTTCCACTCACTGTGTGAATGTTTGTCATTCACCAGGCATCTTTTTAAGGCTGAGTCAGGGAAGCCAGCAGCCTCTGTTACACTGAACAACCAAAAAACCCTTAAGTAGTGACTGAGTGCCACTGTCGCATTTGAAATGTAGGCGGAACAGGAGCAAAAATGGGAGAGAAAGAAAGAAAAGGGGACCAACAAGTGCCCATTGTGGGCAAGATGAGATCGAAGGCTAACCAGAGGGAGAAACTGACAGATGCTACAGGCTGCCAGTCCCTCCTCAGTTACTCAAGGGAGTTCCTGCTTCCCCATTTAAAATTTAGAAGGAAATCCTAAGAACAGGCACTTCTGCTAAATTTAAGGTTCAGACAGCTGAATTGGAGCTGTCTGTTTCTCCTGAAGGAGAGTGGGGAAAATGCTAGGTGTATCAGTCAGTGCTCTTGATTGTAAGCAATGGAATCCACCTCTTTCTTACTACCTTAAACAAAAGGCTTCACTGAAAGTGACTCACAGCACCAGGTCTGATGGACCAGACCTGGACCACAGTAGAAACCAAGAGACTAAGGTGATCAGGAAAGCCAGGAAGCTGAGAGATGACAACTGTGTTCTCAGCAGCAGCAGCCTAGGCAGAATGCCATCTGCTGCTGATGCAGCTCGTCCCGGTCTGGTCCAGATTCAAAGTCCTGAGTAAAGCCTCCATTTTGCCAACCCCAGGCCATCCCAGGTCAACTGCTAGCAGATGGAAAATTGTCCATCTTGGCTTTCACAGTGGGAAAGGCATGGTACCAACTCTACACACATTGCTGATTTCCTCTGCTACTAGGAGGGCTGAAAGCTGGGCTACCTCTAGAACAGCACGTCCTGTACACTAGAGTCAGGGAAAGATGACTGTAAAGGATGCCAGAGGTCCTGGAACAGGCTTGTGGCCTTAAGACAGCTACTGAGAGGCTAAGAGAATGTGACTTGCTTCTTGCTACTAGAATGAAATGGCAGAAAAGAGGAGGAGAGTGCCAGTCCCAGTTCTCTCTCTGCTTAGCCCTGGATCTCGTCTTGAGAGCAAGTATGGTAGAGAGGCTGGCTGGAGGGTTAGCCTGGATGAGTAAAGCCCACTGCCCAGAGCTAGACTGTTGACCTGAACACTCTATACCGAAGTCTGTTATCTGAGAGAGCCATTTCTCCTTCAGAGGAGTTAGTCTGTTTTTACTTTTTAAAGCATGAAATTTTTATTTTCTCCCAGAAAGCCATTAACTTCAAAATCATGCTGAAGTCTGAATCTGGATATAGTCTTTCCTTCACTATTTATTTTTCTGGGTTCATGAACACAATCTTTTTTTTTTTTTTGGCTGCACCACACAGCTTGTGGGATCTTAGTTCGTTGACCAGGGAGCAAACACGCGTCCTTGGCGGTGAAAGTGCGGAGCACTAACCACTGCACTGCCTGGGAATTTCCCGTGGACACAACCTTGACTCAGGTGAATTTGGGAGGTAAAACTCAAGACCCTTAAATGAGATGATAGGAAGCTTTAGCATGAAGTTCAGGCTGAGTCATGGATTAAAAGATATAAAAGTTAAAGGAGGATGAAGCTGAGAAGGAGACTTTTATTTATTTATTTTATTAAAAAAATTTTTTTAACATCTTTATTGGAGTATAATTGATTTGCAATGGTGTGTTACTTTCTGCTTTATAACAAAGTGAATCAGCTATACATACACATATATCCCCATATGCCCTCCCTCTTGCGTCTCCCTCCCACCCTCCCTATCCCACCCCTCTAGGTGGTCACAAAGTACCGAGCTGATCTCCCTGTACTATGTGGCTGCTTCCCACTAGCTATCTATTTTACATTTGGTAGTATATATAAGTCAGAAGGAGACTTTAACTTTTTTTATTTTAGATATAACTCACATACCATAGAATTCACCCAAAGTGTGCGATTTAATGGTTTTTTTAGTATATTCACAGAGTTGTGCAACCAGCACCACATTCAATTTATGAACATTTTCATCACCCCCAAAAGAAACCCTGTACCCATTAGCAGCCACTCCCCACTTCCCCCCACACCCCCGTGTACACCCTAAGGAACTACTAAACTACTGTTTGTCTCCCTATATTTGCCTATTCTGAACATTTCACATGACCGGAATTATACAATATGTGCCTTTTCTGCCTGGCTTCTTTTACTTAGCATGTTTTCAAGAGCCATCCATGTCGTAGCATGAATCCTTTCAATTCTCTTGAGTATATACCTAGGAGTAGAATTGCTGGGTCATATGATAACTCCGTGTTTAACATTTCAAGGAACTGCGGACTATTTTCCACAGCAGCTGCACCATTTTACTTTCCCTCAAGCAATATATGAGGGTTCCAATTTCTCCACATCCTGCCAACATTGTTATCTTTTTGATTATAGCCATCTTAGTGGGTATAATGAAGGATATCTCTGGGTTTGTTTCTTATTTGCATTCCCCTCATGGTTAATGATGTTGAGCATTTTTCCATGTGCCTATTGGCCATTTGTATATCTTCTTTGATGAAATGTCTATTCAAGATCCTTTGCCCATTTTTAAATTGGGTTATTTGTCCTTTTATTATTGAGTTCTAAGTGTTCTTCATATATTCTAAATACAAGTCCCTTATCAGATATATGATTTTCAAATATTTCCTCCCATTCGATGGATTGTCTGTTTTTTTTTAACATCTTTATTGGAGTATAATTGCTTTACAATGGTGTGTTAGTTTCTGCTTTATAACAAAGTGAATAAGTTATACATATGTTCCCATATCTCTTCCCTCTAGCGTCTCCCTCCCTCCCACGCTCCCTATCCCACCCCTCTACGTGGTCACAAAGCACCGAGCTGATCTCCCTGTGCTATGCGGCTGCTTCCCACTAGCTATCTATTTTACGTTTGGTAGTGTATATATGTCCATGCCACTCTCTCACTTTGTCACAGCTTACCCTTCCCCCTCCCCATATCCTCAAGTCCATTCTCTAGTAGGTCTGTGTCTTTATTCCCTTCTTGCCCCTAGGTTCTTCATGACCTTTTTTTTTTTCTTAGCTTCCATATATATGTGTTAGCATACGATATTTGTTTTTCTCTTTCTGACTTACTTCACTCTGTATGACAGACTCTAGGTCCATCCATCTCACTACAAATAACTCAATTTATTTCTTTTTATGGCTGAGTAATATTCCATTGTATATATGTGCCACATCTTCTTTATCCATTCATCTGTCGATGGACACTTAGGTTGCTTCCATGTCCTGGCTATTGTAAATAGAGCTGCAATGAACATTTTGGTACATGACTCTTTTTGAATTATGGTTTTCTCAGGGTATATGCTCAGGGTATATGCCCAGTGGGATTGCTGGGTCGTATGGTAGTTCTATTTTTAGTTTTTTAAGGGACCTCCATACTGTTCTCCATAGTGGCTGTATCAATTTACATTCCCACCAACAGTGCAAGAGGGTTCCCTTTTCTCCACACTCTGCATATGGATTGTCTTTTAACTTTCTTGATGGTATCCATTGAAACACAAAATGTGTTAATTTTGATGAAGTCCGATTTATCTATTTTTTATTTTGTTGTTTGTGCTTTGGGTGTCATATGCAAGAAGGCTTTGCTTAACCCCAGGTGTTGAAGATTTACTCCTATATAATATTCTAAGAGTGTTATTATTTTAGCCCTTATATTTAGATCTGTGCTTCATTTTGAGTTAATTTTTGTATGTCCTGTGAAGAAGAGATTCTTAACTCTTTTGAAGCAGCAGTAATTGATGTTTGGTGGCAGCACATGAAGAAAGAGGAAATAGTGTAGATTTTTTTTCTCAATTTGAACTACATATACCCGGGGGCCACCCTTAACTTCTGAGTTCTTTCTCTCTCCCCATATATGTTTTTGGTTGTTTGATATTAAAGTTATTAGGCTTTCAACAAATCTTTTTTCATTGCTTGCATATTATTTAGCGTGGCAACCCCTATATAACCATTGTAAGCTGTTTATTTAGTTATATTTCACACTGGACAAAATAATCTTTACTGCCTGGAGTTACATTTTAGGAGTGAGCAAACTATTTTGTATAATGATTATTATAATAGTATCAAAACTAACTCACTGCCATTGCTATTTGTTCCCTGAGTCATAGTCTATTAAATTTGGAGCTAATATAGTAATGAACATGCTAAGGCAAACTTTTAGGAAGAAATAGACCTCCCCTTGCAGGAGTAGGTCGTTCTGATGCAGTGAGGGACACAGGCACGGTACAAGGTTTGTCCGTTACAGGAGAGACTCCCGTGACCTGGGCTCATTTCTAAGATCTGTAGGAATTTTGAATTTTAGCTGTAGTCTCACTCAAAGAATTGTGCCTGCTCTTGTTCTGACCCAATCCGGCTGTGCACTTCAATGCAGATTTCCTCTCTTAATTCCCTCTTTGGTTAGTTATGTCAGATGGCCCAGGCAGCCAGGCTGGAATCCTCAGCTCCCTTGCCAAAGTGTGTTAATTCTTCCTTCCTAACAACTCTTTCATCAGTTCTCACTGTCTCCTCCCTAGTCCAAATCCAGGTCAGTCCTGGCTCAGTTGTAAGCTCCCTGAAGTCTAGGATCATCCCTTTCCTTTCTGTAGACCCAAAGACTGATAGGAAGTATTCAGTAAATATTTCCTGATGATCTTTATTCCACCGTATTTGCACAATTTTGCGACTGTATTAATGCTACTTACCCTCCTCCAGGGTAGAAGTTACAGTAAAATGATTAATACATGAAAAAGAAGGCAGCCCCTCTCCTTCTCCACGCAAGGCTTGCAGGTGTGGGTGTGACCAGTTTCCTGCTACTTTTCACGCACGTGTCTCTGAGCAGCAGATGAGAAATGAAATAAAGTAGGGAATATCTCACCATGGTTAGTTATTTGGTTTTGGTGTGGATTTTTCTGAAGCATATTGATGTCCACACTCTGGAATTCTTCTTCAT
Source organism: Tursiops truncatus (assembly GCF_011762595.2). Taxonomy (NCBI): domain Eukaryota; kingdom Metazoa; phylum Chordata; class Mammalia; order Artiodactyla; family Delphinidae; genus Tursiops; species Tursiops truncatus. The sequence continues at coordinate 125,158,031 of NC_047035.1, forward strand.
CTGAAATCAGAAATCTGTAATGCTGATACTCAACTCTGATCCTCATCTCTGATTGAGTCTTTCCGCTCTCTTGGGTCCCACTTCCAACAGACTTGTTCTTTGGCCTCTGGTCCCTTGAGTTTTGTACTTTTTTCCCTCCTTCTCATTTCTTTCTTGGCCTCTCTTTATTCTCTACCCAGTTTAGATCTCACGTGTAATCTCATAAATGGCGTGATCAGCAGGTTCAGCTGCCTGATACCACTGCTCTCTGCAGCTTCCAATTTCTGACCATATTTAGTGCTTCAAACTCCTAATTGCTCTTCAGTCTTCCTGTGTCCTGAAATGTACTCCATATTGCTGCCAGAGAGCAGCCATGTGTGTGCCTGGCCGAGGGTTCTGGAGGCTGAAACCCAGATCTCATTCTGCTGGCAAGAAGGGCTGTGTCTGCCCAGAGGGGACACCATCCTGTAATCGACACAAAGATACCACGTGGGCTCTCAGAGGACCTGGCTGCCCAAGCAACCTTTCTAAAATATCTGATTATTTTATTCCTCTGCATAATACTCTTCCTGGGTTCCATTGGTTAAAGCCCAAGCTCCTTAGCCTGGATTGCAGACACTCTGTGACCAAGTCTGAACTGTCTCACCAGCCATTTTTTTTTTTTAAGAAGATGTTGGGAGTAGGAGTTTATTAATTAATTAATTTATTTTTGCTGTGTTGGGTCTTCATTTCTGTGTGAGGGCTTTCTCTAGTTGTGGCAAACGGGGGCCACTCTTCATCACAGTGCGTGGGCCTCTCACTATCGTGGCCTCTCTTGTTGCGGAGCACAGGCTCCAGACGCGCAGGCTCAGTAGTTATGGCTCACAGGCCTAGTTGCTCTGCGGCATGTGGGATCCTCCCAGACCAGGGCTCAAACCCGTGTCCCCTGCATTAGCAGGCAGATTCTCAACCGCTGCGCCACCAGGGAAGCCCTCACCAGCCTTTTGATGAGAGTTACTGTATGATTTATTACCCAAACTGGGACACTTATGAAAGGAAGGGGCACTATTATTAATTATGCCAGGACAATAAACCGAGACTCTGGGCACTTGTGTGTGACCCAGCATCCCACACCTTGGATTCTTAGGCTGTGGTGGAACCACACTGCTGGTGGTGTTCCATGGGCACGTGGTATTTACAAATCAAGAGGTTTTGACAGAGTTATTTTGACCACCCTGCTGTGAATCTGTGGACGTTTGACTTCTTTGTCTGATTAACTGTTAAAGGATTACATCAAAACATCCTCAAGGTCAAAATGTCAAGATTAAAATTGTCATAGCCTAAATGATGAGATTGGAGCATCTAAATGTTCTTCTATGTTTCTGGTTACTTGATCAGTGTACTTTCTCTCCTTAAAACTTCTATTCCCTCTTTCCCATTTTCCTGCCTTTCTCTGGTTTACTTCCACTTACCGTTTAAGACATCTTGAACATTGTTCAATATCATCTGCTCCAGTGGGCTTTCCCGACGCATCTTGGCTGGGCTCAGTGCTGGTCACCTTGTTCCCACAGCACCCACTACAAACCTGTTTCATTGTACCTGAAAAAAGTGTGTCAGAGTCGTCTGTCAGGCCTGCCTTGCCCACAGAATATAAGGTCCTTAAGGCAAGAACGCTGTCTTTTTAATCTTTGCATCCTCAGTGCCTAGCACAGGGCTTGACAAATAATAGAATCTCTGTAAATATTTGTTGACATGGACTAATTTGAATTCTTTATTGTAATACGAAGTTAAATATGCTTGCCCTTTATCTCCTGGAGAAGTTCTTAGGATACTAGCGAAGGTTTATACATACTTGGAACTTTCATGAGGTTGGCCTTTGGCATGTTGAAGTTGTAGAGATTATTGTTAGATTAATTTTCATATCATAGAAACATATAAGAGGAAGACACATACCCATAATATTAACACATGTTGTGCCAAGAGTGTGAACAGTGGTGTATTAAACTTCAGTTTGCCATGCCACAGCCGAAATTCTTCTGAGAGTGTTGGCAGAGTAATTCCTGTTTAATGCAATGAAGCTCCATGAAGCCCGGTAAATAATAGTACTCCGTTCTGTTCAATAATAGTACCCTGTGTTCTAAACTCTCGGGTTTAGGTATTTTGATTAAAGGTGTCAATGTTGTCTCAATTTTAAGTATTTGTTCTATAAGTCTAATGTATTCTTTTTCCATCTCTCTAGAATGTTTCAGATGTTTAAAGAATGGTTTTGGTTGGAAAGATTCTGGCTTCCTCCAACAATAAAGTGGTCAGATCTTGAAGATCATGATGGACTCGTCTTTGTGAAACCCTCTCATTTATGTATGACCATTCCATATGCTTTTGTCTTGATAATTATCAGACATTTTTTTGAAAAGTAAGTAGTGTTTGTATGTCTTTCCTCCCCATTCCCCTTCTTTGCCCCACCTCTAGAATAAAGAATTTTGGTAAGATTCTTAAAGAATGTGTTGTTCGGAGGTCACCACTAATGGGCTACAGGTTCTTAGGGGAGTTCATGAAATTAAATGCACACTAAATATTATCTAGACTGAACAAATAAAAATTAGAAACACAATCTCCTCAAGTACATTAGTTTTACAATGAAGAAAATTGAGATCAAGAGAGGTTAAGGATCACAGAGCTTATTAGTGTCAATGACGGTACAAGAACTCAGCTTATGTTCCATGTACCATGTTGTCTGACAATGGATATGCATCCCCATGTCTTTGTTGGCAGTATTAGGAGAGTGTGACTAGGGGATGCATTATCATTTTAGAATGCCTATAAAATAGCAAAAATGGCTCATTAAAGACCAAACTTAATATTGCTTTATAGCATAGTTTACTTTAAAGGTTTATTGAAAGTTTTAATAGCAGACCTTCATTCCAAGGTATAAGGAAATCAAAGAAAAATATCAATTTGCTTTCTCAGAAAAAGTAAACTTCTTTTCTTTTTCTTAATTTAATTTAAATAGATATTACCTCCAACCTTCTATTAAAACTGTACTAGTGTTATGATAACTGAAGATAAATGTTCATCTATAATCTCTGTAATTGTCTCTATTTCAAAAAACTGTTATTAGCACATTAATTTTTTTGGAGGAAAAACAATATTCAAATGTCAAGACTTGGATAAACTTAAGACAAAATCTGATAAAGATCATTTTGTCCAAGACTAACTGTAATGCAGATCATATGTTTATAACCATTTGCAGGGTCCTTATCTCAAGAGTTAGTTTGACCAACTCTGTTTCATGGATTGTCCAAAAGGTTTTTGTACAAATAACAGCTTCACTTGGGCCAACAATGTGCTATTGCTATTGGGAGGAAAAGAAAGCCCCTTAATACCACTAAGCTCTAGCTGAGAACATTTGAAAATGTTCTCCCTTTTTGACAGTTAATTTTACTTTTACTCACATGTTTGGATTTGTCAAAGAATGCCTAAATAAAGTAGCATTGTGCCACTGCACTTCCAAATTAGCAAATTACTCTGCTGTCCTGAAATACTTGCTTTTCTTGCAGTGTCTGGTGATCTTTGAACTTGTCATCCAGGTCCTCTACTTATTTGCACTGCAGATTTCCTACTTTTTGGTGGACAGATCCATTTTTAACATTTTGATCAGACAGTGAACTAGAAAAATTTTTGTTTGCCAAAGCAGCATAGTTGTGGAGGACCAACTTGTTATGCCCTGGTCTTGGCCTCTCCAACAATTATCAGGAAGGAATCCAATCTTCTTTTAATTCCTAGGACCATTCTTGCTTCTTCTCAAGGGGTTAAGTATAGTCTTTTGTAACTCCTTATAACTTTAACTACCAATTACTCACGCTTAGTTTTTTCCATCCCATGACACTACAGAAAACTATGTGTTGCTCCACTAATCTCATATCTCTCTTTTTTTTCATATTTCTTTTAATGCAATAGAAGGAAGGAAAATTTAACATGGGAGCAAGATCATGCTTTTTGAAGTATAAGTTTATATTTTTTCAGGGCTTCTATATCATTTGCCTTAGACTAAATCACTTAGATCATAAATAAAATATTACTTACACCTTGCATTTGAATAGAAACTTATATTTTAAGAGGTACAGAAAATCATAAGTGGTGTGATCTCAGTCAAGAAAATGAGAGGTAAGTGAGATGGCCAAGGTCACATGGTTAGTATGTCGGGAGTAGATCTGGGACTTTAACCCCCATGGTATGACACCAGGTTCAGGGTTGCTGGGTTTTTATTTTCCCCTGTACCGGTACTTCTTGGACTTTCACAATGAAATACTCCTGGTGGCAAAAGAGAGTAAATTAATATCCTTTGGGAGTATAGAAGACATGGCTTAAGGGAATGATAGCAAATGTGAACTTTTCTTAACTATCAAAAATTCGTATAAATTTGACACAGTGTTTCAGCATATCCTATGGTATATGTATCACAAGAACGCTTCCTTCTTTTGTCCTGGACTGTGTTTGTGTTACACCTCCTCATTCTAGGAAGTGACCAGGAGTTGTGATTTGGCTGGCTTATTTTTATCTTTTAGTACTAACCAGGAGCCATTTAAGATGAGGAAGTAAGGGCCCTTCCCAGAAAGGAGTAGAGAGACAGATGGATAAAGAACAAACAAGTAGATCATTTGAAAGTGACTGACATTTGCTTTGTATTTAGAATTTCCTTTCCTTACAAGTTTTACCTTATGTTTTAATTTTTTTGGTGGGGAGGGGTCTAGAATAACAATTTCTAACTAGTATATCCAGACTCTTCTATACATTCTTTTTTGTGTCTGAAGTATGATTTAGAGAGGATCTAAGCTACTCAAATTTAAGCACTTGTGGAATAAGCACATTATCTCAGAGTAAATTATGGTCCTGGAAGAGTCCAAGGCAGGGATGGGGGTGGTAAAATCAGAAGGTAATCTTTTTGCTTTTACTTAATGGTACAATGAATAGATACCCCACCTCTACCATTTCCACTGAGCAACATGAGGGCGTGATGGGATTCTTTAAAGAAGGGTAGGTGTAGCAGTTTACAGGAGTTGAAAAAGGATTGTTGCTAACCGTCTTCAATTGAAACAGTCTCAAAATAGTACATTGGACTTAAATGTTATCTGAGACTTGCATTACTTCAGATATTTTGTTCTCTCATATAAAACCCTCTGATTAAATCTGGTCAAAGAGCCTTTCAAACCTTAGGAAATGGGAATCAATCTTAATGGCAATAGGCTATTGTTTCTGTTTAGGAGAAGTATTTAAACTTCACATGCTTTTTTTTTTTTTTTGCTGTTCGAGGGCCGCGGGCCTTTCACTGCTGTGGCCTCTCCCGTTGCCGAGCACAGGCTCCGGACGCGCAGGCTCAGCGGCTATGGCCCACGGGCGCAGCTGCTCCGCGCGGCACGTGGGATCCTCCCAGACCTTGGCATGAACCCGCGTCCCCTGCATCGGCAGGCGGACTCTCAACCACTGCGCCACCAGGGAAGCCCTCACATGCTTAATATCAGCCTAGGCCTGCCTTCTTTTTTATTCTACAAAACAATATTGAAAAAAAAAATATGTGGGGCGTAGTGCTCTGGGATTCCTTGGCTTTTGGCTCACAGGTAACTGATGTAGTGCTAAAGGAAGAGCGGGCTATGTGGGTGTCTGAATGAGGCCATCTGAGGGCTCAGTTCTGCAGTAGTAGCAAACCTGAGACTCATTCCCTGGTAATTAACCTAACTTTGAACCATTTACATGGGAGCAGAAGTTCACGTTCTCTTTTCTTCCTCTTGGACTTTTCCCTTCTATTCTATATCAATAAAATGAAAGTTCAGGAAATTTCATCTTAGTCTAAGGTCCTTCTAGAGCTAAGATCTGTCATTTCCCTCTTCAGTTCAGTTTATCAAATACTTATTGTGCTTCTTTATTCTCTCCTTTTTCAAAATAGGTTTTTAATTAAGTACCTATTCATATTTATTTACACTTACATAACATGAATTGATTGATTTTCTAGATTTCTTTGAAATGAAAGGATAATGCTAAAGTAGAAAACTGTACTTATATACTTCCTCTGTTCTACTGAAAATGTTATTTCTGTCCTTGAAGCCTGGACATGTTAACAAACAGGACCATTATTTCTCTTTTTTTTTTTTTTTTCTTTCTTTCTTTCTTTCTTTCTTTCTTTCTTTCTTCCTTCCTTCCTTCCTTCCTTCCTTCCTTCCTTCCTTCCTTCCTTCCTTTCTTTCCTTTCTTTCTTTCTTTCTTTCCCTTTCTTTCTTTCTTTCTTTCTTTCTTTCTTTCTTTCTTTTCTTTCTTTCTTTCATCTTTATTGGAGTATATTTGCTTTACAATGGTGTGCTAGTTTCTGCTTTATAACAAAGTGAATGAGTTATACATATACATATGTTTCCATATCTCTTACCTCTTGCATCTCCCTCCCTCCCACCCTCCTTATCCCACACCTCTAGGTGGTCACAAAGCACCGAGCTGATCTCCCTGTGCTATGTGGCTGCTTCCCACTAGCTATCTATTTTACATTTGGTAGTGTGTATATGTCCATGCCACTCTCTTACTTTGTCACAGCTTACCCTTCCCCCTCCCCATATCTTCAAGTCCATTCTCTAGTAGGTCTGTGTCTTTACTCCTGTCTTACCCCTAGGTTCTTCATGACATTTTTTTTTAATTCCATATATATGTGTTAGCATATGGTATTTGTCTTTCTCTTTCTGACTTACTTCACTCTATAAGACAGACTCCAGGTCCATCCACCTCATTACAAATAGCTTAATTTCATTTCTTTTTATGGCTGAGTAATATTCCATTGTATATATGTGCCACATCTTCTTTATCCATTCATCCTCTAATGGACACTTAGGTTGTTTCCATCTCCTGGCTATTGTAAATAGAGCTGCAATGAAAATTTTGGTACATGACTCTTTTTGAATTATGGTTTTTTCAGGGTATATGCCCAGTAGTACAATTGCTGGGTCATAATGTAGTTCTATTTGTAGTTTTTTAAGGAACCTCCATACTGTTCTCCATAGTGGCTATACCAATTCACATTCCCACCATCAGTGTAAGAGTGTTCCCTTTTCTCCACAACCTCTCCAGCATTTATTGTTTCTAGATTTTTTGATGATGGCCATTCTGACTGGTGTGAGATGATATCTCATTGTAGTTTTGATCTGCATTTCTCTAATGATTAATAATGTTGAGCATTCTTTCATGTGTTTGTTGGCAGTCTGTATATCTTCTTTGGAGAAATGTCTATTTAGGTCTTCTGCCCATTTTTGGATTGGGTTGTTTGTTTTTTTGTTATTGAGCTGCATGAGCTGCTTGTAAATTTTGGAGATTAATCCTTTGTCAGTTGCTTCATTTGCAAATATTTTCTCCCATTCTGAGGGTTCTGTTTTGGTCTTGTTTATGGTTTCTGTTGCTGTGCAAAAGCTTTGAAGTTTCTTTAGGTCCCATTTGTTTATTTTTGTTTTTATTTACATTTCTCTGGGAGTTGGGTCAAAAAGGATCTTGCTGTGTTTTATGTCATAGAGTGTTCTGCCTATGTTTTCCTCTAAGAGTTTGATAGTGTCTGGCCTTACATTTAGGTCTTTAAACCATTTTGAGTTTATTTTTGTGTATGGTGTTAGGAAGTGATCTAATCTCATACTTTTACATGTACCTGTCCTGTTTTCCCAGCACCACTTATTTATTTTTATTTTTTTAATTTTAATTAATTAATTTATTTATTTTGGGCTGTGTTGGGTCTTTGTTTCTGTGCGAGGGCTTTCTCTAGTTGCGGCGAGTGGGGGCCACTCTTCATAGTGGTGTGCGGGCCTCTCATTGTCGCGGCCTCTCTTGTTGCAGAGCACAAGCTCCAGACTTGCAGGCTCAGTAGTGTGGCTCATGGGCCTAGTTGCTCTGCGGCATGTGGGACCTTCCCAGACCAGGGTTTGAACCCGTGTCCCCTGCATTGGCAGGCAGATTCTCAACCACTGCGCCACCAGGGAAGCCCACAGCACCACTTATTGAAGAGGCTGTCCTTTTTCCACTGTACATTCCTGCCTCCTTTATCGAAGATAAGGTGACCATATGTGCATGGGTTTATCTCTGGACTTTTTATCCTGTTCTATTGATCTATATTTCTGTTTTTGTGCCAGTACCATACTATCTTGATTACTGTAGCTTTGTAGTATAGTCTGAAGTCAGGGAGCCTGATTCCTCCAGCTCCGTTTTTCGTTCTCAAGATTGCTTTGGTTATTCGGGGTCTTTTGTGTTTCCGTACAAATTGTGAAATGTTTTTTTCTAGTTCTGTGAAAAATGCCAGTGGTAGTTTGATAGGAATTGCATTGAATCTGTAGATTGCTTTGGGTAGTAGAGTCATTTTCACAATGTTGATTCTTCCAATCGAAGAACATGGTATATCTCTCCATTTATTTGTATCATCTTTAATTTCTTTCATCAGTGTCTTATAATTTTCTGCATATAGGTCTTTTGTCTCCTTAGGTAGGTTTATTCCTAGATATTTTATTCTTTTTGTTGCAATGGTAAATGGGAGTGTTTTCTTGATTTCACTTTCAGATTTTTCATCATTAGTGTATAGGAATGCCAGAGATTTCTGTGCATTAATTTTGTATCCTGCTACTTTACCAAATTCATTGCTTAGCTCTAGTAGTTTTCTGGTAGCATCTTTAGGATTCTCTATGTAGAGTATCATGTCATCTGCAAAAAGTGACAGCTTTACTTCTTCTTTTCGAATTTGGATTCCTTTTATTTCCTTTTCTTCTCTGATTGCTGTGGCTAAAACTTCCAAAACTATGTTGAATAAGAGTGGTGAGAGTGGGCAACCTTGTCTTCTTCCTGATCTTAGTGGAAATGCTTTCACTTTTTCACCACTGAGGACGATTTTGGCTGTGGGTTTGTCATATATGGCCTTTATTATGTTGAGGAAAGTTCCCTCTATGCCTACTTTCTGCAGGGTTTTTTTTTAATCATAAATGGGTATTGAATTTTCTCAGAAGCTTTCTCTGTATCTATTGAGATGACCATATGGTTTTTGTCCTTCAATTTGTTAATATGGTGTATCACGTTGATTGATTTGCATATATTGAAGAATCCTTGCATTCCAGGAATAAACCCCACTTGATCATGGTGTATGATCCGTTTAATGTGCTGTTGGATTCTGTTCACTAATATTTTGTTGAGGATTTTTGCATCTATGTTTATCAGTGATATTGGGCTGTAGTTTTCTTTCTTTGTGACATCCTTGTCTGGTTTTGGTATCAAGGTGATGGTGGCCTCGTAGAATGAGTTTGGGAGTGTTCCTCCCTCTGCTATATTTTGGAAGAGTTTGAGAAGGATAGGTGTTAGCTCTTCTCTAAATGTTTGATAGAATTTGCCTGTAAAGCCATCTGGTCCTGGGCTTTTGTGTGTTGGAAGATTTTTAATCACAGTTTCAATTTCAATGCTTGTGATCGGTCTGTTCATATTTTCTATTTCTTCCTGATTTAGTCTTGGCAGGTTGTGCTTTTCTAAGAATTTGTTCATTTCTTCCAGGTTGTCCATTTTATTGGCATAGAGTTGCTTGTAGTAATCTCTCATGATCTTTTGTATTTCTGCAGTGTCAGTTGTTATTTCTCCTTTTTCATTTCTAATTCTATTGATTTGAGTCTTCTCCCTTTTTTTCTTGATGAGTCTGGCTAATGGTTTATCCATTTTGTTTATCTTCTCAAAGAACCAGCTTTTAGTTTTATGGATCTTTGCTATAGTTTCCTTCATTTATTTTTCATTTATTTCTGATCTGATTTTTATGATTTCTTTCCTTCTGCTAACTTTGGGTTTTTTTTTTTCTTCTTTCTCTAATTGCTTTAGGTGCAAGATTAGGTTTTTTATTCGAGATGTTTCCTGTTTCTTAAAGTAGGATTGTATTACTATAAACTTCCCTCTTAGAACTGCTTTTGCTGCATCCCATAGGTTTTGGGTCGTCGTGTCTCCATTGTCATTTGTTTGTAGGTATTTTTTTATTTCCTCTTTGATTTCTTCGGTGATCGCTTCGTTATTAAGTACTGTATTGTTTAGCCTCCATGTGTTTGTATTTTTTACAGATGTTTTCCTGTAATTGATATCTAGTCTCATAGCATTTTGGTCGGAAAAGATACTTGATACAATTTCAATTTTCTTAAATTTACCAAGGCTTGATTTGTGACCCAAGATATGATCTATCCTGGAGAATGTTCCATGAGCACTTGAGAAAAGTGTGCATTCTGTTGTTTTTGGATGGAATGTCCTATAGATATCAATTAAGTCCATCTTGTTTAATGTATCATTTAAAGCTTGTGTTTCCTTATTTATTTTCATTTTGGATGATCTGTCCATTGGTGAAAGTGGGGTGTTAAAGTCCCCTACTATGAATGTGTTACTGTTGATTTCCCCTTTAATGGCTGTTAGTATTTGCCTTATGTATTGAGGTGCTCCTATGTTGGGTGCATAAATATTTACAATTGTTATATCTTCTTCTTGGATCAATCCCTTGATCATTATGTAGTGTCCTTCTTTGTCTCTTGTAATAGTCTTTATTTTAAAGTCTATTTTGTCTGATATGAGAATTGCTACTCCAGCTTTCTTTTGGTTTCCATTTGCATGGAATATCTTTTTCCATCCCCTCACTTTCAGTCTGTATGTGTCTCTAGGTCTGAAGTGGGTCTCTTGAGACAGCATATATATGGGTCTTGTTTTTGTATCCATTCAGCCAATCTGTGTCTTTTGGTGGGAGCATTTAATCCATTTACATTTAAGGTAATTATCAATATGTATGTTCCTATTCCCATTTTCTTAATTGTTTTGGGTTCGTTATTGTAGGTCGTTTCCTTCTCTTGTGTTTCTTGCCTAGAGAAGGTCCTTTAGCATTTGCTGTAAAGCTGGTTTGATGGTGCTGAACTCTCTCAGCTTTTGCTTGTCTGTAAAGGTTTTAATTTCTCCATCAAATCTGGATGAGATCCTTGCTGGGTAGAGTAATCTTGGTTTTGGGTTTTTCTCCTTCATCACTTTAAATATATCCTGCCAGTCCCTTCTAGCTTGCAGAGTTTCTGCTGAAAGATCAGCTGTTAACCTTATGGGGATTCCCTTGTGTGTTATTTGTTGGTTTTCCCTTGCTGCTTTTAATATGTTTTCTTTGTATTTAATTTTTGACAGTTTGATTAATATGTATCTTGGCGTGTTTCTCCTTGGATTTATCCTGTATGGGACTCTCTGTGCTTCCTGGACTTGATTAACTATTTCCTTTCCCAGATTAGGGAAGTTTTCAACTATAATCTCTTCAAATATTTTCTCAGTCCCTTTCTTTTTCTCTTCTTCTTCTGGAACCCCTATAATTCGAATGTTGGTGCATTTAAGGTTGTCCCAGAGGTCTCTGAGACTGTCCTTAGTTCTTTTCATTCTTTTTTCTTTATTCTGCTCTGCAGTAGTTATTTCCACTATTTTATCTTCCAGGTCACTTATCCGTTCTTCTGCCTCAGTTGTTCTGCTACTGATCCCTTCTAGAGTATTTATTTTATTTATTTATTTATTTATTTTTCTGCAGTACATGGGCCTTTCACTTCTGTGGCCTCTCCCTTTGCGGAGCACAGGCTCCAGACGCGCAGGCTCAGCAGCCATGGCTCACAGGCCCAGCCAGTCCGTGGCATGTGGGATCGTCCCAGACCAGGGCACGAACCCGCGCCCCCTGCATCAGCAGGCGGACTCCCTGTGCCAGGGAAGCCCGATCTAGAGTGTTTTTAATTTCATTTATTGTGTTGTTCATCATTGCTTGTATCTTTAGTTCTTCTAGATCCTTGTTAAATGTTTCTTGCATTTTCTCTATTCTATTTCCAAGATTTTGGATCATCTTTACTATCATTATTCTGAATTCTTTTTCATGTAGACTGCCTATTTCCTCTTCATTTGTTAGGTCTGGTGGGTTTTTATCTTGCTCCTTCATCTGCTGAGTGTTTTTCTGTCTTCTCATTTTGCTTATCTTACTGTGTTTGGGGTCTCCTTTTCGCACGCTGCAGGTTCATAGTTCCCGTTGTTTTCGGTGTCTGTCCCCAGTGGCTAAAGTTGGTTCAGTGGGCTGTGTAGGCTTCCTGGTGGAGGGGACTAGTGCCTGTGTTCTGGTGGATGAGGCTGGATCTTGTCTTTCTGGTGGGCAGGTCCACCTCTGGTGGTATGTTTTGGGGTGTCTGTGGACTTATTATGATTTTAGGCAGCCTCTCTGCTAATGGGTGGGGTTGTGTTCCTGTCTTGCTAGTTGTTTGGCGTAGGATGTCCAGCACTGTATCTTGGTGGTCGTTGAGTGAAACTGGGTGCTGGTGTTGAGATGGAGATCTCTGGGAGTTTTTTGCCGTTTGATATTATGTGGAGCTGGGAGGTCTCTTGTGGACCAGTGCCCTGAAGTTGGCTCTCCCACCTCAGAGGCACAGCACTGACTCCTGGCTGCAGCACCAAGAGCGTTTCATCCACATGGCTCTCTTCTCTTCGAACCTGCTAGGCACTGGTTTGGCCCAGACCTGCTGGGATCAGACGAGACCACATAATTTGTGCCGTACCTGCCAAGGAGCAAGTCTTCTTTAAATTAATGCTTTGACTGTAGATATGATCCTCATATCCACAAATATGCTATGGATGTGTATTTTTATCCATTGTGTATACTTATCCACCCTTTATCTCTCACATGATTCCCTAGAGGGGAATGTTATACTTTGTTTGGCTTTGAGATTGGTTGTATTCCCTTACTGAATAAATCTTCTTTTCTTAATCCTGCTTTGCTTTTTTATTTTTGCTAATTTCTTCATTTCTAATATTTGAGGAGATAACATTGAGTGAGTGTGATTGAGAACCCTGCCATATTAAACCATTTTGTATTTGCGTTATTCTACTAGTAAAGACAGTGAGTGTTTTCTCCAATAAAAATTTTTAACTAGTAGGTTAGATAAATGACCCAATTCTGTTATTTATCCAAAATCCTGTCATATATGTTTTTTGAGTCTTTGTTAGTTTTAAGATCATCTAAGTTTTTGTTTTATTTGGAACTTTTATGCAGAGGGGGAGTTAATCATATTCCTTGAACCACAGCATGTCTTTGGTCTGTATTAGATCTCTTTTGATTGATTGACTGATTTCAATTAACTTTTTCATTAACTACCTTTTATCCTCATTTCCTAGTCCTGTTGCCATTCTTGCTGTAGGTATTTGATGGCTTTTTGTTTGTATAACCCAGTCAAACATGAGAATGAACATAAAGTACATGTATTGTTAGTTGACATAAATGGTATAGTAAGAAGACCTTCTTCCATATCTTCTTTTTTTTTTAATATAGCACTGTGCTTTATGATCTATCCACATTGCTCTGTGTACATATGGTGCATAATAAGTTTGTTTTTTATGTCTCTGAAATGTATAGGTCATTTTCAGGAGAACTTAGGCCATCTGGAAGTTGGATTGGCTTATATATTTTATCAGAGTATTTTAGGAAAATTTTTTTATTTTTATTTTTTTATTTTTGGCCATGCAGTGTGGCATGTGGGATCTTAGTTCCCTTATCAGGGATTGAACCCATGCCCCATGCATTGGGAATGTGGAGTCTCAACCACTGGACCGCCAGGGAAGTCCCTAGGAAAATTGTTATTCAACTCCGTGGTTATAAACAATGAATTTAAGGGTTAAATGATCATTCATAACTAAAATTTCCAGCATTTAATTAAACACAGAAACTTCTAAGTAAGTACTAGAATAGCCTGACCCGGCAGATAATGGAGCCTTTGTTAGAAATGAAGGAAGAATAGGGACATATCATGCTTTTAAAAAATCATCTTTACTGAGGTATGATTTACATACAAGAAAGTTCATCCAAAATTTGACACATTTTGACAAAAGTAAACAGTCATGTAACTATCACCACGATTATGATATAGGAGATTTCCATTGGCTGAAAACACCCCTGTACCCTATTCAGTTAATCCTCTTCCTACTTACTATCTCCTCACAATCACTAAAATGCTTTCTGTCAGTATAATTTTGCCTTTTCTAAGATTTCCTATAGATGGAATCATATAGATTATAGTCTTTTGTGTCTGATTTCTTTCACTTAGCATAATGCTTTTGAGATTTTTTTCATGTCATTATATGTATCAATGATTCCTTGTCATTTCTGAGTAGTCTCAACATATTGATATATTGCAATTTATTATCCTTTAATTAGTTGATGGAAATTTGGATTCTTTACAGTTTTTGGCTATAATGAATAAAACTTCTCTGAATATTTGAATAGAAGAATTTGGGCATATGCTTTTATTTCTCTTGTTAAATTGCTAAAATGTTCTTCAAAAGACATTGTTAATGTATGTGTATCTATACAATAGATTATTTGGCAATAAAAAGGACTGAACTCCAAATGCGTCCAAATACATTGATGTATCTCAAAAACATTAAACTCAATGAAAGAAGCCAGGCACAAGCAACCACATATTGTATGATTCCATTATGTTAAATATCCACAAAAGGTACAGCTATAAAGACAGGAAGTAGATTAGTGACTGCCTGTGGCATGATTAACAGGAAAGAGGGACTAACGTAAATATGTATGAGGTATTATAGTGGATGATGAAAATGTTCTAAAGCTGACTCATGGTGATAATGTACAGCTTGGTAAATTTAATAAAAAAGAAAAAAATCACTGAGTAGTATACTTGAAAATGGTGAATTATATGATATGTAAAAATGCATTAATTGTTATTTTTAAAAGATGTCAGTAAAATTAAAAGATAAGACAGACTAGGAGAAAATGTGAACAAAACATATATCTGATGAGGAACTTAAATTCAGAATATATAACTCAATAATATATTAAATTCAGAATATGTAACTCAATAATAAATAACTTGATTTTTTTTAATGGGCAGAATATTTGAGCAGAAACCTCACCAAAGGAGATATACAAATAGCAAGTAAACACATAAAAAGATGTTCAACATCATTAGTCATTAGCAAAATGCAAATTAAAACCACTACACACTGAAAGTTAACAAAAATGTCAGAGTAAGGGCCTCTGAAAATTTTCTCCTTCCTAAAATCAGAAAACTAGCAAAAACTGTCAAGATCAACTTTTCAAAATTTAGAATTAGTCAAAGACTTGCAGCAATCTGGAGAGTGTTATTTAAGAAAAATAGCTGACTGTTGGAAAGAACAGCAAGCTTTGTGGCATTTTAACTTGCCCTATTTCTGTCCTTACCTTTCTTCCTCTGTGATAGTCTTGAAAAACCAACAGCCCACAATTTCAGTGGAAACCAGCAGCCTGGCAGCCGTTGAAGGAAGCAGAACAGAGTTGGAGCTCCTTCAAAGCATCATTCCCAAAAAGCTGTCATTATCTGACCTGTCTAGTGGTTCCCTGGAAGGGCATTACTCACAAGCTGTCTTTGTTTGCCTTTTTCCTTGGGGAGAAGAAGGGTGCTTGTCTAAAACAATTAAATGCAATCGATTAACTTTGGAACTGCCTGAGGTAATGGATAGCAGTTGGGGCAAACAATAAACTAACAGCTTTTCTTTTTAAAGGATAAGCTGGGAAATGATATGTCCATAGGGGGTTTTGAAAAGCTCTGACTTATTCTTGGAAATTAGAAGACCACTTGAATTTGTAGAGCTTTGGGCATGCCCAGGGCCATCCACATGCTCAGGTAAGACCTTAGTAGACCTTAAGTTCTCACCTCTGGATGACCTTGAGGCTCTGTGCAAACAGGAAGTGAAGGCTAAGGCAGAGTTGCCCACTATCTTAGTGTTGAAGGTGTGCCCTGAAACATACACAGAGCCCCTTGGTAAACACTGGAAGACTTATTGGTTCCAGGCATTTAAGGAAATATCTGTCTAATCATTAGGAGACCACTAAGCTAACCTAATAGATACTTTAGTGCCCACACATGACAAAGAATACAGACTTTACAGATCAGTTCAAAAATGTAAACAAACAAATGGACAACAACAAACTCTGAGTATGGGGATAATCTGATTTCCAGAGTTGTCACATTATATTATTAAACTTGTCCACTTTTCAACAAAAAATTATAAGACATGCAAAGAAACAAGAAAGTATGGCCCATACACAGGAAAAAAACAGCAATCAATAGAGTGTCCCTTACAAAGCCTAGATGTTGGACTTCTTATTAGACAAGACTTTAAGTCAGCTATTTTAAATATGTTCAGAGAACTAAAGAAAACCATGCTTAAAAACTAAGGAAAGAATGAGAACAATGTCTCACTAAATTAAGAATATCAATAAAGAGATAAAAATTATAAAAAGAAATCAAATAGAAATTGGGACTTGAAAAGTACAATAACTTATATTAAAAATTCACTGGAGGGCCTTAACAGCATATTTGAGCAGGCAAAAGAAAAAGTCAGCAGTCTGAGGAAAAAAAAAAATGTAGAAAAACAAAGAGCCTCAGAGACCTGTGGGACACCATCAAGCACAGCAACATATGCATAACAGGAACTCCAGAAGAGGAGGAGAAAATGAACAGAATTGAAAATATTTGAAGAAATAATTGGCTAAAAATTTCCCAAAATTTGATGACAAACATTAATCTATATATCTAAGAAGCTAAACAAATTCCAAGTAGGATGAACTTAGAGAGATCCATATCTAGATACATCATAAGCAAAATGTTGAAAGACAAAGAAAGAATCTTGAAAGCAGCAAGAAAGGAGCATCTCATCACATAAAAGGGATCCTCAGTAAGATTGAATTGATTTCTCATCAACAACCATAGAAGCCAAAGGCAATGGGAGGACAAATAAAAAGAAAGAAAAAACTGTCAAACAAGCACAACTATCCTTCAAAATGAAAGAGAAATTAAGACATTCCCAGATAAACAAAACCTGGAAGAATTTGTTGCTAAGCAGACCTACCCTATGAGAAATACTAAAGGGAGTCCTACAGGCTGAAATTAGAGGACACAGACATTAACTTGAATCCACATGAAGAAATAAAGAACACCAGTAAAGTTACCTACATAAGAAATAAAAAGAAAATATAAATGCATTTTTTGCTTGTAACATGTTTTTCTCCTATCTGATTTATAAGGCAACTGCATAAAATAGTAATCATAAATGTATGTTGATGTGAACACAATTTATAAATATATAATTTATATGACAGTAACAGCACAGAGAGGAGAGATCATGGAATTTTTGTATAGTGCTGAAATTATTTGGCTATTAATCTGAGCTAGGAGGTTATAAATTAAGATGTTAATTGTAATCCCTAGATGAACCACTAAGAAGGTAATTTTTAAAAACAGTAAAAAAAAAAAATTTAAAAAGTACGCCAGAATATCTATTTAACACAGAACAAGATAGTAATAGAAGATATGAGAAACAAAAAGGCATAAGCTATACAGAAAATAAATAGCAAAATGGCAGATATAAATCCTGTCTTATCAGTAATTAAATGTAATTTACATTAAATGTAAATGAATTAAATACTCCAACTAAAAGGCATAGATAGGAGGACTTGATAGATATATATGATCCAACTATATGGCTTCTACAAGAGAAACACTTTAGGTTCAAAGAAATAAATAGGTTGAAAGTAAAAGGATGAGAAAATATATACCATGCAAGCAGTAACCAAAAGAGAGCTGGAGTGGCTATACTAATACCAGACAATTTAACAGCCTTTAAATTGTTATTAGAGACAAAGGACATTTTATACTATAACAGGGTAAATCTATCAAGAAGATATAACATTTATAAATATATATGTAACTGGCAACATAGTCCCAAAAACGTGAAGCAAAAACAAACAGAATTGAAGGGAGAAATCGACAATTCAACAATAACAGTTGTAGACTTCAGTACCCCATTTTCAATAATGGATAGAACAACTAGGCAGAAAATCAACAAGAAAATAGAAGACTTGATTAACATTATAAATGAACTAGACCTAACAGACATCTGTAGAGCACACCACCAATAATAGCAGAATACACATTCTTCTCGTGTGCACAAGGAACATTCTCCAGAATAGACCACGTGTAAACCATAAAACAAATCTCAATACATGTGAGAGGATTGAAATCGTACAAAGCATGTTTTCTGATCACAATGGAGTGAAATTAGAAGTCCATAACAGAAGGAAATTGAGAAATAAGCAAATATGTGGAAATTAAACAGCATACTTCTAAATAACCAATGGGTCAAAGGAGAAATCACACGGTAAATTAGCAAATAGTTTGAGATGAGTGAAAAAGAAAGCACCATACGAAAACTTATGAGATTCAGCAAAAGCAGTGCTTAGAGGGACATTCATAGCTGTAAACACCTATATTTAAAAAGAAGAAAGATCTCAAATCAATACCTTCTACCTTAAAAAACAAGGGGAAAAAGCAAACTAAATTTATAATAAGCAGAAGTTAGGAAATAAAAACTAGAATGTAAAAATCAATAAAAACCACCACACATGCAATAGAATTGCAATAGAATTTAAAATTAAAAAGACTGGCAATACCATCTACTGGCAGAGATATGGAATAACTGGAACTCTGGCACCTTATTGATGGGAATGTAAAATAGTGCAGACACTTTGGAAAACATTGGGCCAGTTTCTTATAAAGTTAAACGTATACTTGCCATACAACCCATCAATCCCTTTCCTAGATATTTACCCAAGAGTCATGCCATTTTTCATAAGTTAGAACTTCAAATAGGGACATAATAATTTCTTGAAGATAGTATCACCAAAGAAAACCATAATAACAAAACTATTATTTATTTTAATCCCTGGTAGTCTTAAAAATGAAACTCTAAGTAAAATGGCTTATCTCAGTTCCTGGATCTTGTATATAAATATATTTGGGTTTACATAAAATGGATTTTAGAACTGTGCAAGTACAGTTGACCCTTGAACAACAAGGGTTTGAACTGCAGGCTCCACGTATAAGCAGAATTTTTGCAATAGTAAGTACTACAGTACTAGATCTACAGTTGGTTGAATCCATGGATGTGGAACCTCGGATATGGAGGAACCACTTACACGGGGGCTGACTATAAGCTATACAAGGAGGATTTTCAACTGTGCTGCTGAGGGTTGACACCCCTAACCCCCATGTTGTTAAAGAGTCAACTATATTTTATTTTTTTAAGTTATTGCGTGTATAAAAGTTCTCAAATTTTGCTATCTTTGAGTTTCTGTAAGGCAGATACTGGCTTTAGATAGCCCAATGACTGATCTTTCATTTGGAATCTAAAATTACAGCTTGAGTTTTCTGGTGACATTGTGAATTCATTCTCAGATTTTGAACTTACTTTTGTTCATATTTTTGTAGGTTTATTGCTTCACCTCTAGCAAAAACAATTGGCATTAAAGAGGAAGTCCGAAAGAAGATTATACCAAATACTGTTCTAGAGAATTTTTTCAAACATTCCACAAGGAAACCATCTCAAGTAAGTACAGATTCTTCGTTTTTGGATTTTAAAATCTCCTTTCTTAATGTTTCAATCATCTGTGGTTTACCTTATCTGTGCAAAAAAATCTGTTTCAGTTGAGCAGCAAATGACTTGAATCATTTGATTTTTTTTTCTTTATTGATAAGTTATACAGCATTCTGAGCATAATATAAAATGACAAATAAATATTATAATATAAAACTACAAACATTGCTAGTGTTGAATGCTAACAATCAATGCCATAATTTGGGTGTACATGTCAAAATTTAATTTTTAATGGTAGCATATATACAAATATACTAATGAAAAAAGATCATTGTTAAGGCAGAGTTGCCCATATCTGACACTTTTGATAATTGTGACACCATCAATATACACTACACACACTATGAAAGTGTCTATTGGGTGGCTTTCCTGAGCAGGACACTTTACTTTATCCAAGGCCTCGAAATACTCAGAAATATACTGTGCCCCTACCCACTCCCCAGAGATAGAACAGTTAGGAGAGTCACAAATCTCTTCTCAATATGAGATGTACTTGATGAAATGTTATGGTGCACTGCATGTTTACGCCACAGAAAATGGCTTTAACCTAAAAGTTATATTTAAAAATAATAGTGTCTAAGCAAGGCTAGTTATACCCCCATATTTAAATGAGAGATGAAATAAAAACTTCTCCAAAAGTGGCACACCCTCTATGATGAATACAGACATCTCTCACCAGTAATTTAAAAGTCAAAAGTATGTGCTAACACAATTTTAGGATAAATAGATTTTTAAGGTCCTGAACTTGTCTGCTGAATTCACTTGCTTTTCCTATGAGCCTTTCTATCACTGGTCTGGTGGGCTCCCTGCACAAAGAAGCCACGTTGAGGTCTGACCACATAGCACCAGGCATCATGTTCAGAGTTGTTCACAGCTAGCCAGCACTGTCTCTAACTTGTTCTGCCCTCAACTTCTGCATGTGCCTTTTTTTCTAAAATGAGGACAGTCTGACAAGCCATCTCCACGTGTTCTTTATTTCCTTGTGCTCTAAAAGACTGCAGTCATTCATCTAAATACTGTTGTTACCACTGGTGATAATGCCTAAACATCATTTCATGTTTTTCAGACAGGAAATTATTTAGCTGTGTTTATGAAAAGTTAGGACTCTTTCAGAGAGTCCTTATTATCCTTCTCTGTTTCTCTCTGAGAATAACTAACCTTGGTAATACCTTGCAATAAAACATGAAGAACAGTGGTAGCTATCATTTACTTGCTGTGCTTGCTGTACAGCTTTTTAGGATATTTTAAAATATGTAGAAAATTTGGCTCTTATCAAGTTTCTCTGCTATGGAGAGAAATTAGCCATGTGACAGTTAAAGAAAGACTAAGAAAAGCTGAAAGAGATTTAGAGATTAGGTCATCTTTCCTCTTTATGATCAAGATGAGGAAACTAAGGTCAACAGAGGAAATGACCTGTCCTAGGTCATGCAGCTAATCAGTGGCTAAATCCCCAGCTGGACCCTGGCCCATGGCTCCCTGTCGAGTGCTGTTTCTACTATGCCCAAATGATGTCTTTATCTGTGAATAGAATGTTAAAAATATATTTCAGAGTCTGGAGCTGTGTGTGTAAGTATTTGTTCTAACTCAATTGACAGTACACCATGGCTTAGTGTAGATATAATTTGGACATTTGCATCAAGTAAAAGAAATGTTATATATCAACTTCAAGTGTTAGAAAGCTTCCTCTACTAAACCATGAAGATGAAGGGACATAATTAAAACACCTAATTTATATTGCTCATAGATTACAAAATCAAGGCAGTATTTGTATAACAGATCAAGATGACAAGTTGGCCAGTAAAATGCCCATAGAATAAAAGTACTAGAACTTCGGAAGATAGAAGAATATAGTAGAGGAATGCAAAGCACCTGCCTTAAGAGTGATTTCAGATGTGGAAACAAAATAATATCACAATACCTCCACACATTAACTTGGCCAGTGTCATACAGATAGCATTTTTGCTTAATTTATAGCTGAAGTAAGACAAGTTGCTGGGAGGACTAAAAAAAAATTTTGTGCTGATTCAAGGGATGGGTGGGTATTCCGAACCTGTAATCTCAAGGCACTGCAGTGGTAATACAGGTACCTAACACCTGACTTTATTAAAAGAAACTGCGGACACAAATCTGAGGATGCTTCTTCAGCTGCAATAGACTGTACCAATAAAAACAAAAACATTTCAGTATATACAGTATCAATTCTGGACTGGTTAGCACAGAAGGGTATAACATGGTATTAATGAGGTCCAAAATGCTGTACACATGAACCTCCATTGGGAGTTGTTTTGTTTTGTTTTTTTCATTTTAAAAAATTTTTTAGCTGCGCCATGCGGCACGTGGGATCTTAGTTCCCTGAACAGGGATCAAACCCACACCCCCTGCATTGGAAGCGTGGAGTCCCTGGACTGCCAGGGAAGCCTCTCTATTGAGAGTTTTGATCTGCGATTTCGCACACTTCTTTTGTGACTGTGTATGTGCAGCTATGTGTCCACTGTTTTTATATGTGCGTGTTTCGCTCTGTGTGTATCTCAATGACAACTTCAAGATGTACTGAGAGAGAACCATGATAACATACCAATATCTCTGGCCAGCAGATCAATTTTCCTGCTGTTGGTAAAATGAAGGAACAGCAGAACTTATTAACTAGCCCATTTCCTCAGAAAAATCATGTTGAGAACTGCTGCAGAACAAATGAGTGTGTAGTTCTGTAAGATGTCTAAAGAAAATGTGGTGCCATAAGGCTGACATAAAGCAGGTATTGTGGTCCACGGGGCATTCCAGTTTGCTAGCTTGTCTCAACCACAGATTCAAACATTTTTAGGGCAAACAGCTCTCTAGTCCAGTTTATTTTATGGGTGAGAGTCAAAGAATTCGAGTGGCTCCTCCACAGTCCCAGAGGGTTGGTTTTTGCATCAAGTAGCCAGGCCTCATAGCCCCATTTGGTGCTCTTCCTTCAGGCCACACTACTTCTCCCTGAGGTTCTGCTTGAGAGCCTTTCCCTTCTACAGACACACACTCTATCGTGTCAGGCTAAAAACATGGATTGTGAGAAAAGACTGTGTGTGGAGGTGAGCAAATTAACCACTCTGAGCCTCAGTTTCCCCTTCTGTGAGCTGAGCATGTTAACAGCACTTACCTCACAGGACTCTCAATTCAGAGATTGAATTGAGTACTTAGAATAGTGCCCAGCACACACTCAAGGTCAGCTGTTGTTATTTGTAGTCTGTGTCTATCATATAGACTTCTCCAGGAGCGTTCTCAAATATGTCTTCCCAACTTAAATTATCCCAAGAGAATGTCATTTGTTTCCTATTTATGCTTGTTTGTATTTCCATAACATCTTACACAATTTTCTGTACATAGTAGGTGTTCAGTAAAATGCTTGTTTCGTGTATCATTAACAAAATACTACTAAAGACTTTTGTTTGCAAGATGATTTCTATCCCAATAAAATTGTAGGTCTATGAGGCCAGTATTGCCAAGACTTTCAACCAGATTCATCTGTGCTCCAAATCAGAAAAAAAAAAATGCTTCAGATCATGTTTGATCACTGTCTTCTAGAAGCATTTATTCAGCAGGTATCTGTAGAAATGATGGGATAATAAAATTGGATTCTTCTCAGATCTGGGAAAATTCCAGTGTGAGGACAGGGACTTTGCTCACTGCTGAACACCGTCTCCACCTCTGCTCACTCCTGGCACTTCATTCTTTACACCTGCAAGAGGGAGACTTCAAAATGCAAACATTCTGTAACCTACAGATAAATTCCAGGCAAGGCCCTTCTTGCTGTGGCCTTAGCCCCATCTTTCCTCACCTCTCTGTATGTTTCCACCCTGCAAGGCCTCTATCTGTCCCTCAAGTGCCCCCAACTCCCCCATGTTCTCATCTCCAGACAACCTTACATGCTGCCAGGACACTCCTTCTTCATCCTCTCCTTCTTGGGGCATTTTTCAGGGTTCAGCATAAGTGTAACTTCCAGGAACTGCCTATGTAAAGTTAGGTCCCATGGTACCGTTATCCTCCCCTATCTCAGCACTCATGATATTTTATTAGAATCCTTTGTTGCATTTTCTGACTTCCTCACCAGACAGACTTTACTCTGTGAAGGGGAGGCCCATACTGGTCTTTTTCATTTAGATCTCCAATAGAAAGCAGAATGCCTGCAGAAAGTAGACACCGATAAATAGTTGCCAATTCAGTCTTGTCAAAAACAAACCAAAACAACAACAACAAAAAACAGCAGGTGAACCCTTGGCCTACAAAATAATAGGTATTAGAGAGGATAATTTACAAGGAAACAGAGTATAATGTGGGCTATATCTTGGTTTTGTTCTGTTTTGCTTTCTTTCTCTAGATTAAGTAATAGGCTAGCAGTTCAGTAGGTATGTAGTTGCAATTAGTCCTTTGCCTGTCTTCAGCACGAGAGCTTCTTTAGGAATTTTATCTACTGTTGTCCTGTGTGCCTGAACAATTATGTAAACTATACACAATAACATAGCAGAAGCTCCACGACTGATCACAGACAGCTGGGTGTGCAGCCAACTGGCCCATGGTCAGGCTTTGTTTGACCTTCACCAATCTTGGTCCATGATTGGTTTAAATTTACTTTAAACTTAAACATTTAAATTTAAGCATTAAATTTTAAAGTAAATACAACATAAAAAAAAAAAAACCTAGCGATTTCACATCAGATTTCTGGGACTGCACTTTCACTCTGGGAGCCATCAGTCAGAGCTGGGTCGCCACTGTCCCTTTGGGATGGGCCATGTGCTTTCCTGTTGGCTGCATCCATATGGCTCCTGCTTATTTCCTCAAAACTGAGGCTGAGGGACAATTTTATTTTTCTCCTACCAAAGTTAGGAGTAAGCTGAAATATTTCTTGTACTCAACATAGGAAAACGAAAGATAAAGAAGACTGATGTCTCAAAAAATATTACAGAGCTTATTTCCTTGTGGAAGTGGAAAGTACTGTAGGTTTAACATATAAAGCATGTCTGTGTTGAAAGAATAAAACTTAAAATCCCACCATGAAGCAGACCTGGTCCTCTCAATCATTTTGGGTTCTTGTTTGGCCCTGGGAGAACTTCAAATCTGTGACCTTTGAGCTAATCCATCATCCATATTATTTTCAATTTTAAATCATAACCTACAACTTCTGCCTTCCAGAGGAGAAGCAATCGTCATTATTATAGTCAGCAATCCTTAATCATTTTTTACAATTTGAATTATTTCAGATTAGTTTGAAATAGGCTGTACATCTGATTAAATGTGAAACTTTTGGATCTGGTAGAAAGATTGTGTGAAATAACAGAAAAGACAGGAGCCTAAGTTCTTGTTTTCACTTTGCTACTGGTTTTAGGTCTTGGACAAGTTGTTAAAACCCTTGGAGTTCCATTTTTTTCATAAGAAAGAATGAAGAGATTGGGTTTGATTGACATCTTAAACTACACTACTCTACCTGGAACCTAGGAGGCCCTAAATAAAATTGGTTGAATGAGTGAGCCACATATTAACTTGAATATATGGGTTGCTACCAACTTACAGAGAATTGGTCTTTCTTAACAACTCAGAGTTCTGGGAACTAACATTCTCTCTGTTTTGAGGTGTGTGTGTGTGTGTGTGTGTGATTCCATGAGCAAAAGAGGTAAATGCACTGGCTCAAGGTCTAATGCAGAACTCTCTCCTCTCCAGTGCACAAGCACTTGTAACCCAATCTCACTGTCTTTTGACTGCCTGCCACCCTGACTCTACTCTTAAGCACTCATTCATTTGTTTCATCCCCTTTCAGACTGATATTTATGGACTGGCAAAAAAGTGTAACTTGACAGAGCGCCAGGTTGAAAGATGGTTTAGGAGTCGGCGGAATCAAGATAGGCCTTGCAGGATGAAGAAATTCCAAGAAGCTTGGTAAGAAGGACAGTTAAAGCTTTTGAAATGGTACAGTTTTATATGGAGCAGAATAGTCATCTCAGAAGGAATCCTTAGGATGCAGCAGAAGAAGGGTTTGAACCCTCTCTGTCACTTACCAATCAGGAATTTAATGCTAGTCACTCATCCACCTCTTGTGCTTCACTTTCCTTCTCTATGAAACAAGGTAAGCTATGAACTCTCTTAGTTGAACAGGAGATGTTATGTACTTATCTTTAAAGTCCAGAAAAATCATAAAAATGTCTTAACCTGGTGTTTATCTTTTCTAGGGTATCAGTTGGCCCTAGCTCATCTGACTATCGCCTGTTTCTAATCACATTACTCTATCACATTACAAGAGCAGAGAATGTCTGAGAGGGTGCTGTCCTCTCTCAACACTGATGGAGAGGACTTCTTTCTGTCTCACTTGGCTCTTACTCCACCCCTGCCTATGGACTGGGCAGCCAGTTCCTCTGGGTTTCTGCCTGGTTTAGTAGGGGGTCAGGATGAGCTGGGCAACACATAGGGTTTTTGCAGAGCTGACTGCTTCAAATACGTTCTGAGTGCAGTGAGACTGTACCACACTTATTTTTGGCTTCATTACAACTCTGTTTTGTTTTTTTTTTTCTCTTTGCAGAGTATTATAGTATCGATACTTTAGGTTACTCCCTTGGTGGCAAAAACTGACACCTGTGCCAAAAAGAGGGTCTAGGTCATTGCTCTTACTTTGTTCCTCTTCTTTACATCCAGACAATGCCTGTTAGTTGGGAAATTTTTTTTTTTTTTTTTTTTGCAGTACGCGGGCCTCTCACTGCTGTGGCCTCTCCCACTGCAGAGCACAGGCTCCGGACGCGCAGGCTCAGCGGCCATGGCTCACGGGCCTAGACGCTCCGCGGCATGTGGGATCTTCCCGGACCAGGGCACGAACCCATGTCCCCTGCATCAGCAGGCGGACTCTCAACCACTGTGCCACCAGGAAAGCCCAGTTGGGAAATTTTGATGCCACATTCTCATGCCAATAGCATTCCTTCTTTTTGCCTGTTTCTTAAGGTCCTCACATTGCCTAGTGACTTTCACCAGATGTTTTTGTTTTGATGGTAAAATGGATAGGGAGCTGGCATAAGACTCTCAAATAAAGAAACCAAGCCTGTGGAAGGCTAAACTTTAATGACTTTAAACTACCTATGCATTGCCGAGTACAGCCATCCTGCTGTGAAACTGATGATGTTTAGAGGCACAGACCAAGTCTTCATGGTGTCTCGAGACTTTTTTCCTCATCAGCAGGCTTCCATTGCCTTTCCCACAGTGGCTAGAGGTATATGACCTGGTTTGTTTTCCAACTGCTTCTCTCTGAGTTTTAGCTCTTGAGAGATTGGTTAATATTGTGTTTCTGCTATGTCAGCTTGGCCCAAGTGAATCTCTCTGGACCGTCACTACAAAACACTACAAACTGGAGCTGTTTTCACATTACATCTTCCTGTTTTTCTGCTATCATTCATTTATTCTTTCTTTCTTTCTATCAAATGATTCTTATCTTAAATAAAGTCCCCAGGCAGGGACTAACTCTCAGCCTCTGAGCTGAATCATACTGCAGTGAAATTCTGGGAATTTCTTATACATTATAGTGCCTTCCAGTTTATAAATAATCTTGGATTGATCCTCCTAGCAACAGTGTGAGGCAGTCAGGGAAAGTGGGGCCCTGTTTGAGAAATGAGAAACTGCACATCATGTAGTTTAAGGAACTTGCTCAAGGTCGCCGGGCTGTTGGGCGCCTGTTGCCCTTAGGCCTTCTGACTCCTTTTCTGATACTCTTTCTGCTCACTGTACTGCCCCTGCCACCTAATGCTGACCTCTCAGAAGCAGGGAACCCTATATGTCAAGTAACTGGGTGAGAAGGACCCAACATTTGGAATCTAGCGGTCAGTGAGTCTGCTAGAAGTCAGCCACAGAGTTCAGGCTAGAGAAGGGAATTTCAAGTTGCTATTATCAATCAGTCAGGCAATGCAGAGGGTTGTGTGGACCATCTTCTTGGTATGTGGCACTATCCTAGATCATATGGACTCGTAGATATTAAGAGGGAAGTAAAAGTGGAAGGTATGGTCACTGGCCTAAAGCAGCTAATCAGGGATATGAGACTATCACTTATGAAACCACAACATCTGTTGTTGTTCCATTCCCAATGGCACATGGGCCTGTATACCTGTGGTCTACAGTCATGTTCAGATGTGATCTGGGCATTCAGAGGAGGTGGTGTCAGCAGAGTTGGATACATTAGACAAAGGCTTTCTAGAGGTCAGGCATAAGCTGGACCTTGAGGGGAGGGATGGGTCAGATTTCCATAAGAAAAGAAAGCATGGGGGCTTCCCTGGTGGCGCAGTGGTTGCGGGTCTGCCTGCCAGTGCAGGGGACACGGGTTCGAGCCTTCGTCTGGGAGGATCCCACATGCCGCAGAGCAGCTGGGCCTGTGCGCCACAGCTACTGAGCCTGCGCTCTGGAGTCCGCAAGCCACAACTACTGAGCCCATGCGCCACAGCTACTGAAGCCTGCGCACCTGGGGCCCGTGCTCCACAACAGGGGAAGCCACCACAATGAGGAGCCTGCGCACCGCAATGAGGAGTAGCCCCCGCTTGCCGCAGCTAGGGAGAGCCCGCATGCAGCAATGAAGACCCAACGCAGCAAAAATAAATAAAATAAGTTAATTTAAAAAAAAAAAGAAAGCATGATTTGAGGGCAGCATGTTTTAAGTAAAGCAAAGGCAGGAAGCAGTACAATGTATTCAGGAGACAGGAGTGAACCCACAATTTTATAATTTAACTTTTACATTATTCTTTAGCAATGTCACAAATATCAGGGAATTGTTAAAAGTTATTATGGATCAAATAAATAGACTAAAGCAAAGTACCAAGCTCTTTAATTGTATAGGGACTGCACTTTATTCCCTAGCTATGGGATGTGCTACAGGAATCATAGCAAGAGATACCTAGCCCAAGGCATTTTGGAAATCTCGGGAAACTTATTCTCCAACACAGAACTCTTACAAATTACTCTCCAACAGGCAGACACTTCTCCATATCAGGATGGATTAGTCTCTGAACATCTTAAGTTCAATGTATTATTTCCATGGTTACTTTACTTAAGGATGACCCCTAAGCCCTGTTTCACAGAATTCAGGATTTTAATCCATAGCGACTCCTTTATTTTTAAATCAAATTCCATATTAGCAGATCACTTTTCTTTTTAAAATAAGCATTTCCATTTAGCAATGAAAAGTTTAATAAAAACAGAGTAATTTCCAAGTATCTGTTGTATATAGGCAGTGGCGCCCCCCGGTGGTGGAGAGAGGCGCTCTCCTCCCGCTGGGTGGACTGCCGCTTGCCCAGCTGGCCCTCGGGCAGGTCCACTGCCTGCTTCATCCAGTTCCCCCACCGTTGAGCCCCATGTCCGTCCTGTCAGCGTCTCTCATGTCGCCCGAGTTCACTCCATCCAGATCCTCCCTGATCTCACCTGGCAGTCTCGTCTTTCAACATCACCATGTGAGTCTAACCAATTAATTTCTGGTTTTTTTTCCAAGAGTTTTTTTTTTTTTTCCCCCTTACAATTATGTTTGTGTCAGCCATTCCTGGGGAAAAAAAAAAAAGGACATTTTACTGCCTTAGGTTCATTTGAAGCAAGGAAGATAGCATTGACAAGAACATCATCATTCAGCTCATGGTTAGTGAAGTGCAGCAGCTCCCAAGTTTTTGATTTCAGGACCCCTTTGTTCTCTTAAAAACTATTACAGAAAGAAGTTATACAGATTACCAGCAAACACATGAAAGGATGCTCAACGTCACTAATCATTAGAGAAATGCAAATCAAAACTACAATGAGGTTATCACCTCACACCAGTCAAAATGGCCATCATCACAAAATCTACAAACAATAAATGCTGGAGAGGGTATGGAGAAAAGGGAACCCTCTTGCACTGTTGTTGGGAATGTAAATTGATACAGCCACTATGGAGAACAGGATGGAGGTTCCTTAAAAAACTAAAAAAAGAACTACCATATGACCCAGCAATCCCACTACTGGGCATATACCCTGAGAAAACCATAATTCAAAAAGAGTCATGTACCACGATGTTCATTGCAGCTCTATTTACAATATCCAGGACATGGAAGCAACCTAAGTGTCCATTGACAGATGAATGGATAAAGATGATGTGACACATATATGCAATGGAATATTACTCAGCCATGAAAAGAAATGAAATTGAGTTATTTGTAGTGAGGTGGAAGGACCTAGAGCCTGTCATACAGAGTGAAGTAAGTCAGAAAGAGAAAAACAAATACCGTATGCTAACACATATATATGGAATCTAAAAAAAAAAAAAATTGTTTCTGCAGAACCTAGGGGTAGGACAGGAATAAAGATGCAGATGTAGAGAATGAACTTGAGGATACGGGGAGGGGGAAGGGTAAGTTGGGACAGAGTGAGAGAGTGGCATGGACATATATACACTACCAAGTGTAAAATAGATAGCTAGTGGGAAGCAGCCGCATAGCACAGGGAGATCAGCTCGGTGCTTTGTGACCACCTAGAGGGGTGGGATAGGGAGGTTGGGAGGGAGACGCAAGAGGGATGAGATACGGGGATATAAGTATATGTATAGCTGATTCACTTTGTTATACAGCAGAAACTAACACACCATTGTAAAGCAATTATACTCCAATAAAGATGTTTTAAAAAAAAATACAGGATGCCCAGGTGAAGTTGAATTTCAGATAAATAACAATTTTTTTAGTATAGGCAAGTGCCAATATTCATTGTTTATCTGAAAAATTAAAATTTAACTGTGCACTCTGTATTTTAACATTTTAACTGGCACCTCTAGTCTTCACCATCAACTAGGAAAATATCTTGGGGATTTTGGTGAACTTCACTGATCCCTGAAATAAACAAGATTAATGACAGAAAAAAAAAAAAAAAAACTATTACAGACCCCAAAGAGCATCTGCTTGTGTGTGTTATACCTACTGATATTTACTGTACTAGAAATTAGAACTGAAACATTTATAAAGCATTAGACTACACAAGCACATATGTCATCAGCTCTCAGAGGAATAATAACATCACAGGACATGTAGCCTCTGGGAAGCACCACTTCACACTTGAGAAGGAATAAGAGTGAAAAAGGCAAATAACATTTCAGTATTATTATGAAAGTATTTTGATGTCAGGGATCCCTGACTTTGAGAACCCCTAGCATAGTGTAACAGACCTGATAGGACTGGTCCAGGAGGATGTGAAACTTGGATTTTACTCTTGCATCTGGTTGTTACTGTACAGCCTTGAGGGTGAGTTATGTGATCTCTCTCAACCTCAGCATCCTTTAGTATTCATCTTATCTACCTTTTAGGGTTGTTGTGAGAACCAAGCAACAATACATAAAAGGGGCTAATTATAGTACCTACTTAAGCTTGTTTTGAGGAAGAAAATGTGACATCACACAAGTGTGCTTAGCATAGTGCCTGGCACAGTGTCAAGAGGTCAATACATGTTTGAGAAACAAATAATATGAGATATGCCACCTAGACTTATGGCTTCCTTTGGGGCTGGCAGGTCTCATCATCACTTTTTTGTGCTTCTCGTTTGGCCAGAATAATCAAGGACCAAGGAAATGCTCTCTACATCTACGCGTGGGGCTTTGCTGGACCAACAGTAAATAAAACAAGTGGGATCAAGTCTCAACTGGCTCATTTTTATGGTTCAACTTTCTGAGTAATTGAGCCCTACTTTTTTCCCTGATCAAAACAAGCCATAAAGAAAAACTGTCGTGTAGCTTAGAGACAGTGACAGTGTTCAGTAAACACCACTGGATTCAGGGTCCAAAGACCTATATTTCCACGTCGACTGTGTCTTTGCTCAGCTGGATGAGATGGGGGACGGCCTAGCCTTTATGAGCCTGGCTTCTCATCTCCCAAGTGGGGATAGGCCGATATTCCTCTTTCTTTTTTATCTCACAGGTGTGTTGAGGAGAGCACTATAGGCATTACACAAATGTAAGGAACAAATGTTATTTTTAATATTGTTGCTTCAGCAATCATTAGATAAAACAGCACTAATTTTTTAAAACCTTTTCATTTTGCCAAGTAGTAAACATATACAAAAGTAGAAAGACTAGTTAAATGAGCTGTGTATGCTATGGTTTCATCACCAACTTTAATAATTATCAGGGCCATCCTGTGTCATTTCTGCCCTCGTCTACTTCTCTCCCCTACCACAGATTGTTTTTTTTGTATGTGGATAATAATTTTCTTTCAGTTTTATTGTGATATATTTGACATACAGCACTGTATAAATTTAAGATGTACAATGTAATAACTTATGAATGTTGTGAAATGATTACCACAGTAAGTTTAGTTAACATCCATCATCTCATATAGATACACAAAGGAAAAAGAAAAAAAATTTTCCTTGTGATGAGAACTTTTAGGAGCTACTTTCTTAGCAATCTCAAATATACCATACAGTAGTGTTAATAGTCATCATGTTATACATTACATTTCCAGTACTAATTTATAACAAGAAGTTTGTAACTTTTGATCACTTTCATCCAATTATTATTGAAGATCACTTTTGAAGCAAATACCAGATATCAAATGATTTCATTTGTAAGTATTTTAGTATGTATCTCTAAATGATAAGAACTATTTTAGATATTATCATACCTTAAAAATTTATTTAATAACAACAAATATTCAATCAGTGTTCAGATTTCCTTGATTGTCTTAATTTTCTTTGCAGTTTATTTGAATCAGGATCTAAATAAGACCTGTGCATTACAACTGGTCTTTTAAGTCCCTTAATCTACTGTATAGGTCTTTCTCCATACATGAGAAAAAAATATTCTTTCATAATCTGCTTTTCAGAGACATGACTAAAGTCTAGCGACATAGAAACCTTTTCACTGGGAATTAAATTGGGATGAAATGAGTACCTAGATAATACGAAGTCAAACCATCGTTTATCATGTGTCAGGAACTAGGCTAGGCATATTAATAATAACAATAGCTATGACTTATTGTTGCTTACTTTATACCAGCCACTATGATCAATATTTTTCATAAGTTATCTTCGATTCTTTTTACATTTTGAGGTAAGTCTTGTTATTCCCATTTTATTGACGAAGAAATTAAGGCTCCATGAGTTAAGTTACTTATCTGAACTTATAGCCATCCAACAAGTGGCAGAATCAGGATATCAACTTAGATTTTTCTGACTCCAGATGTGCATTCTTTCCAAACTGTTATAGCAAGTGTTTTTCTCCTCAGTTGTCAGTCACCTTAACAAGACTTTTCTTTCTTTTGGCAGCTGGCGATTTACATTTTACTTAATGATTACCATTGCCGGAATTGCATTTCTTTATGATGTAAGTTGTCTTTCTGATATCTTTGATTGGAATTTGTCTTTAATTTTTAAAATTCCTGCCTGTGAATTCCTTGGGATATAATACTTTCAGTAAGGTAACTAGGTTTTAAACCTCTACTCACTCTAATGCCTAGAGAAATAGCAACTCCTTAGTCTGTCTTTCAAAGCTTGTGAAGCTTTGCATTTGTAATGTTAGTTTTTAAACCTAATATCTCCCTATTTCCACTCATGTAACCCACACACCAACTAAACTGGACCCCTGACAATCCACTGAATATACCTGGTACATCCCCACTTTAGGATCTTAGCACATATTATCCCCTTTGCCAGAAATGTCTTGCCCTTCCCCCTCTATCTCTACCCATCAAATTCCATCTAGTCCCATATCAAAGGCCACTTGTTTATGAAGACTTTCATTTCTTGCCCATTAGAAATCAAATCTCTCCTTACCATATTCTCTTTGCATTGTCTGTTTAAATAATTATTAAATAATCACCTCATTAAGTGATATATAAACTTAATAGTAAATTGTTAAACAGAAAAAAAATATAGCTAGCTTTTAGAGATGTCTCTAAAGATTCTCTCAAGATTTCTCTTAAGATATTTTATTGCTACGGATATTTCAAGATATTTTTATTGCTACAGAAGCAGTAATCTAATTGGTTCAGAAATAATTTCATTAGAAGAGGCACTTGTTTGAAATAAGTAATTTCCTTTGTGACACAGGACTATTATTGGTTCCAGATTCACTAGAAGTCGTGCATGTCACAGGGGTGTTGTATAGGAACAAGTAGAAACACCTGTGGAGGGAGAGAGGTGCAGCTGGAGCAGCAGGAATGTGATAAAAGTGCATCTTACTGTGCACGTTTCCTCCCTATCAGTGACATAAGGAAGGGCTTATGTCTCTGCTGAAATCAGCCTTTGACAAAGTTTCTCTTGGTTCCTTGTTTTTCCAGAAACCTTGGGTATATGACCTTTGGGAGGTTTGGAATGGCTATCCTAGACAGGTAAGTCACACTGATGTAGTCCCTTCCCTCCTCAGCAGCTTGTCCCCTGATTTAGGTCTGAGTCCCTTCCTGCTCTCCGTCCACTTCAGTGAAGTCCTGGAGCTTACTTATCCTCGTTCCTTATTTACCCTTCACTTGTCTCATTCCTTTTCTTTGTTCGTGGTTAATGTAATTATGTATTTGAGTTTAAATTTACCATCTTAGTATTTATTTTCTACTTGCACCACCTGATACATTTCATTTATTGTACTCTTTTCTTACTTTTTTATGGAACAGTGAAGTTTTAAAAAAATTATTACTCTGTTTCTTCCCTTATATTAGCTTTTCAGTTATGCATGTTTTTATTCTTTTAGTAATTATCCTAGAGATTACCATATGCATCCTTCAATTATCAGAGTCTAATGTAAATCTAATGTCTAATGTCTAATGTCTAATGTAAGTGCTCTTACCTCTTTCCAGTCACTGAAAGATCATCAGACTACTCCTATCCCCTCCTTCAAATATTTAAAACTACTCCTATCCCCTCCTTCAAATATTTAAAACCCTACAAGTCACTACAATAATTGATTTGTAAATCAGTCAAATTGCCCTTTCCTTGCTGTTCCTTGGCATCTTGC
This sequence comes from Tursiops truncatus, assembly GCF_011762595.2. Lineage (NCBI taxonomy): Eukaryota > Metazoa > Chordata > Mammalia > Artiodactyla > Delphinidae > Tursiops > Tursiops truncatus. The sequence goes on from NC_047035.1 coordinate 125,192,433, forward strand.
ATTTCCATGCTTCCATCTGGGATTATTATCCTTCTGGCTATAGAAGCCCCTTTGGTTTGCTTGTCTGGAAATGTTATCATTTTACCCTATTTTTTTAAAGGATATTTTTGCTGGGCATAGAATTCTAGGTTAGTAGTTATTTTCCTTAAGCACTTTAAAGAAGTCATTCCATTGTCTTCTGGATCCCCTCAGTTTCTTTAAGAATTCAGTTGTCCATTTTATTTTTGCTTCTTCAAATGGTGTCCTTTTTCTCTGATTTTAATATTTTGTATTTGTCTTTTAGCAATTTTAATATGATATGTATAAATGTGGTCTTCTGTGAATTTATCCTGCTTATTGTCCATAGTACTTCTTTAATCTGTGGCTTGATGTCTTAAGTCTATTTTGGAAAATTCTTAGCCATTGCTTCTGTTCTTTTCTCTCTCTCCTCTCTTTCTGGAATTCCAATTACAAGTGTGCTAATACGTTAGACTTTTATGCTAGGTCCCGAAGCTCTCTTATGCTTTCCCTAATATTTTCCATCCTCTTGCCTTACTGCTTCAGTCTATAGGGACACAGTTCTCCACAGACCTCTTGCATTTCTGCATGTCATATGAAGTGATACATGGACTGACTTTTATTCTGTACTGTCTTTTCAAGGATGTTTGTATGGCAAGCAACCTTGGAAGATAGAGATAATGTCTCCTCTGGAGCAATTGGTATGCATGTCACTGTCCATTATAAAGATTTAGGTTCCCTAGCTCAGTGTTCCTCTCTGGTAGCAAAACCCACTGCATGTGCAGATGTCACCTGACCCTCTTTGTTTAGCTATGGGAATTGGGATGGGAGAACTGGCCCAAATACTGATATTCTGGCAACTGTATTAGTGTGAATAATAAGCTATCCTTTATCTCTGACCCAGGAGTCTCATATCTTCTATCAGCATTCATGAAACTATGGCAAGCTAACTTGCAAGTAGGGTAAAATCTCAGACCCTTCACAGTTCTGGATATTTTCTGCTTTCATGTCCTCCAGTTCACTAGTGCTTTTTTCAGCAGTGTCTAATCTGCTCTTAAACACATCTTTTGAGTTCTCAATTTTAGTTATGGTATTTTTCATTTCTCAAATTTTCACTTAATTATTTTTTTATGGATTCCAGTTCTCTACTGAAAATTCCCACTAATTTTTAAAAATAACTTTAAATACCTGGTTAGTTTTTAAAGTTATTTTAAAGTCAGAGTCTGATAAATCCAATATCTTGCTCACCTGTGGGTCTATTTTCTTTCTTATTCCTGTCTCCTTATGCTTGATAACATTTGATTGAATGATAGACATTGCATATGAAAAATAATGCTTAGAAATGGTATTATCTACCTCCTGAGAGGACTTACTTTCACTTCTGTTAAGCAGAGTAGAGACAGATCACCTTAAATTTTATCTATGATTGAACTGGTTTAATATAGACTCCAGTCTTTATGAGGGCAGATGTATTTACAACTTACCCATATTCCTAGGGTATTCCCTTACAGTGGTTTTAAATAAAAGATTATAGTATTTACCAGGACTCCTTTTCCCTGGCTGGCCCTGAATACCAGTTTGCTTCCTAGCACTATGAGATTGCCAAAAGTCCTACTTAACTACTGCTTCTTAGTCTCTGGGCTCTATACTGCTTATAAATTAGCAAATGCAGACTTTATGCTATACATAGGTGTGGTTTTCTTTGAAACTATCCTGCTTAGGGTCTGTAGTACTTCTTGAATTAAGGATACACTTGAAATAAAGGATTCCATTTAATGCATTTTTCTTCTCTTTGAAATCTTGGCTCCACAGGTTCTGGATGCCTTGGTTGTTCTCCAGTGCCTTCAAACAGATTTTTTTTTTTTCTTTATCCATATTTTTAAGTAGTTCTCACTAGGAGAGTTAGTCTCATACAGGCTTGTTTGTCATAGAAGAAAGAAGAAACCCTTATTCTTTCTTGGCCTTATCAAGGATGATGAGTTGACCAGAAAATTATTCCATTTAATGTGTTAGCTTTACTCTTCACTTCTCAGATGTGTCAGTTATATGCTGGTGTATAATAAATCATCACCAAAACTTAGTGCCTTAAAACAACCATTTATTTGCTTATGATATGGATTAGCAATTTTGGCTAGGCTCAGCCAAGCAGTTCTGCTCCATGTGGTGTTAGCTGAGTTCATTCATGCATTTTCAGTTAGTTGACAGGCTGGCTAGGGCATACCACATGTCCCTGGTGCCCTCATTTGTACTTTTGTCAGTGGACACCTTGATGCTCTACTTTGTGACCTCCAGCAGGATAGCTCAGGTTTCTTACATGGTGCTTATGAGGTCTCTGATTGCATCATAGTTGCTATGTCCCCTTGACCAAAGGCCAAGATTCAAAGGCCTCCTGGTGATGTTAGAGGAGACTGTACCAGGGCATGAATATGAGAAGGTGAGATTCATTGAGGGCATTAATGTTACAACCCATCACACCAAGTAATATAATGTCTCAGCTTAGCTAAAATAAGCATACCGCCCCTCCTATTTTAAAGAAAATTCTAGCCATGGAAATTTCATTGTTTTTTTCAGAAGACATTTTTAGAGTACTTAAATATTTGTATATATTTTATTACTGTCCCATTTGAGAATGGGCCAATTTGGATCACCATCTTGTCACTACAGAAGAGGTTAGGACATCAGATTTGAGTAGTATTCAAGAAATATAAAACAAGGTATTTTGTGGGACAAGCAGAACAGCTTTTCCATTGTTCTTAAGTAAAGATTTTAAAATTATTTTTCTAATTTAACTCTCACTCAACTAAAAGAATGCTTTTACACCTGTTGTAGTTTTATTAAATTTTAAACAAAACATTTAACTTGACTTTGGAATTCTTGTCTCCCTTTTTAGAAACAAAATGCCTCAAAATGTTGTCTCTGATTTCTTCTCAGAAGTTGAAATGTAAAACATTATTATTTGGGAGAATTCTGTGGAATATAAATAGGTATAAACAATAGTTTTAATCCTTAAAATGAGTTGTTTATATGGTGACATTAAAGTAGTGAATACTCTTGTTTTCTCAGCCCTTGCTGCCATCTCAGTACTGGTACTACATTTTGGAGATGAGTTTTTATTGGTCTCTCTTATTTAGCCTTGGCTCTGATATCAAGAGGAAGGTAAGTGTCTTATTTACAAAACTACTTTATCCATTTTTTTCAAAAGTTTTTATCCCCCTGCCCCAAATCCTAATCTTTAAATCATATTTTTATATATGTTCAGTTCCAGTTCATAACTTTTTTGCTTTTATAACACAAAGAATAGTGCAAATATGCTCATACTTTGGTGCCTTGGTAAGTATTTGTAGTGAAACATTATAGAAACGTTAACTTTGAAGCGCTACACTTGTTCAATAAGAAAAGAACTCCCCTTTATGATGTCTGTTTCTTTCTTTTAGTTTGGGAATTTAGTATTCTTCAGTGCAAAGAAGAAAAGTGCTGGTAGTTTTAATTCTACAGCCATGTCCTTTAGTTGATTACAGACTACTTTATATAATTCTTTTGATGTATTCAGTGACTTTGAAAACATTTTTTCCTTAATTCATCCAAGATCCTTGTTAGAAAACATTGCTTCAAGTACTATTAGCTTTGCTTTATTTGCAGGGAAAGTGAGTCACAGGCATGCTAAATGCATCCTCTGAGGTCACAAAGTGTGGTATTTTAGGAACTGTTTGGTTGTTACTGATTCCTATTTGCTGGTACAGAAAATTATATTATACTCTCAATGCAGTCACGGATTTCCTCATATATGTTAGCAGTACAGATCAAATGACAAATACTCTTGGCATGTACTTTATACGCTACGCTCTATATAAAAGATTGGTTTGTAGCAAAATTTGAAAATTAAGTTGAATTCAGTATTAAGGAAATAAAACCAAGTTGGCTTGACTAAATGATGTTTGAGTGAGCGTTGGTGTACAATCTATCACTAAGGGGCCCAGTCAGCTGCTCAACTGGAGATCTGAAAAGAAACTTACAGAATAAACCAAAGGAACATACTGTGAAAAAATCTGATTGAAATGATTTCCTTTTTCAGAAAACTTAATAATAGCTATAGTTTAACTGTTATTAACTTAATTTAGGCTAAGAACATATCAAAATTTAATTGATTGGGTCATCTTCTCAAGGGATAGAATTGAAAATAATCATTATTTAGAAGGTCTTCGTAGATATACTCAGGTAGGTTGATCCTGTAATGATCCTGTCTTTTTCCCACTTTTGATCCTTTTATTTTTTTCAGTAGTTGCTTTCTCTTTATTATTTACAGGTCATTGGACACCTTTTCAAAAATTAAATGTAGATATATGTCATATATTTGTAAATACACATCTTCAGAGACATAAAATTATTAGGAGTCGGGTAAAGCACAGGCTCTGGAGTCAAATTGCCAAAGTTTGGATCCCTGACTTCACTCATTAACATCTTGAGCTAGTTGGTTACATTTGCTAAACTAGATCTGTCTCGTCATATATAGAGTAGAGCTAAAAATAGTTCTTATCTCCTCCAGTTGTTGTGAGGATTAAACAAGTTAATTCATACAAAGCATTTTCTGGTGTATAGTAAGTACTCAATAAATTAGGCTGTTATTATTATCATGTTTATTCTTTTACTTTGGCTACAAGGAAACTGAAGTCTTTAAGTTTTTTTAAACGTTTTAATCAGGATATCCACAGACCATACAATTAATCTATTTAAAGTGCATAATGCAATGGTTTTGAGTATATTTGTAGAATTCTGCAGTCATCACCACAGTCAGTTCTATTTCCATCACCTCAAATAGAAATCCTGTACCCTTTAGCAGTCACTCCCCATTTCTTCTAACCTCCACAGCCCCAGGCAACCACTATCTACTTTCTGCCTCTATGCGTTTGCCTCTTTTGGATATTTCATATAAATGGACTCATACAATATATGTTTTTTTGTATCTGGCTCCTTTCACTTAGCATAATGATTCATTCCTTTTTATTAATGAATAATATTCCATTGTATGGATATACTACATTTTGTTTATGCATTTATCAATCGATGGATATTTGAGTTGTTTCTACCTTTTTGGCTATTATGAATAATGCTACTATGAACACTGATGTGCAAATTTTTGCACGAACATATATTTTTATTTCTCTCACGTATATACCTAGGGGTGGAATTGCTAGACTACATAGTAGTCCTATGTATAACCTTTGGGGGAATTGTTAGACTCTAACAAAGCAGCCATGCCATTTTACATTCCTACCAGCAATGTATAAGGGTTCCAGCTTCTCCACATCCTAGCCAACTCTTGTTATTGTTTGTCTTTTTTATTTTAGCTATCCTGGTGGGTGTGAAGTATTTTGCTACTGTAGTTATTCCACTTTCATTTGTTCCTTATTTCATATGCAGTAACTCTTATTTTAATAGTTGTGTAGTTTTATTATATTTGTCTTGGAATTAGGCAGGGAATTAACAATAAATGTAAATGTACACAGGAATATGCTTGGGTGTGTATGTATGTCTTTGTGTGTGTGTGTGTGTGTGTGTGTGTACATATATCCAGTGTAGAACAGTGGGAAGAACAGCAGATATTAGGACTTAGATGACAACTATTCAATGCTATCTCAAAGTTAAATGACTTAATCAATGAGGATAACACTTGTTATATCTCCCTCACAAGGATTGTGCTTAAGAATAAACGTGAAAGCATTTTACAAAGTTCAAAATATGCAGATGTCAGTTGTTAGTTTTAAAATTATTATTATTATTATCTCTTCCAGTGATTGAGAAATAACTGCATTTGCTTAATGGTTTCCATTTCCCCTCATTATATAGGATTTTCTAGCTCATGTCATCCACCACCTGGCTGCTGTTAGTTTGATGAGCTTCTCTTGGTGTGCTAATTATATTCGCAGTGGGACCCTCGTGATGATTTTACACGATGCGGCCGACATTTGGCTGGAGGTAAACGTTTGCCATTAAAAAACTAATAACAATACCATGTCCTGAGTTTAATGTGACTCCTCACAGGAAGAATTGTCTGTGAGTGATTTAGCAGAGCTCTCTGTCCTGAAAACACCCAAAGTCTGCAGATGTCTCTAGGTCCCCAGATCTTTCAAGCTCAAAGAAAGGAAAGCTTTCAGTTTTTAGTTTCTAACCTTTTTTCTCCATGGTACTCGAGAGAGAGGTTAATTTGTGGGATTCCACTTATGAAAGTTGCATGCAGATATTAGCTTAGGAAGTAAGCTGAGGTATCTGAAGAAGGAATGAACTCTAAGCTTTTAAACGGAAAACTTGGACTATGACATTGTAGATTTTTAAAGTTGGTCGGCACCGTATATTCACTTAAGCAAATCTAAATACGCAGTGAATGCTTGCACCTCCCTGCATGGACCCTCCTCCAGCTTTAAGGAATGAGAGCCGATGTTTATTTAAATGACATTTATTTTCTAAGGAAGGAATGTTTCAGAGCAGGGGACATTAAAACAAGAATCTTCCTAATCCCAAACCACACAAAATATAAGGAACGATGCAAAATTAGGATTGTTTTCTCTACATGTTTCTGATGTGCTTTGGTTCCTGTTTACCCTGAGGCAGTGGGTCCTGCTGTACTTAGAGCCACATTGTTCATAATTTAAATATACTCATTTATAATGAAGCCGGGGAAAATGATGCTAACCCATTTGCATTCAGGATTGCCTCTTCAAGGGCTAATAATTGAATGTAAGTTGATATGGAAGAAATTAAATTTAATTTAATAAGATCTTGTTCTTCTAGATCAGGGTTCAGCAAACTTTTTGGTAAAGAGCCAGGTAGTAAATCTAGCTTTGTGGGCCTCATAGGATCTCTTGTCACATATTTTTCTTTTTCGTTGTTTTTTCTTTTCTCTTATACCCCTTTAAAAATGTGAAAACCATTCTTACCCTTCTTAACTCAAGGGCTGACCAGCTTTAGCCCATAGGCTGAACTGTAATTTGCCAAACCCTGTTCTAGATATAACCAGAAGTCATTTGAAGCCATTTCAAAGCAACTGGCTGTTGTTAAAATATTAGCTGTGTACAGAATTGTATTTCTTGTACGTAATCGTAATTAGACATGTAAATACCATTCTAATGGTCAAGATTATTATATGTGCTTCAGGGCAACACGTGGCTTAGCAGAAGAAGGATTGTGCCAGTTTTTCCGTGTGTTGCTCTCTGAATGTAGCCATCTCTGCTATAATTACCTCCTTCTCCGATCATATCTCAGAAACCCTGCCTGAAAATTAAGACCAAATTGGCCATGAGTTAAAAATTTTATGCTACTCTATTCTTCTAACCCTCTAGTTCAATTGCCTTTGGTGTGTGTCCACCGTAAAAACAGTTTCATTGTGTTACTAAAAGGGAGCGTTAGGTGTTGGGACTGGGAATAAGCACCGTGTTATCCCTGTCTACCCTGCCATTGACATGACATAACTCCCTAGGTGACCTGGACAAATCACTTAATGCTTTGTTTCTATCCTCAGCTGTAGCATGAGAAGTCATATCTGCCTCTTAGGGTATATTGTGCAGTTTAGCTCACTATCGTTTGAAAATGTTCTGAGGTCCTTAGGTAAAAAACAGAAGAAAAATGAAATGTCAAACTCAGGTCCCTACATGGGTAAACTATGAGAACAGCTTCATGTCGTTAATGATCATCAATAATTCTTGATTCACAAGTCAGGATCTAACTTGAGGTTCAGTGAGCGAGGCCACTACCCTCCATCAGCTGGTGGTAGAAACAACATTGAATAGTGGTGTGGGGCTGATTTTTTATATTCTCCAGGAGTGCCTATTCCATAGCTTCCTCAAGTAGTTTGTTTTAGTGTTTGTCCTCTCAGTCAAGTTCTAATTGAACCCAGACATGGTACAACTTTTAGCCCTGTTTAGACCTTCCTAAAGGTGGAGACTATTAATCTTTCATGTTCCTTAAGACAGTTGTTGGGTCATTTCTTTGTTCTTTCTTTGCAAGGAAGAACAGCCTCAGCATCTACAATTTTTACTCATAAGCAACCTTGTGCCTTCTTCATGCATCTTCATGATCCTCTCTAGTTTTCTGCATGTTAAGTTTAGATCCAGGACCCAACACTTTAACAGTATCTTGACTGATACTTAGCAAAGGAGAGGGGTTACTCTCTGATATCCATCTCTGCACAGCCCAGAATAGGCCACGTGTGCATTTGCCCAAAGGAGTGCTACTTTGCCATTACAAGTGGGGGCAAAGTAGCATTCTTCATGCCTATGCACATCTCTAGCTTCCCAGCCTGGCCTACCTTCTGACCCTTCAAACAGCTCCCCACTCCATTCCAAGCCCTCTAAACTTCTGGCCTTTCTCCCCATACGCAAGTCCTGCCCAGCTGGCATGCCAGACTTCTGTCTCAGCAATGGAGGCTGTTCCCTTTTGGGCCCCTGCCAGTCCCATAGTCTGGTCACATTCTTACCCCATGGTAGGTATGGAAAATGCAATGTAAACCATTCCTGAAATATAATAAGCTGCTTCTCTTGTTCTAGATGGGCCTTGAGGTTCCTGGGTGATTTCAGTTCTGAAACTGGTAGGGCTAAGCCACACCACCCACCTGCCCACCTTCCAGCCCCAACTTCAGACTCTTTCCCATTCAGCCTTGGGCCCCGCTGGATAATGCAAGAGAAAATCCTCATTACATTAGTACCACATTAAACAACATTTTCTGTAATTCTTTTCACTCAACACAGATAATATGAGCACTACAGGCTAGCATAAAGTAAGTAGAGAAAATCAAGTGCTTGAAACTTTACTTCAACCAGGGCATGGCCCCAAGGGCTGCCTCCTAACTCCACTTCTTCTGTCATCTGCCTTAAAGTAGCTGCCTTGATTGCAACATGCCCAGCCCAGCCCAGGACTTCACTCATATCCCAGCCTTTCTTCAATTCAGCTCTCCTCCCAGTTAAATGGAGAAATTCAATAAATGCCCAGATAAAATACATGCTAAAATTAATTATGCTAATTTGTAGTGCTTGTGAAATACAGGAGTAATATTACAGTCATTCTAACTAATTTTTTAAACATTATATTATGCAAAGTTTCAAACATATGACAAGGTAAAGAGTATAATGGGCCCAATGGACCCATCATCCAGCTTTAACAGTTATCAATATAGCCAATCTTGTTTCAGCTATTTCTCATCCATAACCCAACTCCCACCAAGATTTTGAAGCAAATCCCAGGTATAATTTAATTTATAAATATTTAATTTAAAAATTTTACATGAATATCACCCTATCTGAATGCAATTTCTTTCTATTTTCTCAGTCTGCTAAGATGTTTTCTTATGCCGGATGGAAGCAAACCTGTAACATCCTGTTTTTCATCTTCTCCATCGTATTTTTCATCAGCCGCCTCATTATTTTTCCCTTCTGGTGAGTAGACAAGGTTCTGTGTGTGCCTTTGGTCACTGTGCTGAGGTGGCCTTGCATGTTGTTCAGGTTGGAGCATTGCCCTTTCTTTCTTTCTTACACTGATCTCCAGCTATTTGTGCCAAGTTCAGCTGGAAAGAAGAATGTGAAGGAGATATTTTTATAGATAATTAAAACCACACCTTCCAATGTGAAAAGGCTTGTTACAAAGGGAGATTAAAGATGTGTAACCAATAGGAAGCAGCAACTCTTACTCTGTGTCTGATTTCATGAATCTGGATCTTTCTTTGTGATTAACAGCTTTTCCAGTTATTCAGTGAAATGTCATTGGCCAATTATCAGCTCTTTAAAAGAGAGGCAAATTCTGTGTTAAAATTGCAATAGTTATAACCACCATTAATTGAATGCCAGACACTGGATTAGGCCCTTTATACATCTTGGCACTAGCTACACAACAAATCATAAAGATAGGTATCATCACTTCCAGTTTGCAGATGAGGAAACTGATGCTGATTTCATTTTCCATGATCACTGGTCCTAACAGTGATTTGGACCACTGGCTCTTGGTCGGTCTGTTGATTTTGTTTAGCCAAGAGCTGGCAACATAGAACCTATGTTGTGTCTCTCCTGACAATCATTCCTTTGGCAAGCATAATTTTCCATGTGTTGATTGACAGAAACCAGAGGAAAAATGTGAGGAAGACATTGATGGTTTGGAAAGAACAGCTTAAAACTAACTGTAGTTTGGGGATAGTCTAGAGTTTCAGATATTCTCAACAGAAAAGCTAGTGCTATTGGAGGTACTAGGTTCCAGCAGAATGAAATGGGGACCCAGGTTTCAGGCCTGATCCCTTGTGGGTGGAGAGCACCCTTAACTAGCAGCATGCAGGGAAGACTGGTAAGAGAGTGTGGGTGCTGCCTGCCCTGTGGAAGCCAGGTGTGTTCTTTAACCCAGGACTGGGTGTCTTGATTAGACATTTTTTTCTGGAGAGGAGCAGCATCATGCAGTGATGAATTTCACAGATGCAAGTCAGTCCTGGCTCCAGACTTACTACCTGTGTGATCTTGTACAGGTTAGATCATTTCTCTGTGCCTCAGTTTCTCATCTGTAAAATGTAAATAAGGGTTGTCATGAGCCTTAATTGAAGTAATACATATGAAATAGCTTAGAACAGCATCTGGAACATAGTAAGGATTCAGTAAATGCCAGCTGTTATTACTAAAATTATGAATGAGTCTCTGAGAATTTGAAGTTTAATCTAGAATCAAATCTGAGATACATGTTTAAGATATTCTTCTTGGTTGACGAATCATATTACCATCACTTTTGCTTTGGCTGATCAGGTGTGTTTATGAAATTAGAATATTGTACAATAGCAACTATTGATAGGGTAAGTATTGACTTGCAGATAGCAGTTGAGTTGTGGCTTTTCAGTGTGACTTTCATGGTGCTCTAAATCCAGCATTTGCCCATTGGTGACACTTATTTTGTTCAAAAAGTACCATGTGTTCCAGTTATCTATAGCTGTAAACAAACCTTTTGAAAAATTTAGTGGCTTAAGGCAGTAGTGAGCAAACTTTTTTTTATAAAGGGCCATAGAATAACTGTTTTAGCCTTTGAGGGACATATATGGTCTCTGTTGCATGTTTTTCTTTGTTTGGTTCTGATTCTTTTACAACCCTTTAAAAATGTACCAAACCTAGCTTAGATCACTGGCTGTAGAAAAACGGGCTGTAGGCCAGACTTTACCAACACGCCATGTTTTGCAGGGCTCTTTCTTAAAACAACAATACATTATTATTACTATTTCTTATGGATCTGGGAGTTGACAGGCATCATCTACATGGTTTTTACTCATGTGATTACAGTCAGATGGTCGCTGGCCAGTCAAGGTTGGAGTTTTCTTGAAGGCTTCCTCACTCACAAGGTTCAGGTGACACCCGTGACATCAGCTGGTTGATGCTGATTGCTGGTTGGGACCACTGCTGGGCCTGTCAGCTGGAACACATGCCCATGCCCCTCCACTGGCCTGACCTTCTCTTAGCACAGCAGATGGATTTCAAGGGTGAGCAGTTCAAGAGAGAGCTTGGCAGATGCTGTCTCCTTTTATAACCCAACTTCAGAAGTCACAGCATGTCACTTCCAGCCTCATTTTCTTCATTGAATCCAAGTCACTAAGGCCAGCTCATATTTAAGGGAAGGAAATTTAGACTCCATTTCTTGATGGGAATAGTTTCAAATAATTTGTAGAGATTTTGTTGTGTTGCTGTGGTACACGGGCCTCTCACTGTTGTGGCCTCTCCCGTTGCGGAGTACAGGCTCCAGATGCGCAGGCTCAGCGGCCATGGCTCACGGGCCCAGCCGCTCTGCGGCATGTGGGATCTTCCCGGACTGGGGCACGAACCCGTGTCCCCTGCATCGGCAGGCGGACTCTCAACCACTGTGCCACCAGGGAAGCCCTGTAGAGATATTTTTAAAGCACACACCATGGAAGTTCTCAGTCTGGAGAACTCTCTGAGAAGCTTCTAAGTATTGCTGCTGTGGTTGACTACTGATTCAGCATCAAAGGATCTTCGCCTCGGACCTTCCCATGATGTCTCAAAATCAACAGGCCAGCTAACTCTGCCTCATAGACAGTCGAACATCGGGTTGGGGTTGAGTAGAGTGTTACTTCCCCACATACCCTCAACTTTAAAATCCTAGATTTAAGTGACTTCCCTGGTGGCACAGAGGTTAAGAATCCACCTGCCAGTGCAAGGGACACAGGGTCGACTCCTAGTCCGGGAAGATCCCACATACCATGGAGCAACTAAGCCCGTGTGCCCCAACTACTGAGCCTGCACTCTAGAGCCCACAAGCCACAACTACTGAGCCTGCGCGCCACGACAACTAAAGTCTACGTAGCTAGAGCCCGTGCTCCACAACAAGATAAGCCACCACAATGAGAAGCCTGCGCACCACAACGAAGAGTAACCCCCACTCACCGCAACTAGATAGCCCATGCACAGCAACGAAGACCCAATGCAGCCAAAAATAAATAAATGAATAAAAATTAAAAAGAAAAAGAAAGGAGAGGCTTCCCTGGTGGTGCAGTGTTTGAGAGTCTGCCTGCCGAAGCAGGGGACACGGGTTCGTGCCCCGGTCCGGGAAGATCCCACATGCCGCGGAGCGGCTGGGCCTGTGAGCCATGGCCACTGAGCCTACGTGTCTGGAGCCTGTGCTCCACAATGGGAGAGGCCACAACAGTGAGAGGCCTGCATACTGCAAAAAAAAGAAAAAAAAGAAAAAAAGAAAGGAGAATGATCAAACCAGAAGAAATAAAGACATTATTAAAAAAAAATTCCTAGATTTAAGAACTCATTCTCTTGCCAGCATCTCTGGATTTCAAGGAGAATTAGTTACATGCATTTGGCATTTTCTTGATCTTGATACTTTGCTGAATTCACCAGCCTACTGCAGAGGGCAACCAATACCACTGTTTGCTGTCTTCAGGAGGTTGGGCTGTGAATAAACCAGTATTAACAGACTTGACTGAAAAAATTTTTTGTGGGTAAAAATTCTTCTGTACTGACATTGACTGATCTTCATTGTTTGGAAGCTTAAGGAGAACCTCACCAAGCTATTGGAAGTTTGGGAGATGGGTTTTTCATGGTTTTTGAAAGCATTAGTTGCAGTGTATTACTCTGACTTAAATAGCCATCCCATCAGCTTGAACATGTTACACAACCAAGTGGTGGTACCAAAGAGGAAAAGTCAGTTCCTTGTTGTTAGTCTGGCTCCCACCATCTGTCTAAAACTTGTAACTCTGCAGACTCACTTTTCAAGGATATTTTATTAGTCCAGATTTGTTGGGAATTTACCATGGACCAAACAAAGTGCAGACAGGCCCATTTCAAGATTCAGATATTTTAGAGGTACTGTGGGAGGTGGTTCGCCATCTAGTTGCTCTGTTCTTCTCAACTGCTTTTGTTGTACATTTTGTGGTGAGGTGAAGGGTTGAGTGGGGAGAAAGGTGACTGGGGTGGTGCCATCTGAAAGTCGTCTGAAACCTTGAGAAAAAGAACAGGAGTTTTTTTTTTGCTTTTTTGTTTGTTTTTGCGGTACGCGGGCCTCGCACTGTTGTGGCCTCTCCCGTTGCGGAGCACAGGCTCCAGACGCGCAGGCTCAGTGGCCATGGCTCACGGGCCTATCCGCTCCGTGGCATGTGGGATCTCCCCGGACCGGGGCACGAACCTGTGTCCCCTGCATCGGCAGGTGGACTCTCAACCACTGCGCCACCAGGGAAGCCCAGAACAGGAGTTTTACATCATGCGTGTCTTTCCCTTTCTTCTCCTTTCCTTTTATTCCCCCAGCCTCAAGCAGATTTGCTTTCCCCTCATGAGTTTCCTTTTGTGTCCATACAACTGTGTCCCCAATTCTCCTTTCTTCCTGCTCTTTTCAGGGATCTAATTTAGCCAGTTTTCAGTCAGTGTCAGCAAGAGTTAATTACCTTGATTTTCTAAACAGTGTTACTGTCAACATTAGGTAGACATTCCAGTTGGCACTGGCCAAACTGCTTTAATCTAATTGCCTGGTTACCCCCATTTATTTGCATTTTTCTTCAAAAACATTTAAATCTCAGGCTTACGTTATTCACATTGTATTCCCAACTATTGTATTAAAATAATGACTTCTATATTTGTGAATTATTGGACGTATCTATCTACTTGAATATTATACAAATACCACCCGAGATCATTCGGTTAGAAAGACCCTCCGAAGGTCAGATAAACGGTGCCCCTGACTCCTGACAATTTTCCTCCATAAATAAAAAGAGCAGATAATAATTTAGTCCAGGCTGATTGATCTGAAGGGAAGGAGCACTGTTTCAACTGAAGTTTCCGAGTGGCAGTGCTGGCTCATTGCTTTGTTTCTGGAACTCACCACTGCTAGATGTTGTGAGGAGCTCACAGATGAGTGAGACGCAGCTCCTAGCCTGCAGCAGTTCATGATGGCAGTAGAAGAAATCTTTGTATCCACCACCTTTTCCATGTATTTGAAGGCTATTAATACTGACCCATATTTTTTGGATATTCCAAAAAGAAAAAAATAAAACATTTCCTGCAAATCAAAACTACAATGAGGTATCACCTCACACTAGTCAGAATGGCCATCATTTAAAAGTCTACAAAAGTCTACAAATAATAATTGCTAGAGAGGGTGTGGAGAAAAAGGAACCCTCCTACACTGTCAGTGGGAATGTAAGTCAGTGAAGTCACTAAGGAGAACAATATGGAGACTCCTTAAGAAACTAAAAAATAGAGTTACCATGTGATCCCACTACAATCCCACTCTTAAGCATATATCTTGGAAAAGATGAAAACTCTAATTCAAAAAGATACATGCACCCCAGTGTTTATTGCAGCACTATTTACAATAGCCATGACATGGAAGCAACCTAATTGTCCACTGACAAATTAATGGATAAAGAAGATGTGGTACATATATACAATGGAATATTACTCAGCTGTGACAAAGAATGAAATAATGCCATTTGCAGCAATATGTATGGACCTAGAGATTATCATACTAAGTGAAGTACAATAAGACAGAGAAAGACAAATAATCATATGATATCACTTATATGTGGAATCTAACAAAATGATGCAAAGGAATTTATTTACAAAACAGAAATAGACTCACAAACATAGAAAACAAAGTATGGTTACTAAAGGGGAAACAGGGGGAGGGATAAATTAGGGCTTTGGGATTAATAGGTACACAGTACTATATATAAAATAGATAAACGACAAGGACCTACAAAGGAATTATATTCAATATCTTATAATAACCTATAATGGAAAAGAATCTGAAAAAGAATAGATACCTATATGTATAACTGAATCACTGCTGTACACTTGAAACTAACACAACACTGTAAATTAAATAGACTTCAATTTTAAAAATGGTTAAGAAAATAAAAAATAAAACATTTCCAACAGTGAATAATACTCAAATAAATAGCTTCCTTATCTCCAAGGGTACATATGCTAGTGGTAACTTTATTTTCCCCACCAGTGGTTCACAGGACTTTGGGCTTCATCTTTTGATGATCCAGGTCTCACTGGTATAGAAAAATGGTGCCCTGAGAAGCCTCATACGAAGGAGAATTTTGTGGGCAATGAGGCCATATAAACCCTTGAAATGGCTATCAGAGAGAGGACAGTTTTAAGAAAAGACGAGACACAACAAAGCTGAAAGCATACAGCAGTGCTCTAAGCTGATGTCCATCAGAGAGAGACAAGAGTGAGGACACGATGGTCCTTTCTTTCCTCCTAAGGCCTGGGGCCTCTGTTCTGAATGGTGAGTCAGGGGCAGAGCAGGGGTCTGATGGTGCCAGGGTCAGCTTCCTTGCCCTCCTGGGATGGCACAGTGCCCTTCCCACAGTCATCAGAGGAGAGGAGGGCCTGCACCGTGCCAGAGAGGCTCTGTTGAAGTATCTCAGAACTGGGCTTTCCAGTCACAAAGCTTATAGAGGAGAGGGCAAATGACACCGCAGGTGTTTGCTCTGCATCTCGTTCAACAAGGAGCCCTCAGGGGAGCTCCTTCCCACACCCCACAGGCTTGGCACTTCTGTTGCTGCTTGTAAACTTATGAAGGACAGCGACAACAGTCCATAGAATTTTAGAATTTTAAATTCATAATTTAGTCCAACCCCTTTATTCATTTATGTGTTTGGAAATAATTTTAAGCTCACAGGATAATTTCAAGTATATCACAGAGAACTCTTACATATTGCCTTTACCCAGATTTACTAGTTAACGTTTCCCCCATTTGCTTTGTCATTTTTTCCTCTCTCTCTGTTTCTCTTTCTCTTTCTCTCTCAACACACACACACACACGTGCTCACACATGTGGGTGTGTGTGTATATATATACATATATATATGTATACATATTTTTTCTGAACCAGTTGAAAGTTGAAACCATCACGTCCTTTTAATCCTAAATAGTTCAGTGTGTATTTCCTAAGGACAAGGACATTTTTCTACAGAATCACAGTATAGTTATCAATTTCAGGAAAGGTAGCAATCTACCATCCATGTTTCAGTTTTGTCAGTTGATCCGATAGTGCCTTTCATTACTTTTTTCCCTCACTATTGGATTTGGCCCAGGATCACATTCTGCATTCAGTTGTCACCTGCCGGGAATAGTCCTTACCTCTTCTTGCCTTTCGTGTCATAGATATTGTTGAAGCGTTGCAACCCTGTTTGTTTTTCACATGAGAAGTTAAGATAGTTCCAGGATCGCACAGCTAGTTATGAAAGAATCAAGATTAGAAACAGAACATTTGAAACACAAAAGAGATATGTTTCCAGTTAAGTTACTAAATTTGATAATTAAGAGCAGGCATCATTGCCTTACCTAAGTATTATTAAGTTTTCTTCAACTACTTGGTCACTTCGAAATATAAGCCATCTCTAGAATGTTAGGTGAGCGATTATGCACCTGTAGAACCAGTATTTGTTATCCTGAAAAGGCTTAATGCTCACACCTACAATTAGCAAGAAAAAAAGACCTTTAACTTTCCTTAGAAAAATTACTTTTGGTGGCTGCCTTATCAGCCCAGCAAAACCAACTACTATTTATACCAACAATGTGATTTTTTTCAAACCATGTAAACTTTGGTGATTGAGTAAAGAGTAAAAATGGGGAAAAAAACCCCAAACAGGAAAAAGGCCAAGCTTTGCAATCCACAGGCACCATGGTAGTGCATCCGTTTGTACAGGTTAAAGGCCAGCGTACAGAGCAGAATTGAGGAGTATTCTCTGTGAAAAGGGAGATTCCACAGGACCCACAAGGTAAATGTGCAAGTGTTTGTGGGTTCACTCGTGTGTCTGCACACTTGATACACAAAATTGAGAAAGGCAGATTTGTGTTTTTTCCTTCCCATTCTCCTTTTAGCAAAGGACCAGAAGAAATCAAGGCTGAGAGATTGGACCATCTTTTAGTGAGGGCAGTGAGACCCATAGAAAGAGGCCCTGAAAATGCCAACTGAAGCCCCATAACTGCTGTCCTCCCTTCTGAACTCCTCTTCACTTCTTGGGCCTCCTGTTCCCTCTGTCCTCCCACAGCACAGGGTCCCCACTCCTCCTTAGCCGGCTCCTCCCCTCCAAAGCGGCCTCCTCCTTCTCCCTGATATGCAGAAAATCCAGCTATTTCAGCGGCACCCTCCCTGGGTGTTGCCCTCCCTGTATTATTAACGAAGCCCTCTGCAGTAGGAAAGGGGGTGGTGGTGGAAAGCCATCTCGTCATAATGATGGTAATAGTAATGTTATAACTACCATTTCTGAGTGCTTACTATATGCTAAGCTCTTCCCATTTGTCAACTCATTTAATTCGCATAACAACCTGACAAGGTGAGACCTGTTTTATTACAGAAGAAATTGAAGCCCAGAGAAGCTACGTAACTTGCTGCAGACCCCAGGGAAGCCATGATCCAAATCTAGCGGGCTCCAGTGCCCATGCCATTGACCTCTCCTCTCTGCAGTGGCTTGGCTGTCTCTGAAGGCATTTGTGTTTAATGGCAGTCTCTTCTGTTTCTAGGACTCTGCAGTTTGCAAAGCTGGCTGTGTGTTTCTCTGGAGCCGCTCATTCAGAGATGTGGGGTTAGTTCTACCCAAGGAATGGGAGGTTGTGCAGGTTACCAGGCAAGAAAATAGCAGCCTTAGCCCTGGAGCCCAGCTCTGATGATTCTAGGCCAGGTGTATCACTCTTCTTTCTAAAACTGGCGAAGCTTCCCAAAGCTGTTACTACGAAGGCCACACCCTTGACCTTGACTTTCAAGTCCAACAGGAGATGGCTGCATTCACCAATCCAGCTTTATCTTCACCCCACCCCCACCCCCTGCCACTCCTCTCCCTGAAGCCACACTGGTCTTCTTTTAGCCCTTGAATTTTCCATGATGCCTCCACCTGAGAGTTTTGTATGTGTCCTTTCCTCTGACTGGAATCCTCTTTTCTGTGTCTTCCCTTCAACTAGAGGGAAGAGGGAAATCTCCATTCAGTCAGAACCCTGCAATATGTTCCCTGTCCTTTTCTTTCTTTGCATGGACCACAGTGAGTTTAATTATATGTTTAAGTAATTATTCACATTCTCTGATAGAATGCATGAAGGAGATATTTTTTAGTAGATTCCTTTGTTAGTTTTGACACTGACAAATTCCCAGTAGGAGACCTTGTATGGGACCACGCCCTGGAACAGGTGATGGGAGGATACAGAGATGAAGGCATCATGGCTGCTGTCTTTGGAAAGCTTGCTAGCTAATGAGGAGTCAACTAATATAAGAGCTTTTACTGCAAGGCAGGGTGAATCAGCCAAATGCTCTAAAGAAGCTGGTATCAGGGGAGCCCAGAGAAAAGTTATAAATTCAGAGGTGAGCAGAATAGCACAGAGATTTTGGTATGGAGAGGGCCATGCTTTGATAGGTGAAAAGAATTTCAATTGAAAAGGGGAAAGGCATTATAGGCTAAATGAGTCCAGAATAAGGCACACAATTGCTTAAGGACCCAGCAAATCAGAATAGCAAATTGGCTTTATGTATATTATTTCCTATAATCCCTGTGGATGCAGGCACCAAAATGTAAGCCCTTCTAGTTCAGGAATTTCAGTCTGTTTTATTCATTGCTGTATTTCTGGCTCCCACAAAGTTCCTGGTAGCACTTTGGTGCTTAATAAATATTTATTGAATGCATAAGGTAGGTACTCATTGCTTCCATTTTACAATTGAGAATATGCACAAATAAGTGACTCAAGATTACATAGAGCCAAGATTTTAAGAAAATATGGAAAAATATATTTTAAAATGTTGGGGGTGAGAAAAACCTTTTAAAGCCTAATATGGAGGAAACAATTGTTTCATATAAAGGAAACAATTGATAACTTTTGTTACACAAATGTTTTAAAAATTGATTTGTCAAGAAAAATTATAAACAAAGTTGTAAGAATCAAAACCATGTGATGTTATTTAACATGATTAAAAAGTAATATTATAATCCTTAACATATAAAGAGTACTTAAGAGTCAATAGAAAAAGTAAATACCCCAAAAGAAAAATGGACAAATAGATACCATGAAGAAGCAGTTCACAAAAGCACAAATCACAATAATTTTAAAAACTCATATATATATCTTCACAAGAAATAAAAATGTAAATATATAAATAGTGTGATATTGTTTTACGTAGCAGCTGACAAAGTACAATGTTGGTCAAGATCCAAGGAAGCAGATACTCTCATACACTGGGTGCAAGACTATGAGTTGGCACAGTCTTGCTGGAAAGCATCTAGCAATACACTTCAAAATGTAAATTGAGTATACTCTTTGACTCAGGATTTTAGCAATTCTAAGGAAATATCAAACAATTTTATCAAAATGTCTTTATAAGTAATATTCTGACAGTGTTCTTTATTTTTTTTCACTGTTGTCAATTTAATTAATACTTTTGACTACACAACCTCCAAAAGAGTAGTTCTCAATTTAACCAAAGCACTTTCCATGATGCCAAAAATTAACGTTTGGTTGCCATCACTCTTGCAACAAAAGTACTTGGACAACTGCCAAATGCAGAGCACTCAGGTGGGTACCTCAGGATTACACAGATGCAGTCAAGAGCTCAAAGAAGCCTTCAGGAAAACTTGTTAATTCTTTGATTTTCCTCAGCAACTTCTCCCCTCTCATTTTCTTTAGCAAATATCCAGAACCACCAGTAGTCTCTGTAAATATACTATCCAACTATTCAACTATTCAACTCCTCACCCTCAGCAAGGGTTGCCTTTAATCAAGCAATTGGCTGGAGTGGAATTCTAACCCAATGCTTTCAGCACCATCTTGACTCCCTTTTTTTTTTAAAAAAAATATTTTTGGCTACGTTGGGCCCTCATTGCTATGCACGGGCTTCCTCTAGTTGTGGCAAGCGGGGGCTACTCTTCGTTGCAGTGCGTGGACTTCTCATTGTGGTGGCTTCTCTTGTTGCAGAGCACGGGTTCTAGGCATGCGGCTTCGGTAGTTGTAGCACATGGGCTCAGTAGTTGTGGCTCATGGGCTCTAAAGCACAGGCTCAGTAGTTGTGGCGCACGGGCTTAGCTGCTCCGCAGCATGTGGGATCTTCTTGGACCAGGGCTCAAACCTGTGTCCCCTGCACTGGCAGGTGGATTCTTAACCACTGCGCCACCAGAGAAGTCCTCTATATTATTTTAAGTAGTGTCAATCCCTACTCTGTGTCAATCTACTAGGTTAACACTACCACCTCCCAAAGTCCTTCAATCCATTAGGTCCTTTCAAAGTCCTGCTAGTGTTAGAGGGTCTCCTGCAGAGGTGGGGGCTGGCTGTGGCTCACCGTGGGGTCAAGGACACTGGCAGCAGAAGCTCTGGGAAGCATTCCCTGGTGTGAGCTCTCCCAGAGTCCACCATCAGCCCCACCAAAGAGCCAGGCAGGCTCCAGTGCTGGGTTGCCTCAGGCCAAACAACCCACAGGGAGGGAACCCAGCCCCACCCATCAGCAGACAAGCGTTCTTTATAATACAGTGAAAATTTGGAAACAACTTAAATGTCTATCAATAAGAGATTAGCTAAATAAGTTATAAGATCTATAAGTGGATTTCTACGCAGCTATTACATAGGATGGTATGTAGTATGGGTTGGCAAACTGGCTCACGGGCCAAATCCAGTTCACTGACTGTTTTTGTTAATAAAGTTTTACTGGCACACAGCCACACTCATTTACTGATATATTGTCTATAGCTAGTTTCACACTACAATGGTCACTTGAACCTTTGCAACCGAAACCAAATGCCCCAGAGGCCTGAAATATTTACTGTCTGTCCCTATACAAAAATGTTTGCTGACCCCTGATTTATAAATATGTTCATTGTCATGGAAAGCTCTCTGTAACATATTATTGAGTGATAAAAGCAGGGTAAAAAATCACAACCATAGTGTGATCCCTGTTATATGAAATCATGTGGTAATGGGGAAGGGGGAAAAACACCTTAAATAATATATTTTTAGGAAAGATGTCTTAAATTATGTTCACCAGACATAATATATACTGGGTTACCTGTGAGTTGTGAGATTTTAATTTAATTTTTACTTAACCTCTCTATATTTTTCTGTAATTCCTAAGTTTCTAAAAAAATTTACATAAGTAAAACAGATAAATGGCTATTATTTTTGTTATATTGAGTTCAGAGTTCATATTATTTCTTTTAAAAAAATTAATTAACTAATTTATTTATTTTGGGCTGCATTGGGTCTTCGTTGCTGCATGCAGGCTTCCTCTAGTTGCGATAAGCGGAGGCAACTCTTCATTGCAGTGCGCGGGCTTCTCATTGTGGAGGCTTCTCTTGTGGAGCACGGGCTCTAGGCACGCGGGCTTCAGTAGTTGTGGCACACAAGCTCAGTAGTTGTGGCTTGTAGGCTCTAGAGCCCAGGCCCAGCAGTTGTAGCGCAAGGGTTTAGCTGCTCTGCGGCCTGTGGGATCTTCCTGGACCAGGGCTTGAACCCGTGTCACCTGCATTGGCAGGCGGATTCGTAACCACTGTGGCACCAGGGAAGTCCCATATTATTGCTTTTTGAATAAAGGTCTTAAACTAATAACTCACAAAGAAAGGAAATAGAGCTACTAAGCAGACTGTCAAAGGGAACTGTCAAAGGTTGCAAAAAATGCAAGTTGAAATTGTTTTGGAGGGAGGATGGGGCAGCCTGCAGGGGCAGCAGCTCCTGCCTTCTCTGCAGCTCGGTAGCCAGGGGTGGAAGGAAGCCTCAGGTGAAACCCCAAGTCAGACCCCACACTGCATCCCACTGTCTCATCTCTCCCCCCTTGTTTTTCTTTTACCATTTGGTTTGTGGTTCTATCTGTTCGTGGTTTTTTCTTTTTTCCTTCTTTTCTTCTGAGCCGTGTGGCTGGCAGGGTCTTGATGCTGCGGCCAGGTGTCAGACCTGAGCCTCCAAGGTGGGAGAGCCTAGTCCAGGACATTGGACCACCAGAGACCTTCTGGCCCCATGTAATATCAATCAGCGAGAGCTCTCTGAGAGATCTCCATCTCGACACTTAAGACCCAGCTCCACCCAACGGCCAGCAAGCTCCAGGGCTGGACACCCCATGCCAAACAACTAGCAAAACAGGAACACAGCCCCACCCAATAGCAGAGAGATTGCCTAAAGTCATACTAAGTTCACAGACACCCCAAAACACACTGCCGGACGTGGCCCTGCCCACCAGAAGAACAAGATCCAGCCCCACTCACAAGAACACAGGCACAAGTCCCCTCCACTAAGAAGCCTACACAAGCCACTGAACCAACCTCACCCACTGGGGGAAGACACCAAAAACAACAGGAACTGTTAACCTGCAGCCTGTGAAAAGGAGACCCCAAACACAGTAAGTTAAACAAAATGAGAAGACACAGAAATATGCAGCAGCTTAAGGAACAAGGTTAAAAACCCACCAGACCAAACAAATGAAGAGGAAATAGACAGTCTACCTGAAAAAGAATTCAGAATAATGATAGTAAAAATGATACAAAAGCTTGGAAATAGAATGGAGAAAATACAAGAAACATTTAAAAAGGACCTAGAAGAGCTAAAGAGCAAACAGATAATGATGAACAAAACAATAAATGAAATTTAAAATTCTCTAGAAGGAATCAATAGCAGAATAACTGAAGCAGAAGAATGGATAAGTGACCTGGAAGATAAAATAGTGGAAATAACTGCTGCAGAGCAGAGTAAAGAAAAAAGAATGAAAAGAATTAAGGACAGTCTCAGATACCTCTGGGACAACATTAAACACACCAACATTTGAATTATAGGGGTCCCAGAAGAAGAAGAGAAAAAGAAAGGGTCTGAGAAAATATTTGAAGAGATTATAGTTGAAAACTTCCCTAACATGGGAAAGGAAATAGTCAAGTGCAGGAAGCACAGAGAGCCCCATACAGGATGAATGCAAGGAGAAACACACCAAGACACATATTAATCAAACTATCAAAAATTAAATACAAAGAAAACATATTAAAAGCAGCAAGGGAAAAGCAACAAATAACATATAAGGGAATCCCCATAAGGTTAACAGCTGATATTTCAGCAGAAACTCTGCAAGCCAGAGGGGAGTGGCAGGACATTTTTAAAGTGATGAAAGGGAAAAACCTACAACCAGGATTACTCAGCAAGGACCTAAATGTAAGACCAGACACTATAAAACTCTTAGAGGAAAACATAGGCAGAACACTCTATGACATAATTCACAGGAAGATCTTTTTTGACCCACCTCCTAGAGAAATGGAAATAAAAACAAAAGTAAACAAATGGGACCTAATGAAACTTAAAATCTTTTGCACAACAAAGGAAACCATAAATAAGACAAAAGGCAACCCTCAGAATGGGAGAAAATATTTGCAAATGAAGCAACTGACAAAAGGTTAATCTCCAAAATTTACAAGCAGCTCATGCAGCTCAATATTAAAAAACAAACAACCCAATCCAAAAATAGAATACCTAAACAGACATTTCTCCAAAGAAGATATAAGATGGCCAAAAAACACATGAAAGGGTGCCCAGCCTCACTAATTAGTAGAGAAATGCAAATCAGACCTACAGTGAGGTATCACTTCACACCAGTCAGAATGGCCATTATCAAAAATTCTACAAACAATAAATGCTGGAGAGGATGTAGAGAAAAGGGAACCCTCTTGCACTGTTGGTAGGAATGTAAACTGATACAGCCACTATGGAGAACAGTATGGAGGTTCCTTAAGAAACTAAAAATAGAACTACCATATGACTTAGCAATCCCACTACTGGGCATATACCCTGAGAAAACCATAATTCAAAAAGAGACCTGTAACACAATGTTCATTGCAGCACTGTTTGCAATAGCCAGGACATGGAAGCAACCTAAGTGTCCATCAACAGATGAATGGATAAAGAAGATGTGGCACATATATACAAGAAATGAAATTGAGTTATTTGTAGGGAGGTGGATGGACTTAGAGTCTGTCATACAGAGTGAAGTAAGTCAGAAAAAGAAAAACAAATACTGTAAGCTAACACATATATATGGAATCTAAAAAAAAATGGTTCTGATGAGCCTAGGGGCAGGATAGGAATAGAGACGCAAATGTAGAGAATAGACTTGAGGACACAGGGAGGGGGAAGGGTAAGCTGGGATGAAGTGAGAGAGTAGCACTGACATATATATACTACCAAATGTAAAATAGATAGCTAGTGAGAAGCAGCTGCATAGCACAGGGAGGTCACCTCAGTGCTTTGTGACCACCTAGAGGGGTGGGATAGGGAGGGTGGGAGGGAGGTTCAAGAGGGAGGGGATATGGGGATATATGTATACATATAGCTGATTCACTTTGTTATACATCAGAAACTAACACAATATTGTAAAGCAATTATACTCCAATAAAGATGTTAAAAGAATTGTTTTATTTTTTAAATTAGCAAAGTTTAAACCCACTTAATACTGGTTAGGGGGGTTCAATAAAACTCTTCTTTCATAAATTGCTGGTCACCTTCTAAATTGTTATAATTTTGGAAAATAATCTGGTAAAGTCTTAATAGCTTTTAATATAACCTTGAACTTCTATACTTTTAATGTATGCCTTGGAATAGTATTCTCACCTTTAGGAATATACACATCTAAAGAAATAAACTTTGATTTGGGAAAGACAATATACACCAAGTTTTTCAGGTAAAATGTTTTTGATTTAAAGTTAAATGGAATTGAACGTAAGATCCCACGTGTGGTACTTTTACTACAGTGGCAAAGTCTCTACAGGACAATAGCAAGTGCTGCTCAAGATGAGCAGCAACTGGAGCTCTTGGACGTTGCTGGTAGGGATGCAAAACAGCCACTCTGGGAAACAGCTTTTCAATTTCTTATAAAGGTAAACATTTACTTTCAGTGTGATACCCAGCAATCCCAACCCTATGTATTTACCCTTGAGAAATGAAAACTTATGTGCACACAAAAACCTGTACATAAATATTTATAGAAGTTCTGTCCATAATTGTCAAAAACTGGAAATAATACAAATGTTCTGTAATGGGTACATCCACACAATGGAATGCAACTCAGTAATAACAAAAAAAAGGAGCGTGCTGTTGATACCCACAACTTGCATGAATCTCAAAGGCTCTATGCTGAGTGAAAGAAGGCAGTCTCAAAAGCTGACACACTGTATGATTCCATTTGTATGGCCTTCTTGACAAGACAAAATTAAAGGGATGGAGAATAGATAAGGGGTTGCCGAGTGCTAGGCCTGGGGATGTGACTACAAAGGGACAGCACTGGTGTTTGGGGGATGATGGAACTGCTCTGTCTCCATATTGTGGTGGTAGTTACACAAATCTATGCACATATTATAATTCATAGAACTGCACACCCCAAAATAGTCAATTTTACTATATGTTAATTTAAAATTAAAATAAATATATGTAGGAAAAAATAGAAGATAACACACAAAAATTACAGTATTATTTGTTTAAAATCATGATTTTATGGGCAACTTTCTTATTTTTCCAATTTTATATGAATAAATTATTTTTATAATTCGAATAATATACTTACAAACAAACCTATCCAGGAACTCTAAAATCCTAGCAGTGTATGCAGTTTGGGAAGACAACAGATAGCCTTCATACTGCAATTGTATCTGAAGGCACTGTGCATTCTGGTCATCGAGGGCAGTTCAAATTGTGTCCAGGAGTCTGTTTATGAGATTAATAAAGTATGCAATTCACTTTAGAAAGTGGAAGTAGAAGTAATAACAGAACTTTTGGTTCCTTAAAAAGTCTCTTTTATCCACAAAATTTACTCTTGTAGAATTCCTCACTCACTTTTTTCTTTCCCTCATTCACTTTTGATGCCAAATAAATGAGATTGTGTCAAAAGGCAATAATAACCCCATATACACATTCATTATCTCGTGTTATCCAATCCTGAGAAGGTGAGAGGGGTTAGTGTACACTCATCTTTTTGCAGAGAGGAAACCGAGGTAGAGAAACATTGGAGTGTAGGCAGCATGGCAATAAAAATTCCATTTGCTTTAACTTTTCTCCCAGGAGGCAGACTGTATTTTTTTGTGGCTTGCCAATAATGATATATAAGGTAATATTATCATATTGTTTTCTCTTGAGACTTTCCTGGACATCATTAGGAATGAAATAAGTGTTGTATGCCTTGAGAGATAAAGTATTTGTTTTCTCACTGAAAATTCACAAGTACTTTGATTGTAATGAAATACTCTCATCTGTTTGGTTTTTCAGGATTTTGTATTTCACGCTGATTCTGCCTCTGCAGTACCTTGAGCCTTTCTTTTCATGCATCTTCCTCAACCTACAGCTCATGGTCCTGCAAATTCTTAATCTTTACTGGGGCTACTTCATCCTGAAGATGCTCAAAAGATGTATATTCACGAAGGTAAGGGCTGTTCAAGTCTCATTGCTCTTAACAAATAGATTTCATTGCCAGATTGAAGGTGAGGCCCAGCTGGTGGAACATTCTACTTAATTTATAGTTAACCAGAATTTTTTTTCTTGATTTGATCCGTCTTGATAAAAGTTTCTCCAAACTATAGATTTTTCATTAAGTAGATTTCTAAGGTGTTCTTAAGAAATTGCTTTTATTAGAGGACAAGGGTTTTTTTGAAAATTTCTGTCCAAAAATTGAATGCTGCTTCTTAAAGAATGTCCTAATAAGTCTAAATTTGCTCCAGTTTGGGGCAAGCTTTATGGTGTTGGTTGGGTACTGTTTCAGATCCTTGGTTTGTTTACCTTTGCTGAACATCCAATTTGCACATAATGCTCTCCCCCTGAGCTTTCTCTTCCTTTCTGAAACTTTGTCCATCATTTGCCTATACTTTTTTCTGAAAACATCTTCTTCCCTAAGAAATTAATAATACATTTTAGACAAAAGAAGGGGCTTTTCTGTTTGTTTTGTTTTGAATTCTAGTTTTTAATTTCAGAACAGGGGAGGAGAGGGCTTCAGAAATGAGTAAGACATAATCACTGCCTTTGGGGAAACAGCCCAGCATATAGTCGGGGAATATTCACCTACTCGCAACTTACATATATTGTACAGAATGTCGGGTGCTGAAGAGAGGTCCCAGAAACTTGCTGAGAAAGACAAAAGAGAAATTAGGGGACCAGGGAAAGTTTCACTGAATAGATGGAATTTGACTGGAGTATTTAAGGCATGTTAAAAAAAAAAAATCAAATCACAGCTCCTTCCTTGCCTGGAAATCATACATCCAAGGGAATTTTAATTAAGAATCTTTCAAGGTAAAAAGTTACAGCTGGCTCACTTTTGGGTGTTACCTAATCCATGTATAACACAGCATTGTATCGTGACCAGAATGAGTGACTCATATGTAACAGGTATGCTGGTAATTTATCAGATAAGCTCATTTTTTGATCAACTCTCTGATTAATTCATTTTCCTACTTTAGCAATTGTGTCTCAAAGATCATTGAAGAGCTGACAAATGAAGTGGATGTGGCCATAATTGACCTCTAGATCTGCTAAATCTAGACAGAGGTATAGGAAATTGGGCTACATCTGCATTAATCTCAAGCCAAATCCTGAAAGTTATTTTACTTTTTTAAACTAAATTGCTGACTTGAGCTTGTTTTCCTGAGAGTAGATTCTTTCCTTTAAAGCTGGAGTGCCCAAAAAAAAAAAAAAATTTCATTGAATGGTTCTAGTTTATTAATGTTCTAAATAGTTTTTCTATGATCTCTGCAAAAGTTATTTTATCCCTAAGTGACAGATACAGTTCAAGTAACTGAGATAAACTTAAGAATTTGAGCAGTTAGACAATTTGCACATCCAGGGGTTGGACAGAAGGCAGGTCACTGAACTGAGCCTGCCTGACCTTTGGGTCCAGCCTTCCTGGAGCTCCTGTCCCTAGGCAGAAATGGTTCCCTTATTAACTGGTGAGTGACAGTAATTACAGGCTTGGAAGGGATCCAGGCAGAACAAAACTTGGAAACCAGAAAATACTCTTGTTTGGTTTCATCATGATTTTCATATTTCTGATCTCTAATGGGTTGTACCAAGCCTGATAAAAACCCAGTGGGTTGGGGAACTGTGGACAGGAATTCCTGATTTCTCATGCTGTACTTTGGAAAAGCTGTTTCCAATTGCAATTTGACAGCAGCAGTGGAGGCCCCCGCGGCCCTAATCCTTGCAGTCCGCATGACTTCAGCTGGCTTGCATGTGCACTCTGTTTTCCACAGCAGTGGCAAATCTGGCTGTGAAATCAGCTTCTTCCTCCAAAGCCATAAAGCCGACTTTTAAAGAATGCTGTTTGAAGGCATAGTTGCATTGCAAAGGGGAGGAGAGGGACAGAGGCAGGAGTTGAAATTTTTAGAGGAACAACTAACAAGTCAGTTTTCAATTCTATTTAATAAATATTTAGCATTTCATACACACCACAATTGTTACCAAGGTGACTAATTCTTGATATTTAAAAAATGGAATTGCAGAGGTTTGTAGGCCTCCAAAAAAAATTTTTTTTTAATCCTATAACAGCAATTGAGAATTTGTCTTTTCAAGTTCTTTATGTCTGGCAGGGCCCTAATAAGTAATTTTGAATATGTAAATGAATAAATAATTTGGATGGCAAGTTACAAAATAATTTATTAATCTGTTTATGGTCTCTATGAATTTGCATGGTAGACTGAAAAGACAAAAGTGATTATTCTTAAAAACAGTGATTTTTTGAAGTATTCACGTCTTATTTTCCCTAAACAATAATATCGTTGCATGCATATGATGAGTGAGGACCTTCTACCATTTCTACCTTAAAATAACAATATCACTGTAATTTCAGGCCACTAACATATACACACCATAGTTAGCAGTCATCTTGCTGTTTGAGAACAAGAGTTGGCACTGAAACTTAACTGGTTCCTATAAAGTGGATGATTTTGTGATGAACTACCAGCCCACACATCACATCCGAAGTATGACGGGCTGACATATTCAACCTGTCATTCTCTTCGCAAATATGAGAAGTGCTTTCAGAGGAAATTAGAAGAAGCGTAGCATGCTTTCGTTTAATGTTACTTAAGAGAACTTGATCATCCTTAAGCTTTTATTTTCTTCTTTCTAAATATCATACTGAGTGCTGGCCAGCTTGAGCACGTTTCTGTGACATCTTAGGCTGGTTCATTGCCAAGACGTGGAGGTGGAGCTGTAGCCTGCAACCCTTACACCCAGGCTGGAGAAGCCAGCCCCTTGGCCACTGGCCCCAGCCATCTACTCTCTACAGGCAGTGTCTCTTAAGTTCACAGAATGACATTTACACATGCTGAACTGTTTCAGTTAAAGAAAGGAACCCTCTAATAAACATGAGGAAACTGAGGCCTCAACCAAATTCACACAGTAATCGCATGGCAAAGCCTGAGTCTCTTAACTTGTAATACTTCACCTTTTCTAATTATTCAGGGAAGAAAATTAATAACCAGAAAATTAATTTTAAATACTTGTATGGAGTAAAAAATAGTGAGTACAGAAACAAATTGAGTAATCAAGATAGTAGATTAAAACACAGATCCTTCAAGTTATTTTTGAACTTTTTAAAAGCATAAAAACAGTTTTGTAATTATTTTTTAAGTAATTTTTTATTTTTAATAATTTTTACTTCCTAGTGAAACATTTAGGGTAATAGCTAAGACTACAGGCTCTGTGTAGAGTCAAATCTTAGCTCTCCCATTTATGGCTGTGTGATCTTGGGCATATTATTTCTATTTATTGCCTCAGCTTCCTCACCTGTAACATGGGGCTGATGATATTAGTGCCTCCCTTACAGGAGAAAGCCCTTAGAACAGCATCTGGCATCCAGTGGGCACATGATAAACATTAGCTGCCATCATCACTGTCACTGTTACAATATACACGGGTTCCTTGGGCAGACACCTTGTGAATTCCAAGTGGCCTGACAGTTTGCTCTCACTCAAGCTCTCTCTTCCATTTGCTTAAATAAGGCTGCAGCTGATGTCAGGGGTCAGAGTCCTAGACTTTCCACCAGTGGCTCTAATGACAGTTTCCTAAGCTGTCTTCTGCCAGTTGACTTTCATGACTCACATTCTAGATGGCACTTTTTGACACATTCTCTCAGATATCAGCATATTAGGGAAGAAATACAAAATCTGTAACTTCCAAGAAGACTTCAAGTCTCTTTTGTTAGTAGGCAATAGTGGATGTAAAAACTGCCATTTGCTGAACAAGACATTATAAAAATACCACAAAGGCTGACTACTGAGAGTGTTAGAAAAATGCTATTGGTTTATATTTCCATATTTCTGGATATTTATATAGATTAACTAGATTAACAATCTATTCAAGAAACAACAGTGGAATTTATAAAATTTGATAACAAAAATAACTTTGCAAAGTTGCTGGGCTCAAAGAATTTCAAATTTGAATATTCTATACTACATGTTCAGCCCAGCCACAAAATAGAGAATCCCATAGGATTTTAGAGCTAGAAGAGACCACTAAATGTCTACCAGGACACCAGGACCCTCCTCAAGGCCTTGCTACTGTGGCTTACCACTCATGTTCATGTAGATGGTAGTCTCTCTTGTATGGAGGAAGAGAGAGCTGAGTGAGGAAGGGACGTGCCTTACCCGAGGTCACACAGGAGTGGGGATTCCTGAGGCTAATTCTGTGCTCTCTGCCTCCCCAGGAATAGTGTGCATCTGTGTGTGTGTGTGTGTGTGTGTGTGTGTGTGTGTGTGTGTGTGTGTGTGTGTGTGTATGTTTAGTGTGGCTTACGCTCCGTTCCCACAAACTTCATGATCTTATCATAAACTTTGCTTGGTTACCTTACAAATAATCAATTAATTCCAGCTCTTCATAGAGGGTTCTCTTTAGAAAATCTCATTAAGGATATTCCCATTAGGGAATTTCCTGGCTTAAATCAGTCATAAACCTATTTTGTGTGTTTTTTTTAAATAAACCTGAAGTGTAGAGTTGTTTAAAGGAGCCAAAGTAGGCTAGGCAACCATCTGAATGGTTCTAAGATAATAAAGAAAGGGAAAAAAAAGTATCATGAGTAAGAGCCAAGCCCTACAAGTAAACTGGCCTCTTCCCAGCTCCATATGCCCCCAACGGAATTCCTGTTGCTTTGCCTTCGACTGGGAGGCCTCCAAAACAGACCCACAGGTACAGCCAGGGCACCAAGGTGGTTGCTTGGGAGAAGACCCAACCTCACACTCACAATGGAGATGGAAGCAGCCCAGAACTGGAAGGAGGGGGTCACCTGCTAAAAGGGAAAATGGAGGCTCAGAGGGAGAAAGGGACTTCGTAAGGCCATGCAAATCAGGACTGGAACCCCCAGCAACCTTCTCAGTGAATACCTCTTTTCCACACCAGGATAACATTATGCAGGCATTTTCTTACATTGGCATGGTCATAAAACAAGATTTTATTTCAGTTTTCTTCAATCCACCCTCTCTTCCTTTGGAGACATAGAAAGCAGCTGGGTGCCGGCAGCTGAGTGGGGCCTGTTCCCTCTAGAAGATTTCAGATGCTGGGTGTCTGTTTAAAAATTGCGGACCTGGGGCTTCCCTGGTGGCACAGTGGTTAAGAATCTGCCTGCCAATGCAGGGGACACGGGTTCGAGCCCTGGTCCGGGAAGATCCCACATACCGCGGAGCAACAAGAGAAGCCACGGTGATGAGAAGCCCGCGCACCACAATGCAGAGTAGCTCCAGCTTGCCACAACTAGAGAAAGCCCGCACGCAACGAGGACCCAACACAGCCAAAAATAAACAAATAAATAAGTTAAAAAAAAATGGCGGACCTCCCTTCCCTGCAATTGCCCGTGAATTATGTAATTATACTACAGTGATTTTCCATACTTACTTTATCACATATTGGCTCCCTTTGTGTGTGCTCTTAACTTTTTTGTCTTATGTGTTTTCTAACAATGGTTTTCAAGATACTGTTCTTGGAGGTACTGGACTATGCAGGTCGTTTGATGGACAAGAGGTTAACTGAAGCTCTTATAAAAGGAAGGGACTTGTTCAGGTGAGAGCTGTCCCATGAAGCATTTTTGAGGATAGCAATGGATACTTAAATCCTGCTTTCTTTCCTCTGTCCCAAATGTTGACCTGATGCTCCCCTGATGGTATTTCGCTGAAGCTGAAAAGGAGGGTGAGCTATGGGTGAAAAGTGAAGAGATAAAAGAAGCTCTGACATCTCTTGTACCCACAGTTTTAAAAATAATTTCACAAAATGCAGTGGGTTTTTATATATTCCTGAAAGGAATGGATATTCTTCATTTTATTAGTAGAAAAACAGACAAACAGGTACATGCACGTAAACACACATACACACACAGATGTTGTATATGGAACTTGAGTTTCTGTTTCTGTATCAGCCTAGACAAGGGGACAAGCACAATTCATGGCTTGTTAATAAATCTACGCATTCACACCAGTATGTGAAAGCTTTATTAATGGCCTCTTGGGGCAGAGAGATTGGTAAGAGCAGGTGTGGGGGGAGAGTGTGCCCTGGCCAACACTGTCCCTGTTTACCTCCCAGTTTTCTGTGGCTGCACCCCTCCCTGTGTGGGGCGAGGTCCCACCCCCGACTACAGAAGTCTCAGAAGGGAGCTTTATGTAACACAAAAGGAACCCTATTCTTGAAAACTCATTCTGTTTGTAGATATGGATAAAATTAGTTCCTTTTTAAAACATTTTCATTTTGATTTATCATGTGGGCTTTAGCGCTTGAATGATTTATGATGCAGATGGCTTTATCTGAGTTCTGTTTTGGGGAATAACAAGCATGCTCTCTGTGGAACTCTGACTCTCAGTGGGGCTGTTTTCTGCAAATGGTGTCTCCTTGCCACACGCGGCAGACTCAGGAAATCTTAAAGCGAGCAGCACTGGGCACGTACCCTCTTCCTGTGGCTCTGAAGCACGTTCTGCAGGCCTGCCCTGAGACCTGTCATTTCCTCAATGTTGCTCGAAGCAGCTCAGGCCTGTAGGTATACTTCTGTAATGTTTTCGGTGTGAACCTGGAGACTGTGGTCAGATCTTTTAAGGGAATGGGATTGGCAGTTCTTACTCGTTGGCTGGGTTGGGACCTCTGACCCAGTCTCTGGAGCACTGCGCTGAGGCCTGGCCACAATGGGGACACAGTCTAAAGTCAGTACTGGTCCCACCCAGTAGCTACACCGGGTGGCTACTTACATCATGATTTGATAGAAGCCAGTCAACCTCCCTGCACCCCTAACAATCAATTTACCCACTTCTCTGGGTGTGAGATGGTGTGAAGAGTATAGGGAAAGTCCAGCCTCCTTGAGACCCCAAGATCTTGGCTGTCCAGAAAATGAATAATGAGGAGAGGGTAAAACTCAGTGAATGCGTAGAAGAGACCTAATCAAACTTTGTCTACTTTCTGTAGCCATTGTTTCTTCCCCATATCAGTTGTGAGTATTTGTGTGTGTGTGCACATGTGTATACACAGAAGGCTTTTAGGGGTACTCTGGGATTCCACACCTGTGAGGGAGGGAAAGGAGCTGGACTGGGCAGAGGGAGAAATTAAACTGTGATGCAATTGCTACAAAGGCCTCAGCCAACCCTACAGAGCACTCTAGAGCTGAGTGGCCCTTCAGAGATATCCCAGTTGAAGCAAAGGGGCCAGACCTCTGTACCCCAGCATTAGCCTGTTACTGGACATGGGCTGCCCTGTGGAAAGGGGCATAACTCTGGTCAAGGGAGTTCCCTTCATCCAAGGATAAGACCAGAGAAGGACAGAGCTGGGAGCTCCCATAGCTGGGAAATTAGAGCTATGGTCCTGAAGGGGTTTCTGGGCTGTGCATCATGGTGTCCACATGGCCTCCGATCTCTGCCTGCCCTACCCCGAACCTAATGCCAGCCCCCACAAACAGGATTGCATTTACCCTCTGTAGGGAGGCAGACTAAGGATCAAAGGGTATGGCTTCCCAAACACTGAGATGTGAGGCCTTAGAGAAGTTATTTATTTTTTCACCCTCTGCTTTCTTTCTTTCTTTGTTTTTTAATTGAGGTATAGTTGATTACAATATTATATTAGTTTCAAGTGTACAACATAATGATTCAATATGTTTATAGATTATATTCCATTTATGGCTATATTTCCCCATGCTGTACAATATATCCTCGTTGCTTATTTATTTCCTACATAGTAGTTTGTGTCTCTTGATCCCATACCCCTATCTGCCCCTCCCCCCTCCCTTCTCCCCACTGGTAACCACTAGTTTGATCTCTGTATCTGTGAGTCCATTTCTGTTTTGTTATATACATTCATTTGTTTTATCTTTTAGATTCCACATGTAAATAACATAGAGTGTTTATTTTTGTCTGACTTATTTCACTAAGCATAATACTCTTTAGGTCCATTCATGTTGTTGCAAATGGCAGAATTTCATTCTTTTTTAATGGCTGAGTAATATTCCATTGTATATATATACCACATCTTCTTTATCCATTCTTCTGTTGATGAGCACTTACTTAGGTTGCTTCCATGTCTTGGCTGTTGTAAATAATGCTGCTATGAACATTGGGGTATATGTATCTTTTCAAATTAGTGTGTTTGTTTTCTTCTGATATATGATGGGAATTGCTGTGGGATTGCTGGGTCTTATGGTAGTTGTATTTTCAGTGTTTTTGAGGAACCTCCATACTGTCTTCCATAGTGGCTGCACCAATTTACAATCCCACAAACATTGTACTAGGATTCTAAATGATAATCTTGCTGGGTAGAGTACACTAGTTTGCAAGGTTTCCCTTTCAGCACTTTAAATACATCATGCCACTCCCTTCTGGCCTGCTAAGTCACTGCAGAAAAATCAGCTGATAGCCTTATGGGGGTTCCCTTGTATATGACTCTTTGTTTTTTTTCTTGTTGCCTTTAGAATTCTCGCTTTATCTCTAACTTTTGCCATTATAATTGTGATATGTCTTGGTGTGGGTCTGTTTAGGTTCATCTTATTTGGTTCATCTTCTGTGCCTCTTTTATCTGGATATGTTTCCTTCCAGGTTTGGGAAGTTTTCAGCCATAATTCCATTAAATACATTTTCAACCCCCTTTTCTCTCTCTTCTCCTTCTGGGATACTTGATGATATCCCAGAGATCCCTTAAACTATTTCCACTAAGAAAAATAATTTTTTTCTTTTTGCTGTTTTGATTGTGTGATTTCCATTTTTCTATCTTCTAGATAACTTATGTGTTCTTCTGTATCTAGTCTGATGTTTATTCCTTTTAGTGTGTTTTTTACTTCTGTTATTGTATTCTTCAGTTCTGACTGGTTACTTTTTTTATATAAATTTATTTATTTATTTTTATTTATTTATTTTTGGCTGCACTGGGTCTTCATTGCTGTGTGTGGCTTTCTCTAGTTGTGGCGATCAGGGGCTACTCTTTGTTGTGGTGTGTGGGCTTCTCATTGCGGTGGCCTCTCTTGTTGTGGAGCACAGGCTGTAGGCATGCGGGCTTCAGTAGTTGCAGCACGCAGGCTCAGTAGTTGTGGCTCGCGGGCTCTAGAGCGCAGGCTCAGTAGTTGTGGTGCACAGGCTTAGTTGCTCTGTGGCATGTGGGATCTTCCTGGACCAGGGCTCGAACCCGTGTCCCCTGCATTGGCAGGCGGATTCTTAACCACTGCACCACCAGGGAAGCCCTGACTGGTTATTTTTTATACTTTCTAGTTCCTTGTTAAATTTTTTCACTGTGTTCATCCGTTCTTTTCCCTGATTCGGTTAGCATTCTTATTACTAATGCTTTTAATTCTTTATCTAGTAAATTGTTTATTTCTGTTTCATTAGTGTTGTTTTTTTCAGGGGTTTTCCTTGCTCTTTCAATTGAGACAAATTCCTCTGTCTTATTTTGCTTATCTTCCTCTCTCTGTGAAATTAGATGAAATAGTTACCTACTGTGGTCTTGAAGGGATGTCCTTATGTGAGAGCATCCCTATATAGTCTGCATGTGCCCAGTGGCTTTGGTGGGAGAGTTGGATCTGGCATGAACACAAGTCATGTCTTTCCTCAGGGTGTACTGGCAGCTGTCACCTTGGTAGGAGGTGGGCCTGGAGAAGGAAGGGCTAGGACCAAAGCCAGGTGTGAGGTAGGGCTTCCCCTCTGCTCAGTGGATGTCACCCCCCTATTGGGGGTGGGGTCATGTCCCAAGTTTCTGGAGCAGAAACCCTGAGGGTCAGGTGGAGCTGGCACAGCTCTTTTTAACTGTGTGCTCTACACCCCTCCCAGCACTGGCATACTCAGCCCCAGTGGGAAGCAGTGCTGGAGCAAGATGGGCTGGTGTGGGTATTCAGCGAGGGACAGGGCAGCGGCTGTGGCAGTCTGGCTGCCAACAGAGATATAATCTGCCTCTGTTGCACTGTCTCTGCAATTGCCAGGAATGGCTGCCTGCTTCCTGCTCAGGTGCCGCTTAGGGTTTGACCTGCCACAGCATCTCACAGCTGAGCTTTCTCCTTGGTTGTGGCTGCCTATGTTCCCATGTGGAGTTACAATGCAAGGCAAACAGTGCTGGGGTGTTGGGTCAGCTCAGGCTGGGGTGCGCACTGAGGTGGTCACGGGAGACCAGTCAGCCAGCCATGTGGTCTCAATCCACCCTTTCTGCCCTGCTTTGGGAGCAAGCAAGCATTCCCACACTCCTCATGAGCAGAGTCCAGGCTTCCCTCAGCCCTTATGTTAGTACCACCAGCCCTCCAACTAGCCAAGGGGTCTCATCTTCCCTTTGTCGGACCCCAGAGCTGAGGTGGCCAATATGTGGCTCAAACTGCTCACTCCCCAGGGAGGATCTCCACCCATGTCATCTTCCTTTTCTCTGAGTCCCCTCCCAGGGGCACAGGTACCGACCCAATTGCTTCTTTTTCCTTCCTGCTTGATTTCGCATGTATCTTTCTTATAGCCTTGGTTTACAGGAGTCTTTCTGCCAGTTTTCAGTTAGTTTTCAGTGAGAATTTTTCCACATATAGGTATATTTTCAATGTGTTCATGGGGGGAGGCAAGTTCTGTGTCCTTCTACTCTGCCATCTTGATTTGAGTCTCCACCCTCTGTTCTGTAATTCGAGTTGATAACTGCCTTACCTTCCTTACAGGGTTGTGGCAAGGATAAAATGCTATGATGTAAATGAAATTACTCTCTAAACTGTGAGGTGTGGAGAAGTATGTGGTGGTGTCATAATCATGGAACCAAACATTCCATGGTTTCTGAGTCAGTCTCAATCCCAGTTGTACTTTCCTGTTCCCCCCTCACTCCCAAGACACTCATTTCTCTCATGCTGTATATCCTTTTTGAGCTGTGGAAAATAGGTTACTGAACACTAGCCCACCCACTGAGGCATTGAAACACTTTGCTGAGGTGCTTGGTGAGAAAACCTGCCACTTGTAGGTTTCTGGTGTGGGAAGGGGTGAGGAGGTGGTCACTGCCCTATGAAGAGGTTTGGGGTCAGACCAGGCCTTTCCAAGAGGTTTCAGAAAGCTTTTGGGAAGCAGGTGCTGGAGGTGGCAGATTTGGTGCCCCATCTGCTTGCTCTCATCACCAGTGGAGAAGGCGGCCCTCCTGGCTCCCAGTCTTCACACAGGTCCCGGCAGTGCTGACTGCCTCTCTTCCCCATGAGGGATATGTGTTCCAGAGGCGTCCTTGAAATCAGCAGGTCTGTCTCTGGCTCAGGGCTTCTCAGCAGTGAGTGGCACTAGAGACATCCTGGGCCAGATAATTATTTGTTGTAGGGGGTGTCCTGTGCACTATAGGTTGTTTAGCAGAATCCCTGGCCTCTACTCAGCAGATGCTAGTAGCACTCTCACCTACAGTATGACAACCAAAAATGTCTCCAGGTGTTGCCAGATGTTCCCAGGTAAAAATCTCCATGATTGGGAATCACCACCTATATGCACATATATCCTTCTCCCCTTTTTGTAAAATAAATCATGTTTTCTTCCTCAAGCACAGAAACAGTATTGGTTATAGAAGTTTAAAGGCTTTCATTGCCCTATATATGTACTTACTCACTCCTGTCCTTTGTGCTATTGTTGTCATGCATTTAATTATATATAATAATATATAATGTTTATATAAAAATATAAATATAGGGCTTCCCTGGTGGCGCAGTGGTTGAGAGTCCACCTGCCGATGCAGGGGAGTGCCCCAGTCCGGGAAGATCCCACATGCCACGGAGCGGCTGGGCCTGTGAGCCATGGCCGCTGAGCCCGTGCGTCCGGAGCCTGTGCCCCGCAACGGGAGAGGCCACAACAGTGAGAGGCCCACGTACCGCAAAAAATAAATAATAAATATATATAAATATTAATTATAAATTCCATATTATATTGCTTTTTTCTTTAAACAATTAATTATTTTAAAAATTAAAAAAATTTTAATGTCTTTTATATTTCCCTACATGTATATCATTTCTGGCTCTCTTCATTCCTTTGTGTAAATGTAAGTATCCGTCTGGTATCATCTTTTTCTCTGTTCTTTATTCCCCACGAAGACACTCATTTCATGTAGTGCAGGTCTGCTTGTGATTAATTATCTCAGCTTTTGTTTGTCTGAAAAAGTCTTTAATTTTTCCTTTTCTTTTTCTTTTTTCCCTTTTCTTTCACTACTTTGGAGATGCTCCTGCATTGTCTTCTGGATTACATACTTTATTGTGAGAGGTTGCTATCTTATTATTTTTGTTACTCTAAAAATGTGTCTTCTTCTGGCTGCTTTTGAGATTTTCTCTTTAATACTAATTTCAGTGATTATGACATGTCTTGGTGTGCTTTTTGTGTGTGTGTGTGTGTGGTACGCGAGCCTCTCACTGTTGTGGCCTCTCCCGTGGCGGAGCACAGGCTCTGGACGCGCAGGCTCAGCAGCCATGGCTCACGGGCCCAGCCGCTCTGCAGCATGTGGGATCTTCCTGGACCGGGGCACGAACCTGTGTCCCCTGCATCGGCAGGCAGACACTCAACCACTGCGCCACAAGGGAAGCCCTTGGTGTGCTTTTTTTTTTTATAACAAAGTGAATCAGTTATACATATACATATGTTCCCATATCTCCTCCCTCTTGCATCTCCCTCCCTCCCACCCTCCCTTATCCCACCCATCAAGGTGGTCACAAAGCACCGAGCTGATCTCCCTGTGCTATGCGGCTGCTTCCCACTAGCTATCTATTTTACGTTTGGTAGTGTAATTAGGTCCATGCCACTCTCTCACTTTGTCACAGCTTACCCTTCCCCATCATCATATCCTCAAGTCCATTCTCTAGTAGGTCTGTGTCTTTATTCCTGTCTTACCCCTAGGTTCTTCATGAGATTTCTTTTTTCTTAAATTCTATATATATGTGTTAGCATACAGTATTTGTCTTTCTCTTTCTGACTTATTTCACTCTGTACGACAGACTCTAGGTCCATCCACCTCATTACAAATAGCTCAATTTCGTTTCTTTTTATGGCTGAGTAATATTCCATTGTATATATGTGCCACATCTTCTTTATCCATTCATCCGATGATGGACACTTAGGTTGTTTCCAACTCCTGGCTATTGTAAATAGAGCTACAATGAAAATTTTGGTACATGACTCTTTTTGAATTATGGTTTTTTCAGGGTATATGCCCAGTAGTGGGATTGCTGGGTCATATGGTAGTTCTATTTTTAGTTTTTAAAGGAATCTCCATACTGTTCTCCATAGTGGCTGTACCAATTCACATTCCCACCAGCAGTGCAAGAGTGTTCCCTTTTCTCCACAGCCTCTCCAGCATTTATTGTTTGTAGATTTTTTGATGATGGCCATTCTGACTGGTATGAGATGATATTTCATTGTAGTTTTGATTTGCATTTCTCTAATGATTAATGATGTTGAGCATTCTTTCATGTGTTTGTTGGCAGTCTGCTTATCTTCTTTGGAGAGATGTCCTTTTAGGTCTTTTGCCCATTTTTGGATTGGGTTGTTTTTTTGTTATTGAGCTGCATGAGCTGCTTATAAATTTTGGAGATTAATCCTTTGTCAGTTGCTTCATTTGAAAATATTTTCTCCCATTCTGAGGGTTGTGTTTTGGTCTTGTTTATGGTTTCCTTTGCTGTGCAAAAGCTTTTAAGTTTCATTAGGTCCCATTTGTTTATTTTTGTTTTTATTTCCATTTCTCTAGGAGGTGGGTCAAAAAGGATTTGCTATGATATATGTCATAGAGTGTTCTGCTATGTTTTCCTCTAAGAGTTTGATAGTTTCTGGCCTTACATTTAGTTCTTTAATCCATTTTGAGCTTATTTTTGTGTATGGTGTTAGGGAGTGTTCTAATTTAAGGCTTTTACATGTACCTGTCCAGTTTACCCAGCACCACTTATTGAAGAGGCTATCCTTTCTCCACCGTACATTCCTGCCTCCTTTATCAACGATAAGGTGACCATCTGTGCGTGGGTTTATCTCTGGGCTTTCTATCCTGTTCCATTGATCTATCTTTCTGCTTTTGTGCCAGTACCATACTGTCTTGATTACTGTAGCTTTGTAGTATAGTCTGAAGTCAGGGAGCCTGAATCCTCCAACTCTGTTTTTCGTTCTCAAGATTGCTTTGGCTATTCAGGGTCTTTTGTGTTTCCATACAAATTGTGAAATGTTTTGTTCTAGTTCTGTGAAAAATGCCAGTGGTAGTCTGATAGGGATTGCATTGAATATGTAGATTGCTTTGGGTAGTAGAGTCATTTTCACAATGTTGATTCTTCCAATCCAAGAACATGGTATATCTCTCCATCTATTTGTGTCATCATTTATTTCTTTCATCAGTGTCTTATAATTTTCTGCATACAGGTCTGTTGTCTCCTTAGGTAGGTTTATTCCTAGATATTTTATTCTTTTTGTTGCAATGGTAAATGGGAGTGTTTTCTTGATTTCACTTTCATATTTTTCATCATTAGTGTGTAGGAATGCCAGAGATTTCTGTGCATTAATTTTGTATCCTGCTACTTTACCAAATTCATTGCTTAGCTCTAGTAGTTTTCTGGTTGCATCCTTAGAATTCTCTATGTATAGTATCATGTCATCTGCAAACAGTGACAGCTTTACTACTTTTCTGATTTGGATTCCTTTTCTTTCCTTTTTTTCTCTGTTGCTATGGCTAAAACTTCCAAAACTATGTTGAATAAGAGTGGTAAGAGTGGGCAACCTTATCTTGTTCCTGATCTTAGTGGAAATGCTTTAAGTTTTTCACCCTTGAGGATGATGCTGACTGTGGGTTTGTCATATATGGCCTTTATTATGTTGAGGAAATTTCACTCTATGCCTACTTTCTGCAGGGTTTTTATCATAAATGGGTGTTGAATTTTGTCAAAAGCTTTCTCTGCATCTATTGAGATGATCATATGGTTTTTCTCCTTCAAATTGTTAATATGGTGTATCACGTTGATTGATTTGCATATATTGAAGAATCCTAGCATTCCTGGAATAAACCCCACTTGATCATGGTGTATGATCCGTTTAATGTGCTGTTGGATTCTGTTTGCTTGTATTTTATTCAGGAGTTTTGCATCTATATTCATCAGTGATATTGAGCTGTAGTTTTCTTTCTTTGTGACATCCATGTCTGGTTTTGGTCTCAGGGTGATGGTGGCCTCATAGAATGAGTTTGGGAGTGTTCCTCCCTCTGCTATATTTTGGAAGAGTTTGAGAAGGATAGGTGTTAGCTCTTCTCTAAATGTTTGATAGAATTCGCCTGTGAAGCCATCTAGTCCTGAGCTATTGTTTGTTGGAATATTTTTAATCACAGTTTCAATTTCATTGCTTGTGATTGGTCTGTTCATATTTTCTATTTCTTCCTGATTCAGTCTTGGCAGGTTGTGCTTTTCTAAGAATTTGTCCATTTCTTCCAGGTTGTCCATTTTATTGGCATAGAGTTGCTTATAGTAATCTCTCATGATCTTTTGTATTTCTGCTGTGTCAGTTGTTACTTCTCCTGTTTCTTTTCTATTTCTATTGATTTGAGTCTTCTCCCGTTTTTTCTTGATGAGTCTGGCTAATGGTTTATCAATTTTGTTTATCTTCTCAAAGAATCAGCTTTCAGTTTTATTGATCTTTGCTATCGTTTCCTTCATTTCTTTTTCATTTATTTCTAATCTGATTTTTATGATTTCTTTCTTTCTGCTAACTTTGGGGGTTTTTTGTTCTTCTCTCTCTAATTACTTTAGGTGCAAGGTTAGGTTGTTTATTCGAGATGTTTCCTGTTTCTTAAGGTAGGATTGTATTGCTATAAACTTCCCTCTTAGACCTGCTTTTGCTGCATCCCATAGGTTTTGGGTCGTCATGTCTCCATTGTCATTTGTTTGTAGGTATTTTTTTATTTCCTCTTTGATTTCTTCAGTGATCACTTCATTATTAAGTAGTGTAATGTTTAGCCTCCATGTGTTTGTATTTTTTACAGATCTCTTCCTGTTATTGATATCTAGGCTCATAGCATTGTGGTCAGAAAAGATACTTGATACAATTTCAATTTTCTTAAATTTACCAAGGCTTGATTTGTGACTCAAGATATGATCTATCCTGGAGAATGTTCCATGAGCACTTGAGAAAAATGTGTATTCTGTTGTTTTTGGATGGAATGTCCTATAAATATCAATTAAGTCCATCTTGTTTAATGTATCATTTAAAGCTTGTGTTTCCTTATTTATTTTCATTTTGGATGATCTGTCCATTGGTGAAAGTGGGGTGTTAAAGTCCCCTACTATGAGTGTGTTACTGTCGATTTCCCCATTTATGGCTGTTAGTATTTGCCTTATGTATTGAGGTGCTCCTATGTTAGGTGCATAAATATTTACAATTGTTATATCTTCTTCTTGGATTGATCCCTTGATCATTATGTAGTGTCCTTCTTTGTCTCTTGTAATAGTCTTTATTTTAAAGTCTATTTTGTCTGATATGAGAATTGCTACTCCAGCTTTCTTTTGGTTTCCATTTGCATGAAATATCTTTTTCCATCCTCTTACTTTCAGTCTGTATGTGTCTCTAGGTCTGAAGTGGGTCTCTTGTAGACAGCATATATATGGGTCTTGTTTTTGTATGCATTCAGCCAGTCTGTGTCTTTTGGTGGGAGCATTTAATCCATTTACATTTACGGTAATTATCGATATGTATGTTCCTATTCCCATTTTCTAAATTGTTTTGGGTTCGTTATTTTAGGTCTTTTCCTTCTCTTGTGTTTCTTGCCTAGAGAAGTTCCTTTAGCAGTTGTTGTAGAGCTGGTTTGATGGTGCTGAACTCTCGCAGCTTTTGCTCGTTTGTAAAGGTTTTAATTTCTCCATCAAATCTGAATGAGATCCTTGCTGGGTAGAGTAATCTTGCTTCCCAGTTTTTCTCCTTCATCATTTTAAATATGTCCTGCCAGTCCCTTATAGCTTGCAGAGTTTCTGCTGAAAGATCAGCTGTTAACCTTATGGGGATTCCCTTGTGTGTTATTTGTTGGTTTTCCCTTGCTGCTTTTAATATGTTTTCTTTGTTTTTAATTTTTGACAGTTTGATTAATATGTGTCTTGGCATGTTTCTCCTTGGATTTATCCTGTATGGGACTCTCTGTGCTTCCTGGACTTGATTAACTATTTCCTTTCCCATATTAGGGAAGTTTTCAACTATAATCTCTTCAAATATTTTCCCAGTCCCTTTCTTTTTCTCTTCTTCTTCTGGAACCCCTATAATTCGAATGTTGGTGTGTTTAATGTTGTCCCAGAAGTCTCTGAGACTGTCCTCAGTTCTTTTCATTCTTTTTTCTTTATTCTGCTCTGCAGTAGTTATTTCCACTATTTTATCTTCCAGGTCACTTTTCTGTTCTTCTGCCTCCGTTAT
Organism: Tursiops truncatus; assembly: GCF_011762595.2. Lineage (NCBI taxonomy): Eukaryota > Metazoa > Chordata > Mammalia > Artiodactyla > Delphinidae > Tursiops > Tursiops truncatus. Next base: position 125,236,717 of record NC_047035.1, read on the forward strand.
TCTCCTATTGATCCCATCTAGAGTATTTTTCATTTCTTTTATTGTGTTGTTCATCGTTGTTTGTTTCATCTTTAGCTCTTCTAGGTCCTTGTTAAATGTTTCTTGCATTTTGTCTCCTCTATTTCCAAGATTTTGGATCATCATTACTATCATTATTCTGAATTCTTTTTCAGGTAGACTGCCTGTTTCCTCTTCATTTGTTAGGACTGCTTGGTTTTTATCTTGCTCCTTCATCTGTTTTGTGTTTTTCTGTCTTCTCATTTTGCTTATCTTACTGTCTTTGGGGTCTCCTTTTTGCAGGCTGCAGGTTCGTAGTTCCCGTTGTTTTTCGTGTCTGTCCCCAGTGACTAAGGTTGGTTCAGTGGGTTGTGTAGGCTTCCTGGTTGAGGGGACTAGTGCCTGTGTTCTGGTGAATGAGGCTGGATCTTGTCTTTCTGGTGGGTAGGTCCACATCTGGTGGGTGTGTTTTGTGGTGTCTGTGGACTTACTATGATTTTAGGCAGCCTCTCTGCTAATGGGTGGGGTTGTGTTCCTGTCTTGCTAGTTGTTTGGCGTAGGATGTCCAGCACTGTAGCTTGGTGGTCGTTGAGTGAAGCTGGGTGCTGGTGTTGAGATGGAGATCTCTGGGAGTTTTTTGCCATTTGATATTATGTGGAGCTGGGAGGTCTCTTGTGGACCAGTGTCCTGAAGTTGGCTCTCCCACCTCAGAACCACAGCACTGACTCCTGGCTGCAGTACCAATAGCCTTTCATCCACACAGCTCAGAATAAAAGGGAGAAAGAGTAGAAAGAAAGAAAGTTTAGAAAGAAAGAAAGAAGGGAAAGAAAGAAAGACGATAAGATAAAATAAAGTTATTAAAATAATTATTAAGAAAAGAAATTTTTTAAAAAGAAAGACAAAACAAAAAAAATGGACGGATAGAACCCTAAGACAAATGGTGAAAGCAAAGCTATACAGACAAAATCTCACACAAAAACATACACACTCACAAAAAGAGGAAAAGGGGAAAACATAATAACTCTTGCTCTAAAAGTCCACCTCCTCAATTTGGGATGATTCGTTGTCTATTCAGGTATTCCACAGATGCAGGGTACATCAAGTTGATTGTGGAGCTTTAATCCGCTGCTTCTGAGGCTGCTGGGAGAGATTTCCCTTTCTCTACTTAGTTCACACAGCTCCCAGGGCTCTGCTTTAGATTTGGCCCCGCCTCTGCATGTAGGTCTCCTGAGGGCGTCCGTTCTTTGCTCAGACAGGACGGGGTTAAAGGAGCCTCTGATTTGGGGGCTCTGGCTCACTCAGGCTGGGGGGAGGGGGGGTGCGGATGTGGGGTGAGCCTGCGGCGGCAGAGGCCAGCGTGACGTTGAACCAGCCTGAGGCGCGCCATGCGTTCTCCTGGGGAAGTCATCCCTGGATCCTGGGACCCTGGCAGTGGCGGGCTGCACAGGCTCCCCAGAAGGGACGTGTGGATAGTGACCTGTGCTCCCACACAGGCTTCTTGGTGGCGGCAGCAGCAGCCTTAGCGTCTCATGCCCGTCTCTGGGTTCTGCGCTGATAGCCACGTCTCACGCCCGTCTCTGGAGCTCCTTTAAGCAGCGCTCTTAATCCCGTCTCCTCATGCACCAGGAAACAAAGAGGGAAGAAAAAGTCTCTTGCCTCTTTGGCAGGTCCAGACTTTTCCCCGGACTCCCACCCGGCCAGCTGTGGTGCACTAACCCCCTGCAGACTGTGTTCCCGCTGCCAACCCCAGCCCTCTCCCTGTGCTCCGACCGAAGCCTGAGCCTGGGCTCCCAGCCCCGCCCGCCCTGGCGGGGGAGCAGACAAGCCTCTCGGGCTGGTGAGTGCTGGTTGGCACTGATCCTCTGTGCGGGAATCTCTCTGCTTTGCCCCCGCCTCACCCCTGTTGCTGTGCTCTCCTCCACGGCTCCAAAGCTTCCCTCTCTGCCACCCGCAGTCTCTGCCCGGCAAGGGGCTTTCTAGTGTGTGGAAACTTTTCCTCCTTCACAGCTGCCTCCCACTGGTGCAGGTCCCATCCCTATTCTTTTGTCTCTGTTTATTCTTTTTTCTTTTGCCCTATCCACGTACGTGGGGAGTTTCTTGCCTTTTGGGAGGTCTGAGGCCTTCTGCCAGCATTCAGTAGGTGTTCTATAGGAGTTGGTCCACGTGTAGATGTATTTCTGGTGTATCTGTGGGGAGGAAGATGATCTCCGCGTCTTACTCTTCCGCCATCTTCCCAATTCCTCCTCTTGGTGTGCTTTTATACTTGGGGTTTTTTGAGCTTCTTTAATCTGTGGGGTTTATAAATTTTCATCAAATTCAAATTTCAACAAAATTTTCAAAATTTCTTCTGTCTTTTCTGTCTTCTTATAGGACTTCAATTACCTCTTTACTGGCCCACAAATCATTGATGTTCTATTCATTTTCAGTCTTTTTATTTCTGATCAGTTTCATTTTGAATATTTTCTATTGCTACATCTTCAATTTTTTTATCTTTTCTTTTACTGTGTCTAATCCACAGTTAAGCCTATCTAGTGTGTTTTAAAATTTCAGATATTGTATTTTTCATCTCTATAAATTACATTTGGTCTTTTTTATATCTTCCATTTCTTTCATTATATTCATGGTTTTCTCTACCTCCTTGAATATATGGGGCTTATTTATTTATTTACTTACGGATGCGTTGGGTCTTTGCCACTGTGCACCGGCCTTCTCCAGCTGTGGTGAGTGGGGGCTACTCTTCGTTTTGGTGCACAGGCTTTTCATTGTGGTGACCTCTCCTGTTGTGGAGCACGGACTCTACGTGCGTGGGCTCCAGTAGTTGTGGCACGCGGGGTCAGTAGTTGTGGCTCGCAGGCTCTAGAGTGCAGGCTCAGCATTTGTGGCTCACAGGCTTAGTTGCTCTGCAGCATGGGGGATCTTCCTGGACCAGGGCTCGAACCCGTGTCCCCGGCATTGGGAGGTGGATTCTTAACCACTGCACTAACAGGGAAGTCCCTGGAGCATACTTAAAATAATTATGTTAGCATCTTTGTTTGCTAATTCTGTCATCTCTGATAGTTCTGGGTCTGTTTCTATTGAATTTTCTCTGAGTTATGTGACATTTTCCAGCTTCTTTGCAAACCCAGTAATTTTTGATTGGATGCCAGACATTTTGAATTTACTATGTTAGATGCTGGATATTGTTGTATTCTTTCAAATAGTGCTTTTTTCAATGTAGTAAAACTAGTGTATTTTGGTTTTGTATGAAGTTAACTTACTTGTAATAAGTTCGATACTTTCAAAGCCTGCTTTTATAAGGTTTGTGAAAATGAGAGTAGAATAGCCTTTAGTCTATGGCTATTAAGTGGAGTTCTTCATAGTATTCTCTTTGCTGTCCATGTACTAAGAGTTCTTTCTACTCTGGCTGGTGAGAAGACAACAAATGGCCAAGCCAATGTAGGTTCCAGGGGTTGTTTTGCCAACTCCTTTCTGGTAGTTCTCGGCCTGGCCTCCAGTAGTTTCCTCATACACATGCACAGATCAGTACTCAGCCAGAGACTGAAGGGGACCCCACTGCAGATCTCTGGAGCTCACTCTCTGTGTAACTCCTTTTTTACCAGCATTCTGCCCCATAAATTCTAGCTTCCTTGCCTTTGGTGAACTCTCTGTTTCCTGAACTCACTGGCACCACTGGGCTCCGTTTGGGGTCTTTGCTGTGCTTCAGCTTAGAAGCTTCCTCCAGGCAGTAACTGGGGCAGTTGAAGGGCTTCCCTTCTACATTTTCCTGTTCTTAGGAATCACAGTCCCAAGCAGCTTATTGAACAGTGTCTAAAAATTATTGTTTCATATGTTTTATCCAGTTTTCTGTTTGTTTAACATGATAGAATAATCTATTACCTATTTTTCTATAATAGCCAAAAGCAGAAGTCACAGTATTTTATTTTCTAAATAACAACACTTAATATGCTTCCTGAGATGTCCTGTTTTACTTTTCAAACAAGTACAACTGTTTGGTGATTCCTTCTTTTTTCCTGATTTTTCTCTCTAGGTCAATGCTGTCCAATAAAAATATAATGTGAGCCACACACATACATAATGTTAGGTTATCTAGTAGTGTCATTTTAAAAATAATAAGAAACAGGTGAAAGTAATTTAATAATATATTCTATTTAACACAATACAAACAAAATATTATCATTTCAATTTTGCCTGATGTATATTTTGTCTGGTATGTATTTTAATCAGGGAAGGATTATAATCACAATCATTATTTAAAGCTAATATAGTGATTCAGCAATCAGTACAAACAAATCATTAATGAGATATTTTTCATCCTTTTTTTCCATACTAAGTCCTTGAAATTCAGTGTATATTTTACACTTACAGCATCTTTCAATTTGGACCAACCTCATTTCAGAAGACACACATGGTGAATGGGTGGCTACTACATTGGGTGTTACAGCTCCTAGCTCTAGACTAGCAATTCTGCTTCTCAACCACTGCATATGGGACAGGTGGCGGGATATGTTCTCATGTGTAATTTGTTCTCACGGGGTCCCTGGTGGTGTATTCAATTGTAACATGCTGGCTGTACCTACTACCCTTTCTTTCCACCCAAGAAAACTTTCCAGTTTGTGAGCAAGGGAGGAAGGTACTATTCTCGGGATCTTTTTTTTTTTTTTTAAGCCAATTCTTTGTCTTGTTTTTCATTCTTTTCTGCAGGTGCCTTACTTTTCTAATCCTATTTCCTTCTTTCCCTTCACTACTCATCTCCAGGTACCACTCTTCTGTGTATACCTGGTTCTCCCCCACAAGCTCTGCTTCTCCGAGGCTGACACTTGTATATTGTACACGTTGGAGCCCCTTCTCTTTAGCAAGGGCTATGAACTTCCAGGTCATTTATGGCTTTACTTTGTGTTTCTGGGGGGGGATTTTGTCTGTGCTTCTTCTAAGTCCTGTACTCCCAGGCTGCTTGTTTTTCTGACCTCCTCTTCCCCCCACCCCCTTTCCCAGCCACAAACTAGAGGGCTGTGGGAGCTAACTGGAATTTGTAAATGTTTTCTTTTTTATCCAGATTCTCCTTTAAATCAGCACCAGTTTCTAGATATGGTCTGACTAATACAAAGTCAAGCAGTTTTGATGTCTCTTTCTGTGAAAACTATGCTGCCATCAATGCATCCTAGTTTTGCTTTGAGTTGCTGGTAGTTCACATTAGGTTGTTAATTCATATTGAGCTTGAAATTGATTAAAACCTCTAAGTCTTTTTCACATCAGCCAAGCCACATTTCTGCTCAGGATTGTATGTTGATGATTGTGACTTTTGTGGAAGTTATATTCCTTCTTGTTAAACTTCATTTTGCTTGGCCAGCTTATCATTTGAGTCTTTTGTTTAAGAATGGGAGGGCTTCCCTGGTGGCGCAGTGGTTGAGAGTCCACCTGCCGATGCAGGGGACACGGGTTCGTGCCCCGGTCCGGGAGCATCCCACATGCCGCAGAGCGGCTGGGCCCGAGAGCCATGGCCGCTGAGCCTGCGCATCCGGAGCCTGTGCTCCACAATGGGAGAGGCCACAACAGCAAGAGGCCCGCGTACCGCAAAAAAAAAAAAAAAAAAAAAGAATGGGAAAGCATGACATTTGGTGATGGGTGCCTAAACGTTTCAGAAGACCTTTTGTCTAAAAGGCCTATTAAAGAAATTCAGGATTATTCTATATAATCTAGTTCATGAAAAAGAGTCATTTTTTGGCTTGATATATATTTTAATCAGGAGAGGACTATAATCATATTTAAGACTAATGAAGAATAAGGTATTATTCTGGATCTCACACCCAAAAGATCTCTCAGGATTTCCACTTTTCGTTTCAGTTCAGCTTGTTACATACTGGCTATGTTAACTATAGCTTCACTAGAATGACCTGTAGAGCCTTAAAAATAATACTCACAGCCAGGTTCTAATTCAGACCAATTAAATCAGAATCTATGGGGACTAGACCCAGACACTGGGGTTTTTGACAGTCCTCTTCTTCCCCCAACATAAGTGATTCTACTCTGCCTCTCAGGTTGAGAGCCACTAGATCAAGTGGAGAAACCCAGCTGTGTGTGTGTGTGTGTGTGTGTGTCCTCTCTGTCCTACTCTGCACAAGTGTCCATGGACATCCCTCTGATTGCTGAGTCTGCTTTCTAAAAAGCAGAGATGGCTGCACTCTTCCCCACATCTGTAGAGTTCGCTGACATGACCTCAGCAAATACACCCATCATGAAAATTTTAACAAGAGCAGTAGACTTCATGTTACATAGGGGTTCTATGCTGAAAAAGCCTTAAAAATAAAAAGTCAGACTGTTGAAACAGGCACCAAGCACTCTGAGATTCTTTACTTTCTAGAAAACCAGAATTCTCTAAATAGTACATTTCTCTGGAGAATTAAAGACATGAGTCATTACATAAAGTGAGACATACTGGTAATTTTATATTACCTTTCTGGACTAAAAAGACTCATGACATACAGAGTCAAGGAAGTCAAAATTGTTTGCAATCATGGGATTTTAAAATGTGAAAGACCCTTAGGCACAGAGAGCAGCAATCTAGAGAGGGTCTGTGGCCTAAGCATCCACCTGCTGACTGCAGTGTGGTACCTGACTGTCAGCTGAGGCATCACCAGAGCTGGTGTGACATGCAGCCTTTCAGGCCCCACTAGATACTTTCTGAATGAGAATCTGTATTTTATCAAGAAACTTAGGTGATTCATATGCACATTAAAGTTTGAGGAGCACTGGTCTAGAAATTTCATATTACAGATAACTGATAGGAAATGTCCATGTGTAGCCAAGTTTCAAAGAATTAAATTTAATGCAGCTCCTTTGAGTAGAAAAAAAGGGGAAAACTGTTTTTTTCTGTGACCTTGTCAACTTGGATAATAGGAACTAATATGACAAAAAGGAATGTATTTTGACAGTAGTTCAGAAGATTAAACTCTGACTGAATGCACTTTCTTTTTCATACAGTTAAAGCTAAAATTTTCTTTCAAAACAGCATAAAGTGCTTATTATATTGTCCTTTGTTTCATTGCCAACTGTGGATTTAGATGTGGAGCCATTCAAAAAAGCAGTGGGACATTATGAGTCATTCACGACCTCCTGGGCTTTTGACATTACTGTAAAGCCACAGATTCCCGAGCGCAGAGTTTAGTTAAGGCATTTCAAAAGCACAGCTCTGCAATTTTATTGAAACCATGGTTGCAGATGTCATTCCCAGAGTGTATGGAAGTGCTGTGGCAGAGATTATTCGTAATTTTATCCTATTAACATATTTTTTCTCATTGTCAAAGTTTATTTTGTTTGGTAATCCTTGCAATAATTTTTGAGGACTGCAGACCAGGGCCAGCTACTTACTTTCACTAATAGGCAAATCATGATTAATTCATAAAAGTATATATATTCTGGAATCTAAAAATATAAGAAAAATTACACAAAAAATAAAACTAAAAGCATAGACATCATCAGGGCTTGACTTTAAATTTATTGTACTCACTTTTTTTTTGGTGGATATGAAAGTGGTAAGTTGTGTATTAATTGAGTGATGCTGGTTGTATTACACACATAATCCAGTGTAAGGCGGTGGCTGTGGATGGGAATATGTTCTCATAAGACACGCAGGATAGTGAAGGGTTTTGGTGCCATGTCATATGAGGATAAACTGAAGAAAATAAGAATATTTAGCTTGAAGAGGGGTTAACTTCAGCATTTGAAGGAAGTATACAGACCCCTTTTGGATAAGGAGGCAGATTTTAGCACCATATGAAAAAAGAAGCAGGTAATGAATTACTGGAAATGTACAAGCAGGAGAATGTACATCTTTTGCTCTGGTTGTTAAGAAAGGCATATCAGCATCAAGTAGAAATTAGATTAGATGAGCTTAAAAGTCCCTCCAAACCTGGAGGCCTTTGGGCACCATTCTTTCTTATGTAATTGCCCCTCTACATCTCAAATGCTACCACTCCAATCCAAGCCACTGACATTTCTCTTCTGGTCTATGACCACAGCCTCCTAAGTGCTCCACATTTGACCACCATGGATTCTGTTTCCATACAGCAACAGAGAACACTGTTATATATAAACCAGTTTCCACAGAAAGCAGATTTCTGAGGATAGGCACCTTGTCTTTTTTTGTCACATATATTCCCAATACTTCAAACAGTGCTACACAGCGGTTTCCATTTGGACTTAGAAGTAACTTGGAACTTTTTACCATGACCTATTAAATCTGTAATCTGGTCCATGCTTACTCCCCGACCTCATCTTAGGTCATGCTCCATCTTTCTTACCATGTTTTAGCTGCACTGGCCTTTCTGATCCCTGAGCATGCCATTCATCTCAGGGCCTTTGTACATACTGTGTCTTCTTCTTGAAATGCCTACCCCATCTTCCCTGACCACTCCTCCTTAACCTTCAGATTACAACCTTTGTGTTCCATTTCCTTAGCAAGGCCTTCCTTCCTTCCCATCCATCTAAGTGAGATCCCCAATTTACACATCATGGTATTCTCTGCTTCCTAACACTTACAAATGGGTGGTTGAATATTGTTATGTGTTTGATACCTTAGGGTTTGGCTCTTTGAATAGAGTACAAGTTATTTGAAGACAGAAACCATTATATCCCCAAAGTCTTACACAATGCACAGGGGCTCAAGAAATATTTTTTGAATCAGTGGTTCTCACCTGGGGTGGTTTTGCTCCCCGCCTTGCCCCCTGGGACATTTGGTAATCTCTGGAGACAATTTTGGTGGTCATAACTGGCATCTAGTGCACAGAGACCAGGAATACTTACTACTAGCCCTTCTACAATGGGCAGAACAGTCCCCACAGAATAAACTGGCTGAGATCCCTGGAATAAATGAGTAAACTCCTCTCTCTTTTGGTTGATTTCACTTTGTGGTTGGTGTTGATCTCAAATTATTCCTTGCTTTCCCACCTGACAGTGTCATCCTATACAGAGAGAAGTTAGGTTTATGCAAGAACAGCCAAACACACTCTTTCTTGAGGAGCCAAGCTCTCCATAATTATCTGTTTAGCATTTCTTCAGGTGTTGGCAGTTTAAAATTACTCAAGTGATAATCACAAATGGTTGCCAGCCATCTCCTTTAGAAATAAGACACCTGCATTTGGAAAGTTCTGATGGATTGAGAGAATGAGACTGTAGCTAATTGTTCAGGTGTAACTGAGAGAAAATTATGACTTTGATGGCACTACACCTTTCTGTTCCTGCATGGCTTTGTACAGTGTGGGTTGAGAAGGACATTGCGGGTGAGGCAGTGTGGACTGTGCCGAACACTCGTTCCTCATTCATTCTAATTCACTTAGTGACCAGTTCTCTCTCCTTACTTTTCACCTCTTTAAGCTCACTGAATGTTGGGTCTAAGCCAGCAGAGCCATTCATGTCCTGGAGGGAGCCAGTTCTCACCTCCTGCCCTGCACACACACATTTCTCTCCTAGGGGCTGCAAGGCTTCTCATCTTTAGTTCAAGCCTCTGCATTTATGAGGAAGTCTTCTAAGGTTGCTACTTAAGGAAACACTTCATTCAGCTCTGTAGTCACTCTAGGACACTGCTTCCCAGCTTCCTTACCTCAGGCACTGAAGAAATTGATATTTGTACAGCACACTGGGGGAAACTGACAGGACTACCCAAAGCAGGAGACTGGGGCTCTGCTAGTTGCCCCAAGGCCTGAGAGAATCAATATCTCAGCATATCTTTTAACCCTTTCCTGGCACATCAGTTGGGAAACACTGGTGTAGAAAAGCCCCACTATACTATGGCTGCTCAGCTATAAGCCAGTTATGTATTTCCTTTTGAAAGTTGGCTGGTGGATTGGAGTTGTCTAAAAGCAAATCATATTTCTCTATCCCTAGAGAGAGGCAGGCACGATATTTGTAAATTTTCCTTATTCAAAAATCCTGCCAACAACAGTAGTCTGGCTCCTCTGAGCTGTGGAAGCAGCACTGTCCGGCAGGAGCTGTCTGCAGTGGCCATCGCAAGTCTTGCAAGGCAGTACTGCAGGGCACTGTAGGTCAGCAAGGGTCTTTCAGGACCCAAACCTGTGTGACTGCATCTCAGAGGGCCAGCTGTGCTGCCCAGCTCAGCTGACTGCCGTGCCCTCAGACTCTGAGGTCCTAGGCAGGGACTCACCAACAGAACAGTTCAACTCAGAGTCTGGATGTGACCACAGATATTAGATGTAACTTGGAAACCACTAAGACAGGAGCTCAGGGATCTGTGTCAGAGTCCCTCTGAATGCGATAAGCTGGGAAACAAGATCTCCCATAAAGGGCAGGACTGAAGATGACCTGGCAGTTTTGCCTGGAGCAGCTGTGTGGATGGTAGTGCCATGTGCTGAAATACGAAGGCCAGAGAAGGTGGTGTAAACGGAGCCTCGAATCTGACAAGGCCTTAGGCAGCTGAGAGGAGATGGTCTGAAGCCTGGAAGAAAAGTCCACGCTGGGATACAAATTTGGGATCACCTGCATTCGGATGGGATTTAAGATTCCCATCTTGTGGTATTAGATTCATCCATTCACTTGCTCATCAAATATACACTGAGTGCTTGCTGAGTGCTGGTGACATCACCTAAGAGAAACTAGGGGAGGAAGATGGCACATTCCGGTATATTCCACCCCATCCTTTCTCCCTCCCTCTGCAGAAGGGAAGCTGATGTCCTTCCACACATGCTTTTATATGCTTATTATGTTTGGATATAGCCACAATTAAAGCATTGCTTTTTTGTTTTTAAACTTTACATAAATGGTATGATTTAGTTTATATAATTGTACAACTTGTTTTCTTCACTCATTATGACATTATTCATATTGAGAAATATTACTGTGGACCAGTGTACTTACCTCCTGTATAGTATCCATCACAGAATAGTCCACAGTCTACATATCCTCCTGTTTACATCTTTATATATGTCTCCTGGTGGCACATATGGGAGTTTCTCTATAAGTAGAATTCCTGAGTCAAGTTTACCAGATGCTGCCAAACAATTTGTCAAAGTATGTGGGAGTCTCTCTTGCCCCACATCCTCACCAATTTTCGGTACCATCAGATATTTTAATATTTACCAGTTTGATGAATAAGAGATTTTATCTCATTTTAATTTGCATTACTAAGCTTGAGCATTTTGTATAGTTGATTAGTCAATAGTTGTCTCTTCTGTGAATCATCTGTTTATATTCATTGTCTGCTTTTCTGTCACATTGGATTTTTTTCCTTCTTAATGGTGCATATGAATTCTTTGTTGGATGCTAATATTTGAAACAAACTTTAACATTTTGTTGTTAATACACATTTTTCTGGGCTATATATTCAATACTTAATCTTCTGTCTTTCCATGGTTATTTCCTAAGTGTTGCTTACATAAATCCTAATGATTTTTTTTCAAAATGGTTTTGTATATCTTTGCCCAGTTAAAGTTGTGGAATTTGCAGGCTGTTGAATCTAAAACTGCGTCTAAAGGATGCAAAATGTGTAGAAAATACACTAATTTTAATGGTTTTAATCCCCAAAGCAAAGTACATTCATGAAATCAAATCATTTTCTACATCACAAGTTGGTGATTACCACAGAGCCTTTTACATTTATTTTAAATTTACTTTTAGGTAATATAGAGAATATGAAAGAAATCCATGCATTTTTATCAAGAGCCACATAGCGTAATCTGAGCTCTTCTCCACCAAGCTGAGTCAGTGAGCTGAGTGGGTTCAAGTCCTGTAGTTTTTATCTCTTCTGGAAAATGAATCTGCCCGACCAGATACTCTCCAGAGTCCATCTATCCCTAAAACTTACTTTTTCTCCTAGAAGCTCATTTTTTAAAGCCTGTAAGCCTTAGCAAAGTGAAATAATTTCTTAAGGAAATTAGGTACATTGATAGCAGCAAGTGTAATGAAAATAAAAACCATCAGTGGAAAGTACAATATATTTCATACCGGTGAGTTGGGACAGTTTAAAAAGCAACCTTTGAGTCCGGTTCTGAAATTCAAGAGAAGAGGCATTCTATGTATACAGACCAGTCACAAAAATTGGGAACCATGCATAAGCCGATTTTAGGGCATGTTTTCGATACTGCTTTGACTTGCACTCATGACTGCAGGGAGCCGGGACAGTGGCCTTGGTCCTGTACTCTGTGTCTGAGAGATTTGACACCAGCCAAAGTGAATTACTGTGTGATATTACAGGTTCAAGCATTTTTTCACAAGCCCCCCACCAAAAAAAAAGGGTCAATAGGAGAAGTTGGAAGTGTGTCCATTGCTTTAAGATACTCCCGTGCTTGGGTGAATGAGTCTTTGAATGTGGTTCGGTTAAGCTCTGTGCCCCTGCTCCTGGAACATGCCCTTCAAAGGGGAATGTTGGCTTCAACCGACTTTAATCTGGAGAAGATCATTTTGGTCCCAGATTCAGGGTTTCTGTTTCTCCTAGCATATGGGATGCTTTCAGACTGATTGCTCACCTTCCTTCATAGTGACTGTGACTTCAACCCCATCCTCTGAATGCGTGTCTTCTCTGCCCTCCTGGAGTGCCAGGCTGATGACATTTGCCAATACTGGTGCCATTAGTGATGTGGGGGTTCCAAAGCCCTTGTTAAGACCTGTTACAAGGTCTCTCTTCCATAAGTAACTTGTTCTTCATTCCCTTCACCATCATTTTGTGTAACTGAAGGGAGTTGCTGGGGAGAGGAAGGAGGTACTTTTAAAAGACATTGCAGAAATTATATTCATGCATTTCCATTTGTGGAATGAATAATATTGCCAATAATGTATTCTAGAGGGCCCAGGTCATTTCTGGAAAATGTCCAGTTGAATATTAGATATCTTTTCTAATTCCATAAAGAAAGTTATCTAAAGTTATCAGAATAGTAATATGCTGTCTGTAATGGCACTGCTAACCCTTCACCAAGGGCAGCTGGCGGGCAGGTAACAGGAAGCATGTGTGCTGTGATATGCTTGGCATGTGTGAGAACTGTGCATCTGGTGGCTGCAGCCCTTGGCTCCCTTCACTCTTCGAAGAAGAGTTTAGATCCTTCACTCTTCGAAGTAGGGTTTAGATCCTTCTTTTTTGCATGGATTTTCTTGGGCCCTTAATGATTTGTGGGAGGGTTCAGGGCCAACAAGTTGCACGAGACCAGTTCTACAAGCCCAGGGACAACTAAGAAGTAGGAAAGTAAGGGGCGCTGGTGTGCAGAGAAAAAGCAAAGGGAAGGACAATACAAGAAAAGAAGCTGGCTGATTCCAAGGGAGAGACTCACTGCTGCTGGTGCAAGCAGAGTCTTGGCATCCCATCAAAGCAGACAGGTAGAGTTCTAGAAAACACTGTGGCTTGACATTTAGCAGGTGTTTAGATTTTGTTCCCCTAGAGCAAGGTTGACTTGTTTTTGATTTCTATTAAGTATTGTAATTACTGGAAAAGATTTACCATTGTGAAAAGGTACTTTGCAGAATACGGATTGTGATTTATATCTTAAACTTTTCTGATTTCAGCTGATTAGCAAAGCCTCATTTTTTCTAGCACACCTTAGCCAGTGTTTTTCAAACTGTAGGTTGCAGATCATTAATAGGTTGCCAAATCAGTTTTGTACATCATTTTTAAAATGGAATAGAATAGAATAAAGCATGCCAGTGTTTGTCTCACCCCCTGGGTGCCCTGTCTCTCCAAATATTCCAGCAGGGGTTTGTAGAGCACTGTTTTGAGGTGTCTAAGTTTTGATAGGGTTTTCACCCTGTCTGCCTCTTGTAGCTGTGTGGCCTTGAAAAAGTTACTTAACCCCTCTAAGCCTCATTTTCCTCTCCTTTAAAGTAAATAGAATAGGTCCTATGTCCTAGGGTTGCTGTGAGGAGGAAACGGTATTGTTCATACTAATTGCTTAGTTCAGTGCCTGGCACATGGACATTTATAGCGTGGATAGTGCCTTCATTTATAATTGCCAAATCTTGGAAGCAACCAAGGTGTCCTCCAATAGGTCAGTAGATGCATACTTCTGGTACGCACATCCGAACAATAGAATATTCTTCAGCAATAAAAAGAAATGAGGGGCTTCCCTGGTGGCGCAGTGGTTGACAGTCCGCCTGCCGATGCAGGGGAGACGGGTTCATGCCCCGGTCTGGGAAGATCCCACATGCCGCGGAGCGGCTGGGCGCATGAGCCATGGCCGCTGAGCCCGCGCATCCGGAGCCTGTGCTCCACAACAGGAGAGGCCACAACAGTGAGAGACCCGCGTACCGCAAAAAAAAAAAAAAAAAAATAGAAATGAGCTATTAAGCCATGAAAAACCATGGAGGAACCCTACATGCTTATTACTAAGTGAAAGAAGCTAATCTTCAAAGTTAAATACTATATGATTCCAACTACAAGACATTCTGGAAAAGACAAAACTATGGTGACAATAAAAAGGTCAGTGAATGCCAGGGCTTGGGAGGGAGGGAGGGATGAACAGGAAGAGCACAGAGGATTTTTAGGACAGTGGAATAAAAGCCCCTTAAGGGTGTCATTGCTGTTATTGTTGTATTACAGATAGCATATACAAGATGAAATTGAATATAATATGAGGTTTTATTAATATTTTTGAATACCGTTCAATTTCCAATTTGCATTATTCAAGTTTTTTTTTAACATCTTTATTGGGGTACAATTGCTTTACAATGGTGTATTCAAGTTTTTATAGTGTGCAACCACCTATACATCTATCTAACAAACTCTTACTACCAGGAAATCCTTTCTGAGCTTGATTCATCATCAAGGGCAGTGGTTCTCCAACCTGTTGGACCCACACCCTCTTCACTAGCCTGAAATTAAATTCCTAGGTAATATCACTCACCTAAAAGCATAATTTCAAAAAGCAATATAATGCCACAACGTAATAAAAAAGAAATAAGATGAAAAACATTTCTGATAAAATATGCATTTCGTGTGTAACGTGTACATGACTGCCCTAGAGAATGTAATGAAGTTGGCAGATGCTGTGCTTGCTTATATGGAGACTCAGCATGAGTGGGGCAGCTGCAAGTGCAGACTGACACAGCCTCAAATGCCACTGGTAGGGTTGCCATCAGTGACATGGCTTTCTGAAATTGTGAAGTTCTGAACAAAATGAAGTATAGTCTTCCTTGGATTTATGTACATAGTTGCAGTCCTGAAAAGTTGAGAATATATTAAAACCATGCAAGAATTCCTGTGCTTGAATGTACAATGGAATTAGATTCTAGGCTTGGATAATTACAAATGCAGGTCTGGCAGGACATTAGGGTGTCATGCACATTGTAGGGTATGCGGCATCCCTAGCCAATGCTCATTAAAAGTCAGTAGTGCTCCCCAACCTTTATGACTGTGAGGATGTCATACATTTCTAAAAGCCTGAATATGGTCCAGGCCCTCTTCTCAGAGGTGAGGGTGCTGGAGGATGTGGCTTCAAGCTATGGGGAGCATCCTCCAGGATGAATTTATTTCTCAGCTAAAGCAGCTATTCAAGTCCTGGAGAAAGGGGTGGGAAGACGCTAGTATGCCTTTCTGGGGAGAAATCAGTTTCTTTGTTTTGATTCAGATTTCCCCTTGTTCCCTACAAAAAACTTTTGAGGAAAGAAAAGGAGAGCCAAGAGGCACCATCCATGAAAGCAAACGTCAGCCAAGCATGGCCCTTCCCTCAAAGACTCCGTCTGCAGGGGGAGCACTCTGATCCTGGCTCCCAGCAAATCATGGAGAGGCTGCGTTTCTCTGTTGCATCTTAACTGATGAGATGCCAAGTTTATTCCTCAGTGTTTACAGTGAGCCTTGTTTATTTTGGGACCCTTTCTGTGTTGTTGTGAAAAGAGCAAAACATACAGAAAAGAGCCTATGAAGTTATATTTCTGTGATTAAGACAGCAGAATGTGTGTACGTTGTTGTTGATGTTGTTGTTTAAGCTGTGTTTGCATGAAGCTTGTATGCAAGGAAGTATTTGGTTACATATACCCCAAGAATCTCCAGAGGTGGTCAGTTTTAGTCTTCAGGTCACAAAAAGGGAAAACTCTTATGGTTATGGATATCATCTTGAAAAATGATGCGTGAGGAAACAGCCTCCACCTTCCATAGTTTTTTTCTTTTCTAGGCTGGGTTTAATAGAGATGTTTCTGAACTGGCTTAGAGGGTCAGGGGTCAGATCCAACACTGGCCTTGCAGAGAGCTTGAGTTCTTGGTATTGTTTTAATAGTTCATACCATCATTATCTTTTGCAATGAAGTCTGATCTGCAGCAATTCCATCTGCATTCATTGGGACAGTGTTATTCTTCTAGGAGTTTTCCTCACAAAATTCCTTTCAGAACACTGTAAAGAAGAGGAGAAACATATTACTCTTAATTAAGAACTGTCCTTGAAGGAATTCCTGCATAAAGAAAATAGGAAACATCCTATTCCCAACAATAAAAATATCCTGACAACCAAAATGCCCGCTTGAGCAATACTTTACTTAGCAGATGTTTATTGGGAAAACTATAATGTTTGTGTTCTAAAAAGAAATACATTTAAGTTTTATTTTTAAACTTATCATCAGTGAAATTTATTTTTTCCTGTTGGTGTACAGTTCTGTGAATTTTAACACAAGTGTAGATTTGTGTAGCCATCACTATAATCTGGATACAGAATAATTCTGTCACCCCAATAACTCCTCCCTCCACCCCAGCTCTTGGCAGCCACTTATCTGTTCACCATCCCTACAGTTTAGTCTTTTTAAGAATGCCATGAAAACTACATCAGTATGTCTTTTGGTAGGTATAATTGTTTTACAATGTTGTGTTCGTTTTTTTTGGGGGGGGGTAATAGTTGTTTTACAGTGTTGTGTTAGTTTCTACTGTATAGTGAAGTGATGCAGAGTTCCCCGTGTTATACAACAGGTTCTCTTTAGTTATCTATTTTATACATATTAGTGTATATATGTCAGTCTCAATCTCCCAATTCATCTCACCTCCCTTTCTGACCGGTGTGAGGTGAACCTCATTGTAGGTTTGATTTGCATTTCTCTAATAATTAGTGATGTTGAGAATCTTTTCATGTGCCTCTTGGCCATCTGTATGTCTTCTCTGGAGAAATGTCTATTTAGGTCTTCCACCCATTTTTGGATTGGGTTGGTTTTTGGGTTTTGGTTTTATTTTTGATATTGAGCTGAATGAGCTGTTTGTATATTTTGGAGATTAATCCTTTGTCCATTGATTCATTTGCAAAAATTTTCTCCCATTCTGAGGGTTGTCTTCATCTTGTTTATGGTTTCCTTTGCTATGCAAAAGCTTTTAAGTTTCCTTAGGTCCCATTTGTTTATTTTTGTTTTTATTTCTATTACTCTACAAGATGGGTCAAAAAAGATCTTGGGGCTTCCCTGGTGGCGCAGTGGTTGAGAGTCTGCCTGCCGATGCAGGGGACACGGGTTTGTGCCCCGGTCTGGGAAGACCCCACATGCCGCAGAGCGGCTGGGCCCGTGAGCCATGGCCGCTGAGCCTGCGCGTCCGGAGCCTGTGCTCCGCAACGGGAGAGGCCACAACAGTGAGAGGCCCGTGTAACGCAAAAAAAAAAAAAGATCTTGCTGTGATTTATGTCATAGAGTGTTCTTCCTATGTTTTCCTCTAAGAGTTTTATAGTGTCTGGTCTTACATTTAGGTCTTTAATCCATTTGGAGTTTAGTTTTGTGTATGGTGTTAGGGAGTGTTCTAATTTAAGTCTTTTACATGTAGCTGTCCAGTTTGCCCAGCACCACTTATTGAAGAGACTGTCTTTTCTCCATTGTATATCCTTGCCTCCTTTGTCATAGATTAGTTGACCATAGGTGCATGGGTTTATCTCTGGGCTGTCTGTCCTGTTCCATTGATCTATATTTCTGTTTTTGTGCCAGTATCATACTGTCTTGATTACTGTAGCCCTGTAGTACAGTCTGAAGTCAGGGAGCCTGATTCCTCCAGCCCCATTTTTTTTTTTTTTTCTCAAGATTGCTTAGGCTATTCAGGGTCTCTTTTGTCTTCATACAGATTTTAAGATTTTTTTGTTCTAGTTCTGTGAAAAATGTCATTGGTAATTTGATAGGGATTGCACTGAATCTGTAGATTTCTTTGGGTAGTATAGTCATTTTCACAATATTGATTCTTCCAACCCAAAAACATGGTATATCTCTCCATCTGTTTGTGTCATCTTTGATTTATTTCATCAGTTTCTTATAGTTTTCTGAGTACAGGTCTTTTATCTCCTTAAGTAGGTTTATTCCTAGTTATTTTATTCTTTTTGTTGCAATGGTGAATGGGATTATTTCCTTAATTTCTCTTTCTTACCTTTTGTTGTTAGTGTATAGTAATGCAAGAGATTTCTGTGCATTAATTTTGTATCCTGCAACTTTACCAAATTCATTGATTAGCTCTAGTAGTTTTCTGGTGGCATCTTTAGGTTTTTCTATGTAGAGTATCATGTCATCTGTAAACATGATGGTTTTACTTCTTTTCCAATTTGTATTCTTTTATTTCTTTTTCTTCTCTGATTGCCATGGCTAGGACTTCCAATACTATGTTGAATAATAGTGGTGAGAGCAGACATCCTTGTCTTGTTCCTGATCTTAGAGGAAATGCTTTCAGTTTTTCACCATTGAGAATGATGTTTGCTGTGGGTTTGTCATATATGGCCTTTATTATGTTGAGGTAGGTTCCCTCTATGCCCACTTTCTGGAGAGTTTTTATTATAAATGGGTGTTGAATTTTGTCAAAAGCTTTTTCTGCATTTATTGAGACAATCATATGGTTTTTATTCTTCAGTTTGTTAATATGGTGTATCACATTGATTGATCTGTGTATATTGAAGATTCCTTGCATCCCTGGGGTAAATCCCACTTGATCATGGTGTATGATCCTTTTAATATGTTGTTGGATTCTGTTTGCTAGTATTTTGTTGAGGATTTTTGCATATATATTCATCAGTGATATTGGTCTGTAATTTTATTTTTTTGTGATATCTTTGTCTGGTTTTCGCATCCAGGTGATGGTGGCCTCATAGTATGAGTCTGGGAGTGTTCCTTCCTCTGCAATTTTTTGGAATAGTTTGAGAAGGATGGTGTTAGATCTTCTCTAAATGTTTGATAGAATTCACCTGTGAAGCCATCTGGCTTGGACTTTTGTTTGTTGGGAGGGTAGGTAACCTTTTGAAACAAACTTTTTTCACTTAACATAATGCTTTTGAGATTCATCCAACTTCTTATAAATGTCAGTAATTTGTACCTATTTATTGGTAAGTAGTATTCCATTGTATGGATGTACCATTCATTTACTTCTTGA
Source organism: Tursiops truncatus (assembly GCF_011762595.2). Taxonomy (NCBI): domain Eukaryota; kingdom Metazoa; phylum Chordata; class Mammalia; order Artiodactyla; family Delphinidae; genus Tursiops; species Tursiops truncatus. The sequence goes on from NC_047035.1 coordinate 125,256,005, forward strand.
AGAACATTTGGGTTGCTTACAATTTTGGGCAATTATGAATAGAGCTTTTATAAACATTTTTTTGTGTGTGAATATAAATTTTCATTTCTCTAGTGTAGATACTCAGGGGTAGGAATGCTGAGACATACAGTATATGTATGTTTGCCGTTATAAGTAAAAACTGTTTCCAAAGTGTCTATACCATTTTGCATTTCCATCAGCAGTGTATAAGAATTCCTTCCAGTTACTCTTCATCCTTGGTATTCTCAGGATTTTTAATTTTAGCTATTCTTATGATAGTTTTATCTAATCATGATTTTAATTTGCATTTTTCTAATGGCTAACGATGTTGAATATCTTTTCATATGTTTATTTGACATCCTATATCCTCCTAGAAGTGTGTATTTTTAAATATTTTCCCATTTTTTAAATGTTTTTTCTTATTGTTGAGTTTTGAGAATTCTTTATTATCCATACTAGTTGGATATGGGATTTGTAATTACTATCTCCCAGTTTGTAACCTGTCTTTGTACTCTCTAAATAGTATCTTTCTTTTTTTTTTTTAAATAGTACCTTTCATAGAGCAAAAGTTTTTAATTTTGATGCAGTACAGTTTATCATTTTTTTATGGAGTATGCTTTTTGTGTCTTGTCTAAGAACTTGTTATGCAACCCAAGGTCATAGGTTTTCTTCTAAAAGTTTTATAGTTTTATATTTTGCATTTAGATCTACAATTCATTTTGTGTTAACATATGTGTAAGGTTAAAATTTACTTTTTGCCTATGGATTTCTCCTTGCTCCAGCACCATTTGTTGAAAACACTATCCTTTCTCCATTAAATTGCTTTTGCACCTTTGTCAAAACTCAATTGGCAGTATTTGTGTGGGTGTATTTCTAGATTCTCTATTCTGTTCCATTGATCTATTTGTTTACCCCTTTGCTAATACCATCCAGTCTTGATTACTATAACTTTATAGTAAAGTCTTAAAATTGGATAGTTCGAGTTTTCCAATTTTATTCTTCTTTTGCATAATTGCTTTAGCTATTCTAGTTCCTTTGCCTCTCCATATAGAATTTAGAATCAGCTTGTCTATATCTATAAGAAATCTTGCTAAGATTTTAATGGTATTATGTGGAATCTGTAGATCAATATGGGGATAATCAACATTTTTACTGTATTGAAACTTCCAAGCCATGAACATAGTATGTCTCTTTAGTTATTTAGATCTTTGATTTCTTTCTTCAGAGTTTTGTAGGTTTTACATGCAGATACTATACATGCTTTGTTACATTTGTACCTAAGTGTTTTATTTTTTGAAACTATTGTAAATGTTACTGACTTTTAAATTTCTGTTTTAGTTGGACATTGCTAGTCATGTTAGTTTACTATGGCTGCCATAACAAATTACTACAAACTTGGTGGCTTAAAAAAACAGAAATTTACTCTTTTACAGTTCTGGAGGTCAGAAGTCTACAATCAGTTTTGAGCAGAAATCAAAGTGTGGCAGATCTGTGTTCCCTTCACACACAGCAGGGAATCTGTTCTTTGCCTCTTCCAACTTCTGGTGGCTGCCAGCATTCCTTGGCTTGTAGCTACATCACTTCAATCTCTACCTCTTCTTCATATTGCCTTTCCTCTGTGTTGAATCCCCTCTGCCTCTCTTATAAAGACACATGTGATGGCATTGAGTGGCCACCTGGATAGTCCATGATAATCTCTCATCTCAAAATCCTTAATTTAATTAATAATATCTGCAAAAAACTTTACCATGTAAGGTAACATTCACAGATCCCAGAAATTAGGACCTAATATTTTTGAGGACATTTTTTAGCCTACTACATTAGTGTCTAGAAATCAAGATTGTGTGTGTGTGTGTGTGTGTGTGTGTGTGTGTGTGTGTGAGAGAGAGAGAGAGAGAGAGAGAGAGAGAAAGAAAAAGACAGAGAGACAGAGACAAAGAGAGAGAGAAAGAGATTTTATGTGTTGACCTTTTATCCTGCAGCCTTAGTACTAAACTCACATATTAATTCTAGGAGTTTTTTGGTTGATTCTTTGGTATTTTGTACATAAATAATAGAGACACTTTTATTTCTTTCTTCCCAATTTGTATGAATTTTATTTCTTTTTCTTGCCTTATTTCATTGACTAGGATTTCCAGTACAATGTGAATAGGAATGGTGAAAGTGAACATCCTTGCCTTATTCCTATTCTTAGGGGGAAAGCATTCAGTTATTCACCATTAAGTATGATGTTAGCTTCTATTCCTTCTTTGTAGAGAAGTTTTACAATTTTTTTTTTATCATGAATGGATGTTGAATTTTGTCATATGATTTTTCTGCATCAATTGATATAATCATTTTTTCCCTTCTTTAGATTATTAATATGATGGATTACATTCATTGATTTCCAAATATTGAACCAGCTTTGCATTACTGGGACAAACCCCACTTTATCATAGTATAATTTTTTATACATTCCTGGTTTTGATTTGGAATATTTTATTAAGGATTTTAATGTCTATGTTCATTAAAGATATTGCTCTGTAGCTGTATTTTCTTATACTGTCTGTCTGGTTTTTGTATCAGGGTAATTCTGGCCTCATAAAATAAATTGGGATGTGATCCCTCCTCTTTTTTCTAGAAGAGATTGTGGAGATTTGGTGTTATTTCTTCTTTATACATTTCATGGAATTTGCCAGTGAAACCATTTGTGCCTGATATTCTTTTTCAGAAGATTTTAAACTACATATTTAATTTTTTTTCATATTTTTAAGACTACTCAGGTTATCTCTGTTTCAATTTCATTGATTTCTCATCTCTGTTATTTCCTTCCTTTTGCTCATTTTGGGCTTATTTTGCTTTTCTTTTTTTTTTTTTTCCTAGTTTCGTAAGTTGGAAGCTCATATTATTACAGACTTTTCTTCTTTTCTAATATAAACATTTAATGGTATACATTTCCTTTTAAACACTGTTTTAACTACACTGAAGAAAATGTGATGTGTTTTAATCTTAATTCAAAATGTTTTCTAGTATCCTTTGAGACTTACTCTTTTGATCCACTGATTATTTATAAGGGTGTTGATTAATTTCCAAGTGTTCTGAAATTTTCCCATTATTTTTTTATATTGATTTCTAGCTTAATTCCATTAGGACCTGAAACATATTTTGCATAATTTTGATTCTTTAAGTTTGTTAAGGTTTATTTTATGATCCATGATATGTTCTATGTTGGTGAATGTTTGGTTGTTTGAATATTGTGTTTTCTCTGAAGGGAGCCATATCTCTAAACTGAGCCCATTTGTTTGCTTATTCACTCAAGAGTCTTTCTGGAAGGTTGTCACTCACAGCCCATTGTTTCTTTTGTCTAGAATATCCAGGACGTGAGAAGTGATGATGAGGATGAGTATGAAGAGGAAGAGGTTGAGGAAGAGAAGGAGGAGAAGGAAGAAGCCACCGAAGGCAAAGAGACAGACGGTTTGAAGAATGGCCTTGGGGCCAACAGGCACCTCATTCCCAATGGTCAGCATGGCTGTTAGCTTGAAGCCCGCATAGCTCCTGGCGCACAGTGCGCTGCAAGGGCTGCTGGGAGCCGGAAGTGCTCCCTCCTCCATTGCTGGAGCCTCAGGACCCACAGGGACCACAGATTTTGCCCTTCCCTCTTTCTAACCAGCACCTTCCCCCCCAACCAAGACGTATTTAACAAAATGTTAATTTGTGTTAAAATGTTTAATATAAGCATCCCCATGGATTTTACTGGAGTTAGGACTCAGATTTCAAAGATTTCTCCTGAGAACCCTTCCACTTCTAATTGTTCCATTCATGAATTTAGACGTTTGGAGCCCACTTTGTTGTAGGCCTTCCCCTTCCCACCTTGCCTGTCCTCAGGATACTTTGGGAAGTGCTAAGTCAACCCACTTTTTCCAGGTGCGTTTAGCCACAGAGAGCAGCTCATTTCCCAAAAATGAGCTAGAAGTGGCAATGGAATGGTGGTGGCAGGACCAAACCAGGGGGCCAAGCTTCCAGGGCTCATGGATCCCTTTCTGCCATGGGCAGTGTTTAAACCTTCCATGCCGTGTGCTTCGTCTCTCCGATGGGAATAACCAGACCTGCCCTGCCCCCTCACAGGGTTGGAATAAGGATCAAATGAGATAATAATGGAAGTGAGAGTGCATACTGTAGGCTATGGTGTTGCTGTTACCTGACCCTCTTTTCACTGTGATCACAGTCCCGTTTGGGAGAGAAGCCTGGTGAAACTTGGCACTGAACAGGCCTGAACAAAAGGCACAGTCTTGAAGAATTCCTTTTAAATGTGTCTGGAAATACCTAAACATGCAAGTACCCAGAAAGCTGTTTCCAGTTTATCTGGTAACTATTTATTTGTTAGCTTCCCAAAGGTAATTCTCAAATCCCCCAGGTTCTCATCCCTCAGGTTCCATGGCCAAGGGGAGGGAGTTTGGGCCCCATTCCTTCTTGTCCTTTGCTGATTTCTCACTTATTTCCTCTCTGAAAGGGACGCTTCCCTGCTGTGGCCCTGAACCCCTCCTTCAGGCCAGCAGAGCTACCCAGCAGGCCATAGGGTCTACCTGGGGGCCTCTCTGGGGGCACTGGACCCAAGTCAGGTTGTTCCCCTAGCCACTATCACCCAGGAAGCCCAGTTTCTGGGGCATGTGTTTGAGCTCCTGATCAAAGGAGGTCTTGGAAAAACAAAGAGACTCTGTACTTTAAATCCCTGCTCTCCAACCCAATCAGAGTGCACAACAGTAAAGCAGAACAAAACAAAGGGCTGGAAAACACCCCTGAGAATGTCCAAGGACAGGTGCTTGAGTCAGTGTCAGCCCCTGGGGCTGCCTTACCTCTCTGGGAGGACAGGTAGGGGCTGGAGGGTCAGTAGCCACCTCTCGACCCCCACAGGGATACATCTCGAGGCCAGCGTGCAGGGCAGACCTCAGAGACTTTCTCAGGTTACTGACTGAGGAGAGGCAGAGCCTTGTAGAGGAAGAGCCTGAGCAAAATGTGCAACTTTTCCCCACCCAATCTCTCATATTTTGGGGTCACATTTTGCATCTTCATCCTGTTTTGCTCAGGGCCCGTATTATAAAGCCAAGTAAGTGGAAGCTAAGACTGTGGGGACTAGTAAAACCCACACAGACTCTACCAATGGGGGCTGCAGCCTCTGGAGCACAAAGGACACTGTATACAGTAAAGGTGTCTGCCTTTTTTTTTTTTTTTTTCAGTAAAAAGATGTTTTTAAAAGCTTCAGGCTAAACAAAAACAAAAAACTTCAAAATTCTTTCCCAACAAAATTTCTTTTTGAAGAATTGTTAGAACAACAGAAAAACATGTGTCAGGTTTCTCTGCATAATATTTGCATTTATGAGTACAATAACATTATATGTGTAATGTATATTATAAATCTCAAATGCCTCCAGTCACTTTAGGGCGTAGCTGTTGAATTATTATCAATATTTATATTATTTTTTTTTGGTGAAAGATCACACTAAGATATTATTTTTATGTTCCAGTTAACAGTTTTTTCCTTGATTTATTTTGGTCTTGTCTCTGTACCAAATAACTTCTTGCTTTAGGTAAAAAAAGTGTTTAGTTGTTGCTCTATCCTTCAGTTCTTTCTTTTTTTTCTTATTTGAACATTGAAGGTAAAATTGATATGCCAATTTCAACTATCTGTGATACAGCTGGAAGCACTAAACTATCTCTTAAGAGGTAGAGATGCATATTTTGTAACATTTTTAGGGCTTTTGTGGTTAATTTTAAGGGTAACCTGTCTTTCTACAGGAAACAAGAGCTCACAGTATATACCAGATGACTTTATAAAAATGTAGTCCACCATGCCGCCAGTATTATTGTAATGGTAATGACTTACAATAAAACAGAGACAGAGCCCAGCATGTGTGGTGATTGAGTAGATTCAGCACACACATTGTTTGGCTTCTTAGAGATCATTACTAGTCCTATTGAGTGGCGGAAACAAAGATTTGCCAGTCCTCTAGAAACACCCTGCAGGGAATCGGGGAGCAGTGGAGAACAGAGCCAAGTTAGGACATTAGGGCTGCTGGCCTTGGGGTACCAGACACCAGAGAGGAGAGGTAACAGGTCAGGCCTGACTGGGCTGAGTATCTTGGCTGTGCACAGTGTAGACAGACAGATGCTTGTGGGCTGGAGACTAACCTGGGCCACAGCACCTGAGCCCTGTAGCAGGCCCTGTAGAAGTGCTAAGTGCATGGTCCTAAAGATATTTTCTCAGCCCCCTTTTATATACCTACCTTTCAAAGGTGGAGGAGGAAATAGGGTCTATTGATGGTTCAACTGGCTGTCCATCAGAATTACCTATTGAGCTTAAAACACACCTTGCCTGCTCCATATTTAGATTAAGTACTTCTGGAATAAGAAAAAGGAATTTGCATTTTAACCAAGTCCATGTGCTTCTGAAGAGCAGTCAGGACTCTGTGTGACCCCACTTGGTTTTATTACTACTAGCAGTTTTATATGCTAATAAATGAGAATATACAATGATACAGAATATTTACTCCAAAATAAATTCAAATAAAATAATAAAGGAGAAAAGGAAACATGAGAGCAGTCAAGACAAATAGAAAACATTGTAAGAGTTTTACACTGGTTAGTACAATGGCAGTACTAATTACCAAATCCAAATTTATAGGTAATTACATCCAGTGTAAGAACAGAGTACCAGATCAGATTTTTTAATACTCCAACTATAGGCTACTTACAAGAGATATGCTATAAATATATGCAGAAAGAAATGTTGAAAGTAAAAGGAGGGATAAAGGTATACCATGCAAACTCTATCCCCAAAAAGCTGACATAGCTATTCTAATATCAGACAAAGGCAAGAAGAGCTAGTGGGTATTAAGAGGAATGTTTCATAACAGTGAAAGGGATCAGTCCACCAGGAAAATATTTAAAAATTAAATCTGTATACACTGAATAATATGCCTTTAAAATATATAAAGAAAAATTTTACAGAATTAAAAGGAGTAACAAAGTCATAATTGTGTTTGGGTGGTTTTAACACACCATTCAGTATCTGATAGAAACAGCCAACCAAAAAGCAATAAGAATACAGAAGATTTGAACAATGAAATGAACAAAATTGGCCCAGATGACATATGTAGAGAGAGCACTGTACCCAACAAATGCAGGCACACATTCTTTTCAGGTGCATGTGAACATTTACCCAAACTGACTACATGATAGGCCTTAAAACAAATCCTAAAACATTTCAAAGGTTTTAAATCATATAGAGTATGATCACTGATCACAGTGAAATTAGACAAGAAAAATCACCTATTTTTTTTTAAATCACCTATTTTTAAGTTAAGTAATGCACTTCTAAATGTAGCAAAGAAGCAATCACAATGGAAATAAAACATTTTAAAATGAATTATAATAAAAAATAATGAAAAGTATGTAGGATTCAACTAGTGACAAATTTAGAAGAAATTTTATAATATTAAAAGCTTTTAGGGGCTTCCCTGGTGGCGCAGTGGTTGAGAATCCACCTGCCAATGCAGAAGACACGGGTTCGAGCCCTGGTCTGGGAAGATCCCACATGCTGCGGAGCAACTGGGCCCGTGAGCCACAACTACTGAGCCTGCGCGTCTGGAGCCTGTGCTCCACAACAAGAGAGGCCGCAACAGTGAGAGGCCTGCACACCGCGATGAAGAGTGGGCCCCCACTCGCCACAACTAGAGAAAGCCCTCGCACAGAAACGAAGACCCAACACAGCCAAAAAATAAATAAATAAATGTCTCAAAAAAAGTAAAAAGGGAAATTAATAAAATAGAAAACAAACATATAATAGAGAATATCACAAAACCAAAAGTTGGTTCTTTAAAAGAAAACAATTCATAAAGCAAGACTGATCAAGAAAGACACAAATAACTAATAGTAGGAATGAAAAGGATCTGTCACTATAGATCAAACAAAGAACAAATAATAGGAGAATATCATGAGCAACTTTATGTCAATAGATTTGAAGATGTAAATAAAATGTGTAAGTTCCTAGAAAACTACAGCTTGTCAAAATGGGCACAAGAAGAAACAGATATCTAAATAGCCTTCTATACAAAACAATTAAATCTGATATTTTAAAATATGTCCCCCCTCAAAAAAATCTTTAGGCCCAGATGGCTTATACAGTAAATTCTTCCAATATTTAAGGAAGAATTAACAGAAGTATTACACAAACTTTTCCAGAGAAAAAAGGAAGGAACACTTCACATTTGTTTTACAAGGCTAGCATAATCTTGATACTAAAATCTGACAAGAGTATTAGGAGAAAAAGACCCAACAAGTATAGGCTAAGTCATTCATAAACATAGGTGCAAATTTTCTAAACAAAAGCAAACTGAATTCAGCAATATGTAAAGAAGACAGTGCATAGCAAACAAGTTGAGTTTATTTCAGGGGCATGTTGTTGATTTACTATTTCAAAATCAATGTTATTAACCATTTTAAGAGAATAAAGGAAAACCCAAATCTTCAAAAGCCTTATATAAAATTCAACCTCCATTCATTTAAAAAAAAAAAAACTCACAGAAAAGTAGTAAGGAATTTCCTTTATCTGATAATAGCATCTTCAAAAAGTGTAAAGCCAGTATCATCTAATGCTATAATGGTGAGATATTGAGTTTTATCTGCTGGGATTATCACTGAGACAAAAATGTCCACTATCTTCAAGGAGGCCCATCATCCTGAATATATTCAACATTGTATTTTTCATCCCAGCCAGTATAATATTTAATAAATAAATAAATATTACAAAGCTCAAAAGGAAATAATTGTTACTACAAATGTAAATGCAAAAAATCCCCACACATTGTATGTGTGTGTAAATTTATACAGAAATGCCAAGGATTAAGACTGGCTAATACAATTATCTGTAAAGGAACATATTAATGAATCAGATTAGATAATAAAGAACTTCTGTTTCTCAAAAGACACCATTAAGAGAGTGAAAAGGCAAGTCATGGAGTTGGAGAAAATAATTGGCAACACTTATAACTGACAAAGGGCTTGTTATCCAGTATATATAAAGAGGTCCTACTCATCCCCCCAAAAATATACAACCCAATAAAAAAAAATGAACAGGCACTTAACCAACACTTTACAAAACACCATATCTAAATGTTCAATAAACATATGAAAAGGTGCTCAATTTCATTAATCATTAGAAAGACTCATAGTACCAAATGGCAATCACATGGAACAATGGAAACTCACACACTGTTGGAGGAGTATAAACAGTTATAACTACTTTGAAAAATAGTTTGTCATCATTTCCTAAAATTGGACATATGCACATATCATAACCCAGTAATTTCACTCCTAGGTACATACTAGAAAGGCACACGTAAAAGCACAAAAAGAATGCACATGAATGTTCATATCAGCAATGTTAACAACTCTGAAGGGCACTTCCCAAATGTCCATCAAGAGTAAAATGGACAATTGTGGTCTATTTACAATACAGGATACTGTAGAGCAATGAAAATGAACCAACTGGTACTTGCAACAATATAGTTTCCTCTTACGATCTTAATGTTTTGTAAAAGACTCTAATGCAAAATGAACAGTTAATAGCGCAGACCCCAGAAACGGGCATGAGATGCTAAGGCTGCTGCTGCCGCCACCAAGAAGCCTGTGTGCGAGAACAGGTCACTATCCACAGCCCCCTTCCGGGGACCCTGTGCAGCCCGCCACTGCCAGAGTCCCGGGATCCAGGGACAACTTCCCCAGGAGAACGCACAGCGCGCCTCAGGCTGGTTCAACGTCACGCCGGCCTCTGCCGCCACAGGCTCACCCCACACTCCGTGCCTCTCCCTCCCCCTGGCATGTGTGAGCCAGAGTCCCCGAAGCAGCTGCTCCTTTAACCCCGTCCTGTCTGAGCGAAGAACAGACACCATCTGGTGACCTACGTGCAGAGGCGCGGCCAAATCCAAGGCTGAGTCCCTGGGAGCTGTGAGAACAAAGAAGAGAAAGGGAAATCTCTCCCAGCAGCCTCAGAAGCAGCGGATTAAAGCTCCACAATCAACTTGATGTACCCTGCATCTGTGGAATACCTGAATAGACAACGAATCATCCCAAAGTGAGGAGGTGGACTTTGAGAGCAAGATTTATGATTTTATCCCCTTTTCCTCTTTTTGTGTGTATGTGTATGCTACTGTGTGAGATTTTGTCTGTATAGCTTTGCCTCCACCATTTGTCCTAGGGTTCCACCCGTCCATTTAAAAAATTTTTTTCAATAATTATTTTTTATTTTAATACATTTATTATATTTTATCTTACTTATTTTATTTTACTTTATCTTCTTTATTCCTTTCTTTTTTTCCTTCCTTCCCTCCTTCCTTCCTTCCTCCCTCCATCCCTCCCTCCTTTCTTTCTTTCTTTCTTCTTTCTTTCTTCTTCTACTAATTCTTTCTTTCTACTTTTTCTCCCTTTTATTCTGAGCCATGTGGATGAAAGGCTCTTGGTACTGCAGCCAGGAGTCAGTGCTGTGGTTCTGAGGTGGGAGAGCCAATTTCAGGACACTGGTCCACAAGAGACCTCCCAGCTCCACATAATATCAAACGGTGAAAATCTCCCAGAGATCTCCATCTCAACACCAGTACCCAGCTTCACTCAATGACCAGCAAGCTACAGTGCTGGACACTCTATGCCAAACAACTAGCAAGACAGGAACACAACCCCACCCATTAGCAGAGAGGCTGCCTAAAATCATAGTAAGTCCACAGACACCCCAAAACATACCACCAGAGGTGGACCTGCCCACCAGAAAGACAAGATCCAGCCTCATCCACCAGAACACAGGCACTAGTCCCCTCCACCAGGAAGCCTACACAACCCGCTGAACCACCTTTAGCCACTGGGGACAGACACGAAAAACAACGGGAACTACGAACCTGCAACCTGCAAAAAGGAGACCCCAAACACAGTAAGATAAGCAAAATGAGAAGACAGAAAAACACACAGCAGATAAAGGAGCAAGATAAAAACCCACCAGACCTAACAAATGAAGAGGAAATAGGCAGTCTACCTGAAAAAGAATTCAGAATAATGATAGTAAAGATGATCCAAAATCTTGGAAATAAAACGGACAAAATGCAAGAAACATTTAACAAGGATCTAGAAGAACTAAAGGTGAAACCAGCAATGATGAACAACACAATAAATGAACTTAAAAATACTCTATTTGGGTCAATAGCAGAATAACTGAGGCAGAAGAATGGATAAGTGACCTGGAAGATAAAATAGTGGAAATAACTACTGCAGAGCAGAATAAAGAAAAAAGAATGAAAAGAACTGAGGACAGTCTCAGACACCTCTGGGACAACATTAAACACAACAACATTCGAATTATAGGGGTTCCAGAAGAAGAAGAGAAAAAGAAAGGGACTGGGAAAATATTTGAAGAGATTATAGTTGAAAACTTCCCTAATATGGGAAAGGAAATAGTTAATCAAGTCCAGGAAGCACAGAGAGTCCCATACAGGATAAATCCAAGGAGAAATACACCAAGACATATATTAATCAAACTGTCAAAAATTAAATACAAAGAAAACATATTAAAAGCAGCAAGGGAAAAACAACAAATAACACACAAGGGAATCCCCATAAGGTTAACAGCTGATCTTTCAGCAGAAACTCTGCAAGCCAGAAGGGAGTGGAAGGACATATTTAAAGTGATGAAGGAGAAAACCCCACAACCAAGATGACTCTTCCCAGCAAGGATCTCATTCAGATATGATGGAGAAATTAAAACTTTTACAAACGAGCAAAGCTGAGAGAGTTCAACACCACAAAATGGGCTTTACAACAAATGCTAAAGGAACTTCTCTAGGCAAGAAACACAAGAGAAAGAAAAGACCTACAATAACAAACCCAAAACAATTAAGAAACTGGGAATAGGAACATACATATCGATAATTACCTTAAATGTAAGTGGATTAAATGCTCCCACCAAAAGACACAGACTGGCTGAATGCATACAAAAGCAAGACCCATATATATGTTGTCTGCAAGACACCCACTTCAGACCTAGAGACACATACAGAATGAAAGTAAGGGGATGGAAAAAGATATTTCATGCAAATGGAAACCAAAAGAAAGCTGGAGTAGCAATTCTCATATCAGACAAAATAGACTTAAAAATAAAGACTATTAGAAGAGACAAAGAAGGACACTACATAATGATCAAGGGATCAATCCAAGAAGAAGATATAACAATTGTAAATATTTATGCACCTAACATAGGAGCACCTCAATACATAAGGTAATAATAACAGCCATTAAAGGGGAAATCAACAGTAACACATTCATAGTAGGGGACTTTAACACCCCACTTTCACCAATGGACAGATCATCCAAAATGAAAATAAATAAGGAAACACAAGCTTTAAATGATACATTAAACAAGATGGACTTAATTGATATTTATAGGACATTCCATCCAAAAACAACAGAATACACATTTTTCTCAAGTGCTCATGGAACATTCTCCAGGATAGATCATATCTTGAGTCACAAATCAAGCCTTGGTAAATTTAAGAAAATTGAAATTGTATCAAGTATCTTTTCTGACCACAATGCTATGAGCCTAGATATCAATAACAGGAAGAGATCTGTAAAAAATACAAACACATGGAGGCTAAACATTACACTACTGAATAACGAAGTGATCACTGAAGAAATCAAACAGGAAATAAAAAAAATACCTACAAACAAATGACAATGGAGACACGACGACCCAAAACCTATGGGATGCAGCAAAAGCAGGTCTAAGAGGGAAGTTTATAGCAATACAATCTTACCTTAAGAAATAGGAAACATCTTGAATAAACAACCTAACCTTGCACCTAAAGCAATTAGAGAAAGAAGAACAGAAAAACCCCAAAGTTAGCAGAAGGAAAGAAATCATAAAGATCAGATCAGAAATAAATGAAAAAGAAATGAAGGAAACTATAGCAAAGATCAATAAAACTAAAAGCTGGTTCTTTGAGAAGATAAACAAAATGGATAAACCATTAGCCAGACTCATCAAGAAAAAAAGGGAGAAGACTCAAATCAATAGAAATAGAAAAGAAACAGGAGAAGTAACAACTGACACAGCAGAAATACAAAAGATCATGAGAGATTACTACAAGCAACTCCATGCCAGTAAAATGGAAAACCTGGAAAAAATGGACAAATTCTTAGAAAAGCACAACCTGCCAAAACTGAATCAGGAAGAAATAGAAAATATGAACAGACCAATCACAAGCTTGAAATTGAAACTCTGATTAAAAATCTTCCAAAAAAAAAAAAAATCTTCCAACAAACAAAATCCCAAGACTGGATGGCTTCACACGCGATTTCTATCAAACATTTAGAGAAGAGCTAACACCTATCCTTCTCAAACTCTTCCAAATATAGCAGAGGGAGGAAAACTCCCAAACTCATTCTACGAGGCCACCATCACCTTGATACCAAAACCAGACAAGGATGTCACAAAGAAAGAAAACTACAGGCCAGTATCACTGATGAACATAGATGCAAAACTCCTGAATAAAATACTAGCAACCAGAATCCAACAGCACATTAAAAGGATCATACACCATGATCAAGTGGGGTTTATTCCAGGAATGCAAGGATTCTTCAATATATGCAAATCAGTCAAGGTGATAAACCATATTAACAAATTGAAGGAGAAAAACCATATGGTCATCTCAATAGATGCAGAGAAAGCTTTCGACAAAATTCAACTCCCATTTATGATAAAAACCCTGCAGAAAGTAGGCATAGAGGGACCTATCCTCAACATAATAAAGGTCATATATGACAAACCCACAGTCAACATCATCCTCAATGGTGTAAAACTGAAAGCATTTCCACTAAGATCAGGAACAAGACAAGGTTGCCCACTCTCACCACTCTTATTCAACATAGTTTTGGAAGTTTTAGCCATAGCAATCAGAGAAGAAAAGGAAAGAAAAGGAATCCAAATCAGAAAAGAAGTAAAGCTGTCACGTTTGCAGATGACATGATACTATACATAGAGAATCCTGAAGATGCTACCAGAAAACTACTAGAGCTAATTAATGAATTTGGTAAAGTAGCAGGGTACAAAATTAATGCACAGAAATCCCTGGCATTTCTATACACTAATGATGAAAAATCTGAAAGTGAAATCAAGAAAACACTCCCATTTACCATTGCAACAAAAAGAATAAAATATCTAGGAATAAACCTACCTAAGGAGACAAAAGACCTGTATGCAGAAAATTATAAGACACTGATGAAAGAAATTAAAGATGATACAAATAGATGGAGAGGTATACCATGTTCTTGGACTGGAAGAATCAATATTGTGAAAATGGCTCTACTACCCAAAGCAATGTACAGATTCAATGCAATCCCTATCAAACTACCACTGGCATTTTTCACAGAACTGGAACAAAACATTTCACAATATGTATGGAAACACAAAAGACCCCGAATAGCCAAAGCAATATTGAGAACGAAAAACAGAGTTGGACGAATGAGGCTCCCTGACTTCAGACTATACTACAAAGCTACAGTAATCAAGACAGTATGGTACTGGCACAAAAACAGAAACAGAGATCAATGGAACAGGATAGAAAGCCCAGAGATAAACCCACGCACAGATGGTCACCTTATCTTTGATAAAGGAGGCAGGAATATACAATGGAGAAAGGACAGCCTCTTCAATAAGTGGTGCTGGGAAAACTGGACAAGTACATGTAAAATATGAGATTAGATCACTCCCTAACATCATAGACAAAAATAAGCTCAAACTGGATTAAAGACCTAAATGTAAAGCCAGAAACTATCAAACTCTTAGAGGAAAACATAGACAGAACACTCTATGACATAAATCACAGCAAGATCCTTTTTGACCCACCTCCTAGAGAAATGGAAATAAAAACAAAAATAAACAAATGGGACCTAATGAAACTTCAAAGCTTTTGCACAGCAAAGGAAACCATAAAGAAGAGTAAAAGACAACCCTCAGAATGGGAGAAAATATTTTCAAATGAAGCAACTGACAAAGGATTAATCTCCAAAATTTATAAGCAGCTCATGCAGCTCAATAAAAAACAAACAAACAACCCAATCCAAAAATGGGCAAAAGACCTAAAAGGGCATTTCTCCAAAGAAGATATACAGACTGCCAACAAACACATGAAAGAATGCTCAACATCATTAATCATTAGAGAAATGCAAATCAAAACTACAATGAGATATCATCTCACACCAGTCAGAATGGCCATCATCAAAAAAATCTAGAAACAATAAATGCTGGGGAGGATGTGGAGAAAAGGGAACACTCTTGCACTCCTGGTGGAAATGTGAATTGGTTTAGCCACTATGGAGAACAGTATGGAGGTTCCTTAAAAAACTAAAAATAGAAATACCATATGACCCAGCAATCCCACTACTGGGCATATACCCTGAGAAAACCATAATTCAAAAAGAGTCATGTACCAAAATGTTCATTGCAGCTCTATTTACAATAGCCAGGAGTTGGAAACAACCTAAGTGTCCATCATCGGATGAATGGATAAAGAAGATGTGGCACATATATACAATGGAATATTACTCAGCCATAAAGAGAAACGAAATTGAGCTATTTGTAATGAGGTGGATAGACCTAGAGTCTGTCATACAGAATGAAGTAAGTCAGATAGAGAAAGACAAATACCGTATGCTAACACATATATATGGAATTAAGAAAAAAAAATGTCATGAAGAACCTAGGGGTAAGACAGGAATAAAGACACAGACCTATTAGAGAATGGACTTGAGGATATGGGGAGGGGGAAGGGTAAGCTGTGACAAAGCGAGAGAGAGGCATGGACATATATACACTACCAAACGTAAGGTACATAGCTAGTGAGAAGCAGCCGCATAGCACAGGGAGATCAGCTCGGTGTTTGTGACCGCCTGGAGGGGTGGGATAGGGAGGGTGGGAGGGAGAGGAAAGAGGGAAAATATCTGGGAACATATGTATATGTATAACTGATTCCCTTTGTTATAAAGCAGAAACTAACACACCATTGTAAAGCAATTATACTGCAATAAAAAAGTTAAAAAAATTAGTACTAATAAGAGTGCATTCAAATAATGCAGAAATAATGTATGTATCAAATGAAAAGTGAAAAACTCTCTGCAAAAGGGAAACACTCTTAGCGTTCATTGTGATTCCATCCAGAAACATTCTTATGCCTATTTTCGCCTGAATTTGTTGTGGAATGCCAGCTCCCCAAACATCCCCAGTGCAGCCTGTTTTTGAGATGGATGGAGGTGATTGCCCATGGCAGTAAGACAGAGCACCTAGAGAGGACTGGCAGTGCTCAGTGAGGGAAGGCCAAGGTCGGATTATTTTTGAGAATTTGAAGTTTGTTTTCTGGGTCTTTCAACGCCAAGACTTAATTAAGATCAGCTTAGGAACATAACAGTTTAGGACTGGTGAAGGCAGCAAGGGAAAGATTTTGAGGTGAAGGGTTCAAGGAATCATAAGTTTCTTATGCAGTAAACTATCTGTGGATGTTTTCTATTGAGGAGTTGATGGTTCTTGAGAGAAGGTTCTGAAATAAACAATAATTATTTGCCTGGCAAAAGTCTTCTAGAATCATAAAGTTATGCTAATGAAGACAGTGGAATAGTCAAGTCATGTAAATGGGGACAGTGCGCTGTGTGGGTTTGGTGATCTGGGTTCGCAGCATATACTTACATTATCTATGTACATACTCATGTTACCTTTATCCATGAACTCTGCTATAATGTGCTCAGGTGAGGGGGAAATGAAAATAGAAGCACCTCCTGTGTATGCCCGAGACTGTGAACACCCAGAGGGGGCATCTTTAACTAATTTGCACTAAGGCTCCATATAGGCAATTGGCAGCACTATACAATGTACTTTTTAAACACAAAGATCTGCACTCTAAGTCTACACATGATCTGGTCCTTGCTTTTTGCTCACCAATGCATTGTAGGGATCTTTCCATATTGGCACATATAGATCACTTTCATTTCTGTAAGAGCTGCCAGGTAATCCTTAGAAATTTATCATAAGTATTTAACCAGTCTCATATTGTTGGACACTTGAATGGTTTCTAGTTTTTAGCTCTTATAATATTGCCATGAACATCCTTTGGTGGAAGTATCTAACCCAAGTTGCCTGGTTTAAAAATCCCTACTCTGGGGCTTCCCTGGTGGCGCAGTAGTTGGGGGTCTGCCTGCCAATGCAGGGAACGTGGGTTCGTGACCCGGTATGGGGGGATCCTGCGTGCCGCGGAGCGGCTGTGCCCGTGAGCCATGGCCGCTGGGCCTGCGCGTCCGGAGCCTGTGCTCCGCAGCGGGAGAGGCCACGGCAGTGAGAGGCCCACGTACCAAAAAAGAAGAAGAAGAAGAAGAAAAAAATCCCTACTCTGTTACTTACTGTGTAACCTTGAGCAAGTTTCTTGATCTCTTCACCTTCAGTTTACTCATCTGTAAAATGGACCCAGAACCTTCTTCATTATGTCATGTTGAGGATTAAATGAGATGATCCACATAAAACATTTTTCAGCCCACCTTCACATAGTAAGCACTCAATAAATGTCAACTCTTCTAATTGTTCATAATTCCCATGGGGTAAGTTTCTACTAGTGAGATTTCTGGGTCAAGGCACATGCAGTTTTCATTTTAATAGATACAAATTGCCTTCCAAAAAAGGTGTACAAATTTAAGTCCTACTGACCGTGTTTGAGAGTAGCTATTTCTCTGAAATGGGAATCATCAACTTTTGACCTTTTCTCTGGTCTGAGAGTTTTAATATCTTATTGTTGTTTTGACTTGCATCTCTTTAATGTGAATTAGATGGAACATTTGTGTTTCTTTTACTTGCTTACCCATTTTTCTATTGGGTTATTGTTCTTTTCCTTAGGTTTCTATGAGCCACTGTAAGGAGATTGACTTCTATCATCTGTAATATAGAATTTTCTGCTTGCCTTTGGTCTTATGATTTTATATGTAGTAATTTGGGGAGTCCATTCATTAATTTTAATTTTTCCAGTAGTAAAATACATCAGTCTTTTCCTTAACAGTCTCTGGAGTCTGCTTCCTGCTTGGAAAGTCTTCCCTAAACAAAAGTATACGTAAAAAATCATTCACGCTTCTTTTTACAGCTTCCATGGATTCATTGATTCTCTGCTCCAGATGGTATTTATTTTGATGTAAGAAGTAAGATGAGAAGGGACTTTTTTTAATGGTTGCTGGTCTTCCCCCAAAACATTTGCTGAATTCTATTTCTTTTTTCTTGTGTTTGAAATGCCACCATTAAATTCCCATATGTATTTTGTGTCTCCTGCCTCTGTGTACTTTCCACTCTGTTTCACTGAAGTGCTTATCCTATACTATCCTATTTTAATTTGAATAACTTTATAATAGGTTTTAATATGGTTGGGTCAGTGACCCATCTCTACTCTTTTACTTCCAAATTTCATTGGCCCATCTCACATTTTTATTTCCAACATTTCTTTTATTACAAACTAGAAACCAGATGAATTCTAGAGTTTTTGGTTAGGTTTTCCCCCAAATCTTGATGGTATGCTATTTTGAGATTGCTCTGAATTTATAATTAATTTAGGGGACTTAAATTATAGTTTTGAGTCATCCTATCCAAAAGTAATGTGTGTGTTCCTATTTAGTTAAATCCTCTTTTATGTCTTCCAGTAGAATTGGGAGATTTTGTTCACATAGACCCTGAAATTTTTTTTTAAGGTTTATACCAAGGTAATGTATCTTTTTTTATTATTTTTGAAAATATGATCTTTACTTCCTTTATATATAAAGGTATATATATACATATATATATGTATATATATATGTACATATATAATATTTAGAAAAGCTACTGATTTTTGTATGTTAGTTGTATAACCTGACACTCCACTCATGTTCCTAATAGGTTTTCAGCTCTTCTAAAATCAGGAATGGGTGTGGGTGTTGAATTGCCTTTCTTGGGGTGCTGATCTAGTAGTTGCTCTTTGCTCTGTTAATCTGATCATATTAGTTTCTTACTATTGGACTAGCCTGGCATTCAGGGAGCCAGCTTCTCTTGGTCACAATGTGTTATTTTAAAGTTTACTGACAAATTTCTTTTTTGTTGAATATTTTAGCATGGATTTTATTAAAATATTTTTCTAAAGTTTTCTATTTTGTGTTCTAAATGTTTTCTGTATAAATATTGTGTAGAGTTGATAAAGAAAAATTTGGAGGATTCTTTCTTTTCTTGTTCCTTTTTTACTTTACTGTTTCACTTTTTTTTATTGTTTGCTCTGAGTATTGCATTCTACAGACATAATTTATCACTAGTTTTGATATTTTACAAATTCGAGTGAAGTGCAAGACTCTTATTTCCCTCTATGTCCCTTTACCATCCCCCATTTATAATTGTTTTAAATATTTCCTCTATATACTTTGAGAATCACATCAGATAATGTTAGAATTTTTGCTCCAATCCTCAAACATAATTTAGCAAAGTTGAACAGAAAAGCCTCCATTGTATTCACCCATGTCCTTTCTATTGTTTTCTCTTCTGTTCTGGAGTTCTAAGATTCCTTCTTTTATCATGTCTTTCTGTTTCAAGGACTCCCTTTAGCCATTTTTAGGGTAGGTGCTGATAATATTTTCTTATTTCTTTTACCTAAGAATATTTTGATTTTCCCTGCATTTCTGAAGAATATTTTCACTGAATATAGAATTATAGAATAAATATAGTTATAGTTATTTTCTTTGATAGTTGATAATTTTATTTGGGAAATAAACATCATAGCTAACATCATAAGCTAACATCATAGTTAAAGGAAAGACAATGCGTTCCCCCTAAGATTGTGAGAGCGGCAAGGATGTCTGTTCCCAGCAGTCCTATTCTGACCACCTGACAACATTGCATTGGAAATCCTAACCACTGTAATAAGACAATAAAAAGAAATAAAAGGCTTACAGATTGAAAAAGCAGAAACAAGACTTTGATAATTATAGAATAAATATAGTTATAGTTATTTTCATTGATTCTTTCTTATTTTCTTTCAGCAAGTGAAAACTGTTGTGTCACTTCCTTCTGGTCTTCATGGTTTCTGATGAGAAATCTGCTGTGATTTGAACTATCTATCCTCTATTGGTAGATATCATTTGTGCTTGCTGCTTTAAGAATTTTTCCTTTGTCTTTAGTTTTTAAAAGTTTGATTATGACTTGTATTGATATGAATTTCTTTGGGTTCATCCTGTATTGTATTTGCTCAGCTTCTTAAATCTGTATGTTATGTCTTTTACTGAATTTGAGAAATTTTCAGTCAATATTTATTTGAATGCTTTTTCAGCACCTCTCCTTTTCTCCTTTCCACCTGGGATTCCGATGACAAAAATGTTAGCTCTTTCATTAGACTCCCACAGGCCCCTGAGGCTACCTACATTCATGGTTTTGGTTTTGGTTTTGGTTTTCTCCACTCTATTTTCTCTTTGTTGTTCAGACTGGACAGTTCCTACTGTATTAATTTCCAGATCATGAATTCTCTCCATTTTGTTGTTGAGAGAAACAGCATAAAACTCCACTGAGTTTTTAAATTTTGGTTAGTGTATTTTTTAATTCTAAGATTTCCACTTGGTTTTCCTTTATATTTTCTGTTACTCTGATGAGACTTTCTCATGCTTCCCTTTGTTTCAAATATGTTTGTAACTGCTCCTTGAAGCATTTTTTAATTGAAAACTGCTTTAAAATCCTTGTCAAGAAGCAAATAATAAAATGAAAGTAGAAGTGAATAAAAGTGAAAACAAAAACAATAAGGAAAAATCAATGAAACAAAAAGGTGATTCTTTGAAAAAATCAGTAAAATTGAAAGACATCTTGAAAGACTAAAAAAGGTAAAAAGAAAATATACAAATAATTAATATCAGGAATGATAGAGGTGCTACATAGACTTTGAATCTGTTAAAAAAAAAAGACAGTAAGAGACTACTATAAACAACTTTATTTCATAAATTCAATAACTCAGAAGAAATGGACCAATTCCTTGAAAACTGCAACCTACTAACAACACTTAGCCAAGGTAAAACAGATAAGTTGAGTAGCACTGTATTTATAAAAGAAATCGAATTTATAATTAAAAAGCTTCCAAAAAAGAAATATGCTATCCCATATACTTTAACTGGGGAGTATTACCAAACATTTTTAAAGATTAACACCCATTTTACACAATCTCCTCCAGCAAAATAGGAAGGCAAGTACACTTCTGAACTCATTATATGAAACCAATATTACCTCAAGAATTACCACAAAAACAGTACAAGAAAATACAACCATCTATCAAAATCTCCCATGATCTTGATGCAGAATTCCTCAACAGAATACTAGCAAATCAAATCCAGCAACGTATTTTTTTAAAATGATATACCATTACCAAATTCCTGCTATGTGAGACAGGATCAATATTTGAAAATCAATTACCATAAGCTACCATATCCATAGGTTAAGAAAAAAAATATGATATATCAATCAATGCAGGAAAAGTATTGGACAAAATCTAACAAATATTTATTAAAAAAACTCTCCTCAAACTAATAATAGAGGAAAATTTCTTCAACCTAATGAACACCTACAAAGAAACCTACAGCTAACATCATAGTTAAAGGAAAGACAATGCGTTCCCCCTAAGATTGTGAGAGCGGCAAGGATGTCTGTTCTCAGCAGTCCTATTCTGACCACCTGACAACATTGCATTGGAAATCCTAACCACTGTAATAAGACAATAAAAAGAAATAAAAGGCTTACAGATTGAAAAAGCAGAAACAAGACTCCTTATTTTCAGATGACACTATGTAAAAAATACTAATGAATCTACAAAATCCTCTAAATCCTCAAAATTTCTAAAACAATTACGAATTCAGCAGGTCACAGGATATAAAATCATCACACAAAGAATTAATTGTAATTCTATTTACTAAAAATGAACATGTGGAAACAGGAATTTAAAACATGATGCCATTTCTTATTTCCCAAATAAAATGAAAAACAGCTATAAACCTAACACATACAGTGTCTGTATACTGAAATTTGTAAAATGCCAAGGAAAAAAATAGAAAAAGTCTTAAAAAATAGGAGATAAGTACTTTGTTCATGGACTGGAAGACTCAACTTAGTAGATGTTGATTCTCTCAAAATTGATCTCTACATTTAATAAAGTTCCTATCAAATCTCTGCTTAATTTTGTTTGTGTAGACATCAACAAGCTTTTTCTGAAATCTATATGGATAGGTATGGCACTAGAGTAGCTAAAACAACCTTGAAAAGAATAAAGTGGGAGAAATAACTTTACCTGATATTAAAGCTTACTATAGAGTTACAGTAATCAGGGCAGTGTGGTATTGGCAGAGGGTTAGACACATAGATCAGTGAAACAAAAGAGAGATCCCAGAAATATATCCACACAAATATGTCCAACTTATTTTGACAAAGGTGAAAAAGCAATTCAAATGAGGAAGGATTGCCTTTTCAATAAATGGTGCTGGAGCAACTGGACATTGAAATGAGCCTCAACCCAAATATCACACCTATATGAAAATTAACTCAAAATGAATCATAAACTTAAATTAAAAGTGTAAAAATAAGAACTTTTAGAGAAAAAAACATGGGAGAAAGCCTTGAGTTTCTTGGACTAGGTAAGGAATTCTTAGACTTGACACCAAAAGTATGATCCATAAGAGGAAAAATTAGTAAACTAGACCTCAACAAAATTAAAAGATTTGCTCTGTAAAAGATGTTGTTAAGAGGATGAAAAGACAAGCATATCTACAGAATAAGAAAAAATATTTGCAAACCATATATTTGACAAGGGACTTGTATGCAGAATCTACAAAGAACTCTCAAAACTCAGTATTAAAAAAAAACAATTGAATTAGAAAATGGGCAAAATATATGAACAGATATTTCTGTTCCTGAGGATATACAGATGGCGAATAAGCACAGGAAAAGATGTTCATCATCAATAGTCATCAGAGAAATACAAATTCAAACCACAATGAGATATCACTACAAACCTGCCAGAATGATTAAAATAAAGAATAGTGATAACACCAAATGCTGGTGAAGAGGCAGAGAAACTGGATCACTCTTTTATTGCTGGTAGGAATGTAAAATGGTCATCCACTCTGGAAAACAGTTTGGCAATTTTTTAAAAACTAAAAATGTAACTACTATATGAATCACCAACCACTCTTGAGCATTTATCCCTGAGAAATGGAAACTTAGAGTCACACAAAAATCTATACACAAGTGTGCATAGTGGATTTATTATTAATAACTACAACTGGAAACAATTCAGCTGTCCTTCAATGGGTGAATGATTAAATAAACTTGTACATCCATATCATGGAATTCTATTCAGTAATAAAAATGAATAAATTATTGATATACACAACAACCATGAAAGATCTTAAGGAAATTATGCTGAGTGAGAAAAACCAATCTCCAAAAGTTACATACTGAATGATTCCATTTCTATAATATTCTTAAACTAATGTAATTATAGACATGAGAAACAAATGAGTGGTTTCTAAGAGTTAGGTTTTGGGGGAGGGGTGGCTGCAAAAGGGTAGCCCAAGGGAGCCTTGTGGTGAAGGAACAGTTCTGGATCTTGATTGTGATGATAGTTGCACAAAGCTACACATGTGACAAATTGCACAGAACTACACACACACACACACACACACACACACACGATTGCATATACAACTGGCAACATCTTAATAAACTCTGTGGGTTGTACTAATGTCAATTTCATGGATTTGATATTGTATTATAGCTATGCAAAACGCTGTCATTGGGGGATTAGGGGTACAGGGTACACAGGACCTACTGTATATTTTTTCCTACCATACTGTGAATCTTATTTCAAATTTAAAAAAAATTTTTTTTAATTTCCTTGTCACATAACTCCAACTTCTGTGTCTTCTCAATATTGATAATTGTTTATTGTATTTTCTCATTCAAGTTGAGATTTTCCTGACAATAATTTTTGGTTGTATCCTGAACACTTTGAGTATTGTGTTATGAGACTCTGGCTCTTATCCAGATCTTCTATTTTATCAATGCCTCCTTACTACCTGGTGGAGGTGGAAGTCCGACGTCCCTACTTTGCTTGTGTTGACACCAGGGACAGAAGGTGCCTCATTACTGCTGGGTGAAGGTAGGAGCTCAGGGTCCCTACTAGATGTATGCAGACACAGACACCACCAGGTGCCTCCTTACCTCCACTGACACTGCAGAGTGGGATAAGGACTCACATTGTTTGGAGGCCGTAAAAGTCCCAGCTTCTCACTCGGCCATCTCAAACACCAGCCCAGTGGGGGTGGGGTGTGTGTCTTGTTACAGTTGGTGAGAGTCTAAGCCCCCTACTTATATTTTGGTGACTGGAATGGAGGTGAGGCCATTGTTATTTCCCTGGAGTTTGACTGAAGTAGAGAAGTTATCACCAAAAGTGTTCTGTCTTGCTAGGCTGCCCCTAGCGTTTGGCCAGACAGAGTAGGCTTTTTGGAGGGCTGTCTGTGCCCGTTATTTCTGGATTGCCAGCTTCCCCAGCACCCACTCCTGGACACCTGAGGCAGAAAGAAAACTCAAGGAACTCACCCCTGTGTTGTTCCTTGGTCCTGCGGTCCCTAGCCAGCCTGACTTCTTTTCTGCACCTCTCAGTGTCTTCTTGTGCTTGTTTGATGTATAATATTCAGGGGTTATAACTGTACTTAGTGGGAAGAATAGGGAGAAGTGCATTTACTCCATCTTGTCCAGAAGCTCTTTCTTTTAATAAGTTTATTCCATTTATATTTATTGATATAATATTTATGTTTGTTATAAATTCTCTTATTTTCAGTTTTTAAAAAATTTATTTTGGGGTAGAGTTGATTTACAATGTTGTGTTACTTTCTGCTGTACAGCAAAGTGAATCAGTTATGTATATACATAGATCCACTCTTTTTTAGATACTTTTCCCATATAGGTCATTACAGAGTATTGAGTAGAGTGTCCTGTACTATACAGTAGGTCGTTATTAGTTATCTATTTTATATATAGTAGTATCTATATGTCAATCCCAATTTCCCAATTTATCCCTCTTCCCCTTCCCCACTGGTAACCATAAGATTGTTTTCTATATCTGTGACTCTATTTCTGTTTTGTAAGTAAGTTCATTTGTACCATTTATTTTTTAGATTCCACATATAAGCAATATTGTATGATATTTGTCTTTTTCTGTCTGACTTACTTCACTCAGTATGACAATCTCTATGTCCATCCATGTTGCTGCAAATGGCATTATTTCATTCTTTTTATGCCCGAGCAATATTCCATTGTGTGTATATATATATATATATATATATATATATATATATATATACCACATCTTCCTTATCCATCCCTCTGTCAATGGACATTTAGGTTGCTTGCATGTCCTGGCTATTGTAAATAGTGCTGCAATGAACATTGGGGTGCATGGATTTTTCAAATTATTGTTTTCTCCAGATATATGCCCAGGAGTGGGATTGCTGGGTCATAAGGTAGCTCTATTTTTACTTTTTAAAGGAACCTCCATACTGCTCTCCACAGTGGCTGTATCAATTTACATTCCCACCAACAGTGCAAGAGGGTTCCCTTTTCTCCACACCCTCTCCAGCATTTATTGTTTGTAGATTTTTTGATGATGGCCACTCTGACTGATAAAAGGTGATACCTCACTGTAGTTTTGATTTGCATTTCTCTAATAATTAGTGTTGTTGAGCATCTTTTCATGTACTTTCTGACCATTTTTATGTCTTCTTTGGAGAAATGTCTATTTAGATCTTCCACCCATTTTTTTTCCTTTTTTTTTTTGCGGTATGCGAGCCTCTCACTGTTGTGGCCTCTCCCGTTGCGGAGCACAGGCTCTGGACGCGCAGGATCAGCGGCCATGGCTCACGGGCCCAGCCACTCCGCGGCATGTGGGATCTTCCCAGACCGGGGCACGAACCCATGTCCCCTGCATTGGCAGGCGGACTCTCAACCACTGTGCCACCAGGGAAGCCCCCACCCATTTTTTGATTGGGTTGTTTGTTTTTTTGTTATTGTGCTGCATGAGCTGTTTGTATATTTTGGAGATTAATCCCTTATCAGTCGCTTTGTTTGCAAATATTTTCTCTCATTCTGTGGGTTGTCTTTTCATTTTGTTTATGGTTTACTTAATTCTTCCCCCTTTCCTGTCTCTTGTAAAAAAAAAAAAAAATTAATAAACAGAAACCACAATTAAATAGAGTAGGAGACCAGAAGGGGGAGCTCTCATGCCCTATAATGACAGCAGAGCCCAACAAGAAGAAAGACTCCTCTGACTTGTTAAGAACTCAGTCAATGAAAGGCCATGGATTCTTTGTTTATTAAAGCCCTCCCAACTTTCTTTTTCCCTCTATAAAAGTGTTCTTGTTCTCTTTCCTTTGCTGTGTATTTGAATGTGTCTTGCCCCGGTTGCAGATACCCAATTCTCTGCTGATCCCAAATGAACTCATTTTTGCTGGAGAAATATCTGGCAGTCTATTTGCTTTAGGTCAACGCTTTTCCATAGGTATGATTTTGCAGTGCCTGTGATATGTGTTTTACTTCTGCTAATTTGGAAGGTTAACAGTTGTGTTAGTTTTCCTAATGATTATCTTTATATATATGTTATGTAGGAGGTGATAATTTCATAAATTAACTAGATATCAGATATTCCCCTAGTTCATGTTAGAGCTGCCTGTTCAGGGTGGCCCAGGCCAGAGGCTATAGCGTAACATCTGGCTCTGGCAGGGCCCTGAAGAAGCTTAGTCCTTCCACTTCCATGTGAAATGTCTTCACACACAGAGTGGCTGAGAAAGGGAAAGGGAATCTGGTTCAAGTTTCTAATAGGGAACCCTTGGTGTCTACCTAATTGGGGAGGTGCTCCTTTAGAAAAAGAGGGGCTCACTGGGGTTTACTAATAGATATTTTTAAAATAATATAAATTGGGTATTTTGCTTATATTTTACTCAATCCACAACCACTTAGGAGTACTTTTGTGCAACTAGGTTTGGTTTTCTACTGGACACCCCCATATGTTCTAGAATTACAGAAGGGAAACGAAAGCCCCAAGGGAGGCCTGGGGATTCCCACCAACTCTACCTGGAGCTGGTTCCACCCACTGCCTACTGACTTTGGAGAAGGCAACACTTTATCTTTTCATCTTCCACTACCCCCAACAAGAGGAAGATTTTGTTGAACTTTACTTTCTGTACCTGGCATTAGGAAAACAATAGTCTGTTGCTGAGGATCACTGCAGGGGTGAATTTTTAATGAGAAGACCTAGGAGAAGGGGCTTGCCCAGTACTGCCTGTCACACTTGGTGCCATCTGGGTGCCCTCGTGTACCTTTTGGTAAAGGACTCAGCCACCTTGCTATAGCATCAGGGACCCGGCCAAAATACAGTATTGGTAAAGTCCGTGCAAAATGTATGAAGTTTTCCCACTTGAAATTTGAATAGGAACCCCCACACCTTCCCATCAAGGCCTAGCTCTGAATGTCCACACTGCAAACAGGCTGCTTACTTTGGCAGTTTTCTTGGCTCTCCACCACCCCCCTCCACCCAGTGATACCATATCCCCCTCAGAGTCTCATCTGCTGGCATTCCTGGATTCCTGAGGACAGCCCTGGCTCAACTCCAGAACTTGTATGCAAGTGAGTGACTCAGTCTGTCTCATGCAGTGAGCAAAGACTTCTGGTTCAGAGAATGTTAAGCAGTTGATAAGTAAATCTTTCCTGCATCCCAGAGAAGCAGGACCCAGCTCTCTCCTGGGCTGTTGTCTCAGCTGCCTCCCCACACAAAAGCTGTTGTTTTAAAGAGTAGGCCCTTTGCCAAGTTGCCAAACTCTGCTTTGTCCCTGCAAATAAAACTTTCCACTAGGTGGCCTTCAAGTTCCTGTTAAGGAGAAGAGGGGGGAAAAAAGACAAAATCCAAATCTTTATAGAGAGAGAGAGAGAGAGAGAGAGAGCGAGAGAGAGAGAGAAAGCAACAGAGAGAGAGAGAGAAACCAGAGAGGCTCAACCAGGGCTGCTCTGGGAAGACACCAGTCCCTGGCAGCTGATTTGGGCACCCAGCAATTAGTCTGGGATTTGAGACAAAAAGAGCTTGACCAGCGATTCTTCTGGGCTGGGCATCACCTAGCATATCCTATTCCCACTGGTCTCTGTGGGTGGTGGAGAGGTGCCCTGTATGGCCTTACTGTATGGCTAACTGACAGAGCCCAGGCCTGTGCTTGGTCTTTCATGGGCGCCCTTTCTCTTTACGAAAATGACGTCAGTGAACAAACTCAGTGATAGGACACAATGGGCCACATCGCTAGGCTTCTTCTGCACCAGCTCCATTGGGTTGAAACAGACTTGAACACACATTTCCCATCTTCTCCCAGTAGAGGCTGCTGGCTTGGGGCTCAAGTCCCTCCCTATCCCAGGCTTTCTGATGTTGCACTTTTGAGGAAGGGGAAGGCCTTTGTAACATTTACATTGGGGCCCTAGAATGCGAACTTGATCTCAGTGCTTCTCCCCCACAGTTTGCCAGTACCACTGAAGGGTCCAGACGCTTTTGCATGCAACACATTCACGAGTGGGAGCCCTTAATCCTCCCAGCCAAGCCATCCTCTGCCTCTGCAGAGGAATCTGTCCTCTTGGGCATCCAAAGACAGCCATGCTGGGGTCAGGTCAGAGATCAGAGGACAAGAAGTCAGACGGCAAGTTGGCCAGGGTGACCCAAGAGACTGTGCAAGTGGCCAACAAGTAAAGGCTTGGGAAGGCCAGGCCCACCAGTAAAAGTGTTGCTTAGAATTTGTTACTAAGGTTAAAGTACTGAAGTTGCAGGTAATTTATTTTTTTTTTAATAGAGTTGATTCAAAATTATTTATATAATTTCATCTATGACATTTCACATAATTTCATCCAAATGATGAATTCCATTTCATCAGTCTGCAGAAAGGAGACAAGCGCTAGCAAGGAGCTGGATGAAATGCATAGGGTATGGTTTCCAGAGTCCAGCAGACCCGTGCTGGAGTCATAGCCCCACTTATAAGAAGTGCAGCCTAGGGAAGCTTCTTCATCCCTCTGAGCCTTGACTTCCTTCTTCGTAAAATCATCTTCCTCTGAGGTATGTTTTAAAGTTTAAATCAGATCTATTTTGAAGCACCCAACACAGAAACATTACTCAGCAAATACCAGCTTCACTTCCAAAATACAGGCCAAAGTCACCCAACTTGTAAATGGCAGGGCTTAGATTTCAATCTGTGCTTTTGGTTGATCTCCAAGAACAAGTGCCTTTTGCACTGATGTGATTAAAACAATGAGGCCCACTTTGTGTTAGTCCAGGGGGTTAAAATGTACAGCAAGACAGACCCCTTCCCTGCTCCTGCTGAATCTAGGGGGCGAGGGACAAGGAAACAGGTGTTTCAGTCAGAGCCCAGTCAGGAAAACATAAATCACATGAGGTATTTCAGACAGAGGGGATTTAATGCAGGGAATTGGCTATATAGGTGTTGAAGGGCTGAGAAAAGCCAAAAGGAAGCACTGAGTTAACCAGGGTTAATAACTGCAGGAAGCAGAGGTGAAGGCTTTTTCAGAATGCAGGTGCTTAGAGGAGGGGTCCCATGGATCTAATGCATGGATTCCTGGGGGGCTGGCTCTGCACAGCAGGCCCCCAAACTCTGGGTCAGTGTCAAGGTCTGGCAGCTGCTTCTTGTACCACTGAGGAGACAAAGACCCTGCGGCTGGTGCTGGGACCATACCCTGTTTGTCAACAGGGCACCACCAGGTTGTTGCTGGCATCTCTGGGGGACTCAGGTGTACCTGATACTAAGTGCTAGGGCCCTGACTGTGAGCTTCTGCCAATAGAAGCTGGAAAATAGGAAGGAACCCCATTCTCACTTCCTTCTGTGTTCCAGTGCCTTTCTAACTGTTCCTATTGGCATACCTAACAACAATCCAACTGGCAAGGGGATCTGGGACAGAGAGTTTGTAGAGAACCAGCCCCAGACCATGGAGCAAAGTGTAGAAGGAGGAACTGAAGCTGAGACATAAGAGATAAATAAGCAGCACAGTCTATCCCTTTGGCAACTCAGCACCCACACATACCCTTATACACATATTTAAAATTCCATACAACAATAACATCATGCTTCTGCCTAACAAGATGCAACTGGAAAAGAAGAGATAAAAATTTGTATAGAGATTGGTTCAAGATGGTGGAGTAGAAGGATGTGCACTCACTCTCTCTTGCAAGAGTACCGGAATCACAGCTAACTCTGAACAATCATCAATAGGAAGACACTGGAACTCACAAAAACAGATACCCCACATCAAAAGACAAAGGAGAAGCCACATGAGATGGTAGGAGGGGCACAATCACAATAAAATCAAATCCCATAACTGCTAGGTGGGTGACTCATAGACTGGAAAACAATAATACCATAGAAGTCCACCCACTGGAGTAAAGGTTCTGAGCCCCATGTCAGGCTCCCCAACCTGGGGGTCTGGCAATGGGAGGAGGAATTCCCAGAGAATCAGACTTTGAAGGCTAGCGGGATTTGATTGCAGGACTTTGACAAGATTGGGGGAAACAGAGACTCCAGTCTTGGAGGGCACACACAAAGTAGTGTGTGCATCAGGAACAAGGGGGAAGGAGCAGTGACCTCATAGGAGACTGAAGCAGATCTACCTGCTAGTGTTGGAGGGTGTCCCGCAGAGGTGGGGTGTGGCTGTGTCTCACCGCGGGGACAGGGACACTGGAAGCAGAAGTTCTGGGAAGTACTCCTTGGTGTGAGCCCTCCCGGAGTCCACCATTAGCCCCACCAAAGAGCCTGTAGGCTCCAGTGCTGGGTTACCTCATCAAACAACCAAGAGGAAGGGAACTCAGCCCCACCAATCAGCAGACAGGATTAAAGTTTTACTGAGCTCTTCCCACCTGAGCAACACTCAGCTCTACCCACCACCAGTCCCTCCCATCAGGAAGCTTGCACAAGCCTCTTAGATAGACTCATCTACCAGAGGGCAGACAGCAGAAGCAAGAAGAACTACAGTCCTGCAGCCTGTGGAATGAAAACCACATTCACAGAAAGATAGACAAACTGAAAAGGCAGAAGACTATGTACCAGATAAAGGAACAAGATAAAACCCCAGAAAAACAACTATATGAAGTGGAGATAGGCACCCTTCCAGAAAAAGAATTCAGAATAATGATAGTGAAGATGATCCAGGACCTTGGAAAAAGAATGGAGGCAAAGATCGAGAAGGTGCAAGAAATGTTTTACAAAGACCTAAAAGAAATAAAGGACAAACAAACAGAGATAAGCAATACAATAAGTGAACTGAAAAATACACTAGAAGAAATCAATAGCAGAATAACTGAGGCAGAAGAACGGATAAGTGACCGGGAAGACAGAGTGGTGGAAATCACTGCCATGGAACAGAATAAAGAAAAAAGAATGAAAAGAAATGAAGACAGCCTAAGAGACCACTGGGACAACATTAAACCCACCAACATTTGCATTACAGGGCTCCCAGAAGGAGAAGAGACAGAGAAAGGACTGAAGAAAATATTTGAAGAGATTATAGTTGAAAACTTCCCTAACATGGGAAAGAAAAAAGCCTGGACTACTTGGGTAATCCAGGAAGTTCAGAGAGTCCCAGACAGCACAAACCCAATGAGAGACATGCCAAGACACATAGTGATCAAACTGACAAAAATTAAAGACAAAGAAAAATTATTGAAAGCAGCAAGGGAAAAAATGACAAATAACATACAAGGGAATCCCCATAAGATTAACAGCTAATTTATCAGCAGAAACTCTACAAGCCAGAAGGGAGTGGCATGATATATTTAAAGTGATGAAACGGAAGAACCTATAAGCAAGATTACTTTACCTGGCAAGGATCTCATGCAGATTCAATGGAGAAATCAAAAGCTTTACAGAAAAACAATAGCTAAGAGAATTCAACACCACCAAACCAGCATCTACAACAAATGCTAAAGGAACTCCTCTAAGCGAGAAACACAAGAGAAGAAAAGGACCTTCAAAAACAAGAAGAAAAGGACCTTCAAAAACAAACCCAAAACAATTAAGAAAATGGTAATAGGAACATACATATTGATATTTACCTTAAATGTGAATGGATTAAACACTCCAACCAAAAGACACAAGCTCACTGAATAGAGACAAAAACAAGACCCGTATATACACTGTCTACAAGAGACCCACTTCAGATCTAGAGACACATACAGACTGAAAGTGAGGGAATGGAAATAGATATTCTATGCAAATGGAAATCAAAAGAAAGTTGGAGTAACAATTCTCATATCAGACAAAATAGACCTTAAAATAAAGAATGTTACAAGAGACAAAGAAGGACACTACATAATGATCAAGGGATCGATCCAAGAAGAAGATATAACAATTATAAATATATATGCACCCAACATAGGAGTACCTCAATATATAAAAAATAATAACAGCTCTAAAAGAGGAAATTGACAGTAACATAATAATAGTAGGGGACTTTAACACCTCACTTAAACCAACGGACAGATCATCTGGACAGAAAATAAGGAAACACAAGCTTTAAATGTCACAATAGACCAGATAGATTTAATTGATATTTATAGGACATTCCATCCAAAAACAGCAGATTACACTTTCTTCTCCAGTGCATGTGGAACATTCTCCAGGATAGATCACATCTTGGGTCACAAATCAAGCCTTGGTAAATTTAAGAAAATTGAAATCATATCAAACATCTTTTCCAACCACAACGCTATGAAATTAGAAATCAATTACAGGGGAAAAAAACATGAAAACACAAACACATGGAGGCTACACAATACATTATTAAGTAACAAAGAGATCACTGAAGAAATCAAAGAGAAAATTAAAAAATACCTAGAGACAAATGACCATGGAAATACAATGATTCAAAACCTATGGGATGGGGCTTCCCTGGTGGCGCAGTGGTTGAGAATCCGTCTGCTGATGCAGGGGACATGGGTTCGTGCCCTGGTCCGAGAAGATCCCACATGCCGTGGAGCGGCTGGGCCCATGAGCCATGGCCGCTGAGCCTGCACATCCGGAGCCTGTGCTCTGCAACGGGAGAGGCCACAAGAGTGAGAGGCCCGCGTATCGCAAAATAAAAAAAAAAAAACAACTCTAAGAGGGAAGTTTATAACAATGCAATCTTACCTCAAGAAACAAGAAAAATCTCAAAAAAGCAATCTAAATTTACACCTAAAGGAACTAAGAGGAAGAAGAACAAACAAAACCCAAAGTTAGTAGAAGGAAAGAAAGCATAAAGATCAGAGGAGAAATAAATGAAATAGAAACAAAAGAAATGATAGCAAAGATCAATAAAACTAAAAGCTGGCTCTTTGAGAAGATAAACAAAATTGATAAACCTTTAGTCAGTCCAAAAAAGTAAAGATAGGAAGAAATGGACAAATTCTTAGAAAGGTATACCTTCCAGGACTGAACCAGGAAGAAATAGAAAATATGAACAGACAAATCACAAGTAACGAAATTGAGACTGTGATGAAAAATCTTGCAAGAAACAAAAGCCTAGGACCAGATGGCTTCACAAGTGAATTCTATCAAACATTTAGAGAAAAGCTAACACCCATCCTTCTCAAACTCTTCCGAGAAATTGCAGAGGAAGGAACACTCCCAAACTCATTCTATGAGGCCACCATCACCCTCATACCAAAACCAGGCAAAGATACTACAAAAAAAAAGTACAGACCAATATCACTGATGAATATAGATGCAAAAATCCTCAACAAAATACTAACAAACAGAATCCAACTACACATTAAAAGGATCATACACCATGATCAAGTTGGATTTCTCCCAGGGATGCAAGGATTCTTCAATATTTGCAAATCAATCAATGTGATACACCATATTAACAAATTGAAGAATAAAAACCATGTGATCATCTCAATAGATGCAGAAAAAGCTTTTGACAAAATTCAACACCCATTTATGACTAAAAACTCTCCAGAAAGTGGCAGAGAGGGAAACTACCTCAACATAATAACAGCTGTATACAACAAACACACAGCAAACATCATTCTCAATGGTGAAAACCTGAAAGCATTTCCTCTAAGGTCAGGAACAAGATAAGGATGTCCACTCTCACCTCTATTACTCAACATAGTTTTGGATATCCTAGCAATGGCAATCAGAGAGGAAGAAGAAAGAAAAAGAATCCAAATTGGAAAAGAAGAAGTAAAACTGTCACTGTTTGCAGATGACATGATACTATACATAGAAAATCCTAAAGATGCCACCAGAAAACTGCTAGAGCTAAGCAATGAATTTGGTAAAGTTGCAGGGTGCAAAAGTAATGCACAGAAATCTCTTGCATTCCTGTACACTAACAATGAAAGTTCAGAAAGAGAAATTAAGGAAACAATCCCATTTACCATTGCAACAAAAAGAATAAAATACCTAGGAATAAACCTACCTAAGGAGGTAAAAGACCTGTACTCAGAAAACTATAAGACACTGATGAAAGAAATCAAAGATGACCCAAACAGGTGGAGAGATTTATCATGTTCTTGGATTGGAAGAATCAATATTTTGAAAATGTCTATACTACCCAAAGCTATCTACAGGTTCATTGCAATCCCTATCAAATTACCAATGGCATTTTTTACAGAACTAGAACAAAAAAATCTTAAAATTTGTATGGAGTCACAAAAGACCCCAAATAGCCAAAGGAATCTTGAGGGGAAAAAAAATGGAGCTGGAGGAATAAGACTCCCTGACTTCAGACTATACTACAAAGATACAATAATCAAGACAATATGGTACTGGCACAAAACCAGAAATATAGATCAATGGAACAGGATAGAAAGCCCAGAGATAAACCCACACACCTATGGTCAACTAACCTATGACAAAGGAGGCAAGGATATACAATGGAAATAAGACAGTCTCTTCAATAAGTGGTGCTGGGAAAAACTGGACAGCTACATGTAAAAGAATGAAATTAGAACACTTGCTAACATCATACACAAAAATAAACTCAAAATGAATTAGAGACCTAAATGTAAGACCAGACACTATAAAACTCTTAGAGAAAAACATAGGAAGAACACTCTGACATAAATCCCAGCAAGATCTTTTGTGACCCACCTCCTAGAATAATGGAAATAAAAACAAAAATAAACAAATGGCACCTAATTAAACTTAAAAACTTTTGCACAACGAAGGAAACTATAAAGAAGATGAAAAGAAAACCCTCTGAATGGGAGAAAATATTTGCAAAAGGATCAACGGGCAAAGGATTAATCTCCAAAATATATAAACAGCTCATGCAGCTCAATATCAAAAAAACAAACAACCCAATCAAAAAATAGAAGACCTAAATAGACATTTCTCCAAAGAAGACATACAGATGGCCAAGAGGCACATGAAAAGATGTTCAACATCACTAATTATTAAAGAAATGCAAATCAAAACTACAACGAGGTATCACCTCACACCAGTTAGAATAGGCATCATCAGAAAATCTACAACAACAAATGCTGGAGAGGGTGTGGAGAAAAGGGAACCCTCTTGCACTGTTGGTGGGAATGTAAATTGATACAGCCACTCTGGAGAACAGTATGGAGTTTCCTTAAAAAACTGAAAATAGAATTACCATATGATCCAGCAATCCCACTACTGAGCATATACCCAGAGAAAACCATAATTCAAAAAGACGCATGCACCCTAATGTTCATTGCATCACTATTTACGATAGCCACGTCATGGAAGCAACCTAAATGTCCATCGACAGATGAATGGATAAGGAAGATGTGGTACATGTGTACAACAGAATATTACTCAGCCATAAAAAGGAATGAAATTTCATCATTTGTAGAGATGTGGATGGGCCTAGAGACTGTCATACGAAGTGAAGTAAGTCAGAAAGAGAAAAACAAATTTGTATATTAACGCATATATGTGGAATCTAGAAAAATGGTACAGATGAACCATTTTACAGGGCAGAAATTGAGACACAGATGTAGAGAACAAACGTATGGACACCAAGGGGGAAAAGTGGGGGGCTGGGTGGTGGTGGTGGTATGAATTGGGAGATTGGGATTCACATATATACACTAATATGTATAAAATAGATAACTAGTAAGAACCTGGCGTATAAAAAAATTAAATTAAGAAAAAAGAAGACAGTATAAAATACACCTTATGTGGGGGATATTTTTGAAACAAAGGATTCATCAGTATAGATAATTTCTACAAATAAATAAGGAAAAGATAAGAAAAAATTGGGTAAAAGACTTAATATAGGCACTTCAAGTCCCCTATTCTTGTTAGTTTCATTTAATGCATCACACACATACTTAGAAAAGAACCTATAAAAGGCTTTGATTTAACTTCTAATACATGAGAAAACTGAAGCCCACAGAACTCTCAGGATTGATATTTAGCTAGAATTCTCACAGAACTCAGGAAAGTGCTGTACTACAAGATTATAGTCTTGGAAATTTGCTCACATCCAATGGTTAGGACTCCGCTCTTCCACTGCCTGGGGTCCGGATTCAATCCCTGGTGGGGGAATTAAGATCCTGCAAGCAACACGGTGCGGCCAAAAAAATAAATTAAAATTTTATTATAAAGGAAACAATTCAAACCAACCAAATGAAGAGACACGTAAGACAAGGTCGGGGAGAGTGTCAGAGTTTCTGTGCCTATTTCCTGTGGAATTAGGGTACTTCTCCCTCAGAGCACATCAGTTTTTTCACCAACAAGAACGCTCCACTGAACTTCGGCATCCAGAGTGTTTACTGAAGACTAATTAAATAGGCACGATTGACTCATTGGCATGGAATTGAAGTCAGTCCCCAGTCATTGTCCCCTTCCCAGAAGCTGGGCTGGCTCAGAGCCCCAACCCTCAAATCACATGTTGGTCTTCCTGGTGACCAGCCCTCATCCTGAGTCATCTCATCTCTTAGCAGAAACTCAGGTATGATCTAAGAGGCTCATGAATAACAAAGACACTCCTGTTACCTGGAAAATTCCAAGGACTTAGAGTCTCCCTACCAGGAACCAGAGCCAAAAGCCAGTCATCTTTTTTACTATACAACGGTAGCAGATGGAATTCATTAGAAAGTCTCCGATCACAGCCTGCAAGCTACACCTGATACTTCGAGGAGAGCAGTCACTTCTTATGCTGACCAACGTTAAAACATCTTTTGCTTCCTTCCACAGACTGAACAAGTGGAATAGTAGAGCCAGGAACCTCTTACATACATGAGAGCAGACTGCTGCCTTTTCAGCGGCAGAGAAATTTCTAGGACTGGCTGTCCCCTACTGAGATCAGTGTAGTGTATGTACCATGGCCCACATCTCCTGCTCATTTGCCAGTCTCCTCCCACTGAGCGGGTGGGATGTCAGCACACATTTGGACCCTCCTGAGTGACCTGCTTCCCGAGTACAGCGCTCTTGATCCTAATTACATGCACAGCCCTGTGGAGAAGGAGCCCAGAGGGGATGTGTGCTTTCTGTTAAAAGTGCTCTGGTCCTCTTCTTTTCTTACCAGATTCCAAACTTTGTTTTCAAAGGGAGGGTTTAAAACTGGGATTCTGTAAGCAAAATTGGGCAGTTTTATCTTGCAATAGGTTGTCTGTACATGTTCTAATGTTTTGTAGAACACTTGTACCTGTTTAAATGTATTGATGTGGATAATGTTAAATATCTTAACTATTTAAATAATTCATTGTATTGTTTCTGAGAAGTTAAGGAATTACCACATACATTTACAACTTGATGATTTCTGTATTTTTCAGAATAAAAGCTTTAAAGCAAAAAAAACAAAGAAATCAGCTTGTGTTGTAAGTATTATTCTTGTCTATATATTAGTATTCACTACACATAAAATGTATTTTTCTGAAGAATGAAAAAAATATAAACACACACACAAAGAGCAAGCAAGGAAGACATATACACAGTGCTATAATCCTCATTGCAGTGTCTGGTCATGGCTCCATTTTTCATAATTTATTGTTTCCTTAAAAAGTTGAGATATTTATCTTTTTCTATTCTCTGGAAGGATGTGTGGAAGATTGGCATTGGACCTTTCTTGGATGTTGGTTGGAATTCTTTGGTGAATCCACCTAGGCTTGGCTTATGCTTTTAGGAAAGTTTTAAATAATGGATTCAATTTTCTTTAATAATTATAAAACTCCCCAAATTTTTACATATTAATGTATCTAATACTATTGTATATTTTACTAGTAATTTGTCATTTTATCTAAATTTTCAAATTTATTGGCATAGAAAAGTTCATAGTATCTTCCTAGGACTCTTTTTAAATCTGTAGGGCTTCAGTGGTATCTCTTTTTCATACTCAATATTAGTTATTTGTATCTTTTTTTTTTTCTTGATTGATCTTCCAAGGGTTTATCAATGTTGCTAGTCTTTTCAAAGAATCTACTTTGGCTTTGTTGCTCATCTATATTATATGTTTGTTTCTATTTCATTATCTACTACTATTTTTATAATTTCTTCTTGTAGTTGTTTGAGTTTTAATCTTTTATTATTTTCTTAACTTTTTGATATGGGTATTTATAGATTTTTCAGCCATTCTTCCCCTCCATTATAAAGGCTCCAAATTCTCCCTTAAGCATGGCTTTAGTTATATCAGAGAAATTTTTAATACATAGTATGTTCATTGTCACTTAATTTAAAACATTAAAAAATTTCCATTATAATTTCAATTTGATCCATAAGTTATACAGAAGTGTGTATTTTAATTTTAAAACATATGTAACTTTTCTAGCAATATTTTTATTGTCAATTTCTAGCTACATTGCACTGTGATCAGAGATTGGGCTCTGGATGACATAATCCTAAACTATTTAAAAACTAAATGATTAATTAAAAGCCATCCCACAAAGAACACTGCAGATCCAATAGTTTCATTGGTCAATTTTACTTAAAATTTAGGAAATAAATAATGGCAGTCAATATATACTCTTCCAGAGAATAGAAAAAGAATAACCACTTCCCAACTTACTTTATGAGACCATAATAATCTTGATCATCTCACAAAAGCATCATGAGAAAGGAAAATTACAGGTCAGTCTCATTCATGAACATGGAAACACCTAAACAAATTATGAGCAAATAGAATCCAAAAATGTAAAAATACATCATACCAAGTTAGGTTTATTCTAGAAAAGCAAAGCTGCTTTATTGTTAAAAAAAAATAGTGATCAACAAATGGTGATGGAACAATTGGATATCCACATGCAAAAAACAAACAAAAAAATAACTTGGATCCATATCTAACACTATGTACAAAAACTAACTCAAAATGATTATGCATCTAAATGTAAAATCTAAAAATATAAAATTTCTAGAAGAAATCATAGGATTTCTCCTTTATTTCTTTTGACCTTGGACTGGTACAACACAGAAAGCAGGATCCATAAAAGAAAAAATGATAAACTGGATTCCATCACAATTAAGAATGTTTAGGACTTCCCCAGAAGTCCAGTGGTTAAGACTCTGCCTTCCAATGCAGGAGGCATGGGTTCATTCCCTGGTCAGGAAACTAAAGTCCCACATGCTGTGGGGTGTGGCGAAAATCTAAAAAAAAAAAAAAGTTTACTCTTCCAAAAACACTGTTAAGAAAGTGAAAAGACCAGCTACAAAGTCAGAGGAAAATATTTTCAAATATATACATATCTAATAAAGGACTTGTGTCAGAATACATAAAGAACTCTCAAGCCTAAATAATAAGAAAACAAACAGCACAATTTTTAAAACAGGATAAAGACTTGATCAGATTCTTAACCAAATTAGATAGATGAATGGCAAATAAACAAATTAAAAATACTCAACATCATCAGACATTAAGGAAATGCAAACTAAAACTATACTACTACACATGTATTAGAATGTCTCAAATTGAAGAGACTGACCATTGTAAGTGTTGGCAAGGATGTGAAGCAAGTACAATCTCATACACTATGGATAGGACTGTAACACTGTACAGCCAATCTGGAAAATAATTTGGCATTTAAAGGAAAAAGTTAAATATTCACCTACCATATGACCCAGTCATCTCACTCCTAGGTATTTACCCAAGAGAAATAAAAGCATATGTCCATATAAAGATTTTTATTAAAATGTTCATAGAGATTTTATTTGTAGTAGTAAAAAACTGGAAACAACCCAAATGTTGATGAGCAGGTGAATGGGTAAATAAATTTGGATTATCCATACATGATGAAATAGTACTTGGCAAGAAGAAGGAATAAACTACTGATATACACAACAACATGGGAGGATGAATACTGAGTGAAAAGAGCCAGACAAAAAAAGAGTACATACTACATGATAGTCCATTTATATGAAACTCTAGAAAATACAAACTAATCCATAGTGACAGAAAGCAGATCAATGGCAACCACTGGGGCTGAGGGAGGGGTGAGGAGAGGTGGGAGAGTGAAGCTTTCGTGGGTGATGGATGTATTCATTATCTTGATTGTGGTCTTGTTTTCAAATATATGTATATATATTTGTTTATTCACACTTCAATATGTGAAACTTATTATATGTCAATTTTACCTCAACAAAGTTTTTTAAAGTTTAGCAATATTGCAAGTAAAAAAAAAATCAATATAATTCTACCTCTAGGCAGGATGACATAGCCTTCAGCAGGCTAATGTTCCTGCTGAAAACCAACTAGAAAAGGTGAATACATTTTTAAATCCTATATACTTAAGCCCTGGGGAGCTGGAGAAACAGTGAGGACAAGAGAGGGAAAGTTCAGCGGAGAAAGACCCTTAGAGAAGGGAGTGAGGCTCTCCTGCTGTCCCTGCAGGGACTTGGCCCCACCCAGACAGAGCACTGCTGCCAGGGCCAGAGAAGCCAGCAGGGCTTTTGGCAGGACAGGGAGTGATGGAACATGAGCCTGAGGGGAAACACATGGCTGGTGTTTCCCTCAAGACATTTGCTGAATTTTGGAGGCATATGGGCAAGAAGCTGAAGAGTGATGCCAAAACTTCAGAGCAGAGAGGAATTTCCCACTGCTTGGGAGACAGAGACGCAAGAAAGGGAGAGGCCCTGGGAAACAGTGAGAACTGAACATCCTCAAGGGAAGAGTGCATTGACTGGCTCCTGGAGATTACTTTTTCCCTGGGCACACTTCCCAGTTTGTCTCAGTGAGAATCTGAGAATCCAGGTGCGGCCCATAGAACAGAGCTGCTTCTGTGGGACAAAGAGCCCAGCACATTTTTTTGGTTGGTTGGGGCTGGAGTGACAAAATTGGAGACTGGAAGGTCTTCAGACACCCAGATGGACCCTTGAGACATTAGTCAAATTTTGAAACTGCACAGGAGAAGAAAATACTAAGCTAAAAATCAATGAAAAATGGAGAGAACATTCCTACAGTACCCCAGTGTTGAGAAGACAAAGACCTAACAAGCTCTCAAAGGAAAGCCCAGGGGCAGTTTCTAGGTTTACATTCTAGGAACTGTGATGAGCGAGATGC
The DNA here is from genome assembly GCF_011762595.2 of Tursiops truncatus. Lineage (NCBI taxonomy): Eukaryota > Metazoa > Chordata > Mammalia > Artiodactyla > Delphinidae > Tursiops > Tursiops truncatus. The sequence continues at coordinate 125,297,631 of NC_047035.1, forward strand.
ACACTGAACCTTAAGCTGATTCCAAGAGATACACTTTAAATATAAGGACATAGAAAGTTTGAACTAAAAGCATGGAAAATAATTTACCATAGAAAAACTTTCCAAAAGTAAAAAGCAAATATTGATAAAACTAAAATGACAAGTAGACAAATTCACCTGTAGTGGGACTAACACACCTCTCTTAATAACAGATAGAAAAGCAGACCACAAAATAGAAAAAAACAAAAGATACAGATATAGATGATCTGAATAAGACAGTCAACAAACTTGACCTAATTAATACATAGAGAACATTTGGTAAAATGTTCACATTCTTGTCAAGTACACATATCAAATTTGACTGTATGCTAGGCCAGAAAGAAAGCCTCAATAAATTTCTTTTTGACAGGACAGAGTATGCTCTTGTAGAGTGTATTAAGCCAGAAAACAGTAACTATAGGATAATTAGAAAATTTCCAGCTGCCTAGAAATTAAAGACTATATTAATAAATAACCCATGTTCAAAAATTAAAAACAAAAATTTGAAAATATTTTAAAGTGAATGATAAAGAAGAGAAAGCATATGAAAACTTGTGGGCAGTAGCTACAGCAGTGCCAGGAGGAGATTTTGGCTTTACATGCATATATATGGAATGCAGAAAGGCTAAAAAATCAGAGATATTAAGTGCCATCAAAAGAGCTATAAAGAGGAGGTGGAGTCAAGATGGCAGACTAGGAGGACACAGAGTTTGCATCTCCTCACAACTAGGGCACCTACCAGGCACTGGTGGGGGACCATGGACACTGAAGTGTATGGGAGGAACCCCCGAGTGACTGAGTAGGATGTGGTGGAAGGGAGGGGGAGCAGAAGTGGAGGAGGGTATGGGACCAGTGTCCCTGAGAGGCAGCTGGGGGAGGGGAGGGGTTCCCATGCTCGAGAGGGACCCACCCACAATAAGGGGATCAACAGGGAAGGAAGAGACCCTCAGGAGATTGGAGGATCAGAAGAGAACATGGCCAGTGTTTCCTCTGACCACTTGGTCCCTCGGGAGCCTGCTGAGATCCTGGGCCGAATTCTCCACCCTCTGAGGCTCCCTTCCTCCGGCAGCGCTGTGCTGCCTAAGCCCTGACCCCCACACCTCCACTCAGGGCCTTACTTCTGCACTCTGCACTCCAAGGCCCCCACCAGCCATGCTGCTGGCTGTGCAGGAACTGAGCCTAGGCTCCACGCCTGCCTAAGATCAGCTCCCCACAGCCAAGGCATTTTCTGACCTTTTTGTTTAAGGATGTGGTTCTGTTTTACCTTGTTGCTGTTTCATTTATATTTTAATTTTTTCTAATAAATTTTTATTTTTCTAATTTTATTTTATTCTTTATTCTTTGTTATTGTTCTGCTCCTTTTAGTTTGCCCCACCACCCTTTCTTTTTCTTTTTTGTTTTATCTATTTTGGCTCTGTTTTAACTTGTTGCTGTTGTTTCACTTATATATTTATTTTTTCTAATATATTTTTATTTTTCTAATTTTATTTATTTTTATTCTTTGTTACTGTACAGCTCCTTTTTTTTTTTCCTATGTTGTGCAGTTTGTGGGATCTTGATTCCCAGGGAGGGGTCTGAGCTCCTGTGGTGGGAGCACCAAGTCCAAACTAGTGGACTAAGAGAGAACCTCAGACCCCAGGGAATATTAATCAGAGTGAGGACTCCCAAAGGTCCTCATCTTGGCACCAAGACCCAGCTCTACCCAAATGCCTGTGAATCCAGTGCTGGACGCCTCAGGTGAAACAATCAGTAAGACAGGAACATAGCCCCACACATCAAAAAAATGAGAGGACAAAAAAAATATGTTACAGATGAAGGAGCAAGGTAAAAACATACAAGACCAAATAAATGAACAGGAAATAGGCACCCTACCTGTAAACAGAATTCAGAGTAATTATAGTAAATGTGATCCAAAATCTCAGAAATAGAATGAAGGCACAGATTGAGAAAATAGAAGAAATGTTTAACAAAGACCTAGAAGAACAAACAGCGATGAACAACACAATAACTGAAATGAAAGACACACTAGAAGGAATCAACAGCAGAATAACTGAGCAGAGGAGTGACTAAGTGAGCTTGAAGATAGAATGGTGGAAATAACTGCCAAGGAGGAGAATAAAGAAAAAAGAATGAAAAGAATTGAGGACAGTCTCAGAGACCTCTGGGGCAACATTAAAAGCACCAACATTCAAAGTATAGGGGTCCCAGAAGAAGAGAAAGAGGAAGGTTCTGAGAAAATATTTGAAGAGATTATAATTGAAAACTTCCCTAACATGGGAAAGGAAATAGCCACCGAAGTCCAGGAAGCACAGAGAGGCCCATACAGGGTAAACCCTAGGAGAAACACACCAAGACACATATTAATCAAACTAACAAAAATTAAATTCAAAGAAAAAATAAAAGCAGCAAGAGAAAAGCAACAAATAACATACAAGTGACTCCCCATAGGTTAACAGCTGATTATTCAGCAGAAACTCTACAGGCCAGAAGGGAGCGGCAGGATATATTTAAAGTGATGAAAGGGGAAAACCTACAACCAAGAATACTCTACCCAGCAAGGCTCTCATTCAGATGCAAAAGAGAAATCAAAACCTTTACAGACAAGCAAAAGCTAAGAGAATTCAGCACCACCAAACCAGCTCTACAACAAATGCTAAAATTCTCTAGGCAGGAAACACAAGAGAAGAAAAAGACTCATAAAATACAAACCCCAAACAGCTAAGAAAATGGAAATAGGAACATACATATCAATAATTACCATAAATGTAAATGGATAAAATGCCCCAACCAAAAGACACAGACTGGCTGAATGGATACAAAAAAAAATCCGTATAAATGCTATCTACAAGAGACCCACATCAGACCTAGGGACACATACAGATTGAAAGTGAGGGGATGGAAAAAGATATTACATGCAAATGAAAATCACGAGAAAGCTGGAGTAACAATATTCTTATCAGACAAAATAGACTTTAAAATAAAGACTGTTACAAGAGAGGGTGGGAGGGAGGGAGACACAAGAGGGAAGAGATATGGGAACATGTATATGTATAACTGATTCACTTCATTATAAAGCAGAAACTAACACACAATTGTAAAGCAATTATACTCCAATAAACATGTTAAAAAATAAGTAAATACAAATAGGAAAAAAAAAAGACTGTTACAAGAGATAAGGAAGGACACTACCTAATGATCAAGGGGTCAATCCAAAAAGATCTAACAATTACAAATATATATGCACCCAACATAGGAGCACCTAAATATATAAGGCAAACACTAACAGCCATAAAAGGGGAAATCGACAGTAACAAAACAAAAGTGGGGGACTTTAACATCCCACTTTCACCAATGGACAGATCATCCAGACAGAAAATTAATAAGGAAACACAAGCTTTAGATGACACAATAGACCATATAGATTTAATTGATATTTATAGGACATTCCACCCAAAAGTGGAAGAATAAACTTTCTTCTCAAATGCACATGGAAGATTCTCCAGGACAGATCACATTTAGGGTCACAAATCAAGCCTCAGAAAATTTAATAATTTTAAAATCATATCAAGCATCTTTTCTGACCACAATGCTATGAGATTAGAAATCAATTACAGGAAAAAAACTGTAAAAAACACAAACACACAGAGGCTAAACAGTGCACTGCTAAATAACCAAGAGATTACCAAAGAAATCAAAGAGGAAATAAAAAAATAACTACAAACAAGCTAACAAAAACATGATGCCCCAAAACCTTTGGGACACAGCAAAAGTAATTCTAAGAGGGAGGTTTATAGCAATTCAATCTCACCTCAAAAAACAAGAAAAATCTCAAATAAACAATCTAACATTATACCTAAAGCAACTAGAGAAAGAATAACAAAGAAAACCCAAAGTGTCAGTAGAAGAAAAGAAATCATAGAGATCAGAGCAGAAATAAATGAAATAGAAATGAAGAAAACAATAGCAAATATCAATAAAACTAAAAGCTGATCCTTTGAGAAGGTAAACAAAATTGATAAACCTATAGCCAGACTCATCAAGAAAAAAGGGAGAGGACTCAAATCAATAAAATCGAAATCAAAAAGGAGAAATTACAACTGACACCACAGAAATACAAGGGAGCATAAGAGACAAAAACAAGCAACTCTTTGCCAATAAAATGGACAACGTGGAAGAAATCAACAAATTCTAGGAAAGGTACAACTTTCCAAGACTGAACCAGGAAGAATTAGAAAATATAAACAGACCTATCACAAGTAATGAATTAAAACTGTAATTTAAAAATTTCCAACAAACAACAGTCCAGTACCAGATGGCTTCACAGATGAATTTTATCAAACATTTAGAGAAGAGCTAACACCTATCCTTCTCAAACTCTTCCAAAAAATTGCAGAGGGAGTAACACTCCCAAACTCATTCTACGAGGTCACCATCACCCTGATACCAAAACCAGACAAAGATATCACAAAAGAAGAAAATTAAAGACCAATAACAGTGATGAATATAGACTCAAAAAACCTCAACAAAATACTAGCAAACAGAATTCAACAATATATTAAAAGGATCATACACCATGATCAAGTGGGATTTACCCCAGGGATGCAAGGATTCTTCAATACACGCAAATCAATCAATGCAATACACCATATTAAGAAATAGAAGAATATAAATCGTATGATCATCTCAACAGATACAGAAAAATCTTTTGACAAAATTCAAGACCAATTTATGACAAATACTCTCCAGAAAGTGGGCATAGAGAGAACCTACCTCAACATAATAAAGGTCATATATGACAAACCCACAGCAAACATTCTCAATGGTGAAAAACTGAAAGCGTTTTCTCTAAGATCAGGGACAAGAAAAGGATGTCCATTCTCACCACTAATATTCAACAGAGTATTGGAAGTCCTAGCCACAGCAATTGGAGAAGAAAAAGAAATAAAATTATCCAAATTGGAAAAGAAGTAAAACTGTCACTTTTTGCAGATGACATGATACTATACATAGAAAATCCTAAAGATGCTACCAGAAAACTACTACAGCTAGTCAATGAATTTGGTAAGGCTGCAGGATACAAAATTAATGCACAGAAATCTCTTTCATTCCTGTACACTAACAATGAAAGATCAGAAAGAGAAATTAAGGAAACAATCCCATTTACCATTGCAACAAAAAGAATAAAATACCTAGGAATAAACGTACATAAGGAGGCAAAAGACCTGTACTCAGAAAACTAAAACACTGATGAAAGAAATCAAAGATGACAGAAACAGATGGAGAGACATACCACATTCCTGGAATGGAAGAATCAATATTGTGAAAATGACGATAGTACACAAAGCAATCTACAGGTTCAGTGCAATCCCTATCAAGTTACCAAAGGCATTTTTTACAGAACTAAAACAAAAAATTTTACAATTTGTATGGAAACACAAAAGACCCCGAATAGTAAAAGCAATTTTGAGAAAGACAGACAGAGCTGGAGGAATCAGGCTCCCTGACTTAAGACTATACTACAAAGCTACAGTAATCAAGCCAGTATGGTACTGGCACAAAAACAGAAATATAGATCAATGGAACAGGATAGAAAGCCCAGAGATAAACCCATGCACATATGGTCACCTTATCTTTGATAAAGGAGGTAAGATTATACAATGGAGAAAAGACAGCCTCTTCAATAAGTGGTGCTGGGAAAACTGGACAGCTACATGTAAAACAGTGAAATTAAAACACTCCCTAACACCATACACAAAAATTAACTCAAAATGGATTAAAGACCTAAATGTAAGACCAGACACTATAAAACTCTTAGAGGAAAACATAGGAAGAGCACTCTTTGACATAAATCACACCAAGATCTTTTTTGAACCACCTCCTAGAGTAATGAAAATAAAATGGGACCTAATTAAACTTAAAAGCTTTTGCACAGCAAAGGAAACCATAAACAAGACCAAAAGACAACCCTCAGAATGGGAGAAAATATTTGCAAGCAAAGCAATGGACAAAGCAGTCTCCAAAATATGCAAACAGCTCACGCAACTCAATATGAAAAAAAAAAAAACCCAATCAAAAAATGGGTGGAAGACCTAAATAGACATTTCTCCAAAGAAGACATACAGATGGCCAAGAGGCACATGAAAAGATGCTAAACATCACTAATTATTAGAAAAATGCAAATCAAAACTGCAATGAGGTTATCACCTCACACTGGTCAGAATGGGCATCATCACAAAATCTACAAACAACAAATGCTGGAGAGGGTGTGGAGAAAAGGGAATGCTCTTTTGGTCATTGGTCAATGTAAATTGATACATCCACTGTGGAGAACAGTATGGAGGTTCCTTAAAAAACTAAAAATAGAATTACCATATGACCCAGCAATCCTACTTAATGGGCATATACCCTGAGAAAACCATAATTCAGAAAGTCACATGTACCCCAATGTTCATTGCAACACTATTGACAATAGCCAGGACATGGAAACAACCTAAATGTCCACTGACAGATGAATTGATAAAGAAGACATTGGACATATATATAATGGAATATTACTCAGCCACAAAAAGGAACGAAACTGGGTCATCTGTGGAGATGTGGATGGACCTAGAGTCTGTCATACAGAGTGAAGTAAATCAGAAAGAGAAAAACAAATATCGTATATTAACATGTATATATGGAACTAGAAAAATAGTACAGATGAACTTATTTCCGGGGCAGGAATAGAAACGCAGACATAGAGAACAGACATGTGGACACAGGGAGGGGGAGAGAAGGGGAGGGTGGGATGAATTGGAAGATTAGGTTTAATATAAATACACTACAATGCATAAAATAGATAGCTAGTGGGAACCTGCTGTATAGCACAGGGAACTCAGCTCGGTGCTCTGTGAAGAGCTAGTCGGGTGGGAAGGGGGGGATGGGAGGGAGGTCCAAGAGGGAGGGGATATATGTATACATATAGCTGATTCACTTCATTGTACAGCAGAAACTAACACAATATTGTAAAGCAATTATATGCCAATTTTAAAAAAAGAGCTATAAAGAAAGAAAAACAAACTTAAAAAAATACAAGGAGCAAATAATAAAGCCAAGCCAGAAATTAATGAACTAGTAAATCAATGTGCATTAGAAAACTTAACAAGGGCAGATATTGGTCTTTTGAAAAGAATAATAAAACTGATAAGCTCTTGAAAAACTAATCAAGAAAAAAAAGAAGGAAAACACCAACTACTAGTAATAGGAATGAAAGAGGATTATCTACAGTTTCTATAAACATTAGAGATAATAAAGAGGAAATTATAAATAACTTTATGTGAATAAATTGGACAATCTTCATGAAATGGACAAAAGATTCTTCAAATAATAAAAATTACTCAAGCTGACAGGAAGAAACAGAAAATCATAATAGTCATATGTCTCTTAAAGCAATGGAATCTGTTGTTATGAATCTTCCTCTTACAAAGAAAATCCCAAGCCCCAACAATTTTCTTGATTACATTTCCTAATTATTTAAGGAATAAAACCAATCTCACATAAAATTCTTTCAGATAATAGAAAAAGACGAAACATTCTAACACTTTTGAGAGACTAGCATAATCTTGATTCCAAAGCCTAACATGGACAATATGAGACAGAAAACTATACATCATCTCTCTGATGAACATGAATGCAAAATCCTTAATAAAATATTAGCAAATCCAATCCAGTGATATCTAAAGGTAATACATCATGACTAATTGAGGTTTATTCTAGGAATGCAGTCATGGTTTAACACTCAGAATTGAATTAATGTAACATATCATACTGAAGGAAAAAAATGAGAAAATCATATGATCATCATACTATACACCTTCTTAGTGGAAATGATATTGCTCTCAAAGGGATGAAAATTGGCTTGTGGGAAGTGAAAAAAGCCTACATTCGTTAAGTGGGAAGCACAGATATATAAGTATACAACCAGATATACAGTATGTATGTAACATTTAAATCTAATGGGGGGGCAGCAATTAGGAAAAAAATATGTTTAAAAGACTCTGGCAGGGCTTCCCTGGTGATGCAGTGGTTGAGCGTCCGCCTGCCGATGCAGGGGACGCGGGTTCGTGCTCCGGTCCGGGAGGATCCCACATGCCGCGGAGCGGCTGGGCCCATGAGCCATGGCCGCTGAGCCTGCACATCCGGAGCCTGTGCTCTGCAGCGGGAGAGGCCACAACAGTGAGAGGCCCGCGTACCACCAAAAAAAAAAAAAAGACTCTGGCAGAGTAAGGTAGATGATGAAAAAACACATTGAGAAATGATATTATTAGATGTAGAAAAAGCGTTTGACAAAATTCAAACATCCATTCATGATTTTTTTTAAAGTTCTTAGAAAATTGGGTATTAAATTTTCTTGATCTGATAAAGTACATCTTAAATTCCAAATGCTGAAAACCTTCTCCCTTAGATCCATAAGAAGACAATGATGTCCTTCACCAGCACTTCTATTCAACATTGTACTGGAGGTACTAGATGGTGAATAAGATAAGATGAAGAATTAAAAGGCAAAGAAATGGAAAGAAAAAAATAAAACTATCATTTTCAAATGACATGATTATATACATAGACAATTCAAGAAGGTCTACTTACAAACTATTAGAATTAGTAAGAGAATTTACTAACATCTGAATATAAAGTCAATATACCAAAGTCAATTGAATTTTTATATGCCGGCAACAAAGAGAGAAAATGAAAATTTAAAAATTTAAACCGCTTCCTATGACATGCAAAAAATCAAATTCCTAAGAATAAAAATATAACAAAAAATTTCTGAGACCTCAGTGCTGTAAACCTCATAACATTATTGTGGTAGTGCCTCAAGGACAGACAAAGACAAATGAAATAGATCAGAGTCCACCCACCCACCAACACAGATCTAGGGACCTATGCCGCACTGCAATGAGGAAATGATGGTAGTGTATCAGTTAGTGTCCAATCAGGAGACAGAAACCACACAGTGATTTAAACATGGGAAGTTTAACATAAAGAATTATTAAGCTACGATAAAAGAGAAAGTATAAATTATAACGGATCCCTAGGGCTGAGGGAGAGTGCCCAAGGGGGAATAAACTTGGAAGTGTTAACAACCAGGGTCCTTGGACTCTTAAATCAATAGAAATTAAGAGGCCAGATGAGCAATTCAGGTAAGATTTCACTGGGACTTGTGCTGTAGCACGAGGGAGTGAGAACAAGTAAGAGGTGCTCTTATGCATTCTTGGAGGAGGGTGGGCTGGTCCCTTAAATGGGGTGAGGGTAGGGGTGGATTGGTGGGTCAGGCCATAGGGGTGGCTAAGGTGGTCTGCTCACCCCCTTGGTGGTGCTGTGTGCAGGGATCAGGCGCAGTACCCTGCTTTTGCTCCTGGCACCACAGAAGTGGCAGTTGGATTGTGGCCTTTTTGAATCTTATTGTTCATAATTGCCCCATCTGCACATGCATGCAGTTATTTTTAGTCCCTTATAGTTTCTTGGTATTCTATTACTGGAGGAGATGTCTATATGCAAGTGCAAGCATTCCGGTAGAGTGTCCCAGGTCCCAGCCTATCTCACACCCCTGGCAGAGAAGTTCTCTGATTTGTCCAGAGAAGAGCTGGACCACAGTTGCTGAGCAAGCAGGAAGCAACACTGGGAGCAGGTGAGCCACAGCTGGAAGCTGAGCAGGCAAGTGTGCAGGGAGAGTGGAGGCAGTGGCATAGATGTGAGGCCAGTACTACATAGTGTCCAAGAAAGCCATGGGGAGGTGAGAACAAGGCTGGGCTGGGTTTGCCAAGTTGCTGAGACACTGCACATACTGGGCATGTGGTTTAGGCAAGCACCACTGGGTGTGCCCCCTCACACTGCTGACTCAGTGTACAGTCACTGGAAGCAGCCAGGAGAGCACCTTTCCTTTGCAGTCTTCCTCCAGCGCTCTCTACTGGGAAAGGTTACCATGGTGCTAACTTAATGGAGAGCTGCTTAAGGAGTTACATCCACTGTTGCAGAGAGAGCACTGAAAAGTGCAATAGGGGCTGAGAGGCAATAAATTGATAACTGGTACAATTATTTTCAGTAAATAGTACTGGTTCCGTTGGAAATATATATGGAAAATGTACTTTCCCCATTCCCGCACTATGTGCAAAATTAATTCTATAGACAATGAATCTAAGTGTTAAAGGTAAAATAACCTTGAAGAAAACATAGATTTTTAGAAAGATTTCTAGATTTCAGAGTGCTTTCTAGCTTTTCAGAATGTTTTCCAGATTTTTAGAAGAAAACATAGGTGATATCTTGATTATTTGGTAATAGGCAAGTATTTCTTAAGTAGGACATGAAAAGCACTAAAAATAAAGGCAAAAATTGGTAAATTGGACTATGTTTAGATTTAAAACACCTGTTCTTCAAAAAACACTATTAAACTAAAGTGAAAAGAAAGCCAACAAAGTGGGAGAACATGTTTCTAATACATACATCTGGCCAAAAATTAGTATCCAGAATATAGGAAGAGTGTCTAAATATCAACAAGAGAAAGACAACTCAATTGAAAATGGGCAAAAGACTTGAACTGGCACTTTACAAAAAATTCTTAGTGGCCAAGAAACATCTAAAACGTTGCTAATTTTTTAGTCATTAGGGACATGGACATTGGAAACGCTATTAATATCTAACATTAAAGAGTTACTTCTGAGTTTATTTCTGGACTCTCAATTCTACTCCACTGATTTATGTGTCTGTCCTGATGCCAGTACTTTAGTCTTGATTACTATAGATTTGTAGTAAGTTGTGAAATCAGGAGTGTGATTCCTTTAATCTTGTTTCCACATTGTTTTGATATTCTGTATCCCTTGTATCTCCATATGACTTTTAGGATCAGCTGGTTGATTTCTGTAAATGTCAACTAGAATTTTTATAGAGATTGTATTGAATCTGTAGATCACCTTGCCTACACAACAACTGACATGTTAAAAATATTTTTTGTGTGTTTCTGTCCAGAAACACACAAAAACTTGTATACAAATGTTCATAGCAGCATTAGTCATAATATACACAAAATAAAAACAATTCAAATGTTCATCAATTAATAAATAAAACGTGTACAGTCACACAATGGAGTATTGTTTGGCAATAAAAAGAAAAAAGTATTGATACATTCTACACCATGAGTGAACCTTGAAAACATTATTCCATGTTAAAGAAGTTTGTTGCAAAAGACTCATTCCAGTTATATGAAATGTTGTGAATAAGCAAATCTATGGAGACAAAAATTAGATCCTCAGTATGCAGGAGTGATGGGGGAGTAGGGAGTGAGAGCTAATTTACAGGATTTCTTTGACGGGGACAAAGATGTTCTAAAAGTAGACAGTGGTAATAGCTTCACAACCCTGTGAATGCCCTTAAAAACTTGAAACATATACATTATTTATTTTTTAAAATTTATTTATTTATTTTTGGCTGCGTTGGGTCTTCACTGCTGCACGCAGGCTTCCTCTAGCTGGGGTGAACAGGGGCTACTCTTCGTTTTGTCACGCATGCTTTTCATTGTCGTGGCTTCTCTTGCTGCAGAGCACAGGCTCTAGGCATGCGGGCTTCAGTAGTTGTGGCTCACGGGCTCTAGAGCATAGGCTCAGTAGCTGTGGTGAACGGGCTTTAGAGCATAGGCTCAGTAGTTGTGGTGCACGGGCTTAGTTTCTCCTCAGCAATGAGAGATCTTCCCCTACCAGGGCTCGAACCTGTGTCCCCTCCATTGGCAGGCAGATTCTTAGCCAGTGTGCCACCAGGGAAGTCCCGAAACATATACTTTAAAAGAATGAATTTTGTGGTATGTGAATTATATCTCAATAAAGCTGTCAAACATAAATTGTGATCATTTTAGACAATGAAATAATAAATAGCAATGAAATGAATAAACCACTGCAGTACACAATATGGTGTGTGCATGGGTGAATTTCACAAACACGTGATTTAAGTCAAAAAAGACAGATACAGGGACTTCCCTGGTGGTCCAGTGGTTAAGACTCCATGCTCCCAATGCAGGGGGCCCAGGTTCAATCCCTGGTGGGGGAACTAGATCCCACATGCAGTCCGCAACTAAGAGTTCACATGCCACAACTAAAGATCCTGCATGCAGCAATGAAGACCCGGCGCAGCCAAATAAATAAATATATATATATAATTTTTTTTAAAGCCAGATAAAAATAGCATGTGATTCCATCTATGTAAAATTTAAAAATCAGCGAAATTAAGCATAGTGTTAAAGTTAAGATAGCAGTGATGGCAGGTACCAATGGGGCTTCTGATACGATGGCAACTTTTTTTTTTTTAATCTTTATGTTGATTTTCATTCTGTAATGGTTCATTGAGCTGCACACTTATGTTTTTAAAATTGTATTTGTTCTTCATGTTCTATATTATTTTTTGGAGGTGTTGGTAGATCTGAATTTATGCAGCTGCCATTACCTTGACTACCTGACTCTCTCATTTTTAAAGAAGCAGCTGGGAATTCCCTGGTGGCGCAGTGGTTAAGAATTCGCCTGCCAATGCAGGGGACACGGGTTTGAGCCCTGCTCTGGGGAGATCCCACATGCTGCAGAGCAACTAAGCCCCTGGGCCACAACTACAGAGACTGCGCTCTAGAGCCCATGAGCCACAACTACTGAAGCCCACGTGCCTAGAGCCCATGCTCCACAACAAGAGAAGCCACCAAAGCGAGAAGCCCGCACACTACAAGGAAGAGTAGCACCTGCTCGCCGCAACTAGAGAAAGCCTGTGCACAACAACAAAGACCCAACACAGCCAAAAATAAATAAATTTTTAAAATAAAAATAAAATAAAGAGGAAGCTAAAACCTAGAGACAGAATCATTGGTCAAAAACAACCCAGTTCAGTAAACAGAGCAGGGCTCAGAAATGGCAGGACTTAGCCCAAGACATTTCCTATCTCATCTCACGAAGCTTGTAGTACCAAAATCACTCTATCACAATATATTTCTACCTGAAAATAAATAAAATTTCAAGTTTATTTATTTTCTCAACATAGGTGAGTTGTATTTGAAGGGAATCCTGCTACTGGGGACTTAGCTGAAGGGGAAATCTGGACAATTTCCAAACTTCACTCTATGAAAACTTCCCTTGTAGCTTTCCCTTAAAGGGTCATAGTCCCAACTGCACTTAAAGCACAATTCAGTTAGGAAGAATTCAATCTATGTGCAGATTTTCCAGAAATGGTCAGATGCATCAACCTATGTACAACTTTGTTCTGATCCCTTTTTTCCTCTATCATCTTCCTTTATTTTTCTAAAGATAAACCACATGCTAGTATGAGATTGGCTTGGTCATTGGGTACAATATTTGAATCAATTATAAGGAGATAAGTAGTAGTTACAATCAACTTTACTATTGTATTTTAAAATTTCTTTTACACAAGAGAAAGAATGTGGACTTGACTTCTGTATTAATATTGGATTGAACACATGCATCTAATTTCATTCCTTCTCAAAAGTCCACTAAAACTAACAGAATTTTTAAAAAAAGACATAAAACCACAGGATGGGGAGAGCAAGATAGGAGTCCATAGCAACACCATTTTGGAAGCTGAAAAGCAGATAAATGAATCAAAACTGACTTAATGGACACAAGAGCACTGAACCCCTAGACAGCAGTGGGGAAAACTGTGGCTAGTTGAATTATATTGCTGAATCTTTACAATGCACAAGAAATGGCACCATCAGATACCTCTGGAGCTGAAAGTGAGGAGGGTCTTACCCTAAAATAAGGATAATGTAGATGAATGATGCTGAGAGCAGGTTTATCTCTAGATGCTTCTTCCCATTTCATGCTACTGGGAAACTGCTTCTCCCAACCCCTATAGAAGTCTGTACATTTATTCTCTGGAGTGGGTAAAACAGAAGATCTTGAAAGGGGGCACTGGACTAGAAACAGGGATTAAGTGACCATATGCATATTGAATGATAAATGTAGAGGCAAACTTTTTTCTCTCCAGGAATGCTGCAACCAAAATCTCACCTTCCAGTCAGGCTATTAGAGAACACTTCGGAGAATTTAATCAGGTCAACAAGAAAGACTTCTAGATACTGACCTCAGGAGTTCCCCCAAAATATTCCTGTCATACCACTGAACAGTGAAGTTCAAAGTCAACACGCCCCACCTACAGACCCAGAGCCTCAGTGATGATTTTAGTTCCTCTTAATTAGGAGCAGATGGGGAAACATTATCAGACTTCTGAGAAATACCTCAGACAGAGGTATATTAATTTTCTAGGGCTGTCATAACAAAGTACCACAGTCTGGGTGGCTTAAACAACAGAAATTTATCTTCTCACAATTTAGAAGACTAGAAGTCTGTGATTGAGGTGTCAGTAGGGTTGATGTCATCTGAGGCCTTTCTCCTTGCTTGGAGATGGCCATCTTCTCCCTGTGTCTTCACGGTATCTTCCCTCAATGCAAGTCTGTGTCTTAATCTCTTATAAGGACACCAGTCATATTAGATTAGGTCATACTAATGACCTCTTTTTAACTAATTTCCCCTTTAAAGACTCTATCTCCAAATACAGTCACATTCTGAGGTATTGGGAGTTAGGATTTCAACATATGAATTTGAGGGAGATACAACTCAGCCCATAATAAGATGATAGAGACCAAAAAAGAAGCCATAATAAAAATGCAACTGAAGAAAACACTGCACAAGAACAAGAAACCTATTAATCTTAGAGACATAAGAGAAGAGATCACATCCATTAAATAAGAATAAGATGCTATAAAAAAGAAATAATCAGAGAATGGAAGATGGGCTCTTGAAAGTTAAGAACATAATAGCTGAGATGAAAATGTCAATAGAAGAACTGGAAGATAAATCTGAGGAAATCTTCTAGAAAGTAGAGCATAAAGAATTGGAAAACAGGATGAAATGTTTAAGAAAATGTTAAAACCAATTCAGGAAGTCCAATATCCAAATAGTAGGATTTCCACAAAGCATGTACAGAGTAAACAAAGAGAGGAAATCACCAAGGAAAGAGCTCATGAACTACAAGAATTCCCTTCTGGTTAAATTGTAAAATGTCTCAAAGACCATCACTCCCACCCTAACTATGAGAAGAAGCAAGATAAGTTACAAACTCATGGTTTTAAAAATCTGATCAAAGTGCTGAGTGTACAAAGAAACCAAAATGAATTAAATTCCAGAAAGTCATACGTCCTTTTTAAGAGAGAAGATACCCACAGCTGATTTCATCTTGGGTAGAGCTGTGGGAGGAGGAAGAGTCTTACAGACAAATTTAATATCCATATGTCATGGTTACTTACATATATGGTTAATTACTTTAAAAAATCAAGGTGACGGGGCTTCCCTGGTGGCGCAGTGGTTGAGAATCTGCCTGCTAATGCAGGGGACACGGGTTCAAGCCCTGGTCTGGGAGGATCCCACATGCTGCGGAGCAACTAGGCCCGTGAGCCACAACTACTGAGCCTGCACGTCTGGAGCCTATGCTACGCAACAAGAGAGGCAGCAATGGTGAGAGGCCCGCGCACCGCGATGAAGAGTGGCCTCCACTTGCCACAACTAGAGAAAGCCCTCTCACAGAAACGAAGACCCAACACAGCAAAAATAAATAAATTATTTAATAAAAAAAAAAATCAAGGTGACAAGTCAATTCAATGGGGAAAGGAACTTTTCCTTGCCTTTAAAAAAAACAACTGATGCTGCAAGAATTAACCATATGGGAAAAAAATAAACATTTTCATGCCAGAGACAAAAATTAATCATAGATCTAAATGTAAAAGCTAAAACAATAAAACTACAATAAAAGAGAAAAATGTTTTCAGTTGTGGTGTAGACAAAGATTTTTAGATTGGACATAAGAAACACAAGCCATGAAGTTAAATATTAAATTAAAAGTCTCTGCTCATTAGAAGGCACCAATATTGGGACTTCCCTGGTGGTGCTGTGGTTAAGAATCTGCCTGCCAATGCAGGGGACATGGGTTTGGGCCCTGGTCTGGGAAGATCCCACATGCTGCGGAGCAACTAGGTCCATGCACCACAACTACTGAGGCTGTGCTCTAGAGCCCACAAGCCACAACTATTGAGCCTACACACCACAACAACTGAAGCCCATGCACCTAGATCCCGTGTTCCACAACAAGAGAAGACACTGCAAGGAGAAGGCCGCACACCACAACAAAGAGTAGTCCCTGCTCACCACAACTATAAAAAGCCCATATACAGCAACAAAGACCCAATGCAACCAATAAATAAATAAATAAATAAATAAATAAATTAGAAAAGAATTATATATTAAAAAAGAAGACATCAATATAATAGCAAAACACTGGAAATATCTCCAAATGTCCATCAATAGGAGAACTGATAAATACACAGAAGCATATTTATACAATGGAATCTACTCAGCAATATAAAGGAATAAAACTAGAGATACATGTTATAACATGTATGAATCTCAAAAATATCATGCTGGGGAAAAGAAGTTAGACAAAAAAGATACATATTGCATAAGACCATTTATGTGATGTTCAAAAAGTAGGAAAAAGTAATCTAAGATCATAGAAATCAGAAAATGGTTGCCTCTGGGGTAGGGGGAATTGACTAGAAAGGGGAATGATAGAACTTTCTGGGGTGATAGAAATGTTCCATATCATGTTTGGCAGTTACACAGGTGTATACTATTGTCAAATTTTTCAGAATGAAACTTAAGATTTGTTCATTTTATTGTTGGTAGTTATACCTTATCAAATTGTATTGAACTCTCAGCAAACTGGGAATATAAGTAAAATTCCTCAACTTGGTAAAAAATATCTACAGAAAGCTACAGCTGGAACTTCCCTGGCAGTCCAGTGGTTAAGACTCTGTGCTTCCACCACAGGGGCCATGGGTTCAGTCCCTGGCTGGGGAACTAAGATCCCACATGCTGCATGGTGCAGTTAAACAAACAAACAAACAAAAACAAAAAAAAACAAACAAAAACAAAACAAACAAATGAAAAGAGCTACAGCTAACATCATACTTAAAGATGAGAAACTAGAAGCTTCCCCATTAAGATCAGGAACAAGGCAAAGATGTTCCCTCTCACCACTCCTTTCAACATCATATTAGAAGACCTAGCTAATGCCATAAGACAAGAAAATAAAAAATAAAAGGTATATAGATTTAGAAAGAAGAAATAAAACTGTCTTTGTTCTCAGATGACATGATTATGTATTGGTAGAAAATCCAAAAAACTCAACAAAAAACTCCTAGAACTTATAAGCAATTATAACAAGATTATAGGATATAGGTTAATATACAAAAGTCAATCACTTTCCCATATAACAGCAAGGAACTAGTGGAAGTTGAAGTTAAAAACTCAATACCATTTACATAAGCATCCACAAAATGAAATATTTTGGTATAAACCTAACAAAAATGGACAAGATACTTACGAGGAAAAGTGTAAAATTCTGATGAAAGAAATCAAAGAACTAAACGAATAAAGAGATATTCCATGTTCATATCTCTTAGGATATGAAGGAAGACTCAATATTGTCAAAATGCCCACATGTTGTCAAAATGTCAAAATGCCCATCAAGTTCTTCTCAACTTGATCTACAGATTCAATGCAATTCAGCAAGATATTTTACTGATATTGACAATTGATTCTAAAGTTTATATGGAGAGGCAAAAGACCAGAGTAGCCAACACAGTATTGAAAGAGAAGAACAACTTTGGAGGATTGACTCTACCTGGTGTCAAGATTTACTATAAAGCTACAGTACTCAATATGACATTGAATTATTGATAGACAGTGTAACAGAATAGAAAGCCCAGAAATATACTCATACAAATATAATAACTGATCTTTGACAAAGGAGCAAAGGTACTAAGATGAAGAAAAGACAGTTTTTTCAAAAAATGGTACTGGAACAACTGTATATCCACATGCAAAAGAATGAATCTAGACACAGACATTACATCTTTCATAAAAATTAACTCAAAATAGATCATAGACCTAAATGTAAAACAAAAAACTGTAAACCTTTTAGAAGATAATGTAGGGGAAAATCTAGATGACCTTGGGTTTGGTGGTGACATTTTTAGACTCAAAACCAAAAGCATGATCCATGAAAGAAATAATTGATAAGCTGTGATTTGTTAAAATTAAATACTTCTTCTCTGTGAAAGACAATGTTAAGGGAATGAGAATTTGAGCCACATACTGGGAGAAAATATCTGCAAAAAAACACATTTGATAAAGGACTGTTACCACAAACATACAAAGAACTCTTAAAATTTAAAAATAAGCAAACAAACAGCCAAATTTAAAAATAGGTCATAGGGCTTCCCTGGTGGCGCAGCGGTTGAGAGTCCGCCTGCCGATGCAGGGGACGCGGGTTCGTGCCCCGGTCTGGGAAGATCCCACATGCCGCGGAGCGGCTGGGCCTGTGAGCCATGGCCGCTGAGCCTGCGCGTGCGGAGCCTGTGCTCCGCAGCGGGAGAGGCCACAACAGTGAGAGGCCCGCGTACCGCAAAAAAAAAAAAAAAAAAAAAAGTCATAAAAAAATAGGTCATAATCTTAACAAACACCTCACCAAAGAAGATATTGTCAAATAATCATATGCAAAGATGCTCCATATCATTCACTAGAATGATGTCATCAGGGAAATGTAAATTAAAACACTGAAATATCACCTCTTAGAATGATCAAAATTCAAAATACTGACAACACCAAATGCTGTCAAGGATGTGGAATAACAAGAACTCTCATTCCTAAATGAGTTGAAAACTTGTATGCACACAAAAATCTGCACATGGACGTTTATAGCAGTTTTATTAATAATTGCCAAAACTTGGAAGCAACCAAAATGTTCTTCGGTAGGTGAACAGATAAACTGTGGTACATCAAGACAATGGAATATTAGTCAGCACTAAAAAGAAATGAGCTATCAAGCTATGGAAAGACATGAAGGAATTTAAATCTAAATTATTAAGTGAAAGAAGCCAATATAAAAAGGCTACATAGTGTGTAATTCCAACCATACAACATTCTTGAAAAGGTAAAACTATGGTTGCCAGGGGTTAGTGGAAAGAGAGGGATGAACAGGCAAAGCATGGTAATTTTTAGGGCAGTGAAACTATTCTGTATGACACTCTAATTGTAGATACATGTCATAATATATTTGTCAAAAACCATAGACTGTCCTACTCCAAGAGTAAACCCTAATTTTACCTATGGACTTTGGGTAATAACAATTTGTCAATGAAGGTTCATCAATTTTAATAAATTTACCACTCTGATGTGTGATGTTGATAGTGGGATGGCTATTCGTGTGTAGAGGGGAGGGGTAGGAGAGAATCTCTGTACTTTCTGCTCAATTTTTCTGTGAACTTAAAACTGCTCTAAAAATAAAGTCTATTAAAAATGTGTTCAACTACAAAACAAAATAATTTCAGAAAATTTCTCCAAACTGAAGGGTAAGTGCTGTGAGAGTGAAAGGGCCCACCAAGTGTCTGGTGCACTGGATGAAAACAGACCCACACCAAGGCAAAAAATCGTGAAATTTAAGAACACTGTATGGTTCCAGAGATAAAAAGCAAGTAACATACAAAGAATCAGGAATCAGAATGGCTCTGGACTACTTAACAACACTGGACACAGGATGACAAGGTAACAATGCCTTCAAAGTTCTGAAAGAAAATGATCTTCAAACTCAAAATCTATACTGACTATCAGTCAAATAGGAAGAAAAAGCAATAAACATTTTCAGATACGCAAGGTCTCAGAAACTCTCTCTCCTCTGCATGCTTCTTAGGAAACTACTGGGGATGTGCTCCACCAAAATAAGAGGGGAAAGCAAGACAGAGGAAAATGGGATTCATGAAACAGGAGATCCAAGAGAGGAGATTAGTGAGGGTGTTATCAATCCAAGCTCACTCTGCTCGTTGCACAACAGGCCAATACATCGGGAGATGAGGTGTTGAGGCAAGGAATAGTGACTTTATTTGGAAAGCCGGGCATCCGAGAAGATGGCAGACTAGTGTCCTAGAGTACCATCTTATTGGGATCTGGATGCTACTTTCTTTTATAGAACAGAGCGGGGGAGGAGGTGAGAAGTAAAGTAAAAAGGCCATAAGTCTTTTTTTGTTTTAATTTTTATTGGAGTATAGTTGCTTTACAATGTTGTGTTAGTTTCTACTGTACAGCAAAGTGAGTCAGCTATACATATACATATAGCCCCTCTTTTTTTTTTTTTTTTTTTGCTGTACGCGGGCCTCTCACCGTTGTGGCCTCTCCCGTTGCGGAGCACAGGCTCTGGACGTGCAGGCCCCGCGGCCATGGCTCACGGGCCCAGCCGCTCCGCGGCATGTGGGATCCTCCCAGTTCGGGGCACGAACCCATGTCCCCTGCATTGGCAGGCGGAATCCCAACCACTGCGCCACCAGGGAAGCCCCAGCCCCTCTTTTTTGAATTTCCTTCCCATTTAGGTCACCACAGAGCACTGAGTAGAATTTCCTGTGCTATACAATAGGTTCTCATTTGTTATCTATTTTATACATAGTATCAATAGTGTATATATGTCAATCCCAATCTCCCAATTCATCCCATCCCCCCCTTTCCCCCCTGGTATCCATAGTTTGTTCTCTACATCTGTGGCTCTATTTCTGCTTTGTAAATTAGATAGTCTATACCAATTTTTTCACATTCCACATATATCTGTTAATATATGATATTTGTTTTTCTCTTTCTGACTTACTTCACTCTGTATGACAGTCTCTAGGTCCATCCACTTCTCTTCAAATAACCAAATTTCATTCCTTTTTATGGCTGAGTAATATTCCATTGTATATATGTACCACATCTTCTTTATCCATTCCTCTGTTGATGGACATCTACCTAAGGAGGTAAAAGACCCATATGCAGAAAACTATAAGATACTGGTGAAAGAAATCAAAGACAACACAAACAGATGGAGAGATATACCATGTTCTTGGACTGGAAGAATCAATATTGAGAAAATGACTATACTACCCAAAGCAATCTACAGATTCAATGCAATCCCTATCAAATTATCAATGGTATTTTTCACAGAACTACAACAAAAATTTTTACAATTTGTATGGAAACACAAAAGACCTTGAATAGCAAAAGCAATCTTGAGAAAAAAAAAAAAAAACGGAGCTGGAAGAATCAGGCTCCCTTACTTCAGACTATACTACAGGGCTACAGTAATCAAGACAGTATGGTACTGGCACAAAAACAGAAATATAGATTAATGGTACAGGATAGAAAGCCCAGAGATAAACCCATGGACCTCTGGTCACCTAATCTATGACAAAGGAGGCAAGAATATACAATGGAGCAAAGACAGCCTTTTCAATAAATGGTGCTGGGAAAACTGGACAGCTACATGTAAAAGAATAAAATTAGAACATTCCCTAACACCATACACAAAAATAAACTCAAAATGGATTAAAGACCTAAATGTAGGCCCAGACACTATAAAACTCTTAGAGGAAAACATAGGCAGAACACTTTTTGACATAAATCGCAGCAAGATCTTTTTTGACCCATCCTCTAGAGTAATGAGAATAAAAAGAAAAATAAGCAAATGGGACCTAATGAAACTTAAAAGCTTTGCACAGCAAAGGAAACCATAAATAAGACAAAAAGACAACCCACAGAATGGGAGAAAATATTTGCAAACAAAGCAACTGACAAAGGATTAATCTCCAAAATATACAAACAGCTCATGCAGCTCAATATCAAAAAAACAAACAACCCAACCAAAAAAGGGGGAAAGACCTAAATAGACATTTCTCCAAAGAAGACATACAGATGGCCAAAAGGCACATGAAAAGATGCTCAACTAATTATTAGAGAAATACAAATCAAAACTACAATGATCACCTCACACCGGTCAGAATGGCCATCATCACAAAATCTACAAACAATAAATGCTGGAGAGGGTGTGGAGAAAAGGGAACCATCTTGCACTGTTGGAGGGAATGTAAATTGATACAGCCACTACGGAGAACAGTATGGAGGTTCCCTAAAAAACTAAAAATAGAATTACCATATGACCCAGCAATCCTGCTACTGGGCGTATACCCAGAGAAAACCATAATTCAAAACCACACATGCACCCCAATGTTCACTGCAGCACTATTTACAATGGCCAGGACATGGAAACAACCTAAATGCCATAAGTCTTACAAAATATCTGGTTTGGCCAGCCTCGGGGAGGGGATGTGTTAATCTCTTCTTTCTTGAAGCCATTCACAGGTGGGCAGGGTCAGAATGTTTCCCTGTGAGCTGAACAAAGTCACTTTAATTTAACATTTAGGCAGAGGGGCAGGGTACCCCAAGGGAGGCCATTATGTATGCCAATAGCTATAGACATCATTTTAGTGATTATAGTAACAAGAAGCAACAGAGAGCAAAGGTTAAAGTAAAAGAAACATCCAACATGAAGTCAGATTATGTTCTTCCCTGTTACAAAGGGACACCCAGGAAGTTTATAGAGATACCAGGATGAGAGTTGAGTACTGGATGTAGCATGTGACTCATGAGATGCTGTCATTACCACAGTGTTACCACTGTAGTATCTCTGTAACCTGAGCACAGAATACCCAAGGGTGTGGCCCAAGCTCTTATCTGTTCTTCATTTGTTCTGACCACGTGCTGAATAAAGTCCTGCTCCCCCTCCTTGCCCTCCTGCTTGGATCTGACGAGACACTCATTTCATCCCATAGAAGTGTTCTTCTTGACTTACTCTTACGATTTGGAGATAGATTTGTCAATAACTGCTAGAGTTTCATAGATGCTGGCAGAAGACCCAGCTCCTGGCTCAGAGACAAGGGACTTTGTTACTTGTGGTACAGCAGGCAGCATGGATTCCCCTTGCTCCCCAGGGCCCAAGAGGGTGATGCTGTGCAGCCCAGGTGGATGCTGCACACACAGTGGGCCTGTGTTACAGTAGAATTGGGTCACATGATTATGGAGGCTGAGAAGTCCAATGATCTGCCACCTGCAAGCTGGAGATCCAGGAAAGCTAGTGTGTGATTCAGTCTGAGTCTGAAGGCTTGAGAACTAGGGAAGCCTATGGTGTGAATCCCAGGTCAAGGGCAGAAGATGAGGTATGATGCCCCAGCTGAAGCTGTGAGCCTGGAAAAAAAAGGGGCAAATTCTTCCTTCCTCTACCTTTTGTTCTGTTCAAGCCCTCAGTGGATTAAATGGTGCCCAATGATTCAAATGCTAATCTCATCTGGAATCCTCACAGACACACATGGAAACAATGTTTAATCTGGGGCACCCTGTGGCCAGTCAAGGTTGACATAAAATTAACAAGGGGGCTGCTAGCAAACCTGCCTGACCTTAGTCCCAGAGGAAGACATTATCTTTATTATCCTGGTTAGCAAACACATCCATTTGATAGGGAGACACTCATTTCATCTCCCAAGGCTGTTCACTTTATAAATATCCTTTAAAAGATAATCTGGAGCAAAAGTGATCAATGTCTCTTGACAAGACTTGCAGAAGTGAAAAAGGCCCATGAGAATTCTCTTCCAACAACTGTGGCAAGCCTAGAAATAAAAGTTACTAAGCATCGCATTCTCTCCTTCTGCATATGACTGAGGGAGGACCAATCCCTGCCACAATCGAGCCATTCTAGGTACATGGAGCGTGGGAAGACCTGTGTTTCCAGGACTTGATCATAATCTTGCCCTCATACTTTCCCAGAAAAAGCCCTTGGGAAACTCTCAGATGAGCTGAAACCAAACTAAGACTTGGGGACTCTGTTCAGCTTCTCTTTTCCTGAGAACCTTTCCCTAGCAGAGGCTCTACTGCTATTTAGTTTCCCAAAATTCAACAATATATTACTTGGGAACACACGTTGACTGAAAAAAATGCACAACCTAAAAGTCGAGAATTATGTTTTATTTAGCAGACTTTCTGAGGACTTCAAGCCCTTTGTCAATCTTTAAACTTGCTTAATTGGCATAACTGCTGACCCAAGTAATTGTTGGTCAGGTATCTCAGTGTAATTTTCTTCCAGCCTTTAAATGTCTGTTTTGTTTATCCCATTTAAAAATAACTGTCTAGGGACTTCCCTGGCGGTCCAGTGGTTAAGACTCCATGCTCCCAATGCTGAGGGCACGGGTTCGATCCCTGGTTGGGGAACTAAGATCTCTCATGATGCACAGCGCAGCAAATAATAATAATAAATTTAAAAATAAAAATAACCATCTAGAGATTTATTTATCCATTTGGGATAAGTCCCCTTAAAGTTTCTACCTTATTGGGAAAGAGTCTCTAGACTTTCCCTACAGTTTTGTTTTTTTTTTTCTGTTAATCAACCTAAATAACAGTAATTATTTAATGTTTTTATTAGCATCTGTAAGACCCATTGAGGGGAAGAGGAGACCACAAATAAAGTTTCCTAAACTGGTTTTCCTGTTTGTTTTAAACTAAGGGAGTTCTTAGGTTAACCATTCTATATATATATATATGTTTTTTGAATATACATTTATATTTTCCACCTTTTAATTTGATTTTTTATATAGTTATCAAAAAATTTACCAATTTTCTCCAATTTAAAGGATCCATCATCTGGTCATTAATGAGATATATATTAACAGTGACTCAAAACAATAAGACATAAGAGGCTTCCCCAAAACAGAGTGGGGAGGATGCTGCCTAAATAAGACCTGGAGAATTTACTCCCCAAAATAGCCCAAGAAAGTAAACGCCTTCGTTGTACAGGCTGACACAACAAAGGTTAAGATGACAAAAAAACCCTGAGAGTTAGTTGGTACAATCAGACAAAAGACTGCTCAGAAACCCAGTCTATTTTATTGGCTGCCAAATGTACATTTCGGATGGCAAAGACCAAGTTTTCAAAACACATACCTATAAACACACACACACACACACACACACACACACACACAAAACGCAGGCCCAATCAGGTAGAACATTTACATTTCAAAGGCACAGGAAGAGAAATGTAAGTTCCCCCAGAAGGGCTTTTTTTTTTTTTTTTTTTTTTTTTCCGGTACGTGGGCCTCTCACTGTTGTGGCCTCTCCCGTTGCGGAGCACAGGCTCCGGACGCGCAGGCTCAGCGGCCATGGCTCACGGGCCCAGCCGCTCCACGGCATGTGGGATCTTCCCTGACCGGGGCACGAACCCGTGTCCCCTGAATCGGCAGGCGGACTCTCAACCACCGCGCCACCAGGGAAGCCCTGGGCTTTTGTTTTTTTAAGGTCAATATTCTGAAAAGATGTTTTTATCAGGCTTGCTTTTTAACATAACTGCATATGCAATAAAAGAGCCCCCATCTTAGTTCTTTTCAGGGAGAGATTTTCTTTAATTCCCAATTAAGTGTAAGTTTTGTATGCACATAAACCTGGCTGGGGTATTCGTTGAAGGCTGGTAATCTGTTGTTCTTTTTTCTTTTGTTTTGAAAGCTTTATTCCCCATTCAAAGGTCGGTTTGTTGAAATAAAATCGCTAGTGTAGTAGCCAATTCAAGGAAAAATGACAGGCCAGTCTTCCCCCTAATTACCCAGTCCAACCCTACTCAGTGTTCTTTCAACTGAGCAAAGTCTCCTCAGTCTTTCAACTGAGGATGAAACCACTCAGTGTCTAAACTAAGCAAAAATCTTCCCAGTTTCTTTCAGCTGGACTCCCTGGTATCTTTCGACGGGGGGGGGGGGGGGGGGGGGGGGGGGGGGGTCACTCCACAATATCTTTCGACTGAGGAGCCAGTTATCTGTTAGATACTGCCAAATAAAACTCAGGATCATCAACCAATAATCAGGAGATCTAAGAACAAGGAGAGAGAGACTCAGCCAAATTCATCTGGACTCTCCAAGGAGGTGGATGGGCACAAGCGGCCTCTACTGGTACCAGCCTCCAGATCCTTGTAGAGTTCAGGCGAAGCAGAGAAGTCTGCTCTGGCTCCCTTTGTAGTTGGCCAAAACTGTCCACCAAAATTAAAAAAAACCAACACAACCTAAAAGTTGAGAATCATGTTATATTTGGCAGACTTTCTGAGGACTTCAAGCCCGGGAGGCAGCCTCTCAGATAGTTCTAAATGACGACTCCCAAGAGGTAAGGGAGGAGCCAAGGATATATAGAGGTTTTGCAACAAAAAACAGGTAGTCAGAACACCAAAAGATTACCATTAATTAAAGAAAACCAGGTTCCTCAAGTAAATGAATTTAGCACTTTTCTATGTATGGGAAGATGCAAAAGTCTGGGCTCATTGAAATCACTCCTTTGATATGCACCTTAGGTATCTAGGGCAAGAATCCTGTTCTTTCCCATCCTGAGTTCCCTCTGGGCTCACTGTCTGGGCGGCTGTAGTTGCTTGATGGCTGCAACATCCTTTATTTATTGATATGGCAGGTGACATTTTTTATTCACACCTACTTAGAAGGAATACGAGATGAATGCAGAAGTCCAGAGAGTGGTTGTCTCTTGGTGGGGAATGAGGTGCAGTAATTCAGGGAGCATGGGGATGGGGGCTTCTAAGGTACTGGTAACATTCTATTCCTTAGGCTGGGTGATAGGTTCATGGGTATTCATTTCATTATTATTTGTTAAATGTACATATACCTTTTATGCACTCTTCTGTACATGTGATACCTTCTACACTTAAAAATAAAATAAGTAGGCAAAAATGAGTAAAGGCTTGGAGTCAGAAAAATCCAGGCTCTGCTCTCCACTATCTGGAGTCTTGGTGAGTTTCTCTTGCCCCATCGAAGCTCAGCTTTTTTGGTTATAAATTGGGAATAACTGTAAAGGCAGCACAGCTGTCAAGTCTAAGCAGAAGCTGGGATTCTGGCAGATTAAGTAATAACAGGGAGGGCTAACTCCTTCCCCTCCCAGCAATGGAACTCAGCTTAGGGTAACAACTAGATAGGATTGAATGATGGCTGGTTTTTGATCCCTGATTCTCTTAAATGGGCCACGAGGACGATCTCATTATACCTGTCTCTAAAAGGAAAAAGACAAAACAAACAAACAACAACAAAAAAAACCCCACACAAACCCTGGAACAATTCAATAAACCAAGTCAAATTATGGGCTTTGGGTCCAGGAGGGACATCCAAGAACACAGTGCTCAATGTGGTCACTGAATAGAGCTCTCAGGGAAAATGCCTGGCTGGGTCTACTGTGGGAAGGAGTCTGTGGTCTCCCGCAGGGCCTGCTCAGCCTTGCAGGCACCACGTGGGAGGGGGGAGGGGGAGAAAGAGCAAGCTGAAGTGGAGGGCGCGCAGGTCTCTGAGTGGAGTGGGCAGAAAGTCCCCTTTCCTCTTCCCCATCTCTGGGCTCTGCCTAACTACCCCGCCCCAACCCCTAACCCCTACCCCAGCTCTCTCCACCCCCAATCCCCGTTTCCCCGCCGTCCATCTCATCCCTGCTCGCCCACCTCCACCCCTTCAGCCTCTTCTCCTAACCCCACCCCCACTCGAAGTCCCTCACCACCCCCTGCCCCTCACGACCCCTTTCTCTTCAGTGATGTAATTTACCCCCAGTTAGACGAGCTGGTGGCTCTGCCCACCTGAAGATCCCCGCGTGCCTTTGGCCGCAGGTTTGACCTTTGCTCTGGGAACTCAGTTTTATCATAATAAAGTATTTCCAGTCTGAAAAGGATGGGACCTGCGGATGCCCCTGCTAGAGTAAGCACCAGCGCTGGCCAAGTTCAAGGCCTCCCCCCACCCCCACCTATTCCCCAACACCCCAGTCCGGCGACCCCAACCGCGCGCCCTCCCTCACCCAGGTGGAGGAGGGCTGTAAAACCGCTCCCGGAGAAGACTTTCCACGCGCTGCCCTGAAGCTGTGAACTTCCTGCTCTCCGACCCAGAGACCCAGCGAAACTGCCAGGGCCCAGCGGGTGGGAGGTGGCCCAGAGGCTGGGAGGTGCCTGGAGAGGGTCTCGGGCCAGCGAGGGAACTCCCTGTCCCGCCCCCGCCCCCCTGAAAGACGCGGGTTCCAGGAGAGCCCTGCCTAAGCCCACGCCCTGGGGCGCAAGAGGGGCAAGGGCCACCCCGGGGCTCCTCTCCTCACGGCGCCAGGAAAGGGGGGAAAGGAAGGTGAGGGCAAGGACCCTGCGCACCTGGCCCCAGGCTCTAAGGAAATAGCTTTGACAGAGGCTTGGATTCCCACCCGGTCTGGGGGGCCCATTTGTGGCTTTGTGAAACCGCAGGACCAAGCGCTTTCCTCGCTTTTTTCATCCCACACTTTGCCCAACTCCCATGTCTCATCCTCGGAAGCGGGGGCTGGAGGGTCCCCGGGGAGAAATAAGGCGAGGAAACACGAAATCTGGTCCAAGGAAGAAAAGAGACAAAGGGATGGATTTCCCCTCCTCTTCTTGGCAACAACTTTGAAAGTCTCCAGGGAAGGGGAATTTGATAACCGTGTAACTTCACCCGTAGATAGCTCAGGCCTTGTCTGGCCCTTAGCCAAGTGCATGTTTGCAAAGCCGAACTGGAGAGTCATTTCTACAAAATCCATTTATCTTTCAGCTTGATGTGTCTGTCCGTTTCTCCCACCCTTCTTTTTTTCCCCCCTTTAGTTTTCTGCCTCCCTCCCTACAATTCTCTTTTTCTCTCTTCTCCTCCCTCCAGCTTTCCCCCCAGCACCCACCCTCCCTGCTCCCAGGATCTTTTTTTTTTTTTAATTTTTATTGGAGTATAGTTTCTGCTGTACAGCAAAGTGAATCGACTATATATATGCACATATCCTTTCTTTTTTGGATTTCCTTCCCATTTTGGTCACCACAGAGCACTGAGTAGCGTTCCCTGTGCTATACAGGGAGATTCTCCTTAGTTATCTATTTTATACATAGTATCAATAGTGTATATATGTCAATCCCAATCTCCCAATCCATCCCAGCCCACAGAATCTTAATTGGACAGATTTGATTTAATCATACTCTGCATGGTATCATCAGAGGGCCACCCAAAGACCCTCCTTTGTTTTCTTCCATTATTTTCCCTTGATCCCTCATCTTCCACTCCCCAATAGAGGAATCCAATCTACCTATTTAATGTAAGTTTTTCTAGTCCACTTTCTGTCTTCAAAATAGTGATGTTTTGAGATTTAATTACATAAAAGTATTGTCAAAATTTTATCCCATTATTTGCATTTTAAATTCAACATGGCTTTTGCAACTTTATTGAGATAGAGTTGACATACAACAAATTGCACACAAAGTGTACCATTTGATAAATTTTTACATCCTATACACTCATGAAACAATCACTGCAATCAATAGAGTGAACATGTTTATCACCTCCAAAATTCCCTCCTGTCCCTTTGTAATTCCTTCCCCATATACCTGCACCCACCCCTTCCCGCAGGCAACAAGTGATCTGTCACCACAGATTAGTTTGCATTTCTAGAATTTTATATAAATAAAATCCCGTCCTATACTCTTTTTAGTGTGGCTTCCTCTACTTGATGCTGAAAGCTCAACTTCTCTGTACACCAGGGCCAAATCGAATCTCAGAGACAGAGTTTTGGGTGAGGTAGAAAAGGATAGCTTTATTACTTTGCCAGGCAAAGGGGGGCAGAGTGGGCTCCTGGATCGAAAAATTGTGTGTCCCAACTTGGAGAGGATAGTGAGAAATTTTATAATAATGGTTCAAAGAGGGCATGATCAGCTCGTGGACATTCTCTGATGGGTTGGTGGTGAGGTAAGTAAGAGTCAGCATCATCAACCTTCAGCTTTCAACTGGTCTGGGGTCTACAGGCTTGTGGGCAGCATACCATCATTAACTGTTAACTTCTCCCACCTGGAGGGGGTTTCAGTATCTGCAAAACAGCTCAAAGATATTGTTGGGTGTATCTGTTGATGGGGAACAAACACCTTGCCCCAAGGCTGCGCTATTTTTTCTCTTGCCTGCTTCTGGCTGGTCTCACATCTGCTCCCTTCCCTAATTAGCAAATTGGAACTGCCCATTGGAACTCAGGGAAGTTCATGGAGGCTGAATTATGGCTATTTCCTGTAATCAAAGAAATGGGCAACACAGAAAGGTTTAGTGCCCAGGAGCCCCACAGACCCAGGGTCCTGCTCAGTATCATACTCAATAATTGCTTTGAGATCTATTAATATTGTCATATGTAATCAATAGTTTAATCTTGTTTATTGTTAAGTAGTATTTCATTGTATATACCATTGTGTATAGTGTATTCTATAATTTGTTTATCCTTTCACCTGTTGATGAGCATTTGGGTTGTTTCTAGTTTTTGGCTATTACAAACAAAACTGTCATGATCATTCATTTACAAATCTTTGAACATATACTTTCATACCCAAGAGTAGAATGGCTGTGTATGTTACCGAGTCCAAGCTCACTCTGCTTGCTGCACGACAGGCCAATAAATCAGGAGACCAGGTGTTGAGGCAAGGAATAGCAACTTTATTCAGAAAGCTAGCAGACCGAGAAGATGGCGGACTAGTGTACCCAAAAAAACCAACTTATAGGGGTCTGGATGCCAGTTTCTTTTCTAGAACAGAGAGGGAGAGGAGGTGAAGAAGTAAAGTAAAAGGGCCATTTATCTTGCAAAATATCTCCTGCTTGGCCAGAATCGGGCAGGGGATGTGTCAATTTCTTTTTTCTGCAGCCATTCACAGGTAGGCAGGGTCAGAATGTCTCTCTGTGAGCTGAACAAAGGCACTTTAGTTTAACAGTCAGGCAGAGGGGCAGGGTTCCCTGTGGCAGGCCATTATGTATACTTACAGCTATAGACAGTGATTATAATAACAAAAGCAACGAAAAGCAAAGGTTAAAGTAAAAGAAACAGATCCGAACGTGGAGTCAGAATTTGCTTTTCTCTGTTACAGGTACTTGTATGTTTAACTTTTAAGGAAATGGCCAAGGATGGCAACATAGGAGGCTCCTGAACTTACTTCCTCCCATGAACACACAGAATCTATAGCCACACAAAGAGTAGTTACCTCTGAAAGAAATCCAGAAACTAGCTGAGTGATTCCTGCACACTGCATGAGCAAGAAAATACCCACATCAAAATGGATAGGACATCTAGCTTCCATCTTTTGATCTCAGATAATAGCTCCAGATCCATTCTTCATCTCCACCACTCAGCCATCAGAATGAAAGATATCAAGGAGAAGGGAGTGTCCTCTAACTTGAAGACCACCACCTGGAAGTGACAGACCTCACCTCCTCCTATTTCCCTTTGGTGCCACTCAGTCTTATGGTCAAACCTGGCTGGAAAAGGGACTAAGAAATACCATGGTATCTATATTGCCATGAACCCAACTAATATTCAGGGCATTTATTATTGAGGAAGAAAGGGAAAATGAAAATTAGGAATAACTAGAAGTCTCTTCCACTCTTTCAAGTATTTATATTTAGTCCTAGATGACCGTATGTTGTTCTTTCTAGAGTTAACATTTGAATTTAGCAGTTCATCTGAGGAGAACAGTAATGTGAAATTGATTGAAATAAAATGTATATTGCATAAATAAAATATATTAACATTTTAATAATTTTTTTTAAATGGATAGGAAAGACTGAGACACATTCTCACCATAAACCCCACCCCTGGCACAGCAACACACAATTTCAAGGGAACTCACAAGTCCCAGCTTCTCCTGAGGAGTAGGTTTGGACCCAACATCTAACATCCCAACTTTGAGAACTTCCACCTGAGGATGGCTTGCAACCAGACCTATAAGGCTAAAGCAAACAAAGAAATAGTTCTTAACAGGCTAGAAAGGACTCACTATGGCTATCCCTCCAGGGCTCAGCACAGAGAGAGCAGACAGAAATGCCCTTCTCCACTCTATCCCTGAAAGAGGTATTTTGCATACTTCAAAAGCTGCTGCTTGTAGGTCAGTCAGGCTTCTAATTTAGCATGCATCTAGGGGTTGACTGTGATCCTCTGTGGAGACTAGGGAGGCTGGTGAGTTCTGTGTCTGTGCTCTCCCTCTGGCTCACTCCAGGCTAGAGTCATCAGTGTCTCCCTGGGAAGAACTTGTGCACATCTGACTTTTGTGGCTGCCACCCAAGAGATGCACCCCTTGATCACGTGGCTCTGGTGGCCAGTGGGGCTTGCATTTCAGGTCCCATGGACTGTAGCAAACAAAGAAACAAGCCTTAATCGGCTATCTCCCCAGGTTTCTTATGGGAGAAAGAATGGGAGAATGCTCATTTCCCATTCTTTCCCTGAAAGGTCTTTTCCATACTTTGAGAGCTGCTGCCTGAGGGTCCATCTTCCAAACAGCCTGCATCTAGGTGCTGACTGAAATCCTCTCCTTGAGACACTGAGAGGTCTTGGCATACCCTCAATGACTAGGAGCCATGAAAAATAAAGTAGGCTTCTTGGACAATCACAGAGTTCAGCGACAACCAAGAGTTCCAGCTGGGCTGAATGATAAGATTCATTTTCTATGGGAGACCACTCCATCAATACCATAAGAGATAACTCTTTTATCTAATGAACAGAAACCAACACAGAGAGTCAAGAAAAGTGAAGAAATCAGAGGAATATGTCCGAACAAAAGAACAAGATGAAACTCCAGAAACAGACCCTAATGAAAGAGAGATAAGTGATTTACTTGATGAAGAGTTAAAAATAATGGTCATAAAGATGATCACTGAAGTCAGGATAACAATGTATGAAACAAAGTGAGAATTTCAACAAGGAGACAGAAAAAAGTACCAAACAGAAATCACAGAGCTGAAGAATAGAAAAACTCAAGAGAAAAATTTAATACAGGGGTTCAGAACTAGACTAGATTAAGTGGAAGAAAGTATCAGCAAACTTGAAGACAGGGCAGTGGAATGCATCCAATCAGAGGAGCAAAAGGAAAAAAGAATGAAAAAGAGTGAAGAGAGCTTAAGGACTTTTATGGGACACCATCAAGTAGACCAATATTTATATTATAGGGCTCCAAGAAGGAGAAAACACAGAGAGAGAAAAGGGCAGAAAGCATATTCAAAGAAATAATATTGAAAAATTTCCTAACTTGGAGAAAGAAACAGATATCCACATTCAGGAGGCCCAGAGAGCTCCAAATAAGATGAATATCACACTGAAACAATATTATAATTAAATTGTCAAAAGTTAAAGACAAGGAGAAAATCTTAAAAGCAACATGAGAAAAATACTTGTTACATAAAAAGGAACTCCCATAAGACTATAAGCAGGTTTTCAGCAGAAAGTTTGCAGACCAGAGGGGAGTGGCGTGATCCATTCAAAGTGCTGAAAGAAAAAAACCCTGCCAATCAAGAATACTCTACCAGGCAAAATTGTTCTTCAGAATAGAAGGCGAGATGAAGAATATGTAGACAAGTAAAAGCTTAAGGAGTTCATTACCACTAGAGCAGCCTTACAAGAAATGTTAAAGGGGCTTCTTCAAGCTGCAAAGAAAGGACACTAATTAGTAACAGGAAAACATATGACAGTATAAATCTCACTCGTAAAGGTAAATATACAGTTAAATTCAGAATACTCTAATTTTGTAATGGTTGTGGGTAACTTATAAATCTAGTTTGAAGGTTAAAAGAGAAAAGCATTAAAAATAACAATAACTACAATAATTGTTATTGGATACAAGGTGTTATTGGATACAAGGTGAAAAAGTGTAATTGTGACACCAAACAAGTTAAATGATGGGGAGAGTAAAAATGTAGAGCTTTAGTATGAATCCAAAGTTGTTATCAGCTTAAAATAGACTCATATATATAAGATGCTTTATGTGAGCCTCATGGTACCCACAAAAAAAAACCTATGGTAGATATACAAAAGGTAGAAAGCAATCTAAGCACACCACTACAGAAAATCATCGAATCACAAAGAAAAGCAGCAAGAGAAGAAAGGAATAATGGAAACAAAAAGCCATAAAACAGTTAAAATGGCAAGGTAAGTACATACCTATCAGTACCCATTAATAATTATTTTAAATGTAAATGGACTAAATTCTTCAATCAAAAGACATAGAGTGTCTGAATGGATTGAAAAAACAAGATCTATCTATATGCTGCCTACAAGAGACTCACTTCAGCTTTTAGGACAGACACAGACCTAAAGCAAAGGGATGGTTAAAAAATATTTCATGCAAATGGAAACCAAAAGAAAGCTGGGGTAGTTTACTTATATGACAAAATAAACTTTAACACAATTACTGTAATAAGAGACAAAGAAGGTCATTATAAGATAAAAGGGTCAATTCAGCAAAAGGATAAAACATTTTAATATTCATGCACTCAACATAAGAACACCTAAAAATATAAAGCAAATATTAACAGACCTGAAGGGAGAAATAGACAGCAATATGACAGAAATTACCAAAATGTTTTCCATAGTGGTTGTCTCATTTTATATTCCTATTAGTAGTATATGAAAGTTCCAGTTCCTCCACATCCTCTCCAAAACTTGATATGGTCAGTTTAAAAAAAGCCATTCTAATAGATATATAGTGGCTATTTCACTGTGATTTTTAATCTGCATTTCCCTAAAGACTAATGATAGTAAATATCTTTTTTTTTTTTTTTTTTGCGGTACGCGGGCCTCTCAACTGTCGTGGCCTCTCCCGTTGCGGAGCACAGGCTCCGGACGCGCAGGCTCAGCGGCCATGGGTCACGGGCCCAGCCGCTCCGCGGTATGTGGGATCCTCTCAGACCGGGGCACGAACCGTATCCCCTGCATCGGCAGGCGGACTCTCAACCACTGCACCACCAGGGAAGCCCAGTAAATATCTTTTAAATCTTATTTTCCATCTGTATATCTTCTTTGGTAATATGTCTACTCAAATATTTTGCCCATTTTTTAAAAAATGGAGTGTGTGTTTCATTATTATTGAGATTTTTATCAATAGTAAAATATATGGAACATAAAATTTACCATTTTAGCCACTTTTTTTTTAGCCACTTTTCAGTATACTATTTAATATCATTATATTCATTTACAACATTGTGCAACCATGACCACTGTTTTTGAAATATTTTCATCATCTGCTGTACACAGAAACTCTATACCCATTAAGCAATAACTCTCCAACCCTATAATTCCTACTCTATATGCTGAGCCACATGGTAATTCTATGTTTAACGTTTTGAGGAAATATATTTTTCTACAAAGACTGTACCATTTTACATTTCCACCAGCAATGTATGAGGATTCTAATCTCTCCACATCCTTACCAACAACTGTTATTTTCCATTGTTTTTGGTAGTAGCCATTCTAACTCTAATGAGTGGTGAGGTGGTGTTTCATTGTGGTTTTTATTTTCATTTCCCTAATGATTAGTGATATTGAATATCTTATCATGTGCTTATTGTCCATATGTCTATCTTCTTCAGAGAAATGTCCATTCAAGTCCTTTGCTTGTTTTTTTTTTTTGTTTTTTTCTTTCCGTTTTTTTTAAAACATCTTTATTGGAGTATAATTGCTTTACAATGATGTGTTAGTTTCTGCTTTATAACAAAGTGAATATTTTTGCTTGTTTTTGAATCAGGGTTTTTTTTTTTTTTTTTTTTTGTGGTATGTGGGGCTCTCACTGTTGTGGCCTCTCCCGTTGCGGAGCACAAGCTCTGGACGCGCAGGCTCAGCGGCCATGGCTCACAGGCCCAGCCGCTCCACGGCATGTGGGATCCTCCTGGACCAGGGCACGAACCTGTGTCCCCTGCATTGGCAGGTGGACTCTCAACCACTGTGCCACCAGGGAAGGCCCCAGGTTATTATTGAGTTTTGAGAGTTCTTTATATATTTTGGATACAAATACTCTATAAGATATATGCTCTGCAACTATGTCTCCCAGCCTGTGTCTTGTCTTTTTGTTCCTTAACAGTGTTTATTTGTAGAGCAAAAGCTTTTAATTTCAATAAAATTCAGTCTATCAACATGTTCTTTTTTTTTAACATCTTTATTGGAGTATACTTGCTATACAATGTTGTGTTAGTTTCTGCTGCCTAACAAAGTGAATCAGCTATATGCATACATACATGCCCATATCCCTTCCCTCTTGCATCTGCCTTCCACCCTCCCTACGCCACCCCTCTAGGTGATCACAAAGCACTGAGCTGATCTCGTTGTGCTATGCAGCTGCTTCCCACTAGCTATCTATTTTACACTTGGTAGCGTGTATATGTCAATGCTACTCTCTCACTTGGTCCCAGCTTACTCTTCCCCCTCCCCGGGACCTCAAGTCCATTCTCTACGTCTGCATCTTTATTCCTATCATGCCCCTAGGTTCTTCAGAACC
This sequence comes from Tursiops truncatus, assembly GCF_011762595.2. Classification (NCBI taxonomy): domain Eukaryota; kingdom Metazoa; phylum Chordata; class Mammalia; order Artiodactyla; family Delphinidae; genus Tursiops; species Tursiops truncatus. Next base: position 125,333,907 of record NC_047035.1, read on the forward strand.
ATTTGGTTTTAGATTCCATATATATGTGTTAGCATATGGTATTTGTTTTTCTCTTTCTGCCTTACTTCACTCTGTATGACAGAATCTAGGTCCATCCACCTCACTACAAATAACTCAATTTTGTTTCTTTTTATGGCTGAGTAATATTCCATTGTATACACGTGCCACAGCTTCTTTATCCATTCATCTGTCGATGGAGACTTAAGTTGCTTCCATGTCTGGGCTATTATAACAGAGCTGCAATGAACATTGTGGTACATGACTCTTTTTGAATTATGGCTTTCTCAGGGTATATGCCCAGTAGTGGAATTGCTGGGTCATATGGTAGTTCTATTTTTAGTTTTTTAAGGAAACTCCATACTGTTCTCCATAGTGTCTGTATCAATTTCCATTCCCACCAACAGTGCAAGAGGGTTCCCTTTTCTCCACATCCTCTCCAGCATTCATTGTAGATTTTTTGATGATGGCCATTCTGATGGTGTGAGGTGACACCTTATTGTGGTTTTGATTTGCATTTCTCTAATGATTAGTGATATTAAGCATCTTTTCATGTGTTTGCTGGCAATCTGTATATGTTCTTTGGAGAGATGTCTATTTAGGTCTTCTGCCCATTTTTGGTTTGGGTTGTTTGCTTTTTGATATTGAGCTGCATGAGCTGCTTGTCAATTATGGAGATTAATCCTTTGTCAGTTGCTTCGTGTACAAATATTTTCTCCCATTCTGAGGGTTGTCTTCTTGTCTTGTTTATGGTTTCCTTTGCTGTGCAAAAGCTTTTAAGTTTCATTAGGTTCCATTTGTTTATTTTTGTTTTTATTTCCATTTCTCTAGGAGGTGGGTCAAAAAGGATCTTTCTGTGATTTATGTCATAGAGTGTTCTGCCTCTGTTTTCCTCTAAGAGATTTATAGTGTCTGACCTTCCATTTAGGTCTTTAATCCATTTTGAGTTTACATCTGTGTATGACATTAGGAAGTGGTCTTATTTCATTCTTTTACATGTAGCTTTCCAGTTTTCCCAGCACCACTTATTGAAGAGGTTGTCTTTTCTCCACTGTATACTCTTGCCCCCTTTATCAAATATAAGGTGACCATATGTGCATGGGCTTATCTCTGGGCTTTCTATCCTATTCCATTGATCTATATTTCTGTTTGGGGGCCAGTGCCATACTGCCTTGATTACTGTAGCTTTGTAGTATAATCTGAAGTCAGGAAGCCTATTCCTCTAGGTCTGTTTTTCTTTCTCGAGATTGCTTTGGCTATTCAGCGTCTTTTGTGTTTCCATAAAAATTGTGAAAATTTTTTGTTCTAGTTCTGTGAGAAATGCCATTGGTAGTTTGACAGGGATTGCACAGAATCTGTAGATTGCTTTGGTTAGTATAGTCATTTTCGCAATGTTGATTCTTCCAATCGAAGAACATGGTATATGTCTCCATCTCTTTTTATCATCCTTAATTTCTTTCATCAGTGTCTTACAGTTTTCTGCATACAAGTCTGTTGTCTCCTTAGGTAGGTTTATTCTTAGGTATTTTATTCTTTTTGTTGCAATAGTAAATGGGAGTGTTCCCTTAATTTCTCTTTCAGATTTTTCATCATTAGTGTATAGGAATGCAAGAGCTTTCTGTACATTAATTTTGTGTCCTGCTACTTTACCAAATTCATTGCTTAGCTCTAGTAGTTTTCTGGTACCATCTTTAGGATTCTTTATGAATAGTATCATGTCATCTACAAACAGTGACAGCTTTACTTCTTCTTTTTCTATTTGCATTCCTTTTATTTCTTTTTCTTCTCTGATTGCTGTGGCTAAAACTTCCAAAACTACGTTGAATAATAGTGGTGAGAGTGGGCAATCTTATCTTATTCCTGATCTTAGAGGAAATGGTTTCAGTTTTTCACCATTGAGAATGATGTTGGCTGTAGGTTTGCCATATATGACCTTTATTATGTTCAGGTAAGTTCCCTCTATGCCTACTTTCTGTAGAGTTTTTATCATAAATGGGTGTTGAATTTTGTCAAAAGTTTTTTCTGTATCTATTGAGATTATCATATGGTTTTTCTCCTTAAAGTTGTTAATATGGTGTATCACAGTGATTGATTTGTGTGTATTGAAGAATCCTTGCATTCCTGGGATAAACCCCACTTGATCATGTTGTATGACCCTTTTAATGTGCTGTTGGATTCTGTTTGCTAGTATTTTATTCAGCAGTTTTGCAAGTATGTTCATCAGTAAATTTGGCCTGCAGTTTTCTTTTTTTGTGACATTTGTGTCTGGTCTTGGTATCAGGGTGATGGTGGCTTCATAGAATGAGTTTGAGAGTGTTCCTCCCTCTGCTCTATATTGGAAGAATTTGAGAAGGATAGGTGTTAGCTCTCCTCTAAATGTTTGATAGAATTTACCTGTGAATCCATCTGGTCCTGGGCTTTTGTTTGTTGGAAGACTTTTAATCACTCTTTCAATTTCTGTGCTTGCGATTGGTCTGTTCATAGTTTCTATTTCTTCCTGGTTCAGTCTTGGAAGGTTGTACTTTTATAAGAATTTGCCCATTTCTTCCAGGTTGTCCATTTTATGGCCATATAGTTTCTTGTAGTAATCACGCATGATCCTTTGTATTTCTTCAGTGTCAATTGTTACTTCTCCTTTTTCAGTTCTAATTCTGTTGATTTGAGTCGTCTCCTCTTTTTTCTTGGTGAGTCTGGCTAATGGTTTATCAATTTTATTTATCTTCTCAAAGAACCAGCTTTTGGTTTTATTGATCTTTGGTATTGTTTCCTTCATTTCTTTTTCATTTATTTCTGATCTGATCTTTACGATTTCTTTCCTTATGCTAACTTTGGGGTTTTTTGGTTCTTCTTTCTCTAATTGCTTTAGGTTTAAGGTTATGTTGTTTATTTGAGGTGATTCTTATTTCTTGAGGTAGGATTGTATTGCTATAAACTTCCCTCTTAGAACTTCTTTTGCTGCAACCCATAGGTTTTGCTTCTTCGTGTTTTCATTGTCATTAGTTTCTAGTTATTTCTTGATTTCCCCTTTGATTTCTTCAGTTGATCTCTTGGTTATTTAGCAGCATACTGTTTAGCCTCCATGTGTTTTTATTTTTCACAGTTTTTTTCCTGTAATTGATATCTAGTCTCATAGCATTGTGCTCGGAAAAGATACTTGATACAACTTCAATTTCTTAAATTTACCAAGGCTTGATTTGTGATGCAAGTGATGGTCTATTCTGGAGAATGTTCCATGAGCACTTGAGAAGAAAGTGTATTCTGTTGTTTCTGGATGGAATGTCATATAAATATCAATTAAGTTCATCTTGTTTAATGTGACATTTAAAGCTTGTGTTTCCTTATTTATTTTCATTTGGATGATCTGTCCATTGGTGAAATTAGGGTGTTAACGTCCCCTACTGTTATTGTGTTAGTGTCGATTTCCCCTTTTATGGCTATTAGCATTTACCTTATGTATTGAGGTGCTACTATGTTGGGTGCATAACTATTTACCATTGTTATATCTTCTTCTTGGATTGATCCCTTGATCATTATTTAGTGTCCTTCTTTGTCTCTTGTAATAGTCTTTATTTTAAAGTCTCTTTTGTCTGATATGAAAATTGTTACTCCAGCTTTCTTTTGATTTCCGTTTGCATTGAATATCTTTTTCCATCCCCTCACTTTCAGTCTTTATGTGTCACTAAGTCTGAAGTGGGTCTCTTGTAGAGAGAGGGGGTCTTGTTTTTGTATCCATTCAGCCAGTCTAGGTCTTTTGGTTCGAGCATTTAATCCATTTACATTTAAGGTAATTATTGATATGTATGTTCCTATTACCATTTTCTTAATTGTTTTGGGTTTGTTTTTGTAGGTCTTTTCCTTCTCTTGTGTTTCCTGCTTAGAGAAATTCCTTTAGAATTTGTTGTAAAGCTCGTTTGGTGGTGCTGAATTATCTTAACTTTTTCTTGTCTGTAAAGATTTTAATTTCTCCATTGAATCTGAATGAGATCCTTGCTGAGTAAAGTAATCTTGGTTGTAGGTTTTTCCCTTTCTTCACTTTAAAAGTGTCCTGACACTCCCTTCTGGCTTGCAGTGTTTCTGCTGAAACATGGGCTGTTAACCTTATGGGGATTCCCTTGTATGTTCTTTGTTGCTTTTCCTTTGCTGCTTTTAATATTTTTTCTTTGTATTTAATTTTTGATAGTTTGATTAATATATGTTTCAGTGTGTTTCTCTTTGGGTTTATCCTGTATGGGATTCTCTGCACCTCCTGGACTTGATTGACTATTTCCATTCCCATGTTAGGGAATTTTTCGTCAATAATCTCTTCAAATATTTTCTATATATTTTCTATATATCCCCTATAATTTGAATGTTGGTGCATTTAATGTTGTCCCAAAGGTCTCCGAGATTCTCCTCAATTCTTTTCTTTCTTTTTTCTTTATTCTGCTCCCTGGCAGTGATTTCCACCATTTTATCTTCCAGCTCATTTATCCATTCTTCTCCTCAGTTATTCTGCTACTGATTCCTTGTAGTGTATAGTTAAGTTCAGTTATTGTGTTATCACTGTTTGCTCTTTCGTTCTTCTACATCCTTTTTTTTTCTTGTATTTTCTCCATTGTGTTTCTGAGATTTTAGGTCATCTTTACTATCATTACTCTGAATTCTTTTTCAGGTAGGTTGTCTATTTCCTGTTCATTTATTTGGTCTTGTAGGCTTTTACCTCGCTCCTTCATCTGTAACATAACTTTTTGTCATTAAAAAAAAATTTTGGGCTTCCCTGGTGGTGCAGTGGTTGAGAGTCCGCCTGCTGATGCAGGGGACACTGATTCGTGCCCCGGTCCGGGAAGATCTCACATGCCACCAAGCAGCTAGGCCCATGAGCCATGGCTGCTGAGCCTGTGCATCTGGAGCCTGTGCTCCTCAACAGGAGAGGCCACAACAGTGAGAGGCCCGCGAACCACAAAAAAAAAAAAAATTTTTTTTTTGATGAGTGTGGCTGTATTCCTGTCTTACTGGCTGTTTGGCCTGAGGCGTCCAGCACTGGAGTTTGAAGGCAGTTGGATAGAGTCGGGTCCTCGTGCTGAGATTAAGACTTCCAGGAGGCCTCACTCTGATTAGTATTCCCTGGGGTCTGAGGTTCTCTGTTAGTCTAGTGGTTTGGACTTGGAGCTCCCACCATAGGAGCTCGGGCCTGATTTGTGGCCTGGGAACCAAGATCCTGCAAGCTGGATTGCTGGGTGTTCCTCCCATCCCCTTAGGTGTCTGTGGTCCCCCACTGGTGCCTGGTAGGTGTCCTAGTTCTGTGGACACACAAATTCCGCGTCCTCCTAGTCCACCATCTTGGCTCGGCCCCTCAGCATGTTCTTGATCATTCTTTTGGTGTGATATCTAAGAAATCTTTGCTTAAACCAAAGTCATAAACATTTTGTTCTGTGTTTTCTTCTGAAAGTTTCATGTTTTAGTTTAGGTCTATGATCCATTTTGAGTTAATTTTATATATGATGCAAGGTATACATGTTAATTTTTTTTTCTATGGATATCTAATTTTTCTAATCCATTAGTTTGAAGAGTGTGTTTTCTCCACTTGATTACCTCTTCACCTTTCCCAAAAATCCGTTGTCCACATACATGTGGATATAGCTAGACTCTATATTCTGTTCCATTGACATATTCTAACATCATGCAAATATTAGGCTGCCCTGATTATTGTAGATTTACAATAAATCTTGAAATCAGATAGTTCAGCAAATTGTTCTTTCAGAGTGTTTTCTAGGATTTTGCATTTCCACATAAATTTTATACTTAGCTTGTCAATTTCTCCAGAAATCTGCTGAGATTATTTTTCTTTTTTTGGATGCATTGAATGTGTAGTCAATTTGAGGAAAGCTCATTTTCTTTTTTTTTTTTTTTGGCCATGCTGTGTGGCTTGCAGGATCTTAGTTCCCTGACCAGGGATTGAATCCAGGCCCACAGTGGTGAAAACAAAGAGTTCCAACCATTGGACCACCAGGGTATTCCCAAAACTGACATTTTAGAAATATCGAGTTTTATTAACATTGTATATCTCCTCAATTATCACAGTCTTCTGTAATTTTGCTCTGTGATGTTTTGTAGTTTTCAGTGTACAGGACTTTTGCATCTTTTGTCAGGCATATCCCTCAGTATTTCATGGTTTTTATGCTATTGTAAATGGTATTTTTTAAAATTTTAATTTCTGTTTGTTCAATGCTAGTATATAGGAATACAAATGAAATTTTTATTTGGTCTTGTATCCTGCAACCTCCCTGAACTTATTAGTGTTAATAACTTTTTTTATAGATTTCATAGGATTTTCTATAAAGATGATCATATTATCTGTGAACAAAGGCAATTTTAGTTCTCTTTTCCCATCTGGGTTCTTTTATTTTCTTGCCTGATTGCATCAGCTTGAATTTCTAGTACAATGTTGAAAAGAAATAATGAAAGCAGACATCCTTCACTTTTTCCTGATCTTAGGGAGAAAGTATTTAAGTTTTTTACTATTAAGTGTGTGTCATCTGTAGGTTATCCGTCCTTTATCAGGTTGCTAGTTTGCTGAGAGTTTTTTCTTTTTTTTTGAATGAAAGATTTATAAAATTCTATAGTGCTTTACAATTTTCAAAAGTTTCACATACGTGATTTTATATAATCCCATAATAACCTTTTCCCCCCTACTCCTATATTGCTCCCCCTCCCTGAGTGATTCTTTTTTTAAAATCAGTAATGAGCGTTGGCATTTATCGAATGCTTTTTCTATGTCTACTGAGATGATCATGGGATTTTTCTTTCTCAGTTTGTTAATATTGTGAGTTGTAGTGATTGATTTTAGAATATTAAATACCTTGTAACAAACACCCTCTTTGTGCTCACTTGAACTCTGTGGGTTTCTGATCCTACCAAGCAAAGGTTTTTGACAAATAGATCTGATTATAATTTCTCTGCCAAGCTTTGTATTTCAAAGTTTAATCTTGGAAGAAAGTTTTGGATGACATATAAGAAAGGGGAGAAACCCATAATTTATTGGTAATTTGGCAAATATTTATTGAGTGCCTGCTATATGTCGAGCTGTGGTATATGTCAATGTCTTGGGTGCTGAAATACACACTCATGAGATGAGATGACCAGCCAGGGATTGTTGTGAAGAAATACCAGTATTATTTAACTAATAGAGGCCTTCCTTTTCTAGCTAGTGTGGAAAACTTTTTGATATCCAGGCCTTTGTGTTTTTTAAAACTCAAACCTATATTAACCTGTTGAATTAAAATTACTCCAGAGAAGAATGACAATAAATGAATCTAGGTTTTGATGCTTCTTTATCTCTGACCACCTACCAAGTCTTCATGGCTTCAGAAATCTCTGATTTTATACAACTGTTTTATTTATTCAATTAACAGAACCCAGTGCCTATAATGTACCAGGACACCCCTAAGCCTTTGTTTACATTTCCAAGGATTGTTTGAATTGGTAGGCTAAAATCAAGTTTAAGTTTGAAAGGGAGATGACCAAACTCGCCCTCTCCTTTTACACATGAGAAAACCGAGGCTCTGAGAAGAGAAATTCACAGGCATTTGAACTTCCTATTTCTTCCTATCCACCCCCCCCATCGTGACAGAGGTTCCCCAACATTGAGTCATATCACAGCTGCCCCATTGACCATTTGTGTGACCCTGATAATCACGATGCTTATTTCTCCCTAGCACTATGGCCCCACCTGTAGAATGTGGTTAATAACAGCCACGTCAAAGGGTAATGGTGAGGCCTTGCTTCTTATTTCCTGCTTTCAGATGCATGTGTTGATGCTCACCACTTCCTACAGACAAAGCAAGAAGGAAGTGGGAACCATGCTCATCTACTACATCCTTGGGATCCAGGAGAAAATTATTTATCTTTGTTGCCATTACATTTTCATCCGTAAAGTGGAACTCTTTTCTCATGGTATTTGTGTGAGAAATGGTCAACGTTTTAAGGATTTATAACTTTTAAGGCAATAACTTATTAAGTCATCTGTGCAAATTGTTAGTATTTCTAGCTAACTTTCCCTATTTTATAATGAGAGATAATATTTTTTCCCTTACAAGGTTATTGCAAGGATTAAGTAGTTTGTGTATATTATGGTATACAAATGCATCCTACTTGAAAAAACAAAGGCACTATGTTTAAGTATATTAAATGTGGAAAGACATTGAAATTGTTAAAAAGGTTCAATTTTTAAAAAATACTGCATTCAATAGTTAAAGAAAGCAAATGATAAAGATATTCTTGAAGTGTGAGACTACAACACCTGCCCCCAACTCTCTCTAACTCCAGACTCATTCCCTTTTAACTATTTCTATTCTTAGTTCTTCTGATGGTTTCCTTCATATCATTAAAAAACTGTTACTATACCAATATTTTCTATATATCAAGATTAGATATAGCAATTGATTTACTGCTATGATGGATAAGGATTTACCTCACTTTTATAACATTCCTATTCCAATATGAGAGATTTTTACTTCTTTTATTGGTTACCTTTGTGAATTCAAAAAATATATGTATTTCTTATTTTATCAAACATAGATGATTTCTTTAGATTCTTCGCTTTGGAAGATGAGGGTAATTGTCCTCTATACTTTTCTTTATCTTTTTTTTTTTTTTTTTTTTGCTTTCCATGTCTTCTCTTTTGTTTTCTATTCTTTCATTTTTTTCATTATGAAGGGCAATAACTTTTACAGTTGGTTCTGGAGCCAGAATGATTTATTCTGTTGTTTCTTTCTGGTTGATTTGAACAGTTAAAACCCAGGAAATCAGAAAGAGAAAAACAAATATCGTATATTAACGTGTATATGTGGAATGTAAAAAAGTGGTACAGATGAATTGGTTTGTAAGGCAGAAATAGAGACACAGATCTAGAGAACAAACGTATGGACACCAAGGGGGGAAAGTGGCGGGGGTGTGGTGGTGGTGGTGGGATGAATTGGGAGATTGGGATTGACATATATACACTAATATGTATAAAATAGATAACTAATAGGAACCTGCTGTATAAAAAAATAAATAAATAAAATTCAAAAATTGACAAAACAAAACAAAAAAAATCTCACAGTGTTTACATTATAATAAGTATGTAAAAGTTGTTCTCTGCAGAGCCAAGCACATATTATGATTATATTTCCTTCTTGTATGACATTTTAAAAAAGTGTTTCCGTTTACCTTGGGTACTAGGACTCCCAGTTTCTCTCTGATGGTGCCTAACACATGTGCTCACGCATCCAAGCATCCACACTCATTGCTTCCAAGGCAAGCTGGTCAGTTTCATCCATGGACCTGGGTCAAGTCTTGGTGTAGGAGCCATGCACAGGGACCAACCAATTGTCTGGCTGCTCTTGTGAATGTAGTCAACTTGCTCACCCTGCATTTTCCTTCTAAGTACACTGAACTCCTGATGGCCACCTCCTACATTTATATGAATGTTTTCATATCAATCTTTAATCTATTTTGGAATTAATTTTAGTATGTGTTATGAGTCTGTATTAGTTAGCTATTGCTGGATGACAAATTATACACCACCAAAAACCTTAAAGCCTTAAAAAACTAATTATAATTTATTTTCTTTTGGTTTTTGTGGGTCATGGATTCAGCCAGGGCACAGTGGGGATGGCTTGTTTCTGCTCACATGTTTGGGGCAGACTCTTAAGGCTGGGGGCTGAAATCATCTGAAAACTTGACTGAGGCTGGAGGATCTGCTTCCGAAGTGGCTCCCTCACATGGCTAGTCATTTAGTTCTGGCATATTGGTTTCCTTTTCATGGGCATTTCCACAGGGCTGCTTGAGTGTCCTCATGCCACTGGTTTCTACCAAAGTAAATAATCTGAGAGAAAGACAGGCAGAGGCGCATTCTTTTTATGACCTACCCCCAGAAATCACAGAGCATCACTCCTAACACACTCTATTCATTAGAAGCAAGTCCTCTACACTTTCTAAGCAGAAGAATTAGGTTCCACCTGTTGAAGGGAATAGGGTCATAATTAACAGATATATTTAAAAACCATCATAGAATCTAATGTAGGTTTTGCCCAAGTTTCTAGACAGCCATCCAGTCCCACATATTGAATATTCTATCATCACACCAATTTCAGCCATCACCATTTGCATTTACTAAATCAAATATAGATTTGTGTCTATCCTGTTTTTCAGCCTTTACTTGCATTATGTGTTAGCCTAGCCTTGTATACCAGACAAGGTGCTTTCCTTGAGCAAAGGAAGGACTAGGAGAGAAAGGGCTCAGGAATCTTGAGGGGAAATGCTAAAAGAAGGGGAAGACATGGAAGAAAGGAAAGGTGTGCTGCAGAACAATGAAAAATATGTTGCTTTTCTCAATTGTCCTTGGGCAAGAGGAGTTGGTTGGGATAGAGCTCTGAGCTCAAGTCTAGCACTAAAGGCCCTTATCCTGCTCATTCAGACATGGGGGCTGCAAGGGCTGCCTCCTGGTCAGATGGTGCCTCTGGTGACCTTCAGAAGGACATGAGGATGGAGTTGTATTTTCAACAATGGGGACACTTGAAGGCCACGGACACTCAGTTCCAAGGCAGGCTGAGACCTCAGAGGCACAGTCTGGAGGAGGGGAAGAGCCAAGATGTTGGGAAAGGGTAAGGGCTAGAAATACCTTAGTACAACCCTGACTGAACAAGTAACAGCTAGACTGAAAAATCAGTGTTCAAAGGGGTAGTAACTTGGGCTTGTTCAGCAATATCAGAACAGGGACTTGATTGGGTGAGCAGGAATGGAGGGCAGCAGGAATTCCCAGACAGGGCCATTCCTAGAGTCAGGCAGGAATGGCCTCGTGCAGCTGGGGCACCCATTCATAGTGAACTGACACTGCCAGAATTCCTGGAACCAGGGAGGGGCCTGGAGACCCCACAGGGAGAGTTTGGCAGTATTCACTCAGGGGGTTGGGATGCTAGCCAAGAAGCTGAAATTTGGGATCCAAGCTCAACAGGGAAAGAGTAAAATATAAATTAGAAAAACCAGGTCTTTGGAGAAAGCAGGGAGACAGGACTGATGCTGGACGCCCCCTGCTGGAGAGGATGTGGCATCTCACTGGCTCCCAGGAAGGAAGGTTGTTTGCCTCAAAAGGAAGTGAATTTAGTAAGAGGAGGCTGTCATGTGGAATCCCCCTCTCTCCTCACCACCCCACCAATGCCTAGTGATATCTACGGCACAGGGTCTCCTTCCACTTACACGCAGATCTAGTTTACACGTGAGTCTTGACACCTGGACCCATCAATTACCAGCTCAAGAAAGCTCTGAGTGGGGGGATTACGGAGGGTCGCGTTCTGCCTAAGTGCCTGCAGTCCTCTTTGTGCTCTGCCCAGTCTGTGTCTTTGGCCCTCTATTTCTAACTTTGGCAGTTGAACATGGTGTCTCTTGGCAGAATCTGTGCTGCTTTTGGGACTGTCTTGCTTTCATTAACAATAGCAGTGGTCATGATGATGGAGACCAGCGTCCAAACAGGGAGTATCCGAGAGGCCAGGAGAGTCAATATAATCGACTTACTGGGGGTCAGTTCCAGACAACATGATCAGAAAAGGTCACTGCCCACCAGAAAGGGGCAGTTCAGAAAAAGCAGTGGACAAGCTGAAAAGTTTAGGATCCTTCTCATCCGTGAGCACAACAAACTGTTTTGATTCCCAGACAAAAAAGAGGGCTTCCCATACATCACATTCAGACTGCCATTGTCACCTGTAGGGCTTCTGCCTGCTTGTTTGCTTGCTTTTTATCCCCTCCCCACCCCCACCCCCAGCCCTCCTCCATCTGTGAAATGAGATTAAGTCCTGCCCTTCCACAAAATTAAGACCAGGAAATTTGTGTGTTATGATGACATGAGATCATAGCAAATAGTAATGATTTCCTTTTTTAAGCAATTTTTTTTATTGTGGGAAAATGTACATAACATAAAATTTACCATTTAAACCATTTGAAGTGTACAGTTCAGTGGCTTCAAGTACATTCTCATTGTTGTGCAGCCATCACCACCATCCGTCTTCAGAGCTTTTTCATCTTCCCGAACTGAAACTTCGTACCCATTAAACACTAAATCCTTGCTGCTGCTCCTGCCAGCCCCTAGTACCCACCATTCTCTCTTCTGTCTCTATGAAAGTGACTACTCTAGGTACTTCATATAAGTGGAATCATACAGTATTTGTCTTTTTGTGACTGACTTATTTAACTTAGTTTAATGTCTTCCTTCAGATATACACCCAGAAGTGGAATTGCTGGATCATGTGGTAGTACCATGGAATTTTTTTTTCTATACTGCTTTTCATAGTGGCTGCACCAATTTAGATTCTCTCCAAAAGTGCACAAGAGTTCCCTCTTCTCCACATCCTTGCCAACACTTGTTGTCTCTTGTTTTTTTGGTAATAGACATCCTAAAAGGTTTGAGGTGATATCTCATTGTGGTTTTTATTCACATTTCCGTGATGATTAGTGATCTTGAACACCTTTTCATGTACTTGTTGGCCATTTGTATGACATTTTCTTTAGAAAAATGTCTATTCAGGTTCTTTTCCCTTTTTTAAACTGGATTATTATTATTTTTTCTAATGAGTTGTATGAATTTCCTATATATTTTGGATACTAACTCCTTATCAGATATATGGTCTGTAAATATTTTTTCCCATACTGTAGGTAGACTTTTCATTTTGTTGATGGTTTCCTTTGCTATGAAGAAACTTTTAGATTTGATATAGTCCCATTTGTTGATTTTTGCTTTGTTTCTTGCACTTTTGTTGTCATCTAAGAAATTGTTACAAAGACCAATGTCAAGGAGATTTTTCCCTTTGTTTTCTTCTACACATTTTACAGTTTCAAGTTTTACATTTATCTTTAATCTATTTCAAGTTTTTGTGTTTTTTTTTTTGTGAGTGGTGTAAGATGGGGTCCAAGTTCTTTTTTTTTTTTTTTGCATATGGGTATCTAGTTTTCCCACCACCATTTATTAAAGAGACTACCCTTTTTCCTTGAGTATTTTTGGCTACCTTGTCAAATATTAGTTGATTGTCTATGCATGGGTTTATTTCTGGACTCAATTAGCCATTTATCTAATGATTAACATTCAGGTTTTTGCAGTTTTTTGCTCTTAATAATGTGCTGTGGTGAGCATTCTTCTACACATGCCAGTTAACTCTGCTATTCCACTCTTGCTAACTACCACTAACTGTGTTAGTTAACAAGAGTGGAATAGCAGAGTTCTAGGGTGTGTACATTTTAAACTTGACTGCAGTTTGCCCACTTGTTCTTCAAAGTGGCCGTGCCAATTTACACCCCCACCCATGGGCAGGAGAGTGTCCTCTCCAATCCTTGATATTTCCAAGCCCTTTAGTTTTGGACAGGCCGGAAGATGAAATGGCATCTTGCTGTTGTTTCAGTTTGTGTGTCCCTACAGACTAATGCATTTGAGCATCATCTATCTGATAGGTTGATGACTATTACTTCAGGCGGACTCCAATAGCAAAATTGTTCTTGCGAGGCAGTGGGGCTGCTACTCCCTGGCTTTCAGTGGCAGGCCTTTGAGGTGGCTCTTTGGCCAACAAACCTACACCAAAAAGCTCACCATGATATCTTGTGCCACCAGAAGATGCTGCTGAAATTTCAGTTGGCTGAGGCTGCTGTCAAAGGAGAGGAAAAAAGACCCAAACCTGTCCATGAGCAGGACGTGTGTGGAGGCTTCCAGGAACTTTAGATGCCCAGCAGTGAGTGGCAGCCCCTGGAGCAGTGGAGGGTGGGGTCGACAGAGCAGGAAATGATTCCACCAGCCACACCCCAGGGAAACACAGAGCAGCAAGTTTGCAGTAGTGAGAGTGCTAGGCTTTATTGAGAATCAGTGACACAGTCCACTCCTAGGGTTGATTAAATGTCATGAAAGCTGGACAGTGTTCACCTCTGGATTCCTTCTGATGACATGTAATCCTTGTGATGAATTTTAGATTCTGAGAGGCCCTCAGCAGAGTCCAATAGGAGTGCTGTAGCCCCTCTGCATTGAGAAAACAGAAATGGGCAGGACAGGGAAGGAAGGGGAGCGACCACTTCAGTTCATTCTGTTTTGTTTTGTTTTCTACAAGACGTTCCTTAGGAAGCTAAGGGAATCACCTTTCTTGCAGACCTCAGTTATACCCTGGTGGGAAAAGAATGAACTCACTCTGTTGCCAGAAGACTTGGGTTTGAGTCCGGCCTTTGCCACTTTGTGCCCGTTTCCTAACCTGTAACACCGGGCTAATGTTCCTTCTTGCCTGCCTTGGAGGGCTCTTGTTTGTAGCGAGCAGCACCGGGCCAGAAATCTGGACCACAAATTCTAGCTCTTGTTTTGACAGAAACTCACTGGGTAACTTAGTAAGCTCCTTAAACTCTCTCTCCCTCAGTTTCTCAGTCTGTAAGAGGGTGTGATCTCGCCTGTTCCACGGGCTGCCGTGAGAATAAAGACGACAGGGGTGTGAAGGGTTTGCATAAACACTGCGCTTTGGAGGTAGCATCCGGCGCAAAGTTGTGCACATTGTGCATGAAAGTGCCCACCCACAAACAACCAAAACTGGTTTTACTTTAGATGCAGAGAGAAGGTGCTTTTACGGGTGAACTCGGTTGGCTAGGACGATTTGTGGCCTGTCTTCTTGGGAAGCTGAGCAGCAGGATCAGAGAGGGTTTCGAAAATGGGGACAAAGTCTGAAGACCAGCCAGGTGTCTTCCCGGGTCCTCTGGGATCGCGCTGCTCCAGACGGCTCCCTTGCGCCACCTGGTGTCCCATCCCCGCCACTGCCCAGAAACCACGTGTAAGAAAGTGCTTGCAACCTAACTACGCACCCTGGTTTAGACCCACACTAGCCAATAGAGAAGCGGGAGGCGGGGCAGGGGAAAGCGAGAGTCCAATCACCTCCCGCTTTCCGAGGAGAAGGCGGGGCTTGGGATTTACCACGTTGGGTTTGTCCGCAGCGCTAATTACTTTCTCCAAAGACTGGAGGGCTCACTCCGGCTGGCGCCGCCGCCTCGCGCGCTCCTACTCCGCCGCGACCGTCCGGGGAGGCGGGGGGGGGCTACTCCTCCCAAGTACCATGTGTGACGGCGCCCTGCTGCCTCCTCTCGTCCTGCCCTTGCTGCTGCTGCTGGTTTGGGGACTGGACCCGGGCACAGGTAGCGCTCCCTCTCCCACTGCCTCTTCTTCGCCTGTGCCTCTCGCGGCCACCTTCCCCCTGCCCTCCGGAGGCATCCTGGCGGCCTCCGCCTGCCCGCGCGGCCCGGCTCCGGCGGCAAACCGCTGACAGCTCCGGGGTCGAGTGGGCGCCGGCCGCGGCCGGAGGACTGGGCTCCGGGCGGTTGCCGGGAGGCCGCGCCGCCGCCGGTTCTCCGGACGCCGATGCCGCGGCCGCGTCCCCGGAGGTGGTCGGGCGGCCGCGCCGGAGACCGTTCCGGCGGTGGCGCGGGGCACGGGCGGAGGCTCTGGCTGGCATGGAGGTGCTGGGGCGAGGGAATGGAAGAGCGAGCCGGCTCGGGGCCGCGCTGTCTCCGAGCTGGAGCTGGATGCCCAGCGCTGGACCCTGCGCCCGGCGGGCCGGAGGGCGGGCCCCGCCGCGCTGACGCGTCTCCTTTCTCCCCGCAGCTGTCGGCGACGCGGCGGCCGACGTGGAGGTGGTGCTCCCGCGGCGGGTGCTCCCGGAAGACGTGCACCTGCCGCCGCTGCCCGGCGCTCCAGGGCCCCGCAGGCGCCGGCGCCCCCGCGCGCCCCCAGCCGTCCCGCGCGCCCGGCCCGGCGAGCGCGCCCTGCTGCTGCACCTGCCGGCCTTTGGGCGCGACCTGTACTTGCAGCTGCGCCGTGACCTGCGCTTCCTGTCCGGCGGCTTCGAGGTGGAGGAGACCGGCGCAGCCGGGCGCCGCGGACGCCCCACAGAGCTGTGCTTCTACTCTGGCAGCGTGCTCGGCTACCCCGGCTCTTTCGTCTCGCTTAGCGCCTGCGGCGCCGCCGGCGGCCTGGTACTGCTCGCTCCCCCTCCGGGTCTGCCTGGCGATCTGTCGCGGCGCCGAGGGTGGGGGTGAGGGGTGGTTCCCGGGGGGGGGCTGGGATTGGGGTGGGGCCTCCGGCGTGCTCTGCCGCTGGCGGGAGAGAGCACCCCCAACCTTCCAGAGGGTCTATGAGCAGAGGGCTAGAAAGGGGAAGCGACCTGTTATCCAGTACCTTCCACTGGCCGTCCTAAGCCTCAGAGGTGCGCCAGGCCAGCGCCGATATGGGGTTACATAGCGAGATACGCCGCAGCCCGCCCAGGGAGCACATGTTCAGCAGAGATGAAATCCGTCAAGCCCCTAGACTGAGAGGTGCGCTTGACCCAGGTGTAGAGAGAACTCTATTTGCATCTGCACAGGTGTGTATGTGTGCGTGTCATGAGGAACACCTATCTATATGTGTATAGCTCACCTATTTTTGGATGTGGGGATGGAGCATTGACCTCCTTTCTGTCCTTTTGAGTCTTTATGTACCTGGAAAAGTATATTTGGAGGGGTCCCCCGACGGGCCACTAACCTACTCTTCTTAGTTGAAACGTGAGAACCAGGAGAGGGAGGGTGTCTCTAATATTTTTACCTTATACTGCAAGCAGACATTTGTCTGGCACTCACCGTCAGCCAGGCCTGAGGAATGCTTACATTGGTGATGAACAATGTCATCCCCAGAAGCTCCCTCAATGTGGCAGTAATTCCTCCGCCACCCCACCCTGCTGCATTTGCGGCACCCGTGGCAGTGCTCCGAGGGGTGGAGGAAGTTCTTGTGCGCCTCTACCCTGCCTGTGCTCACACTGGCTCACTTGGCTACACTGGTGCCCAGACAAACACTTCCCAGCTTCTCCATCGTGCCCCCATAGAGCGCAGATGGCTGGCAGATGGGCTGCCCCCACCCGTCAGAGCCTGGGGTGGGCTCAGAGAATGTTCCTCTGTCTTATGGGGAAGTGGTTTCTGATATTCTTTTGTGTCTGTGCTTCCCTGGCACAAGAAACTGCTTCCCCCACCTCCACCTTATCTTGCTCCACCGTCTAGAATTCTCTAGCTCTTATCCACATAGTGTGCAACAAGTTGGCACGAATCTGCAACAAAGCCAGAAACCCTGAGGGTCCAAGTCTTTATATGAGACTTCTGCTCTCTTACCAGCAGTGTAGGGGAACTTGGGAAGTAATTCCCAAGACTTGGCCTTCACCAGTTCCCCTTTTAGGATTTTTTGAGTCCTCATCAGAATGTGATCTCCTTTTGCTGGGCTGGGAGAAATTGGCTTCTTTGGTTAAACAAGGAAAATGGACCGTGGAGGGGGCCTAGTAGGAGCTAATGTGGAACAGGGGCGGGGAATGTGGGCTATGGGTGAGGAGGCTTAAGTAGGGGTGAAAAAGGCTCAGGTCACTGAAGGACTCGGGTCAAGGCTGTATCATGTTCTGGGAGGGACTGGAAGGCCCACATCATTTTTCCTGTTTTTGCCAAAGTGTTTAAAGTCTAGGTCACATCACTGTACTGAACATGGAAACATCTGAATCCCATTTGCTGCGGTTTAGTGAGTTTCTGTAGAGGTCAGAGTTTATACTTCTTGGTGTAAAGTTTCCAGCAAGGCGCTATCTGTGAAGGAGCCGAGGGTGGAAATCTGGATAACATTGATTTAAAATCCTCAGAGTGAGTACTGGGCCCTCTCACAGATGGCATCTGAGCAGTGAGAGTTCCCTTCCGTCCTCCAGGTTTTCAGGAAGACTGTCCTTCCCTTTGGCACCATGTGAGGGCGCTGTGCTTTAGATAAAGGAACGAGGCCAAGAGGCTGAGTTCAGTGTGTGCCAACTGCGGAGGGACCTCTAAGACTTTAGATTTTAATTTCTGCTTGAGCAGACACTTCTGTTGTTTAGTCTGCCTTGATCATCCCATTTGTGTAAGCTGAACATTGGACATTTCTTCCTAAGTACACCCTATAGAGGAAGGGCAGAAGGCCAGGAGGCCAGAGACAGCAGGTGATTTGGAGAGGACCTCTTGGTGACAAGGTGGTCCTGCCTTTCTAGAAAAGAAAGCAACAGAACATAGGCTAACCAGGTTTGCATCGCACTCCACCTTACTTTGATTTTGGTTCCCCAACGTGCTTGAGACAGTTCAGCTGGGCGGTAATGCAGTGTTAGTCCTTCTGGACCACGGTGGAAGCACCATAGAGATGTGGCACGCCTGTTGTGTGTTTTTGAGGACTGGCTCAACCACGAGGTGTAGGGGAGGAGTGATGCCCAGTAGATGAGTTTTGGTGCCCACAGTTGGGAGCATTCCAAAGCCTCCTTGTGTCTAAAGAATCATGTAGAGCAGGGGTTGGCAAACATTTTCTGTAAAGGACCAAGTAATAAACATTTTCCACTTTGTAGGCCATATGGTCTCTGTCACAACTAATCAACACTGCCCTTTTAGTGCAAAAGCAGCCATAGAAGGTAAAGAAACAGATGGACCTGGCTGTGTTCAATAAAACTTTATTCCAATGTTGAGTATGAATTAAATCCTGCTGCATCTCACATCTCCAGAATGGCTTAGTGAGGAGTGTTGCCTGCGGGGCAGGGCATGCAGGCTCTGTTCCCTGTGCTGTCTGTCTCCAGAGACATTTGGTACCTGTTTAAAGGAGATGCATGATTAGATCATTACTTAATTAATTGTTTATGGGTCAGGGGAAGTAAATCTCATGCTCCATTTTGCTCCCTCCCCACGCCCCGCTTTTGACAGGGGGCAGAGGGGCGGGTCTGTGGTATTTATCCTGTATCTTATCTTGAAAAGCTGTGCAAGCTGCACTTTTTGGATCTTCAGAGACCGTGGGCTCAGGTATTAACTGTTTTATGTTTATGCATCTTCATTTTATTTACATTTCAGAGAGTCCTCAGACATAACATAGGTTTTTGGAAGAGTTTCTGTAACCGTATAACTTCAAAGCGATGAACTTTGGGCATATGAGGAAGGTATTTTTCCTCCCAGAGGATTAATGTGAGTTTGGATCAGCTGCCTCGTGTGAATGGGACCAGATCATGGAAGGCCAGCAGAATTCGAAGAAACTTCAGGTTAAAGTTCACCAGAGCAGGCAGTGGAGGTGGAACTTCGGAGATAGAGTGAGTGTCAGTCTCTGAAAAGACTCTCTATGCTGCTTGTCTGAAATGAGTGGTTGGAGGGGCTGTTTTCATCCCCACACGTGAGGAGAGGTGGACAGAGAGGAGGGGTCTGGTCTGCTGAGCAGTGGCCACTCTTCCTTCATGAATACTGAGCTCAGGGGAGTCCACCGCCCAGAGTCTGTCCACCCCTTCTTGGCTGAGGCCGTGGCCTGCAGGGATGCACTATGGGTGAGATGTCGGGACCAGAGAGGACACCCAGGAGCTCTGGGCTGTGGCCCATTTTCCAGGCCACCCTGGAGGGACAGAAGGTCAAGGATAGTCCCAGCGTGCCTTCTCTGGAGTCACAGCCATGCTCCATAGGGGGCTGGCTTGTGGTCTCTCTCACCCAGGCCGCTCACTGGGGTCCTGATGGCCCAGCTGCCCTGGCTCTGTCTGGTGCCTGACCGCAGCGCGGGGGCCCTTGTGGTCGTCCTTCACCTGTGCTGCTCCCCACAGTCTTAGTTCCCATAGCTCTTCCTCCCAGTCTGTAAGAATGCTCACCTTTACCATAGGGGAAGAAGTGTAGTCTAGGTAAGAACAGGGGGGCTGAGTCCAGCCAGGCAGTGAGCAGGTGGCTTAGAAGAGTTGGGGGACCGCGTTCTCAAGAGGGCAGCCTGACTTCAACGATGAAGGAGCTGGTTTGGGAGGTTGCTGCCTTTCCCTTTAGAGCTACCCAACTCACTTTTCCTTGACCCAAAATTGCCCAGCTTTTTAATGCAACATCACTCGATCACTGACAGCTGAGTAGGAATTGGTCTTGGCAAAAAGTATACGATGGGGAGACCATTTGAAAGGGAGCAAATAGACCAAGCCATGTTATCTTGCATCATTATATTGATACAGGTGTGGGGAAGGCACATAGTCCTTAGTCATTCATCAATTAATATTACTGAAGAATTTATCATGCACAGCATAAATATACTTGTTAAATGCAAAGTATATTTTTTAAAACTTTGTAAAAAGAAACAATTGAGTGGATGTTAAGGAAAGTAGGAAGGGAAACAACAGTTGTGAAATTTGGGGTGTGGAAGAATTAAAGGGGAGAACTTGGAGCAGAGAATTCTAAGGCCTCCCACGGCCTCCTCTGGAAGGATGTTCACTCTGCCTCATGGTGACTTTCTATACCCATCGCTCATGGGCATCAGGTTGCCCATGAGTGTCACCTAGGATACCTAACCCTACCTCATTATTTACCTAGGGTACGTAACTAGAGTTTCCCACCTGAACTTTTATTTAGTTGGCAACATTTTATAAAAGAAAAAGAAATACAAGATGGGATGATGAACTGAAGACGTCTTCTTAGACTGATTGCATTCTTGGAGCTTATTTCCTGAACTCTGAGATACTGCAGCTGCCTGACCTTGGATGTGTGCAACAGGAGATGTTTTTGCAGCCAGTATGTCTGAGGGAACCACTCGGAGTCAGCGGTTAACCTTTCCCCGTGCACACTTCTGCACATGGGCACACAATTGCACCGTCACACTCCTGTTCTTTAGCAAGTGAGACTGAACAGCCGTTCCGGGCTGTGATCTTGAGCAAGTTGCTTACCTCCTTTGAACCTCCCTGTCTGCAGCCATACAAGGGTAAATAACATTGGCTTTGTGTGGCTGTTGAGAGAATGAAGTAAGATAAAGTCCGAAATCATTTAGTGAGAGCCTGGCACATTAAGGCATTGAAAACACATTTCTTCTCTTGCCCCACAGGCCATTCCCGGGCTTTTCCAGTTATAAATCAAGCAATCAGTCAACATAGTTGACTAAATGAACAGATCATTATCACACAGCTGCCATGTGTAGGACCCGCTGGTAGGCTCCCAACGAGCCTCAAAGAGAAATACTATGTGGGCCCTGTCTCGGAAGGCAGTCCGGGTTCGCAGGGGAAGGAAGGTGTGCTGGAGCCTGCAGGGTGACTGATGGGGAGAGCAGGGAGTGGCTCTGGGGTCTGATGGGGTGGGGCAGGTCCTTCGGGTAGAGCTGAAGGGAGTGGGCCTCAGGTTCTAGGTGGGAGGAGTGATGGCAAAGCCTCCTGGCCAGGTCCTTCCCGAGGTAAGGGGCCCACGAGCCGACTGGGGGATGGAGATGGGTGATGAACTGAATGGACAGGTGTCTGGATTAGATGAGGCGGGGCCCTGGGTGCCAACATAAGGCATTTAGAATTTATCCTAGACCAGTAGTTCTCAACCTTGAGCTGGCATTAGTGTTCCCTGTGGGATTTGCTACACTGATTGCTGGGTCCCACCTACTGGGTTTCTGATCCAGTCCGTCTGGGGGTGGGCCTGAGCACTTGAGTTTCTGACAGGTTCCCAGGTGCTGCTGCTGCTGTTGGTCTGGGACCATTTTGAGGATCACTGGCCTAGAGGCAATGGGGGGGCATTTCTGGCTACTGACCGGGGAGGAGCCCCTGGTCAGAGAAGTGTGGGGAGGACTGAAGCAGGAGAGCATTTGGAGGGGTGAGGTGATGGGCCTCAAGCCTTGGATGGTGGAAATGGAAAGGAAGGAAGACTACATGAGAGGGGGTCTGAAGGAGGAGCTGACAGTCTGTGACTAACTCTATCTAGTGATGGGAAAGGGGGAGTCTGGCTTTGGAACGAAGACCAAGTATCTGTGTTCAGGCCTTTGACATTTGCAGAGGCAGCAGCAGGATTTTGAAAAGGGGGCTCTGGATGGCACTCTGGGAGGGGCAGGGGGACTCCCTATGGAGGTTGGGAAGCCCCTCACGCCTGTGCCAGGTTGAGGATGCTCCTTCCCCGGGACACGTTCAAGCCCCCCAAACTCTGCTGAGGCCCCCCAGAAAGTCAGAGGCAGAGGAGGGCCTGCAATCACAGGATTGTTTTTCCTTCCGGAGAGCAGACTTGCTCCGCCTCTCCAACCACCTACAGTCACCTGTCCACGGGGAGAAGACTACCTAAGACCTGGTCCAGTGAACCCGGGAGCCGCAGTCTCCTGAAGAGGAGAGGCTTGGAGGGCTCCCTGGGCACTGAAATCCCAGTGTGGCCTTTGTAGGATGGTGAGGTCAGCAGTGACGAGGCAGGTCCCCTCAAACGGAGGACAGAGCATCAGATGGTTCCAGAGCATGGATACAACAGGGTTTCTTTATCTTAAGAGCATTTGCCGCATTATGCTGAGAAGTTGTGCTCATGTTAGGAAGTGGTACAAATCTTTCTGACCTTCACACATTTTTCCAGCTGCAGGAGAGCTAGTCCTGCTTCAGGGGGTGGGGTGGGATTAACAATACCCAGTTTATAATGCTCTCTTAAAGCAGCACAGAAACCCTTCAAAACCAGCTTCCAGAATAAAGAGAATTAAAAGGGAACCACTCAGAACTGTCATAATATCAGGTTATACCTGATACACTTTATTTGACCCAAACTTCTTTAGTAGGATACCAAATTTTAGAATATGTAAGATTTCTCTTCTAAGAGCACCGTTTCATTGAGGATTGTTGTCTCCTTTGAGACCAAGTGGACTCAGGGCTTCCAGTCCTGTCTGCCGTGGGCATCTAGTTCCCCACAGTTCTCTTCAGATGGTGTTTGCAGCTCTCTTGCATCTAATGCAACCTGAGGCTTTTCCTTGCTGCCATCTGTGGAACAGGGAGGCCTTGGAAGAGCATTTCCATGTGTCTCACTTCTCAGCATAGATGGTGACTAGAGGAATAATGCAAACCCAAGCAACCCTGCTTAGCTCTTGGGACCACAGGGCAGCAATGTGCTAGAAGCCAGGGCAGAGCCCCATAGTCAGAGGAAGGCCCAGGTTGGTGCAGGTAGTCTGCATCTAGGGTACTTCCACGTGCTGGAATCAAGCATCTCTGGCACCCAGTTAAAAGCTAGGGAAGTGGTTCTCCACCCTGGCTGCACATGGAAATCTCCTGGTGAGCTTTAAAAAAATACCAGTGCCTGAGTTTCACCCCAAGGGATTCTAATTCACATGGCCTGGAGTGGGGCCTGGGCCTGAGTTTTCAAAGCTTGCCAAGTGACTGCACTGTGCAGCCAGGGATGAGGACCTCTGAGCAAGGGGGACTGTGGGAAGACCATGCTATTGCCTTCTATTCCAAGCCGGTCCAGTCCAGTTCATTCTATTCCATTCGAATCCATTCCATTACAGTACAGTTCACTCACATTTTCTTGAGTAACTGTTACGTGGCAGACATTGGAAAAATAAGAAGGCATAATTCCGATCCTGCCTCAAAGGAACAAACTACTTTTTAGGTTGGTTGTGACAGATGCATCATAACACAGGGGATAGTGGGCTGGGACATAGAGTGCCAGGGAAGGGGGATTTTTTTTTTTTTTTTTTTTTTTTTTACCGGGGAGAGGGGAGGGGAGAAGGAAGGTCAGGAAAAGATCAAGAGGGCTGACAAGTTTTTATCCTGGGATGAGATTGTGTGTGTGTGTGTGTGTGTGTGTGTGTGTGTGTGTGGCACGGGGGAGGGGGAGGTGGTGACAAGCGACACTTTTCAACAACGTTTTGTCACTGTGATGACCTGGTGAATATTAGCGAGGCTTCAGGGTGCCTAGTGACAGCACTTGGAGGGGGCAGGGGCAAGTTCCTTCCTTGTGGTGGCTCCTGAGGGGGAGGGCTGTGCCCTGCTCCCTCCCCCCAGGTGCTAGTCTTGGCCACAGGCCAGCTTGAAAGTCAGTTCCCAAGAGGGCAAGTGGCTGCCAGGTAGAGTATAGGCCATTAGTCCATGTGTCTGTCTCTCACCAGCATTGCCATTCTCTTTCCTGAATGGATGGAAACCAGCATGTGGGTTCCTCCAAAAAAGACCTTCTAAAGCAAAACCTCCCCCAAGGGGCTGGACCATGCTTGTGTGTGTGCATGTATGTACCTGTAGGCTTTCTCACCAAGGTGAGATTCTCCCTATATTGTGTCACATTAGAACTACTGGCTAACTGGCCTTTACCCTGTGGCTTGCATGCTAGGCTGAGTGAATGATAACTGGCTTTGAAAGTTCTAGACTCAAGGGGGCCTTTAACCTCCCAGAGCTGGAGCATTTCAGGAAGACTCCAGCGCCTGTCAAGGTTGAGCGTGTCCCCCAGGGAGCACAGCCCTCCTACAGCGTGGGGCCCATCCCATGCACTGTGCTGTATCTGCCAACTTTATTTCAACCACAGACGTTTCCACTGAAACGGTCATCAAGGACTTCTGCACTGAGGATTTCTTTTTTTTTTGAATTTACTAATTAGATTTTATTTATTTATTTATTTTAACATCTTTATTGGGGTATAATTGCTTTACAATGGTTTGTTATTTTCTGCTTTATAACAAAGTGAATCAGCTATACATATATATCCCCATATCCCCTCCCTTCTTGCGTCTCCCTCCCACCCTCCCTATCCCACCCCTCCAGGTGGACACAAAGCACCGAGCTGATCTCCCTGTACTATGCAGCTGCTTCCCACTGCTATCTATTTTACATTTGGTAGTGTATATATGTCAGTGTTACTCTCTCACTTCGTCCCAGCCTACCCTTCCCCCTTCCCGTGTCCGCAAGTCCATTCTCTATGTCTGTGTCTTTTTAAAATTAATTTATTTATGTATTTATCTATTTTTGGCTGTGTTGGGTTTTTGTTGCTGTGCGCGGGCTTTCTCTAGTTGTGGCAAGCGGGGGCTACTCTTTGTTGTGATGCGCTGGCTTCTTATTGCGGGGCCTTCTCGTTGTGGAGCATGGGTTCTAGGTGCATGGGCTTCAGTAGTTGTGACACATGGGCTCAGTAGTTGTGGCTCATGGGCTCTAGAGCACAGGCTCAGAAGTTGTGGTGCATGGGCTTAGTTGCTCCACGGCATGTGGGATCTTCCCGGACCAGGGCTTGAACCCATGTCCCCTGCATCGGCAGGCAGACTGTCAACCACTGTGCCACCAGGGAAGCCCCAGAACCATTTTTTTTTAAGGTTGCATATATATGTGTTAGCATATGGTATTTGTTTTTCTCTTTCTGACTTACTTCACTCTGTATGACAGACTCTAGGTCCATCCACCTCACTACAAATCACTCAATTTCGTTTCTTTTTATGGCTGAGTAATATTCCATTGTATATATGTGCCACATTTTCTTTATCCATTCATCTGTCGTTGGACACTTAGGTTGCTTCCATGTCCTGGCTATTGTAAATAGAGCTGCAGTGAACATTGTGGTACATGACTCTTTTTGAATTATGGTTTTCTCAGGGTATATGCCTAGTAGTGGGATTGCTGGGTCATATGGTATTTCTATTTTTAGTTTTTTAAGGACCCTCCATACTGTTCTCCATAGTGGCTGTATCAACTTACATTCCCACCAACAGTGCAGGAGGGTTCCACTGAGGCTTTCTATACACACAGCTCTGGTGGATCTGCACAGCCTCCCACAGCCACTCTCTTCCTCCGCTTCTTCAGTCTCCCCAAAGTATCATAGTGAACAAACTCAAGTTTTAACTTCAAAGGAGAGGGGAGAAAGCCATGCTTCCCGGCAGGTCATGCAGTGCCACTTTAAGACAGTTTTATTTGGGCAGTAAAATCTCTGGGTTGTCCTTGGCAGCAGTTCTAATGAAATGGAAACCTTGAAATCTTCTTACAGCAGTAAGTACCGTCTCAACCCCTGTTTGGGGGACTAAATGTTGTAGGCGGTCTTATTAGTGGATCTGATTTATTTTCAGAGGACTGGTATTGATGCATCCTTTCAGAAGGTAGAGGAGTCTGTATCATTTGGTTTGAGTGAGCTCTGTACCTGAGACCTGAGGAATTGCTGAGCTGTGGTGGAGAGCAGTGCTTCTCAAAGCCTGGTCCTCGGGCACGCAGCATCAGTATCACCTGGGGACTCGTTAGAAATGAACGTTCTTGGTGAGCATCCGTGACCTCCAGGTGATTTTGATGCACACTGGAGTTTGAGAACTACCGCTTTTAGCAAGTAGTGTCAGGACTTCCCTGGTGGTCCAGTGGCTAAGACGACTCGTTCCCAGTGCAGGGCACCCAGTGTTCGATCCCTGGTCAGGGAACTAGATCCCACATGCCGCGACTAAGAGTTCACATGCCACAACTAAGACCCGGCACAGCCAACTAAATAATTTTTTTTTTTTTTAAGAAAAGAAAACAGTGTCATGGCTTTTAGAAAATAGTATTGGGGAGAGAGAGAACAAAGGATGTTCGTGACAGCCTAAGACAGATTGGCCCAGTCTCCTGAATCTGTGCTAGTAAAGGTTGTCCCGACCATGAACGCAGAGCAGGGGCTGTGGACTGCAGGGCCCAGTATGCAAACATAGATAATTCTCAGCCCTGGCCGAGTCAGGATCCTTGTGAGCGGTTTACCTTGTTTTGTTGATGTCTCAGAAGAGAAGCTAGCAGCAGGTATCCTGGGGAAGGAGGGCAAATTGTTTAAATGCTGTTAGCATTGGTTCCAAATGAAAGGAAAAGTTCTCTGCATTGTGTATATATTTTTAAGAATTAATATTCACTCTGTTAAAGCGACAAATTAAGAATCCCAGTCCTTAAGTTTTTTGTTCAATTTAAAAGTCATGTTCTATTTATAATCTAGCAAGTTTTTGAAATACCTTTTAAGGGGCCTTTGGATAACATTTAATCCTATTTACAAATTGGTGATTAACAACGTTTAAACCTTTAAAACTGTATGTAGAAATTTACCATATTCAATTTCATTTTCAAGTTCTTCTGTTGTCTGATTAAAAAATAAACCCTTGGCATGATTCATATAAATAATTAGTTAACTAGTTTTATAAACATGGGAAGTCTTAAGTTCTCTTATACATTCTGATACTGTTTATAAGCCTAATAAGATTTTTAAATTACAGGTCTAAATCATTGCTGTGCTTTAAATTAGAATCACAAATTGAATCCATTAGATACTCTGCCAAGTTCTCTTAAACACTGAAAAAAATCCACTATCACAAAACTATTAACACTACAGGTCTGACTCCATCCTCTCTATTTAATTCTAAATATTGCCCAGGAATAAGATATATTTTTTTCCCATTAAGGATATAATTGTCATTCATTCCCAACACTTTTGGAGGTACCTCCTTAGGTGGAGTTTTAGGGGATGATATAAAAAATAGTTTTTTAAATGGGCTTTAATTAGAAGTAAGCGTATAGGAGCAGGCAAACAAGGGAATCTGTTCTCCCTCCCCCCTGCTGCAGCAGAGGCCCCAATAAAGCCTTGCCTGAAAAATAATATTAAAAAAAAATTAACACTAAAGTAAGATATCTTTGAAAGTGAACCCAGAAAATGGGTGCTGTTGCCGCATCCCCCCCCACACCCGCCTTCTGTCACCTGACCCCCAACACAGCTGCTGGGTGAGATGTTTCAAGTCATGCAAGAGCTCATTCTTGGACTCTGTAAATTGGTGTAAGCTGCAAAGAAAAAGCCCAGGCAGGGGAAGCAGGCCATAGCTAGGTGGCCTTTCCACCCTCTGGCTCTGGGGTCGTGGGCAAGTGTGAATGAGGATGACTGACAACTGTTTTCCTCTTTCTGGGCAGGTTGGCCTCATCCAGCTTGGGCAGGAGCAGGTGCTAATCCAGCCCCTCAACAATTCCCAGGGACAAGAGCATCTGATCAGGCGCAGATGGTCCTTGACACCCAGCCCCTCTGCCGAGACCCAGGTCTCTGGGCAGCTCTGCAAGGTCCTAACAGGTGAGTCTGGGAAATAGTGTGAATGACTCACAACACAGGCCCTTTTGGCTTTTGGTGCCATCGCACATCCCTAGACCATCCCCATTGCTGTGTCTCCAAGTGTGCTGAAATCTTGTGAGCAAGAACTTACCTTTCCCTGTATTTTGAAAGCTTTTTTTAATTGCCCATGAGGCCACTTTCTTTTCATTTCTATGTGTATTAATATCAGCGTTTCATGTGTAGCAGCCCTTTGAAAAAGGTGTTTCTAGAAAGAACCCAGGATCTCTTTTGTGTAGTGTCTCAATTTTATGGATCTGGAGCAAGTTGAGGCCTGAAAAACCTCAATGGCTTATTGTTATCAAGCCCGAGGTTGGTGGCAGAGCTAGGATGAGAATTCCTTCCCTTGGCACCCTGGCCAGAGCTTGCTTTCCTTATACAGTGGTCCTCGGTCTTGTCTGCACTAATTAGAGTCACCTGGGGGACCTATGAAGCAGTGGTTCTTAAGAGTGTGACCCCAGCAGCATCAGAATCACCTGGGACTCTGTTAGAACTGCATGTTCTCTCCCAGCCCCCACCTCCTGAATCAGAAACCATGGGGGTGGGTCCAGGTAAATCTGATCATGCTTCAGTGTGAGAGCCACTGCTTTAAAAAATGCCATGCACTAGCCAGTCCCTCCAAATCCTCATCTAATTGGTCCATGGTGTGACTTGGGTGTGTTTTTGAAGGTGGTTCTAATAAGCAGCTTGGGCTGAGAACCCAGGGTTCTTGTATTCTGTGCCTCTTGTGGGCAACCTCTGGTTTATCTGTTAAGTGTTTAAGGACATTTCACCATGCTGTGTCACTAGCAGTCTGCCTGTGAGTGTCCCTTGATGAAGATGATATCCTACTGCTCACAGGTGTCACTTCCTCCCTGGAGAGCATGGGACCCCATGGCTGACCTTTGGGAGTTGTTCTTTTGTAGTTTAAAGACTTTGAATAAAAATACAGTGTCTCAGTTTAGTATTCCAATGACCTTGGAAGTAAATCGATTATATGACTGTATTTTGAACAGCTTTGTTATGTATAAGCGAGCCCTGCAGCTTAGCTCCGCTGGTGCATGCAGTCCTGACCCTATCCACATAGCCACCCTCCTTAGCCTAGTCTGCATTCAGCAGGGAGTTATTAGAGGTGATTTTGCTGGATCAGGGTCATCTCTGCAACTCCAGGAGAAAGAATGCCACCATACATTAGGGTTTTGCTGTGTTCCTTCCTGCACCCTTACAAAAACAGGAAAGAGAGGTCTCAGCAAAAAATTACTTGTAACTAAAATTTTTTTTGGCGGTACGCGGGCCTCTCACTGTTGTGGCCTCTCCCGCTGCGGAGCACAGGCTCTGGACGCTCAGGCTCAGCGGCCATGGCTCACGGGCCCAGCTACTCTGCGGCATGTGGGATCCTCCTGGACCAGGGCACAAACCCGTGTCCCCTGCATCGGCAGACGGACTCTCAACCACTGCGCCACCAGGGAAACCCTGGTATTGTAACTAAAATTTACCCCTTAATAGGAAGCATGGGTTTTGGTAAGTCCGATGGCTGGTTGTGTGTTTGGGCTTGATGTTGGTGTGTTATTTTAAACGTTAGCCAGCTGCCCCTATCTGGGTCAATCGGTGGATTTTTTTCTCTCTCTCCTCTCAGAGTAAATGACTAGTGGTCATTTTAAATCTTTGTGCATTTTCTGCAGCTGATCTGACCATATTGTTTCAGAGGCAGGGGGATGACTCTAAGGCAGAGGTTCTCAGCCCTGGCTGTCCATTGGCATCACCTGGGGAACTTTAACAACTAGTCACACCCAGCTCCTGCCCCCAGAGAGCCGCTTTTATTGATCTGGGGTGCAGCCTGGGCATCTAGTGATTTGAAGCCTCTCCAGGTGGTTCTAACGTTCAGCTGGTGCTGAGAACTGCTGCGCTAAGTTTCAGACATGATTAATAGCACCTGTGGGCCATCGGAAGTGGGTTTTCTCAGGTGAGAATCACCAAGCAGGGCCACACAGTGAAACCCAAGGACAAATATGTTTTATTCTTACTTTCCCTTTGTTCCTGCCAGTGCTTGTCAGCTGCTAGTCAGTGACCAGAAACCCTGGGTGCCTGTGGATGATATCATGGAATATTTGTCTAATTACCAGCTGCCATCCTCTTTAGGGGTGTGATACCAAGGATTGCTGACAAAATGATAAATTGTGTTTGTGTTTGCATTTTTGTCCCTAAGACTAGTTTGGAGGCACTCTTCTGAGAGACTCTTTTGCCTTTAGTGAAGGAAATAAAATGAACAAAACCAGGGGGTTTATTCCCAGCCCCCAAATCTCCCATCAACATGCTCTGCCATGCAGGAGCAACATGTATATTTAAGGTGATGCCAACTCAGGCTCTGTCCTGGGTAGGAACACAGACATAGGAGAACGGTATAGACTTTGCTTCTGGTCCTTCTTTCTTTGTGTGAAATAGTCAGTAAACTTTGTTGCTGTGTTGGGAAAGACAGCAGGCCTTCTAAGAGGCTTAGCTAATGAGCAGTCAATTAGACCCTATCTAGTTTGGATTAACTTTCAAACATTGGGGTTTAGAAACTGGGAAAATTAATTTACTGGGACTCCAGCAAAATACATTCTTGAAGTTTCCTGGAAAGATTAATCAGATTAATCCACGATTTCCCATGGGAACTTGTTCTTTATGGCTGAGCATGGCAGCCATAGGTGTAATTGTGCCTTGTCATTGATCTGTGTTATTCCAACCTTGGACATGGCCTTGGGGTAGCCAGCTGGCTCACACAGGTGAGGAGCAGTCTGATAACTCTTTCTTCTCCATGAAGCACTCAATTTACCTGTGAGTTGAGTCTGGGTAAGCTGCCATGTTGTCTAGGGGGATAGAGGGACTGACACAGGAAAGGACACCTGGGAGGAATCACTGCCTTCTCTTTGGTACTATAGAGGTTGCATTTCTAGCAGTCTTCGGGGCTTCCAGAGAGGGGACAGATGGATCCTATTTCCTTTACAGCTTCTTACTCTAGGACCTTATAAATTAATTTTAAAAAATCACTCCAGCTTGGAACTTTGCATGAAAATATGGAGGCTGTGAGCC
This sequence comes from Tursiops truncatus, assembly GCF_011762595.2. Taxonomy (NCBI): domain Eukaryota; kingdom Metazoa; phylum Chordata; class Mammalia; order Artiodactyla; family Delphinidae; genus Tursiops; species Tursiops truncatus. The sequence goes on from NC_047035.1 coordinate 125,364,762, forward strand.
TTTTTAAATAAAAATAAATAAAAAAATAAATAAAATAAATAAAATAAATAAATAAAAAAAATTTATTTATTTATTTTGGTGAGCATGAGTTTTTGAAGATATTTTTGGCTGTTCTCAAACACTAAAATGGTAGTTTGGATATTTTGAAATGTTTCTTGATTTAAAAAAAAATATTTATTTATTTTGGCTGTGCTGGGTCTTCACTGTGGCATGCCGACTCTTGGTTGCGGCATGTGGACTTCTTAGTTGCGGCATGCATGTGGGATCTAGTTCCCCACCAGGGATCGAACCCGGGACCCCTGGATTGGGAGTGCAGAGTCTTACCCACTGGACTGCCAGGGAAGTCCCTGTTTCTTGATTTTTTTGAGTGGTTATTTTGACTTCAAAACTTTTTGTCTGCCTGCTATGCTTATTTTAATTTCTCTATTCAGATTCATTATAGAATCTTCTCACTAGCACTTTCGTGGTTTTTAGTAACAATTTGAATCTCTTCTCATCCACTATGGTAGATGTAACATGTGGATGGTTGAAGTAGATTGTAAAATAATGAAACTAGTTTCCTATGAGGCACTGTCAAAGTAGGAATCCTGCAACGTTTTGCATGGTGGTGGGCTCTTTAGAACACAAATACACCAATGCCATTCAGCAGTGGTACCTGTGAAGTCACTGATGTCTACTTTATAGTTTGTTTTGTTATGATTGTTTTAAAAAACAGTGCAGTAATTTTATAGTATTGTTTCATTAATTCATAGCATTCTGAAGTTAATTTTAGTGAGTAGAGGATACCATAACGATTCAGAAATTGTGTATTGCCAATTTATGCAATAATTTGCATGTGTAATAATATCTGTATATACTCTGTAATAAATAAATGGTTGGGACTTGTGTTTTGTGTCACTTAAGATTCATTTGGTTGGAAATGACAGAAATCAAACTGGCTTCAGTACTGATGACATCACAGCCATGGGCTCCTGGAGCTGAGGAGCAGAGCAGGAGGTTGGACCTCAGATCAGCCTTGGCCACAGCAGTTCTGTATCTGACAGCCTTGTCCTCAGCTGGCTTCTCTTCTGGTGATAAAGAGGCAGCTGGGCTGAGGAGATAAACTCTTCTGTTTAATCAGGGTTGACTTGGATCATGACTTGAGTTCCTTTCAGTTCACCACTGGCTTCAAGCGTCTTGAGGCAAGAGTGGAAGAGCTTATTAGCTCAGTCCCCACATAACTATGGAGATGTCACTCTGCCTTCCATCCTTGTCCTGACTTCCTGAAAGTCAGCTAAAAAGTCTGGTTGGATAGATTCAGGACACCTCTAATCCAGATAGAATCCATCATTCCAGCCCATGTGGTTGATAAGACTTTGGCTGGTTCCTTCACAGGGTCCTCATCAGATGCTAATTAACTCCTCATCCCACCTGTGCCCGGGATAAACATGGCTACTGGTTTTTGCTCATTAGGAAGGGCTCAATCCCTCTGAAATTTAGTTCCTCTAAACTTCTTTGAGACCTTAGGTCTCCAGTGGGTAAAGCAAAATATGATTTCGTTGTTTATCCAGTGTTTTTTGTTGTTTCAGTGGTGGTGATAGTCTTCCATGTTTTTCTGCATCTTAAGTGGAAGAAGAACCCAAAGGAAATGGAATTAAATTTGTACTTTGAGTTTTTTCATGTTAATATTTTAAGTATGTATTCACATATAAAAATATTAAATCCAAAAAGAGACACCAATATTTTAAGAATTATTATTCCTGGAGAAAGAGAAAGAAGTATGATGGTGGAGACCCAACTCTGTCTACCTTGTGTGTGACCCCAGAAGTGTCCCTTGGCATCTCTGTGCCTCTGCATTAGTTTGCTGGGGCTGCTGGAACAAACTACCACAGACCTGGCAGCTTGAACAACAGGCATTTACTTCCTCACAGTTTTGGAGTCTAGAAGTCTGAGATCACTGTGTGGGCAGGGTTGGTTTCTTCTGAGACCTCTCTCCTTAGCTTGTAGATGGCAGTCTTCTTCCTGTGTCCTCTTATTGTCTCATGGTCTGTGCATGTCTGTGTCCTAATCTCCTCTTCTTTTAAGAATGTCAGTTATATTGGATTAGAGCCCACCCTAATGATCCCAGTTTCACATAATTACCTCTTTAAATCCCCTATCTGCAAACTCGGTCACATTCAAAGGTACTGTGGGTTAGAGTACACAGTTCAGCCCACAACGGCCTCTGTTTTCTCATCTGTAACATTGATATGATGCAGGTCTTGTCTGCTTCTCAGGGTTATTGCTGAAGAACAGAGAGGTGAGAGGGTGATGAAACCGCTTCCAGCCACATTGGTGGGGGGAATGTTCATAAGAACACTTACAAATGCCTAAGAGGCAAAAAACAAACTTCGAGGAAATTAGAAATGGGCTGTATAAAGGGTCCCTTTCTATAAGAATAGATATCATAGTTGGCTGGTCATCATCTATTTACAGTTTTTTCTTGATAAATAAATAGAAAAGGAGCTGTGTAGACTCAGGCAACTTTAGAAAGGACTGGGCCACTGAGCTTCAGTTTCATCATCTGCACCTGACTAATATCATCTACCTCTTGGGAGTTTTGTGGGTTTTAAATGAGATAATGCATACTTGTCACTTAGCAACTAACAAATATTAGTTGCAGCTGCTGTGGTTATAATTATGATTTGTATCCCCATTCTTTAATATCAGAGGACCACTTCAGTGCCCTTGTTCTGTATTAAGTGGGAAAGAAAGAGAAACTCTATGAGAGCACTGAGTGAAAGCTAAAGGTTCTCATTATTATTCTTGAATCTGTCATTCTTGCCTCTTGAGAAAATCTGTAATGCAATCAGGGAATCTTAGTGTTTCCAGACTGGAAGTTACCCTTAAAGGACATATGCTCTCGTTTTTGTTTATTCTGTCATCAAGTATTCATTGACCCTCTAGACAACATACTGTGGTGAGCATGACACAGCATGGTCCCTGCCTCCAGGAAGCTCGTAGGGGGGATAGAAGTAAACAAAGGTAGCAGGTATAAATTATTTTTGTAAAATATTTAGAACGGGAAAAAGAGCACAAAACAAAAACTGAAGGCCCACATACCCAGCATTCAGACTTAACCCATGTTAGGATCTGGTCACATCTGCTTTGGAACATTTTTTTCTTGAGATAAATTAACATTTATGGGTATGAGTGAGTATCCTTCCACCTCACCCCTTATCATCCCTCTAGCTTACTGTCCAGAAGAAACCACCATCCTGAGGTTGGTGTGAATCTCTCCTATCCATGTTTTTTTAAACTATTATGGCATTTGTGATATATAGTCATAAACTGCATGTTGTGTTGTTTTGTATGTTTTAACATTTGCATAAGTCGCTTCATACTGTGCAGTTTGCTTTTATCACTTACAATAATGTTTTTTAGGTTTATCCATGTTCCTTTTTTTATAATATTCTCTAGATTTAATCAAGTTGCTTTTTTCCTAACTTTTTTAGAATACTTAGCTCATTAAACTTTACTCTTTCTTAATTTTTAATATATATATTTGAGGCTATACATTTTCCTGTAAGCATACCTTTAACTGCATACAAATTTTGATATGTAATATTTCCAGTATCCAGTTCTAAGTATTCTCCAAGTTCCATAATAGTTTTTTCCTAGAGGGGCAGTACAATGTAGGTACTTAAGAACTTACAGATATGCCTACTGGGTTTGTATAAATTTATTTATTTATTTATTTATTTATATTTTTGGCTGTGTTGGGTCTTCGTTGCTGGACGTGGGCTTCCTTTAGTTGTGGTGAGCAGGGACTACTCTTCGATGCGGTGCACGGGCTTCTAGTTGCGGTGGCTTCTCTTGTTACGGAGCACAGGCTCTAGGCACGCAGGCTTCAGTAGTTGTGGCACGCTGGTTCAGTAGTTGTGGCTTGCCAGCTCTAGAGCGCAGGCTCAGTAGTTGTGGTGCACGGGCTTAGTTGCTCCACGGCATGTGGGATCTTCCCGGATCAAGGCTCGAACCCGTGTCCCCTGCATTGGCAGGCGGATTCTTAAGCAGTGCGCCACCAGGGAAGTCTCTGGCCTACTGGGTTTGAATTCCTGCCTCCACCACTTACTGGCTTGAATGACCTTGAGTAATTTATTTAATCTTTTTGTGCCTAAATTTCTTTATTTGTAAAAATGGTGATAATAATTGCATGTACTTTATAGAATTATTAAGATGATTAGATAAGTTAATATATAATGCACTTACAACGTTTAGCACAAAGTATTCTGTATTATTATCTGTTATCATTGCAGCTTTACATTTATAAATTTTTATCATGTGTTTTTGCCATCATTCAAAACTGATTTATAGTTCTCTGTTTAGCAGTTAAAAAATGTGGCCCATACCAAGTTTTCCATCATGTTCTTTTTTTATAGTTTCAGGATCTCTGCTGAGATTTCCTATCTTTTCATTCATCAAGAGCATATTTTCCTTTACGTCCTTAGGCATGGTGATAATAATTGCTTTAAAATTCTTGTCTGCTCTTCTAACAGCTGGGTCGTCATGGGATTTTTTTCTCCATTTATTGTCTTTTCTCTTGCAAATGGGTCACATTGTCCTAGTTATTCAAATGTCAATATGAATAACATACGGAATGTGTTCTGGATGTAAATGTAATATTTTGAAGTGGATTCTATTCCTCTGGAGTATTTTAGCTGACAATTAATTTTCTTGGACTCAAACTGCAAAATTTGTCTCTCAGGCAGCATCTCAAATCTCAGTTCCATTCTTTTATCCTTAGCTAGAGTCTGTTCCACATAGGGATCATTTAGAGAGTTTGATATAGTTGATATACAGAATTTTGGGCTTCCCCTTCTTGGAGCTCTCCTTTCTAATATGCCCCCACTTAGTTTCTAGTCACTTTTGTGCTCTGAACTCTGTCCTTTGGTTCTTTAGGCCTGAGGATTGTGGGCATTCTATTGGAGTATAAGCCACCCTATAGCACTGACCAGGCCTGCCTTCAGTCCCCTGTGCTGTTCTGTTCTTCCAAGCTTTGACTCCCCACCAACATCTTCCTGCATTGGCTTACTTTCCAGTAATCCAGTCAGTGGATTTTTGTATTTTGTTTAAGTTTACAGTTGTTCTCTATAGGAGGTTTAGGTCTGTTAGAAGCTTGTTGGCCATACTGCATTCCATATGATATTGATTCTTTGGTAATGGTTGAGATTTGAATTGTGGTTTAGAACATAGCTATTTTTGTTTTAATAAATGTTTTATATGTAATTAAAAGAATGTGTATTCTTTAATTGTTGTGAACAGCATTTTATATATTTTCATTAGTTCAAATTGTTGTGATCTCAAAATCATTCATATCCTCATTATTTTTGTCTTGCTTGACTTACTTGTTTTAATTAGAGGTATATTAAAAATCTCATAACTTATTGTAGTTTGGCATATTTCTCCCTTTAATTCCATTAATTTTTGCTGTATAGGTTATGAGGCAGTATTGTTTGTTGCATACAGGTCTAGGAGCTGTATTCCTGGTGAATTATTTCTTTTATTATCGTGTAATAAACCATCTTTATCCCTGGTAAAGCTTTTGGCCTTCTGGCTATTTTCATCTAATATTAATATTACCAGTAGTTTTTATTTTCCTCAATGTTTGCCTGATTTTTATTTTTCCTAAGTTTTAATTTCAATCCTTCTCTATAATGATGTTTTATATAGTTTCTTAAAAATGATATGTATCTGAATTTTAAAAAATGTCCAATTTAAGAACATCTGTCTTTTCATTGACAAGGTTAGTATTTTTATATTTATGGTGTTACTGATATAATTACATGTATTTCTACCATCTTTTGTTTTCCATTTACAATACCATGGTTTTTCTTTGATTCTGTTTCTTTTTGTTGTTGTTTTCATTTTTTTCTGTTGGTTCCATCAGCTTTTCTTCCCCCTTTTTTCTTCCACTCGTGTGAAAATGTTATCATCTATTCACTTCTTTTGTTGTTGTTACCCTAAAATTAAAAAAAAAATTGTCCTAAGGAAGTCTAAAAGTATCAGGTGTCTTTCATTCATAATATAAGAGCCTTCAAATGCTTTCATTTTATTTATTATTTTTATCTGTTAATTTAATTATATATTTTTGTCCCCTCCCATTTAATCATCATCATTATATATTCTTATAGTTAAAATTATTTAGATTTATTTATATATTTACCAACTTATTTGCTCAGTATTATTTCTTGCAACCCATGTCTCTGTATTTAATGTCCTTCTTAAAGAACACTTTAATCAGGGTTTCTGAGTGGTTACATTATTATCTTTGTTTTTCCAAAACTGTCTTTATTTCACTGGTACTCTTACTGATGATTTAGCTGAATATAGAATTCTAGGTTGAGTCTTATCTTTTCTTAACACTTTGAAGATCTTATTCCAGTGTCTTCTATTTTTGCTACAAAAGGTATTTCAACTTTAGATTCTGTGTAAATAGATTCTGTCTTTTCTCTGTGCAGGTTTAAAAAATGTTATTATCTTTGTGTTCTATAGTATATCTATGGTGGGTTTCCCATACTTATTCCATTTGGGACTCATTGTGATTTTTGGATGTGAGGATTCATGGCTCTGTCAGTTCTGGAAAATGCCCAGCCTCCATCTCACTGAAGAAAGCGTCTTCCCTGTTATCTGCTTATTCTTCTCCTGGGACCACTAGCTGATGTGGACCTTCCTAGTCTTTCCTCCATGTTTTGTAATTTCTTTTTATGTGTTTGGTCTCTTTATCTCTGTATTCTGTATTCTGGGTAATTCTTGTCATTGGTCTCCCAGTTCACATTTCTGTTAAATTGGGTCTAATCTCCACTTAGTCCACCTACTAAGTTTTTAATTTTAGTGATTATAATCTATACATCTAGAAGTTATATTTCATTCTTTTCCAATTCTCTCTTTCCTTTTTATAGTGTCTTGTTCTCTCATTATGATTTTATTTTTCTTTTCTTTTATCACTTTGGTTATTTTTAACATAATGATTTTAAGTCTTTTTTGAATTATTCCACTTTCTGAATTTCTTGGGGTCCTGATCTTCCTGTTTGTTGTATTTGCACACTCTCTTTTAAACTGGACCATTTTCCTATGTGGATTGTAATTTTATGCTGTGAGCTCAGTTTAGGCTGATGTGTCCCCTCCTCTCATAGCCCCCACTACCCCATCTTCTATGAGAGTGCTGTACGTTCTGGGCTATGGAAGAATCTTCACCGAGTAATTTCACATACCTTTCTGTCTGATGCCCCAGGACCTTTTCACAAGTCCAAACATGATTTCTACTTTAGTGTTTTTCCTTAGGAAATCTATACTGTAAGAGTGATGTGTATTTGTGCGTGTGGCAGAGGCTGGGGGATTTGCACTGGAGACTCACCCACATTCCCCTGGCATTCAGAGGTCTGAACAGAGACAATCTTCCCTGTACTTCCGTGTGCCGAGTCATGCTGGGGTCTTGGCCAGATCTCTTTATCTTGCTGTGGCAGGTAAAGCTGGCCTCTCACCTTTTAGGCTAGTGTTTGGGCCTAATGTCTGCGGGCCTCTCAGAGCACTTGTTTACTATTCCAAGTATGACACTTCTCAATGTAGTGGCCATCCTTGATGACGGGGACCTTCCAGAGCGGCTGTGGCTCCTGAGGCCCAGCTCAGTGGTGCTGCCTGCCCCCACCCTGGGGACTGCAAGCATGAGGTGCCTCCCTGTGGCTCAGAGAGCCCAAACAAACCCCCTGCCCCCAGGATGGAGAAGTCACTCCCTCTGCTCTTGCTACTTCAGCTCCTGCCCCTCGTCTCAAGGGCACCTCTTCCCCAAATGCTATTCTTTTTTTTTTGTGGTACACGGGCCTCTCACTGTTGTGGCCTCTCCCGTTGCGGAGCACAGGCTCCGGAGGCGCATGGCTCACGGGCCCAGCCGCTCCGCGGCATGTGGGATCTTCCCGGACCGGGGCACGAACCTGTGTCCCCTGCATCGTCAGGCGGACTCTCAACCACTGCGCCACCAGGGAAGCCCCAAATGCTATTCTTTTAAGGAGCCAAGGTTTTAGATACTGTGGCCGGAATGGCAGCTGTGCCCAGACATCTTCCACCTGTTACCAAGTCCAAGCTCGCTCTGCTCACCGCAGGACAGGCCAATAAATCGGAGACATGTTGAGGCAAGGAATACAATTTTATTTGGAAAGCCGGCAGACTGAGAAGGTGGCGGACCAATGTCTTGGAAAAACCATCTTATCGGGGTCTGGATGGCAGTTTCTTTTATAGCACAGAGAGGGGGAGAAAATGAGGAAGTAAAGTAAAAAAGCCTTAAGTTTTGCAGATGTTCCCTGGAATGGCCGGCCTCAGGGAGGGGATGTGCTAATTTCTTCTTTCTTGCAACCATCCATAGGTGGACAGCTGTCAGGATGCTTCCCTGAAAGGGGCAGGGTTCCCCGAGGCAGGTTATTATGTATAGACTGTATCCTTTTAGTAAACAAAAGCAGCAGAAAGCAAAGGTTAAAGTAAAAGAAACAGATCCAACATGTAGTCAGATTTGGCTCTTCCCTGTTATACACCTTGGGCCCTACAAAATGCCCTCAGCAAAGGAATGCAAAGGCCACCTATGACAATAGCATAAGAACAAACCACATTAATGCCTCAGTAAATCAACACACCGAGGTCACTCACTGTTTCTTTCACTGACCTCAAGTACAAGCAGTGTCTCCTTGTTGTCTGAAGAAAGTACTCAATGATTTAATCTCAAATTCCATAGGATGGATCTTGAGTTTGTTCCCTTGGACCATAGGAGGCATCTGTCGTGCTCCTGGCAGTGTTTCTTGGGTGCCCTGTGGCATGTCTGATGTGTGTCCACCACCTTATGTGGAGGATTCTGGCACAGATGTTAGCAGTTGGCTGAGCAAGGATCTCCCTGGAAAACCAGATGGTCAGGCTCACCTGCCCGCTTTGGGGCCAGGAACCCACACCCACTTCTGTGGCTGCTGGTGCTCAGGGGAGGGGGAACACTTCTGAGATCACCAGGTAAGTGTTTCTTGGATCAGAGTCTCCTGGAATATCCCATGGGGCACCTTTTGTAGTGTGAGCGTTCAGTAATAATCATTTCTGCATTTGCTGTTGTCTTTCAGGCTTAATTCTCACAAGCTTTGAGGGGAATCTCTGATCCTGCCATTTGCTTTATATGAACCATGTGTTCATCCAAGTCCCTTTGATCTCATTTTTATTTCCTTTTAAGACAAGGCACTGAGGAAATCTTTTGGATTTTCTTTTGAGGTGATTGGATGGGTGGGGGATGTGCATTAATCACTGTTTGGGAAGAATAAAATTATTATTATTATTATCATTATTATTCCCTGAGGCTGTATGACTCCCTGGATTTGGACCCTGTAAGATGGATACTGCTGCCTGAGTGTCCTGGGGGTGAACACACCCTGGACTGGGCCTTGCCGGCAATGGGCAGGGTCTGACACTGCTTCCCAGGATGCACAGGTTCTTAAAGTCAGCTAATTTTCTTATTCCTTTGTTTCCTCATTTGTAAAAGAGGGCTAATACTTTTCTCAATATTTTACTTCACCGGGTTGCCGGGAGTTAAATGGGCTAATACAAATGGTTTTTCATTAAGTAGAAAGTATTATTAAAATATAAGGTGTCATCTCTTGGGACTTCCCTGGTGACACAGTGGATAAGACTCCATGCTCCCAATGCAAAGGGCCCGGGTTCGATCCCTGGTCAGGGAACTGGATCCCACATGCATACCACAACTAAGAGTTCTCATGCCACAACTAAGGAGCCTGTGTGCCGCAACTAAGGAGCTGGCGAGCTGCAACTAAGGAGCCCACAAGCTGCAACTAAGGAGCCTGCCTGCCACAACTAAGGAGCCCACCTGCTGCAACTAAGACCCAGTGCAACCAAATAAATATTAAAAAAAAGTTAAACAAACAAACAAAAAATAAGGTGTCGTCTCTATAGCAAAGGCCCATCGGGTGGGTTCCCTAAAGCCAGACCTGACATGAGGACTTGGATGCAGGTGGTTAGTTTAGGGCAGGGAGGGGGTCCCAGGAAGCAGGAGAGAGAGAGAGACAGGGAAGAGCAAATCCAGTGGAATAGAGTAGGAGGCACTACAGGGAGGGCACAAAAAAAGAGGATCCTGCAGGCATCCTGGCTGGGAGACAGTGCCCAGTGTTAGGGATCCCTAACCATTTAAAAATGTTAACAGTTTAGGAAAACTGTTACCTTATAAAAATTCCTGTATATTCAGTTAAAAAATTCTTCCTTTGTGAACATAAATTTATCTATGATAATCCCTCCCTTCCCTCTTCTATCCTTTAAAACATTTATTCATTCAGCAAAAGTAGCTCTGAGATCTCTAAAGGAGTAGATAGAGCATTGCAGACACAGGCCTCCTGGAGGCTTGGTGAGGACTGTCTGGAAGGGAACTCTAGCCTGGGGGGACCCACCTGTGCTCTTGTGGTTCCCTCTGGAGGCTCTACTTTCTGGGCCGATTGCTGGAGAATCAGGAAAAATGGATAAACCAGGCCTGGGGGCAGTGTTTGAATGAATCTTTATGTAAATATTAAATTTATTCTATACGCTCAATGACTGTGTGTGTGTTTTCTCTAAATTGGCTTGAGTATATTTTATTTTCAGGCAATATAGGAAGTGAGACTTTCAGGTCTCTGTATTTAAACTTGTAATATTCTCTGTTTTTCAAGGCAGTGCTTTATTCACTCGGCCAGTGTTTATTTGATGCTGACTGTGTGTCAGGGCCAGTCCTAGGCATGGGGTATCCTGCAGTGAATGAGAGATAAAACTCCCTGTTCTCATGGAGCTGACACTCCAATGGGTGATTGCTGACACAAGGATTGAAAGCTGATTACCAGTCTCATTCTAGATGGGCCCTAGGGAAGTGGTTCCCCAGTCCCCTAATCATCCTTTCCTCCTGTGCCAACCTATGGGGAGCCCAGATTGGAAGGAATTTCTGATTCCCAGTGGGGTTTGCTGGGCTGGGTGGAGAGATAAAGAGAGTGAGAACCAAGCCACCAGACTGACAGCTGTGACTCTGCAGCATGAAGCAGGGATGTTCAAACACAGGATGGTGTTCTGAGTGGTACCTTGCTCCTGCATTTGGAACCAGGTGCAAGGGTGGAAGTCTCACTTCCCATATTGCCTGCCACCTGCTGGCCTCTGGTATGGCCTCCAGCCTCCTTTTATAGTTCTCTGCTTTCTCTTTGCCTCTGGAACCAGATGGGCTCAATGGGACTGGGGTGTCCCCCTCAGAAACCAACCATGGTTCCAGCCATTGGAGCTTGTTCTCGGCCGTATCTTCTGGCGTCATGGAAGCATTGCCAGCAGGGACTCTTCATTCCTGGCACGGTCCAGCTTCCCTTCTTCCCCTGCCTCCAGATGCTAACGCTTTCCAAGTTGAATTTGTGGTCGCTGCTGCTTTTTTTTTCTCTCTTGGGATCCTTATCTGGTTCTATCCTGGAGCAGTAATCCCCCCTCACTGTCTTCCCAGTTTGTCTTGAGACCCTCATCTTTCCGTGTTCCATCTGCACATCTCCAGTGGCCAGCAGGGGTGGCTGCCTGCTCCCCATAACTTGGGGTTTCTGAACCAAATCCTTGTCTGACGATGCCCGCCTCCACCAGCCCAATACAAATGTTCTGACCCAAGTTTTTTCAGTTACCCCGACTCAAAATTACCTGTTTCCTCTCTTATCCTTGCACCCTAACTTGAATTCCCTGATCTTACTGTTGCCTTCTTATTTTGCTGTCATTGCAAGGACCTTTGTTAGTCCCCAAATTCACCTCTTGTTAACAGTTTCCTGCACTTGCTCTGTAGTTTGCTTTCTCACTCTCTCTCCCCAGCCTTCCTCTTCGTCTTCTCCCTCTCTCCCTCCCCACCTTCCTTCCAACCTCCCCAACCCTCTCCCCCTCCACACACACTTTTTTTCTGAAGCACTTGAGAGTAATTTGCAGATATCATAGTCCTTTATCTATAAAGTCATTTATATTTCCTAAGAACTCTTAACTAACCATCATATGTTTATCAAACCTAGGATATGAAACATTGACACAATACTGTTGTCTAATGTACCATCCGTATTTAAATTTTGTCAGTAGTCCCAGTAATGTCTTCTATAGCTTTCTTTTCTTGGCCCAGAATCCATTCTAGAATCACACGTTGCATTTAGTTGTCATGTCTCCTTGATATCCCCCAATCTAGGTCAGTTACTTAGAATTATCCTTTATGATCATCAAATTTCTTCAAAAATACAAGTACGGTCTAGTTATTTTGTAGGAAGCCTCTACTTTTGGTTTTGTCTGCTGTTTCTTCATAAGTGGACTTAGGTAATGCATTTTTGTCTGGAATACCACAAAAGGGATGTTGTGTTGTTCTCAGTGCATCTTATCAGGAGGCACGTGCTGCCAGTTTGTCTTTTGGGGATGTCAATTTTCATTACTTGGTTCAGGTTGTAATCGCTGTTTAATCTGCTGTAAAGTCATTATTTCCCCATATGTAATTAGTGAGTTATTTGTAGGATGTTTTGAGTATATATAATATCCTGTTCTTCATTAAACTTTCACTCACTAATTTTTTTTTTGGGGGGGGTGTTTTTTGCGGTATGCGGGCCTCTCACTGTTGTGGCCTCTCCCATTGCGGAGCACAGGCTCCGGACGTGCAGGCTCAGCGGCCATGGCTCACGGGCCCAGCCACTCCGCGGCATGTGGGATCTTCCCGGACCGGGGCACGAACCCGTGTCCCCTGCATCGGCAGGCAGACTCAACCACTGCGCCACCAGGGAAGCCCTCACTCACTAATTTTAACATCTCTTTATTCTCGGCAGACTCAGTTTTTATTGTGATGGCTTCAAAATGGTGCATTTCTAACTCCATTACTTCCTTCACATTTTTAATTGGTGCTCTGCAGCAAGGAGAGCTTTATCTTTTCCCCCATTTATTTATTTATATCTGTGTGGACTTGGAGATTCTTATTTTACTCCATGTATACTAATTTATTTATTTATTTCTTTTGATGCTCAAGTGGTCTCAGATTTGGACTTTGAGAGAGAATTTTTTTTTTTTTTTTTTTTTTTTTTTTTTTTTTTTTTTTTTTTTTTTTGCGGTATGCGGGCCTCTCACTGTTGTGGCCTCTCCCATTGCGGAGCCCAGGCTCCGGATGCGCAGGCTCAGCAACCATGGCTCACGGGCCCAGCTGCTCCGCGGCATGTGGGATCCTCCCGGACTGGGGCACGAACCCGTGTCCCCTGCATCGGCAGGCAGACTCAACCACTGCGCCACCAGGGAAGCCCTCACTCACTAATTTTAACATCTCTTTATTCTCGGCAGACTCAGTTTTTATTGTGATGGCTTCAAAATGGTGCATTTCTAACTCCATTACTTCCTTCACATTTTTAATTGGTGCTCTCCAGCAAGGAGAGCTTTATCTTTTCCCCCATTTATTTATTTATATCTGTGTGGACTTGGAGATTCTTATTTTACTCCATGTATACTAATTTATTTATTTATTTCTTTTGATGCTCAAGTGGTCTCAGATTTGGACTTTGAGAGAGAATTTTTTTTTTTTTTTTTGCGGTATGCGGGCCTCTCACTGTTGTGGCCTCTCCCATTGCGGAGCCCAGGCTCCGGATGCGCAGGCTCAGCAACCATGGCTCACGGGCCCAGCTGCTCCGCGGCATGTGGGATCCTCCCGGACTGGGGCACGAACCCGTGTCCCCTGCATCGGCAGGCGGAGTCTCAACCACTGCGCCACCAGGGAAGCCCCTGAGAGAGAAATTTTTAAAATTAGATACAGGTATTAGATTTTCTAAAGACTTTTGCAGCACTGTGGAGACATGCATGGGATTGTTCTTTTTAGATAGTTTAATATCATATTATGTAAATGGATTTCCTAATATTATACCAACCTTGAATTCCTGGTATTAATCTCACTTGGTTGTGGTGCATTATTTCCTTAAAGTGATGTTGCATTCTATTTGCTAATGTTTTATTTAGGCTTTTGCATCCATATTCATGCATGACATTGCTCTATAATTTTCTTTTTTGTGTATGTGCTCAGTTATCAAAGTTATGCTAGCTTTTAAAAAAGTATGGAAGTTTTCCTTTGTTTTCAGTGCTCTGGAACAATTTATGAATCATTGAGGTTGTCTGGTCTGTGAAGGTTTGGTAGAATTCCCTGTGGAATCATCTCAGCCTGATGTTTTTTTGTGGCTGTGGTTCCTTCATAACTCTGTTTCTTCTATAAAAATTGGCCTGTTTAAGTTTTGTATTACTAATGGGATCAATTTTGGTAAGTTGTATTTTTCTAGCAAATTTCATCTAGGTTTTCAAATTTAAATCCCTTCTTACTTGCTGTATTAAATAGATATTTAATGTGGATTAAACTAGATTCCAGGTTTCTAGGTCACAGGCCTTGGGTATATTAAAGGTATATTTTGGCTTATGGAACTGTACGGAATGAACTGTTTTGTTGCCTATTTTTTACTGCTTTTGAACATCCATTTTGTTTTTGGAAGACCAACTTAGATGTCACCTATTCCAGGAAGTCCACCCTAATTGCCTCACTTAGTTTCTGGAATCTCAAGGTGCTATAATTGCATTCTGAATATCACATTTATCTCTATCTGCTGTTTGTTGTCATTGTGTCCTCCAAGGCACTCCAGGTGGAAGGCAAGACTTTCCTGTCACCGCTGTAACAAATTAGCACAAAAACTTAGTGGCTTAGAACAACACAAATGTATTATCTTACAATTCTGGAGGTCAGAAGTCTGAAATTGGTTTTACTGGGCTAGAGTCAAGATGTCAACAGGGCTTCATTCCTTCTGGAGGCTCTAGGGGAGAATCTATTTCCTTGCCTTTTCCAGCTTCTCAAAGCCGCCTGTACTCCTTGGCTCTCAGCCCCTTCCTCCATCTTTAAAGCCAGCCGTGGGCAGTAGAGACTTTCTCACGCTGACAGGTCTCTTCTGTAGTCAGATTTCTCTCTGCCTCCCTCGGATAAGAACATGTGTGATTGCATCAGGCCCACCAGGGTCATCCAGGATATTTCCCCATGTCAAGACTTAATCACATCTGCCAAGCCCCTTTTACCACATAAGTTAATGCATTCACATGTTCAGGGCACTAGGACATGGACAACTTTGGGGGACCATTATTCAACTTATCACATTCATTATTATATTTCCTGTGTTTCCTATAAACATATTTCATAAATATGTTTCTTCCATAAGTCTAAGCATTGCAATCACAGTCACTATTTAATAATGCTTTATTTTTCCTCTTTCAGTTATCTTTTGGACATGTTCTCCGTGAGAACAGAAAATTCAGTTTAGGGCAAACATATCACACCTCTTCTTGAATAGTCCTATTACTTGATTGAGAAAGAAAGTCTAAAACTAAACATTGAGACCAAAAAGGAAAGGACACCCTGATATTTTTTTGTGCGTGTGGCTGAATCCTTTTCCCACATGCAGTCCCATCAGGCAGGGGAATTGCAAGAGAAGCAGTGCTGTGTTTTCCCAGTTCTCTCCTGTGCTCTTATGCAACACACACCCGCCCTACTTTACTAACTCAAAGCAGAGGAGGCCTCCAGCTTAAATAGGAAAATCTGCCTCCAGCTACAGACGGATCAAGAATGCATAGTTTATTATTTAAAGTCCATGCTGGCTGGGGCTGTCCAGGTGGCTCAAGGAAGCTCCTGGCAGCTGGTCCAAGCCTGAGGCTGGAGGAGGGATGGTGGCCCCCAGAAGGCGCAGGCCAGGCAGCTGAGTGCTCACAGCGGCGGAGGTGCTGACTTGGTGTTCCAGGGCCGGTGGGGGTGGAGAGCGCGGCCCTTGCCAGCTCCCGCAGAAGTGTCTGATTTTTGAATCAGCAGCCTTCCTGTTCCCTCCAAGGGAGAGAGCAGGAGAGAACGTGTGACTGAGTGGAGGAGTGCGCCGGCTTCCCTCCCAGCAGGAGGACGCGGGCCAGGAAGTCCGACACTGAGAAAGGGAAGGGGAACAGACACTCTGGAGTGACTGTTCGCTTTTTTTTTAAGAAATGACTTTAGCCTTGCATTTTTTTCCCCCTCCACAGAAAGGTCTAGCCTTTTTTCAGTGCACTAATTTCTCATGGAAAAGCCCAGCAAAAAAATGTCTCCTCAGGACATCTGCTGCCCGGTTTTTTCGGGCGTTTTCCAGCCATGAATGCAGTGGGTTCATTTTGCACAGCCTTCTTTTAAAGTAACGGGCAATTTCTTGTGCATGACCAGACAGGGAATGCGCTTGCTGGAGCCGGTGTGGGGTTGCATAAACTGCCTTCGGGCTGAAGGAGCGCGTACCTTTCTCAATCCATTAGCAAGTCATAGATCAAACTCCTTGTCACTGGGTTTGGACAGAGCTGGACAGTGAACTGGAGGGGAAAAGCCCAAGAAAGCTGGGAATGTTCCCGCCCAGTTGAGCAGAAAATATCAGGCGTCATTGGTGGTCAGTGATGGTGGCGTGGATGCAACCTGGGACCGGCTGTGAGGGGCCAAAGGCCCCAGGAGAGGCCTTGCGCACATCTGGCGTGGGTGTGGATCTCACACCCCATGCTCGGGGATGCTTGCAGAGGGGACAAGGGGCTTTTCTTCTCTCCAAGGAGACAGCCATTATTTAGAGACAGAGCTTATAGTCCAGGGTCCCATGGATCCCTTAGGGAATCTGTGCTTGGCCTTCTGGGCCCTTGAAAAAGGGATGAGCATTCTCTATGTCAACATTTAAAGAAGTACAACTTTCTCCCAGAAAATAAACTGTTATCCATCACTGCCAAGGGCGGCTGCTGCTTTTCCGACTCTGCTTTTAGGGGAATTTTGATTTCATCGACCGCCTCATACCTCCTGACCTTGACACGGAGGTACTTCTTCCCTGTATGGGGCTGACCGTTGATGGTGGGAGCGCTCGCTGAGCACTTGGGTTTCATGCCTGTTCTGTCCTGGAGGGTGTCACTGAGTCACATTTGGACTGTTGGTTCCCTTTCTGAGCAGCGGTTAATCATTCTGTTGGTATGGAGTCTTCAGAGCAACATGGAGGTAGAGGCCCTCAATTAATGTCTGTTTGGGGCCTTGTTGGCTGGTCCTGAATTTAAAAACTGCCTTTTCAGTATAAATATGCATTTCCTGGTGGTGACGAACATCTTGCTGTTCCAGTGATGTGAGCATCTACGTTCCAAACCCTAGAGGGAAATGTGTCCCTTGCCAGCAGGCCGTCTGCCCCCAATCTCCCCCATTTCCTCTCCTTAATGTCCCTCCCTGAGGCTGCTCCTGGATGGATCTTTGGGTCCCTGCACGTACCATATGAAGACAGAGATCTTTCACTGATCACCTGAAGATTCTGAGGAACAGTACAGCTACTCTTTTCTCCAGTTTTAATGGCACATTCCCT
Source organism: Tursiops truncatus (assembly GCF_011762595.2). NCBI lineage: Eukaryota > Metazoa > Chordata > Mammalia > Artiodactyla > Delphinidae > Tursiops > Tursiops truncatus. The sequence goes on from NC_047035.1 coordinate 125,382,155, forward strand.
CATGAGGCACTTAGGGAGTCCCTTTGAGAGCCCATCCGAAGATGTTCCAAGTGCATTTCTTCTCCCTCGGTGTTCACGTGATCCTGGACACTCCGGTGGATAGTGGGGGAGCGTGGAGAAAGAGCTCCAGGAAATGTCTGAGTCCCACAGACTCTGGGCACCCTGGCCCAGGGTGGACTAGGAGGGGGGCCCAGGGCTCTGAGAGGATGGGGTGAGGGTTGGGAACTCACTGGGGAATGGGGTGAGCTGTGAATGTGGCTGGACTTCAGTGGGTTTACAGGGCAGATTGTTCCAGAGAAGGGGGGCAGCTCATGCTGTCTGTCCCTTCATACACTGTTGCATGCCTGCCACCTTCTCAAGATCTAGGGCTCAGAGATCTTGTAGCCATGGAGAGGGCTCCATGGTGGCCAGGGTAGTGAGTGCAGAGACCAGAGTCAGGCAGACCTGCCCTCGAGGCCTGGCTTAAAATGCACACATATCATGTGATCTTGAGCAGGTACCTCTCCTTCAGATTTGGGCCCCCTCTGAGATTGTCACAGAGACCCCATCCTGAGGCTGGCCACAGTATGGTCACTGGCAGACAGCTGGGGGGCAGCAGCAGCAGGGGGAAGTTCTGTTGGTATGCAGCTTCTAGCCCTGGTGGAAAATGGAGATCGTGTGGTGATAAACGTCCCTTGTTTGGGGACATCTGTGTTGTGAAAAATCACAGTGTTCCCCAGCAAAATGCCCTGCTTGTAGTAAAGGCCTGGCAATTGCTAGATTTGGGGACACAGTGACTTGGGATGAAACAAGAGCAGGGACTCATGGCCCTGAATCTAGTGTGGCTTCTTCACGTCGTCTGACCAGGATGCTGAGCATCTAAGGGGTGTGTGCCCAGGTGGGTGAGACTTGTCCCTGCATCCCAAGGGTGGTGTTTCCTGCTGCCCTGTTCGGCTGCAGTGGGGACTCCATTCTGGATCATCCAGTGGAGGAAGTCAGCTGGGAGGGGAAGCAGTGCAGAGCTGGGTAGCTAAGCCAGGGTTCTGTTTTCCTTTCCCAGGACTTTTTTTTTTCTTCATGATTCCATTGCTGACAATACAGACTTCTTGAAGATATTCCAGTTTCAACCATATTTTTTTTTTGAATTTTATTTTATTTATTTTTTTATATAGCAGATTCTTATTAGTTATCCATTTTATACATATTAGTATATATATGTCAATCCCAATCTCCCCAGTTTCAACCATATTAAAGAGTAGTTACTTGGAGTTCTGATACACCAGTAACTACCTAAAAAGGGAAGGCATTTAGCAATAGCAAGAAAAGAAGGAAACTGTTCAAGTTGTAGGAAGAATACAACGCTCATTTACTTACCGCCAGTGTGAATCGTGCAGGCACTTTCTTTAGGAGGCTGAGACTTTGAGCAGCGTTGAATGATGGCATTTGGCCACTTGCTTTGTCTCTGGGGAGTCTGAGATTTACAACTGTCATCTTCTGCTTTTTTCCCTTCCAGTTGTCTGTGACAAGCAGCCTGTTACAGCCTATGTTCCAGACAACTGAACATCATTTCTGGCTGCCAGATAAAATAAAATGTTTTAAAATAACTTTTTGACAAAGCTCTACTATAAAACATTTTGTGGGGTGTGTGTACGTGTGTGTGTGTGTGTGTGTGTGTGTGTGTGTGTGTGTAAATTGTCTGTGTATGTGGAGAAAAAAGTAGGAGATTGTTCTCTTCCAGGGTGTAATGTTTTTGGTAATACATGTCACTGAAAAGTTGTTTAAAAAGTGAGAGTTTTGCAAAGTGAACCAAATTTTAAATTAAGTACATGAACTTATCATTTTAAGGAAATCTGGAGTGAATCCTTCTGTAAAGGGGAGAACTTTTTGGCAGGGTGTGGACCAGTTTCTCATAATGTGCTTGTTGGTTGCTTCTGTATTTTTCATAAAAGAGCATAATTGTTTATCTAGGTCAGATCTATGGTTATTGGGCCCTGTTAGGGCATTCTTATGTATGGTCAAGATTATTACTCAGGTGTGACCACAGCAGGTGTGCACGGCTGTATGCCAGGTTTAACTGGTAGAAAAAAAAAATTATTGTCTCATGTGAAAAGTGTATCAGGTAATATGAGCTTCAGTCATGACTGGACCCAGGATTTTTTTAGTAATGTAGCTGGAACTTTGTTGCTTTCTCCTGCCATCACTTGCCTCTGTTTCCCTCTATCTTGGTTTCATTCCCAGGCGGATCTCTGACAATATGAAAAGTGGCTCCTGTCCCCTGAAACTTATGCAGTTCTTAGTGTCCAGGAACTCAATCACATCAGACTTCATAAAATGACTTGCAGGGTCCTGCTTGGGTCACATGCCCATCCCTGGACCCAGTCACCGTCTGAAGAGTGGCATTCTCTCTTCTGTCCACATAATGTGGTCAGCATGTGGTAGTTGGGTGGGGCTGCTGATAGAAGCCCCATCGATTTTGTGTGGTCCCAAGTGGCAAGGAGGCATTCTATTGTCATGATGGGGCAAAGCTACAGATGCCCCCTAAGATGGCATAGATCAATGTGTCAATCTCTGCCTTTTTCTCCTGAGCAGACTCCCGAGGTGGCCTTTATCCAGGGGTGTCTGTGAAGTGCTGCTCAGTCCCTGACTCTGTCCTCTCTTAGCCGCCTTCTCCATTCTCCCGAGAGCAGTGGAGGAAAGAAGTCATGTTCAAGCTCGGGGCTATGCTTAGGTGAGAGGCTGTTCTAAGAGTGTTGCTTTAAAAGAGGCTGTGCTCTTGTAGGAGGCTCAGGTGCATAAACCCAGGTTGGCTCAGGTAGTGTAGGTAGGTGCTTTGGACTTTGGAAATGTGGTAGGACATATGAGTTTCTACCTAGCTCAGCATGGGAGAAAACCAGCAAATTGCTACATTTACCCCAGGATCAGTTTCTATTGCTATGTAACGAATTACCCCCAAAGCTTAGTGGCTTGAAACTGCCATTTTAATATGCTCTGTGGGTCAGGAATTCAGACAGAGCATGGAGGAACTAACTTGTCTCTGCTCCAGGGTCTCAGCCTCACCTGGGAAGACCTGAGGTCTGGGGACTGGAGTGATCTGGAAACTCCTTCACTCACATGTCTTGCCCTGGGGGTGAATGACTTGAAGGTAGAACTACCAACTGCTAGTTCTTGTTTGTATTAACAGTTTATTCCTTCTTGTTGCTGAGTAGTATTCCATCACATGGATGATCCAGTTTGTTTATCTGCTCACCTGCTGATTAACATTTGGGTTGTTTCCAGTTATTGGCTATAACAAGTAAAGCTACTATGAATATTTGAGTCTTTTTACAGACTTAAAATAATTCCTGGATAAATATGTAGTTGAGGAATGGCTGGATCATAAAGTAGGTGTATGTTCACCGTTTTAAGAAACTACCAAACCGAGTTCCAGAGTAGTCATACCATGTTATATTCCCATCAGTGCTTTATGAGAATTCCAGTTCTCCACATCTTTTCAACACTTGGGATAGCCTTTATAGGTTCAGCCATTCTGATAGAGTTGTAGCAGTATCTCATGTGATTGTAACATATTTCTTCTTTGGCAATGTGTCTGCATAAATATTTTGCCCATTTTTTCTCATTGTTGAGATTTGGGAGTTCTTTGGATACTCTGCCTACAAGTCGTTTATCAGATAAATGTTTGGCAAATATTTTTTTGAGCTCATACAGTTTTGTTTGTTTTTTTTTTTGCGGTATGCGGGCCTCTCACTGTTGTGGCCTCTCCCGTTGCGGAGCACAGGCTCCGGACGCACAGGCTCAGCGGCCATGGCTCACAGGCCCAGCTGCTCCGGACCGGGGCACAAACCCGTGTCCCCTGCATCGGCAGGCGGACTCTCAACCACTGCGCCACCAGGGAAGCCCTTTTTTCCTGTTATTTTGGTAGATTTTTTAAATAAGGGCTTTAAAAATATAGCTTATGTACCATATAGTTTACCTACTTAAAGTGTACAATTCCATATATCACAGAGTTGTGCAACCATAACTAATTTTAGAACATTTTCATCATTCCAAAAAGAAACTCTGTATCCATTAACTATCACTCCCCATTATCCCCAAACCCCTCAGCCCTAGGAAATCAATCTACTTTCTGTCTTTATGGATTTGCCTGTTCTGGATATTTCATATAAATGGAATCATACAATATGTGGTCCTTTGAGACAGGCTTCTTTCACTTACGATGTTTTCAAGGTTTATCCATGTTGTAATATGTATCAGTACTTTATTTTTATTGCCGAATAATATTCCATTGTATGGATATACTACATTTTGTTTATCCATTCATCAATTGATGGACATTTGAGTTGCTTAAACTTTAAGGCTATTATGAATAATGATGCTATGAACATTCATGTACAAGTTTTTGTGTGGACATATATTTTTATTTATCTTGGGTATATGCATAGGAGTGGAATTGCTGGGTCATATGGTAACTCTGCATTTAAATTTTTGAGGAATTGCCAGACTGTTTTCCAAAATGGCTTCACCATTTTACCTTCCCCCTGGAATGTATGAGGGTTCTAATTTTTTCACTCGCTGACACTTGTTATTGTCCATCTTTTTGATTAGAGCCAATCTAGTGGGTATGAACTGGTATCTCATTGTGGTTTTGAATTGCATTTTCCTGCTGTGTAACAATGTTGAGCATCTTTTTATGTGCTTATTGGCTATTTGCATATGTTCTTTGAAGAGCTGTCTATTCAGATCCTTTGCAACATTCTAAAATTGGGTTGTCTTATTGTTGAGTTGTAGGAGTTCTTTATGTATTCTAGATACAAGCTTCTTATTAGATACTGTTAATTATCATTATTTGTGGTAGTTAAGTTCTGTAAAGTTTCTGTGAACATTGAATTACCAGATACTGAACCATTGCTCCTGGGGGAAATACAGGGTTAGGTTCCTGAGAGCTTCTGGTCACATTTTCATCAACCAATCCATACATAACTTTGTCTTAGGTATGTTTCTGTTTAAAGATACCTTATTTAATGTACATTGTTCATTCATTAACATCGAACTAATGGGCAACAGCACTATAGCTCATGTCTGAATGAAGTTTATCTGTAAAGCACATCATAGATGTGCTAAGCCTTCTTGCACTTAGTAATGCTAGATAGCTCTTCAGCTCTACCCTTAGGAGCCATTTGAAATAGCAAAATCAGAAGGCAGAGCATTGCTGTTTGACCTCAGCTGGGAATGTGCATGTTGGGTGACGCAGATTTTTTTGCCACTCTGCAGATGTCCGTGAATGACTGTGAAAGTTTTATGAGTATTGATTTTGGGTTTTCTTATACATAGGTGAATAATAGGTGAATTTGCAAACATGGAATACGTAAATAATGAAAAGTGACTGTATGTGATTTATAAACATTTTCTGTACTTGCTTTTTACATTCTTTATGATATCCTTTGAAGCTCCCAAATTTAATTTTGATGAAGTCTAATGCTTTTGGTATCATATCTAAGAAACCATTACCTAATCCAAGGTCACAAAGATTTACATTTATGTTTGGTAGTTTAGCTTTCACAGTTAGGTTTTCTCAGTTATTTTTTATATATGGTGTGAGGAAGGAGTCCAACTTCATTCTTTTGCGTGTTGATATCCAGCACCACTTCTTGAAAAGACTATTCTTTCCCCATTGAGTGGTATGGCACTCTTGTCAAAATTAATTGCCCCAAAATGTATAGGTTTATTCCTGGACTCACAGTTCTCTTCCACTGATCTATATGACTATCCTTATGCCAGTACCACATGGTCTTGATCACTTTAGGTATGTAGTAAGACTTGAAATTGGGAAGTGTGAAGTCATTCATTTTTTTTTTTTTTTTTTTGCTGTTGTTGTTATTCTGGGTCCCTTGAGTTTCCATATGAATTTTAGGATCAGCTTTTCAATTTCTGTAGAGAAGCCAGGTGGCATTTTTATAGGGATTGCATTAAATCTGTAGATCAGTTTGGGAAGTGTTGCCATCCTAACAGTATTAAGTCTGCTGATTCATAAACATGTGCATTTAGGTATTCTTTAACTTCTTTCAAAGAATAAGATTTTCACTTCTTTTGTTAAATTTATTCCTAAGCACTTTATTCTTTTTGAGGCTAATGTAAAAAGTTGTTTCTTAATTACATTTCTGGTTTGTTCACTGCTACTATAGAAATACAATAGAGTTTTGTTTATTGATCTTGCATCCTTCAGTCTTGCTGAACTCATTAATTAATTCAAATAGTTGTAGTGGATTCCTTAGCAGTGTTTGTATACTAGGTTGTGCCATCTGTGAATGGAGATGGTTTACTTCTTCCTTTTCAATCTGAATGCCTTGTATTTCTTTTTCTTGCCTAATTGCCCTGGATAGAACCTTCAATGCAATGTTGAATAGAAATGGCACGAAACAATATCCTTCTCTTGTTCCTGGTCTTAGGAGGAAAGGATTCAGTCTTTCACCATTGAGGATGATGTTAGTTGTCTGTTTTTTGTAGATACTCTTTTTCAGGTTGAGGACATTTTCTTTATTCCTAGTTTGTTGAGTATTTGTCTTTTTTTGTTTCTTTTTAAATCATGAAAGGGTATTCAATTTTGTCAAATGGTTTTTCTGTATCTGTTGAGATGATCATGTGGTTTTTGTCCTTTACTGGTATTAGATTGGTATTACATTTTTTGGATTTTGGATGTCAAATCAATTTTGCACTCGTGTGAAAAATCCCATTACCATTATATATACCATTTGTCATAGTATATATTCCTTTTTATATCTTGCTGGGTTCAGTTTGCTAGTATTTTTTGAGGATATTTGCATTTATATTTGTTAGAGATAATGGTCTGTAGCGTTTTTTTTTTCTTCTTGTGATGTCTTTGTCTGTTTTTGACCTTATAAGATGAGTTTTGAAGTATTCCCTTCTCTTCTAATTTTTTGATAGAATTTGTGAAGAATTGGTATTAATTCTTGTTTAAATGTTTGGTAGAATTTACTGCTAAGCCATCTTTGCCTGGCTTTTCTTTGTGGGTGGTTTTAAATTACTGATTCAAACTCTACTTATAATAGGTCCATTCAGAGTGTATATTTTTCTTCAGTAAGTTTTTGTAGTTTCTGTCTTTCTAGGAATTTGTTCATTGCATCTATGTTATCTAATTTGTTGACATACGTTGTTCACAGTATTCCTTTATAATCTTTTGTATTTCTGTAAGATAAGTGGTAATATTCCCTCTTTCACATGTGACTCTTTTATTTTTTTTCTCCCTTGGTCATTGTAGCTAAATGTTGTTAATTTTGTTGTAGCTAAATGTTGTTAATTTTGTTGATTTTTTAAGGAAGCAACTTTTGGTTTAGTTGATTTTCTCTTATTTTTCTATTATTTCAATAATTTTTTTCTCTAATTTTTCTTTTCTTCCTCTTCCTCTTTGGATTTTGATTGCCCTTCTTTTTTCTAATGTCTTGAGGTAAAAGGTTAAGTTATTGATTTAAAGTCTCTACGTATTTTGTTGAATTATCTATTTCTTTCTTCAAATTTTTTTTGTTTGTTTTTCATATATTATGGGGTCCCGTCAGGTGCACGTAAGTTTATAATTGTTTCATGTCCCTGATGAATTGACTCTTTTATCATTAATAACATCCACTTTATCGCCAATAACACTTTATGTTTTATTATCTAAGTTGTCTGTTATTAATACAGCTACTCCAGCTTTCTTATGGTTGCTGTTTGAATGATATGTCTTTTCCATTCATTTACTTTCAACCTATTTGTATCATTGAATGTAATGTGTATACGGTGTCTACAGCATATGGTTGGATTTTTAAAATCTATTCTGCCAATCTCAGTTGGTTAATCCACTCACATCTAATGTTATTATTGACGTAGCTGCATTTATGTCTGCCATTTAAGTTTTTGTTTTCTATGCGTCTGTTACCTTTTTTATTCCTCTATAACTCCATTTCTGCTTTAGTTTTTAATTTAATGAATATTTTCTAGGGGTAACATTTTAATGCTTTTAATTATTATGTTACTATATGTTTTTGAAATGTTTTCCTAATGGTTGTTATAGGACTTACCATATTATCTTTTTTTTTAACATCTTTATTGGAGTATAATTGCTTTAAAATGGTGTATTAGTTTCTGCTTTATAAGAAAGTGAATCAGTTATACATATACATATATATACCAATATCTTGTCCCTCTTGCGTCTCCCTCCCAACCCTCCCTAGCCCACCCCTCTAGGTGGTCACAAAGCACTGAGCAGATCTCCCTGTGCTATGCGGCTGCTTCCCACTAGCTAGCTATTTTACATTTGGTAGTACGTGTAAGTCTATGCCACTCTCTCACTTCATCCCAGCTTATGCTTCCCTCTCCCCGTGTCCTCAAGCCCATTCTCTATGTCTGCATCTTTATTCCTGTCCTGGCCCTAGGTTCTTCATAACCATTTTATTTTTTAGATTCCATATATATGTGTTAGCATACAGTATTTGTTTTTCTCTTTCTGACTTATTTCACTCTGTATGACAGAGTCTAGGTCCATCTACCTCACTACAAATAACTCAATTTTGTTTCTTTTATGGCTGAGTAATATTCCATTGCATATATGTGCCACATCTTCTTTATTCATTCATCTGTCGATGGACACTTAGGTTGCTTCCATGTCCTGGCTATTATAAATAGAGCTGCAATGAACATTGTGGCTATTATAAATAGAGCTGCAATGAACATCTTCTTTATCCATTCATCTGTCGATGGACAATTAGGTTGCTTCCATGTCCTGGCTATTATAAATACAATGAACATTGTGGTACATGACTCTTTTTGAATTCTGGTTTTCTCAGGGTATATGCCTAGTAGTGGGATTGCTGGGTCATATGGTAGTTCTATTTTTAGTTTTTTAAAGGAACGTCCATACTGTTCTCCATAGTGGCTGTATCAGTTTACATTCCCACCAACAGAGCAAGAGGGTTCCCTTTTCTCCACAACCTGTCCAGCATTTATTGTTTGTAGATTTTTTGATGATGGCCATTCTGACTGGTGTGAGGTGATACTTCATTGTAGTTTTGATTTGCATTTCTCTAATGATTAATGATGTTGAGCATTCGTTCATGTGTTTGTTGGCAATCTGTATTATCTTCTTTGGAGAAATGTCTATTTAGGTCTTCTTCCCATTTTTGGATTGGGTTGTTTCCTTTTTGATATTGAGCTGCATGAGCTGCTTGTCAATTTTGGAGATTAATCCTTTGTCAGTTGCTTCGTGTGCAAATATTTTCTCCTATTCTTAAGGCTGTCTTTTTGTCTTGTTTATGGTTTCCTTTGCTGTGCAAAAGTTTTTAAGTTTCATTAGGTCCCATTTGTTTATTTTTGTTTTTATTTCCATTTCTCTAGGAGGTGGGTCAAAAAGGAACTTTCTGTGATTTATGTCATAGAGTGTTCTGCCTATGTTTTCCTCTAAGAGTTTGATAGTGTCTGTCCTTACATTTAGGTCTTTAATCCATTTTGAGTTTATTTTTGTGTACGGTGTTAGGGAGTGTTCTAGTTTCATTCTTTTACATGTAGCTGTCCAGTTTTCCTAGCACCACTTATTGAAGAGGCTGTCTTTTCTCCATTGTATATTCTTGCCTCCTTTATCAAAGATAAGGTGACCATATGTACGTGGGTTTGTCTCTGGGCTTTCTATCCTGTTCCATTGATCTATCTTTCTGTTTTTTGTGCCAGTACCATACTGTCTTGATTACTGTAGCTTTGTAGTATAGTCTGAAGTCAGGGAGCCTGATCCTCCAGCCTCGTTTTTCTTTCTCAAGATTGCTTTGGCTATTCACGGTCTTTTGTGTTTCCATAGAAATTGTGAATTTTTGTTCTAGTTCTGTGAAAAATGCCAGTGGTAGTTTGATAAGGATTGCATTGAATCTATAGATTGCTTTGGGTAATATAGTCGTTTTCACAATGTTGATTCTTCCAATCCAAGAACATAGTATAACTCTCCATCTGTGTCATGTTTAATTTCTTTCATCAGTGTCTTATAATTTTCTTCATACAGGTCTTTTGTCTCCTTAGGTAGGTTTATTCCTAGATATTTTATTATTTTTGTTGCAATGGTAAATGAGAGTGTTCCCTTAATTTCTTTTTCAGATTTTTCATCATTTGTGTATAAGAATGCCGAGATTTCTGTGCATTAATTTTGTATCCTGCTACTTTACCAAATTCATTGATTAGCTCTAGTAGTTTTCTGGTAGCATCTTTGGGATTCTCTATGTATAGTATCACGTCATCTGCAAACAGTGACAGTTTTACTTCTTCTTTTCCAGTTTGGATTCCTTTTATTTCTTTTTCTTCTCTGATTGCTGTGGCTAAAACTTCCAAAACGATGTTGAATAATAGTGGTGAGAGTGGGCAACATTGTCTTGTTCCTGATCTCATTGGGAATGGTTTCAGTTTTTCACCATTGAGGAGGATGTTCGCTGTGGGTTTGTCATATATGGCCTTTATTATGTTGAGGTAAATTCCCTCTATGCCTACTTTCTGTACGGTTTTTTTCATAAATGTGTGTTGAATTTTGTTGAAAGCTTTTTCTGCATCTGTTGAGATGATCATATGGTTTTTCTCCTTCAATTTTTTAATATGGTGTATCGCATTGATTGATTTGCCTATAGTGAAGAATCCTTGCATTCCTGGGATAAGCCCCACTTGTTCATGGTGTGTGACCCTTTTAATGTGCTGTTGGTTTCTGTTTGCTAGTATTTTGCTGAGGATTTTTGCATCTATGTTCATCAGTGATATTGAGCTGTAGTTTTCTTTCTTTGTGACATCCTTGTCTGGTTTTGGTATCAGGGTGATGGTGGCCTCGTAGAATGAGTGTGGAAGTGTCTGTCCTTCTGCTATATCTTGGAAGAGTTTGAGAAGGATAGGTGCTAGCTCTTCTCTAAATGTTTGGTAGAATTTGTCTGGTCCTGCGCTTTTGTTTGTTGGAAGATTTTTAATCCCAGTCTCAATTTCAGTGCTTGTGATTGGTCTGTTTATATTTTCTATTTCTTCCTGGTTCAGTTTTGGAAGGTTGAGCTTTTCTAAGAATTTTTTCATTTCTTCCAGGTTGTCCATTTTATTGGCATATAGTTGCTTGTAGTAATCTCTTAGGATGCTTTGTATTTCTGCAGTGTCAGTCGTTACTTCTCCTTTTTTATTTCTAATCCGTTGATTTGAGTCTTCCCCCTTTTTTTTCTTGATGAGTCTGGCTAATGGTTTATCAATATTATTTATCTTTTCAAAGAATCAGCTTTTAGTTTTATTGGTCTTTGATATTGTTTCCTTCATTTCTTTTCCATTTATTTCTGATCTGATCTTTATGACTTCTTTCCTTCTGCTAACTTTGCAGGTGTTTTTTTCCTTCTTTCTCTAATTGCTTTAAGTGTAAGGTTAGGTTGTTTATTTGAGATGTTTCTTGTTTCTTGAGTTAGGATTGTATTGCTGTAAACCTCCCTCTTAGAACTGCTTTTGCTGCCTTCCCTAGGTTTTGGATCGTCGTGTTTTCATTGTTATTTGTTTCTAGGTATTTTTTTCTTTTGTCTTTGATTTCTTCAGTAATCTCTTGGTTATTTAGTAGTGTATTGTTTAGCCTCCATGTGTTTGTATTTTTTACAGACTTTTCCCTGTAATTGATATCTAGCCTCATAGCGTTGTGGTCAGAAAAGATGCTTGATACAATTTCAATTTTCTTAAATTTACCAAGGCTTGATTTGTGCCCCAAGATATGGTCTATCCTGGAGAATGTTCCATGAGCACTTGAGAAGAAAGAGTATTCTGTTGTTTTTGGATGGAATGTTCTGTAAATACCAAGTAAGTCCATCTTTTTTAATGTAACATTTAAAGTTTCTGTTCCCTTATTTATTTTCATTTTGGATGTTCTGTCCATTGGTGATAGTGGGGTGTTAAAGTCCCCTACTATGATTGTGTTACTGTCAATTTCCCTTTTTATAGCTGTAAACATTTGCCTTATGTATTGAGGTGCTCCTATGTTAGGTGCATAAATATTTACAATTGTTATATCTTCTTCTTGGATTGATCCCTTGATCATTATGTAGTGTCCTTCTTTGTCTCTTGTAATAGTCTTTATTTTAAAGTCTATTTTGTCTGATATGAGAATTGCTACTCCAGCTTTCTTTTGGTTTCCATTTGCATGGAATATCTTTTTCCATCCCCTCACTTTCATTCTGTATGTGTCCCTAGGTCTGAAGTGGGTGTTTGTAGAGAGCATATATACGGGTCTTGTTTTTGTATCCATTCAGCCAGTCTGTGTCTTTTGGTAGAGCGTTTAATCCAATTACATTTAAGGTAATTATTGATATGTATGTTCCTATTACCATTTTCTTAATTGTTTTGGGTTTGTTATTGTAGGTGTTTTACTTGTCTTGTATTTCCTGCCTAGAGAAGTTCCTTTTGTATTTGTTGTAGAGCTGGTTTGGTGGTGCTCTTAGCTTTTGCTTGTCTGTAAAGGTTTTAATTTCTCCATTGAATCTGAATGAGATCCTTGCTGGGTAGAGTAATCTTGGTTTTAGGTTTTTTTTCTTCATCGCTTTAAATATGTCCTGCCACTCCCTTCTGGCTTGCAGAGTTTCTGCTGAAAGATCAGCTGTTAACCTTATGGGGATTCCCTTGTGTGTTATTTGTTGTTTTTCCCTTGCTGCTTTTAATATTTTTTCTTTGTATATAATTTTGGATAGTTTGATTAATATGTGTCTTGGTGTGTTTCTCCTCGGATTTATTCTGTATGGGACTCTCTGTGCTTCCTGGACTTGATTGACTATTTCCTTTCCCATATTAGGGAAGTTTTCAACTATAATCCCTTCAAATATTTTCTCCGTCCCTTTCTTTTTTCTTCTTCTTCTGGGACCCCTATAATTCGAATTTTGGTGCATTTAATGTTGTCCCAGAGGTCTCTGAGACTGCCCTCGATTCTTTTCATTCTTTTTTCTTTATTCTGCTCGGCAGTAGTTTTTTCCATTGTTTATCTTCCAGGTCACTTATCCATTCTTCTGCCTCCATTATAATGCTATTGATTCCTTGTAGAGAATTTTTAATTTCATTTATTGTGTTGTTCATCATTGTTTGTTTACTCTTTAGTTCTTCTATGTCCTGGTGAAACGTTTCTCGTATTCTCCATTCTATTTCCGCAATTTTGGATCATCTTTACTATCATTACTCTGAATTTTTTCAGGTAGACTGCCTATTTCCTCTTCATTTGTTTGATCTGGTGGGTTTTTACCTTGCTCCTTCATCTGCTGTGTGTTTCTCTGTCTTCTCATTTTGCTTAACTTACTGTGTTTGGGGTCTCCTTTTCGCACGCTGCAGGTTCGTAGTTCCCATTGTTTTTGGTGTCTGCCTCCAGTGTCTAAGGTTGTTTCAGTGTGTCGTGTAGGCTTCCTGGTGGAGGGGACTAGTGCCTCTGCTCTGGTGGATGAGGCTGGATATTGTCTTTCTCGTGGGCAGGACCATGTCCGGTGGTGTGTTTTGGGTTGTCTGTTACTTTAGTATGATTTTAGGCAGCCTCTCTCCTAATGGGTGGGGTTGTGTTTCTGTCTTGCTTGTTGTTTGGCATCAGGTATGCAGCACTGTAGCTTGCTGGTCATTGAGTGTAGATGGGTGTTAGCGTTGAGATGGAGATCTCTTGGAGAGCTTTCACCGTTTGATGTTATGTGGAGCCAGGAGGTCTTTGGTTGACCAATGTCCTGAACTCGGCTCTCCCACCTCAGAGGTACAGGCCTGACACCCGGCTGGAGCACCAAGACCCTGTCAGCCACCCGGCTCAGAAGAAAAGGGAGGGAAAAAAGAGAAAGAAAGAAAAAATAAAATAAAGTTATTAAAATAAAAATAATTATTAAAAATAAGAAATTTTTAAAGTAATAAAAAAAGAAAAAAAAAGAAAGAAGGAAGAGAGGAACCAAACCAAAAAACAAATCCACCAATGATAACAAATGCTGAAAACTGTACTAAAACAAACAAAAAACAGATAGACAGAACCCTAGGACAAATGATAAAAGCAAAGCTATACAGGCAAAATCACACAAAGAAGCATACACATACACACTCACAAAAAGAGAAAAAGGAAAAAAAAAATATATCGTTTGCTCCCAATGTCCACCACTTCAATATTGGGATAAGTCATTGTCTGTTCAGGTATTCCACAGATGCAGGGTACATCAGGTTGATTGTGGAGATTTAATCTGCTGCTCCTGAGCCTGTTAGGAGAAATACCCCTTTATCTTCTTTGTTCACACAGCTCCTGGGGTTCAGCTTTGGATTTGGCCCCGCCTCTGCATGTAGGTTCCCTGAGAGTGTCTGTTCTTCGCTCAGACAGGACAGGGTTACGCTAGCAGCAGATTAGGGGTCTCTGGCTCACTCAGGCCAGGGGGAGGGAGGGGTACAGAATGCAGGGCAAGCCTGTGGTGGCAGAGGCCAGCATGACGTTGCAACAGTGTGAGGAGCGCCATGTATTCTCCCGGGGAAGTTGCCCCTCAATCACGGGACCCTGGCAGTGGCGGGCTGCACAGGCTCTCGGGTGGGAAGGTATGGATAGTGACCTGTGCTTTCACACAGGCTTCTTGGTGGCTGCAGCAGCAGCCTTAGTGTTTCATGCCCGTCTCTGGTGTCCATGCTGATAACCGCAGCTCACGCCCATCTCTGGAGCTTGTTTAGCTAGTGCTCTGAATCCCCTCTTCTCTCACACCGCGAAACAATGGTCTCTTGCCTCTTAGGCAGTTCCAGACTTTTTCCGAACTCCCTCCTGGCTAGCTGTGGCACACTAGCCCCCTTCAGGCTGTGTTAATGCAGCCATCCCCAGTCCTCTCCTTGGGATCTTACCTCCAAAGCCCAAGCTTCAGCTCCCAGCCCCCACCCGTCCTGGTGGGTGAGCAGACAAGCCTCCCGGGCTGGTGACTGCTGGTTGGCCCCGATCCTCTGTGCGGGAATACCTCCGCTTTGCCCACTGCACCTCTGTTGCTTGCGCTCTCCTCCATGGCTCTGATGCTTCTTCCCTGTCCACCCCCGTCTCTGCCGGTGAAGGGGCTTCCTAGTTTGTGGAAACTTTTCCTCCTTCACAGCTCCCTCTCCGAGGTGCAGGTCCCGTCCCTATACTTTTGTCTCTGTTTTTTCTTTTTTCTTATGCCCTACCCAGGTACATGGGGAGCTTTTTTTGCCTTTTGCGAACTCTGAGGTCTTCTGCCAGCGTTCAGTATGTGTTCTGTAGTTGTTCCACATGTAGATGTATTTCTGATGTATTTGTGGGGAGGAAGGTGATCTCCACGTCTTACTCTTCCACCATCTTGAAGGTCTCACTCCACCATATTATATCTTAACTTCTCAGAATCTACATCAGATTTACTAACTTAATTCCAGTGAGATATAGAAACATTACCTCTATATTGCTCTATTCTCTTTCCTCTTTTGTGAACTATTATTGTTTATAAATATATATCATAATATATATTTTATGTTTATATATTATACACATATCACAAACCCAACAATGAATTGTTGTTAGTATACTTTTTCTTAATTCACATAATTTTATGTGTATTAAAGAAGCTGAGAAAGGAAAAATCGAGCAAGTCTATAGAGTTTGTTATATCAACCTTCCTTTTCATCATTTCTTGCTCTCTTCATTTCTTCCTGTGGATTTGAGTTATCATCTGTTATCATTTTCCTACCCCAAGACAACTTTGCTAACACCCATCTCTTTTGTGCTTTTTTTGTCAAACACATTATCTTTCTCTATGTGAAAGGCCTGATAATACAGCTATGTAAATAATGTTTTATACAATTTCTTTTAAAATCAGTTAAGAGAAAAAGGGGAAGAAATATGCAATTATACTGTTTCTTTTAATTACATATTCAGCTCTATTATTTTCCTTGTGTTTGTGGATTTGAATTGTCGTTTGGGGTACTTTCTTTTATTTATTTCTTTTATTTTTTTATTTTTATTTTTTGCGGTACGCGGGCCTCTCACTGTTGTGGCCTCTCCCGTTGTGGAGCACAGGCTCCGGACGCGCAGGCTCAGCAGTTATGGGTCACGGGCCTAGCCGCTCCGCAGCATGTGGGATCTTCCCGGACTGGGGCACGAACCCATGTCCCCTGCATCGGCAGGCGGACTCTCAACCACTGCGCCACCAGGGAAGCCCCTGGGGTACTTTCTTTTAGTCTGAACAACTTCCTTTAGTATTTCTTGCACGGAATGTCTGCTAGGAACAAATTCTCTGTTATTGCTTATCATAGAATATCTTTATTTCACCTTTGTTTTTGAAGGATAGTTTTGCTGAATATAAGATTATTGGTTGACAATTCTTTCAGCACCTTGAATATGTCATCCAGCTGTCTCTGGCCTTATTGTTTCTGATGAGAAGTCAGGTGCTAATCTTATTGGCACCTTGTACATGATGAGACATTTTTCTCTTACTGCTTTCAAGATTTTCTCTTTTTCTTTGACTTTCATCATTTTTACCGTATGTCTGGGTGTGGATCTCTTTGTATTTATTCTACTTGGATTTTGTTGAGTGTCTTGGATGAATTATGTTTTTCATCATACTTAGCAAGTTTTCAGGCATTGTTTCTTCAAATTTTTTTCTATTCCTTTCTCTTTCTCCTCTCCTTCCCATTGAATTATGTTGGTGTGCTTAATGGTGTCCCACATTTCTCTGAGGCTCTGGTCAGTTTCTGCTTTTCTTCAGATTGTATAATCTCTATCAATATATCCTTATATTTGCTGAGTCTTTCTTCTACTAGTTTAAATATAGTTTTAGCTCCTGTAGTGAAAATTTCAGTTTTGTTATTGTACTTTTCAAATCCAGAATTTCAGTTTACTTCTTTAAAAAAAGTAATTTCTGTCTCTTTATTGATATTCTCTATTTGATGAGACATTGTCATTATAGCTTTCTTTACATTTTTAAGCATAGTTTCTTTTAGTTCTTTGAACATTTTTATTGTGGATGTTTTTAAGTCTTTGCCTGTTAAATCTGTCATCTGGGTTCTCTCACAGTCAGTTTCTATGCCTGATTTTTTTCCCTACATGTGGGTCACACTTTCCTGTTTCTTTTTTGTGTCTCATAGTTTTTGTTGAAAATTGGACATTTATAATAAT
The DNA here is from genome assembly GCF_011762595.2 of Tursiops truncatus. Classification (NCBI taxonomy): domain Eukaryota; kingdom Metazoa; phylum Chordata; class Mammalia; order Artiodactyla; family Delphinidae; genus Tursiops; species Tursiops truncatus. The sequence continues at coordinate 125,399,253 of NC_047035.1, forward strand.
TTCAGGAACCTGGATACTGGTTCCTTATCACTTCTTCAGGTCTTCTTTTGTTGTTGTTTGCTTATTTATTTGTTTAGTGATTCAGACTATTTTGGTGATGTCTTTTTTCCTTTAGTGCCACTCTCAGAGGGAGCAACCTGGGGCATATATGTACAGTCACCCTACATGACAGTGGTTTAATCGGGGTTCTCTTTGTCTCTTTCCCTAATCTCTCTATTAAGCTGTCTGCCTTTTTTGGTATCACATCCAGCTGGTGTGCTTCATTAATTGCTGACTGATTGCTCTATTGTTTTCAACAGTGCCTGAGACATACATGGCTCTGCCGTTTGGCCCAACTAAATTCAGTAAGGGGTCATTTTTGTGGCAAGTCTCTGAGGTCTGTTCTAACCCCAAGAGGGCTCTCTTTTCCTGTTTTCTTTGATGAACTACCTGACCTGTCATTTATTGCTCTTTATTAAGAGGAGCTGCCAGCCGCATATTTGCTTATTGCTAAAATTGTTATTGTTTTCAAGAGTGCCTGTAGGCTTGAACTTCCCACACTTTATTTCAAATAATGCCAGTACTTTTGGGGAGAGCATAGAAGCTCTTTGATTTTATGGACTACCTCTGTCTTTGGGGAAAATCTCTAAGTCACTACTCTGGACAATAGGCAGAGTTGGTAGTCTCTGGTCTTCTCAGGTTGCCTCTCCTGACATAGAATATCTGCCCTGTGAGCAAGCTTATATGAGGGTGATTGGTGCCCCCAGTATTTTCCTGGGTTAGAACCTCCTTCTTATGAGGGGAGCTGGGTGAAAGAATGGAATCTTAACCTTTTAGATGCACTCATCAGGAAATTAGAGTCTTCAATTTGGACTGGAGGAGATGAGAAATGATGGTGGCCTACCCCTCCTGGTAAAGCACCATATCCTTTGATTGGCAGCTGAGGGGAGGAGGAGCTCTGCTTCTTTGTCATGTTCATCTGGAGTGGAGCTTCCATCAATCTGAGCTAGGAAGGGAAGGAATGAGAGAGTAGTGGCTCAAATGTCAGTTTTCACTCTTGTCCTGAAAGTGGAACTCATGGGCTGCAAGAGAAAAGTGGTCAGTTTGGGAACCACAGTTGTCATAAAATGGCTCTTTCATGCTGTGGCAGGAACTCTAGAAATCTGAGGTTAGCTTGCCGTGGCAGCATAGTTGTGAAGGTGATTGACTGAAATTGGGCAGCATTGAAATGGATCTTCTGGAAGTGCAGTCTATGATCTAAGATTCCTTGAAGACTTCTCAAAGCAAGAGAGGCCTACTGTTGGGCGTGACAGGGAGTGTGGGTTTTTTCTAATGCTGACCAGGGTAATTGGCCCTGAAAGGGGACATTCCAGAAAGAAAACTAATTGGTGTTATTCCCAGAGCTGGGAAACAAGTTGGTCATGGCAGTAGCAGCTGACCTCTGGATTCCTCTGGCTGAACTTTAATCTTCTCTCATGCAGCATCCAGGCAGGGAGTGAGTTGACCTGTGATGGGATCAGGGCCACAACTGGTGGGCTTATGTAGCTGCTGGTGCCCTGTCCAAAGCTCCTGCTGGGCATGTGTAGGCAGATATGATTTCAAATCAAAGGCATATCCAGAGCTGATCTCAGACCACTGTACTGATTGATGATGCAGTGTGGTCCCCATAGGTCAGGATCCTGCTACAAGTGATCAGGATTCTATGGTGGCAGAATTTGCCCTGGAAGATGGCTTGCTGGGCTGGTGACTTTATGTTGGTCTGCCCTTACAGGCTTCTAGAGCAGAAAATCAGTGTGATGGGTCTGGTTTCCAGGGATGCAGTAACTGGAATCATATCAGACAAAAAAACTGACCATGCACCTCATGGAGGGAGGCATCCTCTCACAACAGGATGGCCCAAGGGCCACTCAGTACGAGCCAGTCTTGTGCAGTGACTGGTTGGCTCAGGTGTGCCAGGATCAGAGCAGAAGTGATGTGAGCCTGGCTCAGAAAGGACGTGCAATAAATATGGGTGAAAAGGACAAGAAGGTGGGGGAGGGAGGAGGTGAAGGGGCTATCCTGTCTCTAAAAGATAGGGCAGAGCAGTACCATAAAAAGAGAGAGCGTGTGACTCCTCTGAATGTCCTGAGGAGGTACTGGGGCATCTCAGCTCCCAACATGTTGTCAGTGTCTGGACTTGCCATGTGGGAACGTTGTCTCTCAGGAATTGAATGCTGAGGTTGGTGGACTTATGGCTCATTGAGCTTCTTGTAAAGACTGTGCTACAGAGCTTAGGACAGTCCAAATGAGTTTGTTATAGGAGACCAGTGGCAGCAGATTAAAATAAATCACCCAGGATGTGGTGACACATTCAGATTAGGAGGCCATAGAAATGCTCTCTTATTAATCTCTGGATGACAAGGGCACTGCGCGCATTGCAAAGCATGCTTACAGCATGGCCTCGGGTTTCACCCTGCAACTACCAAGCAGTCCTTCCACTACAACCCGTACGAAGACAGAAAAAGGCAAAAACATATTTAGAAAAATGAAGGAGATAGTCAAACTGTTGTCAAAATTGGCAAGGACTTTCCACTAACTATAAAGAACAGTGGACCTGGATTGGTAAGGGTAGTCAGTGGGCTTTTCAGAGTGGCCAAATCCTACCTGTCTGAAAGAGAGCCGGAAGAAATATTTTCCCATCTCTTGTTTGTCCTTGGCTTTGAATTTTAGAAGATTTATGATACTTAGGAAACTTGCTGGCTGTTCCTCTTGGTTTGGCATTAGCCATTGTTTTATAGCCATTCTACAGCTAACTCCAGGGCAGCCCTGGAGGGAGGTATGGCGGGAGGTATGTTGCTGGTACTTTGTATCTAGCATTGCCCTGTGGACAGAAGCAGGCCTGTAGATCCCTATTTAAGTGTCCCGTCAGTTCAGAATGTACAGTACTGCTCCCTGGGGAGGTACAGGATCCCACCACAGCCTGGTAGAGCCGACTACACAGATGCCTACTGAACATCGTGCTTGTCTGCCTGTCCTCTAGTAGCAGGTCTGAGATGGGATGCTGACTGTTGTGATCAAGGGAGACCTGTTCACCCAAGTCTTGGTGCTGGCTTTAGGTAGACCTCTCCTCACTGCAATTTGAGTATGTACAGAAAACCCATTTGAGGGTCTGAGCTCAAATACTATAGCCTATAAGGGAAAGGATATGCAGAGAAAACATATCTTTGGAAAGGGTTTATTTCAGGACCAGAACAAATTTTAGAAAACCGGTATCCTAATGGGATGTAAGAAGATAAGGCTTTACTATGGAAAACAGTATGGAGTTTCCTTAAAAAAATAAAAACAGAACTACCATGTGATCCAGTGATCCCACTCCTGGGCATATATCCAGAAAAGATGAAAACTCTAATTTGAAAAGATACATGCCCCCCAATGTTAATAGTAGCACTATTTCTAATAGCCAAGACATGGAAGCAACCTAAGTGTCCATCAACAGGTGAATGGATAAAGAAGGTGTGGTGTATGTATACAATGGAATATTCCTCATCCATAAAAAGTGAAACATTGCCATTTGCAGCAACATGGATGGACCTAGACATTATCATACATTATCATACTAAATGAAGTAAGTCAGACAGAAGGACAAATATTGTATGATATCACTTATATGTGGAATCTAAAAAATAATACAAATGATTTTATTTACAAAACAGAAACAGACTCACAGACTTAGAAAACAAACTTATGGTTACCAAAGGGGAAAGGTGGGGAGGGATAAATTATGGGATTAACATATACACACTACTATATATAAAATAGGTAAGCAACAAGGATTTACTGTATAGCACAGGGAACTATATTCAATACCTTATAATAATCTATAATGGAAAATAATCTGAAAATACATATATATAACTGAATCACTTTGCTGTACACCTGTAACTACACAATACTGTAAATCTACTATACTTCAATAAAAAAGAGAACATTTGGACCTAAACAGATGTCAGAAGTCATAAAAAAAGAAGATAGGACTTTAAGAAGCAAAAGCCATAAGAACTGCAGAATGAGATGTAAAAACAGTAAACTTAAAAGGGAACTGGTGAGATAATGAAAGCTTATAAAGCTCGTTTGCTGTAGCAGAATTAAAATCTACAAGGGAGGCACTACGGAATTGAAACAACATTACACATTTGAATTAGTGATGTAGAGAATAAATGTGACATGCTTCTTTGGGGGCAAAGGAAGGAAAGAATAGAGTGGTGAGAAAGGAAGTGATAGAAATGGGGTACAGAAAATGTAAGTCCAATTTTAGAATCTCTGTAGAAGGAACGCCTCTGCTCAAGTTAGGATAGGGGCATTCATCAAAGATTTTTAATGAATGAAGACTTTCTGGAAGGTTTAAAAAAATCTCAGTTTACCAGATAAAAGGCTTACTGTGTTTTGATCAAAATTCATATACATAGGCCCACAGTTATTTATTCTGGCAAAATTTGTGAATTATAAGAATAATAGGAAAAGTTATACCAGTATTCAAGCAGACAAAACAGGTTACTTAAAAGAAACAAAAATCTGGCAGGCCTGAGTTGTCCATGATACTAAGTCCTAGAAGACAGTGGAGCCAGGACTGCAGTGTTGGGACAAGAAGTGACTGTGCAGTCTTCCCTGGTGGCGCAGTGGTTAAGAATCCGCCTGCCAATGCATGGGACACAGGTTCGAGCCCTGGTCTGGGAAGATCCCACATGCTGTGGAGCAACTAAGCCTGTGCACCACAACTACTGAGCCTGCACTCTAGAACTCATGAGCCACAACTACTGAGCCTGCATGTTGCAACTACTGAAACCCACGTGCCTAGAGCCTGTGCTCTGCAACAAGAGAAGACGCCGCAATGAGAAGCCCACGTACCACAACGAAGAGTAGCCCCTGCTCGCCACAACTAGAGAAAACCCACGTGCAGCAACGAAGACCCAGTGCAGCCAAAAATAAATAAATAAATTTATTAAAAAAACAAAGTGACTGTGCTCCAAGAATATGACACTCAGACAATTTGTTGTTCACCTGTGAGGGCACCTGATGCTCTTAGATATGTAAGAGGTTAGAAACCAGACACCCTGCTTGTCCTTCTAGGAAGGATTTCTTTAAAACATAATTGCAGTTGATTATGAGCTGAAGCAAAATTAAAAGATTAGAAATAGGGAGGGCATGATATAAAGAGTTGATGTGGATGATTGAAACTGGTTTAACAGAGTTAAGCCTAACTAATTGATGCAAATACAGTTCCAAATGGAAAGCAATAATTAAAAAGTTAAGGGAAGATCAAAGACCTTCCCTTAAATGTAAGGGCTAAAACTATCATGGTCCTAGAAGAAAATATAGGAATAAATCTTTATGACCTTGAATTAGGCAACGGTTTCTTAGATATGAATGATATCAAAAACACAAGCAACCAAAGAAAATAAAGATAAATTGGATTTAATCAAAGTTAAAATATTTTGTGCTTCAAAGGATACCATCAAGAAAGTTAAAGGATAACTCACATGATAAAAGAAAATTTCTCCAAATCATATATCTGATGAGGGACTTGTATCTGGGATATATCCTATAATTCAACTATAAAAAGACAACTCAATTGAAAAGTAGACAAAGGACTTGAAAAGATAGTTCTCTGAAGAATATACATATAATTGGCCAATGATCACATGAAAAAATGCTCAGCATTATTAGACACCAGAGGAATGCAAATCAAAACCACAGTGAGATACCATTTCGTACCCACTTGGATAATTAAAATAAAAAAGATGGACAATAACAAGTGTTGGTGGAAATGTAGAGAAATTAGAACCCTCATATGGTGCTGCTGGGAATATAAAATGGTACAGACACTTGAAGAACAGGTTGGCAGTTCCTCAAAAGTTTAAGCAAAGGGTTACGACATGACCTAGCAATTCTACTCCAAGGTATACACCCAAGAGAAATTAAAACAGTTATTCACATAAAAACTTATACATGAATGTTCATAGGAGCATTAGTCACAATAGCCAAAATATGAAAACAACCCAAATGTCCATCAACTGATGAATGGAAAACAAAGTGGTATTCCATGCAATGGAATCTTATTTGGCAACAAAAAGGAATAAAGTACAGATACATGCTGGATGTATGAACCTTGAAAATATTTTCATAAGAGAAAGAAGCTAGAAACAAAAGACCACATATTAAATGATTCTATTTATATGAAATGTTCAGAATAGGCAAACCTATGGAGACAGAAAGTAACTAGTGATTTCGTAGGGCGGGGGTGGTAGAGGACGAAATGGGAAGTGGTTGCTAATGGGTATAATGTTTCATTTTGGGTGATAAAAATGGTCTATTTGTGTCATCATGGTTGTGCAACTCTGAGAATATACCAAAAGCTATTGAATTGTATCCTTAAAATGGATGAATTGTATGGTATGTGAATCATATCTCAATAAAGCTGTTGTAAAAAGTAAGGAAAGGTGTAAAATATAAAGTACTTTAATAATATTCTGTACCTCAAATTTAAGAAATATTTTCAAATCAGAAAAGTGGGGGACTTCCCTGGTGGCACAGTGGTTAAGAATCCATCTGCCAATGCAGGGGACATGGATTTGACCCCTGGTTCGGGAAGATCCCACATGCCGTGGAATAACTAAGCCCATGCACCATAACTACTGAGCCTGCTCTCTAGAGCCCGTGAGCCACAACTGCTGAGCTTGTGTGCCACAGCTACTGAAGCCTGCGCATCTAGAGCCCATGCTCTGCAACAAGACAAGCCACCACAATGAGAAGCCTGCACACCGCAACAAAGAGTATCCCCCACTCACAGCAACTAGAGAAAGCCCACACACAGCAACGAAGACCCAACGCAGCCATAAAGAAAGAAAGAAAGAAAGAAAGAAAGAAAGAAAGAAAAGAAAAGTGGAAAGGAATCTGGGAGAAAAAAGGGATGTTAAATTCTTCTCTGCCCAAAGGGAAAGCCAAAGTTCTACTATGTTCTTGACATGGAAAGAATGTTTCCTAAGATTGTAAGGATAGCTTATTGTAGAATTTCTTCCTAAGTACTGGAGATGATAAACTCAGTGAAATATAGCTCACATAGGAAAATAGAGAAAAGGAACTAAAAACATGACAGAAGATAAAAAATTATCATTTTTATAATAAATATAAAGGCATTAAAACCCTCTATTCAATGACAGAGACTCAGAAATGACACCAAAAAGTTATGGTAAAAGCATGGGTAAAGATTTAAACATCAAATACAATTAAAAGGTGATGGGGGCTTCCCTGGTGGCGCAGTGGTTGAGAGTCTGCCTGCCGATGCAGGGGACACAGGTTCGTGCTCCAGTCCGGGAAGATCCCACATGCCGCGGAGCGGCTGGGCCCGTGAGCCATGGCTGCTGAGCCTGCGCATCCAGAGCCTGTACTCCGCAACGGGAGAGGCCACAACAGTGAGAGGCCCACGTACCGCAAAAAAAAAAAAAGTGATAAAATCGAGGAAATACTTATCATAGTACTACAGAAGTCTAATATTCTTCCATTTCTTCTTTCACTTATTTTAAAACTCTTTAGTGCTTGTGTCAGCAGCACATGTACTAAAATTGGAACAATACAGAGAAGAGTAGCATGGCCCCTGTGTAAGGATGACACACAAATTCATGAAGCATTCCATATTTTTAATCTAATTTTAAGAAAAGAAACAAATGAGCTTATTTACAAAACAGAAACAGACTTACAGGTATCAGAAACAAACTTATGATTACCAAAGGCGAAACATGGCAGGGAGGCTTAAATTAGGAGCTTGGAATTAACGTACACGCACTACTATATGTAAGATAACGAACAAGACTTAACTGTATAGCACAGGGAACTCTACTCAGTATTCTGTGATAACCTATATGAGAAAAGAACCTGAAAAAGAATGAATACATGTGTATGTATGACTAAATCACTTTTCTGTGCACCTGAAACTAACACAACGTTGTAAATCAACTATACTTCAATTAAGTTTAAAAAATAAATGAAAGTAAATAAAATAAAATGAGGTTGTGGTAAGACCACTCTCCCCTCAAAAAAACTATTTACTGAACATCTACTATGTGCTAGGCACTAGGTATGGAGCGATGAATAAACTGGCATGATTCCTGTTCTCACAGCTTCCTGTAGAGTGGAAGAGACTGTTATTAAACACAGAGCAGTTAAATTATTTCAAATTGTGGTTAAGTGCTCCAAGGAAAAGAGAAGTGTGCTCTGGTGACTTAGGTGAAGGGGTCCAAGGACATCCTCATTGAGGAAACGGCATTTGAGTTGTGAGGACAAGTCAGTCAGGTGGCTGTTTGGAAAAGAATTTACCAAATGGAGCTATTCCATGTTCAGAGGCCAGGGTGTGGGGAGGAGTTTCAGTGCTTGAACTCATGAAGGCCAGTGTGATTATGTGGTTGCTCCCTACTTGGACTTTAGGGGAAGCCACAGGACGACAGAGGGAGGCCACAGGAAATTGGGAGTGGGGGGTCTTAGTGAATTTGCGAGTTGGCATAACGAGGGTTTCCATTCCCTCTGCCGTTTGACTGGTTTGCTCATCCTGGTGGAGCCCAAGGCTACTTTACATGTGGAAGTCCAAGGAATGGCTGACGTGCCATAAAGGAACCACTCACCTCTTGGTGACCCAGTGGGGACATTGGAAGTTTGGGACCCCCACTAGTAAGGGTGTCAGGAGAACTGCAGCCATGCTCAGATGAATGTGCCTTTCTGGGCAGGTTCTTTGGCCCTGGAGTGTCCTCGGCATTCGGGAAGGGGGTTCTTTGGGAAAGAGTCATAGTCTGGTGACTGGATCTAGGCCAAAAGAGGAGCACTTGACTTATTTTACCACCTCTAGGTCTGCTGGTGGGTTATTTGAGCTCTCTCTCCATTTGTTAGGGGACATCTTGGGCTTCTGTGAAACTCAAGGGGCCTTTGGAGGAGTGAAGGATGTCTGATTGTTAACTGCTCTGGAAATATGTGGGCATCCAATATATTTGGAAGAACCACTGACATCCAAGACAGAACCATAAATTTGTTTTCCCTAAGCTTCTAAAAAGAGGGTAAAGGATTTTTTGATCCTTTTGTTCCTTGTTTATGGACTTCATTCTCTCATTCACTTACACATTCAAAAATAATGACTGAATGCCAACTACGTACATACCACCCTGCTCAGTGTGGGAGATACAGAGGCGAGAAGGGCAGTCCCCACCCTCAAAACCCAGATACTTGTGGAGATGTATAGCCCACGACCCGAGGCTATGCTGAGCACTATCGGGTATCAGGGGAGGGGTGGAAGGAAGAAGCCTTCACCTATATTTTAGTTTTGTGTTGAAGCAATGAAGAGTTCCTGGTCCAAAGATATGGCCTGCCCTCCTTGCAAAGATGGAGGAATATCTGCGCTGTCTGAAGTTTCTTGTACTTCTTTGCCAAAGATGAAAGACCATCTGTCAAAAGAAACAATATCCAGGAACCCTGTGGGGGATTCCAGGTGCAGAAGACAAGTTGATTTCTTTTCAGGCTTTTGTTTGTCCCGTCTTGCTCTGGCCGAAACATGGCACGTTAATTAATTTCTCTCTCCAAGCTATGTATTTGGGGGATGTTCTTTTTTTCTCTTCCATCAATTTAGAAGATAGAATCATGAAGCTCCAGTAGGCTAGTGTAATCTTTCAGCAATAGACTTAACTGAAAAGTGGTGGTGAGAAGCACATGATAATTCCAAACATTTGCATTTGTTTTCTTGAATTTGCCAAATGTATCTTGATGGACCTCTGAGATGACTGTTCTTTCTGGGAATCACACGTTGTCCTGATTGTCCTGACTATGTGGCTATACACACTTCAACTCATGTGAAGGTGACCTGCCCAGTCCACACTTCTTAAGGCAAGAAAGAAGATGGGCATCTGTTATGGACTAAAATGTGTCCCCACTAATCTCTGTGTTGAAGTTCTAACCCCCAGCACCTCAGACTAGGAATGTGTTTGGAAATAGGGCCTTTAAAGAAGGGATTATAGTTAAATGAGGTCATTAGGGAGTCCTTGTAAGAAGAGGAAATTTGGACTTAGATGGGTAAAGAGGGAAGGTCTGTGAAGATGAAGACAGAAGGCAGCCATCTGCAAATCAGGAAGAGAGGCCTCAGAAGAAACCAACCCTGCCGACACCTCAATCTTGGCTTCTAGTCTCCAGAACTGTGAAGAAATAAATATCTGTTGTTTAAGCCACCCAGTCTGTTACTTTGTAATGGCAACCCTAGCTGACTAATGCAGTATCTTTTACGGGAAACATTTAATATTTAATAGAGGTTGAGACAAGGTTTTAGACTGATGTGAAATAAACCAGAAAACACAGCCATCTGCCTTACCTTCAGGGAACCCTATGACAGCCAGTGTGAAACATTCTTACTGGAATAGGCCCAGCGTCTTTGTTAGATGGTGCTACCTTGCATTTTCCATTTTTCCTGCTTCTTTTTTTCTGGTTGTACAGCTCTGCCCTTTCCTGATACAATGAATAGTGCTTTTCTTCCTTCTCTCCTTCCAGTTGGAAGCCTGCTTTCCCTAGGAGTCTGGGCTGTTTCCTTGACGGTTCTTTCATCTGTGGGGTATTTATAAGACTGTTAAAGTTTTACATGCTTCTCTCCCTCCCTTGAGGGGAGCACCCAGCGCCCGGCCAGCCACAGATTCAGGGTTTGACTGGCACCTGTTGAACAATTATCGTCTTTTCTCAGTTGGTGTGAGGTGGGCGTATTAGAAGCCTTGTTCTTCCTTGCTGGCAGTCTGTGACTGGACAGGGAGAGTGGTAGAAACCGAGTGAAGATGGCAGTCTTCCGTGGGCCTGGGTTTTCTTATTGGATGTGTGAGTTTTTTCCATCTCAAGCTTCCTTCAATTCTAGTATTTTCCAGCAGTGTTCCTGTTTCTCTCCTCCCCAGACCTCACCAAAGTCTGTACCATTTCCTCACCTCTCACTTTTTTCCCTTCCCTGGCCTGGTGTCCGCTCCCTTGTCCTCAGCAGCACTCTCCGTAAGACCCACCTGGGTCTGGACCTGGCCCTCTGCTGTGCTGGAGGAGCTGAACAGCCCCTCCTGCTGAGACTTTATTTTCCCTGCTCTTGTGACGCTGTGCTCTGCTTTCCCTGCACCTCGCCATCCGCCCCCCGCTTGGTTCCGTTTCTTCTCTCCAGTCATGCAGTTTGGAGGTCCCGGAAGGATCGGTCTGGGATCGTTGCTTCCTAGATGCCTATCTCTGATCTCGCCTTTGCTTTTGAGCGCCAAGTCTGCACACTCGACAGCCAACTTGACCTCTCCACTTGGGTACTTTAAAAGCACCTGAAACTAACAAGGCCAAAACTTGCAGTGCTTTTTTTTTCACACCTGGCCCTGTTCCAGGGGTCCCTAATTCAGTGCTTAGCACAACCATACAAACCAGGAGTTATCCTTGATAGCCCTTCTTTACCCACCCAAATATCCCCAGTATTCTTGGTCTCACCTTCTAAGTACCTACTGAATCTATTTGCTTCCTTTCACCGGCAGTTGCCCCCTTTGTCTAGCTGTGGTCCCTATGTACCTGAGCTCCTGTAGTGGTCATCCAACTAGTGTCCCCACTTCCATGTCCCCCTGGAATCTGTTCTACCCATAACAGCCAGGGTGACACATTGGAAACACAAGCCCTAGATGGCTTCCCACTGCTCTGGGGTTAAAGAAGAAAACCCTGAGCACATTGCATTTGACCCTTCAAGTGTGCCCCTGCCTTATTGCTCAAGCCTCTTGGCCAGCCACACTCTCTCTTGGATCCCTGTGGTTTCTAGAACATGCCATGCCTTCTTCTGTCCCCAGGGCCTATGTACCTGCTGTCCCCACTGCCTGGACTGCTCCCATCTCCTCTCTTCTCACTGCCACTGATTAACTGTTGCTTATCTTCCTAATCTTGGCCCTAGTGTCACTTCCTGATGGAACCCAATCTAAATTGGAACCCCCTTCTTTTTATCCTGTCATAGTATTATCTATTCTTTCTTGCAAACATTTGTTATATTTGTAATTTTTATATATTCATTTGTTCATTTGATTAATGTTTATTCCTCCTAGGTGGTCACCTACATTACCTAGCACATAGTAGGTTCACAATTCAATATTTGTTGACCAAATGAGTATCTTCACAATTCAATATTTGGTGACCAAATGAGTATCTTCACAATTCAATATTTGGTGACCAAATGAGTATCTTCCCACCTCACCCACAGACAGTAGTGCCTGGTTGCTTGGTGCCCACGTGGCTCTGACCATGGGTGGAAAGGTCTGGCAGGGCCAGCTCAGCCTTCTTACCCCTGGTCCTGCTGCCTCCCAGGGTGGGGGTGTGTGTGGGACACCTCCTGCCTAATGAAGGGACTGATTTTGGACTCCAAGGTTGATCAGTTCTTCATTCAGCATCTTAACCACAAAAAACCCTATTTTCCACCTTTCTTTGTAAGGAATTTACATGAAAAAAATATGCCTTTTATAAAAGTGACTTGGCCTTGGGGGAAGTTATTTAAAGAATTCATACTTGGAGCGCAAAACTTATTTTTTTCCTTTTAAAAAAAAAAAGAGAGAGAAGGCCATTATTTTTCAAGGATATTGGATTTATGCAGCTGCCAAAAGTTCACCTGGCTGGGAGTGCTTCTGCACATGTGGAACCATCGTTTCTAGTTGAAAAGGTAGTTTTTTGTTTGTTTGTTTTTAAATAAGCAGACCCTTTGGTTGAAGAAAATAAAAGTGATCAGAAAATAGTTTTTTTGGACCTGATCATTTTCTTGGAAAGCATGTTGTTTGTCTGTGTGTGTGCAAACTTAAAAACGAGACTTGTTGTTCATGCTTCCTCCTCCAGTACTTTCCCCATGTTGACTATGAATCTGTAAGGTGCTGTCCTTGGGTCTTTGGATGTGGCAGTGATAGGTTGTTGGGAAATCTATGGCACACACTGATGCTTGCATTTCCTTCACAGGGCACCCCATTGATTGGTTTTCATTAAAGATGACTCAGAATGAAGGGCAGCATTCCTGTCTATGGCAGGGTTCTGCAGTGTGGAAGTGCATATCCAATATCTTAATATTTCCATGGTGAAGAAATAAATCCTTATTTCTAGAACTGGGAGGAGTCCTTGAAGCTTGAATGAAATATAGGAATTAGTTCTAGGACTGACCCTCTCATTTTAGGCTATATCAGTTTGTGTCTAGTTAGGAAAACAGAAACTGTGCTAGGTATTTCTAATTATGAGATTTAACACAGGGAATTGGTTACTTCAGTGTCAAAGTCTGAATGAGCAAAAGTGGAGCTGAGGTAACCCAGGTAATAGCTATCACCCCAGGGCTGGGGAAAGAAAAGAGAAAAGGTGGCATTTCCAAGACCACAGAGCTTGCAGCAGTGGTCTGTGGGGCTTGGGCTCAGACCTGTGAGGGACATCAGACCACCAATGAGGTACAGCCAAGCAGGTGTCTCTATGGATGTACCTCTGAGGGAGATGAGGAGGCTTGTCTGGGAGTTCCCCAGGAGCTGGAGGCTAGAGACACAGCTACCCAATACTGCTGGAACAATGCCACCCTGAGCTGAAACACAGGAGCCCATTCTCCCCATCTCCTGCCTTCCAGTCTCCCTACAGCGCCCCCTGTTGGCAGAGCTGAACAGGAAGCCAGCTAGCAAGGGAGTCCAGGAAATAGTTTACAGGCCCCCAACCCCAGAGTGGAGCACAGAAGAGAGGGCTGGGAGAAAAAGGGCAAATAACTGGTGCACAGGAAATGGATACCTTTCTGTTAAGTGGCACTTTCAACGGCATCAAGATCAGGCCCAGGTGAATTTTCAGAGTTCCCAACTCCCACCCTGAAGGTATTTTTATTACATCTCATGGCTGCTTATTTTGGGAGAGTTAAAGACAAAAGATAGTGGGGCTATTGGACATGCAGTTGAAACCACACATCTTACCATTTTTCATGCTGTGGCAGCAGTGGCTTTGGTTCCTTGAAAATGGGTTGGTGTGGCCATGGCGGGGGTGTTCTGTACACAGAAATCTCGCTTGTGGCGACAATCGGTCTCTCCTCCAAGGAGTGTGACTGTCTGTTTTCCATCTTAATGAGAAACATTTGATTTCCATTCTTCTATCCTGTGTGAAATGTCATTAATGTTTCATGGTTTAAATAGCTGATTTCATGTACAGTCATGTTTTGTGTTCTATCATATTTCTGATGATTAAAATATTCTGCCCTCTGGAATGTTGGGAGGTTACATTGGGATGTTGAGCAGGAGTTATAAGCCACTCCTCTTGAAACTGATATTTTTGTATAATTATAACTTATTGTTGCATGATTGAGGATGTCCTTAGAGAAACTCTTTCATGCCCCTACCCAGTAAGAAATGTCGAAGACAACAAGTTGATTGGTGAGTGTCTAGACTAGAGGTCCTGATCAGACCCTGTAGGGTGCATACAAGATGGGCTTCCCTGGTAGCGCAGTGGTTGAGAGTCCGCCTGCTGATGCAGGGGACACGGGTTCGTGCCCCGGTCCGGGAAGATCCCACATGCCGCGGAGCAGCTAGACCCGTGAGCCGTGGCCACTGAGCCTGCGCGTCCAGAGCCTGTGCTCCGCAAAGGGAGAAGCCACAACAGTGAGAGGCCTGCATACCGCAAAAAAAAAAAAAAAAAAAAAGAATCCACTATTGGTTCTGGGTCACGCATGCAAAGTTTAAAAATTAGCATTTAGACCCTAGTAGTTAACAGCAATAATAGTAATGTAATAATAAGTATAGAAATAAGACTAGCAGCATCATTTGAGTGTGCTTATTATATACCTGACCCTGTGTTAGTTTCCCCACATCCACCCTAAGAGAGCAGAATAATTATCCCCTTGTTTTAGAGATGAGGAAGCTTGCCCCTGGCCACCCCAGCACGAGCAGACTCTACCCAGCTCTGTTGGATGTCACAGCTGGGCTCCTCACAATTAGAGTTGTCCCCTCCTCCTTAGGTGGAGGGAGTACTGTGTGAGAATTCAATTTTAGGACATTTAGGTTAAGTTCCTTGAAACTTAATCTTGTTATTAATTAGGAATTTCAAAGAGTTAAAAAAATTCACTCAATTAAATGTAATTCTCGAATGTTATGTTCCTACTATGCACCAGGCAGTGCTCGGCGCTTTGGTGGGTCCAGAGGGTGATGTTTGGGTCCTTAAGCTCACAGTCTAGCCCAGAAGGCGAGCATAGACCCATGTTAGACTATAACATGGATGGGAGTTTGGAGTTTGCAGGATTGCTGGGGAGCAGGGGATTCAGGGGGCACTCCAAGCACCTCAGAGTTGGCTGTCCAGGTCCTCCACCTGCAGTGGGCCATGGCGGGGGTGGGGGGCGGTCACTTGGGCAAGCTGCATGGACCCCAGAGCTCCAGTCTCCTGCTTAGTCTGGTCTGAGAGGTTTTACTGTTCTCATGGCTACTTCTGTTTTCTAGTTTTGAATTAGTTTTCGATGTGGTAGGTACAGAAAAAAGAAAAGTCCCATCCACGTGTCCTGCATGGCAGCCCAGCCAGTTCAGGCGGGGGAGCTGTAGACCCTTGTGCCTTGGGTGGGCTGTGCCACCGAGTGAACAAGGGGACCCTGCCTGCCCAGCAGCACCCCTCTTATTCCGGAAGCCAGTGTCACCGTCTGTGCTCTCACCTCTTCTTTCTAACTCAGACCACCTGTCATCCCCCTTTCTTGGTTCTGCTGCCCCACTCTTGCCCTCCTGTTATGTTGGCTGCTGGGCCCTTGGTCCTTCTGGGTGCTCTCACTGCCCCCTCCCCTGCGGACTGAGGGATCACTTGAGGCTGCCGACTTGGAACACGCAGTGGAATTTCTTTGGAATTCCCTTTGATGAGTGTTTTTAATTTTCCGTCCTTCAGTGTTATAGAAGGGACTGAGGGATCACTTGAGGCTTCTGATGGGTTTGCCTTTGTCCTGCCCACTAGAGAGCTGGAGAAAACCCATGGTTAATGCAGCTAAAAGAATACGTGATTCTGGACTCTTCCCCAGGTTCTGGTTGTCCACCGTGCTAGTGTACCCAGGTGGGGACGTTCTTGATCTGGACCTTGAGTGCTGTGTGTGGGAAATGTTTATTTTTCTGTCTTGAATGACAAGTTCAGGTTAAGTCTGCATCTCCCTGTTGACTCTGTAAGCATGTTTGACACCTGCTACCTAGTTCCTAGTGATGGAGACTCATCTTTGTCTTCTCAGCCTGAAGAGCCCAGTGCCCTTGGGAAGCTGTCTCCACTTCCTCCACCATGTCTGCTTTCCCTCTAATTTGCTTCTGCAGCTGGCAGTGCTCCTTTGGCACAAAGAGTAACCTGAGGTCTTCTCTGGTGATGACATTATAGAATCAGACATGCAAGGATCCTCCTTGTGCAGCGGGACGTAGAGTAATTTCAGGGCTGGCTTCTACCGTTTGAACTCTCATACCAAATATTTTGTGATTTATGCATTGGTTTTCCCTAGTGAATACCTAAATACTCTATTGTTGTTAAACTAAAGAAATATCTATACTATATAGAGCTTGGCAGTTCATAACTAAGCTTATTTTTTACTTTACCAAGAGCAGAACTAATAACTACAGGAAATTATGTATTTGCTCAGCATTTTCATCAGTCTCCAAACTCTTAGAATAAGTAATATATAATTTGAATATGCTAAAAGTACAACATTTAGAATGCTATTGTTTTCTTCCTTGTCTTTTTCTCTCCCGCATCTTGTTCCAAACAAGATTCAGGGTAACTTGCATAAACACACACAGTTTTCTTTTTTAATGGATAAATGAGGCAAAAGGAAAATAAATGTAAGAAAAATATGAAGCCAGAGATTGAAAATCTACCAAGTCAGCACCAAACCCCAGCAATGTGCTGGCAAAAGAAACTGCTGGGCTGGACTTGGGAATGATCCCCAGTGTCTGTGACAACAGGAGAGGGCCTGGGGCCTTGCAGGTTGTGGTCTGTCCTCATCAGTGGGGTGAGGGCCGCCTCCCTTGTTCCCACAGTGGAGGGAGACAGCTAATGACCGAGTGAGGTTGGAGGGCCCCCAGGTGGCTGCACGCCTGCCTGGCCTGAACTTTGACTTCTCCTGTGAGGTCTAAATCCAGCACCCATGTTATTATGAAATTGGTGTTTTTCTTCTTGCTTTTCAATATGCTTATAATCTGTGAATATTTGTATTGATGAAACTTTGTTTATTAGGGTATATTTATGCAGTTCATGGAATTAAAAGTGAAAATAGATTATGATTCGGTTTTCCCTGTAGGAAAGGAAGAACCATCAGAAGTGATGGCTCTAGAGCTTTGCTGGTGGAGGTGTTGCTGGGAGCAGGGAGAGAAGAGGAGGGTGAGCTTCCCTCCCCTTCCACCCCTGTTCCCACCTGCAGGGATAGGGAATGCAGGTCCTCGGTCTCTTACCTGCTATTACCCAACCCAGGCTTTTGGACAGACTGTTGAGCCTTTATTGTTTCACTGCAGAAAGAGTGGTGCCTTTGATGAGGGCTTGTTGCCCTAGACTTCACTGGAGTGGGTATTCAGTATGTGGCCCGGGCACCGCATTGCCTTTTGAAATCTGAAAAATTTTGATCTCCTGAAACCCACCTAGCAGTGGGGCTCTGAATCGAGGCTTGGGGCCTCTCCTCTTGTGCTTGGGACAGGACAGAGCCCTGGGGTATGTGGGGGTCACCAGCCAGCCTAGCGTGGTTGTGGCGTGACAGCCCCAGTTAGCAGTCCTTGGTGAGGGGGGCTCAGGTAAGAGCACACATGGCCCGGGAGCTGGCTGTGTAGTTGCTGCTGTTGCTTAAGGGCCTGGTGCGAGTGGAGGCCATCTGAGCGGAAGGAGCCGTCACTGAAGGCTGCTTCTCCTGGTCAGGCCCTGCAGCAGCCAAGTCAGTATACAGCATCCTTTCCCGCTGAGTTTTCTGTGGCCTTTCCCATCCCCATGTTTTAAGTTCAGCAACAGCGAGGAGCATGTTCGCACCCAAAGCCAATGCAAGCGGGAGAGTCAGAGCTGCTGGGTGAAGCCTGAGTTCTAGGGCCAAATTTACCCCTGCCCAGTGCTTGACTTCAGCTTTGTTATGTGGGAAAGAGGGATTTCACTCTCTCATTCATCCATGTATTCGGTCATTCACTCACTCAAGCATACATTCATTCAGTGAGTGTTTATTTCGCAACATGTGCTGGGCCTGGGGCTGGGGGCAGTGAAAGGGACAGATGAGGTAGTTGTAGTGCAAACCCTTTAAAAACCACAGAGCACCTGACTGTTGTGTTTTACCTGTGACTGAGTGTTCTGGGCATATGTTAACGTGCAGCATTTTACCCTTTATGATACCCTGTTTATTAGCTCTCCAAGGTCCATCAGGGAGGGAGGGGCAGGTCTTGTTTGTTTCTACTTGAAAGGGTGATGCCCAGTGCATCATTTTGATGTGTGAAATGTCCAGGGGGTGATGTGCTGCTCTGGTGGGGCGTGCTGGGCTACCTTTCTTAGTACTCCCCTCTTACGTGTTTAAGCTCGCCATCTTCCAGAGAAATGTCAGTAGTGCATCCTTTAGACTCTGCTAAAAATGCAGCTCTTTTCATACAGGAACCAGAAAATATAGACATGGTGTGAAAACAAGCAGCCAGTGTGGGGAAGAGCTGCAGAGGAGTTCATGAGTTGGGATGCTGAGAGATGGGCAATAAATCCCAACTTTGGGAGGAGCTGAGGCACAGTTTGGCTTGTGGTCGCCTGGGAGAATGTGGATGAGCTCGTTATAGCAAAGCTCCTGCTTGGGTGGCCCTTTAGTTCTGCTGCTTTAAAATGTGGCTGACATGGCTCATCACAAATTCCAAGATGGACAGGTTGGCCTGATCCAGGCAGTGAGCACCCGGCAGGCATGCTGAGCCCAGGATTTGGAGGTCACCCATGGTCCACCTTCCTCATGTTCCGAGACGACCCGTTGGTGAATATGGGTGTAGGTCCAGAGAGAGATCCTCAAAGAGGGGCCTCTTTCATTTTGGCCATGTACAAAGGCAGTACCATCTGACACCTTACCTTTTATCTTAGAATAGACCCTGCCTTCCCGAATTAGATTCCTGAGGCCTGGAAGTCTCCATGGGAGGTGGGCCTGGCTTTGGGGAGGAGGGAACCACCCTGCAGGTTGAAAAGACATATATGTAGATTTATATCTGCTTCTCTCTACATCACTAAATAATCTTCACAGTTGTACTTTTCATGGCTGCCTGCTGTTTTACCATTGTTGGCTTTCTCTGTGGTTGGATTTTAGATTGTTTTTCAGTTTGTCTCACTGCACGGACTATTCTTGTTTGTACACTATGACCCATAGTTCAGTTTTTTCTTATAGCATGCATCTTTGGTTCTGGAATGCTTGGGTCACTGTATGAGGGTTGGGTTTACTGCATGGAAGTTGTAGCAGAGCTGGCTTCCGTGTGAGCTGGTATAAAGATGGAAAAAATCGCTATCAAATTAAGGAACTGCCTTTCTATTCACATTCGGATTCTGAAAGTGCACGTTATTCATATCAACCTTTGATGTTAGTCAGAGGCGTTTGCACCCACAAATCTGTGTGTCAGTCCTCACATGGCAGCTTTGAGCGTCCAGACATCCTGACGTGGGCTCAAAATAATGACCATAGCTGTTTAGCAAGTAAGATCTTCTAGGAAATCAGTTGATCTGAGGGGAGTCAGTGGAGAATTACTTACTGTTTACTAATACCTTCCCTGTGGTAAGGAAAGAACAAACTCCAATCTTGGCCTGGATGTGTGTTTCCTGTTTTTTTTTTTTTTTGAAATACTGCTTTTGTGCCTGCTAAAGTTTGTCGCTCCTTATTTGTGACTCTCAGTGTGGTCTCTGGACTGCCCTCTTCCAGGCCCTGCTCATTGGCCCAGCAGTGGGTCATGGTGCTTTCAGAAAGCCTGGGGGTCTGTATCATTAACCCTACCCGCTGGGCCCAGGCTTCCTTTTCCTCCACAGACTGTGCTGTTCTCCCCGTTCCCTGCAGGGACAGGTTTTCTATTCTGTACTCTTTGGCCCCATCTGCCCCATCGCTGCCACAGTGGGCGGGTGTGACCCTCGTGACATCTGGCCCCCAGGCATGCAGGCTCAGCCTCGGCAGCAGAGGGCATGGACGCTGGGCCTGGCCACTGGCCGGGGAAGACTGACCATTCTCTTGGGGAGGCTTGATGGAAGGCCTGTTCACTGCGTGGACAGGAAGCCAATACACTAAAGGGCTGCACAGATGTCTCTTGTTTTCTAGAAAAGAAGAAGCCGAGGAGGGGCTGGCCGTCACGAGACTGGCGGGAGCGGAGGAATGCCATCCGGCTGACCACCGAGCACACAGTGGAGACGCTGGTGGTGGCCGATGCTGACATGGTGCAGTACCATGGGGCCGAGGCCGCCCAGAGGTTCATCCTCACTGTTATGAACATGGTGAGTCCGGGACCAGCGCCTGACCAGGGGTTTTGCTTCCTCTTGGACGAGCACTCTGCATGTGGGTGCTGGCCATCTTCTCCTGGCGGGGAGGGATGGGGACATACACAGCCTTGTGACCCCTGGGCAACATGGAGCACAGGGGGCTGGGAGGTGCCCCCAGGGAGAGGCCTGATTCGCCAGCCTGGGCTGGTGTGGGGTCAGCGCCTGAGTCTGTCTGCACTCCTCACCAGAGGCCTCCCAAGACCCTTTCTATGGGTAAATGCCCCTCCAAGGGGATTCAACACTAAGTCAGTCCCTGATCTAAGGAGCCAACAGTCTCATAGGAGGAATCAAGATCAGACTTTAATATAAAACAGAGCTTGTCGTGTGCAAGGAAGAGAGGTTATCTAGTTGAGGGAACCAAGGAAGCAACATATGTCTACATCTGATTTGTTGAATGAGGAGTGAGGGAGACCTTCACTTGGTGGGTAGGTTGGGGAGGGACCTCATGCCTCAGATTTTAGATGCAGGTGGTTGTTTGCACAGAAGGATGTTTGTGTGCATCCCAACTCCACCCATCTATTCACTCTCCTAACAAGCATTTTTGAAGACTTCCTGGCATTGTGTTAGTTGCTAGGGGGACAAATGCCAAAAGACCTGGTCCTTCCCTCAGGAGGCAGTGGTGTCACAGATGGGTGGAGTGTCTGTGTTTCAGTAGACATCTCTGCAGGGAGCACTGGGGGCTGGGTGGAGGGCTGGGGAGTGATCACCCCACAGCATGGAGGCTTCATGAAAGAGCTGACCCTTCAACTGTGTTTGCCAGATGGGGGAGCGGTGGCAGGTCATGCAGGGGATGCCGCAGGAGCTGCATCTGGGGGAGGGCAGGTGGTGTGATGTGGCTGCAGTAGGGAGTGGAGCAGCCTTAATGTGGGGACGTGCATAGGGTCAGGATGTTGGCGGGGGGTAAGGCATCCCTAGGAGCGGAGCCGCCGACGGGGAGGGGAGAAACATGTCTGGAGCGAGGTTTGGAAGAGCAACCCCAGCAGCTGCACTTGCATGGATTGGAGTGAGAAGGGCAAGAAGGAGCACTGGGAATGGAGTGTGTGAGGAGAGAGGGTGTGAACTAAGGGGCAGGAGTGGGGATGGAGGAGGCATTCATGCAGAGAGGAGGATGTGCTGGGAGGAAAGACCCACAGGACTTGGTGCCTGGCTTGGAGAGGCAGGAGGAGGAGGCGAGAGAAATCCAGGGGACCCCTGGGCTATAACCTGGGTGGCTGGGTGGATGGTGGGCCACTGGATGGGAAAAGAAGGAAGAGAGCATTTGGGGACACAGCGAGGAGTTCTAGTCTGGACAGCCTGGCTTCGAGTTCCCCACGGGAGCTCAGGATGGAGGGCCTGGCTGGAAGTAGAGACTGGGGCTGATCGGCACACAGCTGGGAGCTGCAGCTGTTGGCGTGGCCAGCCATGTCCAGGTGGAGCACATCGGGGAGAAGAGAAGCTGCCCACAGATGGCCCAGTGGAGTGCCAGTCCCAGGGGGCCAGGCAGAGGATGGGGAGCTGGCAGAAGGGCAGACAGACTGGGCAGAGGTTGTCCCTAAGGAAAGAGGTGAGAGGTGCAGGAAGGGAGTGGTTAACAATGCCAGATGCTGCAGCCGGGTCCCCGAAGGGATAGCTTTCGGGATTGTTGGGGGTGGCAGCTGGGTAGGGGCAAACTGAAATGAGACCAGGAAGTGAAGAAGTAGAAACAGCATCGCAGAAGATCTTGGCTGAGGGAGAAGAGAAAAGAGCCTCGCTAGGTGGAATCAGGGTCAAGGAGGACTTTGGAGAGGGAAAGGGGTCAGGGATTACAAGTGTGGGGTTTAGGCCCAGACAGGCCTGGACCAGGACTCCTGCTCTGAGCACAGAGCTGGCTGGCAGTGTCGGAACCGCTCTGAGCTGACTCCCCCTGCAGGAAGAGTAGCGAGGCAGGGGCTTAGCCACCCCGAGGGCCTTGTGCGTGGCTGCGAAGGCACGTAAGGCTCATGGAAAGAGAGTGAGAAGAGAAGGCCAGTCCCTGGGCTGTGCTGCGGGGGGTGAGAGATGGCTAAAGGCAGCCCAAGAGCAGGGAGGCTAGAGACATCGCGAAGGTCACACAGGAAATCACTGGTGGGGCTGTGACCATCAGGCCAAGCCTGTCTATAACTGGCCACAGGGAAATATATGGTCATGAACCCCACCCTGGGCTAATGGGGGTGGCGAGCCTCATGGCAGTCCTGGCCCCTGTGAAGACAAGGCTCTGGTACTTTGACCTCTGTCAGGGTGACTTGCCAGTGCTTGCTTTCGGGACACGTATCAATTTGCAGGAAATTCCATCTGTCTGGTCCACACGCCCTCAGACAGGCCGTGCTCTAAAGCTGAGGCTGCTTTGGTGGTGCGTGGAGATTAGAGTCTTTAAGGTGAGTTGCTGTTTGGACCCGAAGACCTCCCTATAGGATGGGCTCTTCTGAAAAGCAAATGGAGATGTGGACCCCCTGTGGGACTGATCCAGGACTTATCTGTTTTCAAGACATGGGCACAACATGAGGCACTTGGTCACCCTCCCTTTCAAAGTCATCAACTCTGGGAGTTCCATTAACTTCTTTCCTTCCTCCCTCCCTCCTTCTTTTCTCCCTCCCTCCCTCCCTCCCTCCCTTCCTTCCTCTCGCTTCTTTCCTTCCTTCCTTTCTCTTTCTTTCTTCAGATTTTTAAAACTTGTGGTTAAAAAATACATACCATAAAATTTTCTCTCTCACCCACCTTTAAGTCTTCAGTTCTATGACATTTAGGTACATTCACATTGTTGTACAGCCATCATCACCATTCATCCCCAGAATTCTTTTTGTTTTGCAAAACTGAAACTCTGTACACATTAAACATTAACAGCCCATTCTCCCCTCGCCCAGCCCCTGACAACCAACCTTCTACTTTCTGTCTCTATGAATTTGACAACTCTAGGGACTTTATATAAGTGGAGGTACACAGTATTTGTTCTTTTGTGACTAGTTTATTTCACTCAGCATGATGTCCTCCAGGTTGGTCCATGTTTTAGCAGGTGTCAGAATCTCCTTCCTTTTGGCTGCATAATATTCCACTGTGTGGACAGACTACATTTTGTTTGTCTCTTCATCCATGGATGAACATTTGGGTTGCCTCCTCCTAAGGCTCTGTGCACAATGCTGCTGTGACCATGGTGTACAGTCTATCTCAGTCCCTGCTTTCACTTCTTTTGGGTATGGACCCAGAAGTGGAATTGCTTCTGTTAACTTTTAATGGTTCTTGTCCCTGATTTGAGAAATATTTCTGAGTTCCACATTTGCACAAGCCCAGGTCTCCCCGGTGGCTGATTAATGCTGTAGTTGCCCAGAGGAAGCCCAGGAGTGGGCTGCTGGGGCCTGGCTTGGCACCAGACTCTTTCACCTGTAGGTAATTTTATCTCATTTATATTTTTTGTCCAGGGCACAAGTCCAAAGAATAAACATTCATTACAACAACTAAAGTAATAATAAGGCAAAGCTCCTAGTTTGGCATTTGCTTTCCTAATTTTATCATCTGGACAAGGGCAGCTATTTTATCACAGGCTGGGAGAGGGGTTGTACGTGGGAACATTGTTCTCCCCACGAGCCATGGGCTGTAAGGACTGAACTACAGGGGCTGAGTGGTGGTGATGCTTGGCTTTAATTTGACCCTCTTCAGTCCTCTTCAGCTGCTGGTACTATGATGTTGGAGGCTCCAGATCCCGCTGCTGAGGGCAAATCTGGGGCCAATCACATTAATTTTGGATTTACATGTTTCTTAATGAGGCCTGCCTAATAAGAGCAGTGGCACTTTGGTGAAGGGCATGTGGCATTTGTACACTGACACTTAGCCCTTCAGTCATCTGCCCTTGGAGTTTCTTGGCCAGTCTGATGAGGCCAGAAAGCAAATGAAAGCAGAGTGTCTGATCCACTCACAGACTCTCGCTACTGGCAACCTGTTTCTGTTGCTCTAGCTGTGGGTCGCTCTTCAGCATATTTAAAAACAAGTTACATTCAGACAGTGCATCTTACTTTAAACAAGGCCGCCCTCCACCATCATCACCGTCCTTCAATTTCTTAAACTCTAGTGTAGAAAATCCAAAGAATTCTATCCTGCCTGTGGCTGTTTCAGAAAAGGGATTTCTGTTAGTAAGATCATCTTTAAGCCAGGCAGATGGGAAAGGATTGTGGCTGGGCCAAGGAGCCCTATCATTAGACAGGGCCCCCGGGTGCAGCCAGCAGGAAGGTGAGGCCAGCCAACCCCTCTTTCTCCTGTCGGACAGTGTTTTCTGTGGCTGTGTAGGACTGAAACAGCTCTGTCTCCTTAGCTCCTCTGGATTTGGAAGGAAATCTGCTGGAGTGGTTGCCACCTTTATTCCAACCAGTTTCTCTCCAGCATCATCTGGTGCCAGTGTCCAGGCGCCCACCCCTCCCTGCCCTCCCACTTGGGTCTCTGTGGGCAGGGGACCGGCTCAACTCTTATGTGCCACTCTGACCCCAGGAGCTAAACACAGACAAGTCCCTGTCCCCAAGGCAGGCCAGGGGGCTTGCGGGACCTATGTGTGTTGTAGCACATCCACAGCTGGGAGAATTTGGTGTCAAGTGCTCACAGTTTTCATAGCATCTTATAGTTGTGGTGTATTAGATCTATGTCAATCAGTAGCCCAATGGCCCATGTTTGAGAGGAAGGAAGGAAGTGTGTTTGTGATGCACTGACCAGTCCAAATGGAAGCTTCCTGATTTCATGTCACTTCCTCCTCATACCTGGTGGATTTCATCATTCTCATTTTACAGAAAGGAAAGAGAGGCTTGTGGGGAGTACAGGGTGCAGACCCAGTGAGTACTTAGCAGGGTGAGGACTCAGGCCTGGGCTGAGGGACCCCTGTACCACCTTGTCAAGGTGATGAGCATATCTCAAATCTGCCTTTTCTCTCCATCTCCACCCTGGACCGACTGCCATTATTTTTTACCTCGACAACTGCAGGAGTTTTCTTGCTGGGCTCCTCACTTCCATTTTCTCCCCCCTTGAATCCTTGATGTAGAATGGCCAGCAAGATATTCTTCCAACAGGATTAGGACCTTGTCACTAGGCAGTTCTGAGACTCTCTGTGGCTTTCATCATTGTGGATATGGAAATCCTTCCCCTTCTGCACTCCCAGACCGTGTGGCTGGGGTCCGTCTGCTTCTCCTGGGCTTCATTCGTTTCTCCACGTTAGCACAGACTCCTGCCATGTGGGCCACTATTTCTCAGGGGCCCCAGCTCCTCTCTGACTTGTGGTAACTCTTTGTCAGGAATGTTCTTCACCCCGCTTCATACATGGCTAGCTCCTCTGTCTTTTAGGTCTCTGTGTAAATGTCCCCTTAGAGGGGCCCTCCTTGCTGACTCCTCTGAGAAGGCCACCTGTTTTCTTTATCGTAGCAGTCTGGTTTTTACTTGGTGGTTCTTATCTTGATTTATAATTCCACATTTATTTCCTTTTTAAAAATCATCTTGCTGCGGAGTTTTTGTATGCTATTGAATTTAAGCTGGTATAAAATCAGAGTGCTATAACGTTAGGATGTTAAATGTAATGCTCATAGTAACCACAAAGAAAATAGCTATAAAATATACATAAAAAGAAATGAGAAGGGAATTAAAAAGTTTCACCATAAAAAATTCAGCATGCAAAATAATCAGTAATGTAGGAAATGAGGGACCCAAAAAAAAAAGCTATAAAACATATAGAAAACAAATAGCAAAATGCACAGGTAAGTCCCTCCTTGTCAGTAATTATCTTAAATGTATGGATTAAACTCTCCAGTCAAAAGACAGATTGGCAGAATGAATATAAAAAAATGCTCCAATGTGTACAAGAGGCTCACTATATCAAAAAACACAAATACATTGAAAGTAAAAGAATGGAAAAAGATATTCCATGCAGATAGTAACCATAAGAGATCATGAGTGGTTATACTAATATGATACAAGATAGACTTTAGTAAAAAAAAATGTTACAAGAGACAAAGAAGGATACTGTATATTAATAAAAGTTTCAATACAGGAAGAAGATATAACAGTTACAAGTATTTATGTACCTAATAACAAATCATTAAAATATATGAAGCAAAAATTTGTAGAATTGTAGTGAGAAATATGCAGTTTTCTATAATAATAATTAGAGACTTCACCCCCGCCCCCACCCCCCACTCTCAGTAGTGGATAGGAAAACTAGACAGAAGATAAGTAAGGATATAGAGGACTTGAGCAACACAATAAGCCAACTAGATCTAACAAGATATACAGAACACTCTACCCAGTAGCAGCAGGATATTACTTTTTTTTTCAAATGCACATGGGGCATGCTCCAGGATATACTGTATATTAGCTCACAGATTAAGTTTCATCAGATTTAAAAGATATCATACAAAGTATCTTCTCCAACCACAGTGGATTAAGTTAGAAATCAGTAACAGAAGGAAAACTGGAGAATTCACAAATATGTGGAAATTAAACAACACACTCTTAGACAACCAGTGGGTCAAGGGAGAAATTACAGGGGAAATGAGAAAATGCATAAAGCTGAATTAAAATGAAAACACAACATACCGAAACTTATGGAACACAGTGAAAGCAGTGCTCAGAAGGAAATGTATAGCTGTAAAATGCTTACATTAAAAGAAGGATCTCAAATCAATAACCTAACTTCACACCTTAAAGAGCTAGAAGAGCAAACTAAACTCAAAGCTAGCAGAAGGAAGGAAATAATAAAGATTAGAGCAGAAATAAATAAAATAAAGAATAGAAAAACAATAGAGAAATCAACAAAACCAAGAATTGAGTTTTCAAAAAAATTAACAAAATTGATAAACCTTTAGCTAGACTGATTATAAAAAAAACTTGAATTACTAAAATCAGAAATGAAAGTGGGGATATGACTACCAATTCTATAGAAGCAAAAAGGATTATAAAAGAATACTGTATGAATTCGGCAATTGGGATTGACATGTATACACTGATGTGTATAAAATTGATGACTAATAAGGACCTGCTGTATAAAAAAATAAATAAAATTCAAAAATTCAAAAAAAAATACTATGAACCATTGTATGCCCACAGATCGGATAACCTAGATGAACTGGACAAATACCTATAGAAACACAGAGCTTACCAAGACTTAATCACAAAGATCTAGAAAATCTGAATAGACCTATAACTAGTAAGGAGATTGAATCAGTAATCAGAAACCTCCTGACAAAGGAAAGCCCTGAACCTGACAGCTTAACTGGTGAATTATACCGTACATTTAAAGGAGAACTAATTAATCAGTCCTCCTCAAACTCTTCCAAAAAACTAAAGAGGAGAAAATGCTTTCTAACTCTTTTCTATGAAGCTAGCATTGCCCTCATACCAAAGCCGGATAAAGACACTACAAGAAAAGAAAACTGTAGTTCCTTATGAATAAGAAAACAATTTCCCTTTTGAACATTATTACAAAAATTCTCAACAAAATACTAGCAAACCAGAATCATATTGTGCACCATGACAAACTGGGATTTACTTCTAGAATGCAAGGATGGTTCAACATACAAAAATCAAGCAGTGTAATATACCACATTAACAGAAGGAAGCAAAAAATCACATAATTGTCTCAAGTGATGTTGAAAAAGCATTGGATAAAATTCATCTGTCTTTCATGATAAAAAACACTCAACAAACTAGGAATAGAAGGAAGCTACCTCAACATTATAAAAGGCATATATGAAAAACCCATAGTGAATGTAATACTCAATGGTGACAGATTGAAAACTTCTCCTCTAAGATCAGGAACAAGACAAGGATGCTTACTTTCACTACTTCTATCCAACATAGTACTGGAAGTCCTAGCCAGAGCAATTAATCAAGAAAAAGGAAGGAAAGGAAAGAAGTAAAATTATCTGTGTTTACAGATAGCATGAGCCATGTAGAAAATCATGAAATCCTACACACAAAAATTAGAACTAATAAAATAATTCAGCAAATTAGCAGGGTGCAAAACCAGTGTACACAAATCAGTTGCATTTCTGTAACTAACAATGAACAATCTGAAAAGGAAATTAAGAAAACCATTCCATTTACAATAGTGTCAAAAAGAATAAAATACTTAGGAATTAAAGAGGTAAAAAACTTGTACACTAAAATCTACAAAACATTGATGGAAAAAGAGAAGACATAAATAAATGGAAAGACACTGATGTTCATGGATTAGTAGTCTTATAATAAAGATGTCAGTACTGCCCAAAGCAATGTACAGATTCATGCAGTCACTAGCAAAATGCTAACAACATTTTTCCTTGCAGAAATTGAGAAATTCATTCTAAAATTTGCATGGAATCTCGAGAGACCCTGAATAGCCAAAACAATCTTGGAAAAGAAAAAGTTGGAAGACTCATTTCCTGATTTCAAAATTTACTACAAAGGTATAGTAATCAAAACACTGTGATACTGGCATAAAGACAAACATATAGACCAGTGGAATCGAATAGAGAGCCCAGAAATATACTCTGACATATGTGGTCAAATGCTTTTCAACAAGACTACAAAGACCATTCAATGGGGAAGTGACAGTCTTTTGAACAAGTGGTGATGGGAAGACTGGATATGTACATGCAAAAAGGATGAAGTTGGACCCTTACCTAACATCATATACAAAAATTAATTCAAAATGGGTTACAGACCTGAATGTAAGAGCTAAAACTATAAAAATCCTAGAAGGAAACATAGGGGAAAACTTCCTGACATTGGATTTGGCAATAATTTCTTGGATATTATACCAAAGGCACAGGCAACAAAAGAAAAAAGTAGACAAATTGGTCTTCACCAAATTTTAAAACTTATGCATCAAAGGACACTATAAACAGAGTAAAAAGGCAACTCAAAAAATGGGAGAAAATACTTGCAAATTACATATCTGATAGTATCCAGAATATATAGAGAACACCAAAATTCGACAACAACAACAAAACTAAACAACCTGATTTTAAAATGGGCAAAGGACTTGAATAGACATTTCTCCAAAGAAGATACACAAATGGCCAGTAATCATATGAAAAGATATTCAGTGTCACTAATCATTAGGGAAATGCAAATCAAAATGACAATGAGATATTATGTTACTCTCATTAAAATGCTGTTACTAAAAAAAATTGTAAAATAACAGGTGTTGACAAGGATATGGAGAAATGGGCACCCTTGTGTACTGTTCTTGGGACCATAAAATGGTGCAGCTCCTTTGGAAAACAGTATGATGGTTCTTAAAAAAATAGAATTTTAATATGATCCACTTCTGGGTATATACCCCAAAGAAGTGAAAGCAGGGTCATGAACAGAAACTTGTACACCCATGTTCATAGCAGCATTATTCACAATAGTCAAAAGGAGGAAGCAACTCAGTGTTCACTGAAGGATGAATGGGTAGACAGAAATGTGATATATACACTCAATTAACTATCATTCAGCCTTAAAAAAGGAAGGAAATTCTGACACATGCTACAAGGATGAACCTTGAGAACATTATGTTAAATGAAATAAGCCAGTCACAAAAGTATAAATACTGTACAAATACTGTATGATTACACTCAAATGAAGTGCCTGGAGTAGTCAAATTCATAGAGACAGAAAGTAGAATGGTGGTTGCCAGGGGCTAGAGCAGGATGGGGAATGGAGAATTAGTGTTTAATAGCTGCAGAATTTCAATTGAGGAAAATGAAAAAGTTCTGTAGATGGATAGTAGTGATTGTTCCACAACAATCTGAGTGTACTTAATGCCGCTAAACCATACACTTAAAAATGTAAATTTCATATTATGCATATTTAACAGAATTTTTAAAAACCCACCCTGCTTACTGTCTTTGCACCATCTGTAAGCTCATCAAGGTAGGACTGTGTGTACACCCTTGTCGTTATTTCCCCAGTGCCTTGTACATGTGCAGGTGATCAAGAAATTTTTGTGGCATCTGTGAACTCATAAATGAGTGACTAATGCCATTTTCTAACATCCTTTGCAAAGGATTTAGTGCTGAAGTTGTGTAAACACTGGCTTTCCTTTTTTAATTCCTCAATTAATTTACTTCTGAAAAGCCTTTTGTATTCTAAGCATGTCACACAGATGTGGTGTCCTAAACTCTGGTAGAAAGTGTTTCTACATAAATGCAATTACATATTTACACCTCCCACACAGCCCACTGTGCTATGGGTGGTCCCCTTCAACTCCTCTCACATCTTGTCCTTCAAGGAGGAGGTATCAAGATGGAGCTGATAAAACAAGTGTGGTGGGAAAGAACTGTTCTGAGAGCGTGCTTGGCTGCTACAAACGACTTCACCTCTGAGCCCTGTTAAATCAGTCTTTAGAGCAACAGAAGAAGTGGCTGCTGTGAGAGCAGAGTCACTTTGGTCATTTTTGAGGACTTGTAAAGCATGGAAGCCAGTACTAAAACAACCCTGGCATTGTTGCAGGAAGGGGGATCCCTTCTAGGGCCCAAGAGTGGGCTCTTGTCTAACACTTGGAAATGAATTGACCAGGGAGACATGTGTGCTAACAAAGCAAGAGACTTTATTGGGAAGGGGCACCCAGGTGGAGAGCAGGAAGGTAAGGGAACCCAGGAGGACTGCTCTGCCACATGGCTCGCAGTCTCGGGTTTTATGATGATGGGATTAGTTTTCGGGTGGTCTCTGGCCAATCATTCTGACTCAGGATCCTTCTCGGTGGTGTGTGCATCGCTCAGCCAAGATGGATTCCAGCGAGGAGGATTCTGGGAGGTTGGTAGGACATATGGACTGGAGTCTCCTTTTGACCTTTCCTGAATTCTTCAGGTTGGTGGTGGCTTATTAGTTCCATGTTCCTTACTAGGACTTTCTGTCGTAAAACAACTCATGTAGATGGTTACTGTGGTGCCTGGCCAGGGTCGGCAGTTTCGGTCAGTGGTTCCCCTACCAGCATCATGCAGAGTGGTCCCGTTTTAAAACAAGGAATAAAGGAGCTTTGTAAATCACAGAGCAGTGAGCTTGGTTTTTGTATCAGTCAGGGGTTTTGATTATAAGCAGAAGAAACTAGATCTGGGATAACTGAAGCAGAAGAGGAAACATGTTTTTGGAGCCGTATACGGAGGAGCCCAGAATCAAAAGGAAGGCTGGGTCACCAGCCTCAGAACTGGGGGGAGGGTAAGGGTCAGGAGACTCAAGGGAGAGGGGCCAGGCAGCAGGAGAGAGCAAGGCTGAGTTCTGGCCAGGAGTATGGGCTGCAGTCTTGCTGCCACTGTTGTGTCCTGGGACCATCTCTCCACTGCCAGTGCCCCTCCAGGGCTTCTGTGGCAGGCAGAGTGAGTTTCCACTTGCTTTGGTTTCTACAGTGGAAAGAGGGTTCCTTCCTTTCTCCAGAGCTCACCCAGTGGGGAACTTTCCCCAATGAAAACAACATCTTTAGCCAAAAGAGAAAAGGAAATTTTAAAAATCCCAGCAAAGTGTCCAGACACTACACAGACCAAAGCATAAAAGAGGTTCACTCACATGACATATGATTCTATGGTTCCACTTTGGGGTATATACACAAAATGAATTGAAAGCAGAGTCTCCAAGAGATATTTGTTCATGGCAGCATTATTCACAAATAATTCACAAAAGGAGGAAGTAACCCAAATGTCCATTGAAGGATAAACAAAAATATATATGTGTACATATATACACAATAGAATATTATTCAACTTTAAAAAGGAAAGAAACTGATGCATGCTATGACATAGATGAACCTTGAGGACATTATGTTAAGGAAATAAGCCAATCACAAAAAGACAGGTTCCGTATGAGTCCACTCATAAGAGGTGCCTAGAGTAGTCAAATTCATAGAGACAGAAAGTAGTGGTGGTTGCTGGGGGCTGAGGGGAGAGGGGAATGAGAAGTTGTTGTTTAATGGGTGCAGAGGTCCAGTTTGGGAACATAAAAAAGCTCTGAAGGTGGATGGTGGTAATGGTAGCACAATAATGAGAATGTATTTAACACTACTGAACTGTATACTTAAAAATGGTTAAGATGGTAAATTTTATGTTATATGTTTTTTACCACAATAAAAAAAATGAGATGCACTCACTAATTCCATTCAGTTATATTTATTGGGTACCTAATGTGCGCTGGGGACTTCCTAGGGACTGGGGATCGAGTAGGGACCACAACAGGTCCCATCCTCATGGAGCTCATGTGGTGGCACCAACAGGCAGTACTCAACACACAAATCAGGGATTTTTGTGCAAATTTTATAAACTGCTATGCAAAGATCCAGGTGATAGCAAGTGACTGGGGCAGTCAGGGACACCTCTGTGATGAGTGACCCTCCACTTAGAAGGGAAGGCATTACACTGACATAAGGAGCCAGCCAGTGGGAGTCAGTCTGGCATTTGGGAGGCACAGGGAGAGGTGATTCCTGGTGGGTGATGGGGAGGGTGGGGCACAGTGAGAGGTGCTCCGGCCTCCCCCTCAGGGGTCAGGGCATGGAGAGCCAGCTTCACTGCATGTGCGACGGGGAAGCTGTGCAGGGGTCAAGTAGAGGAGTGGTATACACTGATTTGTGTTTTAAAAGATCCCTCCACCTGGCTCAGAGGGGTATAGAGTCCCACTGGGCTATGTGTCCCAGCAATCCGCTCACCTGTGCAGGAATGTGTGGAGGGAGAAACTTCAGCCAGACCTGTGTCTCTGAGCTGTCAGCAAGCCGCAGTGGGTGCCCTGAGTGGGCTTTGGTTGATTTTCCAAATATGCTGTAGTGCCTTTTTATGTATGTGACTTTATTTTCCTTTGGTTGGGGGTGGTGGTGACACAGAAGCAGGAATATTTTAAAGAACAAATTGCAGATGGAAACAGGTGGTGCTGACACTAGAAGCCGTGGGTTTGGGCAGCCAAATTGGAAAATGGGGCCACTTGAAAGAGCTTTGGTTGTTTTTAGCTTCCTTAACAACCACAGAATGGAATGAAAACCTGAGCCGCTCCAGGCAAGTTCTGTTTGGAGGAAAAATGACATCAATTTGACTCAATTACCATGTGAAACAGACAACAAGCCTCTCTGGTGAGCAGAGAAACTAGCAGCAGTGCTAGAGCGCTCACTGGTTCCCACACCCCCGTGGCCATGATGGGAAGCTGCTGGGGGCCTTGTGGAATGCAGATGGCTGGGCCCACCCCCCTCCACCGAGTTCTGATTCATGGGGTCTGGGGTGGGCTCCAGAATGCGTTTCCAAAATGTGCTCAGGCCATGTTGGTGCTGCTGCTTCAGGGACCCCTCTCAGAGGGACTGCTAGAGAATATAGCCCCCTCCAGGGTGCGGGTCTGGATGGGTGCGGCCTGCGATGTGAGGGAGTCACCTCCACTTCCCATCTGTCCCTGGGGAGGCCCTAAGTCACCAGGTAGGTGGTGCTCATGTGAAAACCCCACCTGGCATTGCGAACAGCTCCTCCCCACGTGCCCCCATCACCTGTCCCTGTCTACCCCTCCCTGACCGTGTCCCCTGTTGCCCAGCCAGGGGAGCCCTGCAGTGTGCTGCTGGCAGTGGGTCTACCCACTTGGCCCCCAGGCTGCCAAGGAAATGTGACAAATGAAGCTGGGGCTCTGAACACTTGCCAGGATGCAGCCAGAGCTGGATGCAGGAGACAGACTTTCCAGACAATTGGTTGTGCTGTTCCCTGCCCATCCAGGTGTCTCCCTAAACATCATGGGGCCGCTGCCTCCAAGACTCTCCTGAGTGTGAATTTCCATGGCAGAGGAGAACAGGGAGACTTCCTTACATGTCTTTGAGGCCTGCTGCTTTGTGTTCTGTGGCTGTCGTCGGATTCTCGTCTGGCTCGCCCGGCTCGGCACTGGGCCTTGAGGGAGATACTGTGTGTCTGCCTGGCCCTGCGCTCTGCTGGGCTTTGTGGGAGCATTGTCTATTCAGGTGACAAGGTGCTTTAGCTGTGGTCGCTTCTGCCTGCTCTTCTGAACGTGGGCATCCCAGTTACACATCAAGGGGGGGTACCTTCCGGCAGGCTTACTAGAGAACGTTGTTCAGAGCATGAAGCTTCTTGTCTTAAATTAATTAATGAAAAAGTTTTAATTTGGTAAAATACACATAACAGGATTTACCATATAGTCATTTTTAAGTATACAGTTCAGTATCATTAATTATATTCACATTGTTGTGCAGTCAAACCTTAGAACTTTGTCATCTGGCAAGACGGAAACTCTACACTCATTAAACAACAGTTCCCCATCTCACCCTCCGTCCCAGCCTCTAGAGCATGAAGCTTTTCTCCCCCTCCAGCTCACATATTTTTTGTGTATTTGCTCCAAGAAAAGTACCTGAGCCTTTTGGGGTCACGATACATGGGATGTGCAGAACTGTCCTCAGCCGGAGAGCGGGGGATTCTGATGAGGGAGTTTGTTTCTATAGCTTTGTCCTTCCTGAAACTTGCATCATTCCATTCAGGCTCTGTTCTTTATGCTGCTTTCAGGGGGCGTGTCAGAACATCACTGAGAATTGCTTTCCTGTGTTATTGCTTTAAACCCACAATATTCTTTAATGTCTTTGGCTGCCATTGCTGTTACAGGCATTGTTTAGATTGCACCTTGAAACCCTGTGTGACTTGAATTTTCTCCCTCATAATTTCAAGTTTTCATTCTTTCTAGTTTTCATGTTTTGAATTGAGGTTTTCCAATTTGGGCCCAATCCTAAGGCTGAATATTTCTGGAAAAATTTGATTTACAGCCGTTGGGTGGTTCTCAGAAAAAAGGAAAAAGTTATGTGCTTTTCCCTTCTTCACCCAGGTTTAAGGATAGGTAGTTAAGGTATGACTTCAGAATTGGCCTACAGATGGTCTAGTATAAAAAAAATGACTGCAATTTTGTCCTTGAGGAAAGAAAAAGTTTTGGGAGGGGGTAGTGAGAACAGAATAACTGAATATGTTGTATTTTTCCTTGTGGGAAAGAATATTAAATTACACAAAGATTCTGTTTTGCTTTAATAATAGTTTTCAAAGAGAAAAATCCAAGCACTGACACAGCTAATTCCTTTGTCACACAGATGCTCAAGCACTGTGCGTGCCTGGCTTCTGCCGCTTGTGTGCCCGACGCCGTGTCCAGCTTCACATGGCCTGAATTAACTGTGGCCACGCTGTTGGCTGTGGTCATTGCTTTATGTTGCTGCTGATGTACTGGAGAGAAAATTTTAATGCCCCTGCTAGAAAATTCTCCCTCTGGATTATGTCTGTCAGGAAAAAAAAGCATATTCAAAACCAAGTGAAATAAGTTAGACAGAGAAAAACAAACACTGTATGATTTCACTTATATGTGGAATCTAAAAAACCTGAACTCATAGATACAGAAAACATATTGGTGGTTCCCAGAGGTGGGGGGTAGGGGTATGGGTAGAGGTGGTCAAAAGGTGCAAGCTTTTATTTGTAAGATAAATAAGGTCTGGAGATGTAAGATACAGCATGGTGACTATAGTTAACAGTACTGTATGGTATATTTGAAAGTTGCTAAGAGAGTAGGTCTTAAAAGTTATTTCACAAGAAAAACAATTGTAATTATGTGAGGTGATGGATGTTAACAACTTATTGTGGTAATCATTTTGAGATATGTATATATTATATATACTATGATATATAGTATAATATATATAATCATGTTTTATACCTGAGCCTAATACAATGTTGTATATCAATTATATATCAATAACACTGAAGAAAGGGACATAATGAAACAAAATATTTTCCCAATTTAAAAAGAAAAGGGGGCTTCCCTGGTGGCGCAGTGGTTGAGAGTCTGCCTGCCGATGCAGGGGACATGGGTTCGTGCCCCAGTCTGGGAAGATCCCACATGCCGGGGAGCGGCTGGGCCCGTGAGCCATGGCCACTGAGCCTGTGCGTCCGGAGCCTGTGCTCCGCAACGGGAGAGGCCACAACAGTGAGAGGCCCACGTACCGCAAAAAAAAAAAAAAAAAAAAAAAAAAAAAAGCGAATATTTAAAAGATTTTTATCTCTTCCCTCTATATCTTACACTACTACTCTCATCACCTACTCCATTGTACCTCCCTGAATCCTGCTCTCTCCTGAGAAGGAACTCAGGAGGATCGTAATGATCTGGGGGTCCTCAAATCCTATGGTTCTCTTCTGTCTACGTCACCTTTCATTCCTTTGCCTTACTTGAGTTTTCCTATCTCTCTTCTCCTTGAATCCTTTGATTTCTTGATGTTGAGATCCTTATAATTAAGTTCTACCAACAAGAGGTGCAAAACTGAGAGGGGCGTATCCTTTTCTGTTACTATAACTTTATTTCACTGACAATCTTTGGTTAGAATGAGGAATTCAGGGAAAAAAGGAATATGGCCTTTTTGGCTGGACAATCTGGATATGGATTGTAGTCATAGTTGACTGGCAGCGGGTCTCGAGCTGGTGGCTTTATGTCACTGAGTCGAGGTTGGTAGAGACACCAACCTTGATGGGTTGTGATGAGGGTTAGAGAAGATACAAGTTGACACGTGGCAGATGACCACAGGCATGGACCTCCCCCATCCTTTCATAAAGATCCCCTTCACCTTCCCGCAGGAAACACCAGAATCAGCAGACATCCATTTCTGTTTTTCAAAATCACCTGTCCTA
Source organism: Tursiops truncatus (assembly GCF_011762595.2). NCBI lineage: Eukaryota > Metazoa > Chordata > Mammalia > Artiodactyla > Delphinidae > Tursiops > Tursiops truncatus. The sequence continues at coordinate 125,436,320 of NC_047035.1, forward strand.
TACATTTTTTTCAACCAACTGATTTCCAGTTTATCTTTGCATGTATATGTTTTTATGCACACGTGTGTGTGATTCCAGAGTTTTCTGTTTTACTTGTTTCTCTTGAGGAATTTATATTTATGGGAGTTTTTTGGACTCAGAAGGCCTTTTAAATAAAATCTGGGCTATATATCTCACATAAATGTATTTTTTTGTTCCAATAAGACTTTATTATGAACATTGAAATTGGAATTTCATATAATTACTCTTCTTTAGATTTTTTTTGTACTGCAAGAACACAGTTTAAAAATTTTTTTTAATTAATATAGTTTTTAATGAATAGAATGTATATTTCATTTTATAAATAAATACATTTATATTTTATTCATTTATATTTTGTGTTTTAGATTTATAGGAAAATTGAACAGGTAGTACAGAGAGTTCCCATACACAATTTCCCCTATTATTGACATTTTACATTAGTGTGGTATGTTTGTTATAACTAATGGACCAATATTGTTACATTGTTATTAACTCAAGTCCATAGTTTGTGCAGATGTCCTTAGTTTTCACCTACTATCTTTTCTTTGTTCCAGGATCCCATCCAGGATACCGCTGTTGTTGTTGTTTTTATTTTTGTATTTATATCTCTATCTATTTCTTTTTTTCTCTCTTGACAGGTATTCAATATGTTTCAGCACCAGAGCCTTGGAATTAAAGTTAACATTCAAGTTACCAAGCTTGTCCTGCTACGACAGCGTCCTGTAAGTCCCCATCGGCACAGTAATGGAAAATGTAACTGGTCTCCAGCCTTCCTAGTTGCTGTTGAGCGCTGAGGAGGAGTCCAAGTGTTGTATTTTATCCTCCTTCCCTGGCTTTGCAGATGGCAACACTGTGCCCTGGGCCAGGGACCAGGGATGCCTGGTGCGAGGAGGACAGGTGCTGTTACTGGAGGCTTGGTGTGCGGTTAATCTGCTCAGAATCTCAGGGGAACCCTGAGCAGTGGGCCTGTGTGCCTCCCTCCTTCACTCCCACATGTTTCATGGGTGAAAAGTTGATGGTGAGGTCTTTGGAATCATGGCTATTCTTCTGGAGCTATACCTGAGCTTCAGGCCAAATTTGGGTGCCCTGTAGCATCATTTTCTGGTCTTTTGATTGAGTGCATTTCCTTATGAAAGTGTTACCTACAGAGTTAAGCAGTGAACGTGAGAACGTTGGGTGTGCTGTTCAGTTTGCCAAAAAGAAGAAAGCTTTTCTTTAATGACATAGTCTTCATTCGAACTTATAGATAAGGCCCCTGATGGCCTCTCTCTGGGTCTCTGCATCTTCCTACCAGCATTGTGGGCAGGTGACATTGAATGACGCCCCGGCGAGCAACTGTCTCCACCTTAACATCCACACTGTGGTCTGAGCATGAACTCTGGCTTCCCTGGGCATTTGCTTCTGTAACTGCCCCCCTGATTTCTTTTAGGCCAAATTGTCCATTGGGCATCATGGTGAGCGGTCCCTGGAGAGCTTCTGTCACTGGCAGAATGAGGAGTATGGAGGCGCACGGTACCTCGGCAACAATCAGGTTCCAGGAGGCAAGGACGATACGCCCCCCGTGGATGCTGCTGTATTCGTGACCAGGTAAAACTAGACTCTGCCCGGAGCTGCAAAGGAGAAAGGGAGGGCATTTTCCATTGGAGAGGACAGATGGCAATTTGCTAGGAATTCAGGCTTGGAAATCATGAATTTCCTTTGGGTCACATGTCCGAACCTTGGATTCCTCTTCAGTAAGATGGGGATAAATGATAGTCCTACTTCCAAGGTGTGAGGATTAAATGAGCACAGGAAGCACTTCTCACAGTGCCTGGCCCAAAGTAAGGACACAAGTGTTAGCTATTATTATTGCTATTCTTATCATTAATATAAAACTACGGAAATCCTAGTTACCCAAGACTCTTAAAACTTCCAAGAAAACTCATCTACTATCTCTTCCCAGCACCAAATATAATGCTTACTGGAAAGAGCTCATCTGTGTTTGAGGCTGCTTCCAAAGTGGGAGAAGTGAATACCCTGATTTTCCTGTGGAGAGAAGTCCATGCAAGCGTGTGGGTGCTGTGCACAGCCCATCCATGGGCACTTTTGGGACAACAGCAGTGGGCAGAGATGCCTGTGGAATTCACGTAGAGGCTCCATTTGAAGCAAGAAGCTGAGTTTCTTTATAGGCTACAGAGCTGGACTTACTCTTCCTGACTGAGAGGGAAGCCAAGGAGCCCGGCAGTGGACAATAGAAACCAAAGGCAGCTTTCTATGCAGATAGCAGCAATGTTATTTTAGTTTTCTAGGGCTGCAGTAACAAATTACCACAAAATGGGTGGCTTAAACAACAGAAATTTATTTTCTCACAGTTTTGGAGGCCAGGAGTCTGAAATCAAGGTGAGGGCAGGGCCGTGTCTCTCTGAAGGCTCAGGAGGGGAGGATCCTTCCGCCTTCTTCCTAACTTCCGGTGGTTGCTGCAATCCTGGGCATCCCTTGTCTTGTAGATGCATCACTCCAGTCTCCTCCTTCGTCACATGGTGTTCTCCCTGTGCCCACATTTCCTTCTTCGTGTAAGGACACCAGTCGTTGGATTGGGGCCCAGCTTAATCCAGTGTGACCTCATCTTAACTTGATTACATCTGCAGTGACCCTCTTTCCAAATAAGATTACATTCACAGGGACTGGGTGTGGGGTTAGGACTTGAAAGTATCTTTTGGGGGACACAGTTCAACCCATGATAGGTATAGATGTGGCTATTTCATTTTTTCCCTATGTCTCAAATCTCTGTTAGAAAAATGGATTTTCCTTGGTTGTTTTACTTCAAAGATGTAAATAAAATGTGTTATGTGTTCACACCAAAATCCCCTTTTAGAAAATATGTGGAAATGTTTTGTGATAATTTAATCCATTAGGTTAAAATACAAAATTTTATTTTTTTGAATGAATATATCAACTTTGAATTTTAAGATTTTTTTTTTAATTTATAGAAACTACTTCCAAAATTACATGCTTTCTTTTTCTCCGAGTTCAGAGAAAGGGAACAGTTTACCATGTCTTTAGCTTAAAGATAGCCTGCCCTTCTAAGAAGAGTTAAATCTGGTTTAAGACTTTGGTTTTGAGTCCAGAAGGGCTCTTATTTTGCATCTCTTGGGCCATAAACAACAAGCCCCTGGCCTGATGACATCCTGAAGGTAGCTGGGGATGATCTGTGACCCCAGCTTCAGGCACCCTGTACCAGGCAATGTAGCACCCTAGGGTTCTCCTCTTAAAAAAACCCAGAACATGCACATTGCCACCATCAGACACCAACTAGATGCCTCATCACTCTTGTAGATGATTCATCAATTGCCAACCCTAAAGGGTTAAAATGTGATCTGTAGCTCACTGATCCATTATGAGAACACTTGCTGCTTCTACAGGATGTGATTAAATGTATAATGGAACATTTGAGAAGTCTATTCAATAATTCTGATTGCCAACATTGGCTGGTCTACCAGGAACCAAGGACAAGGCGTGAGCATGACCTTGTACTTGCCTTAGATCTGGGTTTGCCCACCCTGGTGAGTGCTGGGAAGCCCTAGGTACCACCTCTCCCAGCAGCTCTGGCTCCCACACTCACTGGCCAGAGGCTGCCATGGCTCAAGGCACTTTGAAATAGCTTTTGGAGCCTATGGGGCTTTCCATAAAGCACTGAGGATTACAGTATTGGTCTTATGGCTACCACCCTTTGAGAGTGGATTTGATTTGTGGGGCAGGCAGAAGTCCTTGGAAACCATATCTATATGTGACTATAAATTAATGTGATTGATTTTCCAAATGATAATTAAATGAGGACTAAAGACCTTTCCTAGAGAGGAGCTCTAAATAACATCATCTTTGGAATATGCAGCTAAACGTCCAAGGTTATTACTTTGAAAGTGGTTTGTGTAAATACTATATCAAATGTATAAATTCTGGTGTTTTGTTAAAAATAATAACCTATGGGAATTTTCCCTGTATTGCTTCTTTGCTTTCCTGCTGTTTCCTTTCTTGTCTGGGTAGAGAAAACACTTGCAAGTGATCTTGGTTTGGGAACGACTAACTTTTTTCCAGAGGCAGTAGATGTTACCAAAATTAGTGTAGACAAAACTTCTGGGTTAGCCTTTTTACAAAACGCCATCAGAGAGACTGAAGGCACCCTCAGCCTGAGAATGCTGTCCATTAGGCTTTATATTTTCCTTTCTCTTTTTCCTGTCTCCTAACAGCTTATTTACCATACTGGAAATATTTTTGCATAAAAATGTTCTTTACATCTCACACCCATTAGGATGCCTGAGTTTTTAAAAAAACTGAAACAACAGAAAATAACAAGTGTTGGTGAGGATGTGGAAACATTGGAACCCTTGTACCCTGTTGGTAGGAATGTAAAATGGTACAGCCACTGTGGAAAACAGTATGCAATTCCTCCAAAAATTAAAAATAGAACTACCATATGATCCAGCAACTCCACTTCTGGGTATATATCCAAAAGGATTTTGAAGAAATTCATACACCTATATTCATAGTAGCATTAGTAATAATAGATAAAATGTGGAAGCAACCCAAGTGTCCATCAGTGGATAAATGAGTAAACGAAATGTGGTGTTTCCATACAAATGGAATATTATTCAGCCTTAAGAAGGAAGGAAATTCTAACACTAGTTACAACGTGGATGAACCTGGAGGACATTTTGCTGAGTGAAACAAACCAGTCATAAAAGGACAAATCCTTTGTGATCCCACTTATATGACATACCTAGAAAGTTAAATTCATTGAGACAGAAATGGTAGTGGCCAGGAGCTGTGGGGAGGAGGGAATAGGGAGCTGTTTAATGGATATAGAATTTCACTTTTGCAAGATGAAAAGAGTTCTGGAGATTAGTTGCACAGCAATGTGAATATACTCAACACTACAGAACTGTGAACTTAATAATGGTTAAGATGGTAAATTTTACGTGTATTTTACCACAATAAAAAACTTTTAAAATGTTCTTTTCTAACTAAGCACATTGAAGGGGGTGGTTCTGATTGCAAGCGGGTGTTTCTGAGTGGGGAGGCTGGGGAGGCAGATGCCTTGTGGCCCGGGAAAGCCAGGTTTCTTCAGATGCAGGCAGAGCCAATGCGAAGGCCTCCATCCCGCTCTGTCACCTGTGGCCAGCCCAGGACCCTGTGTTGTCCCTCTCCATTTCGAGCCATCTTGATCCCTCTCACTTCTGTGGGGAGCTGCTGGACTGAACTGATTGGTGCCGTCTGTCCTCTGGGTCCTCACAGACGTTAAACTCAAGACCTCCCATGAGGATGGGGTGGCAGTGATGGAGTCGGGGCTGGAAGCCAATTTGGCTGAGAAGCATCGTTTAATAATTAGAGGCTGAGAGCTGCAGTTCCTTAGGTTGGGATAATAATGGACTGATGTTTTCACAGGGAAATTGGGTGTGAGGCAGTTGCTGCTCTGGAGAAGCAGTCCTTTCCTCCCAGAGTAATCCAAGCTGAGGGTCTAATTGGAGGCCGCACAGGCCAACGGTGTTTAGGGGCCGGCGTCCTCAGGTCTTGGGACTGGCTGATGTGAGGGTTTCTTCTCTTTTTGTTTTCCTTCCGGGCTGTGGCTGAGCCCGAGAGTGTATCCTCCTGGACGCCCACCAACCATACAGATGGCCAGTTGCCAAGATGTGAGCATGACATCGCGTCCAACAGAAGCTGCTGAGCAGGGAGCGGCGGGAGCTGCATATCCAGCAGCTGCAGCCGTGTGTAGGGCCAGCAAAGACCTCTTAGTAGACTGAGTTTGGGGGCCATATGGGACCCGCACAGACTGGACTTCAGGGGACTTCAACACCTGGCACAGCCTTGCCTTTGGCTCCACATGTCCTCCAGAAAGCCAGGAATTTTACCCCGCAAACCCAGGTCTATTCTCCTGGGAGACACCTGGAGCAACATGCATGGCCAGCCCAGAGTGCGACCACCAGGATGTCCAGCTGTCCCTCCACCTTCCCTTCCCATGTAATTCCACCCAGTCCCAGGGACGGTCCTCCCTCAACCTTTGGCCTTGCTCATGTGACAGCTTGGTGGGTACCTGTGGTGTTACGTTTTTCTGGGTTTCCAAACACAGGGGAGAGACAAGGCCACTGATGAGCTGACAGGGCACATTGAAAGTGATCTGGAAATGTATGCCGGTCGTTTAGTAAAGGAGCCAGTATTCATTAAACCCCAACTGTATGCCAGGCAATAGGTTATCCACAGGACTAGCTATGTAACTTGTGGTTCCCAGTGCAGAATGAAAACTCGGGACCCCATGTTAAAAAATTCTTAAGAATTTCAAGATGTTGAGAGCAGAGCGGTAAAGCAGGTTGGGGGATGGGAGGCTTCTGAGTGAGGGGCCTGCGTGATGGCACAGCTCACACATCCACGGAGCCCACTCTGGCCTGTAGATCTGCGCAGCCTTCCTTCTGTTGAGGAACAAACAGCAGAATGTGAATGTGAACAGACTGAGAGGCTGGAGAGCTGCATTGGTACCTTTTTTTTTGATTCCCCAGTTGACCCCTGCAGCCCCAACATGTGGGTTTGGCATGAGTTTGCAGTGGGAGCCAGGGTACCTGGAGATGAAGGTGACCCTGCAGGCAGAAGACTTGCTTTTCTTTTTCTGAGAAAGGACCTTGAACAGGCAGGGGAGAGAAGATTCAAATTTTGGCGACCCTTTCAAGCCAGGCCTCTAATTGAGCTTGACTCACATATGGTGAGCCCACCATATGTCCTCCCACTTCCTTAGGAGAAACAGTGGGTGACGCTGCAGCGTCCATCACTTGAGACCACACATTTCCTTCCAGGGAAGCCGGGGGATGAGAGAACACACAATGCCCTGTTAGCCATCTTCCTCCAAGCTGGCCAGAGAGACAGCTAGAAGGAGCTGGGGCCAGTCCCCTCAGCAGCCCTGTTCAGTCTGTTTAGTTCTCTTCTGTGGGACTGATGGCCACACACCCTTTCTCCCTTTGCCCAGGTGAGGCAATGCGATGATGCTTTCAACACTTTTAGTTGCTCAATCTGGGAAACCCTGGAGCAAGATCTCAGGCCAGTCTGGTGTGGGTGTGTGTGTGTGTGTGTGTGTGTGTGTGTGTGTGTGTGTGTGTGTGTGTGTGTGTGTGTGTGTGTGTCAGATCAAGAATGTTGAGTTGGGCTGTTTTTATTTGTTTGTTTTCTTCTCTGCCTGTGTGTCTTCCTTGCCACCCTCTACTGCCTGTTAATTAGTCTTCTGAAAGGTCGTCCTTGACAGAAAAATCAAGGCACGAATCTTCCATTTTCCTATGGCTATTCCATCTCCATTTCTATGGAGGCTCCCTTGATCTTGGAGGGGGTTATGAAAAGCCTGAGGGTCTTGAAGCCTTCCTTTTTCCTTTGTTAAAATTATTTTAAAATCGATTACCAAAATATATACGTTCATTATGAAAAAATTAGAGACGCAGTCAGCAAAACCCATGTGGGCTGCTTAGTTGATTGGCCCAGCTCCTTCTAGCTGTCTCTCTGGCCAGCTTCAGGGCCACCTCTTCAAAGCTGTCACACCCATGCCAGCTGCCCTTTCCTCTGGGCTCACAGGATGTCCAGGGTGCCTGGCAAGACTTCTTGGCCTGAGGCAGTGGCCTGGACCAGGAAATTCTGTACATCAGAACCCCAAGTGGAATCTTTTAAACCTACAGATCTGGCCTCTGCGGGTCTAGTGGGTGGGTAGAGTCTTTGACAACTTTCAGGCCAGCCTGAAGCAGAGCCAGGGAACAAGCAGGTTTTGCTCCACTCACATGGACATTCACGTAGTGCTGAGAGGCGTTAGACATGGGTTACATTATGGAGGCAAATAGGATAGAATGTGCTGTGGTTTGGAGTGGAGGTAAAAGGAAAGCTGATGATATTACATTACCTTCTTGTCATTGTCCCCAGTGTGAATGGCAGATCAGATCCTTCCGTGAGAATAGATTTTTGACAGAGAATAGGAGAGGAATTGAGGACACTGAATGCCGAGGTGGGGATGGAGTGTCAGAAAGGGGAAGGTATTATCTCATGAGGGAAGGCGATGTGTGACCCATCCAGGACCTGCCACTTTCACTGACAACTTTGCTTAGTGCCAGCCTGACCCATTTTTCTTCCCAGAGAATTTTTTAAAAGTGAAATGAGAAGAGGTGCCTTCAGAGCACACCTTTTCAACCTGAAACTGCACTGGAGTGTGTTTAGAGAGATGCAGATGAGTGGGTGCTTTCTACCAGTCCCCACGGTATGCCATGAGAAGATGAACTGCTGTTCTCACCCAGTCCTGGGCAAGATACCTCCCCAGCCAGCGCTCTGGTCAGCTCCCAACTAGGGAACTTATGGGCAGAATAGTGGGAATGCTCTGGTTTTGGAAAAGAATGGCCCAGATTCCTCATTTCATACCTCACAGGCCAGAGGAAGGCCATTGTACTTGCAGAACCGAGGCTGGAACAGATTTCGAGCATCTTTGCTGTTTCATTTGTCCACAGCCACACACCTGGGAGATCCTAGGGAGCTTTAAAGAATATAAGTTTTAGAAAAGACTTTTTTGTTGTGTTCTCATGTAAGTGATACATGGTCATTCCAGCATCTAAAACCAGTTGCTGCCCAACTGGTAGAGTAATTTAGGAAGTCACTATAGTTTGATGATATTGACTAATAATGATCTCTGATACATGACTTGGTAAACATCTTCTGAAACTTTCAGCGTTGGAAGGAGTCCTTCCAGCAACTGAGTGTTATTTATGGAATATTTCAGCTGTGAAAGGAGGATCTTACATGGGGTAACTGGGCCTACCAGTTGGAAATGTGGTTAATCTTGGCAAACGCTGCTAGTTATTTTTCATTATAACAGGTGGCAACTAAAGTGATAACTTTGTTATGGGCAAGATGAGTAATCAAGATTAATTAGACTAATTGACAATGTTTTCTTCTCCCATTCTTGGAGGTACTACACATCTGACTTTCTTTTTTTAAAATTTTTTAGGACAGATTTCTGCGTACACAAAGATGAACCTTGTGACACCGTTGGTAAGTTTAGAGTTAAAATAGTAACTCTATACCCTGTGATAATGTGGACACTTGATAACACAGTCTGAAGGAGCCATCCTCAAACAAACTCTGCCTTTTCTGTTACCTCTTTTTGGTAAATTTGGTTTCTGATTTTATTTTACTTTTCGTCTTTCCTAAAAAGTTTTGTAGTTGCTTATGGCAGAAGGCATCTAGACAAAGGGTTAGTAAGGAAGATATGAAAAGTTCAACCAAAGGAAGGAACCCTCAGGCTGTCCCGAAGTGACTGTAGTTGGGTTGCATTTGTCTCTGAGCCTCTTGATCACCAGTGCAGGAGGGGGACCTCGCTGAATTACATGATTGTCATGAGACATAAGCTTCACCAAGTGTCATAAGAGGTGAAGGGTTGTGGGACTAGTGTCCTTCCACAGCCTTGGCATCAGGCTCATCGCTTTCTGGTCAAACGGAAGTGATGCTGACACGTAGTGCTGGCAAACAGTTTCCCTCTCCCCCTGCCCTTCTACCTACACCTCCTCCCCCACCTTCCCCTTCACTTGCCATTTCCTTTCTCTCCTATCTTTAGTTATATCTGGCTTGCTCTTGAGCTCTAATAGGTTTCAAATTGGAACCAGTCTTTGAGTGTAGGAATAGAGCACTTGGTTAACAGAAACCAATTTTGTCTGCTATAGCACAAACCTCTATTCACTAAGAGGTTGATATATTGCACCACCAAAAGCAAGGTTTGGAATTGAATGTGCTTAGAATTGTAGGAAAATTGAAGGAAAACAGTATAGGATTGAATATATATTATTGTGGAATTCAAACGTTAAAAACCTGTGCTTCCCGTGGAGTACTGGCAGCGGGTAATCCCAGGCCTTCTCTCTGGCTCTGCCAGGTACAAGCTGGGTGACGTTCAGTAAATCTCCATAATCCATAAAATGGTCACTGTGGACTAGGTGACTTACAAGGTCTTTCCAAATCTAGTAGAATGATAGCTAGCATTTATGTCCCATTTTAGAGTTTCAAAATGATTTTTTATACTATACTTTGGCAATCCTCTAGACAAATCTGAGAACTAGGTGTTAAAAACCAAGTAACCAATCTGTGCTTCGTTATTTGGGGGCTGTCTCCATAACAGAATTACTAGGCAAATGCAATGTGAAGTAAGCTTTGATAGAGGGTTAGCTGATGCCTGAGTCTAGTTGGGGCTGTAGAGGACTGGTATATGTCCATATCTGTCCACTGCCATGGCTGCCAAGGCCGGTGCTATCCAGAGGACTGGCTACTTCTTCCCAGTGTTCACAGCTCAGCTCTGACGCCTCCACACTTCACCCAGGAGGGGCTTCTGCTCCCTGCCCCTCCTCTCCCTATGCTTGCCCCTGCGGAGACATGAATCCGTCGTACTGCCCTTGTCTGCACATCTTCCTTGGAAGACTGTGCTACACAGAGCAGAGTCCGGCTTTAACCCATGTGTCATATCCTTCAGCGCCTGGCACAGGGCTGGAGAGGCTGAGTCGCCACTGTTGATCCAATGAAAGAATAAACGAATGAATGCAGATGAAGGAACTGCAGTATTTTTGAGTAGTGTGCATCTAATGACCTGGTTTTCTTTCATGTGATTTAGAGCCAGCTTTAATTTTCTTTTGAATATGTAACTTTCATATCTGTGCAGACAGCTAGCTCTCTCAAGGATCCTTCCCTCCTCTAAACCACATCACCACACTACTTGTATTCGTCTGCTAGTGTGGCTATAACAAATACCACAGACTGGGAGGCTTAAACAACAGAAATTTATTGTCTCACAGTTCTGAGGGCTTGTTCAAAATTAAAGTGTCAGCAGGGTTGATTTCTCCTGAAGCCTTTCGCCTTGGCTTGTAGATGGCCGTCTTCTCCCTGTGTCCTCACATGGTCTTCCTTCTATGTATGCCTGTGTCCTAATCTCCTCTTTTTATAAGGATACCACTTATATTGGATCAGAACCCCTCTCTTATGACCTCATTTAATCTTAATTACCTCTTCAAAGTCCCCATCTCCAAATACATTCACACTACGGGTTATGGCTTCAACTTACGGTTTTTTGGGGAAAACAATCACAAAACGTACATGGTGTTTTGTCAGTACACATTTGTCTTAATGTGTCATAATTTACTTGTACATATTATCAAGTCAGTAAGAATAATGGGTAACTTGATAAAAATAATTTAAAAACTGGGCTTATGGCAATCTTATAGCAGTCTCATCCAATTTATTTCTGTATTTTTTTACCTTTATATTTTGAAATAATTATAGAATTTCTTAAAGTTGTCAAAATAGTACAGAGAAGTCTCATACCAATCATCCAGCTTCTATGGTAACATCTTATGTAACTATAGTGGATTTCCGAAACCAGGAAATTGATTGGCACCATGCAGTCAACTAAACTACAGATCTTACTCAGGTTTCACTGGTTTTGCATGCACTTATTTTTGGTTATGTTTTTACCTATTGTTCCATGACATTTTATCACATGTGTGAATTTGTCCATCCACCTTAACAATCAGGAACAAAACTGGTCCATCCCCTCCAAGCAGCTCCCTCGGGCTGGCCTTATAGAATCACCCTCTCCTTCCCTCCCTTTCCCTAACCTTAGTTACTACTTATCTGTAATCCATCATTGTAATTTTGTCATTCCAGCATCCAATTTATTTTTGTATTTTGATTCCACAGAATGGAAAAATAATCTGAATCACATAAATATGTGGTTGCCGATGCTAAGAGATTTTGAACAGCTGCCTTCAAATCTCAGGATCCAACTCTAGCAGGAAGGGCTGTGCCCTGAGTTTTTTAGAAAATGAGATAATCTGGTACCTTGAGAAACTGGGAAAACTTGGGGGTTATCAACATCTTATGTTTGGTATATAATAGTGTTTTTTGTTTGCTTTGTTGTTTTAATTAGAATAAAACTTACAGATAGTAAAGAGTACAAATCTTGATGGATTTTAAAAATTTATGCCTATACTTGTTTTTTAGTTTATCTCTTATTTATTGAAATAGTTTTAAAGGAGTGTTTTGAATTCTGTTTTAATCTATTTTTTTAAATTGTGGTAAAATATATATAACATAAAATTTACCATCCTAATCATTTTTTTAGTGGACAGTTCAGTGGCATTAAGTACACCCACATTGTTGTGTAATCATATGCCTGTATTCTCAGACAACTACTCAGATTAAGATTTGGAATGTTCTCAGCCCCAAGAAGGTTCCCTCATGCCTCCTCCAAGTCCCCCAGAGATATGCCCCCAAAGGTAACCTACTGTTGTAAATGTTTTAATCACTGTTTTTATAATAGTTTAATTTTAAAAAGTAGTTTAAAGTAAATTTCAAAGTTAAATTTGAATGATTCATTTGAAGAATCTCTGAGGTAGTGGGTGAAGTTTGGGGTTCCATGAATAATATGGATACTTCCCCTCTACACTGCCCAGTCTGCATTAGCCCAGCTCATCAGACAGGATTCCTGACTGTGGAAACAAGCAAAAAGGGCGTGGATCCGAAGGGGGACTGCCCCTGAGGCTGGAGGACCAGGTTGGAACACCGCTAGTGCCCGAGGGAGCCCTGGAGCGGGGGAAGGCTGCGGACCCCAGGCAGTGGTCTGCATCAGGGCTGAGAGGAATGGCGCTGTCTGCCCCACAGCCACCGTGTCACCGGCTCCCCGTTACGAGTCTTGCTCTCAGTCACGTGGCTGCCTCTTTCTACCCCCACCTGCGTGGGGGTGAGGGTGGCTCTGGCCCTTTGGGCTTCCACAGGGAGGCAGCGGCATCTCCCACAACGAGTGCATGCAAGGTGGGTCTGTAGAGGGGGTGCTTTACAGAGGAAGGATGAAGCTGGACAGCTCAGAATGACAATATCCACTACATCCCTGATCTTTTTGTAAAGATTGAAACCCGAGACACCGACACATCCTCTGTGCACTTGACAGGGGTCCTGCTGACACAGGTGATGGGGCTTCCCTGGCCCTGATTCTAAGGTGGTCCTGACTCCTGTGGGAGAGAGGCCTCACCAAGCTCCTCCACACTGGCTGGCGGCTTGACTGAGCAGACAAGTGGACACACTTTTAAAGAGTCACACCAGACAGACCCTCCCTTCCTCTTGGGCCACTATGGAAGGGGAAAGGGTGACGCTTAGAGGTCTTGCTCATCTCCACCTTGGGGGAAGACACGCACAAGGAGAACTTAAGGCAATTCTTAAGGCAGCAGGATCTGGGAAAACAGCATTCTTCCCTAACAGAAGCAGCTGCCCTCTTACTGTGGTTCCCACTGTGCACATTTCAGACTTGCCTTTGCGGGGTGTGGGCTTTTCCTCTGTTGAATTGCTTCATCCTGTGTGATCTGCTTTCCTGCCACCATCCTAACGAGGAAGCCTCCTACATGAGAAAAGGGTGCCCGACTTCCGGGATCGTGGAGGCTGGAGACCTCTGGAGGCTTTTGCTGGCCCTTTGCCCTCCTCCTCCCACACCCCGGGGCCTCTCTGAGGTGCCGGCCTGAGCAGCCATGTCTAACCACAGCCTGGCTGACCAGACACGTCTTAGTTACGGTCAGGGGGTGTGGTGCGTTTGTCCTGCTCCTACCCTCGGCTGCAGGCTGAGCTATGGTGATTTTTTTTTGACAGCCTAATTCAGGCTTTATGAATTTAGTTTTAATTATCGGGATTTATCGTTTTCCTTACTTTGTCTCATAATAGTTTTTAATTACTGGAAAAGCCTTCCTTTTTCTCCCCCAGGAGAGGGATGTGATGGTCCTACACAAAGGAAAATGGATATATTCCACAGCCTTGTGAAATGTGTCACACAGAAGGCCAGGGAGAGGCTGTCAAGGGGGTCCAAGCCCGGTTGGTGTCCTGGGGCCCTGCTGCTCTGACATGAGGGTCCCTTTCCACAGCTGTCCCTGAACTTGGGTGGAAGGACCTTTCCTTGCGTGGCTCACAGCACTGGAGCTGAGCTCCCTGAGAGGTCTGGCCGGGCCAGGGGGCACTTCATAAATGTGGCTATCGACCTCCATGCAGCAGGTCCATCTGTGAGGGACGAAGGGAGCAACACTGACAGGATGAGTGTGTCCAGGAATGAAGCATCTCCTTCAGAAGTCTGTTTCAGGCCAGCCCTCCATGAGGCCATGGATGTAAAATGTGCTGGGGAGCCAGTGAGAGGCGAGGGAGGCTGGGGCTACAGTGTTGCAATGCTGCCTCGGCTGGGTTTTTGTTCACTGAATGTGTCATAATTTAGGGCTCAGACAAGAAAGTAAGGCCAAGTTTTATGTATAAAAACAAACATCAGGGCTTCCCTGGTGGTGCAGTGGTTGAGAGTCTGCCTGCCAATGCAGGGGACATGGGTTCGTGCCCCGGTCCGGGAAGATCCCACATGTCGCGGAGCGGCTAGGCCCGTGAGCCATGGCCGCTGAGCCTGCGCGTCCGGAGCCTGTGCTCCACAACGGGAGAGGCCACAACAGTGAGAGGCTCGCATACTGCAAAAAAAAAAACCCATCAAAATGTATCTGTCTGGCTGTACATTATCCCCTTTATAGTGGTCACCCTGGGCGGCCATTTGCTTGTTCCAATCCCAGTGCTGTGGCCAGAAAGTGTGGACACCCCCTTGTGGATTTCCTTCAGAGTGAGCATTCATCTTCTATATTTTCATGGTGTTGGTCAGTCTTCATTCTTCGAGAGTGGTTTTGAATTGTGGAGGTGTCAAATGTTCTATTCGCTGAATGAGGCTGAAAAATATTGTTTGAGGTAAAAATACAAGTTTTATTAGTCAGCTTCGGGTTTCTTTGTTTCTGAGGGCTTTCCTATGTGTTCGTTTTACTTTACTTGTTATTCCTTGGGACCTTACAGGAGTCACGGTTCACTTTTGCTTCAAGATTGTTAGAAGTTGTTTCAGATGATTGCCTTCAGGGGAAGCTGCCCCATTGAATGAACAAGTCCTGAGGGGTCCATCTCCTTACCTCATACCCATCTCATGTTGGGCACGGTGCACCCTGCTTCAGTTTCAGGCTTATCCACACCATGTCTTTTGTGTCTACTCTGAGAAGCTTACAAAGGAGAAGGCTTAACATTCAGTGACATATTGTCCCAAATCAGACAACCTGAGGTCTTCAGCAAATTCATCTATTTGTCAGAAGTTATATTGGTATTTATAATAATGCTCTAGACCATTCTGTGATTTTTGAGAGGTTTTATGAACAATTTTAATTTTGGGAATAAAATATGCATGCACCTAGCAATCAGGGGTTCAGACTGTTTGGGCAAGTGCTGCTGCCTTCCTCATCATACAATAAAAAAAATAGGTCATTCCCTTAAGAGAGTCAGGAAATAGAGTTACTGTGAAAGCTAAAAAGTATATACAGTCTTTCCTCGGTATCTGTGGGATTGTTTCCAGGACCCCCGTGGATACCAAAATCCGCGGATGCTCAAGTCCCTTATATAAAGTGGCCTAGTACACTCAGCCCTGTGTATCCTCAGGTTCTGCATCTGCAGAGTCAATCAACTGTGGATGGAAGGGCTGAGTGTACTTGAGTAAACTAACTTTTTCTCTCACTGTTAGGCCTTAAACGTAGGTAAAGAGTATTTAATGAAAAATGCCAATTAAGTCCTGTCTGGATGTTGGAGATGGTCTTTTAAAAGACCCTTTGTAGGAGCTGCTGTTGCCTGAGGGAAAAAAAGTGAGGGCAAGAAAGGGGTGGCCACGTGGAGTTTCCTCCTGGTCACCCTGTATGGCTGTCCTATGGTTTGGCTTGAAGATAGTGACCGTGGTGAATAAAAATGTGAGTGTGTATGTGTATGCACATTACGTATGTACATATACACATGCTTAGGTGCATGTCTGCACATGGAAGTGTGTGGTGTTTACAGTCTCTGTACCTTAAAGTCTGGAGGGCTTTCTTTGTTCCTGTAAGTTCCCCAGAAGGGAGCCCTCCGGAGAAGGGACAACACAACAAGAACCAGGGCAGGATATCTGTTTGGGGCTCAGCAGAAAGTCCATACTGAAACCAGTGGCCCCAGGGGACCAAGTTCAACTTTTCTTCTTCCTCATGCCAGGGTCATGACTAAGGTTACATAATGGCTGAAGTACGTTTAAAAATGGTGAAAATATGCGGGTATGTTTTTGCGTGGGATACCTTTGTTCTGGCACTACATGGGAGACCACAGAACACTTGGTGTTGCTTGAATGCCTTTTGAGATGGAGAGCAAGAGAGCTGAGCAAGAAGGAACTGACCTCTGCAGGGTTTCCAGCTATGGCCCTTCAGATGTAGGCTGTAGAGCCCCCTCCTACCTTCAGGTAGGCAAGTGGGTGGCTTGTGGGAGAGTTTCCTTCTGGAGGCCGCTGGGTTGCACCATTGTGGGTTCTGTGCTTGGGTTGCCAACGGAGGCAACTCTGAAGCAGATGCCCTTCCAGTTAGGTGGTCCCTAACCTGCGGGAGATGTCAGTGACATCGGTATCGGGCCACAGACCACCGCCCTCTCGTTTAGCGCAGGCCTCGGCATGACATCAGCAGAAGGACTGTGTCTCTGTTGTTCCCTGATGCTTCCACCCTCATGGCCCAAGAGCACTTTATCATTAGCATGGAGAGAAGTGGGAGCCTCTCTGCCTTGCCGGACAGCTCTTACTCACTCATGTGATGCTGAGGCAATTTGCTAGAAACACAAAACCCCTCCCGGCCTGGGGGAAATGTGGGGGAGTAGAGTCACAAATGGGAAACCAGACCTTTCTGAGATGCCTTCTATGTAATTGTGAGTCCCAAAGCCCTCTGGAGCCTTTGGGCAGCCTCTCGCTGAGATCAGGAGGAGTGGGCAGGAGAAGTGAGGGGCCAGGCTCCTCTGCAGTGGGTGCTGCCCTGGCTGGCAAGGGCCCTGAGCCAGAGAAGTGCCCCCACCATGGCTTCCTTTCCAGTGGCCCTCAGGGTGGTTCCCGTTCACCACCTGCAGCCCCTCCTCTGCACAGTGAACGCTGAATCTCCTTGGGCTGTGGCTTGGCTCAGGCCAGGAGTCTGAGCATTGTCTCTGTGGGGAGACCGGGGTTCAGATCCTGCTACCACCACTGTCCTGTGTGAGTCCCCTGATATCTCTGGCTCTGTTTTCTCCTCTGTAAAATGGGGATAATGATACCCAGAGTTATTGTGAAGGTTAAATGAGATGATCAATTGCATCCCTTAGGATGGATATTGTCAACAATAACAACAAAAAGCTTGCAGAAAATAACAAGTATTGGTGAGGATGTGAAGAGACGGGAACACTTGTATACTGCTGGTGGGAATGTAAAATGGTGCACCCACTATGGAAAAGAGTACGGTGAGTCCTCAAGAAATAAGATCCAGGAATTCCACTTCTAGGTATCTACCCCAACAAAACGGAACTTGAACAGATATTTGTACACCTGTGTTCATAACAGCATTATTCACAATAGCCAAAAGGTGGAAGCAACCCAAGTGTCCTTTTATATATACACAGAATAATATTCAGCCTTAAAAAAGAAAGGAATTCTGAGATATGGGTAAAACTTGAAGATGTTATGCTAAATGAAATAAGCCAGTCACAAAAAGACAAGTACTGTGTAATTCCACCTAAAGTCCCTGAGGAGTCAAATTCATAGAGACAGAAAATAGATTAGTGGATGCCAGGGGCTGGAGGGGAGGAATAATGAAGAGTTAGTGTTTAATGGATACAGAGGTTCAGTTTGGGAAGATGAAAAAGCTCTGAAGGTGGATGGTGGTGATGGTTGCACAACAATGTGAACGTATTTAATGCCGTTAAACTGTACACTTAAAAATGGTTAAAATGGTAAATTGTATGTTGTATATACTTTACCACGATTTTTTTTTAAATGCTATGACCAAGGAAGCAAAGTAATTACTTTTATTCAATAGTACCTCTTCTCAAAGATTTCTTCCAAGAAAAATGGTGAAGATGAGAGAAAAAGTACAATTTCCAGAGAAGGGGGTCCTCTTGCTTCCCTCCCTGGGAGGCCGGGTGGCAGTGAGGTGCTGCAAGAGCTGCAGGGCCCTGGAGTGGTGTGGGGGGCAGAGCAGGAAAGGAGGGAGGAAAGGAAGGCTGGGAGAGGGCGAGTCTCTGGGTGTGGAGAGAGAGTGAGGAGAGAAGAGGGCATATGAAGAAATGTTGCTGGTGGGTTGAATTAGACGGCCGTTTCTGATGTTCTCAGAGAGATGCAAGTAGGGATTAGGAGGCCCTTTTTGGTTGTTAGGCTGTGCTTCTTTGGCTTAGATTCCAGAGCCAGATTGGACCTTGCAGGCACTGAGACTTAGTGAAGTTACTGCTGATATTTTTGGACCTTGGGCCATTCTCATCTACGTCTGGCATTAAAATCATCACTTTAGAGTCAAGCCAAGAGTTCACTTTCCCAATGACTGCTCAGTTGTTGCACTCATGGTATACAGAGCTAGAGTTGGTCACGCTCAAGTCATGTGATGCTCAGAAGTAACCACAGGGACACAACGTGTGTGACCCTCTGGAGGTAGAAATGCAATTTAGGGGAGAATGTTTGCTGCTTGCATACTTCAGGCAGTTCACTGGGATTCTGTGGTGTCTGTGAGCTCATTAAATTGAAGAACCCCCAGCTCTCCCATGTGAAGGTTGTTTCTGAGTTTTTAACCTCAGTTTCTACAAATATGCAGCTTAAGAGACAGGAGTGCTTTAGGAAGGAGAGAGGAGGTATGTCAGACCAATCTATTGGTCTGTTCTGTTGCACAGAGACCAGATATTGTCCTGGCTGTTATTTTGGGTTTGGGTTCCAAATGCCTTTGGAATTATTGGCATAGACAACTTGGATGAGAAGTTACTGACAAGTACTGTTGTGGGGGAAGTACAGGAAAGGGCTGAGTCATGGTCAGGAAGGGGCTGAGTCATGGTGAGGAAGTGCTGAGTTCATCAGGAAGGGCTGAGTCATGGTGAGGAAGTGCTGAGTTCATCAGGAAGGGCTGAGTCATGGTTAGGAGAGCACTGAGTCATGGTCAGGAAGGGGCTGAGTCATGGTGAGGAAGTGCTGAGTTCATCAGGAAGGGCTGAGTCATGGTGAGGAAGTGCTGAGTCATGGTTAGGAGAGCACTGAGTCATGGTGAGGAAGGGATAAGTCATGGTCAGGATGGGGCTTAGTGATGGTGAGGAAGGGCTTAGTGATGGTGAGGAAGGGCTGAGTCATGGTGAGGAAGGGCTGAGTCATGGTGAACAAGGGCTGAATCATGGTAAGGAGAACACTGAGTCATGGTCAGGAAGGGCTGAGTTATGGTGAGGAGAACACTACGTCATGGACAGGAAGGGCTGAGCTGTGTTTAGCACATGTTGCTGACACAGTCCAGGGTGTTATGGAAAGACTGCTAACTGATACCCACGCCTATTTTTTTTCTTCCTGGATGATTAAATTTCCCTACCGTCCTGGCATTAGGTGTGGCAAAAGTGACTGCTTTGTCCACTGGAATGGGAATAGAAGTGATGTGCACTATTTCCAGGCCTGGCCCCTACAAACCTCCTGTGAAATGGTGCTTGAGGCTCTTCCTCTATTGGTTGACTGGCTAAGGCCCGACCAGGAGCCAGCATCCTCAGGCCCTGAAACATTGGATGTTATGTGAGTGAGAAATAAAGCGTCTGAAGACACTGAGATTTGAAGTTTTGTTTGCGACAGCACTTACCTCCAATATCAGAAACGCCGAAGGCTGAGTTGAATATAAGACCCTACCCTTGAGGTACTTTAAGGTCTCAAGGCAGCGAAGACTTCATCTCTGCGGGGACTGAGAGGACGGCAGCACCATCTCCACGTTCAGGCTGAAAGAACAGCTTTGGCAGGTGACCCACGGGGCCTGGTGGAACAAGGAGCAGGGCCCAGAATCTTGTTAAGTTTCTAGTGAAGAATTAAAAAGCTGTCTTGGACTTGGAGGGGAGGAAAACTCAACTCTTATTTTCTTCTACCCAACTTATGTACATTAGCTGGGGCCCTTTAAATTAGACTGACAAAGGACAAATTAACAACTGAAAAGCAAACACAGGTTGACTAATGCATGCATCATGCATACACGTGGGAACACCCAGTGGGGAGTAACTTTAAGGGGTGTTTAGAACTTGGGCTTGTATAGCATCTTAAAAAAGAACACTAAATTTTTTTTTTTTTGGCTGTCAAATGACCTACATTCATAAGTATTTATTATGCTGTCTCCAAATATAAGTTTTTTTTTAACATCTTTATTGGAGTATAATTGCTTTACAATGGTGTGTTAGTTTCTGCTTTATAACAAAGTGAATCTGTTATACATATACATATGTTCCCATATCTCTTCCACCTCGCATCTCCCTCCCTCCCACCCTCCCTATCCCACCCCTCTAGGTGGTCACAAAGCACCGAGCTGATCTCCCTGTGCTATGCGGCTGCTTCCCACTAGCTATCTATTTTACATTTAGTAGTGTATATAGGTCCATGCTACTCTCTCACTTTGTCACAGCCTACCCTTCCCCTCCCCATATCCTCAAGTCCATTCTCTAGTAGGTCTGTGTCTTTATTCCCTTCTTACCCCTAGGTTCTTCATGACCTTTTTTTTTTTTACTTAGATTCCATATATATGTGTTGGCATAGGGTATTTGTTTTTCTCTTTTGGACTTACTTCACTCTGTATGACAGACTCTAGGTCCATCCACCTCACTACAAATAACTCAATTTCATTTCTTTTTATGGCTGAGTAATATTCCATTGTATATATGTGCCACATCTTCTTTATCCATTTATCCGGTGATGGGCACTTAGGTTGCTTCCATCTCCTGGCTATTGTAAATAGAGCTGCAATGAACATTTTGGTACATGACTCTTTTTGAATTATGGTTTTCTCAGGGTATATGCACAGTAGTGGGATTGCTGGGTCATATGGTAGTTCTATTTGTAGTTTTTTAGGGAACCTTCATACTGTTCTCCATAGTGGCTGTATCAATTAAGATTCCCACCAGCAGTACAAGAGTGTTCCCTTTTCTCCACACCCTCCCCAGCATTTATTGTTTCTAGATTTTTTGATGATGGCCATTCTGACTGGTGTGAGATGATATCTCATTGTAGTTTTGATTTGCATTTCTCTGATGATTAATGATGTTGAGCATTCTTTCATCTGTTTGTTGGCAATCTGTATGTCTTCTTTGGAGAAATGTCTGTTTAGGTCTTCTGCCCATTTTTGGATTGGGTTTTTTGTTTTTTTGTTATTGAGCTGCATGAGCTGCTTGTAAATTTTGGAGATTAATCCTTTGTCAGTTGCTTCATTTGCAAATATTATCTCCCATTCTGAGGGTTGTCTTTTGGTCTTGTTTATGGTTTCCTTTGCTGTGCAAAAGCTTTTAAGTTTCATTAGGTTCCATTTGTTTATTTTTGTTTTTATTTCCATTTCTCTAGGAGTTGGGTCAAAAAGGATCTTGCTGTGATTTATGTCATAGAGTGTTCTGCCTATGTTTTCCTCTAAGAGTTTGATAGTTTCAGGCCTTACATTTAGGTTTTTAATCCATTTTGAGCTTATTTTTGTGTATGATGTTAGGGAGTGATCTAATCTCATACTTTTACATGTACCTGTCCAGTTTTCCTAGCACCACTTACTGAAGAGGCTGCCTTTTCTCCACTGTATATTTTTGCCTCCTTTATCAAAAATAAGGTGACCATATGTGCGTGGGTTTATCTCTGGGCTTTCTATCCTGTTCCATTGATCTATATGTCTGTTTTTGTGCCAGTACCATACTGTCTTGATTACTGTAGCTTTGTAGTATAGTCTGAAGTCAGGGAGCCTGATTCCTCCAGCTCCATTTTTCATTCTCAAGATTGCTTTGGCTATTCGAGGTCTTTTGTGTTTCCATACAAATTGTGAAATTTTTTGAAAAAGAACAGTAAATTTTAAAGAAGTAAATGGACAAAGGAAAAGGACTTTGAGTTTCTCGGGTGGCAAATTGTAAGAAAGTATATATGTGGGAGACCTAATGATACATAAGGACTACGTAAAGCAAGGTTTGTTAGAGTCCTCTGGTGCCATCTCTCGGCTGATAAGGGTCTAGGGTTATCTCCAGTGATTAACTTCTGTAGAGAGGGCATGGGGGGACACCTTTACAAACTTATGACCTGCTTTTAGGCAGATGAGGGGAGGGCAGAGAGCTTTTTTGTACCTGTATATTCTCAATTGTCTCCAGCTCAAAATAATCCTTATGCCAAAGTGGCACATTTTGAGGTGGCATGTTCTGCGACCCTTCAGACTTCTCTGGAATCTTGAGGGAAATTCCTTCCATTATTGAAGATATTTAGGACTGAGGAGGGAAAAGAGGCCCAAAGATTGCCGCTCCTTGAGAATAGTGCTGAGGATGGGGAACTCACAGGTACTGCACAGCTCTGCTGCACAGATGTGGTCTAGATATGGACCAGCAGCTTCTTAGCCTTGATCAGGGGCCCAGCGCCAGTCCTGGGTGTTAGGTGGAGCCCAGAGCCCCTCATGTGTCTCCCAGGCAGCGGGTAGGCACATGAGGAGTTCTGTAACAACTGGACCACCCACCCTCAGCATTTTCTTGACCCCAGTGTGAGGGGAGCAGGCTCACTGATGATCCTGGATGGCCTTGAACTTTGGTGTTGGGCATGCTCTGGTTTTGCTGTGATTGAGCACTAGAGAGATGCCCAGTGTCAGCTTTAGCCTGGAGACCACCCCCTCCGTCATTGGCCAGAAGGGGGCAATCCTGAGGGTGGGGCTCATTTCACCAGAGGGTTTACTGCTTCCCTGCTGGAAGGTTGTAAGGCTCTGATGGGATTCACGTTTGACTTCTTGTCAAGTCAACTACACGAAGGCGATGTGTCCTTGTCCACCCTCTTCCTAGCTGCATCAGCCTTTTCTCTCTGCAGTGCCCTGGCCCTCACTTCCATAGCACTAAGCAGGCCAAGGAACCTGATAGCTTGGTAGATGTCCACGGGTGGCCAAGGGGCCAGCTTCTGTGGTTTTGGAGCACTTCTCCAGGCTCCCTTCTTCAGCGCTTGAGAGTCCCCCTTCTCCACTCACTTGCACAAGGGGTGGCCTCTTCTTGCTTCTCTGCCTCCTTACATCTTCTGTTGGTCAAGGGCATCATTTTCCTCAGCTCGGGCTGCTATAAGGAAATACCACAGATGGGAAGCTTCAACAACAGACATTTATTTCTCACAGTTCTGGAGGCTGGAAGTCCCAGATCAAGGTGCCAGTCAACTCAGTGTCTGGTGAGGACCCTCTTCCTGGCGTGCAGACGACTGCTCTGTCCTTGTGGTGGAGGGCAAGTGAGCTCTGGTCTCTCTTCCTTTTCTTTTAAGGATGACTGTTGTGTCCTCATGTGGGGCCTCACCCCATGATGCATCTAAATCAGATTACCTCCCTAATACTATCACATTTGGGGTTTAGGGCTTTAACAAATGAATTTGGGGGACACAAACATGCAGTCCACAGCAGGTGTCAATGCAGTGTAACATCTCACAGGCCTGGGGGTGGTGCCAAGATCCAGGCCTTCTTAGAACTTAGCCTCAGAAAGTTGAAGAGCTTTGCTTCCAGCAGAGCCTTCTGCTGTGCCCTCCACCTTCCCTGCTTGATGGACGGTACCAGTGCCGCTCTTTGTCCTGTCATCCTGGGTGGTGATGGAGGTGATGCTGAGAGCAGCTCCCATTTGTTGAGAACTCCTGTGTCAGATACTTCATGTTTTTAATTCATGTAATCCTCACATTTCTATTAGGAAGTGCTGCTGTAATCCCCACTTCACATGCGGGGAAGCTGAGGTACAGAGAGGTAAATAACTTGCCTGAAGCCACATAGCTTGTAAGAGGTAGAGCCAGCATTTGACCCAGGACAGTTCAGTTTCAGTCTTTTGTTTTCTTACCTGTACTTCTCTCCTAACTATATCTTGCCTTTCAATAACGTTCTAAGAGAGCTATTATTCCTGTTAGCAGATGGGAAACTGAATCTCCAAAAGGATACATTTCTTGTCTGAAATTATACTGTTAATTAGTGACAGCTGGCCTTGAACTCACTCACTGTAAAGCCTGAGAGTTTAACTCCCACCTCTCCTCCTGCCAGATCTGTGCCCATTCATTTTTCTCTTTCTGCAAGTATATATCACCCATTATTATTTTTACCCAGTATTTTCTTCTTTTCATTGTCTTTATCATATGTACTATTTGCAGAATGGATCTCTGTCCTCTCCTATATCTTGCTTTTTCAGCATTCATACTCGTAAGCATTCTTTGAGAACCTACTGTGGGCCAGGCACTGCTCCAGCCCTGGGGATGCATAATATACAAAATAAATGTCCCTGTTTTTGTGGAACTGACATTCTAGTGGAGGGGATGGATATGTACTATCAGTAAGTAAACTCCAGAGTAGGGATAAAGTGATAAAGTGGAGAAACAAAGCAGAGAAGGGGGATAGGAAGCTGATGGGGCGGGACTTTACATTTCAGCTTGAGTGGCTGAAAACTTTGCTCTGAGGGTGGCTTGGAAATCAGACTCTTCACCTGTAATGCCTTTGGCAGGCCAGGGCTTCTAGAAGTGCTGAGGTTAACTCTGTCGTCAGTATGAATCTCTGAAAGCCAACGAAGGGTCCCCAGGGTAAGCAGCCAGGGTGGACAGCTGTTCCCCAGTGGGAACAAGTGTGGTGTCCCCTGGGCCCACTCCCCGTACAGTACTTCTAGCTCTGCGTCTCAGCCACAGTCAGACCTGGATTTGAGTCTTCATGCTGACACTTACTTGACCTTGGGCATATCAATTAATAAACTCATCAGTTCTCAGTTTCCCTGTTTGTATGAGATATCAACATCCCCCTGCAGTCCTGCTCTGAAAAAATGCCTGTGGAAACCATAGTGCAGGGTGACTGCTCTGTACATCTTGTCTCTGCTTCCTTTCGGTGGCCACAGGACATTATGCCCAGCCACCCCCATCCTGTCATTGTGTGGGTCTTCTGGGAAAGGCGCTGGGGTGGGGATTCAGCAGCAGGTTGGGGTGAAGGCTCTCCAGGCCTCTCCAGTCTCAGTGTGATCAAAGACAGGGAGGCAGAAGGTAGAGGCTGAGGGTAGGGGGCCTGATGTTTATTGAGGGCCTCCCACTTGCCAGATGCTTTGCTGGGGCCTTGTGTGGAAGGTATAGCTTCCAATTTACAGATGGAAAAACCAAGGCAGAGTTGCCCAAAGTTGCACAGTGAGCAAATGTGGGCTGACCTGGCACCCACCTTATGCTTGTGCTGGAAGGGGTAATGTGACTCTAGGGCAGAGTTTTGGAGGCCTGGGGGCCCTGGGGAGCCTGGCTCGCAAGTTTGAATTTGAGTCTGGTGGTAACAAGAGCCACCGAAGTGAGCTTATCCCACATTGTCTGCAGAGAAGAAGAGAGGAATTGGAGCTGGGATCCAGGCATCCAACCACAAAGTTCCCTCCTGTGACAGAGCCAGGTTTGGCTCAGTTCTTGGAGAAGGAGGGGTTGGAGCATGGGACAGGCAGTTGATATTTTTATATAATAAAGATTTAAAGAGGGTGCATATAAACTGTATGGAACCAAGTCAGATAGGCTTCTTAGATTAGCATGCATGGGAATCACTAGGGTGTCTCCTTAGAATGCAGATGGCTGGGCCTCACCCCCAGGCTTTGGATTCAGTGGGTCTGTGGAGGGCTGGGTGATGCTGACGCTTGGTCTGGGGACCATGCTCGGAGAACCGCTGCCTTATGTGGTTGTGGCTAGGGTCCTTGATTTGCTTGTTATGGTTTGTTAATTAACAACAACAAAAAAAGCACAGTGACATGAATATCGATGTTGTGTAAACATCTTAAAATTTACTTTTGTACAAAAAGCTGTGACAATGTGGGTTTCTGAATTACTTCCTATGTTCTCTCCATTTGAGCCTGTAGGACTCTAACAGCTGACCCATGTTAGGGATGGTAATTGAGTCAGTTGCTGGGGACTGTGGACATTTGTGATAATTAGGATATTGACTGTCAGCCAAGGAATCAGACTTGCCCCAAATGTTCTGCCACCTCATCAGATTTTCCATGAACTTAGTACTGGTTGTTAAGAGGGGCAGAGGGAGTGGAGGTTTCCAGCACAGCCTCTAGTTTTCCTCTGCCTGGTTCAAATCCCAGCTCTGCTGCTCACAGTAGAACCCTGGGCAGTTTGCTTGTCCTCTTATTTCAGTTTCCTAATCTGTAAAATGGGGATAGTAGTAATTTCTTACTTGGGTAGTAGTCGTGGAAAGGAAGTAAGGCATTTATTATAGGTAGAGGGCCTAGAACTCATGGTAAATGCTCCATCACCGCCGGCCGTGGTGGTCTTGTTTCAGTGCCCCCTGCCCAACAGGTGCAGAACAAGACCCTGAAAGTCCTCAATAGTGCTGTTTGGGAAGAGGGATGCTGGAAGCTAATGGTTCTCCAAGGGTGATCCCAGACCACAGCATCAACACCACCTGTGACGGTGCTAGACAGGCACATTCTCAAGCCCCATCCAAGCCCTTCTGCATCAGTTCTCTCTGCTCAGTCTGTATTTTCATAAGCTCTCGGGGGATTCCGATGTACACTCAAGTTTGAGAACTACTGATCTAAGCCTTCGCAGTACCAGAGAAGCAGGAGGACTTAGTTCTCCTGGCTCTGTGTGTGTGTGTGGAGTGTGGGAGGGGGCAAGGGGAGCTTTACCTGAGAGCGTAGAGAAGCTAGACGCCCAGAAGCTGCATTAAGTAACTGGCGAGGCAGCATGATAGACTCCTAGCCCCACTGTCAGCACCGCTTACTTCCTGCCCAGGCTCCAGGCATGGCTTTTCTGGCAAATGGAATCTTGGTCATATCACTGCTGACAGATGAGAGTATCCCTGAATATCATTTCTCCCTTACATTTCCCACCCCCTGAGGATCTTCTGGCATCTATCTCAGGGCTGTTTAGACCTTCCTTTTCTCGAATTGCTTAAAGGTGCTGCTTGTACAGCACAGGTCTCCTTTCCCTTTTCCCACGGCATTCCAGGGTTTTCCTCCATGAAAATGATTAGTGGGTTTTCTTTTGTTTTTTGAAAAGGCAATTCAGTTGAATGCTTCCTCCCTCAAGTTGCTTTGCTCCTGTACCCCAATGTTCTCCTGTAACATTGTCTCCTGTACCCCAGAGTTACAAAACCAAAAGGGACCAAACAGCTGTGCAGGGGTTGCGGTAGGGGTGCCTCGGGAGCAGCAGGGTGGCCTGCTTCTCTCCACCTTGGCTGAGCTGCTGATTAGATGGAAGGGTTCCTGGGGAGGCAGGGTGAGGGGATGGGCAGGAGCCCCTGCGGCCGGCCTTATGGGCTGGTTGTAGCATTTCCTTTGCCACAGGGCTCCAGTTGCCAAGATAAACGTACATTTTTTTTTTTAAATGGAGGTTGCCCATTCTTTTTTTTTTTTTAATTAATGAATTTATTTATTTTTGGCTGTGTTGGGTCTTCGTTTCTGTGCGAGGGCTTTCTCTAGTTGCGGTGAGCAGGGGCTCCTCTTCATCGTGGTGCGCGGGCCTCTCACTATCGTGGCCTCCCCCGTTGTGGAGCACAGGCTCCAGACGCGCAGGCTCAGTAGTTTTCGTGCACGGGTTCTAGTTGCTCCGCAGCAACTAGTGGGATCTTCCCAGACCAGGGCTCGAACCCATGTCTTCTGCATTGGCAGGCAGACTCTCAACCACTGCGCCACCAGGGAAGCCCAAACATACATTTTGAGATAAAGTGGACCCCCAGACGTCTTCATCTTGGAAAAAGAAATCAATAAGACAGTCTCCGTGTTGGGCCAAGAAGTCCTTCTCCTCCACACTCAGATTTGCACAGGCCTGCGTGTGAAGGTGGGAGGGAGCTGGGGATGCAGGGACTGTGCTCGTGCTGAGGAGGCAGGTCAGGGAGCAGAAGAAGGGGCTCTGGGGCACTGGCTCTCCTCCTTAGCAAGGTGAGACCTTTCCCTTGCTCATTGATGGGATGGTGATGGGACTGCTGCACACCTGTCGGTGTTGTCAGAATTAAGTATGGGAACAAATACAAAGCGTTGGGCACAGCCCCTGCCTTCCTTGTGGGAAGTGGTGGTTGTGATTTTTATTAGCAATTTCTAGAAGTTGACTGGCCATTATATGGCTTTTGTTTCAGAAGATGCCTGATACTTCTAATCCACCAACAATTCCTACCCGCTCTGACCTCAGAACATATTCTTAATCAGACCTCTTTTAGCCATACCTGCCATTCCCCCTGTGGTCCAGGCCTCTGTCACCCTCACCCACAGTGTCTCCAGGCCTCCACAGCGGCCTCCTGAACAGCAAGTTCTTACATGACAGCCAGAGGGTTACTTTCAAAACACAAATCACATCATGTGAGTTCCTTGCTCACAATCCTCCAATGGCCTCCAGAACACATGGCCCGCAGCTCTCCCCTGACCTCACCTCCTACTGCTCATGGCATCGCTCACCTGTGCCAGCCATGCTGGCCTCTGGCCTCTTCCTCCCTTGCCATCTTGTTCTTGTTTCCTAGAACAAGTAGGGAGGGGTGTAGCCAATGGAGCATCTGTGTCCCACCAGCATGTTTTTGATTAAGAAGAAAGCGGGCTTACTGAGAGAGTGTATAACCTCTCTGTATGACTTGATGTTGGTCTAGGAATACCAGAGTATTCGTTACATATCTGGCACTCTTTTCATCTCTCCCAGGCTTCCAAAGCCCATGGATGGTCCACACCCAGGACTTGAATGTCATCTCTGCCTTTGGGGGGGATGATGCACGTTGGGGAGTGGGGAGGTCGCTGCAGGGGGAAACCAAGCCTCCCACCCTGACTCCGCCCTGCAGGCAGAGCCCCACCTGGAGGGATTGGCCTCCTGTGCTGCAGTGGGGCTATGTTGGCTCTCCTGAGGAAATTTTTACCTTCTGAGATTTGTAATGAAATCTGGAACTGCCTTCTAGCCAGGTATCCCAGCTCAACCTGATTTTTCTGCTTATCTTATTCTGAGCATAAATTTCTTCATTACTTCAGCTGAGGGAAAACAAGTCTTGACTCCTAAAGTAATCCAAGTGGAGCTAAGATCTCCTTGATTCATTTTTGTTAATCTATTACATTCTAGCGCAGTTATAAGTAAAATGAAGGTTCAGGAATTAAACATAGAGACTAAGGGAGGAGAATGATGCCAAAGATTTTTTCTGTGTCTGTGTTTAGCCCAAATTTGGGCTCAAAAGAAGAAAAATGATGAGAAATTACTACACATCATTCAAGTCTCCAGGGGATTACTGTAGGATTACATAATACAATCATGGATGCGTCTAAGGCCAGAAAATGTACACTCAAAGCTCAGAAGAAAGCAGACAATAGAAGACCCTTTTGGACAAGACTTAGTGAATTCAGGAAGAGCCGGCACCTGACCAGCCAAGTAAGTGATTCCAAACACCTCCAGCCCTGAGGAAGCCTTGGACATGCCGGGAAATTACTCATCATGTGATGTCAGCTCTGGAGAAGGCCTTTTAATGCTAAACTAAGAGATCAGCTGCTGAAACACTTAGAAATATGGCCCATTTGATTACAGATGGTCCACGGAGAAGAGAGCAAGTTCTCCTGTCAGTAGCTGGCCGGGTCCTCTTCTCTCATCCAGGCCAGGCTGGCAGATAAGAGGTGCCAGTCGTTCTGGTAAGAAGGCAACTATTTATTTATTTATTTTGATTGCAAAGCAATGTTCATTATTATTATCATTTTTTAACATCTTTATTGGAGTATAATTGCTTTACAGTGGTGTGTTAGTTTCTGCTGTATAACAAAGTGAGTCAGCTATATGTATGCATATATCCCCATATCTCCTCCTTCTTGCCTCTCCCTCCCACCCCAAGAAGGCAATTATTGTCTGCATAGTTCCAATGGCTGCTTTTTGAAGTAATAAGCTTAGGCATACTGGGAAATGTCTTTAATGAAATGAAAATTAGCCAGAGAATTAGATGTAGGGATCACTGCCAAGAGGCATTACACTGAAGCCTCAATTAAACTTTCCATTGGATTATCTGATGATAAGTAGTTGTGCCTTTGGGATTTTATTGTCTTTGATAAATGGCACGGGTTCAGGATCTAAGGCAACATAGTCCTAACACAACACAGTGCTGGAAATAGTGAGGCATGCCATCACTAGATACAAACCACTTCAATTACCCTATGGAAGTATTTATCTTAAAAAAATTTTTTTTAATTACTTTTAAAATATTTATTTATTTTTGGCTGTGTTGGGTCTTCGTTGCTGCGTGCGGGCTTTCTCTAGTTGCGGCTAGTGGGGGCTACTCTTCATTGTGTGTGCGGGCTTCTCATTGTGGTGGCTTCTCTTTGTTGCAGAGAAGGGGCTCTAGGCACATGGGCTTCAGTAGTTGTAGCATGGGGGCTCAGTAGGTGTGGCTCGTGGGCTCTAGAGCGCAGCCTCAGTAGTTGTGGTGCATGGGCTTAGTTGCTCTGCGGCATGTGGGATCTTCCCGGACCAGGGCTGGAACCCCTGTCCCCTGCACTGGCAGGCGGACTCTTAACTACTGCGCCACAAGGAAAGTCCCTGGAAGTATTTATCTTAAAGACTGCTTCAGATTACTTCCCCTCAGGATGTGCGGGTTCTCCATCTGTTCTCTGATGGGAAGGATTTCCAACTTCGAAATTCCTTTTGGTGCCAACAGAGTTCTCAGCACTGGGAGGATAGTGTGGCTTCCTTCCACAACTTACCTTGCCACAGCAAACCCCCTCTTCCTCCCCACAGACCTTTCTTGTCCCCTAGCTGCTGTGAGAGAGTGTTTGTGATGGCCTGTTAATTGGGTTGGCACGCAGAGTCAAAATACCTGTGTCTGGAGGTGTTTGATAGAAACAAGGGCTTTGCTTCTCCTGCTAAGATATGTGTCTGTGTGTATGTATTTTTAAATCTATTTTTGTAATTATCTTTCTTCCAAGTGTTATCATTATCCATGAGGTACCTTCATTTAAACAATAAAAACTTCTGTTAAAAATCCAAAACTTGCTAAGCTTTTGCCGAATAGCTACAGCTGACAAAGTGTTAAATATCAGTCTCTCCTGTGTTAACCCAGTGGTAGACATTAAGGTGATGCCTCTGGACAGTCACACCCTCTGTCTCTCAGGGGCTTCTTGACCAACACGCTGTTGCTCTTTTCAGACCGTTCAGTCAAAACTGTCTTCCTCTCCCCTTGGTCTCCTCTCGAGCCATTGCTGGCCTCAGGTGCCTCCTGCTGGGGGGGTTGGAGTTCACTCATGTGCGACCTGGCATTGACTGCCTCCCCCCCAACTCTGTACCAGTATCTGGAGAGTCATACGCTAGAATCTGCTACTGTTCAGTCTGCCCTCAGCCCTTGTACTTGTCCGCCGTGCTCTGTAGAATGTAGAGATCACCATGAGGGCATCAGAACGCAGGGCATCAGAAGGCCGTAGCCAGCAAGTTTGGGCAGCCATGGTGTCATTGCTGGTGTGTTTCTGCTCCTCTTCAAATGATACTGAGGACTTTTCTCTGTGAACACTGCCTAATTCTCCTTAAACGCCTTGCTTTGTTTATGCTCCCACGGGCTTGACCAGGAAGCTGCTAGAACTTCAGCATGGGCAGGGCAGCTGGAGAGGGGAGCAGGGGGAGCTGAAGCTTTTGGAGCCCACCGGTGTGCCTGCCAGCCTGTCTGCCTGGCTGGTCAAGGGAGGAGGCACAGCCGCGTTTCCCTGGGCGGTTACTTCCTGTGACTTCGAGCCACTGTGAGCCTTTTGTTTCAGCCCTGCACCTGCTCAGGGAGCTCAGTTCAGCACCACTTCGATGCAGCTTTCCTCGCGTTGCCTAACTGCTCTACAAGGTGGGCGTGTGCGTTTGCTTGGATGGAGGGCACTCTCTCTGGTGTGGCGGGGGGGGGGGGGGGGGGGGCAGCGGCTTCACCGGCACACGCGACCTTTGAGTGGCTGCCTCTCAGAGGGACATTGTGTGGTTCTGTGTGGTCAACAGGAGTGGACTGTTTGGACTGCAGGCCAGGAGACTGACCAGTTTAGTGGGCCAGATTCACTGTGCTTCCCAATCCGGGGAGCGTCCTTGCACACGTGAGGTCAGTATACTGTGTGCTTCGGAGAGCAAAAGCCATTGAGATAAGAGGGACTGTGCTACAGACCAGGGCATCAGCAGAGACTCACTAAGGCAGGGCTTGCAGGGGAAGCATCAACAAGACTCACACTTCTGGTCAGAGGAGCAGGGCAGAATGTAAACCAGTGGGCCTGGGAAACTTGGCCCATGTTCACCTCTTCAGTCAGTGTTTGGAATGGCGGGGGGAGGTACTTAGGACGGGAAGTGTTTTGATAGCCTGAAACAATCTTTCAGGTTCTGTTCTCTAGCTGTTGGACTGCACGGGACTTAAACTATGTTGGCTCGTCATTGCCGACCAAATAAATGGTAAACTGCTGAGTTGGGATCTTCAGGGCTAATACGCAATAGCCATCTTCCTCTCCCCAGCTTAGAGCGAATGGCAGTCATGGCTCCTGCTCTAGAAGAATTGCACTCAAAAATTGCCCATTTCAGCCCCTGAGATTTCACCCAAGAATTATGTAGCTTCTCCCCCTGCAGCTGTCATGGACAGAGCTGGAGGGGGAGGGCTCTGTCACAGGGGCAGGCAGTGCTGTGGGTGAGGAGCCCACCTCAGGGCCCTCGTCCTCCTGCAGGCAGAGGGGCTGGTGAGCACATCAGCTCTTTCCCCCAGACTCCCAGGCAGACCAGTCACCCCACTTACTGGGTGTAGCCTTACTGCAGCTGAGGTCTTTCCACATGGAAACATGAGGGGTAGAGAATAAGTGTTCTAAAAGAACACAGTGAGCATGGCATTCAGAGTTCCACACCTTTGCCTTACCTGTTCAGTAGTTCTTGTCTCTCATATTAAGACCGTCACTTCAGCCAAGCCAGTGTCCTAGACCTTGCCTTCCTGCAGAAAGTATTCTATCCACTGTTGCCCTTGAGGCTTCCTCTTTCCCTTGGGCCAGTCCATCTTTCAGAGACCAGTTTGTTTACTCACTAATTAATCAGTCATGAATTCAGTAGTGTTCATTAGTCAAGTTTGAGCACAGTGCCCTGGTTATAGTGGTCTAGCATGTGATCTACCTTGGAGAATGTTCCATGTGCACTTGAAAAGAATGTGTATTTTGTTACTTTTGGATGGAATGCTCTATAAATATCAGTTAAGTCCATCTGGTCTAATGTGTCATTTAAGGCCAGTGTTTCTCTATTGATTTTCTGTCTGGATGATCTGTCAATCGATACAAGTGGTTTGTTAAAGTCCCCTACTATTACTGTGTTACTGTTGATTTCCCCCTTTATGTTTGTTAATATTTGCTTTATGTATTTAGGTGCTCCTATGTTGGTTGCATATATATTTATAATCATTATATCTTCTTCTTGATCATTATGTAGTATGTATTACATATGTAGTATCATACTACATTATGTAGTGTGATACTACATTATGTATTATGTAGTATCCTTCTTTGTCTCATGTAGCAGTCTTTATTTTGAAGTCTATTTTGTCTGATATAAGTATTACTACCCTGGCTTTCTTTTGATTTCCATTTACATGAAATACTTCTTTCTGTCCCCTCAGTTTCAGTACGTGTGTGTCTTTAGCTCTGAAGTGAGTCTCTTCTGGCAGCATATATATGGGTCTTGTTTTTGTATCCATTCAGCCACTCTCTGTCTTTTGATTGGAGCATTTAGTCCGTTTACATTTAAGGTAATTATTGATATGTATGTTCTTATTGCCATTTTGTTAATTGTTTGGGGGTTGTTTTTATAGGTCTTTCTTTTTTTCCCTTTATTCTTCTTTTGTTTTTATTTTCTCTTGTGATTTGATGACTATCTTTAGTGTTACGTTTGAATTCCTTTTTCCTTTTTGTGTGTATACCTCTTATAGATTTTAGGTTAATCACTACCATGAGGTTTTAATATAGCAATCTATAGATTTATGTGATTGTTTTAAGTTGCTGATCTCTTAATTTCAAATACGTTTTAAAAACCTTGCATTTGTTCTCTTCTCACCTCTTGAATACTGTTTTTGATATCATATTTTATATCCGATTGTTTTGTGTATCTTTTAACTGCTTAATATGGATATAGGTGATTTTACTGCTTATGTATTTAAACCTTCCTACTAGCTTTGTGTGTGGAGGATTTCCTACCTTTATTGTATATTTGCCTTTACTGATGAGCTTTCTCATTTTGTAATTTTCTTGTTTCTAGTTGCAGCCTTTTCTTTCTCACCTAGAGAAGTTCCGTTAATATTTGTTGTAAAGCTGGTTTGGTGGTGCTGACCTCCTTAGCTTTTACTAGTTTGTAAAGTTTTTGATCTCTCCATCTAATCTGATTGAGACCCTTGTTGGGTAGAGTATTCTTTGTTGTAGGTTTTCCCTTTCATCACTTGAAATATATTGTGCCACTCCCTTCTGGCCTGCAGAGTTTCTGCTGAAAAATCAGCTGATAGCCTTATGGGAGTTCCTTTGTATGTTATTTGTTGGTTTTCCCTTGCTGCTTTTAATATTCTCTCTTTATCTTTAATTTCTGTTATTTTATAATTATTATGTGTCTTGGTGTGTTCCTCTTTGGGTTGATCCTGTATGGGAGTCTCTGTGCTTCCTGGACTTGGGTGACTGTTTCCCTTCCCAGGTTAGGGAAGTTTTCAGCTATTATGTCTTCAAGTATGTTCTCAGCCTCTTTCTCTCTTCTCCTTTTGGGACCCTATAATGCAAATATTAGTGTACTTGGTGTTGTCCTAGAGGTCTCTTAAACTGTGTCTTCATTTCTTTTCATTCTTTTTTCTTTTTTCTGTTCAGTGGCAGTGGTTTCCACTACTCTGTCTTCCAGCTTGCTGATCCATTCCTCTGTATCATTTAGCCTTCTGTTGATTCCTTCTGGTGTATTTTTCATTTCAGTTATTGTATTCTTCATCTCTGGCTATTATTTATATTTTCTCTTTGTTAAAAACTTCTAACTTTTTGCTCTGTGCATCCATTCTTCTCCCAAGTTCTTTGATCATCTTTACAATCACTACCCTGAACTCCTTCTTGAGTAGATTGCCTATATCCACTTTACTTAGTTCTTCTTCTGGGGTTTTATCTTGTTCCTTTGTCTGGAACATGTTTCCCTGTTGCCTCACATTGCCTAAGTTGCTGTTTGTATTTTTGTGTATCTGGTAGGTTATTTATGTTTCCCCATCTTGGAGGAGTGGCCTTCTGTAGGAGACATCCTATGTGTCCTAGCAGTGCACTCCTTTCTTTTCACCCCAGCTATATGCTCTAGGGAGTCCCTCTATGAGTGCTGCATGGGTCCTTCTGTTGTGGCAGGTTGACTACGTGGGTGGTCTGGTAGGCTTGGTTTTGCCCCTAGTCTAGTGGTTGCCAGACCCTTCCTTGTGTGGAGGCTGCTGACTGTTGGTTGATGGAGCCTGTTCACAAGGTGGCTGACTGCAGAACCCTAGGGGGTCCCAGGGCCAGTGCTGGCTCACTGGTGGGTGAAGTCAGGGTCCAGAAGACTCCAGGGCTGTTGCCCGCCCACTGGTGAGTGGAGCCAGGTCCTGAGGTTAGTGCCAGACTACTGGCAGGCACAGCTGGGTCCTGGAGTCTGGTTGCAGGGCCCAGGGATAACAGAGCTCATGTCAGTTTGCTGGGGTGGGGCAGTTCCTGATGCAGTTGGGTATGGGGTCTGGGGTGTCCCAAAGCTGGTGTTGGCCGCTAGTTCTCAGGGCTGAGACCTAGCTGGTCCCAGGACAGCGTCTTGCCTGCTGTGGGCAGACTGGTCCACAGGCTGTGGGACTGTGGTTTTCTTGTGTCTGGTGTCTGCCCCCTGGTGGGTGAGGCTGTCCAGAGGCTAGAGCAGACTTCCTGTAGGGCAGGGCTGGTGCCTGGCCACTGATGGGTGGAGCTGGGTCTTGGTCCTCTGGTGGGCAGGGCCATGTCTAAAGACACGTCTAGAAGTGGCTGTGGGCTCAGGAAATCTCTAGGCAGCCTGTCTGCTGGTGGATGGGGCTGTGTCCGCACTCAGTTGCTTGACCTGAGGCGTCCCAGCTCTGGCACCTACAGGCTGTTGGGTGGGGCCAGGTCTTGGCACTAATGAGCTAGAGGGAGGATTCCACAATGGCACCCACCAGCATCAGTGTCGACACAGTAGAAGAAGCTCCCAAGAATGGCTGCCACCTGTGTCTGTGTCCCCAGGGTGAGCCAAACAGCCTCTCCCCTCCCCCCACCACCATCTCTCTGGGAGACTCTCCAGTACCAGTACCAGCAGGTAGTTCTGGCCCAGGTTCCTATCAAATTACTGCTTTTGCCCAAAGTCCCAGAGTGTGTGAGATTTTGTGTGTGTTCTTTAAGAGTGAAGTCTCTATTTCCCCCAGTCCTTTGGGACTTCTGAAATTAAGCCCCACTGGCCTTCAAAGCCATATGCCCTGCATCTTCCTGGTACAGGACCCCTGGGCTGGGGAGCTCAGTGTGGGGCTCAGAACTCTCACTTCTATGGGAGAAGCTCTGCAGTATAATTATTCTCCAGTTTTGGGGGTGCCTCACCCAGGGGTATGAGTCCTGTTTTCTTTTGCTAGATAATCACTTGTCCAGCCTCCCTTGCAGCAGTAGTCATGTGACCAAATTTGGGAAGCCCAAGAGAAGGCCTGCTGAAAACTTCAGAGAAACATTTTCTTCCCTGGGAAGCTGCTGTGTGAGGATGGTGCTTGGTGCCGCAGCAGCCATCTTGGAACCATGAGGAAAAGGCCAACAGTCAGAGAATTGCCCATCCAGAGCTGTGCCATCAGGGGCCTATCTAATCTGCCCCAAACGACCCACCTCCATACCTCTGTTTTGTGCAATAGTTGTTACCTCTATGATTAGGCTGTACTTACCTTAGCCAGGTTTTCTATTACTTGCATCCTAATTCATATGTCAGGGGGATGAAAAAAGAGGGTGAGTCTAAGGTATCCAAATTGATATGACTTATTGATGAATTGGAGGTGAATGGGGAGGGATGGAGAGGGACTAGTTAGAATTTCTGGCATGAGCAGAAGGGAGACTGAAGGAGATCCATTTTGTTCACCAGCCATAACCTAGCTCCCGTCATGGTAGACAGTAATTCATTGGGGTCGAGTTGAAACAACTTTGATCTGGAGCTGGGTCTGAGACTGAGGTTCAGTTTTCGATGATGAGAAAGCCAGGAGGAGGGGTCCAGGGGGCATGATACATGGAATACATGGGTCTGGATTTTCAGAGAGAAGGTATGGCTGAGTTGGCAGTTAGGGCTCATCAGCACTCAGGCCTGAAGCTGTGGGAAGGGATTCTTTTTTTTTGCATTGTATGTTGCTTTTATTTTATGAAAAAGCTGATTTCAAATCTACAGTAAACTGAGATGAATACAAAGTCTTAGTGAAGGAGGCCTGATTGTTCTCTTTACACAAACATGGCCACTGCCCTTTGGCCTTAAAACTTCAGGAAGGGCACTTCAAATGGCTTCATATTTATATGTTTCAGTGCCAGAGTGTAGGAGTAGAATCTGGCATTCACTGTCAGATGTTCTGCAGCTACCAGAGCATCAAGTCTCTTTAGCAGGAGCCAGAGAGGTGAGGAGATGGCCATGTGCAGACAGCTCCTGCTTTTCTCATCAGTCCTCCTGGGGTGTTCATTTTGGTGTCCTTTGAAACGATAGACATTGCCTATTTGTCACTTAATTGCATCAAATCACATAGATTGAACCAAGTGAAATTCTCATTTTTATAGATCAAAATCATTGATTATCAACAATTTTAGGTGATTTAACCTAATATTTGTACCTGATACTGTGCTGGCACATCAATATTTCATGGGTTATTTTCTATTTTCTATTTAAATTTACTCATGTCACTGCCCTGCATAAAACTCACCCCTCATTTCCTCCATACCTACAGGGTGAAATCCCAACTCAGATTATCCTTTGAGGCCTTTTGTCATCCATCCCTCAACCATCTCTCCGGACTCATCTTTTGCTGAAAGCCTCCTGCACTTTACTCTCCAGCCAGATCATGCCCCATATTGGCAAATGCAGCAGAGGGGTTACAGGATTTCTTCAGAATCCCATTTCCATTGGGCATCCTGTCTTTCTTGTGCATTTCTTCAGAGCACAAGTTCAGTTGCACTGGAAGTTTTCTCTTCATTTGAAGATCTAGTAGTGGTTTGTACCCATTTGTGCTTTCGATGTTGTAATGGTCCTTCAGACTACACCAGTTTCCATGTTTGGAGTTTCTGGGCTTCTGGCCTGACAGGCCCCACCCTCTGCTACCACAGGCTGATTCCAGCTTGTCTTTGGAGCCTAGCACTGTCCTGTCCTCTGTCTTTGAACCTCCTGCACTGGGCTGGCACTGCTCCCTGCCCTGTCCCAGATGCAGCAGGCTTCAGGTTTGTTTCTGAACCAGCCAAGAAGATTCTCCAGGTCCCCTCTGTTCCCTCTTGGGTCCTAGTGTGGGCCATGCTCTGAAAGAAGATTGTTTTAATGAAACCATATACATTTTTTGACAAGATAGAAAATTCTTTATAATCCTCCCCAACCATTAAAAAGAGAAAAGGAATTTTTAAGACTCCTGTGTAAAATCTTTGCTCAGGAGACTTTTGCTAAGGTGGTTAGACATGTTTCCAGCACTGGATCAGTCGTGGCTGCATGTTTTGCTGCAAATGGAAGAAAATTTTTTTTCTTGTGGAATTCAGGTTACAAAGCACACATTCCCCAGGGCCATGAAGTTGGTGGGTTTTCCCTGCAAGGATGTGAGAGGGATGGGTGGGTCTGCCTTGTAGACCCATACGTCACCTGGGACCCGGTGATCTGGGTGTTCCTGGGCCCAAGCAGAACTTTGGTGGTTAAGTTTGTGGGATTTTTGAAATTGTCTGCCCAGTCTCACAGATTCCTTTGCTGCTCCTAACCCCAAAACTTGTGGGTGGTCTTGTCCCTGACAAAGAACAGAACTGTCAAGAGCCCTAGGGTCACACCCTCAGGGTCTCTCTGGAGCTGAAGGGAGGCCCTCTCCTGAGAATGTCAGTGCCTGAGGCAGTCAGTGCCGGACAAAGGGCTTTCTGTGTCCGTCTCTACTGCCTCGGAAATGTAAGCCTAGGAGGTTAAGGCAGATCAGAGGAGACCCTGGGAAAACAATGTCTTTTCCTAGCCTGTGCATTTGGGGTGAAGAGCCGGGACCTAGTAAGAAAGGAGAATTTTGTCTCTTCACAATGGTAAGCATTTTCTCTCTCAAATCAAATCCCTTTTCAGTCCTTTCCTAGGAATTTGTGATGACCGAGGAATTTATGACATACATAGTAGCCATGTCTGTATCTCAACCACTTCTTTTACCCTTGTCAGCATCTGCTGCCCAAGTCACAAATGGCTACAGAGGAAGAAACTGCCACCCATGAAAACCTCCCCATCTGTGACAGCCCCTCTCAGGTGCTCTGTGCTCACCCCACCTGGACACTCACATCTAACATATCTCTGCTGTGTAACTGCTGAGTGGAACTGAAGGGCTCTGGTCAGTGTAGACATCCCCACTTACTTGGGTCACTGGGACAGAAGTCACTGTAATTCTTGCGGGTCGCCTCTTTGGGGGTTGGGTGCCTGCCTCCTTTGCACTGTTCCTGACCT
Organism: Tursiops truncatus; assembly: GCF_011762595.2. NCBI lineage: Eukaryota > Metazoa > Chordata > Mammalia > Artiodactyla > Delphinidae > Tursiops > Tursiops truncatus. The sequence goes on from NC_047035.1 coordinate 125,475,963, forward strand.
CTTGGGAATGCAGGGTCCAGCCATTGGCCTCATGAGAGCAGCTCAGGGCCAGTGCAGGTGGACAGCACTTTGAACTGTGGTCATATATCAGGTTGCCACAGTCTGCACCATGTCCTCTTGGCTCTCTTCTCTGGTGCTAAGTGGCAAGTGCCCTTTATCCTCAAATTTGTGCTGTTGCTTTCCTTGTGGTGCAGTTAAGAGGAGACTGAAATGTTTCTTTACCCACATCTTCATAAAAAGTGGGAAAATGAAAAATAGGGTAAGATGGCTGAGTCTTTCAAGGAAAAAAATGTGAGAGCACCTTTCTTTGTAGAATTAAATCACAGAAAACACCCCTTTGTGATTTAAAATGGCAACAAAGTGTGTCTATGTCAAAGAACACTGCCGAGGACCAGCCTCAGCGGTTCAGGGTTGCCAGAGGGGAGGACGGCGTCGGCGAGGACAGAACTCAAGACACCTCTTCTTGGATGCAAGGATCTGACATTTTATTAGCAAAAAGCTGCAACATTTATAGTTCTACAGTTCCCTATTCTTATTTTTCATATCATCTTTTAACCTTTCGCAACCTTTTATTCTTGAGCCAAAAATCTTACACAAACAATAACACATTAACCACTTTAACAAAAAACACCCGCTTACGTAAGCGGTTCACACAATAATCTCATTAATGTTTTCCTCACACAGTCTCCTGCGGTGGAGCATATCCTGATCACAGCTCCTGTGGTCTCTTTGTACTTCGACAAAATCAGGCACAATCTCTTTGGTTTTTCACACCTCGGTGATGTTTTGGCTCACGTAAGCTATTTTCTTTATAGGTCAGTACCAAGCAGTCCAAGTCCCGCCGGGTACTCCATGCTCTACCTTCACAGGCCTGCCGTTCCACTTCCAGATCGTATCTCTTCCTATTATTGGCCGTCTTGGAAAACACCGTACTGCAAGACCTAACCTATTCTTAAAATATCTGCAATAAATCAATTAAGCTTTATATCTATTTCTTTGCATAGCTTTATCTGCATCTTTAAAATTTACATATCCCATGATCATTTTAATTCTAGCTATTTCCCACATAACCCAATATAATTTCTTATATACCCAATCTACAAAAAATCTTCCCTATACCAAAACCAAATGTTTCCATACCCATCAGCAACTCCCCAAGGAGGCCATACATCATCTAACTGTTTCTCCAATGTAGCCTCCCTCCATACAGCTGATCCAGTAACATTTCCTTTAGCCCAATGTGCGGGTCGATATATGGGGATAGCCGGCGTGGTTAAAGGGGGTTCTGTAGAGGGTTTCCATTTTACTCTATACTGTGGTCTAAGTTTAAATCCTACATTACAACATAATATGTTGCATAGCAAAAATACCCCAAAGAGCATCATTTTACAACCAGGGAATTGCTTGGGGAAATCTTGAGGGGAATCACCTCTCGGGAAGCTTTGCTTTCCCATTTTGTACCTTCCAGTACTAGCTTTGCTCAGTACTGTCAGCCTTGGCTTTGCACAGACCTCTTGGTACATTCAGAGCCGGGTCCCGACATCTCCCCCTTTTTTATTTTTTAAATAAAGGGTATGCAATTCCAATTTGGTCCGATAAACGCTCTTTAAGGCGGCATGGATCAATCTGAGGAAGACTGGAAAACAAATTAAAAACAAAATTATTACAATGCCAGCTGCTCCATAATTTATCAACATATGGGTAAAAGAATTTTCTTGAAAAAAATTTCTCATATTTTGAAACATTTCTTCTGTAATTTTGGATGGATTAATGTTTAACTGAAAGGAAGCAATATCATGTATTTGTTGATGCAATTTGTTTAAATCTATTCCTATATCACTGGAATTCCAAACATTTAAAATATGCATTTGTATCTTCTCCCAGGTATATTCTGATTCATTTACTATTAACGGTGTTACACAAACCCAAGAAAACTTTGCATGACAAGTAAGAGATAATCTTATTTTTAGAGCTGTTAGCTCTTGGCCTACATGCAAGACTGCTTCCTCTAATGCATCAACCTTATTTTCTAACTTCCTATCTATAGCTTCTTGAATTGCTAAGGCTAAAGATATATTTTTAGACAAATCATTAACATATTGAGCAGTTTGTACTTCCTTAACTAATGTATACGTTGCTAAGGAAAAAGAACTTACAATCCCTATTAAAGCAGATATTCCTAAAATTAAAGTAGCAACAAATCTTTTAGGCCTCATTAATTCACTAACCCTTTTAATAACTTCTACACCTTTATCACTATACCAAGATTCTTCTAAAGTAACTGGTAACATAATATAAGCAGGTTTTTTCAACAACATAATAATTTGAACTTTCATATTGGGTATTATACAGGTGGTTAACATACATTCTGTACATAACACATGAAATCTTTTATATTTTCGTACAATCTGCAAATTATCAGACTTATTGGTTAATAATAAAACATATGGGGACATAACACAAGTTTGTACATAATATACACTCTCCCTAACATTTGGTCTCTTTAATGTCACATTTCCTATAGCTAATAATAATCTCCATAATTAAGGTTGTATATAAACATTATTTTTATGATTAAAGGTATACATAGGTGCTATCCAACCAAAACTATTCCATCTATTAATTCTTAAAGGAGAAGGAATTAAAGAGTCCTTCCAGTTATATCGTATTACATGTTGTAAATACTGTCTATAATCACTATCAGGCCTATCCATACTCCAATCAGAAACATAATATTTACTCCCAGGAATAACAATTTTGGCTTCCTTATTATGCATGCAATAGACCCAAGATGGAAACCCAACATTAATATCTATTCCTCTCCATTCATCTATTGCTTTATCTGATATAATATCACAATCAGGATATTTAAATGGATGGATTTTTGATTCTCCTCTAGTACCTGAATCTACAAACTTTCCTATTAAAGACCATAAATGTCTGGTGGTTTTATCTTTGCCTGAAGGCTCCTTAGGAGAATCTGTTAATAAGCCAAAATCACTTACTGGCAAACATCCATTTTTTCCTTTATCTAAGCTATTTTTCTTTACATAAAAACAAATTGGTGGAAAATCAGTTTGCCCTTTAAACGTATGATTTCTATTTATTACAAATTGCCCATAATTTTGCATTCCCTTTATACCATCTGTCAATTCTGATAAAGATGAAGACACTGTAACAGCAGAATCCTTCCAAGTAACAGCATGTAATATAGGCGGATCAGGAAAATAAGCCCAATAGGTTGTATTAGCACTTACCTGAACTGAAAGCAAGGTCAAAAGAGCCATAAAAAAATTACAGGTAGTAAGCGGTAAGCCTTGAGTATTTACCACAGCCTCAGCATTGTTACACAGCCTTTTAATAGCCCCCCAGGTGACTTCGGGGGCATCTAAGGTGGACGCAGCATATCGGCGCTTGCTTCCTCTCTGACTCCTTTTATTAAATGATAAAGCTTTAGACCCTAAAGACAGAGAGGAAGTTTGAACTTCCTTGTTACATTTTGATTCAAGAGAAAGCTGCTGAAGCGGGGAAATCAGTTGTTTCACAGGCTCTATGTCTGGTTTCACTTTCTTTGACATTTGATTTGACATTTCGTTCGTCAGCATATGCTTAATAATATCAATAAATAATAGTCTCTCTTTAGACTCAGCATGTCCCATATTAGTACCTATTACTCACCTTCACTTACCAGTTTTCCTTTAACTGGGGGTCTGCAGCACCCTATGGTGAGACTCCTATCCGTCCGAATATTATACTTACCCCTTCAGGTCCCTGTGCGGGCGCCACTTGCCGAGGACCAGCCTCAGCGGTTCAGGGTTGCCAGAGGGGAGGACGGCGTCGGCGAGGACAGAACTCAAGACACCTCTTCTTGGATGCAAGGATCTGACATTTTATTAGCAAAAAGCTGCAACATTTATAGTTCTACAGTTCCCTATTCTTATTTTTCATATCATCTTTTAACCTTTCGCAACCTTTTATTCTTGAGCCAAAAATCTTACACAAACAATAACACATTAACCACTTTAACAAAAAACACCCGCTTACGTAAGCGGTTCACACAATAATCTCATTAATGTTTTCCTCACACAGTCTCCTGCGGTGGAGCATATCCTGATCACAGCTCCTGTGGTCTCTTTGTACTTCGACAAAATCAGGCACAATCTCTTTGGTTTTTCACACCTCGGTGATGTTTTGGCTCACGTAAGCTATTTTCTTTATAGGTCAGTACCAAGCAGTCCAAGTCCCGCCGGGTACTCCATGCTCTACCTTCACAGGCCTGCCGTTCCACTTCCAGATCGTATCTCTTCCTATTATTGGCCGTCTTGGAAAACACCGTACTGCAAGACCTAACCTATTCTTAAAATATCTGCAATAAATCAATTAAGCTTTATATCTATTTCTTTGCATAGCTTTATCTGCATCTTTAAAATTTACATATCCCATGATCATTTTAATTCTAGCTATTTCCCACATAACCCAATATAATTTCTTATATACCCAATCTACAAAAAATCTTCCCTATACCAAAACCAAATGTTTCCATACCCATCAGCAACTCCCCAAGGAGGCCATACATCATCTAACTGTTTCTCCAATGTAGCCTCCCTCCATACAGCTGATCCAGTAACATTTCCTTTAGCCCAATGTGCGGGTCGATATATGGGGATAGCCGGCGTGGTTAAAGGGGGTTCTGTAGAGGGTTTCCATTTTACTCTATACTGTGGTCTAAGTTTAAATCCTACATTACAACATAATATGTTGCATAGCAAAAATACCCCAAAGAGCATCATTTTACAACCAGGGAATTGCTTGGGGAAATCTTGAGGGGAATCACCTCTCGGGAAGCTTTGCTTTCCCATTTTGTACCTTCCAGTACTAGCTTTGCTCAGTACTGTCAGCCTTGGCTTTGCACAGACCTCTTGGTACATTCAGAGCCGGGTCCCGACAGAACACAATTCAAAATGATTTCAGTCGCACACAGCAGTAAGCAGCAGCTTGCAGCAAGCAGTAGCGAGCAGTAGCTGAAAGCAAGATCTTAGTTCCCGGACCGGGAATCTAACTGCTAGACCACAGAGGCCAGCAACTAGGGCCTAAACCCCCAGTGCTTGCCTGCCTTGTCAAGAATGAATTCAGGCGAGGAGGCAGAAGGTAAAGAGAAAAGCTAAAAGTTTATTGGAAAAGCAAAGTACATGCGGAAAGACGCACAGGCGAAGTCAGAGAGTTGCGCCTTTGGGAAGTTTAAATCCTTTATAAGGGGGCAGTTTTCCGGGTGTCTCCCTTCTGGCCAATCATCTCACTTTGTCCCCCCTGGCTAATTTGTCTCAGGACCCTCCCTTTAGGTGCACATGCACCTCTCAGCCAAGATGGGTCCTGACATGAAGGTGTCTGGGAGAAGCAAGAGTCACTGTGGCCTGGGGTTGTTCCCTGACTTTTGACCCCCAAGGAGCCTTTCTGCGCATGTGTATTGTCTCCCTTACCCCAAGGAGGGGAAAAGCAGATCCCTTGATCCTTTACTCAAACAAGGTTTTGCCCCTCTTTGTTCTTGCCATGACTGTTATCTTAAGGCATCCACAAGAGACAAAGATTGGGTATTTACCCTGTCCCTGTCGTAGCTTCTATCTTGGAGAGCAAAGAGGAGGGCTGATTTTAAATGTCTAACCTGGAGCCCACCTATCTCCTGTCTCAGGAAATGCAAACATAAGGCCAGTTGTAAATGCCTAACCTGGAGCCCATCTATCTCCTGCCTCAAAAAGACCATTTTAAGGGAGCCTGCATCACCCTTAGGATATCTGCCTGGCCTTCACTGGCATTTGAGTTTGTGACCTTGTCCTAAAAGGACCATTACTCAATGGCAGCTGTATTGGCCCCAGGGGCAGAATGGTCTCTCCTTGTGCAGGACTGTCTGGTGCGCTTCAGGGCATGACCTAGCAGTCGTGGTAACCCAACATTTACAAACATTCCCAGTGGAGAAACACTGCCCTCCAGGGCTTGCCGACTGGAAGGGGCAGAACACTATGGGTGTGCCTGGGATCACCGTGGGCAAGAGTGGGTGGACCAAACCCCTGCGCTTGGCATGGGAAGGGATTGGGGGCTGTCCAGGTGAGCAGTGGCCGCGTGCTTTCTCAGTGCAGTGCCGAGGCCTGTCAGATCTGCCTCCTCCTAAGGCAGGGCTGCTGGGCTTTCCAGTAGGTCTGGCAGAACAAAGCCACACTTGTTCTTTTTCTTTTTTTTTTTTTAAACATATTTATTGGAGTATAATTGCTTTACAATGGTGTGTTAGTTTCTGCTTTATAACAAAGTGAATCATTTGTACATATACATATATCCCCATATCTCTTCCCTCTTGCGTCTCCCTCCCTCCACCCTCTCTATCCCACCTCTCTAGGTGGTCAAAAAGCACCAGCTGATCTCCCTGTGCTATGCGGCTGCTTCCCACTAACTATTTTACATTTGGTAGTGTACATTTGTCCATGCCACTCTCTCACTTTGTCCCAGCTTACCCTTTCCCCTCTCCGTGTCGTCAAGTCCATTCTCTAGTAGGTCTGCATCTTTATTCCCGTCTTGCCCCTAGGTTCTTCATGACCTTTTTTTTTTCCTTCTAGATTCCATATATATGTGTTAGCATACGGTATTTGTTTTTCTCTTTCTGACTTACTTCACTCTGTATAACAGACTCTAGGTCCATCCACCTCACTACAAATAACTCAATTTCGTTTCTTTTTATGGCTGAGTAATATTCCACTGTATATATGTGCCACATCTTCTTTATTCATTCATCTGTTGATGGACACTTAGGTTGCTTCCATGTCCTGGCTATTGTAAATAGAGCTTAAGTGAACATTGTGATACATGACTCTTTTTGAATTATGGTTTTCTCAGGGTATATGCCCAGTAGTGGGATTGCTGGGTCGTATGGCACTTCTATGTGTAGTTTTTTAAGGAACCTCCATACTGTTCTCCATAGTGACTGTATCAATTTACATTCCCACCAACAGTGCAAGAGGGTTCCCTTTTCTTCACACCCTCCCCAGCATTTATTGTTCGTAGATTTTTTTTGATGATGGCCGTTCTGACCAGTGTGAGATGATATCTCATTGTAATTTTGATTTGTATTTCTCTAATGATTAATGATGTTGAGCATTCTTCCATCTGTTTGTTGGCAGTCTGTGTATCTTCTTTGGAGAAATGTCTGTTTAGGTCTTCTGCCCATTTTTGGATGGGGTTGTTTGTTTTTTTGATATTAAGCTGCATGAGCTGCTTCTAAATTTTGGAGATTAATCCTTTGTCAGTTGCTTCATTTGCAAATATTTTCTCCCATTCTGAGGGTTGTCTTTTGGTCTTGTTTATGGTTTCCTTTGCTGTGCAAAAGCTTTTAAGTTTCATTAGGTCTCATTTGTTTTGTTTTTATTTCCATTTCTCTAGGAGGTGGGTCAAAAAGGATCTTGCTGTGCTTTATGTCATAGAGTGTTCTGCCTGTGTTTTCCTGTAAGAGTTTTATAGTGTCTGGCCTTACATTTAGGTCTTTAGTCCATTTTGAGTTAATTTTTGTGTACGGTGTTAGGGAGTGTTCTAATTTCATTGTTTTACATGTAGCTGTCCAGTTTTCCCAGCACCACTTATTGAAGAGGATGTCTTTTCTCCATTGTATATTCTTGCCTCCTTTATCAAAGATAAGGTGACCATATGTGTGTGGGTTTATCTCTGGGCTTTCTATCTTGTTCCATTGATTTATATTTCTGTTTTTGTGCCAGTACCATACTGTCTTGATTACTGTAGCTTTGTAGTATAGTCTGAAGTCAGGGAGCCTGATCCTCCAGCCTCGTTTTTCTTTCTGAAGATTGCTTTGGCTGTTCGGGGTCTTTTGTGTTTCCATACAAATTGTGAAATTTTTTGTTCTAGTTCTATGAAAAATGCCAGTGGTAGTTTGATAAGGATTGCATTGAATTGTAGATTGCTTTGGGTAGTATAGTCATTTTCACAATGTTGATTCTTCCAATCCAAGAACATGGTATATCTCTCCATCTATTTGTATCATCTTTAATTTCTTTCATCAGTGTCTTATAATTTTCTTCATACAGGTCTTTTGTCTCCTTAGGTAGGTTTATTCCTAGATATTTTATTGTTTTTGATGCAGTGGTAAATGGGAGTGGTTTCTTAATTTCCGTTTCCGATTTTTCATCATTAGTGTATAGTAATGCCAGAGATTTCTGTGCATTAATTTTGTATCCTGTTACTTTACCAAATTCATTGCTTAGCTCTAGTAGTTTTCTGGTAGCGTCTTTAGGATTCTCTATGTATAGTATCATGTCATCTGCAAACAGTGACAGCTTTACTTCTTTTCCAATTTGGTTTCCTTTTATTTCTTTTTCTTCTCTGATTGCTGTGGCTAAAACTTCCAAAAGTATGTTGAATAAGAGTGGTGAGAGTGGGCAACCTTGTCTTGTTCCTGATCTTAGTGTAAATGTTTTCAGTTTTTCACCATTGAGGATGATGTTGGCTGTGGGTTTGTCATATATGGCCTTTATTATGTTGAGGTAAGTTCCCTCTGTGCTTACTTTCTGGAGGGTTTTTATTGTAAATGGGTGTTGAATTTTCTCGAAAGCTTTCTCTGCATCTATTGAGACAATCATATGGTTTTTGTCCTTCAATTTGTTAATATGGTGTATCACAGTGATTGATTTGTGTGTATTGAAGAATCCTTGCATTCCTGGGATAAACCCCGCTTGATCATGTTGTATGATCCTTTTAATCTGCTACTGCATTCCGTTTGCTAGTATTTTGTTGATGGTTTTTGCATCTGTGTTCATCAGTGATACTGGCCTGTAGTTTTCTTTATTTGTGACATCTTTGGTTTTGGTATCAGGGTGATTGTGGCCTCATAGAATGAGTTTGGGAGTATTCCTCCCTCTCTATATTTTGGAAGAGTTTGAGAAGGATAGGTTTTAGCTCTTCTCTAAATGTTTGATAGAATTCACCTGTGAAGCCATCTGGGCTTTAGTTTTTTGGAAGATTTTTATTCACAGTTTCAATTTCAGTGCTTGTATTTGGTCTGTTCATATTTTCTCTTTCTTCCTGGTTCAGTCTCGGAAGGTTGTGCCTTTTTAAGAATTTGTCAGTTTCTTCCAGGTTGTCCATTTTATTGGCATGTAGTTGCTTGTAGTAATCTCTCATGATCCTTTGTATTTCTGCAGTGTCAGTTGTTACTTCTCCTTTTTGATTTCTAATTCTATTGATTTGAGTCTTCTCCCTTTTTTCCTTGATGAGTCTGGCTAATGGTTTATCGATTTGGTTTAACTTCTCAAAGAACCAGCTTTTAGTTTTATTGATCTATGCTATTGTTTTCCTCATCTCTTTTTCATTTATTTTTGATCTGATCTTTATGATTTCTTTCCTTCTGCTAACTTTGGGGTTGTTTTATTCTTCTTTCTCTAATTGCTTTAGGTGTAAGGTTAGGTTGTTTATTTGAGATGTCTCTTGTTTCTTGAGGTAGAATTGTATTGCTGTAAACTTCCATCTTAGAACTGCTTTTGCTGCATCCCCTTGGTTTTGGGTCATTGTGTTTTCATTGTTATTTGTTTCTATGTATTTTTTGATTTCCTCATTGATTTCTTCAGTGATCCCTTGTTTATTTAATAGTGTATTGTTTAGCCTCCATGTGTTTGTATTTTTTACAGATGTTTTCCTGTAATTGATATCTAGTCTCATAGCGTTGTGGTCAGAAAAGATACTTGATATGATTTCAATTTTATTAAATTTACCAAGGCTTGATTTGTGACCCAAGATATGATCTATTCTGGAGAATGTTCCATGAGCACTTGAGAAGAAAGTGTATTCTGCTGTTTTTGGATGGAATGTCCTATAAATATCAATTAAGTCTATCTTGTTTAATGTATCATTTAAAGCTTGTGTTTCCTTATTTATTTTCATTTTGGATGATCTGTCCATTGGTGAAAGTGGGGTGTTAAAGTCCCCTACTATGAATGTGTTACTGTCGATTTCCCCTTTTATGGTTGTCAGTATTTGCCTTATGTATTGAGGTGCACCTATGTTGGGTGCATAAATATTTACAATTGTTATATCTTCCTCTTGGATCGATCCCTTGATCATTATGTAGTGTCCTTCTTTGTCTCTTCTAATAGTCTTTGTTTTAAAGTCTATTTTGTCTGATATGAGAATTGCTACTCCAGCTTTCTTTTGGTTTCCATTTGCATGGAATATCTTTTTCCATCCCCTCACTTTCAGTCTGCATGTGTCCCTAGGTCTGAAGTGGGTCTCTTGTAGACAGCATGTATACAGGTCTTGTTTTTGTATCCATTCAGCCAGTCTGTGTCTTTTGGTTGGAGCATTTAATCCATTTACATTTAAGGTAATTTTCTATATGTATGTTCTATTACTATTTTCTTAATTGTTTGGGGTTTGTTATTGTAGGTCTTTTCCTTCTCTTTTGTTTTCTGCCTAGAGAAGTTCCTTTAGCAGTAGTTGTAAAGCTGGTTTGGTGGTGCTGAATTCTCTTAGTTTTTGCTTCACTGTAAAGGTTTTAATTTCTCCGTCTAATCTGAATGAGATCCTTGCTGAGTAGAGTAATCTTGGTTGTAGGTTTTTCCCTTTCATCCCTTTAAACATGTTCTGCCACTCCCTTCTGGCTTGCAGAGTTTCTGCTGAAAGATCAGCTGTTAACATGATGGGGATTCCCTTATATATTATTTGTTGTTTTTCCCTTGCTGCTTTTAATATTTTTTCTTTGTATTTAATTTTTGATAGTTTGATTAATATGTGTCTTGGAGTGTTTCTCCTTGGATTTATCTTGTATGGGACTCTCTGTGCTTCCTGGACTTGATTCATTATTTCCTGTCCCATATTAGGGAAGTTTTCAACTATAATCTCTTCAAATATTTTCTCAGTCCCTTTCTTTTTCTCTTCTTCTTCTGGGGCCCCTATAATTCGAATGTTCGTGTGTTTAATTTTGTCCCAGAGGTCTCTGAGACTGTTCTCAATTCTTTTCATTCTTCTTTCTTTATTCTGCTCTCCAGTAGTTATTTCCACTATTTTATCTTCCAGGTCACTTATCCGTTCTTCTTCCTCAGTTATTCTGCTATTGATTCCTTCTAGAGAATTTTAAATTTCATTTATTGTGGTGTTCATCAATGTTTGTTTGCTCTTTAGTTCTTCTAGGTGCTTGTTAAATGTTTCTTGTATTTTCTCCATTCTATTTTCAAGATTTCGGATCATCTTTACTATCATTATTCTGAATTTTTTTCAGGTAGACTGCCTATTTCCTCTTCATTTGTTAGGTCTGGTGGGTTTTTGCCTTGCTCCTTCATCTGCTGTGTGTTTCTCTGTCTTCTCATTTTGCTTAACTTACTGTGTTTGGGGTCTCCTTTTTGCAGGCTGCAGGTTCGTTGTTCCTGTTTTTTTTGGTGTCTGCCTCCAGTAGCTAAGGTTGGTTCAGTGGGTTGTGTAGGCTTCCTGGTGGAGGGGACTAGTGCCTGTGTTCTGGTGGATGAGGCTGGATCTTGTCTTTCTGGTGGGTACATCCACATCTGGTGGTGTGTTTTGGGGTGTCTGTGACCTTATTATGACTTTAGGCAGCCTCTCTGCTAATGGGTGGGGTTGTGTTCCTGTCTTGTTAGTTGTTTGGCATAGGGTGTCGAGCATTGTAGCTTGCTGGCTGTTGAGTGGAGCTGGGTCTTGGTGTTGAGATGGAGATCTCTGGGAGATTTTCGCCGTTTGATATTACATGGAGCTGGGAGGTCGCTGGTGGACCAATGTCCTGAACTTGGCTCCCCCACCTCAGAGGCACAGCCCTGATGCCTGGCTGGAGCACCAAGAGGCTATCATCCACTTGGCTCAGGATAAAAGGGAGAAAAAAAGAAAGAGAATGATAAAAATAAAAATGAAATAAAATAATGTTATTAAAATAAAAAAATTAGTGAAAAAAATTAAAAAGTAATAAAAGAATGAAAGAAAGAAAGAGGAGAGCAACCAAACCAAGAAAACAAATCCACCAATGATAACAAGTGCTAAAAACTATACTAAAAAAAAAAAAAGGACAGACAGAACCCTAGGACAAATGATGAAAGCAAAGCTATATAGACAAAATCATACCCAGAAGCATACACATACACACTTACAAAAGAGAAAAAGGGGAAAATATATCTATATCATTGCTCCCAAAGTCCACCTCCACAGTTTGGGATGATTCATTGTCTATTCAGGTGTTCCACAGATGCAGCGTACATCAAGTTGACTGTGGAGATTTAATCTGCTGCTCCTGAGGCTGCTGGAAGAGATTTCCCTTTCTCTTCTTTGTTCGCACAGCTCCCAGGGTTCAGCTTTGGATGTGGCCCCGCCTCTGCGCGTTGGTCGCCTGAGGCCGTCTGTTCTTTGCTCAGACAGGATGGGGTTAAAAGAGCAGCTGATTAGGGGGCTGTGGCTCGCTCAGGCCGGGGTGGGGGCGTGGGGAAGAGTGCGGAATGCAAGGCCAGCCTGCGGTGGTAGAGGCTGGTATGACGTTGCAAGAGCCTGAGGCGTGCCGTGTGTTTTTCCGGGGAAGTTGTCCCTGGATCACGGGACCCTGGCAGTGGCGGGCTGCACAGGCTTCTGGGAGGGGAGATGTGGATAGTGACCTGTGCTTGCTGACAGGCTTCTTGGTGGCGGCAGCAGCAGTCTTAGCGTCTCATGCCCGTCTCTGGGGTCCGCGCTGATAGCCGCGGCTCGCGCCTGTCTCTGGAGCTTGTTTAGGCGGCGCTGTTAATCCCGTCTCCTCGCGCACCAGGAAACAGAGGCAAGAAAGTCTCTTGCCTCTTCGGCAGCTCCAGACTTTTTCCCGAACTCCCTCCCGGCTTGCTGTGGCACACTAGCCCCATTCAGGCTGTGTTCACGCAGCCAACCCCAGTCCTCTTCCTGCGATCTGACCTCTGAAGCCCAAGCCTCAGCTCCCAGCCCCGCCCTCCCCGGCAGGTGAGCAGACAAGCCTCTCGGGCTGGTGAGTGCTGGTCGGCACCTATCGTCTGTGCGGGAGTCTCTCTGCTTTGCCTTCTGCACCCCTGTTGCTGCGCTCTCCTCCGTGGCTCCGAAGCTTCTCCCTTACGCCACCCGCAGTGTCCGCCCGGGAAGGGCCTTCCTAGTGTGTGGAAACCTTTCCTCCTTCACAGCTCCCTCCCACTGGTGCGGGTCCCGCCCCTATTCTTTTGTCTCTGTTGTTTCTTTTTTCTTTTGCCCTACTCAGGTACGTGGGGAGCTTCTTGCCTTTTGGGAGGTCTGAGGTCTTCTGCCAGCGTTCAGTAGGTGTTCTTTAGGAGTTGTTCCACACATAGATGTATTTCTGATGTATTTGTGGGGAGGAAGGTGATCTCCAAGCCTTACTATTCTGCCATCTTGAAGCTCCCCCCGCCACTTGTTCTTATCCCCCCTTCTGTTCAAACGTGCTGCAATCCCTTCGATCCAGGTGAGCTGACAGGCGCATCTGGTTCGGCCTCCAGCGTGGTCTTAAGAGTGATCCAAAGCCCACAGATGCCCAGACTTAAGGCAGAGAACGGTCTGCACAAAATGGCCCCACCTCAGTGGTTATCTGGCCCTCTGCTTCCTCCCTGGGATCTATTTTGGTGTTTATGCCACAGTCCACATTGTTCTTTGTGGATGAGTCTGCAGCTGTTACAAGGAAACGGTCGCAGCGCCAATTGTTGGGTTGCTCGCTGTGGTGAAGTCAGACTGCCATCAAAGCACTCTTAAGGGTAAGGCGCAATTTACTTTGTTAGGATGGTTTGGGGCACACAACCTCATTTGGCTGACTAGGTTGCAGACTCTGTAAGGATCTCGACTGGGCCCCGGTGTGGTGGGGCCAACAGCATCTCCAAGGCCCTCACATAGAGCCTGCACGGTGCTTCTCAGAGATCCTGAGCCACCATGGGCAGAGGGGCCAGCTTGAGGGCTGAAGGAGTCTCTTGGCTGGGCCAGCCCTGAGCACAAACAGAAGTAAACAGTGGGACCTTAATTCAGGCCCTGCTAATGGAAGCTGAGGTCCTTGGAAGTAGATAGAATTCTGGACAGTTGCACACCAGCTCTTAGACCATCTCCTCAACCTAGAGAGACACTCTTTTCCCACCTCTTTTAAAAACAATTCTCTGGAAGGACTTGTGATCCCCTTGACAATTACGTGAAATTTTGTACACATACCAGGTCTTTAGCAAGTAGTCATGACTGACTGGTTTGTTCGGATAGGTTTTAGAACAAGTGAGAATTAATATATTTAAAGGGGAAGGTGTAAGTCCATTGGGAGGGTCTGTTGTCTCAGGACAATGCTTCTGTGACCTCAAAAGGACAATAAAAAATGTAGAACAAAATTTTTACAATGGCTTTATTCATATATAGTTTGTACAAATAATTACAAAATCACTTTATGTGATTAACTATATGAGCTGTTGATAGCTTGAGCCAAATATTTTTTTTATTTTCTCTCCTTTAAAATCTTCAGTCAGTGAGACAAACTTGTGTCACTGTTGTAAAAACCAAACTAGACTTTATTGGTTTCAGTGGGCATAAACCATTTCCAGTGTATTTTTGTGTATATCAAGAAGCTGTTTGCGTTATTTTAATTGAGAAGATTTGTAAACATCTTGTGGGCCACTGTTTTAAGAAAAACACATGCATTTACCCATCAAATTGGTGAAATTAAATTTGAAATCAAGAAGCATATGCTCAGTTCCTCAAAAGATTAAACATAGAGTTACTGTAAGACCCAGCAATTTCACTCCTAGGTACATATACCCAGGAGAATTGAAAACATATGTCCTCACAAAAACTTGTTGATGAATGTTCATAGTAGTGCTGTTTGTAAGTAACCCAAGAGTGGAAACTACCCAAGTGTTACACAAATTGATGTCCATCCATATAATAGAATATTTTTTGGCAATAAGAAGTACTAATACAGACTACAGGATGGATGAATCTGGAAAATTCATGCAAAGTGAAAGACGTCAGGCATAAAAGATCACATATTGTGTGATTCCATTTAGAGGAAATGTCTAGAACGTGGAAATCAGAGATAGTAAGTAGATTAGAGGTTGGTCCAAGCTGGAAGGAGAAGGGGCAGCTAGTGATTTCTAATGAGTACAGAGTTTCTGTTTAGAGTGATGAAAATATTCTAAAATTAGATCATGGTGATTGTACAACTTTGTGAATACACCAAAAACTATTGAAATGCACACTTTAAAGGATGAAATTTATGGTATGTGAATACCGTTAAGTCTCAATAAATAAAGGCTAGTAAGGCAAATAGGATGAAATGTTGTCAGTTATTGATTCTAGTGGAAAGAGTAGGGCTGATCATATTATTGTGCTTTCAACTTTTCTATATTTGAATATATTCACAATGAATGACTCAGGGGCGAAAAGCCAAAAGAAAGCAAAGACAAGATACTGAAGATACTGTATGTTTTGGCTGCAGCCACTGAGGCACCCTCATTTGGGATGGATTTATTTGAGCTAGGAAAAAAAAAAAAAAAAAGACACAGGAGGAACTGGTCGACCCTCAGAGAACTGACTGTTTCCCATTTTCGTTGGGGGTTAGTCTGACCATAGTTGAGGAGTCTTCTGGTAGAGAGGCCTGGCATGGACATATGTTCATTTTCCTTTATGAAGAGTGTTCAAGGCCACACTCTCAGTCCATCAGATTAATAGTCCTGGTTAAACAAATGAATGGATGGATGGTTGGACGATAAGACCCTGTGCATCAGAAATTATCATGGCAGTGCATTAGGAATAGATTATGAAACTTGGACACAAGGACATGCACGTAGGTCTCAGTTTCCTCCTCTGCACAGTGGGAGTAATAATTGTACCTGCCTCAAAAAATTGTTGTGAGGCAACATGTGTAAAGTGCTTATCATAATTTCTGGCATACATTATTTAAAAAGGTGTTATGTCCTAATGTTCAGTGGAAGATAGAAAGAAAGTGATGGAGAGAGAAGGAAATTAACAGAATGGCTCATATGCTGCATGAAAGGAGCATTTGTAACTTCAGAATTCTTCTGGAACTCTAGTGGCCCCCAGGTTAGATGAAGAGGCCTTTTACTTCTACCTGGAACAAAGTGTTCTTCCCTTGGCCATCTCCTGAAAGTGAAGCTGCCATGATCTCTCCCTGGCCTCTTTCCGTATCTGCCTCCCTCGACCCACAGGAGGATGTGGACTAAGCACACCTGAAAGACAGTTCTGGGAATCTGGCACACTGGGAGCCAGTTTGCGTCTATCTGCCATCAAGACATTGTGTTTGAATGGGAAAAGCCCTCTCTAAGGACAGTAGTCGCCTTATGTAGGGGCAGAGTTATGAGGGTTTTTTTTTCCTGGTTCTTCAGTGTTTTTGAGAATTACTACTACTTTTTTCATTAAGGAAAAAGGTTTTTAAGAATATTTTGACTTTGCGTGTGGGATGACATTTTACAAACAGCTTTATTGAAATAAAATTTACAGACCATAAAGTTCACCATTTTATATACTTCACTGCTTTTTAGTGTATTCATAGAGTTGTGCAACCATCACCATAATTAAGTTTTAGAGCATTTTCATTACCCTAAAAAGAAACCCTGGGCCTGTTAGAAGTTACGCCATATTCTATCCCCACTCTCACCTCAACAAACTGCTAATTTACTTTTTGTCTCTCTGGATTTCTTTATTCTGGACACTTCGTCTAAATAGAATCATACACTATGTGGCGTTTGGTGGCTTCTTTCATTTAGCATAATGTTTTCAAGGTTCATCCATGTTTTAGCATGTATCAGCACTTCACTTCTTTTTATTGCTGAATAATATTCCATTGCTTGGATATACCATATTTTGTTTATATATTCTCAGTTGATGAGCATTTGGGTTTTTTCTACTTTGGGGATATTATGAATAACACTTCTGTGGACATTCATGTATGAGTTTTTATGTGGACAAGTTTTCAGTTCTCTTGGATCTATAACTAGGAGTGGCATTGCTAAGTCATATGCTAAATCTATGTTAAACATTTGAGAAACTGTCAAACCGTTTTCCTAAGTGTCTGTACCATCTTACATTCCTACCAGCAATAAAGGAAGGTTTTAATTTCTCTTCATCCTTGATAACACCTGCCTTTTTAATTATAGTTTTGATGGTGGGTGTGAAGTCGTATCTTATTGTGGTTTTGATTTGCGTTTCCCTGATAGCTAATGATGTTGAATATCTTTTCATGTGCTTACTGGCCATTTGTATATCTTCTTTGAAAAAATGTCTACTTAGCTCCTTTGCCCATTTTAAATGGGGTCATTTTCTCTTTATCATTGAGTTGTAAGAATCCTTTATATATTCTACATACAAGTTCCTTATCAGATAAATAATTTGCAAATATTTTCTCCCACTGAGGGGGTTGTCTTTCTGTTTTAGTCATGGTATACTTTGAAGCATGGGCGATTTTAACTCTGATGAAGTTCAGCTTATCAGTCTTCTCTCCTCACTTGTATTTTTGGTATCAGACCTAAGAAATCATTGCCTAACTCAAGGCCGTGAAGATTTACTCCTATGTTTTCTTCTAAGATTTTTATCATTTTAGCTCTTATATTTAGGTCTATGGTACACTTTGAGTTGATTTTTGTGTCTGAATGTGGTAGGGGTCTAAATTCATTTTCTTGCATGTGGATATTCAATTGGCCCAGCACCGTTTGTTAAAAAGACTCTTCTTTTTCCCCTTGAATTATCTTGGCCGGGATGACAATTTGGTCGGAAAACCAAGACAGTTATTTTCTCCAGTGGAATATGGGGCATCTTATTTCTTTTTCCCTTTCAAAAAGTTGTTTTCTGAACTATAATCAGGTTAATTCACCCCCAGGATAAGTCCCCATTGACTAGTTATAAACTTATTAACTCTTCCTCTTGAAAATAGTGTTTTCTGCCTCAGGAAACTAATTTTGTTAATTTTTAGAATTGCGTTTGATGAAATACACAGGTGGCCTAAAGCATGAAGACAACATGATCTCAGAAGAGAACAGAAGAACATGAATGTTTCCAAGGAGTGCATTGTAGATTTAATCTTAGTAAATCTATTTATTCAATTTTTATGAATTCACCTATTTCTAAATATGAGAAAGTTTTGTGTAAAAAGTTCTCTTTCCCTTTGAAGCACAGGGAAGTTATCAAGCTTGCCTGGAGCACCACGACCCAGCAGAGCTTGCCCTTGGAGGCATCCAGGTACCTTGGCAGACACAGGCAGTGTCAGGGCAGGTAAAAGCATCCAAAAAAGGGGGTTCCTTGAATGTATTTTTGAAGGGAGTCAGTCCAAAATCCAGGTTGAAACTGGATTGGGTGAGGGAGACCAGAGCAAGAGTGAGGAGATACAGCATGATTCCAAATATTTTAAGGGCACATAATGGCTCTTGTGGCCCAGCTGCATCCTTGCCCCCAACACATATAGAGAGAGTGGCCCCTGAGATCACTGAAGGTGGTGCTTTCCAAGTCCCCAGCTGGTTATTCTTCTGTCTTCAGCTTTCCAAATGTCATGTTGATAAAAGCATTTAGAGACTCAGCACATCTTTACACTGGCAGCTAAAGCTGCCGATAATTGTGAAATGGTTACATGCTTCTTGGCACAGAGTTTTTGCTTGATAAATACTTCTTGTTAACCTCTTTTTTTAAAATTTGGACTTGGTCAAAATAATTGCTTTGATAGATAATATTTGTTCAGTGTTTACTGTGTGAAAAGTGCTTTACTTGCCTTATTCATTTAATCCCTAGCCCCATGAGGTAGGTATTCATCTCATTTTACAAATAGGGAAAAAGGATTGGAGAGATTAAGTAAATGCCATAATCACCCAGGTGGTAAGTGGCAGAGTGGGATTCAGACACAGACCGGAGTCCAGAGCCTGCCTGCCTCACCCCCTCAGATCTGCTGGCCCAAAGGAAAATTTACCTGTGGTTTACATCCCTAAGAATGGCCAAGGGAGCCAAGGTTATGTTGGAAGCAGTGACTGCTAAGTCAGCTTTGCCTGAATCAGCACAACCCTGGTTCTCTTGGAGGGAGTCAGGCGACACCCTTAATTGTGAATTCATAACTCTGAGTTTGAGACCAATCCTCAGAGGAATGGGGTCTCTTGTGGGGTTCATTGGCTATCCTGCCAGTGGCACATGACGTCTTTGACATCTGTATCTTCTAGAAGGAGAATGGAAATCTACTAGAAGCTTCTTTAAGGGAGGTCCATTTGCCCTCAGTTATAGAGCAGCCCAGGGGCCTTGTGAACCATCCTTTACATCTGAGGAGGGACCTCTGATGCCTTTATCACATACCAGATCAGACAAAGACTTCCCTGGCTATCAGCTAGAGGGACAGTGATGACCTGTACAGGCCTCCTAGAGGCCTCCACATTCCCTGATGGCTGTGTAAATACTCCTTGTGGAGTTATCTATGCTGGAGGAGCTCAGATAATGAAGAAGGAGAGTCGGTCATAATCTGAAATCAAGGCTAGAAGTGAGGTTCCCACTGCTGTGACCTTGAGGCAGTCACAGGGCTGTAGTTATAAAAGGAATGCCAGATATTTGGGCTTGAAGCCATTTGGTAGATGTTCCAGACAAGATCCAGACATGAAATCTAAAAAGGAGTCCAGGAAAATCGTCATCTCATCTCATGAGCAGCTGATCCTCTGCGTCAACATCTTGCTTTGCTTTGGGAAATTTGCCCCACCACCTTCTGGCTTGATTCTTGTGTTCACTAGTCCATCTGATTTACTGTTGCCTCTGTTATTCCAAACGCAGTTATGGGGGCTGTCTTTGGCTATAGCCAGAGCCTGCCCAGCACAGTGTGGGGGTCAGGAAATAGCAATTTGCATTCTTGGGTTATTATGTTTTTGAATGGAAGATCTTCTGTTTAGAGGGTTGGAATTAATATTTATTTCATGATACCAAACTGAGATGCGAAAGATCAATGGAACAGTGGAATGGAATGGAGCAGTTCTATCCCCCTAAGAGACAATTATGTTTGCAGGAGAATAATGAACTTGTCACGGAACAATGTCACAGCAAACCCACACTTCTCCATGATGTCATTGTTCCCATGGTGACAATCTAGGCCCATCTCAGAGGAAGTCTGAAGCTTATTTGGAATTGGGGGGTGACTGGTTAAGGGTGGTGCCATTAAGAAACGATTTCAGTGGATAAAGAAGATGTGGCACATATATGCAATGGAATATTACTCAGCCATAAAAAGAAACGAAATTGAGTTATTTGTAGTGAGGTGGATGGACCTAGAGTCTGTTATACAGAGTGAAGTAAGTCAGAAAGAGAAAAACAAATATGGTATGCTAACACATGGATATGGAATCTAAAAAAAAAAAATGGTTATGAAGAACCTAGGGGCAGGACAGGAATGAAGATGCAGATGTAGAGAATGGACTTGGGGACACGGGGAGGGGGAAGGGTAAGCTGGGACGAAGTGAGAGGGTGGCGTGGACTTATATACACTACCAAATGTAAAATAGATAGCTAGTGGGAAGCAACCGCATCGCACAGGGAGATCAGCTCATGCTTTGTGACCACCTAGAGGGGTGGGATAGCGAGGGTGGGAGGGAGGCTCAAGAGGGAGGGGATATGGGGTTATATGTATATGTACAGCTGATTCACTTTGTTATAAAGCAGAAACTAACACACCATTGTAAAGCAATTATACTCCAATAAAGATGTTAAAAAATAATAAATAAAAAGCAAAAAAAAAAAAAAAAACCGAAACGATTTCAGGATCCTATGTGGGTGGCAGCCTAGGCAGAACCTAGAATGTTCTGTGGTTTTCAGTACTGGGAAGAGTGGATGGTAGCCAGGCCAGCAGTTTGGTTAAGAGATGCCGAAAAAATGTGTGCAATGCCATGTTCTCTCAGAAGATGGTCTTGAAAGATGTATCTATTTTTAGAAGGATTTTCCCTGCGTTGTCTCCAAGTCTTGTTTAGTTGTTTTTGTTAGACCAAGACTGAGAACGATTTATGGAAAGACAAAGCTCTGCTCTGTTTTGTGCTAGTGGGCACTGCTGTGAGGTGTCGTCAGGGGGTGTGTGCTATGGAGGGGATGAAGCAGGAAAAGTGCTCCCTTGACCTTCAACTTGAAGCTGACAGAGTGGATGTTGACATAAATTTTCTGAATGAGAATGGCAATTTGTGGAGAACAAAATCAACAAATGGCTTTTATATTGTTTTTACTCTTATTAACCCCAAACAAATCCATTTTTAAAAAATAAATAAATTTAGTTATTTATTTATTTATGGCTGTGTTGGGTCTTCATTGCTGTGCGCGGGCTTTCTCTAGTTGCGGCGAGTGGGCGCTACTCTTTTGTTGTGGTGCACAGCCTTCTCATTGCAGTGGCTTCTCTTATTGTGGAGCACGGGCTCTAGGTGTGAGGGCTTCAGTAGTTGTGGCACGCAGGCTCAGTAGTTGTGGCTCATGGCCTCTAGAGCACAGGCTCAGTAGTTGTGGCATACGGACCTAGTTGTTCCGCAGCATGTGGGATCTTCCTGGACCAGGGCTCGAACCCATGTCCCCTGCATTGGCAGGCTGATTCTTAACCACTGTGCCACCAGGGAAGCCCAAATCCATTTTTTAGGAATACTTATTTTCAGAAAACAAAGATAGTTTATAACAAACGTCAGTGTGTACTTTGCTGAGTGAAGTCCACTTCCACATTTAATTCCTAGACACCAATAAAAAGCTCCAAGATATAATAAAGGTCCTACAGTTAAAGGCAGCCCCAGGGGAAGAGGTGGGCCCTTGTCAAAACAGAAGAGTGGTTTCTTTTTAGAGTTTGTATGTATATTGTAACATTCAGGATTAAATACTTGTAAATCATATATGTGTATGAATATGCATATATGCATATCCCATGTCCCTCAGATTTTTTTTTTTTGTCTTTTGTTTTTAGATTCTTTATAACCAGAGTGTCCAGTTTAAGTTGAATACTTAATTCAGGATGTTTTCTCAAGAAAGCACAGGCACCTAATTAATGAAGTCCACCTTTCACCCTTGTGTTACCTTGGCTGCTCTTTTTTTTTTTTTTTTTTTTGGTGGGGATGTTACTTTATTATTATTTTAATTGTGGTAAAATACAAATAACATAAAGTTTACCATCTTAACTATTTCTAAGTGTACAGTTTAGTAGTGGTAAATATATTCACATTGTTGTGCAACCAATCTTTGGAACTTTTCAGCTTGCAAAACTGAAACTCTATACCAATTAAACAACTTCATTTTCCCCCTCCCATCCCCTGGCAACCACAATTCTACCTTCTGTTTTCTAAGAGTTTAAGTGTAATCATAGGCATTTTTCTTTTAGTGACTGGCTCATTTCACGAGCATAATGTCAAGGTAATGTGTCAGAATTTCTTTCCTCTTTAAGGCTGAATAATATTACATTGTGTGTATGTACCGCATTTTTTTATCCATTCATCTGCCAATGGACATTGATGTTGATACCACCTCTTGGCTGTTGTGAATAATGCTCCTATGATTGATGAATATACAGCTATCTCTTCAAGACTCTGCTTTCAATTCTGTTGGATATATCCAGAAGAGGATGTGCTGTATCATATAGTAATTTCTAATTTTTAATTTTTTGAGGAGCGATGTTGCTTATTAACTGAGCTTCAGAGAGGTCAGTCCTCTCCACTGACTCTAAAACTGATAGCTTTTCATGGGTACTGCACTACTGTGCAGGACAGGGGATGTGTATGCCCCCATTAAAAGTAATGTTGTTGGTGAATAATGGCAGCTAGACCCTTACTCATTTACTCCGTGAGCCAGTCAGTTGAGATCTGGCAAAGGAAAGCACATTCTACAAAACGTTGGTTATCACCTTCTGAGGAATGCTTGGGTAACCCCTGAGGGCTGAAGGATAATTTTCCCGGGACCTTTTGCTCTGACTTGGCTGTCCAGAGAGGATTTTCTTCCTAGGGAATGTCCTTGATTATATTCCGGGATTCCTGTGTTTTAGTGTTTTTAACTTTTTTGAGGTTATGGACCCCTTCGGAAATTTGATGAAAGCTGTAAACCTTCTTGCAAGAAATACACAGATACATACCAAACTTTGCACAGTTTCAAGGGTTAAAGACATCTGTGTTAGAGTCTTTTGGGTTTATGTTTTAATAGAAAACTCCCTGGACTTTGAACAGTAGTTGGCAGACTTCTCCTTCAGCCCCTGGAATGCATTATGCACAGTCCTGGCTGTGTGTCTGTCTCCCCTGCCTGCCTCCCGTTCCCTGAGGCAGGGCCCCCCTCCCTCAGAGCAGTTAGAGGGAGGATCTGCAGCCAGACGGCCTGTCGTCCTTCCTGGTTGCAGCACAAGCCTGGGAAAGTGACTCACCGTCTTCATGCCTCCATTTTCTTACCTGTGTATGAGGATGAGGATAACATCTCTTCAAAGGGTGGTAGTTATACGTGTGCACACATGTGTGTGTGCATATGTGTGCGGACACGGGTATGCACACGTTTATGCACGTGTTTGTGTGTGTGTCAGGGGTCACAGGCATTCCCGTCAGCAGGACCAGTTGGCTGGGGCTCGCCGAAATACAGCCTGGTGCTTCAGGGGTATAACCACTCCTCAACGCCTTCACAGCTCTCAAATTTTCGAGACAAGCCAGATCTCTCTCAAACGGCCATTATACCAGTTTATACTCTATTCGTTCACAGCATCTGAGTCTTTAAGGCTGATAACCTTTAGGTTCACAGCATCTGAGTCTTTAAGGCTGATAACCTTTAGGTTTTGCCAGCATGCTGAGTGTGAATTGCTGTCTTCTAGGGATTTTATCCTGCACGCCTCTGACTACTAGTAAGGAAGAGTATCTTTTCAATCTTTGCTTGGTCATATGAGTTGAAAATATCTTCCTTGTGTCTGTCCTTTGTCTTTAACTTTGCTTATGACTTTTGTCACACAGACATTTTCTTTGTGGATTTAGCTAGATAACTCAGCCCTTTCCCTTCTGATTTCTGCTTTTTAGGTCTTGTTTTAAAATACTTTCACTACTGTAAAATAATAATGTCATTCACCTATATTTTCTTCTGACCCATTCAAAATTTTATTTTCACATTTGTACATTTACTCTATTTAGAGTTTATTTTTGTGTGTGTGGTTTGAGGTGGGGGATTTAATTAGCTTATTTCTGTGTGGATCAACTATTGTCCCAGCACCATTAATTGACTAGTCTATCATTTTCTGGTTATCAGATATTTTAAGAAGAGTCAGGAAATCTGAATTCTATGTAGCATCTCCTAACTTCTAATTGTTGGTGTTTGGTTAATTTTTTTTTCTTTTTACATACTTAATAGTCCAAACAGAACATTTCTATAGTCCAAATCCTTCTGTGGCCACCAATTTGCAGCCTCTGGTGTAAGTTTAGCATGAGGCCTCTGGTCCAAAAAACCTGAGACAGAATCCAAGCTCCATCACTCACTCTTTGACCTTGGGTGAGTTGTTGACTTCTTAGGGCCTTATTTTCTCATCAGTATCATGGGGATAATAAATAGTATTTACCTCATCAGGTGACTGTAAGTATAAAATGAGATAATGACGGGAAATCTTTAGCATGGGGTCTGGTACACACATGGTAAGTGGGGTTTTTTTGCTTTTTGTTTGTTTGTTTTTCACATCTTTACTGGAGTATAATTGCCTTACAGTGGTGTGTTAGTTTCTGCTGTATAACAAAGTGAATCAGCTATACATATACATATATCCCCATATCTCCTCTCTCTTGCATCTCCCTCTCACCCTCCCTATCCCACCCCTCTAGGTGGTCACAGAGCACAGAGCTGATCTCCCTGTGCTGTGCGGCTGCTTCCTACTAGCTATTTTGGTAGTGTATATATGTCCATGCCACTCTCTCACTTAGTCCCAGCTTACCCTTCCCCCTCCCCGTGTCCTCAGGTTCATGCTCTACATCTGCGTCTTTAGTCCTGTCCTGCCCCTAGGTTCTTCATAACCTTCTTTTTTCTTTTTTGTTTTTTTTTTTAGATTCCATATCTATGTGTTAGCATACGGTATTTGTTTTTCTCTTTCTGACTTACTTCACTCTGTATGACAGTCTCTAGGTCCATACATGGTAAATGTTTGATAAATGTTAGTGTCATCAGCATCCTCATCTTCATCCTCACCATTTATTCCTTCTTGTTCCAGCCAACTTCTTAAGCAGCAGAGGGTACTGTTTTATGAAGATTATAAGTTGGTAGGGTTGGTGTGCATTCACTCATTCATGGAACTTATTGAGGAACTGTTCAACCTACATTAGCCCATGTCAGTTATGAGATAGTGTATGGGTGCTGGCTCAGAGATGTTTAGCATCCCTGCAGACATAAGATTTGGTCAGATGCCTGGACTGCAAGAAGATGGGGCTCCTGGTTCAGTAAAAGTATCATGATGGGCTCTGAGTACCTAGAAGGGGAAGGGAGTGTGTCCAGGCAGGATCAGGGGGGAATCAGTGGAAGAGAGGACACTTGAATCTGGACTTTAAAGGACTCATTGGAGTGGGGAGAAACAGAAGAGATGACCTCTAAGGAAATACCACAATAATCAAAGCTTAAAGTGGTGACAAAGTTCTGGACTTGGGACCAAGGAGAAAGGAACATATTCCAGAGTCTGTGAGCAGCATAAAATGGCAGTTACTGAGATGTGGTGGAAGGGGAATGGGAGGGAGAGAGAGAGAAAGAGAGGTTGACCAGGTCTGCAAGCTTTTGAACTTCGAGGGGTGGAAAACTTGAGAAGACTCAGTTTGGGGTGGTGAATCCTGTTTGGTGTGACCTGAGTCTGGGGCAAGTATAGGACTGCTGGCTGGCCATCCTTGGTGGGATGCCACAGCAGAGCTCGAAGGATCACCTGGTCCTGGGGATGGAATATGGGGACCATCATCATCATGGAGATAAAATGGAAATGTATGAAATTGTTTAAAAGATGAAGAACGTTGTTTATTCAAAGACAGACCTGACATTCATGCTTTTTATGTAGTCCGGGATAATCTTGAAATCCAAGGTAGTTGCTCTGATCTGAATGTTTATGTTCCCCCAAATCTATATATTGAAATCCTAATCCCCGAGATGATGGCAGTAGGAGGTGGAACCTTCAGGAGCTGATTAGGTCATAAGGATGGAGCCCTCATGGTTGAGATTAGTGCTGTTATAAGAGAGACGTCACAGAGCTCCCTACCCCTTCTGTCATATGAGGACACAACAGGAAGACTCTCTCCCAGAGGAGAGCCCTCACGCCCAACCATGCTGGCACCCTAATCTCAGAATTCCAGCCTTCAGAACTGTGAGTAATACATTTCCATGGTATTTTGTTGCAGCAGCTTGAAGGGACTAAGATAGTAGCCTTTGGTAATGAGCCTGTGTCCATAAGTGTAATGCAGTGAAATGTTTAACCCAAAGCCATACCATCCACTCTCTGCCATGTCCTGGGGACAGCTCCCCAGGCTGGGTGTCTTCCTCATCTGCTGATTTTCCTGCCACAGACTCGCCTGTTTCCTCTCACTGTGCTTGGGGCCCACCTGACTCCATGGTGCTGCTCTCATCAACATTCCTTTCTAAGTGGCTAACTTTTGTTTTGTTTTTAAGTAAAATGGAATGCCATCATTTTTGCATCTTGTCAGCAGAGGCAGAGCCCCACCCAGGCCTCTCTAGGCCAACCGAAGGGGAGTTTCTCATGGTAGGTTGACTTTAGCTCACAAACGCTGAGTCAACACCCAAATGACAGCCAGCTTCCTGTGTGAGGGTGACTTCTTTAGTTGAGGGGCTGTGGTGTCCTGCCAGCAGGGGATTTACAGACTTGTGTTCAGAAGCTGGTGCCCAGAACTACCCTGGGGCCTGGCCTGACCTCCCCCAACCCTAGCTTGAGAGCCAGCCCTCCCTAGAGGGGGCTAGAACAAAGCACAGATTGGAAGTGCCCTTGGTGCTGCTGAGACCTTCATCCCAGGGTCTCACTCACATTCCACATTTCACCCCCAAGAGGATGATTTTGCTGGGCTAAGCATTTAGCAAGAGACATGGTTTCTTAACTATTCTGAGAAAGCTTTTCTTTTTCTTTACTAACTTGGCAAATATTTCTATGCATGGCCTTGTATTTTATTCTTCCTGTAGAAATACAGCTATTAGTATGAGAGGGAGTGAAGCTGTTGTCAAGTCCGCTTCAGGCAAGTTTCAAGAATATACGTTGCAAGGGTCATTGGAAGACAGGAAGACAGTAAAGGAGACTTATAGGACCAGCTTGTATGGTCTAAGAAATACAGGTAATACAGGTAAAGTCTGGTGATATGGATAAAAGCACATCTTGACCAGTTAATACCACTTTAACTAATTAATTAATAGGACTATGATTTGATCAACCTAAGACCTTGAATCCTCTTAAGACAAACTCTCTGTTTCCCAGCATTTTTGAGCTATCATTGATGAAACTGTAAGATATTTAAAGTGTACCACTTGATAATTTGTGAAAGGATTCCCCCCATGGAGTTTTTTAACATATTTACTTTGGGGGGTGGGGGGTGGGTGAGAACATTTTTTAAGTTCCACTCTCTAAACAAATTTCAATTATACAATACAGTGTTGTCAACCATAGTCACCATGTTATACATTAGCTCCTCAGACAAGACAAACTCCTATCATCTAAATTGGCCAGTAATCTTGACCAATTTCAGATTGTTTAGTCAGGTCCATACTCTCCTTTTTCACTTGTATGTGCACCTCTTTTATTTTAAAATTTTATGGAAGCATAATTTACATAAAAACAAGCATATCTAGGTGTACTGCTCAATGAATATTTGAAACTGAGCTCTCTGTGTAACCAGAACCCAGATCCAGTGATCAGACAGTACCAGCCCCTGGGAAGACTCACTCATGCCACTTTGGTGTCCACTCCCTCTGGGGAAACCATAACCTGAGCGTTTTAATCACATGGTGGATTTCTATAAGGTGGACATCTATGTGACTGTCCCCCGGGCAAGCACTCCATCAGCCATGAGGATGCCTCTCCCTGGGCCCCACCCCAGGCTCCCCTCTTTTCCCACAGGTAACTCGAAGTTTGTAGTGACAGCTCCCTTGGTGTTTTCAACTTTGTGCTCTTGTGATTTTTGAATGAGTCAAGGTGAAAAGAGCAGCAGTGTTTGTGTTCCTGGCTTGCTCAGTTTGGCCCTTTACACCCAGAATACTGGTTGCTACTGGTTCTGCTTTTATTGAGAGTCGCTGAGCAGAACCAGCAGCAACGCTCCCTTTCACTTGTTTGACAGCAATTTGGGGGGTTCCTGTGCTCCTGGTGAGGCTCAGTTTCCCACCAGAACCCAGAAGGCTGGTTCTGCTTGTGAGAGTTGTCTTTCACCAGGGCCTCCTTGGAATTCTTTTGAAACTGGCTCTTCCCTCAAAGGCTATGTTTATGAGCTTTTAAAAAACATTTTGTGGGGACTGGGAATTTCCAAAGAGTCCCCTGCAAATAGAGGTGCTGGTGCTGTGAATGATGTGCATCTACATTTGACACATCGTCATCTTCCCACGTCTCTCCCAGGTGTCTCCACAGGGATCCCAGCTCCAATTCTCATGGCACCCCATTGCCAAATGGCTGAGGATGTCACCTCCGTGCATCCAAATGCAGCTGGTTGAGATGTTTTGTGATTTTAAATACAGAGCTACCAACACCTCTTTGACTCCCAGAGCTCCCCCCGGGACTTCTCTACCAAGCGTTTTTGTAGCTGTTTTCAACCACATGCTTGTACAACTCTCCAGATCAGTTTCTTGTTCTTAAACTATGTTCTAAACAGCAAGCCTGGTCCCACAGTGTGTTGGGCAGCTCTGGTGTCCTGTAGCACATGAGGATGGAGAGTTTGGTGGCCACTGTTCTTGTCTGTTTACCCACGTGAGCCAGGGGGACACAGGGCACTTCTGTCTGTACCCAGGTTACACCTGGGTGTACTAGTCAGGTCAGGTGGCCATGACAAAATACCCAGTCTGGGTGGCCTAAACAATAGACATTATTTTCTCAGTTCTGGAGGCTGGAAATCCGAGATCAGGGTGCCATCAGGGTTGGTTTCTGGTGAGGCCTGTCTTCCTGACTTGTAGATGGCCACCTTTTCACTGTGTCCTCACATGTGCTCTGTGTGTGGGGGGGAGAGAGAGAGAGCTCTGATGTCTTTTCTTCTTATAAGGACACCAGTCACATTGGATTTGAGCCCTACCCTTATGACCTCACTTAACCGTAATTACCTGTTTAAAGGCCCCATCTCCAAACACGGTCACACTGGGGGTTAGAGCTTCAACATCTAGGTTTGGGGGTGACACAGTGCTGTCCACAACACTGGGCATGATTAAAATGCATGACATCATTCTTACCAGCTGCCAGCCACCTTGCCTTCTTCCCAGCTCCAGCTGTCATCATAATTTGGTGGTGTTCCCTCACTCCCTGCCTATGGCTGCTCTTATAAATTTAATTCAGACAGGACTGTTGAGAGAGATTATGACTCAAAGTGCACAGTCTGAGTGCTCCTCTTCCCAGGTAGCACTTGAGTTTCTGCAGGGCACACTTACATACACTCTCAGATATGCTTTTGGGATATCTGGCCCTGGAAGCCTTAGTTGTCTCATTTTCCACATCGCACATGACTGAGATAATTTTTTTTTCCTTGCGGTACGCAGGCCTCTCACTGTTGTGGCCTCTCCCGTCGCGGAGCACAGACTCCGGACGCGCAGGCTCAGCGGCCATGGCTCACGGGCCCAGCCGCTCCGTGGCATGTGGGATCTTCCCGGACCGGGGCACGAACCCGTGTCCCCTGCATCGGCAGGCGGACTCTCAACCACTGCACCACCAGGGAAGCCCCCCGAGATAATTTTTAAGGAAAACACATCATGCCCCCCGCTCCCCAAACCCCAACTTTCCCAAGGGAGAGGGAGGACATCCTAACCCCCAGTGAAGGGAAAATTTGATAGTGAGAGAGGGAGATAGAGGAGTCTTAAAGCTGTGGAAGGAGGACTAGCACAGTTCCTTTGTGAATTATTGACAAAAATAAATGCTAAATGGTGAAGTTGATGAGAAAATGTGACTGTATTAAAATTTCTAAAATTCACTAGGGTCCCTTACTGTAGGAGTGTGGACGTCCACTTCATAGCTCCAGTTTACAGAAATATGGTCTGGTGGTGGCTTCCCAGGACCATGTGTAGGCATGCACATTCATGTGTGCACATGCAGAAACCCACATGCGTTCATGTACACACACGAGAGAGGTTGCCGAGGTGCAGACACCAAGCAGGCTTGGTAGGTATCATGCTATAGAATGGCAAAAGCTAGAAGACGTGTTACCCTCTCTCATGCTCAGGGAGCACACTCAGGGATTCAGAGGTCTTTGAAATGGAACTCGAAGGCTTGCATCACTTCTGCACTCATGGGTGCTGCCAGCAAACTCCCACATGAGGAGTTAACTGTGGCTGGGGTACCCAGAAATGTTTGCTAAGTGACCAAAAGTGAGAATGAGGGCACAGTTCTGTGAGGGGGATGGTCCTCTGCTGTGAGAGTCGACCCAGAGCAGGGAACTGAGGGTGCAGGGGAGTAGCAGGGGACTCAGGGCAAGCTCCATTTCTAGTCTCCATTGTCTGTTCTCCCAAGAGCCTAGATCTGGACACAGGTCACTGGGGCAGGGGTCTTTTAGAGACCCCAGCACCCACCCTTCAGGCCCTGAGCTTGATTTATAAAGTCTCTGCTGACCTTTCCACCTGCCTCCGTGTCTTCTTGCTGGAATGGTATTCTTGGGGCTGTTTTCCCTTGGCCTGCACTGCTTTTGTTCACCTTAGGATCTCGTGCCTGGAATGACGCTGTAACATACAGACAGTTAGGAAACACTGCATGAAGTATTCGTCGAAATGAAAGGGTTTCAAGGATCTTCGCACAGACCTCCCTCCTTTGATGTCCTGAGGTGAACC
This sequence comes from Tursiops truncatus, assembly GCF_011762595.2. Lineage (NCBI taxonomy): Eukaryota > Metazoa > Chordata > Mammalia > Artiodactyla > Delphinidae > Tursiops > Tursiops truncatus. The sequence goes on from NC_047035.1 coordinate 125,506,881, forward strand.
TGCTGGGGGCCCTTTCTGGTGGGCATCCGGTCCTGGTGCAGAAGCCACTGAGCCTCTGTGGGGCCCTCCAAGGAGCGGCACCTTGGTCATTTGAGGAATCCTGTCTGCTCCCTGGGGATCCCCTCCCCCCCCAGACACAAGTGCCATCCTGCCTGGAAGGTAGGAAATCTGCACGACGTCTCCGTGCATTTGGCTCAAGCTGGCTGTGGTCTGTTGAATGTCAACAGTTATTTATTTCTCTTCCCTCCCCATCTCCCAGTATGTTTTGGTTTCCACAGAGTGCAGCAAACCATTGGGATAAACTTTTTTGCTTCCAATTTGTAAACCCCAGGGGGAATTGACTGCTCCGTTTATACTTCACTCACTCAATTCATCTTGTAGGAGCTGCAGCTTTAGCCCAGCTACCCTTGAGTCCTCTGTGGGGACTTTCTGTGTGCTTCCCTCATCAGGAGTGGCATCTCTTCCTAAAGCTCTAGATCCTGGAGATGCCTGGGATGCCCAGAGTGAGGGCATGTTTGTTCTAAGCGGGAGTGCAACACAGCACACGTGGTCTTTCCTGGCTCTGACCACAATCAAGAACCCCCACACACACACCCCCATACACACAAAGCAGCAACTCATGTGGCATTTGAATTGGCTACATGAGGTAGCCTGTGGCACAGAGGCTGCTGGGATGGTTCCCAGTTAGCAGGGAACCATAATGCAGGGGGGATGGCTGGGCAGCTTCCTTGGGGATGTATCAGCACATTCATTGCTTGGCTTGGAACTCTGCACCTCCCCACCTCACTCCCAGCCCCGACCCGGCCATTCTCCTTTGGGGTGGGGCAGCAAGGGGAGCCTCTCTGCATTGGTGAACACACTGACGTGGGATTTTTTTCCCTCACTCATGCCTTTGGTGTTACATCTGAGAAGGCTTTGCCTTCCCCAAGGTCAGAGAGATTTAATTGTTTTCTTCTAGGAGTTTTATGGTTTAGCTCATGTTTAGGTCTATAATCCATTTGGAGTTCATTTTTGTATATGATCTAAAGAAGGGTATCTGACATCATTCTTTTGCATGTGGGTATGCATTTGTTTCAGCACCATTTGTTGAAAAGACTCTTCTTTCCCCCCACTGGATGGTCTTGGCACTCTTGTCAAAAGTCAATTGACTATAAATGTGAAGGTTTATTTCTGGACTCTCGGTTCTATTCAGTTGATCTAAATGTCTATCTTTATGCATGTAGCACACTGCTTTGATTGCTCTAACTTGGTATTAAGTTTCAAAACTGAGCATGTGAGCCCTTCAATGATCAGACTTGGAAGCTATTACCGTCACGCTTTGTCTATTTACCACTTCATTTAACCTTGAGTAAGTTGCTGAGTTTTCAGTTTGTCAGTGTTCTTCTAGGTTAGATAGGTGTTGGGCATGGACATTTTTGAATTGCAGTGACAGCTTCTGCAGTGCCCATGTTTAAGAAGGGAACCAATGCCTCTTTTTATGCCATTGCCGCCTCCCCTGTCCATGGTGTAGGGACAAAGGTCTTGACTAACTCATCTTCCTTCCACTGTGACCAACCCCAAGGGACCCAGAAGAAGAGAAGCAGGGAGACAGGGATTCCTACTTGTGGTGGAATTGCTAAGACAAGGCTGGGTCTGGGAGGGATTATCCAGCTATGCCCCTGGGGGATGGAGGCACTGAGCTGGGGCAGAAAGCCATGGACAGGCTGGTCTGGAAAGCAGTGCTCCACAGTCCCTCTCCTGCCCTTACCATTAACATTCTTTCCCAATTTGTTAGAAACTATACCTGTCCTCCAGTCCACTCTGTGCAGAATCCTTTAGGGGATTAGTGACTTACAGTGACCCTGTGAACCACTGACCTCAGAGAACACAGAAGCAAAATTGCAGAGGAGAAGGGCCTGAGCCAGTTAAATAATTTAGATAGTATAGAGTCAGGAAATATAAGCAGGATATATAGGATACGTAAGCTTAAATGAAAATTGAATTTCCTCATTGCAACTGATAAAGACTTCATTGTGCCTGAGAATAGGACACGATTTTTGAGAATACAGCTAATTTTACTCATTCATGGACTCTGCATGTGTGAATTCACCTACTCATTAAAGTTTATTTGGAACTCCAAAATCAATACTTACAGCACTTTTGTAGTCATTTGCAGACACATGCAGAGTGGTGAAATATTTGAGTCACCCAACAGGCAGGTTCCCAGCAGATATCAAACAAGGCAGTATTTTGCCATCTTGTTTCAGCTCTCATGCTGTGAATAAACATCCTTTTTGAGGTCTGTCTGACACCTTGTTTTTCGTATTTTTGTGCTTTTTGTGGTGATTTTGCTGTTTTGAATGGCCTCCAAAGATAGTGCTGAAGTGCTGTTTAGTGCTTTGAAGCTCAAGAAGGCTGCCATGCGCCTTGCAGAGAAAAATACTAGATGATCTTCATTCAGGCGTGAGTTATAGGACTGTTGGCTCTGAGTTCAATGTTAATGAATCAACGATATATATTGAGTAAGGTGTCTTTATACAGAAACACGCATAAAACAAGGTTATGTGTGACTTGAAAAAATGTGACCAGAGGCTCACAGGAACCAAATCCTGTATTTCCCCTAGGACCAATGGTTCTATATTCCAGCATGGTTCGCCTGGTTCACGGCGAATTTTTAGAATCTAAGTACCGTGAGTAACAAGAATAGACTGTAGTTACTTTTCATTTGTCACATCCTGGGCTCTAAGACATTTGTTTCTAATGCCGTTCACAAATTCAGATCATACCTCCAACCACTTAGTGAGTTTCCAAGAGCACAAGAACTTGTGGATGAGCCTGAACATGAAACTCAATCTCAACCACTGTGATTGCCATGAGAATAGATGTAAATTGCCTTCTCATAATAGGCAGCGTGGTGTACCAGTGATAACCATGATGGTGTTGGTTTGTTGAGCAGCTGGTGGAAGCAAGTTGACTGTCTTTCTCAGAGGCAGAGCCTGAGAAGGTCTGAGTAATGGGCAACAGGGCCAACAGCTGTAAACTGTTTACAGAGACAATTTGCTGGATAAACCAGAGTTTATACAGTTGGGTGTTGTTTATACCTTAAATCTAGAAAGGATCATATGGTCAACTCTGAATTTAAGAATTATGTGCTTACACCACATACTTTTCTACTAAAAAAGAAAATAATTAAACCTCCTCGCCCAATTTGCTCCCCAAGCTTGTGCTCCTACCAAGAAAAAGAAGAGAATGGAGAAGAGAGAGTGTCCACACTGAGTTGATTTGCCTGGGAAGGTGGGTCAGGAGGCTCTGGTGGATGTGATCTGCTTTGGGATGAATTAAATATACTTCTTCAGGCATCAGAAGAACACTTTACAGCCCTCCATTTCTACCTCTAGTATTTCAGACTTTTGCTTACCTAATCTGTGCCAGGGTTATAGTAGAGGTGGAGAGAGTTGCCCTTAGGATACAAGCACACACTCAATTATGTGTTGACTATAAACTTCCTTCATTATCTGCTGCCTTAAGGGCTGTACACTCAGAATCAAAATCCGGAGGGTTTTTGTTGTTGTTACTTTTTTTTATTAGTCTCCCACCTTGGCCTCTGCTATATGTCACCTTGAATAAATGAAATATTACCAATAACTTTAACTTTCATAGCGAGTACATATTCACTGTACTAGGTTTAAGTCAAAAAAAGAAGAAAAAAATTAAAGATCTGTAATGACTTCACCATGTCCTAGAGGTAACTACTGTTAATGTGGCTGCACGTATCCCTCAAGTCTTTTTATCTTTAGGATTAAAAACATTTGGACTTAAACACATGAAACCTTTACTGTATCCCACCCACATCTCAGCATAAATACACATTACGATTTACAAAAATCTTCTAAATCCTCCAAGCTTATCGTCGTCGCTGGTTACCAAAGCTTTGGTGCAGGAGGCCCAGGGTTTAACTGGGGGAGCATGGGTGTTGGAGAAAGATAACCCTGCATTTGTACCCAAGTCTGGGCCCTGATCAGCTACATAACTGGATGCTGAACCTTCATTTCCCTGTCTGTAAAGTGGGGCCAGTAATACCTTCCAAATAAGGGAGGACCAAGCATGCAGAGCAGTGCTTGCCTGTGAAGAGAACCGTAATAAATGCCAATTGCCTTTCTGCTTCACTTTTGTTCCAAGGAGCTCTGTAAACATGTGGAATTGATGTTTTTTTAAAATTTCAAAAATAAGTTCTACTCTTATTTCTCTGGTGGAGAATTTTAAATCATGGAAGACTGAAACCATTGAAAGAACCACTCTAGGGTCTGAGAAATCCTTGCTATCTGTGTGGGGAATTCCAGTTACTTAAGAAGGTCCCTCTGCTTCCACAGCTTCAGCATGGACATTAGCAGAACCTGTGTTTACAGACTTCCTTTTTTTAATTAAAAGAAAAAAATCAATGCAGAGAAAACTGGTTTTTCCTCATTTCTTGACAAGTGCTGAGGTGGGATTGGGCGGGGTTTCCAGGTTGGTGCCTTTACAGCCTGACGAGTTGGGGTTTCTCTGCGTCTCCATCACACTCTCCTCTCTAGACTGCTGTTTCTTTCCAGAAAACATGGAGTAGTGGTGGGCTTTGTTTTCTGCTGCAGCTCCTGGTTTAATTACCATCTATACCCTGCCGCTCTTACTTTTACAACAATCTGGGATTCTGTCCAGACTTTGTTTTGTGAGTTCTAAGCATTTTCACACCGTCGCTCATAAACACACAAGCTCCCGTGCTCCATTTTCTGGGCCGTTTTTGTTGACGTGTTTTGCCTTGCTCGGTTTTATGACTGGGCTATCCACGATTGGAATAAACCTTTAAAAGCACTAGACCTTAATCCACCTTTGTGTGAAAGCATTTCTTATAAATAAACTAATGCTTTGTTTTCTAGTAAGAAAATAAAATCATATGCACCTGGAAAAATGAAAATGCAGTTATTGGAAGGCCTTCTACTTAGCTGTTTCCCTAGTGTTGTATGTTACCCAATTAGAGTGGAAACTCAGGATGCCTGTTCCGGGTGCCGAGTGTAGCCGAGGCCAGGGGATGTGTTTCTGTGGCATTTAAAGTCTGCTGGTTCAGCAGGCACTTTTGGGACAGCAAGCTCAGCACAGCTGGCCTTGGATGTCTCTCTTTCCCCCTCACCAGACAACTCCTCCGGGGCGAGCACATCTGATTGTTTCTGATTGATTCATTGACCCAGGAGGCTGGGTATGGCTGGGTGTGCGTTTGAGTGTGTGTGTGTGGCATGCGTATGCCATCAGTGCCGTGTGGAAGCATTCCGACTACTCACTGCTGGACTTTCTGCAGCAACCCACAAAGCATTTTTAAACAAAACTGTAATAATGACCTCAACGATATCAGAAAGGGCAGATCGTGTCCTTTCTGGTTGTATTTTCATCCTTCCCATAGTCTGTATTGCTGAATTATGATGCCCATATGCAAAAAACACATCTTGAGGCCAAATAACATTTCCTTTTTTTCTTTCTTTTTTTGTAAAAAAAAAAAAAAATTCTTCAACCTTGTCCAAGCGTGTTGCATGCTTCCAAATAAAAGCAGGTACGTGCTGTGGTGCCCAGCTCAGTTTGCTGAGTGTGAGTTGAGCCCTTGAGCCGGGGTGTGCAAGCTTGTCTGCCCCTTGCAGGGGTTGCGGGGGAGTGCCCTGTGTGTGGCTGAGGTCCGCCCCAGCTTGATTTTGATGTCAACAAATAGGATGTTGGTTTAGCTCTTTGGGAGCAGGGAGAGAGGTTCATTTTTAATTAATTAATCCCCCTGTTCATTCTCCTGTGCCAGCTCCTTCCCTCCTCGGCTCCTGTGCCTGCAGGGCCGCTGTCAGCTTCTGAGACACTTCCGGCACATTAGTGAAAGGGAGTAGCGTGCAGCCTGGCAGTGGGTAGTGTCTCTGGGTGGAGAACAGGTGCCCTCACTCGGGTGGCCACAGCCCTTCCAGGGCACTGGGCTGGCGGGCAGAGTCCCTATCCACCTGGTCCCCAGACACCAATAGCCAGCAGAGCCACTGCCCGCCCCACACCCCTTGTGAGCTCACAGCGAGGGCAACACTGAGCCTGCTCAGGCATACGGCCCCCAGCCACTCATTCATTTCACAGGACATAGTGAGGAGTCAGACGCCACCAGTACTCAAGTTCTATCCCAAGCCCTTCGGGGTTCTTGGACTCTGGCTTTGTTGAGATATATCCTGGGGATTCCTGGGTCGTAGTGATGTCCTTCCTGGGTGCAGAGCTAAGAGGGAGTGTGGAGAGCTGCCGTAGGCAGTATTAGCTCTGGAGTGTCAGCCTGGAGATGTGTGGCCTGTGCACAGCTGATGCCCAGCGTTCTTCAGCTGTGCCTGGTCCGTCCACGGCCCCCATCCTGTTCACACGCGCCTCTCTGCCATAATAATCTCTCTCCTCTGGAGCACTGCCATCGTCCACCAGAGGCTGGCAGCCTCCTGTCCTCTGTACCCAACCCCCTTGCTCACACCATTTTCCTGAGTCTGGTACCCGCCCGGTTGCCTTGATCCTCCCATCTCAGGGAAGGTCCTTGGGCCCCGTCATGTTTGTGCAGAGTTGAGCGAGTTGGGCCGTGGGACCCATCCTCCCGAATGGCTTCCAGGCCCGTACTCTTGCAGCGTCTTTCATTGCTCCTGGGCCCCGGTCTCGTCCTCCTCAGGGCTCCTGAAACATTTTTCTGAACATTCTGCACCTTCTGTGGCCTCTGCTCTCTGTGAGTCCCGGTCCGGACCCAAGCTCACCCCCTGAGAGCATTAACCCTAATAGGGCCGGGACTGGGGTGAGAGAAGGAGGTGCCCAGGGTGCGAAATTTGAGGAGGCCCTCCATCCCTCTCAGGGTCAGCTCCTGAGAGGGACACCCTCCTTGAACCTTGCGCACTGGGTGCCTCGACTTTTTGGCCTCACCTGGTCCCAGCCCTGGATGCTGAAGTTGGACAGGTCTGGCTCAGCATCCCAGCACCAGGTGCCAGTCCAGGTGACCTTGGGAAAGTTACCTTTTCTCTCTGAACCCCAGTTTCTCTGTTGCCTCCATCCCGGGTAACGAGGACTTCATTAGATAATCTGTGTAAACCACTCAGCACGTTGCCTGACGTATGTTAAATGCTTGAGAGATGTTTGTGGTTATTATTACTATTATTATTATTATTATTATTAGGCGAATACAAAAGCATCACACACCAGCCAGTCTCCATATGAGCTCTGGAATGACAGGTCCAGTCCCATGGTCATCCTCGCCCCCGTTTGCCCCTCTTGATGATGTGTGATGTTGACCATGTGGATTTGCCCTGCGAGGTCAGGGCCTCGCACATTCTGAAGAGGATGTGTTTTGTGTCTCTGCTGCAGGAATTGCTTACTTAGGAGGTGTGTGCAGTGCTAAGAGGAAATGTGTGCTTGCCGAAGACAATGGCCTCAATTTGGCCTTTACCATCGCTCATGAGCTGGGCCACAAGTAAGTATCAGACTCTGGATTGTTCTGCCTCTTTAAATGCTTTTCTGAATACATATTTTTTTCACTCAAATTCTGGAAGTTCTAAAACAGTGCTGCTGAATGCCTTTGCTTCCTCTAGAGTAAGGACCTAGGCCAGCAAGCCTGGGTCCCAACCCTTCAGGGAACCCAAGAGATCACAGAACAGACTGTCTCTGAGTGTGGAAATGCTCATTTGATGTTTGCTTTAAATCTGTTCTTAAAGCACACGCTGTAAAGGGAAGAGATTTTCTCAGTGTTGTCGTGAGTTGTATCCCCTTTCCCGAACCATCATGATCTTGATCCACTCTAAATATGCCGTTCAAATAATGGGATTTATCTTTGTGCTATTGAATATCTGGGTGGTTGTTTTTTTTCAGCCAGTTTCAAAGTCCAACTTTCTGAAGGTAGAAGTCAGTGTCTTAGTTTAAAGAATCATCAGCTATTGGCTTTGCACATGGAAGTTCTTCCCTTGAAGAGGAAAGAACCACAGAGCCTTAGAGCCCAAAGATGATGTGGAGAGAATCCGAGGCAGCCTCCTGGTTTTTTTAGATGAGGAAAAAGAAGGTCCGAGGGGTTGAATGGCTGGCCCAAGGCTGAGATCACCTGCAGGAAGTCTCAGGGGGCAGAAAACCAGCTGACTCTCAAACTGTGGCCCGAGGGTTTACTCTTTCTCCTGGAGTAGGTGTCTGTTTTATGTTTCTCTGAAGGAAACATTGTGATATGACTGCTTAAGAACTTTAAATAAATAAATTGAGGAGGCCAAAGCATGCAAAACAATGGAAAAATTTATATTGGACCGAAGAGAACAAAATTAAATGGAAATCTAGTTCTTGGGGAAAAATATATATTGTAAAGTTTTCCCAGTGCCCGAGATAGTAAGATGCCTGGAACCCTAAAGGTGAACTCAAGCTTCTGGAAGAGTAGAGGCAATGAATAAGGAGTACAAAAGCGGTTGTTTTCCCCTAGTATTAGCCATATCTGTGGCTTGATGTTTTTACCTTGCTTTGTTTATCTGGTCCCATTTTAATTTTTTTCACTCCTGTAGATGGGTTTGTTGTTGACTTTTCTGTACCTGTTGGCTATCATGATGTGAGTACAGAGAATGAAAATAATCTTATGTGTATTTCCTGGGACTAAGGGGAAAATAACATGTTATTGGCCAAGAGAAGCAAGATAAGTGGTTATCTCTACGTACACATTTATTTCATCTTGACAGTATTTCAGAAATACCCATACTAGTTTGCCTACACTACTAGAAAATAATTTTTAAAAATTATTTGTAATCAAATTTGTATTCATATCTCAGATTTGTTAAAAAAAAAAAAAAAAAACCAACTAGAAAACCCCACCCAATAGTGGTTGCTGAAAGAAAAGTACAAATGAGTATGGCTTTGGCAAACATCTTCTCACTATCAAATGCCCCACCCAGCCCATCGTAGTACAGCGGAATGAATTCCCTAACAGTTGTGAGAATGCAGAGTTGTCAAAACATTTCCCAACACGCAGGTTGTGTGGACCTTTGAAGAGATATATTTACGTGAACTGCTGCATCCCATGGCAGCAGTCACCTCCGCATGTGAGCACACAGGGGCTGCCTTTTCTCCTTGGGCATTAAGAACAAAGAGTGCCGTTCCTCCCTGATCTGTGCAGTTGTGCTGTATCAAACACTGGCATCTTAACACGGGAGGTCTGCAGATGAATGATTAGATTCAGTCATATTCCAGTAGCCTTTAGCTACAGTCTGTTTAGAATTTCTTGGAGGACTCTTTAGAGCTTGCCACTGAACTCTAATTACCTGCAAAAACAAACACCGTATTGTTAATCAAAGCCAATAAATCCTGGTAGCATTTGGTCCTGCCCCTAGTTGGGCGATTATGGTTTTCCCAGAGAAGTCTCTTGTCTCTGATTATTTGAAAGTGTTGGGAAGCAGATCCCCCAAGGATGAAGCCACAGTCTCCCTATCCACGGACCCCTCTGGTCACCCGGCTCAGAGCAGCCAGAGAGGCTGTGCGGAGGCTTGGGAAGGTAGAGGCCAGCCTGCGCTCTCAGGAAAGCCACTGGCCAGGCTCCTTCACAGATGCGAACCTGGAAACTGTCTGTATTTTGGAATAGGGAGGAGTAATTTAACTCCACGTTTCTTAAGTGTGTGTGAACTGAGATAGGATGGATGGTTTTCTCTGTGGACCTGAGCCACTGGTCCATGCTCTCCAACAAAATTTCTTGGTGAAAGTTTTAGAAAACAATAAAGAACACCCCTCTGTGTAACCCTGGAAAATCCCCAGAGAGCTCACCCTCCAGTTCCTAACCATTTAATACTGAAAAGTAAAGATCTCTTTTGAAGGGTGTGTGTGTGTGTGTGTGTGCCTTTGCACGTGGGCATGCATGGGTGCAGCCCTTCTGCTCTGTACTCAATATACCTCCTGTAAGGAGCAGTGTGAGCACTTACCCTCAGATCCCAATGTTAGGAGAAAAAGTCACTTTCCGTAGGAGCTACACATGCCGTTTATCAGATGATGAGAATTGCGTAAGTTAACATGATTTCATTTTTGCTCTGGCTTTCAGAAAACACAAAACTAAGTGTAAGGCTCATTTTTAACATTTAACTCATTGTAGTACTGGAATTTTTCTCTCTCTTTCTAGCATCTGTTTGTATGCATGGTTTTATTTCAAATATTGTAGTTCAAAAATAATTTATTTGGTGCTGTGAACTGGCTCCAATCCAATTTGCAGTAAAATAAGTTCTAAATTATAAATTAAATGAAAAACTCTTCCCATGGTAACATCAATAATGCTGCTTTGGATGTAGGTTAACTATAAAGTAATGATGTTTAAGTCAAATCAGATCTCATTTACTGAGCACCTGCTATGTACCAGGTACTGTGTTAGATGCTGTGCATTCATTGTATTATTGAATCAGTCCTGTGAGGCAGGTATTATTAGCTTTTACTTTCTAGATTAGGAAACTAGCATTACTTTAAAAAATTTTCTAGTCTCTACCTAAAATGATTTAGGATCACTTGTATGATAATACACCCATGCAACAGGGCCATTAAAATAAGGATCCAAATTACAAAATATAGATAATAAAGAAGAGAGCTTGTTGTTATCCAAAAACCAAGGTACTTTCAGTTTGTCAGCAGCCTAGGCAGAGAGGGCAAAAAATGGCATGATACAGCTGGCTGAAGAAAGCCAAATGTGTCCTCAACAGGGGTTTCCCTAGGAAACGCAAGTACTGTGGGTAAGACTGGCAGTTTTCTGAATATCTACCCTGGTAAAGAAGTAGGGTAGAAAAGACTCCAGCCATGGCTTTAGACAGGAACTGAAGGATTTGCAATTCCCAATGGCAGTCGTGGAGGAGACCCTGGGAAGGGGCTGTTCTGTGTTCCTGCCTGGAGGATGAGCTGGGTCTGTGGGGCAGCCTTGCTGACAGCAGCTTTGGGGTTTTTAAATGAGCACCTATGACCTTAGTTACCTTCTTGCCCATGAAAGGCTGCCAGATAGGCGGCTGCCCCCCACCTTTTGGTTCACCTAGTGTGAGCTTTGGAAGGCACCTGTCTCCCTGTCTTGTTGTGGTAGCTTGGGAAACCCAGCGGAAAATGAAGCTGTTTTTGTGCCTTTCTTCATCCCACAGTGACCATGAGAAAGCGACGGTCCTGAGCATGAGAAGATGTCTTTGATGGACCTCTTTCACTTTAGGGGGCCGTAGTTGCCGCTGTTGTTAGTTATGATGGAATCAGTGACATGGGGGAAACAGCCCAGCTGGGCCAACTCTGCCCAGGTTTTTTCCCTCAAGAAACCAGGATGCCTTGTGGTGGACCTCAGTGTCCAAGATGTTTATCACTATTTGATTTTAGAGAGAAAGGGGGAGAGCTCGAAGCATTCATTTTTCTCAGGCAAACTCAACCCTGATTGCTCATGGGAAGAACTCTCCTCAGAAGCTCGGGTACATGCTGACTGCCCATGAGAAAAATAAAAAACAAAATCAGTGACACCCTAATGATCAAGGAGAGCTTAGGTAGTGACGTTAGTATAGCATTAAAGTGACTGTGCCTAATACGTCTGTTGGATTTTTAGAGGATATTGTTTGCTATGATTTGGAATTTTAATAGTGTAAGAAAGAAAGTAAATGGTTCTATGAAAATTGGTTAGAGTGCCTTTTGCTTTGGGGAAAGTAGGTCTAATACAGCATGATAAGGCCCAGGGGAGACATTTGATTGACAAGAGCTCTCCCTAGTGCAGTTGGAGGCCAGGAGGGCACAGAACCAAGTCTCAACTGGTTGTTTGGTGCCTGGGGAAACCCAGCGTGCTTCTCAATCAGGTAAGACAGTGCCTGGGAGGTGTTTAAGCACAGGGCTTGCAGGTGGGGTGGGGAGAGAGGGGAGGGACTCCACTTAATGCATACTCGGCCACCCACTCGGAAAAACAAAGAGCTTTCCCTTGCAGAAAATAAATCTCTGCTTCTGTCGGATTTAGGAGGCTCTGTTAGATAAGGCTGAGCCAGATCAACACCTGCCTTGAGAGTCAGTCCAAACCATGTGACCTCTCCAGCTCCAGACAGGCCCCAGAGCCACACCCCATGTTCAGGCCCTCACTACCTGTACGGGGGCTGCGCCTCTCCCCACCTGCTCTTCCTGGGGTTTTTCCTGACTTCCATATGCCCTTTCTTGGGTCTTTCCATTCTGGAATTTACCTCTCCTCTGGTCAGCTGGATCTGCCTGTGGCCTCTGAAAAATGCTGTCTTCATGGAAGCTTGGGAACCCAGCAGATGTGACATCTGGGCCCCGCCTCAGGAGAGGAGCCTCTGAGGCACTTGGAAGTGTCTGTGGCCAAGCCTCAGCCTAATGAGTTAAACCACCCCCTCTGGGGGAGGGAGCATCTCGGAAGCTCTCCAGGAGATGCCAGGTGCAGCCAGGGTGGAGCTGCCACCAGCATGAGGTCTAGACCTTTTATTGTTGCTTTCGGCCTCATCCACCTTCCTGCTTCCATCTCTTGCTCCCAGACCCTGTCCCTCCAGGCCACCCTCAGGGTTGAGCTGTGGTGCTAGATACGATCCTGCTTTCCTGGCTCCAGCTCGCCCCTCTCTAGGTCACCCTGAATTCCGTGCTTCTTGCAGCTGTACCAGGCAGATATGCTCACGGCTGGTGAGTCAAGTGAGGAAAGGCCCAGCCTTCCTGAAAGTTGCCACCACAGGCAAGCGTAGTCCTGTCATCTCTCACCTGACACCTCCTGGGAGACCTGGAAATGGAAGGGGAGGAACAGAAGGAGGGGGACAGGCAGGGCCCACAGGGGGCTGAGGTACTGAGTACATAGACACTCCCAAGTGGAGAGAACCATGGGGCTAGGGTTTAACAATACAAATGCCCTGGCAACCAGGAACTGTGTTTGGTGCACCTGTGCACCTGCAGACATGCAGTTAGTTATAGGCAGACCCAGTTGCAACAGTGTGTGGTGCACAGCTGGGTTCTCAGACCCGCACAAACGCCCCTCGCGCCCCGGAACCAAGCCCACAATTGTGGAAGCACTGCCCTGGCTGATGTCACTTGGAGGAGGGACTCTGTCCTCCTGCTCAGTCCTGAGGACAGAGGGCAGGTGGGTGGCCACCTCGTGCCCTGAAGTAACAAGTGGGATCCCTGGTCCAGGCAGGTCACAGGTGAAGCTTGGTATCCCCCAATAAAGATACCCATCAAAAGCTAGATCCAGGCACTCCGGATGTTTCTGGCTAGAACGTGACGCTGTGCAAATGAGTTCAGGGCAGTGGACGTGGGAAAGATGTCCTCTTGAAGTGTGCCTGGGAACACGCTCACCTGGGGTGCAGCATGGAACACGGACAGAGTCCAATTCCTGGGGATCGTGGCTTATGGGCAGAGGGTGGGCAGGTGTCTGGGGAGTAGAGGAAAAGGGAGGGGACAGCTGTTCTGGGGGAAATGTTCTCATAACTGGAGTCAACACAATTCAAACTGAAAGGAATTGTCTCAATCCCAGAACAGGAAGTAAGGAAAGCCATTATCTAGATTTGTGAAGAGGGGAAGTATTTGCCTGTGATCTATGTTAAGAATGAGCTGCCTGGTACGGTACAGGGGAACGCGGTGTGCACATGGGCAGGATGTGAGCAGGTAGGTAGCCCCCGAGGACGGCCAGGCAGCCTGCCGAGTCCTCTGCCTGGGCGCGTAACCCGGCGGGCACAGCACAGACATCAGATGGGCTGGCCTTATAAGGAAGGTGCAGCGGAGAGAGGATTTCTGCAAATGTCATAACCAGTTAGAAATCCCAGGAGGAGGGCAAGGGTGCTTTTGTTCTAGTTTGGAATTAGGGCAGTTGTGTTCGTGTATGGGTCAACCTTTCTCGCAGAACAGAAAGGGTGGACCCTTCCAGCCCAGGAGGTCTACAGGAAGGGCTGCTTCTAGGGCAAGCAAGTCCCACACTGGGTTTTCAGACGGACTCCTCCCTGGCTCTCTGGGTCTTACCCTCCATCCCTACTCAGCTCCTATGGCCTCCTGCAGGCTCCCCTCCCAGACAGAAGCTTAATTGGTGGTGCCAGTGGTGTTTAGGGCTCTTGGGTTTCACGCGGAGGTGCTTGGAGTGATTTCTGAGTGCCATCTCCTAGGTGTATGAGCATCCCTGGCTCGGCTGCCTTATCCAGATTCCAGAGTTGTATCAAACACCCAGGCCTCGTTTACTTTCCTTATTATTTTTAAAAATGTGCTGCTGAAAATTGTAAGGTCTTTGACATTAATTTACAAGCCACCCTCCTTCGCAAGTCTTGGATGAGCTAGAATGACTTGTGACTTCTGGAGGATTGCGGGGTGGCCACAGTGGAGCCTGCACCTGGCACAGCATCTCTCAGCCCTGCTCCATGTTGCCCTGAGTGAGTCCTTCCTAACAGCTATGCCTTTCCTTTTTCTCCTCCTTTCTCCACCCCCCGCCCCGACCCCAGACACATAAAAGCAGAATTTCCTTCCGGTCCCTCCCAGATGAATGATTTTCAATGGGAGGTGCAGTGTCCAGAACAGCAGGGAACTTTGTCACTGGTGGTCCTGTGTAAATGGCTTCTCTGCCTTAGGGAGCGATTTCTCATTGCCCAGCATTAAGAAGAGTTGCAGGGAAATTATTTTGATTTCCTTTGGAGTCTTACCCCTGACTTGGATTGAATGTGAGGAGACAACACTTCCTCCATTTGACTGGAAAGCCCAGAGCCACTGTTCCTAAGAGTACCTTGACCACAGTCTTCCCAAATCTGCCCAGGCCAGGCCTGGGAGGGAAGACAAACAAAGGGAAAACCATTAAAAGCTCTTCAGCAAGCAGACAGATGTGTTCCCACCTGCATTCTGAGTGGCCAGTCCGAGCAGCTATTGACTGGATGTTATCGCCGTGATGGGAAATACAGCTGGATCTGGGATGTCTGCTGCTCCCAGAGTTTTGTTACTGTGATAGGAAAGGTTACACAAGCTGTGTGGATGTTTGTCTCTACCCCAGGAATTCTTTGCCCTTAATTATTGGTGGATTTCCTTACCTGAAATGATGTCGTTCGAGATGGTGTTTGAGGAGATGGTGGGGCGGGAGCGGGGAGGGGGGATGAGGGGGTGTGTGAATTGAGTTTGGCTGAAGAACCAAATTTTGAAATCCCCTCAGAACTTCTTTACGTTACAGACTATTCCAGGAATTAGACGAGATGCAGTTTCCTCGTTAGATTACCAGAGCTTCTGGCAGCTCCTCTTAAGTGGCTTTTCTCCTGGTTCTCAGAGCTGGAAGGGATGTCCAAAGTCATCTCAGCCTCATTTTGCAGACGGCCTCCCTTTCCTGTGGCGTGGTGCCTTTTATACAACTGAACTGATCTCGTGCTGAGGCCAAGCCCTCCCCATGTGGCTCTTCTGGTAACTGGATTTACCCTTACTGGGAAAGACAGTTTTTGCTTACATGACTGGGGTTTTGTAAGTACTGTGGGAGGTGGCAAATTTCTCCACAGATGGAGTGCTCTGTTATAGATGGAATGTTTGTGTCCCCCAAAATTCATATGTTGAAATCTAATCCCCAGAGTGATGGTACGTGGAGGTGGGGCCTTTGAGCAGTAATTAGCTCAAGAGGGTGGAGCCCTCCTGAATGGGATTATTGCCCTTGTAAGAAGAGGCTGGAGAGCTAACTAGCTGTCTTTTGGCCATGTGAGGAAACAACGAGAAAGCAGCCTTTGCAACCCAGGAAAGGGCCTTCACTAGAACCCCACTGTGCTGGCACCTTGATCTTGGACTTCCAGCCTCTACAACTGTGAGAAACAAATTTCTATTGTTGATAAACCACCCAGTTTATGGTATTTTGTTGTGGCTTACACATGCCCACATTCTCCCAAGGTATTTGGTTTCATGCCTGAAATCCTTATTCATCCACTGCCCACTGCTGATGGAAAATTCCAAAGACCTGAGGGCAGTTGCACATCTCTGAGTCCCTGGGAACTTTGCCACCAGCCCAGTCAATGGCACATTCTGGGAAAGAGCCCTCCTCTCCTAATCCATTTTTAGGCACAGAGGGCGTGCTCCTACCTTGCCTGGAGGTGATAGTTTTGCCAGATGATGGTGGTGGCAGACAGGACCAGCAGAGGGGCTTGAGGGGTCTGGGGGAGCCATGATATCATGTACTTTGTTCTTGACAACAAAACAGAGCACAGGGGCCTGCGTAGTTGTCAGGGGCCTGCGTGAGGATCTGGGAATGGCCTGTCTTGGAGAAAACATAAATAAGTAGATAGATATAGAATGTGGGAGGTTGTTAAATTTCCCCAAGAGTCACTGGAAGCATGACAAAGGCGTCATCTTGTTAACCACAGCTCGCTTCTGTGGTGTCAAAGAAGGGTCAGGTATGAAGTGAGCTTGGTGATTCACTGACACTATTATCAGGAGCAAAGAGAGAATGAGAAGAAGATGGCTTGGTCAGTTCTGAACTGAGCTGGGACAAATCTTGGGGTTGCCAAAGTCCCCGGAGAGGCTGATGCTGGCATGGGGCTGGCAGCCACTGGAGAAGCTGGGCCCCGTGACGTGGGGGCTGAAGTGTTACTTGGGCAGGGGGTGAACCTGCGCCTACACCAGGGCCATGGTGTAGCTAGCTTATAACCGGGTAAGTTGTTAAAGAGAAGCGGGCAGAGAAACAGCAGTGGATCTCCAAGTCAAACTCACACCAAGGACCTGGTGGGCCCAGTAGGACCCCTGCCACGGGACAGCTCCAGACACAGTGAGGGCCAAGTGACAGGTGGCCTGCCGATAACCGCAAGGCACGCTTAGATTGGTTTCTGGTCAGAGGAGCCTTCCAGGCAGGAGCACGTGCTTACTGGGTAAATGACACCTAACAAACCCGTGGTTGGCCGCGTTGGTGGCTCTGTGGTAGGGGGAGCACCGGGATTAGCTAAGGCCCTGTACCTCTCTGTGGCCTGTGCTCTGCCGTCACCAAGGAGGGGCAGGAGCTGCTCCGGCAGTAGGAGAGAGCTACCATGAAGAAAAAGGTGGTCGGCTTGCTGCTGGCTGCTTGCTCCATGTAGAGCTTGGCTTACTCAGCAGAGCAAGCTCCCAGAACCCCTCTCCTTTCCTGTTCCCCCCTCCAGCCACCCCAACCTGAACTGTTCTTACTGACTTGACGGTTATCACCTGGAGCTCCCTCATCACATGCTCCATTCAGAATCTGGCAAAGAGTGAGGCGGCCCCATGTGTGGCGCTGCACCAGGGACAGACTGGAAAAACAGACTAACTACAACTGCACCAGCACCTTGCTCTTCAGAGGGTAGTCCCAGGACTAGCAGCATCTTGTCACCTAGGAGCCTGTTAGAAATGCAGGGTCCGAGCCCAGCTGGGTGATGCCTGTGCACGTGATACTTTGAGAAGAACGGTTAAAGCATGTCGAAGCGGTAGCCTTTTCCGCCGGCCCCATCTTAGTGCAGTGCTCGCTTCTAGCTGTATATTGTACCTGTGTGTGTGTGCGTGTGTGTACACATATAAACGTAGATTTGTATATATGGAGTTGAAGGGAGAAACCTTATTTTTTCTTCATTTTTAAGATTTTGGTCTATGGGGGAGGTTTTAGAATAGCTTTCTTCCCGTGACTTTGGAATCTTTTCTGTGGTCCCTTTTCACCCGTGCTTCATTTACCACCCATACAGTGCCAGCAGCCTCTGACCAGTCTTCAGTGGGCTTCCAGAGCCGATGCTGTGTTTCCATTCAGCTTCCTCTATAGCTTGGAGACCAGCTTTCCTTGTAGTCATGGTTGGTACAAACTACTTGTTAAAAGAGACCCCACTCTAATCTAGACATTTAACTTGATGTATCATAAAATCTGGTAAATTTTTGGCTAAATTCCAGAAGGTCAAACTCATGGCTATCAACAGACCTGTTCGGGAACACGCTGGTCAAGCAGAATTTGGTTTGCGTGTGAGATGGGGGGTTTCATGAAAAAGATGGAAGGAAGTATCAGGACTGAAACACTGAACAAAAATGTCAAACGCTCCTGAAAAGCCCCCAAAGTGGTCGTCTTTGACATCCCCAAAGGGCAGCTGAGGTCCTTAGCCCAAGGCCTTGAAATCCTGGCATTCCTGTCTTGCCCCCTCCAGTCTCCCTTTCAGTTTTTATTCTCAGTTTGGAGGCAGAAGCCATGAGTGTCTGTGCTTTTCCTAAGGGCGACTTCTTCCCAGCCTCGCTGCCAGTGACCTGCATGTGCAGAGTCCATCCCAGGGTTGCCCCGTTGGTAGAATTACACAGCGGGCAAGTCAGCCTTTTGATTGTTTTTGTATCTAATATCAAAGACTTTGTTTTCTCTTTCCACATTTGCTGATATTACCCAAGGTCTGGAAGACAAGTGCAGCCCCCAAATGTTATGTGGAAACTTCTGGAATATGAGAGTTTAGAGCGAGCCCTGAAGTCCAGGACCCTGGTCACTTCTGGCTGCAACATGAAATTGAATCACTTGGGCCTTGGGGGCTTAAGCCTGGCAATTGCCCAGCATTGGTCTTCAGAACTTCTTATTCTCTGGTCCTTGTTGTATATATAACAACTCCTGCATGGTGATTACAAAATTCATTTTCTTGTGAAAAATGGCTCAGGAAAGAAAACTATGAGGGCTGGTTACCAAACTGGAAAGAAAGTTAAAGAGACCCCCAAAGTGATCCTACTTTCAAACTTGCAGATTTGCAGAGGGTTGTAAAGATACCCCTTTTGAAAGCCAAGGTCACGTCGTGTTTTGAAGAGCCAGACCTGAGGGATGCTGGCTTTGGTAACTTAGTTGCCTTTATCACTGGGCACACTCATCATGACTGGACTGCCCAGAGAGTCCCACCCAGTTTTCATGCACCCCTTTAGAGGTGGTACACTACACCTTGTACCAGTAGGAACTGAAGACCCAGATAATGGAGGAGGGGATGAGAGATCAACCAGGTGTTTCACATGATTTGGGCTCTCTAGGCCCAGATTGAGAGAGCTTGTTTGCAAATGAGAGCACCAACAGCTTTGATAACCGTGGAGGAGCAATGAGGGAAAGCAGGGGGTGCTAAAGACTAAAATAGGCAAATGCTATCATGCAAGAGGGAAATGAGACAAATGGCATACAGTTTAGACTTAGGATATTAATAATGCTTGTCGAAGGATTCCAGATAATATCAGACAATTTGTGAGTGCTCAGAATTAAAAGAGGCAATCCTAGAAGTCAGTCGATAATCTACTGACAAGTCATCCCCAACAGGTCATACAGAGGCAGAGAATGTAAAATGCAAATTTCACGAAGTTTTCTGCAAAACACTTAACACTCCTCATGGGAAATATGGGGGACTGTGGGCTGGATACTGCTGCAGTTATTTGAACTTGTAACTTGAACCTTACTCAAAGCATGATTATTAGTAGTGAAGAAAGTTCATAAAATTTGAGCTCTCTGGAAACACGCAAGGTAGTGTTGATTTCCTCACTCTGGGGTATTTGCACAGAGCTAGTTCCTTGCAGCCTGGGGGTTGAAGGAAAGATTCTTGGAGGATGAGGAGGGTTGAGCTGATCTCTGAACTCACATGAAACCCTCTTGTTGATCCTGTGACCCCTGCACAACATAAAGGACAAAATAGACCGGGATCTGGGTAGTGCCCAGACCCCAAGACAAAGCTGGCAGCGCAGATACACTCCCATTGAACAGTAATCCATTTCATAGATTTATTATACAAGCTTGTTTTCCATTTTTACAGCCATTAGTTCATTCAGTCCTCCCCACCATCCAGTGGGGTAAGTACTGTCATTCTCCCCGTTTTACAGGTAAGGAAACTGAGGCACAGAGAGGTTAAGCAACTCACTGCAGCCCTGGAGCTTATAGGTGATGGAACCAGGATTATCATTATATAAAGTTATGGTGCATTTGAAAGTAGGATCATATGTAACAGGCTATTTGTTGTGGAGCGTGAAGTACAGGGCAGTCACCCCCATAAGAGGGCCATGTTGAGAGTCCTCAGAGAGGAGGCAGAAGTGGGGGAATGGGCACTGAGGGAGGGGTCTGCATTTGGAGGGGCTGCATCAGCATGAGACGGTGGAGGAGGGACGAGTGGGGTGGGGGGAGCCAGGGACACAGTGGGACAGGATGCAGGTCCTCTGCAGGAAGTGACTGTGACAGGGGGCTTAGGGAGGCCTGGTCTGCTTGTGGATGGAGAGAAGGTGGTGACAGTCCAGAGAGGGAGGAGCTCTGCCGGAGAGCATGTACTCTGGCATCTGTGCAGCCAGCGACTGTCAAGGGGCACATGGGAAAGGCAGGGCCCATGCTGTCCCCTAGGGCACAGGCCTCCAAGGTTCTGCCCAAATGTGCAGCCCAGGCCTGCAGCTTTAATGCAGGTCCTCAGGGAGTAAAGCCTGAAGGCAACTTTGCTGCAGGTTAAGCAAATCACTTAATCTCCCTGTGCCCCCAGCTTCCCCATCTGAATAATGGGCACACTGACTTTCCCTCCATCATAGCATGGTTAAGAGCATTCAAGGAGCCAGTGCTGGCTTTGGTACTGGAATGAGCTGGTATAGACTCAACTTTTCCCTGCTCCTCTCCTTTAAATGCAACCAAATACCTTAGGAATGATTCAATAGACAATAACAAAAGGGCTATGAAAGCTGGAAAGAAGAAGCCAGGTTGGCTGGGGACCTTAGGACCTGAGGAACGACAGCATGGTGAGTTCCAGGGCTTTCTTTATACCTCCCATGTATCCTGGACTTGGTACCTAGAGGTCTGCGACCTGGAACCATCAACAGATACAAACATAAACCCCAAGAGCAACCTGCTTCTTGGTTGGTGGACTGGGAAAGGCAGAGCCCACCGAGACCTTGTGGGGAGCCCGCTACACCCGTTCCATACACAGGATGTGTTGGGCTGGCAGACCTGCGGGCCACTGCAGCAGTGAACCCCAGCTCCTGTCCCACAGCCAGGACACAGCGGGCAACCGAATCTGCTGGCTGCAGCAGCAGCAGCGAAGGCCTGTGCCTCCCTGCCCTTGTCCCAGTGGCACAAGGAGGCCCAGGTTCAGCAGCTTCTCCCTCCCATACGCCTCCCGGCACAAGGTGGCCTGGCGACACCAGGCAACCCATGGGAGTGCCTTCCGCCCCACAGATATCACCAGTAGGGAATGAACAGGAGGCCCGATGGCATTCCTTTCAGGTGCTGATGGAACACACACCAAGATAGCCAGCAATCACGCCAAACATGGACCGGGATGCAGAGGAACCAGGTTGCTCATGCACTGCTGGTGGGGAAGTAAAAGGGCATAGCCACTCTGGAAAACAGTTTGGCAGTTCCTTTTAAAACTAAGACCCACTGGTTGTACTCCTGGGCATTTATCCCAGAGAAATAAAAACTTATTTTTACCCAGAGACTTGTACATGAATGTTTATAGCAGCTTTTGGTCATAACAGCCAAAAGCTTGAAACTACCCAAATATCTTTCAGTGAGTGAATAGTTAAACTGATACATCCATACCATGGAATACTACTCTGCAATAAAAAATGAAGAGATTATGGACACACCCAGACACCTGAATGAACTTCAAGGGAATGATACTGAGTGAAAAAAGCCAGTCTCAAAAGGATGCATACTGCCCAATTCCATTTATATAACATTCATCATGTAACATAGAAATGGGGGACAGATTAGTGGTTGTTAGGGTTTGAAGGATGGGGCGGAGGTGGGTATGGCCACAAAGGGGTAGTCTTGTGGTAATGCCACGACTTCTTGATTGGGCTGTGATTATGGTTACAGGCAGCTGCAGGTGTGATAAAATTGCCTAGAACTACACACACACACACACACATACACACACAGTGCATATGTAACTGGTGAGATCTGAGTAAGCACTATGGGTTGTACCAATGTTCACTCCCTGGTTTTGATATTGCAATGTAGTTATGCAAGGTGTTACCGTTGGGAGAGGTTGGGCAGGTGGTGCACAGAACCCCCCTGTATTTTTCCTTTCAGCTTCCTGTGCATCTATAATAATTTCAAAATTAAAAGTCTAAAATAAGAGAGAGAATACCTTCTTCTTATAGGTGTTCTAGAAATGCAGGTGTCCAGGCCACACTTCACACCAATTAAGTCAGGATTTCTGCAGGTGGGATTCAAGCATCCAGAGTTTTCTAAACTTCCTTAGGTGATTTGAACACACAGCCAAGTTTGAGGGCCTGTCCTCACTCATGTGAGCATTTGTCATCCTCCTGGTCATCGTTGTTACAGCTGCAGGAGCAGAGCCCTCCATCTTTCTGTGTGCTGTTTGAAGCACTTTGCATCCATCACCTCATTTCACCATCGATACTGACCGTTATTCTTCATTTACTGCCATTATTAGGTCTCCTTCCCTGTTGTGGACCAGCTACTGTCTGATGACTCTGGAAGCATAGAAAATGCAGAGCTTCCTCATCCTTAGGCAGCACACTCACCTCATTTTGAAAAGGAGCCTGAGCGGGTTCTGGTTTGGTGCCATCTCCATGACTCTTCCCTGTAATGAAAGAGAAAAGGCACTTGGAGATTGGAGGGAAACGGTGGTGTTATTTGGGTGTGTTTCATGCTTCTCAAGAGCTCACTCCTGTTTCAGAAGCGGGTTGGGATGAGTGGGCCTTGGGAAGCCTTCACTTGCTGTAGTCTTTGAGTTTTCACATTTGTCTTCCTCCCACTTGGAGAGGGTCCTTTATGGTTTGGACACATCTGTGCTGATGGGTTATGGTGCCATATGGAACGATGGCCAATGGAGCAGGGGAGATGGGGAGCGAGAGGGCATGGGCACTCAGCCCCGGGGACCTGACCAGCCATAGATACGGCTTGTTGGAAACGCTAGTGCCTGTGACATTCACGGACACTTAGGGTGGCGCAGAAAGAAATCACAATGTGGAAGCAGAGAAAGTCCATACCTGTGTGGGTCTGTTTGCCTTTTTTGACCTCATAGCCCAGGCAGCAGGGCCTGGAAGGTGAATCACAGGGCAGGGTGTTGTCTGGGGTTGGTCCTGTCATCCTGTTGGAGGAAACTACAGCCTTGTTCCAGGGAACACTTATCATAGCAGGTCAGCCTGTCACTGTTTCCACTGCCTTCAGCGCTTGTTCTCTTACCCCTGCCCTTGCTGTCTTCCTTCTAGTGCCCTAAAAAGAAAATCCTTGGCTGAGAAAAATATTTATATGCCTGTGACGTTGACAAGAATGAATCTGTTGGGGCTGGAGGGCGAGGAGGAGGCAAGTATGTGAAATCTTGCCTCGGAGCATTGCCCTCCTCTGGGGGCGCCAATCTCATATACAGTGATTGTTGCCCCTGGAGCTGGAATCAGTGCTGATGTGAGTGCTGAGAGGGAGCTGGTGGCCTCACGAGGCTGAGAATCAAGGGGCAAAAGTGACCCAAGGGTGAGGTGACCCCCGAGGTCTCGAGTCTCCAACCTGCTTGGTACATGTTCCCGCCCCATCCCCTGCAGGTCCGCTGGTGCCCGGGCCTCAGTCTCCTTTTATGCATTAAGGATTAGAGTGTTAGTTCCTTTTCCTAAAGAATTAGTGTTCTCTTGAAGATCTCCAAATGGAGGAGGGATAAACCTGTGATATTTGTCATACATGAGCCTTCTGCCGCCTTCAGTGAAATCACCCTGACGTCTCACCTGGAGGAAAAGCCTTTGGTCGTGGGAATGGCCAAGACGAGGACAGGCAGCTGCACCTTTGACAGCTCACAGCTCAGACCAGCTAGACTCTGTTCTGTCAGCGTTGCCAAATTTGACACTAATCTCTTCTGTAAACACAAGTCGAAAGCAGACATTTAAATAAAGGCCAATATCAGGATTATTTTTTAAAAGGAACAGGATGACAGGGCACTTGGTACCCTTGCTATTTTGGCTCCTTTTTCACTCCAAAAGTGCAATAGAGTTCCACCGGGGCTTGGTGGCCTGTGGCTGGAGGGGGGGAATGGGGGAGGGGCCATTAGCTCCCCTGGTTGTGGCAGAGGAGTCCTGCAACAAGAGAGCTTCTCCTCTGCTGCTTTCTGCCTGGGGCCACACATTCTGGAAGATATGGGGCTCTGGAACCACCCTTTATTGACACTGAGAGGCTTTTTGTCTGGGACACCTTTTCCCTTTACATCTCAGAGGGGATTCTGTGGGGAGGGCCTCTTTTCCTGTTTTAATAACCCATTATCAACTACAAAGTTGCCGCTAGTAAAAATATCAATTATCGCTTATGCAATACTTCTGGCATTGCTTGAAACCACATTCCATCCTCTTAACAGGATGGTTGCTCTGAGCCAAAATTCAGAGTGGGTTTGAGGACAAGTTGTGTACACAGTCATTTGGACAGCCAAAAGAATATATTTTTATCCTGTAAATTGAATGCCAGTTAAGCAGTAGTGATTACTGCAAGAAGGCATAATTTACACTAGGGGAAGCGAAGACTCTTTTTTTAAGATAAAAAGTATTGCTTAAGAAGAGCCTCAAAAAAA
Organism: Tursiops truncatus; assembly: GCF_011762595.2. Taxonomy (NCBI): domain Eukaryota; kingdom Metazoa; phylum Chordata; class Mammalia; order Artiodactyla; family Delphinidae; genus Tursiops; species Tursiops truncatus. The sequence goes on from NC_047035.1 coordinate 125,531,282, forward strand.
TAAAGGGGAAAACAAATAGCAGTTACAAAACCCCCAAAGTCTCAATTTTGTGGAAATTTGAAAAACCCTTGAGTTAGAGAAACCGTGAGTCCATATATTCAATAACCAGGGTACTTCACAGAGAGTCACACAAACTAGCATTTAATAATTTAGCAACAAGGTGGTTACTGTTCCCAAAATTTGTTCCTTAGTATATTCACCATCAGGGTAGAATTTGTAGATGAAACACTTGGGCCATATACTTTGTGTGTGTCCAGAACCTACCAACAGTGATGCCCTTCCTGGCTTCACCCCCAAATTCGGAATCTGGGCAGAAATAAAGAACAGCGTCAGGATTTTGACTTTGGCTAACCAGGAAGTGATTGTCCTTTTGCTTGGCTGAAAGCGTGATGAGAAGTCCTGCCATTTGTTATGAACTTGGACTTCTCCCTGAAAGTTGTGGGTAGAAGGAGAGAAGAGCAAAGGGGGACGAGAATGTGAGCTCAAATACTTGAACTCTGTCATATTTATGAAGGGAGGGGGCTTGATCAATGCTCAGAAGGCGGGCCTGGGTCGTGCATGCATGAAGGCCCATCTCAGCTCGCAATAAGAAAGAGCTGGGCGCTGGCCCTTCCTGAGGATGGCCTGTTTCTAGAGGCAATGTTCTTAGCCCAGGGGGGACATTAGACACCCCTGGAAACCCCTGTAAAATACAGGTGTCCGTCCCCTCCCCTGGAAATCCTGATTTACTTGGTGTGTGGTGAGCCCCAGGTATTGGTGTTTCAAAGTTTGCCAGGTGACTCTCACCTGCAGCCAAGGTGGGGCGGTTACTAGTAAAACCATCAGCAATGGCTCTCAGGTGTGCTCCGGCAGGTGGTCCGGCAGCTTCAACATCTCTAGGGAACTTAATAGAAATGCGAATTCTCATCCTGCCCTTGCCCAGACCTACTGAATTAGAAACTCTGGGGCGGAACCCAGCCCTCTGAGTTTTCACAGGCCCACTGGGGGTTTCTAGCAGGCACTGAAGTCTGAGAACCACTGGTCAACACTGTAGCAGCAGTTCTCAGACTTTAATGGACTTTAGAATCATCTGGGAGCTTTCAAAAATCCAGATACTCAGGGTCATGCCTCGTACCGATGAAATCAGAACCTCTGGTGATAAGAGCGGGCATCGCGGTTTCCTCTCCAGGGGATCTCACAGTGTGGCCGTGTTTGAGAACTAGTGCTTTATAGGAATTGAGCGACGTCCCTCTTAGTCTTAAGATTCTAGAATTTGCCTTTGAAATTCTGTCCTGTCTCTCTAGTGTTAAGTTTCATTAGGCAGGATATAACCTGCCTTAGATCCGGGAAGGGATAACAGAGCCCCTTTTGTTCCGATGGAAGAGGTGGTTGCTTGCTTGTGATATTATTGCTCAGAGAAGGGCTCACGGGGCTCTGCCATGAGGTGAAGCTACCAGCTCTCCCTGCCGCCTGCATGATAGGAACAGAGACCATAGAGCCATGGGGTGAAGTCTTTTAAGAGGAATTCCCAGATACCACCCAACTGATTTGGTTTTGTTCAGTCTGTTCTATCAATTTACGAACACTCATCAGCAGCTCTGGGTGGCTGGTGCTAGACCAGGCTGCGGGGAGGGTCTGGGATGTTGAGGTGCAAAAAATGGCAAGTCCTGTCCTCAGGGAGGCCCTGAGAGAATGGCCGTGTGCTTGGGAGGGATCCCTCTTAGCTGGGAAGGGCCGAGACTGCTCAGAAAGAAAGTGACCTGAAATCTGGGCCTTACAGGAAGGAGAGGATTTTGGCTGGCAGGGAGAGTGGGAAGGGGTGTCCACACAGAGGTAGAGGGCAGGCAAAGGCACTGGGGTAGTGGGGTCCTGTCGGCATCATACAAGCACCTGCTGTGGGTCTGGAGCCAGGGTTAGTTGGGGCGGCACCCCCTCAGCCTGCTGACCCATGGCGCGTGTTTCATGGCTGGGAGGTGGGATGGAGTACACACCCTACCCCATCACCCCACCACACCACACCCCACTTCCTGGTCAAAGAGAAAAAGGCAGAGTCCAAGTAATGTGGCCATAAAGCCCCTCCTGATATGTGTGGTTTCAGGGAAGGAAGGGAGTGATGGTCATTAGGAGGGAGCAGGAAACAGCCTGTCCTTGGGGTTTCTGCTGTCTGGACATCCTGGGCCCTTTGGGGTCCCTGAGGGGTCTTTGAAATTTAAGAAGCTGCAGGTTCTCTCTGAGCAGCAGGTCCCCCCTGCAGTCAACTAATCCTCTCCTCTGCAACGCCTTTGCTGGGGGCTGGTTTCCAACACCCATTAAAACACCGGCCCCTGGAAGAATTGGGGACAGAGATTGCCTCCAGGTGGGGGTGGTGGGAGGATGTAGGGGGGCCTAGGAAACTACTATGGGGGAGGGGGGACTCAGTTTTCAACTTATACCCCTTTGTCTCTGAATTTCTACCATACAGTTATTTTAGCTACTCCACGCCAGGCCTTCTCCTATTGGCTGAGAAAAACTCTCCCTGAGAAATCAGGCAGTTGTTATTGTTTATGAGTGGAAAGCTTATTAAATCTACACTTCTAAGCAAAGTTGCTAAGTCTAGGTGGAATTGAAAATAATCTTGTCTAGTTAAGAGATGTCAATGGTTAAAAAGGAAATGAATATTCACTGTCCTTTTGTTTCTTTGGGGGGAAAAAGGTCAATATAAAACTAATGAATTCAGAGCATTTCTTTTAAGTAAATGCTTCTAAAAGATGGTCATTTTGAGGGCTGACTGAGGTTTTTCAAAACCAAACCAAATTTCATCCTGCAGTCTGTAGATGACCTTTGAATGATTTCCAATTTGCTGTCTTCTCAATCCTCTAGACCCAGGTCCAATCCCCATTCACAGGGTGGCTGGGTTGGATGAAGGCAGAACCTGTGAGGTGGACCAGAAATCTGATTTCAGACCAGAACGCGGGAGACCCTTGGTTCCAGGAAGAACTTGCTGCAACTGGCTGTGTGGTGTTGGGTGGTCACCTCTCTCTGGGCTCCAGATTCCACTTAGATGCAGACAGAAGGGTTTCAAGAGCCCTTAATGTCTCAACTCCTGTGGTTCTTTAGAGCCTGAGTCTCAACTAGAAAAGGAATTAATATCCTGAGCATCAATTTCCTGGCAGTATGTTTTTAATGTGCAAAATTTTCAAGTACCAAAAAGGAGAGGCAGGGTGAATATTGCGGAGCACTTCGAGGTTCCCAACCCTGACCCCACACTCTGGGCGTTATGCCCAGAACACACTGCGCCCACCCAGCATCTCATGGACCCAGGTACGTCTGTCTTCCTCTCCCACCATCACACTCTGAGCCTCAGGTGTAAATAGGAGGTGGGAGGGTAGGACTGTTGCTAGTAATGTCTCAGAGTTGTGCTTTAGATAAAGATCCGGGGGGGCATCTAAGAAGATGGGGACCAAGTCTGAATCCCCTTCTTGAATGTCACAGGTGCTCCAGGTTGGTGCCCGGAGAACAGAGGTGTGATTCCTCCAAGCTGGGTCCAGGAAAAAGCTCTTGGCCGCTCCCCAGCACCTCTGCTCCCCGAAGCCATGTCCATACTTGGCAGCCCCTCTCCTCTCCACACTGTCTTGTTGGAAGTCTCAGTGCCCTGAGAGCAGACCTTGAGCCCCTCCAGGTCTGAAGGCTCTCAAGCAGGCTCTCCGCTGCTAACCCTAAGAGGAATTTTCCGTGCCATCCACGGTCTCCTGAGGGCTCCTGCTGGCCCCCAACCTCTAAGACAGCCACTCCGGCAGGAGTTGGCTGGTTCCCATCCTTTGCCCTCCTTTGGGTCTGGGGGCAGATTTCATCCTCAAAGAGCCAGGCCATGCATGGAGATTTGGAGTATAGACTGTCCAGGCTCAAGTTATGCTTGGCCATTATCAGCTGTTTGACCTTGGGAGAGCTTCTCAACCTCTTTGCCTCAGTTCCCTCATCTGTGAAGTGTGGATGATAATAGTTGATGCATGCAACATGCACTGCCTGGCATGCTGAAAACGCTATTTCTCTGCCCTCCGGGCACGCCCCACACCACCCCCGCAACTCTTGGGTATGAGGTCTCTTGTGTATCACACCTCCTTCCCCTGCTCTCTCAATATTTTTCCTGCTCTTAGTGTGCCTTTCAGCATCTGTGTTGAGAGGGACCCACCTTGGTCTGCACCTTAGATATGTGTCCTGTGGGCACACGAGTGCTCAGCGCTGTGCCTGGCACGTGACACATAGCAGAGTCTGGATGAAGCAGAGTCTGGATGAATGAGGGCATGATTAGAAGGGATTAGGGTATCTGCTCCAGCCCTCCAAATCCTCTGAGGCTTCCCCAGCTCAGACCTCAGTGAGCAGCAGCCTTCAGCAGATGAATGAGTGTATGAATTCCCGCCCCTAAGATGCACATAGCCCGTGGTGGTGATACCAACGTCATTTCTGCCCCTCTTTGCTCCATCTGCCACCACAATGCCCGACACACCTGCCATGATAGTCACTCCTCTGGATGGATATGCTGAGGCTGATGGTGTTAAAATGCAAAGTACTTTGGGGACTAGGAAAGGAATGTTCCTCTGAACCAGGGACTTCATGAGGAGGGCAGGAGCAGACAGGTAACCCCGCGCCCGGGACATGGTGGGGGAAGGGAAAGAGTCGCCACCCTCTGCCCTTCTCCACCTCACTGCAGAGCTCTGCTGTATGGGCCCCAGAGGGACCAGGAGCTTTGACCTTGACCTTCTGAAGCACTCCGCAGGGGACAGCTACGGAGGATTCGTGGCAGCTATAGATTTCCCTGAAACTGAGAGATCACTCCCCATTTACACATCAGTTTTCTTTCCGTTGTGCACAGAAAGTTCCTTCTTGACATCTGGAGGGTAGTCTATGTTAGCCTGAGATTCACTTCTTTGGAAGGTTTTAGCCATCTTTCCATTTCCTGCCCTATTCAGTCTGGTGCCTGCAGCACCCTTAGATGAATTACACTTTAGGCTAAGAAGCAGAAAGCATATTCTTCTGACTTTCACCCAATTTCCCAGTTTCCTTCAACAACCTACGTGCTGTGATTCTGTGAGCCCTCTCTTTGGGCAGACTTTCCTCGGCAGAACCTTGGAAGCACATTGCACGAAAGGAAACACTTTGTACTCTTCAGCTCCCTTGCTGTGTTCTTGCTTGATAAGCCAGGCATGTGGTCTTCTCAGAGAGCCAACCTGGAACCAAAATTCAGGGTTGGTCTCCCCAGCACTGCAGGACACTGTTGGCAGACTGGCAAGGGGTGAGTGGAGCCACAAGCTCAGACCCACTTATGCCACATCAGCCTGTGTCCTCAGAACCCTCCCCATGCCTCACATGGGCCTCCATCTAGTGCATCTGGGCCTAAAGGAAGGCCCACTTCAGACTTGAAGGAGACCAGGGGTCCCAGTGAATCATCGTGCAATTTGGGAGGGGGGCTGAGCCTTGTTGGTGCTGCTATAGCGTCTACACGGCTTCATGGCATTCTGGACTTCAGCAGGTCATGTCAGGCCCTTTCCCGGGAGCCCTTCTGCACTCCAGGCCCAGAGCAGGCCACAGAAGGGATGACGGCTGTGGGGCCGGGATGACATTCACTGTGTCAGTGGTTAATTTTAGAAGAGCTTAGTGCTTTCGTGAAGTTTTCTTTTGAAATAAAAATGTTTCCTCAATAGATTATCTTCCTTTAAAGAGCTAAGGAGAGCCTCAGAGAACTTTTTAGCAATAGGAATATCTCCTTTGTTTTGCCTTATTACAACCCACCGTTCACTTTTTCAGTTAGTGAAGGCACATGATCTTATGCCATTCTTTGACGAAATTCATTTGAAGTTGAGAATGTCCCAGATTTAAAGGCACATAAGAGGCCTCCGTGGGAAGGCATTTAGAGAATCCCTCTCTTCAGATATCATGGTCTGAAGCAATTTAGGCTGACGTTCTTTCATTTTCTTGGATGTTCTATAAAGCCTTTGTAGATCTCTAGTTTCTTCCCTTCTAATCCATCACACCACAGCCCTGTGCTTTGGAGGTCTGAGCACAGATGGCACTGTTAGTACAACCATTCTGGAGGAAAAATAGGCATGAGGTCATACAAAGAGTCAGTATGAGACAACATGTCTCCCTCCTCTGAATGCCCATGGCTTTCAGCTTCTGATGTCTACACCTGGCACTGAGTCTTCTCCAGTTGTGTCATCAGGTTGTCTTATTTCTCTAAGTATCTGTAAGCCTGTAAGTAATTTGTGGGCCTGGATATACTCCTGTACCAACGTGATGACATCCACAGCTCCTAGCACAATGGTGGTACTCAGGTTAGTTGAATCAGATTCTTGTCTCTGCCTGTATAGATCAGTGTGGTAGCAATTAGCCACATGTGGGCCTTTAAATTTATCTCAATTAAAATTTAATAAAATCAGAGTTTCAGTTCTTCAGTCATACTAGCACATTCCAAATGCTCCATGGCCACATGTGGCCAGTGGCTGCTGTATTGGATAGTCACACAGGGACTGTTGTATCATCGCAGAAGGTTATACTGGACAGTGCTGGTCAGCACTTGCTGACTTGTCTGTGATCGCTGCCAGACTGTGGGCTTCCTACAGGCAGGGCTGCTTGTGCCCCTCACTGTTGTGTACTTGGTGCCCTGAAAGTGCTGGTGCAAGATAGGGCCCACCCAGCTCTTATTGGAAGAATGAATAGCAACTCTGCCTTACCATTGTGCTCAGTCTTCTAGATCAGAATCACAAAATGATTCCATTTTGAACTGGAAAACCCCTTGAACCCCTGGTTCAAGTCCCTCACTTCCCAGCTAGGAGGACAGGCCTGGGGAGTTAGGAGCTTTGCCTCAGCTCCCCAGAAGAATCTGGGCAGGTCTTTAACATCAACCATGGCCTCTGTCTTTTTGGACCATCGCTCTGTCCACTTTGTCAGACTTTCTTTAGTATTTCCTTTGAAATGCTAACAAGGAAGCCCACTTAAAATGATTATTTAGAAGAAAGTGTCCTTAAGCTGACCCAGTTAACCTAGCTGTAAGCAATCTAGAACAGCTGTATCCAGTGTGCAAATATTGGTAGCATTTCCATTAGTTTTGGGAACAGGATAAAGGTTCCCATGTTCTAACTAATATTTTGCATTGTTTTTGAAGTCCATCAAACTTCATAAGGCAAGGAATGAGATGTAAATCTTGAAAGGGAAGAGGCAAAGTGGTCATTATCTGCATTTTGTAAGAGAATCATCTGGCAAACTGTTGGAGCCAGTGAGTGTTCATCAGGGTGCAAATCACAAGACATACAGTGATCCATGGTTTTCTTATACACAATTAGTAATCAGTTACAGAAGAATAAAAAGCAGACCTCGTTCACAACTTCAGCCAAAGGTGGGAAATACCCAGGAATGATCCTGATAAAAAAAAAAAAAAAAAAGGAAGACCTTGATGATGCAAACTACAAAACTTTGCCAAAGGGCATTCAAGAAAGCCTGAAAAAGTGAAAAGGTGCCCTGATGTCCCAGGATGGCAAGACTCAAAACTTCAGTGATGCCAGTTCTCCCCAAATTAATCAATTTAATCAGTACAATCCTAAACTAAAAGGACTTGACAAACCAAAATCATATGGAAGAGTAAAGTCCTCCAAAAAGACTAAGGAAAGGAGGGAAGGAGAATTGGCTTATTCCTTCCACTCACTCTCCTCACCTTGACAGAGGCAGAGTTTTTTCTTAACACCCTACAGCCTTTTCACCTGAATCAGTATTGTCCCCTCCGAAATAGTCACTCACCTTGGGAGGGTATATCCTTATTTCATCAATGTAGCCATCATTCTAAACTGCTTTGGAATTTCTACCTGGAAACAGCTTCAGACACCCCCCTCCCCCCTTCTATAGACTACTTTCCCAGGCAAAAATCAACATGGCTTTATGGATTTTTTTTTTTTTAAGTAAAATTTGCAAACGTCATTTGACTTCCAAGTCTATGGAAGTAACAACACACATGTTTGCGTGCATTGGCTCTGGATGGGCTGATGGAATGCTCTGAGCAGTGGGGGCATCATAGGAAGAGGCTGAGAGCCTCCCGAGGAGGTGCCGCTTGTTTGTTCTTGTGCTTATGTTGGGGGCCATCCCCTCATGCCAATGATGAATGCCAATGAGGCAGTGGGGGGAAGGGCACCAAAGGTAGCCTCTGTTCTGTGTGCTAGTGGGCTGTTATGTAGACCTAGATGCTCGTGTGCTGCTTTCACTTCACAGCCATTAACTGAGCCCTACCGTGTGCCCAGCCTGCTCTGAGAGCCGGTGGAGCAGAGGAGGGCAAGACCATCTCACTGTATCAGGACCACCTTCGTCATGTGGGAGCAGGACCACAGCTGCAGGGGCTGGTGAGCCCATAGGAGCTATTTGGGCCAGGAGACAGCTTTTCACTAAGATGACCCAGCTGTAACCCCAGGGCCTGCATCCCTCAGGCCTTCACCAAACCCAGGCTGTGGGATGCACAGGAAGCTGAGCAGGAGTGGACCTGCTGCTGGGAGACAAAGAGAAACAGGGAGCTATGCCACAGGCTACCACCATCACCCTTTTCCTGTGAAGGCAACATATGGTGTAGACTGGTGGTTGTCTGTGATTATCCTCACAGCTGTCCTGGATGGGGTGACCGCCTGCCAAGAGCAGTTGGGCTGCTAAGGCTTCCATGAAGCCTCTGTTCAGGGGTCCCATTCTCTCAGTCCCTGGGCCATATCTGCCAGAACAGGCCTGTTCTGTTCAGTTAGCTCGTTGCAGAAGAGAAATGGAATTTAAAGGCATATGATAGGGTAAAAACTGTTCAACTTGCCATGAGCCTCCCTTCCCTTTTGTGTGACCTCTCCCCGCTTCCCTCATTAACTCCCAGCTCTCTGAGGGCACCTGAGTTTTCAGCTTGGGCACAGCCAGCATTCCTTCACTCAGACATGTGCTTAGAAGCAGCAAGACTCTCATCTCTTCCAGATCCCACTACTTGCCAGGCGCTTTGGTGTCTGTTTGACCATGAGGAATGCTCATCCCCATTCCTTCAGAATGTAAACTTTCTGGAAGCAGGGGCCTTGCCTGTGCCGGCATCTGGGACAGCATCTTGTCATAGAGAGCATTTGACACGTATTTGTTGAATGGATGAATGACATTAAATACCATGAGCCCTATTTAGTCATAGATAAGGAAGCAGAGGCTCAGAGGTGTAACGCTGTTCCCTCAAGAGGCAGAGCTGGAATTTTCATTCGGGTTAGTCTGACTCCAAGCCAGGCCTTTTCAAATACAGTGCTCTACTTCTACATGAAAAGGGGGATTTCATACCATCCTCCTGAGGGTGCACGGCCACAGGCATGCATGCACGCATGCACGCACCCATGCTCATTGACCAGAGTAGGGGATGGAATTGCCCATGCTTTGTTTTCTTTTTCTATCTCTCATCCCAGTTAGTTGAATTTTTGTTAAATTAAAAGTTTAAGGCCCATTTGAAGTGGATCTCGTGTGTGTGTGTGTGTGTGTGTGTATGTGTATGCATATATTTATACACAAACACATGCAATCCCAGGCAAGACTACTTTGAGGGAAGGCCAGACCTGACTCATACTTGACATCAAAATCCCATCTATATAAACCTGAAAACGTGAGTGTTTTTGTGATTTCAGTACTTTGGCTAGCTAAGAGAGATATATACTATATACTGTAATGTGCCTTATCCATTTTCACCTACTATGATGTTATCCATTATAGCAAAATGCACTGAACACCAACACTATATTGGTTGTTATTTACCCAGTAATGATTCAGAATTCCATGGTGTTTTAAGATTATTTGTATTATGATGGTCCTGTATGTGGTGGAGGTGGAGGCCCTAGATCTACTCTGGTAGTTGCAGTGTTCCTGAATCCCTACAAGCTGGTGAGCTCAGTTTCCTGTATAAAAATAAAAGGAAAAAATTCTCTGAGGTGAGAGAATGTTGATGCTATGTTCCCTATAAATGGGGTTATTGATGATCCTGACAATTAACCCTGTTATTCAACCTGTATAAATGAGTGTAGCCTGGTACCCCTGGTGACTTTTGACCCTTGTAGATAAAGTTTCTGTGTAGCTACAGTTTGAGGGCACAGTCTGGTTCTTGGCAAAGAGGTAGTGGCAGTAGAGAATTTCCCTTCTAGTGTAATGCTGAGGTGTTAATTATTATTTAATTAATTAACAATAATGAATACAAACCTGCCTGTCATCTCCTAGAAACTGCCATGGGCCATTCCTGTTATTATAGAGTCAGTAAACATTTATTGAAAAGGGACTAGCAGGCAGTATGCCCCCAGGGCGACTGAAGCAGGACTCCGGCCAGCCCTGACCCCTCCACTGGAGAGGGTCCCCTCATGGGAGCCATTTCCTGGGTTTTTCATTCCACCCCAAGCACTCGTTTTACAAACACAGCCAAGAGTACTTTGAGGGGAGGCAGACCTGGCTCGCAAACCTGACATCAAAACACCAAAGTGTCCAAAAGACAGACAGACAGGCTCTGAGCCAGGTAAAACTGAAGCGTCCAAAATGGCACAGGTACCAGGCCCAGAACACCTAGTATCCCCGATGCCTTCCAGGGTTTGGAGTGAACCTAGTACAGGGGGAGCATTGCCTTTCAGAATCCCCACATGGTATATATTGGATTTCCTGAAGCAATTTCAGAGCAATGTGTTCTTTTGTTTTAAGATAAAATCTACTCAAGGCCATTAAGTTATTATTGTGTCTGATAAATCTGGACCACATGTGACATGAGGCCCGTCTGTGTCCTTAATCTCAGTCACTTACTGTGTGTGCTTAATGCTACATGTTTTCGTTAAATATAATGTTACCACAGACATAAACCTAAAATAACATGAATTTTTTCAGTCAAGTGATCTTTAACTTAAACTAAAAATAGCCTAAACCGTAGTTTATGTAGACCTCAAATATCAGGACTCCCACCCCAATGCGAGTTCAGCAAACTGTAAATTTATGAGGCACTTGGTTAGCATTTGAACATTTTAAACCAGATCAAGCACAATCTGTATTAGAGACAAGCTCCAGAAAGCCCAAGAGTTGCACTCCTGGCTGATCCTGCTGACTGGAACATTCCTTAGGGAAGTCCTTCTCTGGGGGCTAGCAGAATGAACCGTTAACACAACACCCTGCAGGCATAGGGGTGTCGAGGGCGCAGTCAGCGTTTCTCAGCACTTTTGTAAACATAGTTTTGTCTCCGGAGAGACCAGGTTCTCTGGCCAGCAGGGTCTGGAATGTGGGCGAAAGAACCTCTTTGATTTTACAAGCAGCTTGATCACCGGAGAAAAGTTGGAAGCATGTCACAAGTGAAACATTCCTCCATGTGTGGCGAGGCCATTCTGCCAGCGCTTGGATCTCCTCTGATGTTTCCCAAACAACAGGGAGCATCTGGTGGCTGCTCAGGACGGTGGGAGAGGGTTTAGGATAGTGTGTTAATTCTCCCTGGGATTGGATTCTCCAGGGTCTGCAGTGATGCAGTTTGACCTGCTCCACATGCTGTGCTTACACTATGTCCTTAGAGATGGAGGTTGGAGCCATTTTTCTCATGAGACGTTGTATTTCTGTAACCTCTACACGTACGGCAGAGTTCCCTGAAAGCCATCAACATTTTCAGATCTACCCATTTGAAAACACTATCACCACTTTTATTTATAGATACCAAGTCAAACCCTAAATCAAATTTAAGCTGACTTTTAATATCCTTTGCTACATGCAGTTGAAAAACCAGTTAGTTCCTATGTTTCCTGAAACAGAGATAGAAGTATAGATATAGATATAGATATAGGTATAGATGTAGCTATAGATACAGATACAGGTACAGATAAAGATATAGATATCAAGCAAGAAAAAATATAAAAACCTGAGTAATGACATTGAAAAATTATTCTTATTGGTCAGATGTATCTGATAATTTCTTGGTTCTCTACTTAACCCTAATTGGATGGATTCTTGACATCTAAGCAGGAGAGCAAGACTGCATCTACCCAGAGATGGTTTTCATTTTTCTGTTGAGCAAGCTGCTGCCACCCTAGATACCATGCATGAGGATCCTCCGATTTTTTGATGTTTACTGCTGCATTAAATAGTTAATCCATTTGATAAATATTTACAGAGTGCTTGCTCTGTGCCAGTCACTCGTGGATAGGCTGGGATGGAAAGCTGCCTTGAGGGCACCTGGTGGGGTGGAAGAGCCTGTGGGAAATCCCAGGAGCAGGCATTTTTCAGGGAGAGGTTTGGCAGGAGAGGCCTGGACTGAGGGGAAGGTGGAGCCAACATGTAGGCGGCACTGCAGAAGCTTTCCTTTCTGACAAGATAGCAGGATAGTTGTTGGTCAGCTGACCCATTAACCAAAAAATTGGTTCAAATGGGGAAATGTAAAGAAATTATACTTATGTTCTTAAACATTTTGTCATTTTGTTTTAACCTAAGCCATGAAAACGTTCATTTTTTTCACCGGTTTTGTGGTGGGAGTGAAAGCCTTTTCTTTGAAGGAAGCCGATTGGGCTTCCATAACCTTCACAGAAACCACAACTATAATGTGATGACTTTAAATCCAGTTTCTTTCTTTTTCTTTTTTTCTTTTTTAGATTCAGCAGAATTTGAAAGACCCATGTGAAGCAGTCTAGGGGCAGATTTTTGTGATTTTTTTCCTCATCTTTTACAGTTGTCTGCCCACACCCAACTTGGCAGCCTATTGTAGCTAGTAGCTAAATTAGTCTTCATGAAAACAACTTAACTTTTATTCTCATATTTCGTTGGTTAACACAACATGTAGCCACATGTATTGATTGAAGTAACAGAACTACTGACATAAATAGGTTTGAGTATAAATACTGTTGACCCTTGGTAAGCGTACCCTCAACTATGGGAACAGACACGTGTGGGTGACCAGAGGGGGCCCTGCCTGCCTGGAGCAGGAGCTCGGATGCCAGGCCGTGTTGTTCCGGGGATGGGGGTGGCATCAGCTAATCCAACTCCACGTGGGGGTGGCCAAGGGAGCCTCTCTGTATAGGAGCATGGAGTGGCCTGGGGGTGTGCAGAGCAAGAACACAGAGGAATTGATGAAAGATGGTCAGAGACGTATGAGGAAAACTGGGAAAATATGGCTGCAGAGAAGCATTTAGAACCTCTTTTCATAATTACCTCTGTTTGTGGCTGTCTCCTCTCCCACGCTGACTTAAGGTCAGGGATGGCTTATTGTACACCATTGTTTCTTCTCCTTCTAGTCCATTCTCAGCACTCGAGAAACCTCTCATAAATATGTTTGAATGAATGGAAGTGTGTGTGTTTTCCACGGGGCTGTTGACAAAGAGTGAGCAATCCTTATGCACAGTGAGTCTCTCCCCTGGAAGTCATGGGTCAGCAGACTGTGGGCCACCTGATCACGTGTGTTCTGTGTCTCGGCTTTACCCCACTGACAGCGTGTATGTGAACTGAGATCATTGTTCAGCTCACATTGCATGTCAGCCTCCCTCGTCTAAGCCAGCATCCTGGTGTCTTCCAGGTACAACTGGGTGGGAAGGTGACAGGTATGATCTTGGTGGACCCAGCTATAGTGATATGAAAGAAAAGCCATAATTGTTCATGAGTTTTCATAAGTCAAAGTCTTGGTTGGTTCCCACTACACGTTAGCATAGTGACTTCTCTGCAGGCAGTGAAACACTAGATCATTAATGCTAGGATATGTTAATGTGGAAAAGCAAGTCCAATCATCAGAACTATAATATTGCAGTTAATGTAATTGGTTCATTCATTTATTATTCATTTGTTTTGTGAATGCTGTCTGTTACATGGTCAATCAGTCTCCATTCACTGGTTAAGCAAGTCATCACCCTCTCTATTTCTCTATAAGCTTGTGACTCCTGGTCTGCTCTGTGAGAGTGGCAGAGAACCAGGTATCACCTGTGCCACCTTTTGTGTTTAAGACATGATTTAGGTTAGCAGAGTGTGCTAGAACCTGGATGAGGAGATGAGAAGCCTGTAATGAGTGTCCTCTCCCCTCCTTTCCCTCGGGCAGCTTGGGAATGAACCACGATGACGACCACTCCTCCTGCGCTGGCAGGTCCCACATCATGTCGGGAGAATGGGTGAAAGGCCGGAACCCCAGCGACCTCTCCTGGTCCTCCTGCAGTCGAGATGACCTTGAAAACTTCCTCAAGTAAGTCCTTGAATTGTTCTGTACAATCAATGCAATAGAAAGTACTACAATACTTCCTAAAGACACGATAGTTGGAGTCTCAGTCAGTGTGAGCAGAAGTGAATCTCTTAGAATTCTCAGCTGGTCAAGCTTCCTCCCAAGTGTGCATCTGGTATGACACTGGGCACCCAGCTGGTGATCATAAAACTTATCGATGGAAATGTCGATGCTGTGACTGTATCTTGACAAGATTTCATTTCACTTCTCTGCATTATTTTGACTGTGGGTGGGCACCACCCTAGTGACACACTTTGGCTACTGTAGAACAGGGCATTTCCACAACACTCAGGCTGCTTCCCTGGACAGGAGTCCCTCTGCTGGGAGGAGGGCTTGCTCACCTTCCTCAGTTGTGGGACTGGGATGAGTTTATCTCATAGCCGCTTTCTTTCCAGAATGTGTCTGCATCACTCCATTCTCAGACTTCCGTGGAAGAATTGGCCATCTGATGTCAGAACTTTGTCAGACAGAGTCTGTGCTCATATACAATGTGGATCCCTTAGTGTCAGGGCCTCAGGGCTGAACTTACAGGTTTGACAGGCAGACCCTGATTGTTTCACCACTTAATTGCATCATCTCTACACCCCATGGTGACTGAAGGGGTCAGTGAGTCTCTCCTACACACAGAGCTGTCCAACAACACAGTGGAGTGCCCAGTGAACTCAGGGAGGAGGACCAAAGGCATCACTCTGGCTTCATCCTGGGTCTTCTTTCATGAGGTTTCCTGTGGTTGGGAAACTAAGTGGTACACAGGGCTTAAAAATGGGCTCATTAGGGACTTCCCTGGTGGTCCAGTGGGTAAGACTGCACGTTCCCAATGCAGGGGGCCCAGGTTCAATCCAGGGTTGGGGAATTAGATGCCACATGCATGCTGCAACTAAAGATCCTGCATGCTGCAACTAAACATGCCACAGCGAAGATCCCACGTGCTGCAACTAAGACCTGGTGTGCCAATAAATAAATAAAAATAATAATTTTTAAAAATTGCCTCGTTAGTTTTAATGTAGTCTATTTCCTACTGAGTACGTACTTGTATCACCAAATCATAATGCAATGTTGGAAGCCACTTGACATTATTTCATTTTACCCAGAAGGGTCAGTGAAACAAAGGTATTTTCATCTGCTCACATATACAGTACTGGTCCCACTGACTTTGTTGAAGTGTCCCATGAGTTTGAGCCCAGGAGAGGTGAACCAGTATCAGCCTGTGTGTATTGCGTGCGTGCAACTCTTTTCTTCAAGAATCTTGGCAAGAGGCTGGGTTTTCTTTTTACTACCATCTGCCTTGCTTTAGGAATTAAAAAATAAAAGCATTCAAGTATTTAACTCCTAATGGAACCGCAGCCACACAACCCCCAGTTTAATTTTTCAGAGCTGTTCTCAACATCTCTGAACATTTCCATCCTGGTTGAAATCCCCAAGTCCTTTGCACAGTGTGCCACCAGCCAACTTTCATGGCCAGGTGGGGCATCTGGACCAGCCAGCAGCCATGGCCCCCCAAGAAAATCTACAGAATTGGAAATAAGCTTGCCTATTTATTTATTTATTTAAAAGAAAACAACCCTACTCCAATTGTTTCTTTATTCATAGTGACTTTTGCTAAAGCCACATTCTAAGAAAATATCATAGGACTCTATTTCAAAAGCATTTTCATCCAAGAAAGCACTCAGACTCCCTGACAAAAATACATTAGCCATGTGGGTGATAAGCCCAGGCCCTTTCCTAGTTGCCCAATTCTCATGGCCTCCCGAGTAAAGATCTGCATTCAGCTATGTGGAAAAAGAGCAAAAAGTGCAGCCCTTGTGTCTGGTGCCTGGTCATCTCCCCATAAATAATTTGGAGGTTCCTGCTTCTCGGTGACTGAAAAAGCAGGACAAAAACCTGGGTGGTACATTTGCAAACCAACTTGCCTCTCGGCTGTTTCAGGTCAAAAGTTAGCACTTGTTTGCTGGTCACAGACCCCAGGAGCCAGCACGCAGTGCGCCTGCCCCACAAGCTGCCAGGCATGCACTACAGCGCCAACGAGCAGTGCCAGATCCTCTTCGGCACCAATGCCACCTTCTGCAGAAACATGGAGGTAAGCAGCCTCAGGAGGGGAAGGCTGGCTCAGGAAGGAGCACCTGGCTTCTGTGGGAGGATACAGGCATTTACACTCCACACACACACACACATAAACATATGTGCATACGAGCATGCACATACATGCACACGAATATACCTCATGAACAGCTTCACGGGGCACCCAGAGTGAGCCACACACATACATGTGCATGAACACATACACACACATGCACACATAGGCAGGGGGATGGTTCAGAGTTACTGCTGACACCAATAGCCTAATGTTTTATTTTGTTTTGTTTTTTAATCCAAAGGTATTTCTTTTTTAGTAGCCTGTCTTAACATGAAAACAGTAAGACACTAGGAAAAAGTAAATTAGCCTATTCTTGGAGGTGATATCAAACCCGGCACAGATATAGAAGAGAGCTAAAAACTACTGGACGTTGGAGAGTGTCATATTGAGAACATTTAACAAATAATAAATTGATTATATGATAATAGTATTAATAATCCCATTAAAATGTTACCATTTACTGAACAATGCCCAGATGCTTTGCCCTAAAGCTTCCAATGTGCCTGATATCAATTAACCCTTACCACAGACTCCCGAGGTTACTGCCAGGGTACAGGGTACTTACTACTCCCAGGGTACAGATGATAACATCAAGCCTCAGGGGTGAACTGATCATTCAGAATGGCTTGGCCAGTAGATAAGTAGAGGATTTGACTCAAGTCTGTTCACCCCCAGAGCGTGCACTTTCTCACCGTACTGCAGATAGCTGGGCCACTTCTGTGGGTGGGGGGGATGTGCTCAGGCCCTGGGGCAGGCTGTCTCCATGCTGGAGCCCCAGGGGAGGGCCAGAGCAGCCTGTGGCTCAGCCAGCAGTTGGCAGCTGGCTCAGGGATGGATGCGGAACTGGCACCATCATGGGGCAGGAGGACAGGAGCAGGAGAACCAGCCTGGGATGTGTGGGACTCAGGAGACACCCAGTGGCAGTCGGCCTGGAGCTCAGGGCAGCATCTAGTCCCAGGGAGGCAGCCTGCAGGGCTGGATGGGTGCCCAGAGCAAGAACTCAGGACGGGAGCAACTCCAAGACAGATGGATAGACCCGGACTGTGCCTTCAAAATGAGACCCCGGGATCCCGGCCAGCACAGCAGGTCAGCCTGGACTCCAGGAGGCGGGATGCTGCCTCTTGAAGCGTTTCCTGGCTATGTGTGAATTGGTTCAGGAAATCTGGGTGGAATCTGCAGGTGGGGCACTGCCTGCCATTGTGTGGAGTATGGAAAAGGGCCGTGCCTCACAACCAACCTAGCACCTCCTGCTAGCTGTTTCCTCAAAGGGCATTTATTCACAGGGTTGTCCTGAGTCTTCCTCTTCCGTTCCCCTGTGGAGGTGCCAGCAAGGGTCTCTTCCAGGCCCTGGTAACAGGAAGCTGTCTCCCACTTCACACCCAGCCACGGCTGGGTTGAAGGACACCTCCCTGGGGAGATGGGACCAGCCCCCGGATCCGATCATCCCCAGTGGTCTGCTACGATGTCTGGTGCTCACCATCAGCCTTGACCGTTGAGGCTTGACCATTGAGGCACTCATTCATGTACCATAGGCTGGCCAAGAGGCATCCTGTTTGTCTGTCCCAGGCTTCAGTCACTTAAAGTGCATGATGGCACAGAACTATCAGAGAGGGCGGGTTTCAGAGGGTCGTTTGATGGTGTGGTGACACCAGGAGATCCACGTGCATGGTACCCCAGTAGAGGATGCCGAGCATTCGAGAAGGGTAGACGTGCCCCGGGCACCCAGAATGGAGAAGAGGGAAGCGCCCAGCTGAGTCAGCGGACACACAGTGGCCACTCTGCCCACTGTGGAGTCTTCCCTGGCCAACAGGATTAACTGGGGTGGGAGCTGGACAGAGGCTGCCTCCTCCCAAAGAGCCGCAGCCATTGCCTTCTAGGGGCCAGGCTGTTGCACATCAGTTGGGTGAGGAGAGATAGGAGGAGGGAGGTACCACTACTGGTGGCTCATGATCTTCTAGGCTAGACTCTTTCCATGCACTGTCACATGAAACCCTGACTGCAACCCTTGAGGGCAGGGGCTTTGAACTCCACTTAGCAGATGAGAAAACAGAGGCTGAGAGAGGCTTGGTAATGGACCAAGGTCACTCAGCCAGAAAGGGATGGGCTGAAGACCAAGCCCAGGTGTGACTATTCCTGCAGGAGAAAAGGCAGGCTCCATTCATTCAAAGACAGATTCCAAAGGAGAGAAAGGTAACCTGGTATTTTATTTTCCTTCATTAGCAACTTTTTGTTTGAAGAGGACAGTGAGAGGTCAGCAAAGCATGTTTAGCTCAGCTGTGTTGCCCCTTTCTCCCTAGAAGCTCAAAATACAACTATATAAAGTGAGATCGTTTGTAAGTTAAAATGCAGCTGAACATTTATTCCTACAGCTCACCAAGAACCACAAAATATGCCTTCCTGCTTGCCTTTTCCTTGAGAATTCCACCAGTACCAAAACAAAGTTGACATTTTCCTCCCCAAATCCTAGCAGTGTTACCGACCAGGGTTCTTGGCCTCCTTAATCAATAGAAACTGATCAGAGGCCAGACAAGAAATTCAGGCGAGGCTTTATTGGGGCCCCTGCTACAGCATGGGGGTAGTGAGAACAAGTAACAGGTTCCTTTGCTTGCTCGCTCCCTGAGGTTTCATTATATGGGGTGAGGGTAGGGATGGATCCAGGGGTTGGGCTGGAGGGGTGGCCTAGGTGATTTGACCACCCCTTTGGTGGTGTTGTGTGCAGGGGGCATGTGCAGTATCCTGCTTCTTCTCCCGACACCCTGTTTTTTGCTCCTGGCTCTTCAGAAGTGGCAGTTGATTTGCTTTGGTCTTTTTGTATCTTGCTGTACAGAATTTGCCCCAACTGCGCATGCACATGGTTTGTTGTTTTTAATTAATTAATTAATTTGGCTGCGCCAGGTCTTAGTTGCTGCATGCGGGATCTTTTAGTTGCGGCATGTGAACTCTTAGTTGCGGCATGTGGGATCTAGTTCCCTAACCAGGGATTGAACCTGGGCCCCCCCACCCCCCGCATTGGGAGCGTGGAGTCTTAGCCACTGGACCACCCGGGAAGTCTGCACGCAGTTATTTTTAGTCCCTTATAGTTTCTTTGTATTTTGTTGCTTGAGGAGACATTTGTCCAGGTGCAAGCACTGCAGCAGAGGGTCCCAGGTCCCAGGTCCCAGCCTGTCTCAGCAGGAGTGACTCCTTAGAGGTGTGGAGGTGCTCAGCTGACTCAGCATCAGCCTTAGCTGGTGGTGATCATCCTGCTTGCAAGGCTGGTGGTGCTTCCTTCAGCACAAATATACCAGTTAGAAAGCAGTAACTTCTCATGCTGGGGAAAATGTCATACTAATATCAACGAGACACTGGTGGATGAGAGAGGCAGTTGCCTGCTGGGACCCAGGACTTGGGGATGCTGCCCTAGCCCTGGGACACCTCGTTGGAATCTCACCCAGGCACCACCCTGTGGGATTCTAAAGCTCGCTTGATTGGTGTTTTGCTCATTTGTGCGCTTATAGGTCTGTTTCAGTTGATGTTCAGCATAACAGGAGGCACACATATGTTGTACTGTTCCTTTCTTCCTCCTGTCCTCATCCCCTTATTCACTCCCTTTCATCTATTCTGTTCCAGTTCTACTTGCCTTCCTCCTCTTCCTCGAACCCACAGGGCACGCTCATGGTGGGGATGCACTCTGCTTCCTGCTGGCTGTTTCCTCTACTTGGACGGTCCTCTCTCAGTTGTCCACGTGACTGAGCCCCTCATCTTTTTTGAGTCTTCTGTTTGTCTGTTTGTTTGTTCATATGTAACCTCCTCAAGGAAGCCTACCACCCTATTTAAAATTTCCATCAGATAACTCTCCCCTGCCACCTTTGTGGCACCCAGATCTCCTGATCCCCTAAGGGAAAACCCTGCTTTCATAAACTTATCATCTTTTAACCTGCTATATAATTTGCTTGTTTATATGACTATTGTGTTGATAATCTCTCTCTTCTAGATTTTAAATCCTTCAAGGGTAATAATCTTACTTTTCCTCAACAGTGTTTTCCAACTGCCTCAGCCAGTGCCTGGCACATAGTAGATATTCAAGTATGTGTTGCTCTGAAATCCATTCATGACCCTAACAGTAAATTTAAATTCTTATGTGACTTCACCCAACCACTGATGATACTGGACACGTTCACAGGCGAGGGAGGAACCCTTACAGGCCTCCCCGTAAAATGAATTGGCTCTCTAAGCCTGAGTCCACATTTCTCCATCTGGTTCACCAACATACATGTAAGACTCTGTCAAATATCTTGCAAGCGTTCATACAAACCTTTCCTGTGGCTTCCTCCCAAGACAGTACGAGTCTGATAGTGAGAGACTGCAGCCTGCTTCCTAATGGCTGTGTCTCTCTCTGTGCATTAATTAATACCCTCATTGTTAAAATCTGAGACTCCTGGTGAATTAATACACATAAGGTGCTGAGAACTGGGTCTGTCACAAAGTAAGCACCCAATCATATGAGCTGATGAATGTGTTGCTGTTACCTTTCTGGATAACACTGGCTCCCCACTATGGGGGCACAGAACTAAGCTATCTTTGTACATCTCCAGGATCAGCATTTTTCTATATTGAACTCCTCAGGGCCATGAAAAATTAAACATTATACAAAACTCCAGAGACCTTCAGCGCCAACCAAAATGTCGTGTAATCCAATTGATCTCTATAACCATCATTATTCTTTAATGCCCTTGAGGATTGAAATGGATATCATGTAATGAAATGATCATGGTCCCAATATTGCCTTTAAATTTCTTATCCTGACATCTGCCTTCAGCCAAGATGGAGTATCAGGGACCAGATTTATCTTCCCACCTGAAGCAACTAAGAAATCAGATGAAATATACGGAACAGCAATTTTCAAGACAGTGGCCATCAAGCAAGGAAGGACTGTGATCCTTGGGAGATGTGAAACAAATGAGGTGAACCCTCTGATTGTCCTGGCTTACTGCCTGGGCCGTCTCCAGGCTGTGGCATAGAGAGGGAGGGCTGTGAAGAAGCAGCAGACTTCTTGAGTTGAAGAAACAGAGCCAGGAGTACTGGGGGGCTGAGGCAGCCAGTGTTCACAGAGTAGAGTACCACAGACAAAAGAGCTTTACAAAGAGAGAACCTGAGAAATCTGCACAGGATCTGCACGAATCTTCAGTTTAGTACTGAGAAACACGTGTGTGAGAAAACTACCCAAGGCCAGGAAAAGAACCATCTGAAAATCTTAGAGGGAACAATCTCTGAGGCTCACGTGGGCATCAGGTAGTGTACACAGAAGGGTGTTGTATCAGTAGAGTGGCAAAACTAGCCCCACACTAAATGCTGATCTGGTCCCACCCAATAAATCTTAAAAGCAAAATCTGAAAGGATCTAACTGTTTCCAAGTAATTTAGACAAGTCCTAGAACAAAGCTCAGAAACATTTATAGAAATACAAAAACAGCACTCAGCAAAATAAAATTCACAATGTCTAGCATCAAATAAAAAATTGTCAGGCCTTCAAAGGAACAGGAAAATACATCCATAATGAGGAGAAAAATCAATCAAAACTGACCTAGAAATGACACAGGTGATAGAATTAGTAGACCACGGCATTAAAACAATAATTATAACCATACTCCAGGTTCAGGAAGGTAGCAAAAAGAAAGATTGAACATGTTAAGTAGAGATATGGAAGATATGGAAAAGATCCTACTGGTATTTCTAGAAATGAAAACTACAATATTTAAGATGAAAGATACCCTGCTTGAGATTTCTGGCAAATGAGAGATTGCAGATGACTGCTGAAGATAAAGCAATTGAAGCTATCCAAAGTGAAATACAACGAGAAAAAAGACTGAAAACAAAGAGAACTGTGGGACTTCAGGTGGCCTAAGACATGTGATTGATGCTCTGAAGGAGGTGAGAGAGGACTAAAATAATATTTAAAGAAGTAATGGCTGACAGTTTTTTCAAATTTGATGAAAATCACAAGCCCACAGGTCCAAGATGCTCAATGAACCCCAAGAAACATGAAGAAATCCAGACCAAAGCTCATCATAATCAAATTGCTTAAAAGTGGTGATGAAGAGAAAATCTTAAAAGAGCCAGAGGAAAAAAGACAAGTTATGTAGAGATATAAGCCAAGGTAGGAACGACAACATATTTCTCATTAGAAACAATGCAAGTGAAGAAAGACCATGGAGCAGCATCTTTAAAGCACTGAAAGAATAAAAGCCTGCCACCTTAGAATTCTATACCTTTTTAATAGGAAAAAAAAATTACTACCAACTAGATGCCATGAAAAAGAAGGACAACACTCATAGCCAGGAGTTTTAGGGGAATGAATATCGTGAAGACATTACAACTCCAAAAATCTGGAGGAATTTCTTAGAAACCACACACATGCATGCCAGTTGGGAACGCTGCTGTCTGTGTTCCCAAGCCCTGGCTCCCCCAAGGCTGTGTCCATGAGGAGGACTTCCCTGGCAACCCCCTCAGCTTGCATTCCTGCACCGGGCCTTCGGGGGTAGCTTGGAAAAGCACAGAAACATTAATGAGGCAAGTGGGTTGTGTGTGCGTGCATGTGTGTGAATCTTCTGTCTTAAAACATTTCTAGAACTATAAGCCTATTACAGAAAAGAAAATAATAATGGGGTGTAACACAGTGTGGACACTGCCAAGGGAATGAAACCACAAAACACATTGTTGCTTCAGGAGTTGAACATTTTCTTTTTCTTTTTCTGGAATACAGACCATAAAAATAAGAAGAAAAGAAACTGGATAGATTGTATTTTGAGAAAAATACTAACCACCATGACTACTGGTGGGCAGTTTTCATTTTGCTGCTGCCTCTTATGAGGAACAAAATCTTATCCTTGGTGGAAGGTAGAGGATACGGTCTCAGGGGATCACGTTTCTCATGGACGCATCTTTGTTATTGTGTAAAAGCAGGGGTTCTGAGCTAGGGTCTGCAGATAGATTTTAGAGGATTTGTGAATAGGGATAGGGAAAAGATCACATCCTTATTTTTCTCCAACCTGTAACCAAAATGAGTATTTCCTTCCATTATGAGTGTGGGCAACAAGCCACAGCAGTCTCAGCAGTACCTGTGACTGTCACGTGATTAGGAATCACAGATCCTTTTCATACTGCATGAAAGTTGTAGCAGCTATTTGGAATTATCATTTACACTCATGACTAGTTCAAAATTACGGTCGTTATTAGACCTAGGGCCAGATCTTATATAATGTGTTGACAAGGAAACACATGTGTTACTGTATTAAAAATTTGTATTTTGCATTATATTTGAACTTAATTGTTTTTTTGCTAAACTTATGTATTTTATAATTATTCACTGACCAATATTATTCTGAGAAGGGTTCACAGGCTCCACCATATACTTCAAAGTACAAGGCCAGGTGCTGGTTGCTAGGCAGTGGCCAGTCAGCATTTGCTCCCCAAGGGAAGGGCTGCCTTTCTGTGACTATTCCTCTTCTTTAGGTGGAATTTCCAATACTGAACTTCCTTCTGATTGGGCTTCTGTGTGTGTTCTTCTTTTGGCATTCACAATTCGTAACCATTTTAAGACCAGACAAAATTAAGAGCCACTTCCTTATCCAAGGGTATAGGGTAAATAACTTTGGAAAAACATTACAGTTGCTTTGGGAGCAGCCTAGCTTCAAATATTTCTGCTCTCTCAAACATTTGCATACCAGAGAATGAAGAAAAATTAAGATACAGTCCATTTTCATTTCTAGGGCTCTGGAGATCCCCACACCATCATCATCGCATCTTTCATGTCTGTCTGCAGAATGCGGGTATTGTAAGGCACAAAGCTGTGTGTGGAAATATGAACTACCAAAGGAAAAAAAAAATTGGCATCAATAGCTGGCATTTGTTGCAGAAGTTATTGGCAAATATAGCTGTCTCCTCTTTTAGCCAATGGTAATGTGATGGTTTTAATTCAGTAAAGCATTTCAAGAAAGTCCAAACATTAAAAGTTATAAACATTGGATGGTAAATATTTATTAGAAAGGGGAAATGAACTTTATGCAATTAGCCCAATCCATCTTTTTTTATGATTACAAGTTCCTCCTGTCTACGTCAGCAAAGTCACTTGCAAAGCAAAGTCATTATTTAACAAGACTTAAAGCTATTTAAGCTCAGATATTCTGCCAGGTGAAACAGAGGGTGAGAAGGCCGGAAGTAGTTATTATCAGCTGAGAGGAAGAGTGTGCCATTGCTACCGGAGACAGAAGCAAGAAGTGGGGAGTTAGGGCAACGTTCTGCCAAGGATCATGGCATCACAAAGCCCTCAACCCTTTTCAATATGAAAGAGAAATTTATCTGTCCCCCCTCCTCACCTGGTTCCTAGAGATTCTTAGTTGAAAGGTGCTATGTAATGACCACTCGTCCCTGCATCCTTCCTGCATCTCAGCAAAACATGCCACCATCACTGCTCCAAAGCCCATGCCTGACTGCCCCACAGGGAAAGGAAGGTGCTGGGAAGTGATGCATAACAGCCTCATTGGTTGACTTGAGCAGGGGTGTGCCAATGTGTCATGGCGTGCACAGTGGACTGAGATGTGCATATTATGCTGTTTTTTTAAAAAAATATTGAGCACAGAAGCTATAAGCCAGTTGTTGCAGGAAGGCAACAGTGTCTAGAATGGTAATCAGCATTAGAGGGTCTTATGCATTCTTTTCTACCTAATGTTCGCTCCTTTGCTCTTTTCCATTTATTTCTCCTGGCCTTCAGCACACCATGGAGGTGCTGTCCATATCACACAGTGGTTAAAAAGATGGGTTCTCCAGTCATGCTGCCCAGGGTCATGTCCTGCCTCCATCTCTTGAGCATGTTACGTAGTCTCTCTATGCCTCCGTTTTCTAATCTGCAAAATGGGAAAAATAATTCTACTTACAGAGCATAGAGTTGTTATGAGAGTTAAGTAACAAATGAACTAGAGCACTTAGCACACAGTAGGTGCTCAGTAAACGTTAGCTATATCATTTTTTCCATCAACTCATTTCCTGGAGTCAGTGGTAGAGGAGATGCTGTTTAGCTGACAGTCTCGTTGCCTGGTCCTTTTCTGCATCTGTCCCTGTCTGTCCTCTCCACTCCTCCTGCCACTCTGGGAGCCTGTAACCTCCAGGAATTGCTCTCCAGGGTCCAGCATCTCTCTCTTGGTGTGCTTCCAGTCCCAAGGCTGGGAAGCCTCTTTCTGTCCTTTCCCAAGTCCCAGGGAGACTCTCATGGTCATCTTGATGGATGGAGATCCCTGTGGTGTCCAGGAAGCTCAGGGTGTTGGAATTCCACCTTGGAACCAACAGTATTCTTTTCTCTAATGTTGGTCATTTCTAAACCTGGTGGGTCATTAGAATCTCCTCCAGAGAATGGCAGCAGTGTGTGTGCCTCACTCCGGACCTTCTGTGTTAGAATCTCTGGAGGACGGGCTTCAGCTATTTCTTTTTATTCAGCTTCCCCGGAGATTCTCAGGCTCAGCCTGGTTTGGGAACTTCTGATCTAAATGAAACCTGCCCCTTTAATGCCAATGTACCTGGCCGGGGGCGGTGGGGTGGGGTGGCTGGTGGAACAGGAGCCTTGCCCTGCTCCTCTCAGAGAGACAGGGCCTGGCTGGACACCAGGTCAAAAGCCGCCTTGCCTGCCTCAGTCTCGGCTTCCTGCCCAGCATCTGCCACCTCTCTCAGAACTGTTGAACTTCGGCAGTACATGGCCCCAATTTTCCGGAAGTGTTTGAACCTTTGCAGTGGACTGCCTCCTCACAGAGCTCTCCAGACTTTGCAAGTTGTGTGTTATCCTTCACTTCTTGCCCACCCTCCTTGCCAGCTGAGTGCCCAGTGCCCCAGCCCTACCCTCACCCAGCAGCACCCACCCCAAGTGTCCCCAGCCAGGTGACAGACTCTGCAACCTTCAGGAACATGGAAGGAGTGACCGGCCTTCCAGAAGTGGGGCTGGCACGCTGGCCTGGGGTAAGGCTTCAAACCACAGTAGTTATGTGTGGAAATTTTGGATGAATAATTTTTCATCCAGCTCTTAGCATTTTATCTCCCTTTTGGCTTATGTTATCAGCAACAGATTTCTGAGGACTTTTACATAACCGTTCCCTTCAGTACTGTCTTGAATCAGAGCTGCTCTCCAAACAGTACATGAAGAGTGTCAAAATAACCTTGAGAGTACTTAGGAGGGAGACCACCAGGTGAAGAAAACGACAAAGCCTTGAAGGCACGAGCAGTCATGTCTTTGTCCTGGGAAATTCAGACCTTCCCCGCATTTCCATGGTACTCCAAGGAAGGAAGCTCAGCCCAGCCTTATTTGTCATGCAGCACCTTGAGGACTTCTGCGCACGACTTTCAACAAACCTTAAATGTGGCTAGTGACGTAACAGATGCTAGAACCAGGGAGCCATTTTCTTTTCCTTGCTCTTTGGACTGGACCCACGGCTTTCCATTTCATTTAAGCCAAAGATTAAGCTACCCAACAATGCTTGCTGATAAAACACCTTAGGCAGAGGGCACAGAGCAGTCCATTCCACCGCAAATAAGAGACAGGGATGAGCTCTGAGGGCCGGCTGACAGGATGGAAGATCGAAGGTGGGGGGCGGGGGAGTGGGGAGAGGAAATTGGGGACCCATAGGCAGTATAACCAATGGGTAAGAGTGTGTTCTGGGGTCAGGACAGGTTCCAGCCCTGCGGCTTGGGCAGGTCACTTAATTCTATTTCCTCGTCTGCAAAACGTGAGTAGTGATAGTTTCTGTCTCATGAAGTTGTGTGAGTAGTAGTAAGGAATTCTGGTAAAGCTTTTAGCCTGATGCCTGGGCTGGGTAAATGCTTAGAATGTGTCAGCTTTTCTGTGTCTCTGCTGAAGCCTTGCACTGCTTGACATATGAATTTATTTGTTCATTCATTCATTGGTTGATTCACTCAGCATGTCTTCTTTGGGTCTGTACCATGTGCTGCCAGATGTGTGCTAATGAGATGAGGAGGCGATAAGACACAGCTGCTGCCCCCTGGGAGTTCAGGATCGAGGGGTGAGGGTGTGGGAGGTGAGACACATGGGACTGTCAGCCACAGGACCAGTTAGGTTGGAGCACTCTTAGAACCCATCAGGGTTCTTCCTGGTGGGAATGGAGAAAAGGAGGAAAGACTTCACAAGGGTGGGGAAGGATATGGCAGGTGATTTCCTGGCTCTCTGTTAAGATAATTTAGCCCTGGTCCCTTCCCTGGCCTGAGTTCTCTTGAGGGCAGGCAGCAGGTCATGCTCGCTCTCCATGCTCTGTCTCCAGTAGGGGTGAACAGCCTGCAGGGAGGTGGGCCTGGAGCAGGGCCAGCGAGGTCACCGAGTGTCTGTGGGCTATGGGTAGTCAGGTGCAGACAGGGAAAAGTGAAGGGCAGGAGCTAAACAAAGGTGGAGCTGTGTCGTAGGGGTTTTAGTCCTGAAGGGAGTGATGTATGGTTTAAGTCAAGATCTGTGTTTTCAGAAGATTTTGCAAGTGTGTTGAACATGAAAAAGGTTATAGTCAAGAAGACCTTTGAGGAACTATTGCAGCTGTCCAGCTGAAAGAGGAAGAGGATAAAACAAGGCAGTGGCATTGAGCGTGAAAAGAAAGAATTCACTCTGGAAAAGCCACATTTGCCATTTTTAATTTGTCTAATCAATTCTTTGTAAATATGCACTGTGAGCACTAAATAATTACAACAAAGACCATCTCCACTACAGATGGTTGGTTGGTTATCTGTGTGACTTTTCAGAATTATTTTCTGAATAATCAATATATGCCCAAGGTATAAAATCCAAAATTAACCATTTATATGTTTCCTTTTTCATGCTAATATTAGCATGCTACCATACTGATGTGCATCTTGCTTTTTTTTTCTTAACAGTACATTTTAGAGTTGTTTAATACAAATGAAAATTGAGTTGCCCCATGTTTGTTTTTTTATTTTTTTACCACAGATTGTGTTATTTTTAAAACTTTTTATTGTGAGGTAATTTTAGACTTAAAGAAGAGTTACAAAAATAGTACAGAAAGTATACACTTTTTACCCAGCTTCCTTCTCTGTTCACATCTTACATTATCAAAGTCAGGAAATTACTGTGGTATGATCTTAACTAACATACATTTCAGATTTCACCAGTTTCCTCACTATTCTCCTTTTTCTGTACCAGGGTCCCATTTTGCATTTAGTTGTCAGGTCTTCTTTGTCTCCTCCAATCTGTGGCAGTTCCCCAGTCTTTCTGGGTCTCTCATGACCTTGACACTTGAAGAGTACCAGTTTGGGTTTGTCTGATGTTTTCTTGGTGCTTGGATTGGCGTTACGCATTATCAAGGAGACCACAGAGATGCCGTGGTCTTATTACTGGTGCTGTTACTCTCAGTCACCTGGTTAAGGTGGTGTCTTGCAGTCTTCTCCACTGTAACTTACTGGTTTTCCTTTTGTTATTACTTTTGAGTTCATCTGCATCCGAGTATCCTGATCCCAGCGCTATTGACATCTGGGTCTGGATCATTCTTTGTTGTGGGGTTATTTTGTGCCCAGTAGGATGTTTAGTCTCTACCGGCTATAAGTCAGGAGCATCCCCCTATTTGGGACAACCGAAAAAAGTCTTCAGATGTTGCCAGATTCCTCTGGGGCGGGGTGGAGGGTGTGTGTGCAAAATTGCCCCCAATTGAAAGCCATTAATGTATAAGGTAAATACCTAGAAGTGGGTTAAAGGTCATTTTTGCACATATATATATTTTTGTAATTTTATTCACCTGTAACACAATATGAAATACACAGAAAAGTGCTCAAATCATAAATGTACAGTCACATTCATTGCCCACAAACTGAACACACCAGCATAACCAGCATGAAGAAGTACAGCGTTTCAACAATTCCAGCAGCCCTCCAAAGCCCCCTTCTGTTCACTAACCCCCAGTGATAATTACTATCTTAATTTCTGATCCCACAGATTAGTCTGCCTGTCTTTTAACTTTATGTGAAATCAGGTTCATGCCTCCATTGTTGATAGATGTTGCCAGATTGACCTCCCGCAAAAGCTTATCTGTTTACCATCCCACAAACACCACTTGGAGGTGCCCGATTCCCACACCTTCTCCCAGTCTATCTGAGCTGTGCCAATCTGAACAGTCAAGAAATGAGCCTGTTGCAAGTTGAATGGCATTTCTCTTGTAGTAAGTTTGAGCATTTCTTCATATATTAAAAATATATAAAAAATTAAAGTTGTGTTATCTTTTCTGTGAACTGTCTTCTTAAATCTTTTTTATATTGTATTATTGATTTTTTTTTAGTAATTTGTTAGAAGTTTTAATTACTAAGGAAATTGGCTCTTTAGCTGAAATATGAGTTGCAAATGTTCTTTTTTTCCAGTTGATTTGTTTTTTATTTTGTTTATCATATTTTATGTTAGGCAGAAGTGTGCATGTGTGTGTGTGCATGTGAAGTGAAATATATGTCTCTTCTTAAGGCTTCTGGTTTTGTGCCATGTTTAGAAAGGTCTTCCCGCTCCTAAACTGTAAATAAATTGAATTCTTATGGTTTCTTCTAGTACTTTTATGGTTTAATTTTTATGTTTAAATCCTTAATCCAGCAGTCATTTATTTTAGCGTAGGGTGTGAGGTAGGGGTCCAACCTCACTTTCCTTCCAGATGGCTACTCAGGTGGCTCCATACCATTTGTTGAATAATTTAATTCTCCCCATAAATTTGAAATGCCATCTTTATAATATACATTTCTGTATGTCTCATTTTTAAATATATTTTTATATTTTTTTTAATATTTCTGGATTTTCCAGTCTGTTCCACTAGTGTAATCATGTACCTCTTAATATTTACATACTGTGGCTTTATAAAATATTTTAATACACTAAACATATGCTTTTTCACAATTGTACTGGCTATTATTTCTTGTTTATTTTTCCATATGGTCTTTAGAATCTGGTTGTTTAATTCTAAATTGCATTGGTATTTTAAATTCCCTTACATTAGTTTATAGATTAACTTAGGGAAAAATATATAATTTTGTACTTTAAGTCTTTCTACATAGTGTTCCTTTACATCCATTCAAGATGACTTCCCTCCCTGACTCAGGGGAATTTTAAAGTTTTTTTTTTTTTTTTTTAATGTAGATCTTACAAGTTTCTTAATATATTTATTCCTATGGAATGTTTTTTTCCTATTTAATGGGTCTTTTATTCCATCTTTGAAATTGCTTGTATTTTGTATTCATAAAGAGCTTTGATTACAGTATCTTAGTTTTATACTTAGCCATCTTACTGAATTCTTTTAGAGATTATAACAGTTGAGTCATTTGGGTTTTCTAGTTATATAACTCCATATTCGCCCCTAATGCTTTCTCTCACCTAAAATAACACTAACAGTTGTGATAATGGACACCTTTTTCTTCTTCCTGACTTTAATAAGAATGCTTCTCATGTTTCCCCATGAGATAGATATTTTATCAAGTTAAGGAAATATCCATTTATTTATATTTTATTTTGTTAAGAGTTTTAATAAGAGATTGTGATTGAATTTTATTAAATGTCTTTTTAGCATCCATGGAACGATCTGGATGATTATTATGGTTTATCCAGTCACTTTTTCCCCCCAAAGAGCCAACTCTTATATTTTTCTATGGTTTTTCTGTTTCCTAAGTAATAAATTTCTCCTTTTATCTTTATTAATTTATTGTTTTCTATAAGAAAATATTGTCCCCTTTCAAACTTCTTGAAATGGACACTTAATTTATTTTCTTCTTGTTTATTGATATGAGTATTTGAGACTCTGAATATTCCTTAAAGCACTCTATTTGTCACGATATCTATGTTTTCACCTTTATTATTTTCTTTATCTGCAACTTTGGTTACGACTTTCCCTTTGACCCAGGAGTTGCTTAAACTGAGATTCTATTGCTTTTACTGCATGCTGTGGATTAAAAGCAAGCCATTTGTTTCATGCCAAGGGGAAAGTGTTACACAGGGCATGAATATCAGGAGACAGGGATATTGAGACTGTCTCCTATCACTAAGTCAGGGAACTCTTTATTCTACATGGTATATCTTCTACATCAGCTAGTTTCTTCTCAAATGTTGCCTCTGTCCCATTCTTTCTATTCTCTTTTTCCAGGACTATGATTAGACACATCCATCAGTATTTCTCACTCTGTCTATCATATCTCTTAACCCACTTTTTTTATTTCCCTCCTCCTTTTCTCTCCATGCTGCATTCTGTATAATTTCTTCATATCTATTTCCTAGTCACTAAATCTCTCTTTCAGTGGTGCCAAAAACCATTGATTTTCTTCAACAATTATATATTTGATTTTTTAAAGTTCTTTCTAGTTTTTTTTCCAAATTTGCCTGATCATATTCAATAGTATCTTGCTGCTAGCTTGTTTATGTGATCTCATCTTCTATTTTTTAAGACATTTTATAGAGTTATTGTATATTCAGTATCTGATAAGTCTATTATCAAAACACTATGAGAATTTAAATCTTTTTCTTGTTGTTTCTGCCATCTGTCACTCATGTTTCCATGCTTGATTGTGAGTTTACATTTTATTGATGATAACCATGAAATTCTGAGAGCCTGAGTGGTGACTGCTTTTCTTCAGGGAGAATTTGTATTTATCTCAATGAAAGCCAGGAGATGCCACCAATCCTTCTAGGACTGGTAAACAGTCTTCCAGATTCCCTGGTCTAATCTGGGTGTCTCAGGTAGAGCTTGTGACCTTGCCACCAGCCCAAAACTTATTCTGCCAGCTCTAGTTTCAAGATCAGTGCTGGCCCTCAGGGAAATGCACCCCTTGTATGTGCTTAGCACAGATTGGAATATGTTTGTAAGTAGGTATAAATATAGCCATGTGTGTATTTTGTATTTGCTTCCTTGAATAGTTCTTTTTACTTCTGATGAGCTCAGCAATAAGAATTGTGTTTTATTACAACACCTCACTATTTGTATAGTGGAGGAGCAGCCCAGCCTCCCTCAGGGTATCTATTCTGACATTTGCCAGAAGCAAAAGTGCCTCAGGCACACTTCTCTTTAGAGTTCTACTGTTTCCTAACTCCGTGAACATGATGAAATGAATGCATTTCCACCTCCAAGCCTTCCTTTCCATTCCCTCCACCACTCAATTTTATTCTTTTTCTTAGTGGTTAACATTTTACCTTTAAAATTTCTTATGTCTCAGTTATGTTTATCTGTTATGTTTTCTCCTCCCCCAGCTAGAAAAGATGACAAAATTGGGATATATGGACAATCTCCTATTGCCCCCACCCCACTGCACCTTCTTTTCCAGGCTGTTCTTATCAATATTATTTCTGCCTCACCTGGGGTGTATCATCTGCATTCTGTTCTCCAGCTTCAACCCTCCATTGTTTTTGTTCGATGCTTTGATCAGTGCTCACTTCCAATCCTTTTATCATGAGTTTTCCATCCACTTCTTTGTTGACAGAAGTTCATCCTTTAGTATTTTCTCCAAAAGAGGATTTAACTCTTTATATGTTCAAAAATGTTTTTCTGTTACCTAAATACTTGAGCAACAGTTCAGTTGCTAGTAACTTCCTGGGTCACATTTTGTTTCCTTGTATCTTTCTAAACATTACTGCCTTCTGGCAGTGAATGCTGCTGTAGAGAAATGTGCTTGTAGCTTAATATCTTTTCCCATCATCCGTGACCTGGTCTCTTTTTGGGGGGGAGGGGGCGGTGGGCTGGCTGCCTTAAATATCTTTTTGCTTTATCTGAGATCCAGTAACTTCATTGGGACATGCCTCTGTGTTCATCATTCTTTGTCTTTTTCCCTGGAACAGAGCTTTGCTTTTCAATCTGAGTCTGAGATCTTCTTTCATTTCAGGATAGGTCTTGAATTTATATTCAAATACCTCTCCTGTTACATTACTTTAGTTCTCTTCTTTAGGAGTCCCATACTTCTTACCCGGCTTGGGGTCCTTGACCTCCACAATCATCTGCCTCCTCACTGGAAAAGTGGAAAAATAGAGAAAGTCCATCCTGCCTGCTTCCTACTTATGCTTATGTCAGCTCTCCTTTATGTGTCTTCCATATCTGTCATTTCCTCTTAATTGTTTTGAATTATTCATTTCTATTTTTATTGTATTCACTTTTTCTCAATCATCAACTCCATGTACCTCCCTGTGTGTTCAGTAGTGTGTCTTTTCTTTATGCTGCTTTCACTTTAGTTATCATTGGTCATCTGATTTTATTTTCTGTTACATTTCTTGATCAAGTTCTAATAGCTCATATTTTATCTCCTTTGACATGACTGTCTTTTCCCTTAGTTCTTGTGTATTAGCTTTTTGCAAATGCAAAAGAAAAGACACAATTACTGTGTTTTTAAAACATTAATAGTACTATGCTTGCACATTATTTTTAGCCATTCCATGATCATATTGTCTGATGAGTATTCTTCATCTGCTTTCTCCCTCCTGTTTTTTCTCCCTTTTTTATTTACAGTATCTTAGTATAGATCCTGTACTGCTTCTTTTCTACTATTGTTCACCTCTGAGTTACTCTTGGACCAGCTATTTATAGGATGTT
Source organism: Tursiops truncatus (assembly GCF_011762595.2). NCBI lineage: Eukaryota > Metazoa > Chordata > Mammalia > Artiodactyla > Delphinidae > Tursiops > Tursiops truncatus. Next base: position 125,565,173 of record NC_047035.1, read on the forward strand.
CACGTCAGGGAGAAGGAGGGCTGCTTCCAGGCTATCAGAAACTCTCCTTATGAGAGGGGTGTGTGTGTGTGTGTGTGTGTGTCCCAACTTACAGAGACTGCTCACCATGCAGAGTCTTTCTCCTGTTTGAGGTATGACTTCCTGCACGTATGTTTTATCCTTATATTTCCTTGTGAAGCTCTGATTTCCCTGCTTTTACCTTGTGATAAGTTGAGTCCAGATAACCTTACATCACTGTCTAAGCATTTATTTACTTATTTAATAGTTTTATTGAATTATAACATGCATACAGAAAAGTACATAAATCCCTAAGTTTAGAGCTTGATCAGTTTTTATAAAGTGAATGCACCTACGTAGGCACCACATGGGTCAAGAACCAGAATATGAACCTTGATAAGTAAACTCCCAGTCCTGTGTTTCTGACTCAGCTCAGGGCCCTTGGTGTCCACAAACATCTGCCTCCTCGTTGGAAAAGTGGGAAATATACAAACAGCTCATGCAGCTCAATATCAAAAAAAACAAACAACCCAATCAAAAGGGCAGAAGATCTAAATAGATATTTCTCCAAAGAAGACACACAGATGGCCAAAAAGTACATGAAAAGATGCTCAACATCACTATTATTATTTGAGAAATGCAAATCAAAACTACAATGAGTTATCACCTCACACCGGTCAGAATGGCCATCATTAAGAAATCTACAAGCAATAAATGCTGAAGAGAGTGTGGAGAAAAGGGAACCCTCCTACACTGTTGGTGGGAATGTAAATTAGTATAACCATTATGGAGAACAGTCTGGAGATTCCTTAAACAACTAAATATAGAACTACCATATGATCCAGCAATCCCACTCCAGGTCATATATCCGGAGAAAACCATAATTCGAAAAAATACATGCACCCCAATATTCACTGCAGCACTAGCCAAGCACATGACTTTTACAATAGCCAAGTCATGGAAGCAACCTAAATGTCCATTGTCAGAGGAATGGATAAAGAAGATATATATATATATATACACACACACAATGGAATATTACTCAGCCATGAAAAGAACAAAATAGGGACTTCTCTGGTGGCGCAGTGGTTAAGAATCTGCCTGTCAAGGCAGGGGACACGGGTTCGATCCCTGCTCCGGGAAGATCCCACATGCCGTGGAGCAAGTAAGCCTGTGTGCCACAACTACTGAAGCCCACGCGCCTAGAGCCCGTGCTCTGAAACAAAGAGAAGCCACCACAATGAGAAGCCCGCGCACTGCAACAAAGAGTAGCCCCCACTCGACACAACTAGAGAAAGCCCGCGTGCAGCAACGAAGACCCAACACAACAACAACAAAAATGAACAAAATAATGCCATTTGCAGCAACATGGATGGGCCTAGAGATTGTCATACTGAATGAAGTCAGACAGAGAAAGACAAATATCATATGATATAGCTTATGTGTAGAATCTAAAAAAAAAAAGGTACAAGTGAACTTATTTACAAAACAGAAATACAGTCAAAGGTGTAGAAAATAAACTTATGGTTACTGGGGGGGATAGGGGGGTGGATAAATTGGGAGATTGGGATTGATATATACAGACTACTATATATAAAATATGTAACTAATAAGGATCTACTGTATAGCACAGGGAATGCTACTCAGTACTCTGTAATGACCTATATGGGAAAAGAATCTGAAAAAGAGTAGCTATATGTATATGTATAACTGATTCACTTTACCGTACACCTGACACTAACACAACATTGTAAATCAACTATACTCCAATAAAAAAATTTTTTAAAAGAAAGAAAATACTGCACATTTTGGTTCTAATTTAACAGTACACACTCAACTGGGGAAACCCAAAGAATTTCACCTATGGTCACTAATAAAGGCATGAGTCCAAGTATTGCCACTCTCTCTGCCTGCATCTTGCCTTGGCCTCCCTGAGTGAGCCCTTAAGACTTGCTCTAATTATTGCAGGACCTATGAGTAATAAACTCATCTACTTCAAAAAAAGAAAAAACAAAAAGTGGGAAAAAATAGAGAAAGCCCTGCCTCCCAGGGCTTTCATGAGCCTCAGGATGACAGACGTCAGAGCACTTTGTCCTTTGTAAAGCGTGACGTGAATGCCAGCTATCCATCTAGAAGTCATCACAGTGACAAGCATTGGTGTGGTCCACCCCATTTGTTCAGCTGTGAAAATGAATCACAGAAAGGCAGTTGCTTGGCTTGGGCGCACAGAGCAATGCTGGTGGCCAAGCTGAGGTCAGAGGCTACAGCTTTACAGTCACCTTTTCTGCTCATCCTCGTCTGTTTTTAAACTGACTTCCAACACTGTAGTTTTCTCTTACTCATTTTTGAACTTCATATACATGGAGTCGTATAGTATCCCATTGTTCTAATAGACTATAATTTACCTGTTCTGCTGTTGGTATGTGCTTGGGTTGTTTCCATCTTGGGAACTAATACAAATACTGTGGCTGTGAACATTCTTGACAATGTTTTTGGTGAACGTACACACACATTTCTGTTTGATACAAACCTAGGAGTGGAATTGCTGGTATTGCTTTTCTTCAGCTTTAGTAAGTACTGTCAAAGAGTTTTCCAAAGTTGTGGAACTAAGAATCTCATCATCAGTTTATGAGACACTTGGTATTCTTACATCCTTGCTGACACTTGGTATTCTCCATCTCTTTCGTTCTAGCCATTTTGGTCAGTGTGAAGAGGTAGCTGGTTGGTTTTGTTTGTTTGTTTCTATTTTTTAGCTGGTTGGTTTTAATTTGCTTTTCTCTGATGACTAATGAAACTGAGCATCTTTTCATGTTTTCTGGCCATCCTGTATGTTTATATATCCTTTTATGTGAAATGTTTGTTCAAATCTTTTGCCCATTCTTCTATTGGGTCTTTTTCTTGATTGATCAGTAGGAGTTTTAGGGGTTTGTTTTATATATATTCTGGATACAAATCTTTGTTGGTTCTGTGCCTTACAAATCTCTCTCCCATTGCAAACATCTCTCACTTTCTTACAGTTGTCTTTGATAAACAGAAGTCCTTCATTTTGGGACTTCCTAGTGGTCCAGTGGTTAAGAATCCGCCTGCCAATGCAGGGGATACGGGTTAAATCCCTGGTCCGGGAAGATCCCCCATACCGCAGGGCAACTAAGCCCGTGCATCACAACTACTGAGCCAGTGCTCTAGAGCACACGAGCTGCAACTACTGAGCCCGTGCGCCACAACTAATGAAGCCCGCTCACTCTGGGGCCTGTGTGCCGAAACTACAGAGCCCGTGTGCTGCAACTACTGAAGCCTGCGCACCTAGACCCCGTGCTCTACTATGAGAGAAGCCACCGTGATGAGAAGCCTGCGCACTGCAACAAAGAGTAGCCCCTGCTCGCCGCAGCCAGAGAAAAGCCTGCACGCAGCAATGAAGACCCAGCGCAGCCAAAAAAAAAAAAAGTTCTTCATTTTAACATTTCCCTACTCCAGCTCATTTTAATATTTAATATTAAATAGTATGATTAATAGTATAATTAGTATAATAGTATAATAAATAGTATAATTCATAAATTTTTTTCCTTTATGGCTAGTACTTTTTTTGTTCTGTTTAAGAAATCTTTGCCTGACCTCATTCTCCTTTTCTTTGATGATTAGAAAAGTTACGAGAAAACACTGTCTATAAAGCTCACACACCACTGTCTTCCTCTCTCTCCTAAGGGGCAATTAGGTCTCCTAATCCTAAACACTCCTACCCCATAAATTCACCTCCTGGGCCCGCCTTGTCTCATGAATACGTGTCCACACACTGACACCATGCTCTGGAAGAGCTCTTAGGTCAAAGTGCATGAAATCACACACTTAACAAGGTGCCGTTGGTCTTTATGGGGACCAGCTGGTGCTGTGCTCCAGCCACTCATCCTGTTACCACTCCATTGAGAGGCGGACAATAATGGGAATGTGGAGGCTTTTCTGAACCCAAATGTGCAAAATTCCACTCGACTCATCAACTTCTTTAGGGGCACAGAGCAGCTCTGACATACTTGAAAAATGAAAAAGGGCTGTGGGCTGTTCTGAGCTCATTGTCAAGCCTGCGGTTCTGCTTTCCCTCCCTTTGCGCCTTTGTTTCTGTCCCTTCAACATCTAAACATTTTCCAACTTTGGACAGCACAGTTGCGCGTCTCCTCTGCGCAGATGTTCGCGATTACTTGGAACAGCCGGCCTCTATACTGAGTCCTCACACCCTCACGAGCCCCGCAGGGACTGCCCTGAGCTGTACGTGGGGACTCTGCCTGAGGTGTACCCTCCGGTCCACGGCCGCGCCCTGGAGGATGGAGCCTTCAGGCATTGTCGCCATGATTGGGTCTGGCATCCTGGAAGCACTGCATCTTTCAAAGAGCCTTAAGTACATCTGTTCTCAATTTTTAGACCACAAGGCGAGGATTTGGGTGCAAGGAGTTTGTCTGGGAAGTGATCCCAGGAAACACTGTGAGGGGGCAGGGAAATGAGGGGCGATCAAGCAAGGTGCACTGGTGGGCGGACAACAGACCACCCCTGGGACCTTGCCAGATGTGTGGACCTTGCCTCAGAGCCATTCCACCCAGGGACGGGTGTCCAGCTCCCATCCCTTGTGTTTAAGGGTTGCTCCGTGGCCAGAGAACAGCTTCTAACAGGCAGATCAGGGAAGCAGCAGGACATGTGGGGGGACGGTGTCTGCCCTGAGTCCTGCAGGGGAGACCGAGGCAGATGGGGAGGACACCAGCCATATCTGCTTCAGTTATTTTGATAAAGTGTCTCATTCTGAGTACTTTACCCATGTCCAAGTTTCCCATTAATACAAATGGGAAAATGGGAGTCTGTGTTTTTAAATGCTTTTTCTTGTTTTAGTAGAATTATTTTAATTGTATATTCGTGGATGGTAAGAAACTCTCTAGGTGAAATAGTATAAGAAATCACAGGTGGCTCAGCGGAGCTAGCAAGCAGGTGACCTCAGGGAGGATTGAAGTTTGCCTCTTTAACCCCAGGGCAGCCCTGAGCCTACATCACCTGTTGGGTTCTCACTCCTGAGGCCGCATAGCAGCTGCACCAGCCTCAGCTCCAGAGCGAGCCCGCCCTGAGGAGGCTTGGTTGCTGAGGTTCTTTTCCCATGCGCTCTGTAGGACCGGTGGGAATCTGCTTTGTACCTTCCTACATTGAATGTATCTGCTTGTTAAGGGCTCCCAGGCCCCAGCCTGCATCGGATGCTAGTGCAGGAACTGCTGAGCTCAACCTCCAGGAGGTGAGCCCTCCTAGGAGTAAATGCATGGAATTTTGTTGAGCTAAATGAACTAGTTGAAATGATGCATCTATTTTTTTTGATATCCAGATACATGACCCTCCTTCTTCCCCTCATGTTTCAAATCCCAAATCCAAACCGGTCAGGGAGTCCCACCTTCCGGCCCCATTGTGACCTGTGTGCGGAGTTCTCGGCAGTCACGTTCCTTCCCTTGTCAGCAGCATCTGATGTGCGCTGGACTGTGGTGCCTGGTGGAAGGAGATACATCCTGCAAAACCAAACTGGACCCTCCCCTGGATGGCACAGAGTGTGGGGCAGACAAGGTAACCCAGCTTCTCACTGCCCCCAGCAGGCAACCCCATATCCCCTGCACATTGGCACCTCTTCTGAAAGGTGGTCCGCACTGCACTCAGGAGCCCCTGAAGCACCCCCGGGCCACCCCAGAAATTCCATGGAGCCCACTTAAGGCACAGAGGGATATGTTCAGCTCTCTCCTGTTTTTCTTATACAGGAATCATTTATTCAATATTTTTATTAAATTAACTCCTTTTGTCACATGAGTGAATTTACTTAAAACTTTTATATCAGTAGACCGTAAATGGAAAAACAGGATCACTTGCCGTGCAGAAAAGGCTGTCGTAAGATGATTTTAATGAGAACAATACTAGCGGTTAAGAGCGCCAGTCTTCAGCCTGATCTTCATTAACAGGAGAGACTGGCAAGTGTTAGGAGAGGTGTTCAGGACCAGCAGCCACAGCCTAAGGCTTTCTCTCTAGTCTTAGTGTACGAACTGAAAGAGTTGCTGTGATCAGGACCATTAAGTCACATCTCCTGCCCCAGGGTTTGTGCCACACACGTTGGGAAATTATTTTCAAGGATTGGCTTTCTCTTATCCTCAGAAAGAGCCGAGGTTCTCCCACGTGGCACCAGCTGTATCATCTCCAAGCACCAATCCCAACCCTGAAGTTCAGAACTACAGAGCCAGGAAATACTGCCTTTCAGAAAGAGACTCACATTAAACAGTTTGCAGAAGATAGGTTTCTCCATGAGCCATGTGAATTCATCCTTTTTCTGGGAATTTAGAGAACCTCCACTGAACACATTCACGTGGAAGTTTAGGGCAAAATCCAAACCCCAGAGCCATAGCAGTGTCAGGTTGGATATGGAAGGAATGTCACCAATGTCACCAGAGTTAGCAAACTTACACACCCCGAAATAGTCTACTTCTGTGTAAATTAACAAAAATTGGGTTTCGGAGGCGTGGTGTTTTCTCACATGGAGGGGATCTCAGTTTTCAGTGAGTAAGCAGGTTTGCTGCCCTGCTGTGTTTCAGTGGTGCCGCGCGGGGGAGTGTGTGAACAAGACGCCCATCCCGGAGCACGTGGATGGAGACTGGAGCCTGTGGGGCAGCTGGAGCATGTGCAGCCGCACGTGTGGCACGGGAGCCCGCTTCCGGCAGAGGAAATGCGACAACCCTCCGTAAGTCCCCCTGACCAGCCTTCTCCAGGGTGCGTGGATCGGGGTTTCCAAACTGCAGCTCGCATTGCCTTGCAGAGCAGGGTCTGTCTCCCGCTGTTGATTTGAGCTGAAGGAAAGTGAACTTGAACCGAAGGTTCAGGTTGCCAGGCATTGTGTGCATCAGATGGCATCTCAGCTCAAACAGAACTCTCTCTGTAACAGAGATGCAGTAAGTCCTGTGGGGAGCTGGCTACCCTTCCTTGCGTGGGCCCTGGTAGAACCGTTTCTCATCCAGCTGGAAGAGAATCCCTCCCGGCCTGCTTCCTGGCTGCCTTAGACAAGGGTTATCCCAGGGAAGCTGGCAGACCTTCGGAAAAGTGAGGCTGACCTTCAAATTGGTTATGCTAATCTGGGAGCAGCCTGGCTGTTGATAAGTTGCAAAGCATTTGTGGGTTCCACTCTTTTGTATCCAAATATCTTTCACCTGTCCTGTTAGAACTGTTTGACAGAAAATAGTTTTTTAGTTTTGTTTCCTCATAGGCTTCCTTTTATTGACTATGATGATGCCATAATCCTTGTTCACCTCTACACATTTGTTCCAAAAAACTCAGGGCTAGATCTTATGCTTAACTGTAATAATTCCTTTATCACAGGTTTATTTTTTCTCCTTTTCTCTTGAAATTTCCCATTTTAAATATTTCTTTAAATTATCTGTTTTACATCTTGTGTGCCATCACATTAATTTTTGAAAATGAGCAAGTTATAAATTATGACTGAAAGGAAATGGTTTATATCTACAATTAAATCGTATTGATGAATAATTAGCAAACCTCTCCTGTATTTAAAAATTCTAATGTCCAATGTGTATCCCAAACCAATTAAATCACAAACTCTGCAGGTGGGGCCGAGGAATCAGATGTGCCAAATCTCTCTGGGCGACTCCAACGACCAGCCAAGGTTGAGAACCTCCAGATTAAAGGAAAACTTACGCTCACAGTTTAGTCAATGTCAGGAACACTGTATTTTCTGGTAGTGCTGTAAGCATTGGCATTATGTATTGTCTTATTAAAACTTTTCCCTCCAGCACCCAGCAGAGTGCCTGACAGATAGTAGGTAGGTATTTAATCTTTTAGAAGTGAATTCTTAATTAAAAGCATAGGTGGTATATTAGGATTTTCCAGAGAGGCAGAACCAATAGCCATATACGTATGATTTATTATTGGCTCACATGGTTATGGAGGCTGAGCAATTCCGTGATCTGCCACATGCAAGCTGAAGGCCCAGGTATAATTCAGTCTGAGTCTGAAGGCCTGAGGACCAGGGGAGCCCATGATGTAAATCCCAGTCCAAGGGCAGGAGAAGATGAGAGGAGACATTGCAGCCCAAACAGTGAGGCCTCCTTCTGCCTTTTGTTCTAATCAGGCCCTCAGTGGATTGGGTGATGCCCACCCACACTGGGGAGGGCAACTGCTCTAGGAGTCCACTAATCCAAATGCTAATCTCATCTGGAAACACCCTCACAAACACCCCCAGGGAGAATTTTTAGTCTCGGCATCCCATGGCCAGTCAAGTTGGTACATAAAATTTGCCATCATAGATGGGTAGATGATTAGAAAACCTACTTAGCTAAGTGGTGAGAGGTTAATAGTGGCTTCAGTTTTTCCATTTCTCTGTGATGATGTTAAAATAGTTCCACCTCTCGCCCAAAGAAGAGAGCTCTGGGTTTGGAATCATGGTTTGGAGATTTGGGCCTGGTTTGGTTGGTTATTGGTCGTGTGACCTCAAGGAAGACCCTTCTCTCTCTGGGCCTCAGCTTCCTCCTTTACAGGGAGCTGGCATGGTATAGTAGGAAGAGCCAGGCTTCAAAGCCAGAACAGACAAGGCTTCAACTCCCAGGGCCACTTTTTTTTTTTTTTTTTTTTGCAGTACACGGGCCTCTCACTGCTGTGGCCTCTCCCATTGTGGAGCACAGGCTCCAGACGCGCAGGCTCAGTGGCCATGGCTCACAGTCCTAGCCGCTCCACGGCATGTGGGATCTTCCTGGACCGGGGCACGAACCCGTGTCCCCTGCATTGGCAGGCGGTCTCCCAACCACTGCGCCACCAGGGAAGCCCTCAGGGCCACTTGTTATAGCAACAGGCAGCTGTTACCTTCCTATCCATCTAAAAATTGGAAAAATCCATGGGAATGCATGTAAAGTACATGATCTGTATTTACCACACGGCCCCTCTTGATATTAGCACCAGGAGAAGAACAGGGGCAAGACCACATGCCCTACCTCCTACCTCGCAGCACTGTTTTGAGGCTCAGAGGAGAAAGGATTTGTTAAGTGCAGAGCACAGTTTGCAAAGGCTGTGGCTGTCATGGGTGCTTCATGTTTGTGATTGGAGCTCAGGTGCTCTGGCCAAGGACTGCTCTCCTTTGGCACATTACATACCTCATCCCAGGTCAGGTGACACCCAGTAAATGTCATAGTAGGGGAATATCGGACCCTTTAAATACCTCTGGAAGGACTCTGTGTCCCAAGATGGTCAACAATAGGATTGTGTTTAGATGAAGGCATCCTTGCAAGAATAAGATGTTATCAATGCTGAGCAAATGTGTTAGGCACAATTTTCATGGGACCTGATTTTGTGTTTTGTGAAGATGACGTCGGCTAAGGCGCACCCACCCCCGCAACCATGCTTCGGCTCTGCCCATTGTCCCCACCCCAGCTGCTTTCTCTGTTCTGGGCACAGGGGCATTTTGTGAGAGGAGGCTCCTAGAGACCCCTGAGTTCAGAGGGCTGAGTGAACATACCCCCCACCCTGGCCTGTACTGCCATGGGATTTCCCATGCTGCATCCTCACCCCACCCCTCCAGGCCCATTGGCCCCATAAAGAGGCTGTTCTGGAAATCCCAAAGTTGTTTTAAAAACCTTCTTCCATTCCTCTGCTTTATCAAGTGGCCCCCAACTGGCGGTCATGAACTTCATCTCTCCTTGTCCCCTTCCTACATCTTATCATTGAGGAATGGGGAATCTGTAGGACTACCGCATGTGGACAGCTGAGGGGTTTTATGGGTCTCAGCACATCAGGTGGTTGTGGGCTCTGACACACCTCCAGGAGGGTAGTCTTCCAGCAACACCCCGTGGGGCAGGGCAACTGGAGAAGGACCCGAGAGAGAACACCCTCCTCGGAGATGCCTCTCAACATGTGGCCTTCAGTAAACCTGCACAGGGCCCTAACTCAGGGCCAGGGACCCTGCTTGGTGTACACTTAAGATAAGCAAAACTGGATAAAGTCCCCACCCCCCTATAGGGGCATAGTCCCGCCAACTGCCCTTGGTTTTCTCCTGGACACCTCAAACCTGATGGTTCCTAAGCTGCGATCTCTCCTCCCCCAAACTCCCCTCCCAGCCCACATCCCCCTCAGTAAATAGCACCACCAGCTGTTGCACAGGTCGAGTTCAAAGCCCCTGAGTGCATGCATGGCCCCTTGTCCCCTCTCTTCCTCCTCCATCTCTGATAATGATAAGAACAGGGCACGCAGGGCCCTGTCTAGGTGCCAGGTTCCCTTCTAGACATTTGCACATAGTAAATCACCTAAATTTGTCATAAGGGAGAGGCGTCTTTTTTGTCCCCTTTGCACATGTTAAAAATTGAATCATATGGAGGTTAGGTAACTTGCTGCAGGTCACACAGCTGGGCAACGGCCGGTCAGGTTTGGACCCAGTGGCGAGGCTCCAGTGTCCTTTCGGACGATCAGCATCAGCCTCCCTGCTTCCCACATGATCCCCCCGGCCCCCAAATTCATTCTCCACAGAAAGCCAGAGACATCCACTTACCAGTAAAGCCAATTATACCTCTTCCTGCTTCAGCCCTTTTGTTCACTCCCCGCTGCATTTAGAATGAACTCCATGCTCTTCACCGTGGCCCCTGTATTAGTTTCCTGTGACTGCCATAATAAATTACCAGGACTTGGTGTCTTTTTTTTAAATTTATTTTATTTTTTATTTATTTATTTTTGGCTGTGTTGTGTCTTCGTTGCTTTGCGTGGGCTTTCTCTAGTTGCAGTGAGTGGGGGCTACCCTTCATTGCGGTGCGCTGGCTTCTCATTGCAGTGGCTTCTCTTGTTGCAGAGCACGGGCTCTAAGCTCACGGGCTTCAGTACTTGTGGCTCGCGGGCTGTAGAGAACAGGCTCAGTAGTGTGGCGCACAGGCTTAGTTGCTCTGCGGCATGTGGGATCTTCCCAGACCAGGGATCAAACCTGTGTCCCCTGCGCTGGCAGGCGGATTCTTAACCACTGCACCACCAGGGAAGTCCCTTGGTGTCTTAAAACAATATAAATTTATCCTCTCACAGTTCTGGAAACCAGGAGTTTGAAGTCAAGGTGTCAGCAGGATTGATTCCTTCCTGAAACTCTGAAGGAGAATCCATTGCTCTCCTGTCCCCTTGCCCTTGGTGGCTGCCGGCCTTCTCTGCCCTATAGACTTACCACTCTAGCCTCTGCCCCTGCCTTCATGTGGACGTCTTCTCTGTGCTTCTCCTCACCACCTCTTCTCAGGACACTGGCCATTGGGTTTAGGGGCCACCCTAATCCAGGATGATCTCATCTCATAATTATGAGATCCTGATGATATCTAGCAAGACCCTTTTCCCAGTTAAGGTCACATTTGCAGGTTCTGGGTGGGTTTGTCTTTGCAGGGAAGGTACCACCCTATTCAACCTACTGCACCTCCTTTCTGTTGTCAGACACAACGCCCCAACCTCCGGACCTGGGTCGGTGCTCCTTTCCCTCTTCCAGGATTCCTTTGCCCTCTTTGTGTCTTCTCTTCAGACAGGTCTCCTCCCCTGACCACCCTGCCTGAGGTGGGTGCCTGCTCTACACGCTCTCTCTGCACCCTTTCCTAACGTTACAGGTATTATAATGATTTATAATTACTCATATGCATTTGCTCACTTGTTTTCACTGTGTCCTCCCCCACTGACCTTTGAGCTGTTGGGCCCCATCCTCCTTCCATGCCCACAGCAGACCAGCCCTCTGTAATGTGTACTTGACCACCTGACTGTCTAGGCGCATGCTTGCTGAGAAAAAGCAAACTTTCTGATCTTCCAGTGCTGCAAAACACACATCTAATATTGTCTTTCCTTAAAAAACACAAAGGTTATTGTGAATTATTATGCCAAGGAGGTGGGTCACCAGGTAGGCCCCTTCCCTTGCACCATCTAGCCTCACTGAGGCCCACAAGCTGTGAACAGCCAGGAATGGGGTCCAGGTGCCCCTGGGCATGAGGGCCATCTTCACCTGTGCCTTCCCTGCCCCAGTGAGGCTGTGCTCACAGCTAGAGGTGCTCAGAGCCATCTCAAGAGCAAGCTCCAAACATAATCTGGCTTTGTTTATTCCAAGTGAGAGAAACAATATGTTTTTGCTCCTATCATAGTTACGCCTTGGTAGTCGGTCCAGTCTTTTGCAATAAGAGTGTAGCTCCATTTCCTGTTCTGAAGCAACAGGCTCTTTTTCCCCTGTAGTTTTCTACAAGGTTTCTCACCTTCATGGAACCACCCAGGTGAACGGGAAGAGAAGAGGCTGGCCTTGGGGGGCAGCTTTGCAGCAGTCCTGGTTCCCTCCCAGGGAGATGCAGGAGCAGAGAGGGTTTGCTGAAGTCCAGGCAGTAGCTGTCAGCCTGCTTTTGCAGAATGGCCTGAGGTGGTGATTGTTACAAAGCACAGCTGATGGAGGCCCCAAGCCAAGCTCTGACCAAAACAACGTCCTCTCCCGGCTCACTCCTTAAATCACCAGGCTCACTGCCTTGAGATTTCCCAAGAATGTCCAAATCTCACTGCTATGTACATCTCCTACTTGGAACTCTCCCACCACCCTCTCCCCACCCCCTTCACTTTATATTCCTGGCACCTTTCCCATCTTCTGCAGCTGGTTTATTCACTGTCCAAAATACTGGCAAAAGAGTCCCCCCATTTTTTTCTCTAGTCTTGGTCTTTACAGCTATTGGAATTTTTATTTCTTGCCAACTAACATCAAGGCTTTGGGGACCATCCGTGTTTTTAATCCAGCTTCCTAAGCTTGTCCTTTCCTGACATAATTTGTGTCGCTGTCAGTGGGAGATTTTGCCAAAAGACTGCAATGCAGAGAGTTCATCTCTAATGTGAGTTCTGGTACCCCATCAGGAGGCTTGTGTTTGGGGGATGGCTGGGGAGTAGGGTGGGGAGAAAAGGCTCCATTGATCTTGTGTGAAAAGCCAGCTCTGCACAGGAAGGATGGGGAGGTGAGTGGATCTTAGAAGCAGGAGTGCGTTAGGGTCACCACACAGCGTCCACACCCTGAGCATCAGGAAGGAAAGCAGCCCACCTCCTCCCAAGACCCTGGGGAGTGAAGTTATGTTCCTGTAATGGCTTTTTGCCTCCACAGTGAAACCCCCATACGTGTGCTTTTAACGTATCAGGTACTCACAGGGATAGTTTTTAAAAATCACAGTTTTCTGCACTTGAGCCTAAGTTCCATGTGTTACTTGGTGCTTTTCAGAGGAGGCCTTAACACTAGGATGGCGGCTGCCCTGCGGGGGCATTAGTAGCCCTGCAGCACTTTGATCCCGCGGCTGTGCCCTGCTTGCTCCTCGGAGCTCTTGGTGCAAGAACAGGAGGCAGAACCGCTGAAGTCACCCTGTCTCTGGGTGGTGAGCGGATCTTAACCACTGTGGTGGCTTTATCTTCTGATCTACCTTCATTCAATAGAGCAGAGCAAAAAACCCAAAAGCGCTGCCGCTCAGCTGCCTCTTGCTCTTCCTTCCACCTGAATGCTGCCTGTCATCCAGGGAAAGGGCAGACCTGCTGTCTGTGATGCTGATCATCTGAGCAGACCTTCGTGCTTCCCTGCACTGTGCTGGGTCTGCCTGGGGCCCTTGGGACCCACCTGGCAGGAGCCGGTCCTACCCAACAGGAGCTCAGAGGGACTCGGCTTTCTCTCCGAATTTTCTCTCCGCTTTCCAGGTTCTCCCCCCAGCCTCTCTACCTTATGCTTTTCCTTGTTTTAAACATCTATCTGATGGTGTAATGTGCAGAAAGGGCACCTACCCTTGAGTATGTGGCTCCCAGCACAGCACTGCTCATCACGGTGGAGCGCATGTGCTGGGCATGCATGCAGGTGCGTGTTGGCTCCTGGTGCGTGTGTGACAGGGTGAGGGCCTGGTTTGCAGAGTGGCCATGCCATCCCCTTGCCCTGAGCAGCAGTAAGCTTCCACCTGCCCCCAGCCTCCCCAGTGCTCGGTGCTGTATGTCTTTTCCACTCTGACCGTTCTGGTGGGTGTGTAGTGGTATCTTGTTGAGGTTGTCCTGTGCGTTTCTTTCATAAGCAGTGAGGCTGAGCATCTGATTGTGTCTGTAGTTGCCACTTGGATATCCTTTCCTGTGACCTGCCTGTTCCAGTCATTTGGGTTTATGTCTAAACTCCTACTGTTGCAAGAAGGGGGACCCCTTCCAGGGCCCAAAAGTGGGCTCTTGTCTAACACTCGGAAATGAACTGTCCGAGGAATCACACATGTTGACAAAGCAAGAGACTTTATTGGGAAGGGGTGCCCAGGCGGAGAGCAGCAGGGTAAGAGAACCCAGGAGGACTGCTCTGCCACGTGGCTCGCAGTCTTGGGTTTTAGGGTGATGGCATTAGTTCCCGGGTTGTCTCTGGCCAATCATTCTGACTCAGGGTCCTTCCTGGTGGCACGTGCATTGCTCAGCCAAGATGGATTCCAGCGAGAAGGATTCTGGGAGGTTGGCAGGACATATGGAATGGCATCTCCTCTCTCCTTCTGACCTTTCCCGAATTCTTCTGGATGGTGGTAGCTTGTTAGTTCTACATCCCTTACCAGGACCTCGTGTTGTAAGATAACTCATGCAGGTGGTTACTGTGGTGCCTGACTGGCGCAGGCACTGGTTTCTGGTTTCTGACAGTGGTTCTGACACTGTTCTGACACTGGTTTCTGACAGTGGTTCCCCTAACTGTAATTTGTTCATATTAAGAAAGTCCTGATAGAGTACAAATAGAAATTGGGGATTGATATTGGAGAAGCATCTTGAAAGTCCATCACACCCCCCATGCCTGTCTCAGTGGGTGAGGCTGGCATTCCTCGCCTCACAGGAGCCAGTGGATAGCCCCCATCCCTAACCTGCTCCTGCTGCAACCAGGAGCACTTGTGAGTCACACTTTCTTATCTCCACCACTCACTTCCCCACTGTGCGTCATTTAACATATTGGAGCTTTGGTTTCCTCATCTGAAGGGTGCAGTGAGGATCCCCCTTCTGATTCTTTGTGCCGACTTAATGACGTAACGGTTATGGAGAGCAGGCAGAGTGTAAGCCCTCTGGGCATATTAGTGTATGATCACTGTTAATGTGAAAGTGTCTCTGTTCTTACCTATGTCCTCAAGGATGAGATTTCAATATGCTGCCACCTCCCCTTGCATTTCCAAGGGTCCTCATGGAGCCTTGGAGCCCTTCCAGCCATTGTGGGAAAGGCTGAGCGTCAGTCATGGACCTACATCTAGCTCTCAGAAACAGACGACTCTATTCTACCACCAATCCTATTATGGTAACCATCCTTCATTTTAGCCATGTCAAGCTTGGTTTCTGTTATTTTGGCCTTCCTAGGTGCTTTGTATTTTATCCACACTGTATAACTCAGGGTAAGTGAGAACCCCAGCCCTCTGCTCCTCAGACTTTGGGAGGGTGATCTCTCCTGCCTGTGTTTGCAGCCCCAACACAGCATCTCCTGAAGGCCCTGTGTCCATACAACTCAAGCTTGGTCCACTCACCTAGCGTGGGTTCCTTGGTAAAGCTGGCCCCTCCTCCAAGTCTTCCCCCAGAACTCCTGTTCATAAGCTACTTGTGGACCTTCCTGTCAGACATGCCTTCCTCCTGCAAAGACTCTTTTCCGTCTTCTTTATGGCATGTATAGGGGGCCTCTTTCTGTGGTCTCAGCACCAGTGTATACCCAGGAGGCCCTCACTGGTGTCATGGTAACACTCAGATGGCCTATGTTATTGACACCATCTTAAGGAGTGAGTGGGCTGAGTGCAGGGTCCTGCCACAGATCAACATATTGAAACTGGGATGATTTGGGTAGAAAATCATGCTGCTTGTGGATTGCTTCTCCCTTTTCCCATGTTGTTCAAAATAGTGACCCAAAGGAAAGTAGAAAAATCAACTCTTTTGGTCTTTTTTTTGAACAGGGAAAGTTTAATGTAAAAAAGCATTAGCTATAACAGGTGATTGTAGTATTGGGGAATTAGCTGCTAAGATGTAAAGAACTCTAGAGACACAGGAAGAGCAGATACAGGAAGCAGCCCCTATCTTCAGGTCTGAGGCAGGGCACCCAAGGAAGGAACAAATATGGATGAGGGTGCCCCCCTCACACACACACCCAGGGCTGAAATTCCTTGGACTTGTGGGAGAGGGTACAACCAGGGCCCACTGGATGAGGGAGACGTTTGCAGAGGTGCTGCCCTGGTGGAAATCTCTGGGAAGTCACACTTAGTGGTGTCAGGGAAAACCGTCCAAAGGAGAAACTGCATGTGAGACCAGGCTGAGAATTTTCCCAAAGTGTTGGTGTGCTCAGAAGCTGCCCTCGGAAGCTGCCTAGAGGGAGGTGGCATGCATCACAGGCCACAGGACCCTACAGGGAGAAGTCACATATCAGAACCAGAGACAAAGCCTGTCCCTCCTCTAGGGTCTCTCTAGTAGCTGGTTCTGATAAAGCTTAGCATCATGCTGCTTGACTGGAGAGCTTTAATTCTTCATATGGCTTCAAGTTACCATCTAGTGTCCTTTCATTTGAACTTGAAGCATTTCTTTTAGGGCAGGTCTGATGGTAAAAAACTTCCTCAACTTTTGCTTATCTGGGAATATCTTAATTTCTCCCTCACTTTTGAATGACAGTTTTGGCTGGGTATAGAACTCTTAGTTGATAGATTTTTTTTCTTTGAGAACTTTGAATGTATCAACCCACTGACTTCTGGCCTCCAGGGTTTCTGATTAGAAATAGGCTTGTAATTTACTGAGGATCTCTTGTCTGTGATGTGTTGCTTCTCTCTTGCTGCTTTCAAGATTCTCTCTTTGTCCTTTGACAGTTTAATTATAGTGCATCTCAGTGAATTTATCCTATTTGAATTGTAGATTCATGTCTTTCTTCAAATTCAGGAAGTTTTAAGCCATCATTTCTTCAAATAAGCTCTCTGCTCCTTTTTTCTCCTTCTGAGACTCCCATAATGTGTATCTTAGTCCCCTTACTGGTTTCCCACAGATCCCCTCTGCTTACTTTTCTTTATTCTTTTTTCTTTTCATTCCCCAGACTCAATATTTCAATTCATAGGACAAATTCATAGAACAAATGTATATTCCTGATTTTTGTTTCTGCCTTCTCAAATCTGCTTTTGAACTCAACTGGTAAATTTTTCATTTCAGTTATTGTACTTCTCAACTTCAGAGGTTTTTTTCCTGTTTATAATTTCTATCTCTTTATTGATATTCTCACTCTTTCATGTATCATTTTCCTGTCTTTGTCTACGTCTTCCTTTAGCACTTTGAGCATCTTAAAGACTGTTGTTTTATAGTTTTTGTCTAGTAAGCCCAACCTCTGGGCTTCCTTCAGTTTCTACCAGTGTATTTTGTTCCTTTGAATGGGCCATACTTTCCTGTTTCTTTATATGCCTTATGATTGTTTTGTTAAAAACTGGACATTTGAATCCTACAATTTACCTCTGGAAATCAGCTTCTCCTCCTTCTTCCCGGATTTACCGTTTCTTTGCTACTGAAAAATTTCTCTGTGTTGGGGATCAAACTGAAGAAGTGTAAGGTCTTCTCTGGCCTTTTCTGAGCCTTCATCTCTTCTTGGGAAAACCTAGTGGCTTTCTAAATTTTCCCATATATGCAGTTGCTTCTGAATAACCTAATCCTTAAATATCTGGCTCCTAAAAGGAGAAAAAGAATTTTTTTAAATGTATTGCTCACTGAAATTCCCTGGTAGGGGCTGCAGCTGGTAGGGATTGCCGCAGTCGTGGCCAGCCCTTATGCCCGTACCTCAGAAATCAAAAGCAGCACTGAGCAATCAGAACACAGAACTCTGATATTTGGAGGACAAGGTCCTTATTGTCCACCCTGGCTCCAGCAAGCCACACCAGGAATGTAGGCACAGCTACCTGGCATGGGGCTGGGACATGGTGTACAGATAGCCACTACCACAGTCAAGGTTGAAATTGACCAAAATTAGCCGCAGCTTACCAGCCAAGCTTTCTCCTGGAGGCTACAAGCTTTTGGATAGACTCCAGAGTTTCAAAATAGTTACTTCAGGCAGTTTTTGCCAATACAGTTTTGGTACAGGTGGAGAGATTCTTGGTGCTTCCTACTCCACCATTTTCCCTGACATCACTTTGTCTTTTGATCCTTTTAAGATAAATTCTGATAATATAGTTCAATTCAGTCTAACTACTGTTTATTAAAGACCAGCCTGTGTAGGATTCTCTGCTTGAGGATGCAGAGGAATAAGAGGAAAACAGGAACTCAGCTGACTATTTCACAAGGTTGATGATAAGCAGCATAGTAGAGACCCAAGCCGGGTCAGGAGAGGTTCCAGGTAGGAAAGAAAAATAGGCTGCAGGATGGAGGTATCCTTAAGGATGGGCAGAGAGTTAGGGATCAGGGAGTGGGGAAGATGGGGCAGTGAGCCAGATGGGGGCTGAAAGGAGACTTGCCTGTGGGAGAAGATTGGACGTGGAGAAGAAAGAGGATAAGTTCAGGAGGGAAGCATCCTGAGGCACGTGTGGTATCTCATGGGCTGCCCCCTCTCAGGCGCACTTTCTGCTGGATCCAGGAGTTCTCTTATGTCACATCTAATCTACTCTCCACCTACCTGCTGTGAGACATAAAGGTAGTTGGTATATGAGGGTCAGTCAGACGAAAATCTGGAAAACTCAATTGATGGAGGAAATTAAAAAGGAAACTAAAAGCTTGATGACAATTCAGGAAGTTAATTACATGACATGTGCAAATCTCAGTCCATACCCTAAGGTGTGTAGGAAATGTAGCTTCCTTTATTTTTTTAGCAACAACCTAATTTGTAGTTTTGCACTCCATTCTAGTCCATGTTGGATTCCTCATCACTTCAGGAGTTTTTGCCCCATTTTCCCTGAGTCCGCATCTAAGTTCGGTTGAGGATGCATCTGGTTATTGTGATGTCTGTTGTATTCATCTCCTAGGGCTGCTGTAACAACCCTCTAACTGGTGGCATAAACAACAGATTTATTCTCCCAGTTCTGGAGGCTAGACGTCCAAAATCAAGGTTTGGAAGGGTTGGCTTCTTCTGAGGGCTGTAAGGGAGAATCTGGTGGTTTACTGGCAATCTTTGGCATTCCTTAGAGCGTAGAATCATCGCCCTAATCTCTGTCTTCATCTTCACATGGCGTTCTCCCTTTGGGTGTCTATCTCCAGATTTTCCCCTTTTATAATAACACCATTCACACTGAATTAGGAGCTCACCCTACTGTAGTATGGCCTCATCTTAACTAATTACACCTGCAGTGGTCCTATTTCCAAGTAAGGTCACAGTCTGATGCTCTGGAGGTTAGGACTTCAGCATATGAATTTTAGAAAGGACATAATTCAACCCACAACTTCTTACCATAGAGCATCTCTGCCTCACCCATTTCTTCTCTGGTCCCAGCCATGGGATGTGCAACTCGCCTGTTACAGAAAAGATGTCCCTCCTGCTGGTCCACATGGTTCATCAGGGCCAGCCCCTCTCTGTTCCTTCTGCACCATGGTTTGTGGCACAGAAATACATTCATCTACCCACACTTGGCACTTGGGCCTGGGGCTCTTGGGGAGGTGGTCTGAGGCTCCACCTATCCGAGCATGCCATGCAGTCGTTTCCCTGAGCTCTAGCTGCCTCCCTGGTACTATGGGCAGGCAAACGAACAAAGGATCCCTCTCTTCTCAGATGTCTTAGAGAGGTTTTGCTGTTCCCTAACTTTGAGATCAAAACTCAGAACCCTCTGTGGAGCCCCTAGCGTATGTAATCTCTCAAGGCTGCCTCCACTCCCAGGTGGGAGAGGTGTTTGTTGTCTGGGGTGTATGAGGTGGGCATGGAGGTATGAGCAGCGCCTTTCCTCCTACTCCAGATGTTTCCTTGAACACATTTATGTAGACCAGGGGCTGGCAAGCTATGGCCCATGGGTCAAATCTGGCCCACCACTGGTTTTGTAAATAAAGTTTGATTGGCACATAGCCACACCCTTTTGTTTACACATTGTCTTTTGTTGCTTTTGGCCAGCAGTGGCAGAATTGAGTAGTTTCAACAGAGACTGCGTGGCCCACGAAGCCAAAAAAATGGACTGTCTGGCCCTTTGCAGAGAAAGTTTGTGGATTCCTGGTGTAGATTATTGTGACACAAAAGCCTAAAGACTTTTGCCCCCTTCTGCTGTCATATCTCTTCCATAAGGCAATCATCATAGGGTGGTCTTACTGTCTGAACACAAGAAATGGCAGAGAGAGGAAAGGAAATATTCAAAATGAAATAGTTAGTGTATCAAAAAATGTCACCTTGCTAACAGGTGTGTACAGTTTGTGAAAAGTCATTGAGTGGAGCAGGTGTGATTTGTGCTGAATTTCAATAAAAATGTGCCGGGGGAATGGTGCGAGGGGGTGGGGACAGTCTTACTCCATCGTGATGCTCTTGGCATCGTGGAGGTGAAGGGTACCATTGAGGTTGCCCAGGTCAGAGTCCTAAGAGGACATCCAGGGCCTCGTGGAAGAGCCGGGCAGAGACAGCGTCAGCCAGCTAGGCCAGGGTCCTGCTGCTCCTCCTTAGTGCCCCTCCCATGTGCAGACATGGCCAGAGAACACAACTGGGTCTCCAGCACTGGTTAAAGCCCCAGACTAAGCACAGAGCATCTAGGACCCAAGACCACAGCATGGAGCACGTGTGGTCTCACGCTTGCCAGGTAAAGGGTGCAAAACTGGGATCCGGCTGGTCTCTACCCAAAGCCCATGAACAAGTGAATTAGTCATTCTTATTCTTTTCATTACAGAGTAAATGAGAGCTATTTATTTACCCATCCTGAAACTTAGTGACCTCTGGAGTATAGCTAGGAGCCACTTAAAAGTCTTCATTTTGTAGGAGACAAAAAGTCAAAAAACCCACACACACCAAAAATTCCCCTTGGGGTTTTCAGTGTTACAGATGGTCAAGTTGTAAGTTCAGATGAAAGACACAATTTGTGCATCTTGGTGAACTGATTGATCCTCACTGTATTCTAATTCCAGATGACCTTGATTTACAGTTCTTGGATGCATTTTTCTGATGGCTCACTTAACATGTCATCATCGTGGGCCTGGGATTGCTGAGAGTTGGTGTGTAAGAGGAGAGGGGGATTGCTTTGGAAACTTCGCCTGCCCCTTCCCCCTCCGGAAAGAGAGGCCGAACCCCGAGCACCCCTGCTATTTCCGCAGCCTGTCTGGTTAACGCAGACCACTCTCTTCCTTCTAGCCCGGGGCCTGGAGGCACACACTGCCTGGGTGCAAGTGTGGAGCACGCGGTCTGTGAGAACTTGCCCTGCCCCAAGGGCCTGCCCAGCTTCCGTGACCAGCAGTGCCAGATGCATGACCGGCTGAGCAGCAAGAAGAAGGGCCTGCTGACAGCAGTGGTGGTTGACGGTAAAGGCATATGGTGCATCCTTTCAGAGCGGCCTCCCTCCCCCGCTCCCCAAGACCATAAACACCTCCTAGGAAAACCCACAGGGCATCCCCACCCCCACAGTCCACCCAAGAGGACACTCCAGTCCTGCCCAGCTCAGCCGTGGACCCACAGGGAGTTGAACTTGGATGACCCAGCTCTGAGATTTCCCAAAAGCAGCTGTGAGGCAGGCAGTGGACCAGATACCTCCTGCCCGCCCCCTACCCCCGTTCTGTTCATAGCAAGGCGGGTGCGCTGGCAGCCTGCCATCTAATACCCTGTGCTGCTGGGCCCAGGCCAGCGTTGAGGAGAGCGAGGCTCTGCAGGAGCAGGACAGCGGGTTTGTGTGTCTGCTGTTTCTCTTTCCAGTGGTGACGCTTTCTTGCATTTCTTTTCTTGGTTCATCTTGGGTTGGCTCTTACTCCTTGACTGGAGTGTTTGGGTAAAGTTGTTTTTTTTTTTTTTAACTTAGGTAACATTGGTTTATAACATTATGTAAATTTCATGTGTACAACACTATATTTTTCACTTGTGTATACACTACAGTGTGCTCCCCACCAGCAGTTAAGTTTCCATCCATCACCATATAGTTGACTCTCTTTACCCTCCCCCTACCTCCCTTCCCCTCTGGTAACCACTACTCTGTTTATTGTATCTATGTGTTTGTATTTGTTTTGTTCCAGGACAGTTTACAACTTGGGGAAGATGATAATAAGCACAGGTCACATTTTCTTTCCCAGAGTTTTCTCCCAAATCAAGAGACTCTGCCCACTGGACATTACAAGCATTTCCAGTGGCTGATAAAATTCGAGGTGGGGTATCAGGTCTATAGGATATGTGATGTTTGTTTATTGTCCATAAGGATCTCCCAGGGCCTAGTTCAGGGTTTTTTATGCTTAAAATTCTGTTCATCTTCAGGAAACAAGAGTGTGTTATAATGATGACAACATGGTCCCATTTATGGAGCATACCATGTGCCAGGCTCAAGTTAGCTCTGCTCATATCATCTCATTAAATATGCAAAACCACCCGTGCAGAGGTGAGAGGTTACAGGTTACGTGACATGTCTAAGCTGCTGCATGAGGAGCAGGGAGGGAACTGAGCTCAGTTCCGGAGGAGCTGACTCAGAAGATAACCAGCTGGCTTCCAGTAAGACAGAAAGATTTCACGAGTGCTGAGTGAGGATGCTTCAATAAGAACTCAAGCAACTGGGCCTGATTTTTACACAGCCTCTGAAGTATTTTGCAGGAGGCAGAATACTTTGCAGGAGAATGAGGTTCCTGTGCCAGGACTTAGGTTTCTTCCCTGTGATCTGAAGAACCTCTGAAATATACACTCTGTTACAAGCTCAAGCGTGCATAACTGTGACGGGGGTAGACCCAGGCAGCACAGGGAATACTGGCCTCAGATCCGCAGCTTTTAACCCAACAACCTGACCCGTCACCTTCAAACTGACGTGGGATGTTCTAAACCAGAGCAGAGAATACCAGCCCACCCAGCCGCGGGCTCATTTTAAAGCATCGGGGAGCTCCCCCAGACGTTTTCCTTTTTTACAAAGACCACTACCTCTGGGAGCTGTGTGATTATAGCCACCCTGTTGCCTAACCAGCAGATTTCCAGGGAGATGGAGCCTTCACACCCTCGGCTTTCCCTGCAGACTAGGGAGAGGGAGACCCGTGCTCCCAAACAGGGGACAGGCAGCTGGAAGCTGGGGCTCACAAAAGAGCCTTGTGGCTCTGCCTGGGCATTCGTCTGATGCAGGAAGACATTTGAGGCTTCTAGACGTCCCAGGCGCACTCGGACCCCTAATCGGAAGGAAGATATTGCTGGCAGGGGCTGCCGTGTTTGCAGCGCAGTGGCAGGTTTTGATGAGAAGCAGCTTCATTTCCAAACCTTCAACCATCCCCAGACTACCAGATAAGGATGGTTTAGGTCCCCTGTCTGTCCTCTCCCACGTCTTGGGAGCAAGAAGAGGTCAGGTCTAAGACGGACTCACCCACTCTCATTTCCTCTCTGCCATGTGCAAGGCCTTGTTATTCTTTCCTTGGTCTCTTGCTCCAGTTTTCAGTTTTCCTGCCTCATTTATGCAATGCAGAAATCCCACTGAAATGTCTGTTTTTCCACAGATTTCTCCAAGTCCAGATTAAACTTCTATTTTACTTCTAACCACTTTTGGATCACTGAGCTCCTTGGTTCCTTATCATTACAGAGGCTGAGGCTGATGTCTGCCCAGATCCCCCTTACAGGAAGCCTCCAAGTACAGCTATTTGGGGAAGCTCATTGTGTTCAGAATGTGTTTTTACCCACTCGCTTTTTGTTTCTGCCAAAGCAATAAATAATTACAGCCAGAGTGCCACCACCTTTGATCTGAAAAGTGGAACCCTACTTGATAAGGACAGTAAGCACTCTGCCTTTGAAGGAGAGACCCCAAGTACAGGGCTTTGCAAGGGTAGCTTGACACATCCCCCTCTGGGGTGGAATTGTCATGACTTCTTGCATATTTGGTTTCATTTCCTTCTCAAATATAAACAGAAGCCAGCGGTTTTTTTGTTTTGTTTTGTTTTGTTTTAAGGAGCGTTTCATGAGGATAAAAACAAAATAATAAATGCCCAATTCAGAAGGTAGGGGGAGAATAGAGATTATAAGTGTTCCTCTCACAACTCGGTTTATAAAAGGCACAATTCTAGCTCAGCCATGAGAGGAACGATTCCTGTGGTTGGGCTCTGGGCTCTTCTGAAGCCCATTATGACTGCCCTATTCATAGCGTTGCTATCGCTGTGGAATTCTTTGGCGAGTGACGCACAGTTCAAGAAAGGGGAAGCTATATTTTTTTCTTTTTCCTCTTATTGAAAAAAAAAAAAAGGGAATTCTTGCAGAGGTAGATTTTCCAAGGGAGGGCTCAGGACCACAAATTCGTACCACCTCCAAAAGAAGACAAAGACTTTCCTTAGAAAATATTTCTAAGTGGAAAAGCCTTTAGACAGAAACCCATTGAGATGGCCTGTTGCCAAACCCACCCCCTTTCTGCTTTCCCTGTGGAATCTCATTTAAGTGGAAGCCTTCAAGAGTTTAGTCCTCCCCGCCCAGGCCAGCAGGCCACGTGCCCATTGAAGTGTCAGAGGCCTTGGCAAAGGCTGTGTCTGGACGTGGAGGTGCTTTCCCAGCTCCCTCTCCCAGCTGCCTCTCCCCGACATGGTGGAACCCCCTCTGGGTCTGAGCCTCCCAAGGGATGGAAGATCTGATGGTCAGGGCTCTCTGACTCCAGCTTGACCACTCCAGCTAGAGCTGCTTAATGAAAAAGAGAGTGGTTGCAAAGATGCAGGGTATCTCACAGGTCCCCAGGGCCGGGATGAAGGTCTGGGGCCAGGGCCTCTGAAGATGTCAGGACCTTCTCTCCGTGTTCACCACAGCCTGCGTTTGTGACCCATTTCTTCTGCTCCTGCTACAGACTGACTTTCTCACAACTTGTCCGCGTACAGGCTGATGGGCAGCCCACTGCACCTTTTATGAAGTCTTCATCCTGTATTCAAATCCTTTGGGGCCAGATGTGGTTGGGAGTCCAGAGCATTTTAGGTGTTAGAAAAATAACAACATGCATCAAATATATATTATTTAATATCCCAGTGGGGTCCTGGGAAGCACCGCACAGTCAGACAAACAGACATCTCTACCAGGCAACCCATGAACAGTCTCTAAGTGGGATACTGAGTACTACCAACAGTCTCATGTCAGTCAAGGCTAATTTTGCTGTCTAATGTATCTGCCAAATATGTTAAAAAAAATGCTTGCAGTTTTCAGAGCTTTTGAATTTCTGAATTGTGGATGAGGGAGTGTAGACTTCTTAGAGACCCATCATCAACCATGAGCAGACAGAACCTCTCTATCTAATGTCAGTGATGATTTCCCAGGAGAGAGAGACTGATTGGTCCAGCTGTGGTCAGGTGGCCATTCTTGGTCCAATCAACTGAGGCCCCATGAGGCCTGCCTATGAGGTTGTGGTGAGGAGAAAGACTCTGATCGGCCCAGCCACAGTCATGTGGCCACTGCTGGTCCAATCAGCTGAGGCCTGGCTATGGGGTCATGGTGAGCAGCTTTGGGGGTAGGGAGCTGAGCAGCCTCCTCAGCGTGTATACCCCACAGAGGGCCAGGAAGGGCTGGGGTGAGCACCTGTGATGACCTCAACCTTAGTGTCTCCACCTTAGTAAGAGTTTGTAACCACTGGCAGAGAAAGAACAAGAGCACTAAGAGCCACAAGTATTGTCTGCACCATCCGCATCCTGGAGCACAGCGGGGGAGCCCTCCAAGCCCCCACCAAGCAGATGTGGTGGTGTGGCTCTTAAGACCCCAAGTCCATCTCACATTCCCTGTCTGTGGCTTCCCCATCCAAGTGTAAGTCCTGACGACAAGTGAACCAGTGAGAAGCTGGGACCCACCCCAAACAGTCAGCCTCAATCCGAATTTAATCTCAGCACACATCAGCCAGGCAAGAGGGATGTTCCAAGCTTCTTTCCTTAGAGTGTATGGTTGTATAACTTTTAAGAAGATTTGACCTCCTTCTGTACAACTGTGGATGTAGGAGTGTTGACACTGCCCAAAGCTGAAATCCAGCACCTCATGTCATTTATCAGGAGATTAATTGCCCGCCCAGGGCAGCTTGGAGGGGAATATTCAGAGAATTTCGAGAGGTTCTGAGCTGCCTCGAGTTTTATAAAGTTTATCCTGAGTTGCTTTGGGACATAGTGCTACACCTTCCTAGAGGTGTGAGGTGCCCTGAATTCTGAGCAGAATCCTCAGGAAAGGAGATGGACAAATGGAGGGAGTTCCAGCTGAGCAGAGGAAGGAAGTATTACCTCTGGACTCTGTTGTGGGGCCTGGGGCTCCCAGACTACTGTAGCCACAGGGGATGGTGTCTGCAGGTGGGAGAGTGGAATACAGGTGGAGTTGAGTGTACCTTGTTGCCTGGGGTCATGGTCAGAATCCCCTCCATCTGAGGTTGGGACCACCTGCTTTGCAGAGTCTCTACTTCCCTGATGTTCACACCAAAGAGCCCAGAAAGGGATCTTCATCCCTTTCAAGTCTGGTCTTTCTAACTTACCTCAAAAGAGCCTCTACTTTTCTACCCAAATCCCATTTTCATCTCTGCCTAAATCAGAGTATACACTCATAAACATTCATAAAACTGGCGGTTTGTTTTCAGCAGCACCATTTTGCCCCCTTGGTATCTTTGACCCCCAGAGTTCTCCGTTCAGAAAGAAAACAGTGATGGTGGAAAGAAACCAGGATGGGACGAAGAGGCCAGGGTCTGGCTCTGCCAACTGAGGGACTCTGGGCAGCCATGCACGTTCTCTGAGCCTGTGCGCTCGTCTGTAAGATAGAATGGCGACAGCACCCACCTGAAATGCGTAGACACTACTTAGCATGCTGCATGGCACCATCATCATTACTACTGCTACTGAATGAATCTCCTCAAAGCTCAGTGACTCCAGATGTTGAGGCAGCACTTCAGTTTAAATGTAATCCATAGTTTTGAAACTGCTTTGTCCAAGGGATCCATCCTTACAGTGAAACACTAGAGGAAGCCCAGTATGTGGAGAAGGTATACCCATCCATTCAAGATGGGGGCTGTGTGCTGCCTCTGTCTCAGTGGCTCTCTGAGATGCTCAAAGGAAACCTCAGGGTCCTAAAGAGCACCTCCAAAATCTTGTCAAGTTAGCCTCCCAGAACCTGATCTCAGTTTACATTTCAGTCTCCCATAGTTCTCCTTTCACTGGCTACCATCTTGGGTTATTCCATCTAAATGGAGGGACAACTGCCCCCAGCTTGCCAGCTGGAGAAATGGATCATTCCTTCTAGTACGCCCTGTCGTCTGACAGCTCAGATCAGACCCATGAGCTTTTCACAGTCTGCCTCATTGGGGATTTGCCGTGTACTTGTCTATAAGACCACCAGGGCCTTGAAAGGCATGCATGACTCATCTTTCTTTCCCAAGCAGTGCCAAAAGAGTGCCTTGTGTGAGAGAGGGGCTCCATCCATGTTTGTTAAATGAATAAACAAATCATTGTTACTTTGCTTACCTGGGAATCTACCCTTCACAGCAGATTTTTCCCTCCACCGCTAACTGGAACAGCCAAGTTGAACATCTCCACTGTGCCCCTGTAGCTTCTTTCTAGTGTTCTAAGACAAGACTTATTTTGTTGATCATGTTGATCAGCAGCGCTCCATGGGAGAGGAGCTCTATGGAAAGCTGTTGACCACAGTGACAGTTTAGTGAATGTCCCCCTATCACAAAAGCTCCAGAACCTCGATAAGACAACATGTCTGCTCTGACAAGAACTCTCCAGCTAGGATGCCATGGTCTACTGAGGCCAAGTCAGCTCTAGAAGCCTTTTTTTTTTTCACCCCTGCCCTTGCTCACCTGAGACCACCAGAAGGACCCACTGGGGAAGTTTCATGGTGGAGACAAAGGGCCTTGCAGAGACAGCACAAAGATGTTGGTGTTTCTCTCTCTGAAAGTTCCTTTGCAAAATAATTGTATAAACCACATTAGAATTCGGTGACTGAGAGAAAAGGTGCATTTATCTTTCTCAGTTGTGTACAAAAGAACAAAATCCATTCATTTATTAAAAAATAAATAATCCTGAAGCTTTCCTACAAAGATCAATTACAAGGCAAGGCAGTCCCCTTTCACCACTACTTTTTCAACATCATACTGGAAGTCCTAGTTAATGCAATAAGACAAGAAAAGGAAATAAGAGGTACAGTAAGTCTCCTACATACAAACAAGTTCAGTTCTGAGAGCACGTTCATAAGTCCAATTTGTTTGTAAGTCCAACAGAGTTAGCCTAGGTTACCCAACTAACACAATCGGCTATTTAGTACTGTACTGAAATAGGTTTATAATACATTCGCATCTTTGAAAGTTCGCAACTTAAAGGTTCATATGTAGGGGACTTACTGTATACAGATTGGGAAGAAAGAAAACTATCTTTATTTGCAGATGACATAATCATCTATGTAGAAAATCCAAAAGAATCAACAGAAAATACCTCCTGGAACTAGTAAGGGATTATAGCAAGGTTGCAGGATATAAGGTACATGTACGAAAGTCAGTCGCTTCCCTATATAACAACAATGAGCAAGTGGAGTTTGAAATTAAAAAAACAACGCCAGGGACTTCCCTGGCAGTCCAGAGGTTAAGACTCTGCGCTTCCACTACAGAGGCCTGGTCGGGGAACTAAGATCCTGCATGCTGTGCCGTGCAGCCAAAAAATAAAAATAAAAAATAAAAGGAACACTGCTGAAATTCTTAAAACAAAAGCACAATGCCATTTACATTAGCACCCCCAAAATGAAATAATTAGGTATAAGTCTAACAAAATATGTATAAGATCTATATGAGGAAAACTACAAAACTCTGATGAATGAACTAAAACAATTATAAAAATGGGGAGATACTCCATATCAATGGAAAGATATCAAGATGCCAATTCTTTCCAATTTGATATAGAGATTCAGGGCAATCCTGATGAAAATTCCAGCAAGTTATTTTGGGTATATCAACAAACTGACTCTAAAGTTTATATAGAAAGATGAAAATATTTACCAAGACCTTCTGTGAGCCAGGTCCTGGGACTGACCTGAGGACAAAAGATGAAAGTTCAGTTCCTTGTCCTCCAAGGGCTCCCATTTCCATCAGTTCTTCAATCTAAAGGTAATTACAATCCATCCTCTTCAAACTCCTGTAGCAACAGGATCCGCCTTATAAGAAATCCCCTTGTATATGGGAGTTGCTCAAACAATTATAGGACGGTAGGATTTGAGGGCTTTAATGGAGGAGTGTGCAAAGTGCAAATAAAGAGTCCAAGTCAGAGGTGGCATGAGAAGAGAGAACTCTGGAGTGGAAGTTTCTGGGGTGCCAGGAATCTTCCAGAAAGCTAAGTGCAGGGAGGGATTTCCAGGCAGAGGGAACAATCTAGGCAAAGGCGTGAGATCTTGGCTTGTTCTGGGAGCTCACTTCGTTCCAGCAGCAGCAGAAACCAGGGTTTCCATCCTGCCTGGGGACATGGCTCTTACAAGTTGTCCTAGAGGATTCTGTGTCCCCTTTCTCTTCCTTATTCCTGCTCCGTTTCTTCCAGGGCCTTCTTACCACATACCACAGCCCTGCAGCTTTTATCCAGAGGCTGGGGAGCACTAAAGCGTTAGCAAAAGCCACTGCCATGGAGACACCCCTGGGCCTGCTCCCCTCACTGGGAGGCCTTCTTGTTCGCCTCCTCCCCCTTTCCCACCCCAGGCTCACCCTTCATACATAGTCAACTTGCTTAGAGGTTAGCACACCACAAAATGTTTGTTCTGCCTGGTATTTTTAATACCTTAAGGAAAAAGAAATACTGTGTCTTTGCAAAGGATAAAGAGAACAAGGTACAGAAAAGCCCACAGTGCCCTCACCTCTATGTCATTCACCTGATTTCTCCATTTTCTGTTTCACGCGTTCCAAGGGCTGGGTGCAACATGTGCCATGTACCTGTGACCTTGATCCCATGCCGACTTCTCGTCTCTTGGGCTGGCCTGTCGCTCATGTGCATCTGCACCCTGCATGGCCCCCAAACCCCATCCCACGTCAACGTCCACCCCTTTCCCTCCTTAGATAAGCCGTGTGAACTCTACTGCTCGCCCCTCGGGAAGGAGTCCCCGCTGCTGGTGGCCGACAGGGTCCTGGACGGCACGCCTTGCGGGCCCTACGAGACCGACCTCTGTGTGCACGGCAGGTGCCAGGTGACGTGTTTTCCTTGTGTCCTTGGCAGGGCTTTGGAGGGGAGGCTCCCTCCAGAGGGGCTCAGGGTGGCGGGGGCCTGGGTGAGGAATTGCATTGGTGGTGCTGCCACCTGCAGCCTGGCACCCCTTCCTCCCTCAGCAGTGACTGAGCATGAGGCCCAAGTGCAGGCCACCCAAGAGTTGAGGTGCTGCAAGAGTAGTGGCAACATGGGTCATCTCAAAAAATTTGGAGTAACTTTAGACATCATGACAAAGGGAAGAGCAGATAGACTACTAGGTGGGACTGGAAGATGTATACGAACATACGTTTTTGGACAAGCTGTGCTTGTTTAGCTATAAAAGATATAGTAAAACTGAGCAGATGCCTTCACAGGTGGTACCTGGGGATGTGACTGTGCTTGGCTTTTGGGGACTGCTCCACCCATTGGAATATAATCCCCAAACCCATCCTGATGTTGGATGTCTGTGATTCATTAGCGTGATGAAAGATGTCATTTAAGAATACAAAAAGAGAAAGGAGGGAGGGAGGGTGTCCGACCATTTCAACCCTAGTGGATTTTTTTCCCTGCAAAGTCCAAACTGGTCTAAGACTAGGATTTTTCAGGGAAAAACTTGACAGTATCCAGACTCCTTTGGCACTGCCTGGCTTTGTTATCAAATACGAATATGTAGGGGTGATAGACACTTGGTGCCCCAGAGTCTTGGCCAGGCATCCTCCCAGGGAAGGAGGGGCGACAGGCCCTCAGGGCTGCTGCATTGTAGCAAAGAATGGGCAGAGCCTCTGGCGGAGATGTGAACAATGATCTTATCATTATCATTGAAAGAAAAATGGCTGATGGTTCTGGTTCTTTGGTAAACCTGCTAGCAAGCCAAGTGCAAGATCTGTTTCTGTCCTAAATTATACACTTGCATGGGCCATGGTGCAGGCCAATGACGTATGTTCCTTTAGCAAACATTTCCCAAGTTAAAAGCACTTGTATTCTTTAGAGCAGCACCAGCTGAGCCACCTCCAGCCTCTCACCAGCATCTTCTGCAGTGTTCTTATCAATGTGGAAACATTTCTAAGAATCCTGAAATTTTCTGGCCAGTGCGGTCCACGTTAAGTGACCAGACATGATTTCAGCTCTAAGCGATCAGTGCCAGTGTGCCCCTTCCGTGACTTTGGTTCTAACTGCAGCCTTTTCAATTAGGGAATCTCCCCCATACCATGACAGTGAAACTCTCAGTCCTTTAGTGAGTACAGCAGGGTTTTTGAGATGCCACTCAAGATATTTCAATAGCCTTAAGTGTGCAGTCATCAGGGCACCATCAAACCAGAGCCTGCCCTGCACTTGGGTGTGACACGAATGACATGTGTACCCTCGCCTTCCCATTCCCACCCGCATCCCATTCCACCCCCTAGTCCATCTCAAATGCCTCTACCACCATCTTCATCATTTGCATTTACTCATCCTGCGCTGAGACTTAGTGCTAACCAAACACGACCCCTCAAGGCAGGGGGCTCTAGAGCACGGCGGCGCAGACGGTGGCCCCTTTCACAGTGCTGTACAGCAGGTGGGGCTCACGCTCCTTAGAGCCTCACCCTGACAATGGGGAGACAGCTGCCTGCCAGTTCTTGGAAGTACCATCTCCTGTACCTGGAAGCATCCCAGAGACCCACTGCCTCCAGGCCGCCCACCAGTCCTAGCAAAAGGACCACTGTCCTGGGATATGGCAGCACACCTGCCAGCAAGCACCTCATGAGAGAAACAACTTGCTTTCTGAAGGAAGTTAAAAATCCCATCTGTAATTTTTCTAAGAGTGCTCATTCTTCAGAGAGAATCTATGAAGGTTAACTTTAGCCCAAGGTTAACTCAATTCTCACAAAAATCCAAATTAGTAAAGTCAGAGTTAATGAAGTTTTATAATAACATTGAGCATATTTAAATAAGACTAAGAAATTAAGTACAAATACAGTATTTATGCCTAGTTACAGTGATTGCCAAAGTGGAAAGTTCTGGATTTCTGTGGTCCTTGTGGATGAGTAAGGCAAGGAATATTGGTTAAAGAGAAGAAGAGTAATAGTAATAAAAAGATATCTCAGGGGTTTTGTGAGCAGAGGGTCTGTACCTATTCATCAATGTCGTTATCTATCCATTATCATAGTGGATAAAAGGTAGAAATCATCCAAATTTTATGTAAGACAGCACTTCCAGAAATGTTGCCATGGTTTACTTGCTAGCTTTTCCCACTGTTCCTTTAGCTATAAATTTTGCTATTTTGGGGTAGCAGAAGGAGTTCTGGGAAATTCTGAGAAACATGGTGACTAGTTGGTGGGGAATGGCAGGGACGAGAGGCTCCAAAATGGCATTTTGAGAAGATTCCACTAAGCTCCAAATAGCAGGCTGATTCAAACCATAACATGAAACACGAAAATACCATTTTACTCTGTTTCATGAGGACTGAGTTAAGTTTCATTTCAGTGAGTCACAAATTACTTAACATGCTGAAATGAAACTTAACAGCGCTCATAAAAGTGGGAGTGAGTTGGGGGAAGAAACACAAACATTGTCTATTTTTCAGCAAGTCCCTATAAATCAGGAGTCCCATCATTAATGATTCCTACTGTTGGCCTCCAGAAGCAAGGAAATCAAGTTAATACGCCTCTAATGTGCAACTTGCCTCAAAGCTGCTGACCGGCAGTGGGTGAGTCAAATGGATGGACATGTCTGCATGGACCTGGGACCAGATATGCTTGGCTTTTCTTTAAGGCCTCATCAGCTAACGTACACTTGCAGCCAATGTACTCCGATTACAGTCACATTTCCTTGGGACCCTAACTTGTGTACATATCCCTGGCTTGATGAACACCGAAACAAAACACCTTCAGGGCCTATAAGCTTATTCAGTGGAGGGATTGTGTCTGATTGTCTGTGTTCTCCAAGGGGCTGGCTTAAAGGACAGACAGCCTCTGATTGCATTTTGCAATCAGAAAAAAGAGTGGGTGGGTCCCCTGCTCTTAGGACTTCAGCGATTCTGGAATCTGGAGCTTATTTCAATGGACCATTTTCATTGCCCAGAATTTATTGGCCTCTTATTTTGTGGTCTATTAGGCAAATGGAATTACTGCTAGAATCTAGGAGAATTATAAGAGGTTCTGGCCTCAAGAGTCCCCCTGTGTGAAAAGGGGTAACAAGCATGCAGGAATCTGTACCGGGTGTTTATGCATGCATGGGCCTTTCAACAGTGCTGAAACTTTATCCACAGCAGTGCTTAAAACTCTGAAGTCATTCCCTGTATCCCTTTTATCTGATTAACCTCCCATAGCAACTTCTGGATTAAGCCAGCAGACTGAGCCACATGTTCACCCCTCTTCCATCCCAGTACTCCACTAATCCAGTGGTTAAGGCAGCATAGCACAAACCGTGGTGGTGAAGAGAAGCAGAGGCCACCCTTTGACAAAAGGGCAGAAGTGGATGGAAGTTTCACTGAAGAAACAGAGGCCAAAACTGGAACAGATGGAGAGTCACAACCAGAATGAAAGCAAGATGCTTGAGGAAGTCTAGTACTTGGGAATGGAGTGGGAGGGAGGAGTTGGCTGAAAATAATGAGTTACCATTGCTGACCATGCCCAGCCTGGCACTGGGAGCTTGACGGGCTGTTAGGAAGTTATCTTCAGGCTCTTTTCCGAAGTTGTGTGATAAGCTGTTCAGGGACAGCTGAAGCAGGGGAGGGACCCTAGTATTCTAGCATAGCGCCCACCCTCTGGGACTGGGGGCAGAGCCCAGCTTCCCTCCCGCCAGTCCCGAATGGAAGACTGCCACCCTCACATCTGGAGTTCCATCAGTTGGCCCTTCTGTGCCTCATTCTCAAATACGAGTGGTCAACCAGAGATCATCAGCTCTCTGAAGAAAACCAGCAGCAGGAATGAGAAAGACCAAGAAAAACAAACAGGAAAACTGACCCTGGCAGAAAATTGAGATAATTACTGAATTCTGTATGCAGCCAAATGATCAACCAAGCATGCAGGCAAAATAAAGTAATTTTGAGACATGGAAGAACTCAGAAATTTTATTTCCCATGCATCCATTCTGAAGAAATGACATGTAGTTTAGCAAGACAAGGGTGAAGTCCGGAATGAGGAAGACGAGCCCAGCAGGACTTGGTGGAGCTGACCCAGGAGCCCAGACAATGCTGGGATGGGGGCTGCATCGCTGGCTGAAAGTAGCAATTAAATTTAAAACAAGAAGTCAGTGGTGTCCCTCTAACAGCAGAGAGAGAGTGAGGCAGTAGTTGGAAGATAGCTATTAAGTTGAAGAAAGGAAGTGCTTCTCCTCTCAGCCAGAAAAATAAACACAAACAAGACCATCGAAACCTGTGTGAGGAAGTCCCAGTTCAAAAATGAGAAAGTTAAACTGCGCTGTTGTGGGAGGGGTGACTCTGCTGTCAGGCTGGGGGTGCAGAGGGCCTGGTTTGAAAACCAGAGTCTCCTATTCCCAGTTTGGCCCAGGGCCCAGCTTGATGAGAGGTCAGCATTTTTATGTGTTTATTGAACACATATTCTGTGCTCAGCACCATGCTGACCACTGTATCTGGGTTAAGGACAAGAGTACAGAGGATTATAAGACACTGTCCTCCACATGCTTATGGTGTGTCTGTCGGAAAGATGAGACTGACTCGTGAAACCCTAACAACCACAGGTGAAGGTGTGATTGAGAGCCAGTGAGGGACTGGGTTTAGACAGAGCAGAAAGAACATTCCATGTGCTGGACGCTGAAAGGTGCTCTGGGCATGCAGTGCTCAGCAGGACCAAGAGGGTTCCTGTCCCCATGCACCGTACAGACAAGAAACATGTAAACTCACAGACCTGGTCATTCCTGGGACTGGCCCGTGTGAGGACGAAACAGTGTCGTAGACAGTGGGCTGCGAGTGGTGCAGCAGGGCCCTCCGAGGAGACAGAGCCAGCCCAGCGGAGACATGGCAGGGGGGACACTCCCAGCAGAAGGCAGCAGGGGCGAGGCTGGCACATTCCAGAAACAGTGGAGGGCAGGGGGCAGAGGCTCCAGGCAAGGCCTGGGCCGGGCAGGGCTGGGCAGGCTGTGGCTGGAATCTGGGTTTATTCTGACTGTGGGTGTGATGGAGCTCGCGGGAGCTGGAGGTGGTTGGACTCAGTGTGCACTTGGAGAAGGAGGGAGGAAAGCTGGGGGACTGAGCGGTTGGGATGAGATCGGGGAGGGTCCCAGGTTCCTAAGTGCAGGCATACTTGATAGGCAGTGGGGTCCACAGCCATGACCAGGTGAAGATCAATCTGGCAGCAGCGCGGAGAAAACCAGTGTGATAAGTCATTTGCTGAGTAATGAGAGGGTCTAAACTGGGCAGTGGCCATGAGCACAGAGAAGAAATAGACACTAGAGAGGTTTCAGGGGACAAAGCCACGAGGCCGGCACCTAAGTGAGTATATCAAGAAGAGGGGTCGGAAATGGCCTGGAGGCCTCAGGCTTAGGGCCGGGAAGGCAGCCATGTCTGTCAGCTCCAGGAGGGCAGCAAGAAGCATCCAACAGTAGAACTGAGAAGTCAGGAGCCAGCAGCTTTAGAGGAGGAGCCGGTGTTTCAGTGTGGCCCCATTGAGGTCAGTGTCCTGGCCAGAGAGTCTAGGGGTATTGTCAGCAGACCGGCCCTCTGTGAGCCTGGGTGGGAGGGCGAGTGTGAGGTTTAAGAGCCGTCTGCATGTGAGTGATTGTTGCAGCTTAAGGAGAAGGTGACATTACCAAGAAAAATCAGAAGCAGAAGGGGCACGAGAGCTGCCCGCTTTCGGAGAGAGGCGGGGGAGGCAGAACTGTCCAAGGGATCAGTAGAGAATCACACAAGAGACGGCTCGGATGCCCGCTCCCTTCTCGGCCTCTGTTTTAGCGTCTTTATTCCAGGTTAGGCATGTAACAGGAGTCCAGTAACCGTGCTTTGGGTGAATGAATGTATGCACAGCCGCAGATGGGGTATCATCAGATGCTACAGAGTGACAGGTCAAAGATGAGGATGGAGAAATGGTCACTGGATGTGGTGACCAGGAGGTTATCTGTCACTGGTGATGGCCCATCGAGCAGCGGCAGGATTCTGGGGGCAGAATCCAGGTTTCAAATCACTAAAGATGGATATTCTTCACTTCTGTCCTGTTCATGGTCCATCCCTCCCCCTCCTCCAGAACATAGTTCTGAGCACTAATGCTTTTCTAGTCTTTTTGCATGTTTCACAGGAACTGTCTCTACCAAAAGAACTTGTGCTTTTCCTGCCAGGTCCCTACCATCCTGAGCCTTTGATTAATTATTCTCCAGACAGTGTCCTCCCCTTGGTGTCACACACACTCTGACTTCAGCAGAGCAGGGCTCTGACCAACAGATGCTGAGTAGGAACTGCTTTGGAAGCTCAGAAATGGGTAGCAGGAATTCCTAGTGTATGTAGAAAAGTGACCGCCGGGGATCACCAAGATAACATGGGAAGATTCAAGAGTTTATTGTTTGGAGTTTCCTTTAATTTTGTCTTCTTGTCCTCTGGAACACCAAGCCTCATAAATACAGACATTAAATCTCCTCTAACATTCAGTATTTTGGGGGAAAAAAAGAATCCCAGCCCCTTCCAAGAATATCGTATGTTGCTGGCACTACTGCGTAGCAAAGGGAGAAAATGCCACTGCTGGCAGATTAGTTTGGCTCTTGCCCCTTGGTTCTCAGATTTGCTGCTGTTCAGACACAGACCTCCCTGTGTGCTCTCCCTTTAAATTCATCTTGGCATCTAATACCAGGCAGAGAGCAGAGCACACAAAACTGTCCCAGTCCCTGGGTGTCCCAGAGAATTAATATACAGGGTGACCCCGCAAGCATCCCTGTTTGCACCTGACCTAAGAAGCCCACTGGGACAGACCATGACCCGCTGCAGGTGGGGCTGCTTAACATCACGGGAGAGCCCACCTGCAGTGGGCCTTTGCACACAGCTCTCATGCATCACCCCCAAGAGGGACAGAGGTAAGATGCAGTCCTACCTATCAATACCTTCTCCTTCCCCTTTGCCTTTTTTGGAGGAGCAGGGATTCTGTGGCAGAAGAGGGATAGAGGACAATTATCTGTTGAGCCCTGGTCTGCTCAAATAGAGAGAGGGGAGGGGGCGTGTCCCCCAGCCCCTTAGAAGGAAGATGGCCTGTGAACAGTCTCCATCCATCCTGAAAGGGCCAACCTCTCACCAGGGCCTGAGTGGTGAGCCTGGGTTTCTTGAACCAGAGAAGAGGTAATTTTTACAACAACTCTCTGAGATTGAGGTTAATATTCTCATTTTTAGAATGGGGAAACTGAGGCTCATGTCCAAATCTGTAACGATCCTCAGGACACACATGGTGAACCTCAACTTTGAGCACAACATTGACGGAAGAGAAGCTGACTGCCCACCTGCCGGGTAACTTAGCCCTAGTCCAGAAGCCAGTTAGCTACAATCTTAAGTCATGTCTGAGGATACTTTTGTTCTGAGAAGTGAAATTTTAACAAAAGAAACTAGTTTTTAAAATCAAAAAAAATGCTGGGTAGGGAAAGAGGAGAAAATAGCAGAGGAGTTTCCCCCTGTATCCAGCCTTTGACAGTTTAACGCATAAGACGATGTGAATCCTGCAAATAAGGCTTTTGAAGGCTTCAGGTCTGGATCTCTGTTTCCTGGGTGGAGGAGACCTGTGAGTAGGAAGTTCTGAACAGCCCTTAAACCAGCGTTCAGGTGATCTGTAAGGCCCTCATTTGAAGGCATTTGGGGTTTTATAACTAGACGTTCTGTCATGATGGAGCTTCCCATAGATTGTTTACTTGACCTGAGCACCATTGTAAGAGGGCCCCAGTTCCTGGGAGCAGAGGGGCGTCAGCACTGTCCTCCACATCCCTCCAGGATACCTCAGCCCAGAACTGCTTTGACTCAGGGGTGACAGAGCTCCCAGTGGGAGCTCCATGCATGGGGCCTTTCCAGAGGGAGAAAGGACACTTCTTCAGGACACAGGGCTGGAGTCTCACAGCCGTGGCCATCTCCAGGAAGGTCTCTCTCTGAGTTCTAAACCTAGCCCAGTGGTCTCCCAGTAAGCCCTAGGCCTGCAGCATCACCTGGGAATTCAGCGGAAACACAAATCCTTGGGCCCCACCCAGCAATGTGTGACCTACCTAGGCCTTCAGGTGATTGCAGTGTGCTGGAGTTTAATAAGTGCCACCCTGCATGATCTGTGTTCCTGGGCCCAGGAGATTATCTGTCTGCCCTAGAAATTGACCACAGATGATCAAACCAGGAGATGTTATTCCCTTTAGCAAGTGCAGAGCAAGAATTGTGTGAAAGGGCGTACCATTTTAATAGACGAATTGTAAGCCCTCAAGACCTATCACCCCAGTGGAAAAATAAGCAGGTGGCTCATGTTTCGGAAAGGATCATGCAGCACCTCCTGAGAGAAATAGATGACAGTGGGCCCCTGGACTTACCTGTGAATAACCTGGACTCTAGGAACAGAGGCCAGGCTAGCTTCTTGCAGGCCAAGTGTGCCCAAGTGTCACAAGGCAGCAGCGCACTCCGGCAGTCCCGCAGATATCAAGGCCTTGCTGGGCTCCTAACTGATGGTGACCTCATCCCCGAAAAAAAGGAAATCAATTCCAAACATTGCATGTACTTAAACTTTAGATCCCATGAGGTCTATCCCAGTGCCAGTTGGGGCCTTGCTACTGAGCAAGCGTGTACATGTTCTTTGTATTATGTTTTAGGAGCGATGGTGAGAATCACAGTGAGGGGAGACAGTTGCCCCCCTGACCTGCCTCTGCTTGTCTGGAGCAACATCCCGAGGACACCTAATGCTGGTCTGGCTGTGCAGGGGCTTTATAAGCACTCACTTAAGCTACTGCCCTTCCTCACTATCACTTTTCTCTTTCCCACCAAGATCCTTCTTTCAGGGGACTCTTTGGAGGGAAAGCGGTTTGCTCATCTAGGAAAATGTGTGCTCTCCTGCTAAAGGCCCTTCCTCCCAGTGAGTCCCTTGTTGCGCTGCTCCCTGAAGCACCTCCCATGCCTGTCCTTCCTGCATTCAGGTGAATTCTTGGTCTGGCAGATTTCAAATGCAAACTGTGCCTCCTAGCCATGATCTCTTAGCCAGACAACAGGTAGCCTTTTGAAATTCTAGCGTGGATTCTCCCCTCACATTTCCTTTCCCCAAAGGTAGTGTTTCTGGTGTTCTTTTAGCTTCTCTATTCTGAACGTTTCCAAATTCTCACAAAGCCAGCATACTTTGGGGAGAGGCCTTACTTTGTCCAGAAGGCCTCCCCAGGCTGAGGAGAGTCAGGGGAGATATCCAGCCAGCCTGGAGCTGGGAGGCAGGAGGTGGGGGACTGTTCCTGGCCCTGCCAGTCACTTGCTATGTGGCCCCAGATTTGTCAGATGTCATCGCTGGGCTTGGGGGAAGCTGTCTAGAACAAGTGGGTTGTTCACTTAGAGCATCTAGAAAACTTTTATCAAGAAACCCTGACTAAGGTATCGGATGCTACCTGCTCAAGTCAGAGACCCACTATTGCTGGGCAGGAGTGTGATTAAAAAATAATAAAAAGCCAGTGAGAGAGAAGTCTAGAGCTGAGAGTGCCTGGGAGATGGGGAAGCCACGTGGGGACAGGTCAGGGTGACACGAAAGCGGCCAAGGTACAGGGGCTGGCTCTATGGGTGTTAGCCCTGTGGCAGCACTAGAAACAGGCTGGGGACTGGGACGTTGGGCTCTGGGACATGAGGAGACACGAAGATGGGCAGCACACATGTGGCCACACAGACGTGGCCCCAGGGCATTTGCTGAGCATGCTGGCTGAGCAAAATTTCAGATCTTGGCTGCCTTGTATTCTTAGCACCTGTAATTTTACATTAAGCATCTTCATAGCAATCAGCCAGCAGTCCAGATCGTGAACTTAGCCAGCTCCTGCCACATGATCCAAGTTCAAGGTACCCTGTGGCAGCCTCCAGGTCGCATTGGTGGTCTGCCCTGGCAAGGTGTGACAGTCAATGCCAGTTACCATCGGGTCTCCATGTGTCACTAAATCACCCGTACGTCCACTCTCTCCTTTTGCTCATTGCCTGGCCTCTAGCTGCTAAAGCCCCCGATCTTGCCCTTTACCTGTTTTTATACTAACTTTGAACACGTTTGAGCTTCTTTTTTTTTTTAAATGCTGCCCTTTTTCAGTTTTCATAATGGTCATTTTGGGACCACATTTGCTCTGCACTTAGCATATCTTCAAGTCTTCACTGAAATATATTCAGTGATGCTATCAATTTTGTACACACGATAGTAATTTCTCATTAATTCTTTCCCAAAGAAACAAAAGGATCCAAGGGTGAGACTTCAGGACCGTTGACTATGAAGAACACTCACTTGCTCTTCGTGTAGCATTCCGCGGTGCCAGGGTTCTCCAAGTGTGGTCCCGGCCAGCAACAGCAGCATCACCTGGGAACTTCATAGAAATACAGATTCTCAGGCCCACCCAGCCCTGCTGGATCAGAAACTCTAGGGATGGATCCCGCATCAGTGTTTTCACAGCCCTCCTGGTGAGGCGGATGCACGTTTATGTTGAAGAAGCACTGCCTTTATGAAGCAGAGGGTTCAGTTGGTGAGCCATGGGGCCAAGCCTTTGCCTCCAGGAGGTCTGCTGTTCAGCCGGCTCTGCCCTGTGCCCTGCCCCGGTTGGAGTGGGGTGTAAGGAGGGAGGAAAGAGCACAATCACCTTGGCCTGGGTTATCTGGCTGTAGAACCCTCCACAGCTTGAGGCACCAGTACCTAGTGCAGGGTACAGGGCAGTGGGGAAGACCCAGTTCTTGTTCTGGAATTCTTCACTTTAGGGGAGAAATGTGGAGAGGCATTTTAGCAATTTAGCTTGCAAATAATTAAACACACCAGTGTTTACCATAACATAAACTTAGGTATGTTATTTTGCAGACCACAAAAGTCTCGTGCATTTTTTTTTTTTAAGGAAAAACAGGAGTTCACAACCTTTTCCCACTTTTTATGAACTGATGTGGGCTGTGCTGCCCGGAGCCACCCAGGGTCAGGGCGACCCTCCTCTGCCCTCAGACAGGCCTCGTTGAAAAAATCTGAGCAGCAGGGTATCTTCTTGGGCTAAATCCCCCTAACTGAGAACTAGGGTGCTCATTCCCAGCCATGCCTGAGTGAGCTCTGGGCTTCCCGACCTCAGCAGAAAAGTCACTGTGGTCTCTGCTGTGTCTTCTGAGACTGTTGGCTGTTCCAACTGAGATAGAACCAAGGACCCACGCAGCTCCAGGGGGATCTTGGATTGTGTGAAATTATGGCCACAACAGAAGTGTGGGAGCCGGCTTCCCTCCCTCCCCTCAGCCCCGCCTCAGGCAGCTCTGGAAGGGACCGGCTCAGGCCTCAGTGTGAGTTCTGGGCACTTGGGCCTTCGCAGGCCTCTCCTCCATAACAAATACTAAAACCTGTATTTGATGACTCTGGGTGTAAAGACAAATATAATACTAGTTGGATCGTATTCTTTTTTCTCTTCTGATTTTAAAATAAATTAAAACATTTGCTTGGGCCTCTGGAGGTATCATGGGCCCCCATGCGCCAGCCTGCTGGGCCTCATGGAGAAGTCAGCCCTGCAGGGTGTGTCTCTGAGTCCTATACCCAGAATAACCCAGCGCTCTGCTTATTTAGAAAATCGGCTGTGATGGAATCATTGGGTCTGCGGCCAAAGAAGACCGGTGTGGGGTCTGCAGCGGGGACGGCAAGACCTGCCGCGTGGTGAAGGGTGACTTCAGCCACTCTCGGGGCACAGGTGAGCTCAGGGCCCGAGGAAAGGTGGCCTGGGCCGCGCCTGGTGGACGGGTGAGTGTGGGCCCCAAGGTGTTGCTGCAGCTACTGGGCCTCCTACAAGTGTGGTATATTTTATTGCCCCAAAGCCAATCTTATTGTATATTATGTTACCCAAAAGCCAACGATCACATGCCTTCCCTGCATCTCACGTTTAAGGAGTAATTAATAGTAGATAGGGCACCCAGCACCACAGTCTTAGGATTTCTGAAAGGCAGAGAAGGACATTTTAGCCAGAATGACATCTTTAGGTTCCTAGACATGAACAGTCTGCCTGTGGCCCTCCGGGTTCGGCCCCGAGGTCCATTCTCACACAGTAGCGGCCCTGTCCCACCAGCCCCGCCCCTCAGCATGTGCCAGCCCCTCGTCTGTCCGGCACACAGAGGCGGTGATGAAGACACTTTGCCACATCATTTTTACCTATGGATGGAAGAGGTTTTCTCTGTTTCTGAGTTTTCTGTCAGTAAGAGTAGAATAGCGTTTACACAGATCCCTAAAACGTGCGTGAAGCCTCATGTTCCGGGACGTCTGCGATGCATCCACCGGCTGAGGCTGCAGAGTCGCTGCATCTCCCGTGTCCCAGATGCAGACCTTCTCCAACTCTGGGCGTGGAGAGATCGGCGGGGTTCAGCTGATGGCCCTCACAGTCTTTCCACTGGAACCATCCTCACAGCTGTGGGCTGCTTCGCCCAGAGGTGGGAGAGCATTTCTGATTTCCCGTCCTGGTGGCCACCAACTTATGATGTACAGGGAAGTACCTGCTTGATACTCAGTGAGGGGAGCGTGAGGCGGGCAAGTCACCCAGAGGGCGAGTGTCCCCTCACCCGACGTCACCAAGAGTGACATCACCAAGATAACTTCTTGAGTGGAGCTGAGCTGAAAAGCTTCTGTTCTAATTCCCACAACTGCTTTGAAGAGAAGTGT
This sequence comes from Tursiops truncatus, assembly GCF_011762595.2. Taxonomy (NCBI): domain Eukaryota; kingdom Metazoa; phylum Chordata; class Mammalia; order Artiodactyla; family Delphinidae; genus Tursiops; species Tursiops truncatus. Next base: position 125,608,129 of record NC_047035.1, read on the forward strand.
TTCAGTCCAGTTCCACCCAACAAGGGGATAGAATCACAGTTGTTCCTCCCTGTCCCACAGAGTGGGCCTCTAGGAAAGGCAGAGAGGAGAAGCCTGTGCACGTCCCCCTTTTCTCTATTTGGACAGAAGACCTGGTCTGGAGGAAACTTCCTTCTAGATACTTTGGAAAGGGCGGCCTGTTGCACAGATGCTTTGCAGGATCCTGTGAAAGCAAAACTAGGGGCAAATGCAAATACAAAATGACATTAAAAATTACACTTCGGGCCCCGTAAGGGCTGGTTTCAGGACTTAAAGATAGGTGCCCAGGCTGTGGAACAGGAAGCTTGAGTGAGAACCTGTGCCTGCTGCCCGGCTCCCGAGGAAAGCTAAAGGAGCTGACGTTGGAACAAGTCGGTGTGGGGGAGGTGCCCTCCAAAGCTGCACCATGCAGGACAGTAGCCACAGGCCACTGGCATTGATTCAAATTTTAAATATAATTAGTTAAAATTAAACAAACTTAAAACTTCAGCCACCAGTCCCGCTAGCCATATTTCAAGTGCCCCGTTGCCACATGTGACTGGGGGTCCCATGTTGGATGATGCAGAGAGAGAACTCTTCCTTACAGCAAGTTCTCGTGGACAGCACTGCTCTGAACCTTTGGTAACGTCTGCTCTTTGTTTTGTCTGATGCTACTTTCTCTGTATGGACCCTAACTCCAGTTTGCCATGAGACTGACCTTGCCTGCTGCAACTGTGCAGCAAGGACAGTTATTAGGACCGAGACCTCAGCAGCTGGCAAGTGTTTACTATTGATTTTTTTTAAAAAGCAGCATTAGAACCTTTTATGTAAACTGAATGCTGTGCTGAGCTCTAATAAACTGGACTGACTACAATTGCTCCATTCTGTGGAAGGCAGGTCAAGCACAGCCATGCCCACTTCTGCCCCCTGGGCAATTCTGTAGAGCATTAAGGAAGGTTCCACCATACACCTGTGTAAACTTCCACTGTATGCCACATAGCAGACAACTTCGAGAGAACCCAGATCAGGGCAAAAGCATTCCCCCAGTGTCTAATCCATTTGTTGGCCTTTGATCTTGGCATGAACACATCCATTCCTCCGATCACAGCGATGTCCTTTTCCTCTGCTCTCTCCCTTCTCCATCCCACCCTATTCCTGGCCCCAACCATACACAGAAGGGAGATGGGCGTGAATGTGCAGGCTTCCTCCTGGGGAGATCAGGCCTCTGGGGCTGTGGCAGCCAGTCCCCCATAGAATGGCAGATGCTGGAATCCTCCAGGGGGAGGTCCCCACCCTGACATGCAGCTTAGTGTTCCTTCACAAAAGCCTTAGCAAACCTTCAGAGAAAGATAAGCTCAGTTAGCTTCATCCACCTATAAAAGTTCTGTCCTTCTGAAGAGTTGCCAAATGTCACACCTTCATTTTGAAGTCTAAAGCTGTTTTCTCCAAATCCTTGTGGTTGGGGTCTGTGAGCATAAGCTCATGTCATTGTGGATGCTGTTTATTGAAGATGTCCGTGGAATGCTCGCTCACACGTGAATGAATCACTAGCTAACAAATTTCATCAAACACTAGCCTGTAACCCAGGTCTGGCATTCTGGAAGGCATGTACGAGAGATACTGCTCGTGCTCACCCAGGTGGCCATTCACCCAGTAAACATTCATTCAGCACTGCTGTATTTTCAGAGCAAGGTGTTGCAGAAATAAAAGTTAACTGTCACTGAGTTGGTCACAGTCAAGGGAGGTGCTCAGCGGGTGTGCTGTGGGTCCCCAAGTTCTGGTGGGGCTCCTCGCCCAGCCCTATGGGCAGATGACAATGGCCCCCAAGCCCTAAAGGACAAGTAGGAATTAACTGGCAGTGGGGGTGGGAGAAGGACATTTCAGGCTGAAGGAAAAACCCAGCTTAGAAACGGTATAAAGCGCCCGGGTCATGTAATATCTAGGTGACTCCAAGTGCAGCCGGATGGATTCAGAATCCTGTCAGTTTAGATAGGAAGGTAACTTTCATCTCTGCCCAGCTCGAAAGACTGGGAAGAGGAGGAATGCCTTATCACCCTGAGGGTGAATATCAAAGAAAATACCATACCAGAAAGATAAAGAGGAATCAAATGCAGGATTTGTGCCCAATTATATATGTGCCCTGACCCTTGCCTGAACTCTTCTGGGTCCTTAACCCAAGTACTTGAGCTGAGGACCCAGAGCAGACCCACACAGGGACAGTGTCCACGCCCCCAGGGTGTCCTTGAGAGGTCCCAGTGTAGCATCCTGAGTGAGGTTGTTTATTGCCCTCTGGCCTGTTGCCTCCCAACTTTGAACAGATGAGGTCCTGGGCCACTCATCTCTAGGAGGAATCAACCTGAATTGGCTATCATATTACTTTTCTGATGGATGGGCTTCAAAATGCCCAAGCCTTTGGCTGAGTTGAAATAGCCGAACTTTTTTAAATTTAGTAACTTGAAAGTTCTTGATAGGATGCTTTTGTTTCATTAAGATGTCATTTTCACATTATTTCATGCTGCTCTTTGACACTAGAAAGGTGACTGGTGTCCATGGACACTCAGTCCAGAACATACCTGGACTGAAGACCCCACCGAGAACTGTTGGCCATGATGCCCCATGGGCTCTGAATCCCTTTGCACTTTTTTCTCAAAGAGAACCTTCTCAAACAATCAGTTCTTAAAAGGGAGAGTGACGTGATCTATCCCAATTGAATAGGGACAGATCCACATGTCACACGTTTGTTCAATAATTAGCTTTAGAACCTCTGCCTTGTGCCAAGTTCTGTGCTCCAGTCTTTAGGTATGGGGTGTGGAGGTTCCATGGGGAAATTTACCACTGTCTGATGGTGACACAGGACTCTTCTCTGCACTGACTACAGACTACAGTATCAGTTCCTGCAATGTGCATGTAAACCAATTACAATGTATTTCTTTTTCTTAGTCAAGAATAACCTTTGTACCAAGGTGTCCACGTGTGTGATGGCAAAGGCTGTTCCCAGGTGTTTCTCATGTAAGATGTTTGGCTATTCTGTGCAGAACTAGTGGTGACGTGCCTGGTGTGGGGCTTTTACCTCACTTACGTGCCTGAATGTTTGCTGAGTAGAGTCAGTGGGAGTGAGTCATGCATGAAGCCACGGATAAACACTGAGGCCATTTATCGCTCATGTGTAATTGATGTTTAAGACTGATTACCAAAAAGAAAAAATATAGAATAAAACCAACTTTAAGGCTGCGAAAGATAAAGAGTCATGGGATTAGGGGCCATACAGAAACACATGTTAGTGTGCCAGGGATACATCTTCATTCTCCTCAGCCCCACCTGGCACTTCGGCAGAAAATGCTAAGATATGCCAGAGAATTTAGCCACAGATGATGCTTTCTTCCATAAGGAAGTTTCCATATTACAGGGCTGGGCTTCCCAAAGGGCAGAGAGCACTTGGTAAGACCCTCCTGGTCTTTGTGCTAGAGATAAAAACCATGGCCTTGCTTTGGCCCACCTGTGCTGACCTCACATTCTGAGAACTGAACCAGAATATTAGTCTAGACTCCTGGGCTTCCCAAATCCTTTTCCACTGAAATCAGAACAACCTTTAGGGATAAACATAAAGAAGTAATACTCTCATAAACAACTTTCGTAAAAAGAGAAAACTAGAAACTTATACAAATCCTCCAACAAGCATTTTTAAAGATTATTACCAGAAAAAAAAGAACTTTGATTTTTTTTTTTTGTATGTGTTTGATACAACCTTTTGAAAGTGGCCCAGTCCTCATAGCCAGGATGTTACCTGTGTTCCATCATGGTACCTTACCAGCTCAATGGTTTTCTTCCAAGGAAAGTTATTGCTGCTGAACCTGAAACAAGGGAAAAATATGATCTAAATCATCTACTTGTGAAATTCAGACAAAAAGTATTTTGCAGGGAAATATAGCCTGATGATATTAATTTTTCAGAACATTTGAGGCAGGTTTAAGGTCAACATTACTTTGAAGTTCCTTCTGACTACTTGTCCTTATGGCAAAAATTACGTATTCTCCTAGAATAATGGCAACAGTATTGAATTTTATCCTTGGCTTCCTCATGACCCCAAATCGTGTCCCTCTAACTGGATTTCTCCTGCTTGATGGCAGAGACTAGAATGGAAAATCATTCCAAAGTTAGTCTTGCTATCTTACCTAAAGTATGACTCTATCTTGTGAATTCTTAGAGTAAAGCCCCCCTTTAATTATATTTCATGCCCAGTCAACATGGTGATGTCTGGCATCTGCATAGGGGGACATCTGGTATGAGGGATGACAAGGTGCTTTGGGACTTGGTGATAGGGCTCTTTCCCTTGCTGGTCACTCTTCACAACAACCTCAGAGTGGGCTCTGAGCTCTGGGTAGGGTAGGGGCCATCAGAAAGAGGACAGTGAGTGACAGATGGTTTCTTTGGCTTGAGGACAGAGGCCCCGCATTTCATTTCAGGGATATTCTCTTTCATTACTTCCCTCCATATCTTGAGCAGAGAGGCTCATCTTAGAAAGAAAGGTTAGCAGAGCCCAGGCACAACAATGACCTGACCCATTGTTCAGGGTTCACCTGAGGATGTGCCGCACCTGAGTTGTGTGTCTACCCTGAGCTCTTTACTGTTCATCTGCCTCTGCCCCAGAGGGTATATGAGAAAGGAGAGGAAACAGGTACATTTTCAGTGTTGCTACTTGTGCCAAATTTAAGCTTAAAAATAGGCATGATGAGCGTGCACTAGTTGCAGATGCCGCTTGCTGTGGAATGTGGAAAATTAACTAATTTGGACCCTGGCGATTATGTCTGTTGCCTTAGATTCTGCAGCCTGGTGACGCTAACACCAAGGTTTGTTAGTCACAAAATAGGAAAAGTCCTTGTAACAGCAGTAGCTCTCAGAGAATAATTCAGCTCCCCAAGCAGATCCTGTTCCCAGGTCAGTTTTGTGCTTTAAGTGGAGATTCCTCCAAAAAAGGTTTTAATCACCACTGAACTCAGACAATTTTGTCTTTGTTTTTGGTAATTCACAATCCTGTATGCCTGGAATCCAATAATTCTTCAAACTCCCCCAGAAGAAATGGATTTCTCTAAGAGAAATTTATGGTACAAAATCCAGTGCTGTGATTCTCAAAGATGTTTTTTTGTGGCCACCCTTTTTAAGTAGAGAAGCATTCCTGGAGCAAAAACTATTTTTAATCAAAAAACCTTGCCTCACACTATAAGGACAGTGGAGGGACTGTGTGGGCACGTTAGTGCTGCTGCTTCCTCTAAGTCAGAGGTGGTTGGAAGGGATCCCCTGGAGGAACACACTCCCATCTGGTTCAAGAAGTCGTCCTGCTTGGGAATCAGGATGGATCAGGGCACAAGAAGTAAACAACTCAAACCGGACTATGTTGCCACCTGTGAAGTCTTCAAGTAGAACATTTATTTGTAAGTGTCCGAGGCTGGATCTGTAGTAACAACACCAAAACATTTGCTATCAAGACTAAAGGACCCCGCTAAACTTTCCATGCAGAATGGCTGGTTGAACACAGGTGTTTATCTCCTTGGCTTCTCAAGATCACTTTAAAATGAATGAACAGGAACTTTTTTTTTTCCATTATCAAAGACCATTTAATTTTTAATTGAGATATGGTTGACATACAACATTATATTGGCTTCATATGTACAACATAATGATTTTATATTTGTATGTATTGTGAAATAATCACCCCAGTAAGTCTAGTTAACATCTTTCACCATACATAGTTACAGAATTCTTTGCTTGGCATGAGAACTTTTAAGATTTACTCTCTTAGCAACTTTCAAATATGCAACACTATTATTAACCACAGTTACCATGATGTACATTACATCCCATGAGTTATTTATTTTATAACTAAGTTTATACCTTTTGACTCCTTTCACCCATTTTGCCCACCCCCACCCCCTGAAACAGGAACTTTTTAAAAGATCTACGGAGAACAAGGACACCTCAAGTGGATGTTCATATGTGTTTGAATCAGAATAAATAGACTTGGTTTTGCTGTGGTAAACAAGCAAACAAACAAAACACAATGTAAATACCCCCCAAATCAGTGGCTTAACACAAAAGTTCATTTCTTGCTCACGCTGCATGTCCAGCATGGGTTGGCAGTAGGCTCTGCGTACCGTAACCACTCGTGGACCTGGGCTGACAGAGATTTTATTGTCCACACACTGCCACAGTCACCTTGGCAGGAAAGAGGGAACACGGCAAATCAGGTGCTGGTGCTCTTAAAGCTTCTATGTACACATCACTTTCACCCACATTTTCAGGGTCAAAGTAAGTTACATGGTCACACAATTTTAAGAGGGCAAGGAAATGCGTTCCTACCATGATTCCAGAGAGAGACCTGGAAATATTTGGTGGCCAGCATCATGACACATCACCTATAGCAAACTTTTCTGCATTCTGGTGTTTCGGTTGCCAACACATAAAACACTCCCTGCCACCTAACTGAAAGCCACTCCTGACCACCAGCAAACACCGCCCATATACAATCGTCCCTCCTTATCCCTGGGGGATAACTTCCAATATCCCCAGTGGATGACTGAAAGCATAGATAGTATGGAGCCCTATATATACTATGCTCTTTTCCTACAAATACATACCTGTGATAAAGTTTAATTTATAAATTAAGCACAGTAAGAGATTAACAATAACTAATAATAAAATAGAACAATTATAACAATATACTGTAATAAAATGTATGTAAATGTGGTCTTTCTCTCTCTCAAAATATCTTATGGTACAAATTTAACGCCTTTTCCATCTTAACTAGGCACTTATCACGCACCATGGCCATAACTTGTGCGGTTTGAGGTGCAACAGCAAAACTAGCACAAGTTTCTTTTTCCTTCTTCACAATTTTATAAATGGGAGATTCGTTCTTACCATAGATCTTAGCAACCTCAGCATATAACTTTTTTTTCCTTTCTTTATTAAGTCTAGAACTTTCACCTTTTCACTTAAAGAAGCACTTTACAGCTTCTCTTTGGCACATCCGAGTTGCCAGCATCATTCCTCTGGCGCTTTGGGGCTGTTATTAAGTAAAATAGGGTCACTTGAACACAAGCCCTGTGATACCACAACAGTCAATCTGATAGCTGAGATGGCTACTAAGTGACTAACAGGCAGGATATGGTTGACAAAGGGATGATTCATGTTCTGGGCAGGACGGAGTGGGACTGTGTGAGATTTCATCACATTAGTAAAATGGCATGCAATTTTAAACTTATGAATTGTTTATTTCTGGAATTTTCCATTTAATATTTTTGGACTGTAGTTAACTACAGGTAACTAAATCCACAGAAAGCTAAACTGCAGATAAGGGGGCTACTGTATATAGAGACAACCCATCTGTGGCATCCTTCTTGAAAGAGTCTGCAACACAAATGGGAAAGACCAAGATAACTGAAAAGATGACCCATGGGAAAAGCAGGATAACTCAAATAATAGAAGTTCAAAATCTCTATTAACTATTCTTAGATTTGAGAAGTGAGTTTATGCATAAAACCAATACAGAATGTCATGAGAAGAAGCAATCAGAAAACAAAAAGGAGATCTCAAATATTAAAACTATGACTATCATATTAAAACCTTGTAATAAAAGGCACCATAAACAAATGACAAATGACAGAAAAAAATGTGTGCAACAAGTCTAGTGAGTAAAGAGTTTGAGTCTAAAATGTATTAAATACATATTAATAGATATTAACATATATTTCCAAGACTCCTGCTTATCAATTAAATCAAAACAAAAAGCCAGTAGAAAAATGGGCAACACTTATGAGCAAGACAGTTAACTGAAGAGTGAATGCGAATGACCAATAAATATGTGCTAAGATGCATGGCCATATTGATAATGAGGGAAAAACAAATTATATTTATGATGTAACAATTTTTCACGTCTTGAACTAGCAAATATCCAGAGGATTGATAATATCAAGTATTAAGAAGCCTGTGAATAAACATGTATTCTCCTGTAGTATTGGCTGACTTCTATATTAGTTAAGCCATAATGGAGGGCGATTTAGATGTACATTTAACATTTAACATTTAAACTACATGTGTGTTTGACCCAGCAATTCTCACAGCTGGCCTGGTATGACATTGTTTATATGCACAAGAAGACATGTGCAGAGCTGTTCATTGCAGTATTATTTTTAGTACCTTTGTAGAGATATGATTCACACATCATAAAATTCATCCATTTAAAGTGTGCAATTCAAGGAGATTTAGTACATGCACAGAGTTTTGCAGCCATGACCACAATCATCCCAGAAAGAAACCCCACACCCATTAGCAGTCATTCCCCATCTCCCTCCTACCCCAACCCTAGGCAACTACTTTCTCTGTCCATCTATTTATCTATTCTGGACACGTCATATAAGTCGCATCGTATAATACGTGGTCCTTTGTGACTGGCTTTTGTAACTTAGCATAGTATTTTCAAGGTTCTTCCTTGAAACATCTATCAAAGTTTCATTCCTTTTTTATTTTTTTGCTGAACAATATTCCATTGTATGGTTATATCATATCATATATCATATTTTTAAAATACATTCAATAGTTGATGGACATTTGAGTTGTTTCTACTTTTTTGGTTAGAATGAATAATGCTGACATAAACATTTGTGTATAAGTTTTTGCATGGACATATTTTTCATTCTTCTTGGGTGTATACATAGGAGTGGAATTGGTAGGTCATATGGTAATTCTATTTTTGAGGAACTACCAAACTCTTCTCCAATATGCCTGCACCATTTTACATTCCTACTAGCAATAAGTGAGGGTTCCAAATTCTCCACATCCTCTCCAGCACTTCTTATTGTTTATCATTTTTGTTATAGGCATCCTAATGGGTGTGAAGTGGTATCACATCATGGTTTTGATTTGTATTTCCCTAATGGCTAATGATGTTGAGCATCTTTTCATGTGCTTCTGGCCATTCATATATCTTCTTTGGAGAAATGTCTATTAAAATCTATTACCCATTTTTAAATTGGATTGTCACTTTATTATTGAGTTGTCAGTTTTCTTTATATACTCTGGACGCAGTTCTTTCATCAAAATGATTTGCAAGTATTTTCTCCCAATGTATGAGTTTGCCTTTTCACTTTCTTGATGGTGTCCTTTGAAGCACAAAGTTTAAAATTTTGATATGATCCACTTTATTTTTTTTCCTTCTGTTGCTTGTGCTTTTGCTATCTAAGAAACCATTGCCTAATCCAAGGTTACAAAGATTTACTCCTATGTTTTCTTCTAAGAGTTTTATAGTTTAGCTCTTAGATTTAGGTCCATGATCTATTTTAGATTAGGTTTTTTTGTATGGTTTGAGGTAAGAGTCTGCCTTCATTCCTTTGTATGTGGATATACAGTTATCCCAACACTGTTGAAAATATTATTTCTCCATTGAATATTCTTGACATCTTTGTTTTAAAAAATCAATAAGGGACTTATTTCTAGACTCTCAATTATATTTCATTGATAGAAATATCTGTCCTTATGCTAGTACCACATTGTCTTGATGATTGGAGCTGGCTAGAAAACTTTGAAAGCAAGAATTGTCACTTCTACAACTTTGTTCTTTTTAAATATTGTTTTGGCTATTCTGGGTCCCTTGCATTTCAATATGAATTTGAGGATCATCTTGTCATTTTGGGCAAAACAAGCTGGAATTTTAGTAAGGATTGTTTTGAATCTGTAAGTCAGTTTTGAAGTATTCCATCTTAACAATACTAAGTCTTTTGATCCATGAACCTGGAATATTGTTCCATTTGTTTAGATTTTCTTTAATATCTTTCAACAGTGTTTTTGCAGTCTTTGGTGTAGAAATCTTGCACATCTTTTGTTAAATTTATTCCTAAGTGTTTTATTCTTTTTGATGTTATTTAAGTCTAATTGTTTTCTTAATTTTATTTGGAAATGTTTACCCCTAATGTATAGAAATGCAGTTGATTTTTGTATATTGATCTTATATCCTGCAACCTTTCTGAACCTGTTCTAACAGATTTTAGTGGCTTTTCTAGTATTTTTCTATATATAAGATCTTGACATCTGCAGATCGAGATAATTTTACTTCCTCCTTTCCAATTTGGATGCGTTTTAAAAAATTGTTTCTTGCCTAATTGACATAGAGAGAACTTTCCAGTACAATGTTGAGTAGAGATAGCAAGAGTGAACATCCTTTGCTTCTTCCTGATCTTAGGGGGAAAGCATTATTTTACCATTAAGTTTGATATTAGCTGTGGGGTTTTTGTAAATGCTCTTTATCAGGCTGAGGAAATTTTCTTTTATTCATAGTTTGTTGAGTATTTTTATCATGGAAGAGTGTTAAATTTTGCCAAATGCTTTCTCTGCATCCACTGAAATGACCAGGTGGGTTTTGCCCTTTTTTGAATAAATTACACTGATTGGTTTTTATATGTTAAACCAACCTTGAATTCCTGGGATAAATTATATTTAATCATGGTGTATAATCTTTTTTTATGTTGTTGGAATAGGTTGCTGGTATTTAATTGAGGGGTTTTGTGTGCCTATTCATACATGATACAGCATTGTTTCCAAAAGTGACAATTTTGAAACAACCTAAACGTTCTAAATGACAATTTTGAAATAACCTAAATCAGTAGGGGCGTAGTTACATAAACTACATAGCAATTTAAATGAAAAATAAGGAGAGCTATACGTACTCACATGGAGAGCTTTCCAAGACACATCGTGCTTTTTTAAAAAATTGTAGTATAATACAGTAGTCATAAATGTTATTCCTAACAGTTATATAAAATATAGACAAATAAAAAATATACCATGTGATATTTTCATATTTATATTTGTGTAGATATTTGGATAAATAGTAAAATATCTGAATGAATATATACCAAACTAATAGTGGCAGTTCCCACAGGGCAGGGGAGTGGGAGTAAGGGGACTTGAGATTTACCTGTATTATTAAAATTTTGATAATGGGAAAATACACATGTATATTTCTGTAAATTTAAAATACATAAATGTTTACAAACATAAAAATTAACTCACTGATACACACAAACCCATGTCCTAACAAATTTTACTGTAAACTAAGGGAAAGTTCTGTTAGCCCACAACATTGTCCTGTTCTTCCCACACAAACATAGAGGAAGCTGGTACAATTAGAACCTGTGTCACTTAAAAATTAGTAATAAATTTAGAAAGAAAATTAGTACAGGATCAACACACGTATACTGCAATAGGAAAAGGATAAAAGGGACAAGGAGAACAAATGACTGATTTAAAAAAACTCACCAGCAAAATGTTACCAAGGAGAAGATGAAAATTTTGACCAAACGTTATTGCCATAAATTCCAAAAACTGATTAAATAATACCCTCAATAAAAGAAGAACTCATTGATAAGATATGAGATCTCAAGGAATAAGCAGTGAAGCAACAAAGGGAGATGAAATGTGACTCAGCTGAGGAAAAGTGTAGAAGAAGAAAATGAGTCCATCACAGAAACCAAGTCTGCATGGAAGCAAAGGAAATCTCACTGCTGAGAACACAATGAGAAGCATGGAGGACAGGACTGAGAAAAATGAGCAAAGCAAAATGGAAACAAAGAATCAGAAGGATAAGAGATTAAATGAGCACTATGGAAAAAAAGGGGGGGTCAAACACAAATAATTTGGTATCCCTGAAAAAAGAACACCAAACAAATTGATAAATAAATAAATAAATAAATATATATATATATATATATATATATATATTTAAGTCTAATAATAATAATATAGCTTTGTGTCCCAGGAAGAAGTTACACAAAACTATGAATAGCCTAACAGTTATTAGATTTTAGAGTTAAGAGTATTTTGAGTATCTGATCCAAATTTTAGGTAAGCTAATAAAGGGAAAACATCAGATTGGACTCAGACTTTTCCACACTAGCATTCAATGGAACAATTCAAATAATAGCCTCAGAGAAAGAAAGTGTGACTCAAGGATCTTATACCAGCCAAACTGGTATTCAAGTATCAGGATAATGAACAGTATTTTTTTTTCACTATATTACAATTCAGAAACTGTAATTTTCTTTGAGCCCATCTCAGAACAAACTTGAGGAAAGCAGGAATTTATTGGAAAAGCTGGAAAAAAGACACATAGTAAACATTAAATTAATTTGTAGAACTAAAACTAAAACAACTGCAGGAATTATCTTAGAGACCAAAAGATAAATGTCATAAACTAATACAATGTAGGAATGATTCAGTAAAAGTTGAAGAGGGGTGTAAGAGAGTGGAGGGCGGTATACTTATGCTGATTTCCTCATCTTTTAATATCCAGAGATTAAAATATTTTACTTACAGCTAAGTCACATAATAGAAATATAAATATAATTAAAGGTTTACAGGAAAACATCAGAATAAAAAAGAAATAACAATGAACTAAAATGTATTGGTGAAGGAAAAACAAGACTGAGATACCGACCCACACACCATGTTAGCCATGACAAGTGTGATTACAGTTAAAGTGCTCTGAAGTCTTTGTATTGTTTGGGAGAAAAACAATATGATGATCTCAGTAGATGCAAAAAAGCACTTGATTAACTTCAATACCTCTTCATAACAAAAGCTCTTAACATACTAGGGTAAAAGAAAACTTCCCTAACCTGGTAAATGATACCTATCACATTCTCACTGCTGACATCATTTTCAGTGGGAAAACTCTGGAGGCGTTTCTCCAACATGAATAAGACAAGGATGCCACTATCTCATGTGGCATATGACGTGGTTTTGTAAGTTCCAACCAGAATGGTGAAAGGAGAAGAAATCCAAAGCATAAAGATCAGAAAGGAAGAAACAATACTGTCATATGGGCACATTTCAGTTAATTACCTAGAAACCTAGCCAAAAAATAACAAATTATTGTAAACAATAAGAGTGTTAGAAAGACAGCCAGCTACAGGATGTATCTTATCAGATCAATCTACTTTCTACTATATCCTTTTATAACTTTTGAATTTTACACCTTGGGTACACATTGCCTAGCAAAACTGTTTAATTATTTTAAAGTTATCCCTGATCTTTTAAAACCATATATAGTACCCTATTGGCATAAAATGATGTGTGTATGTTTATATGCATTAAGAGATGCTGAAAAGGCTGGTCATCAAAAATATGGGTAATTTTCTTGGTGCTATGTTGTATAGGTTGGTTTTAGTTTTTCCCCTTTTGTGGTTTGAATTATCATGTACTATATTTATAATGAAAATAAAGCCATTTTTACTATGAGAAAATGAGGAAATAAACTCCTCAAAATAGATATTTCCATAATCTCTACATACCTGGGCCCAGAAATCTCTCATTTTTAAAACTCCCCTGCTGATTTTGATGATCACATTTGGGAACCACAGGGGTAGGATTTATCATCTAATTTGGTATCATCATCTAAATCACTGAAGCAAATGCACATTACCTTTGTCTAAAACCCAAATGTAAGCCAAAACAAAATGATTACCAGCCTGCATTTCAGAATCTCACTATTATGTTGGACTCATTAGTTGACACAGTTGCCCAGTTAACCAGGCATCAGCCAGCCCCTGACCTCCTCCCTGACAGCCTCAATCATTTCCTCCTGAATCTTTGCTAACCACCTGCCATTCTGGGCACATGTGGGGTCAGAGCATGGGCAGAAGGCCCTGGCCTCTGAGGGACCCCATTATACTTGGAAGTACTCAAGGAAATGGACAAAAGTACATACTGCAACAGTTGCAGAAACACCCAAACGGCACTGAAAGCAGGAAATGGTACCCAGTATTGAGGCAGTGGTTTTGTCATAGGGCAAGTAGCCTAGCTTCTGCTGTCATCCCATGGAATCAGGAAAAAGTTCAAAGTACAGCAAAGAGTGAAGGAATCCAATAGATGACACAGCCAGGGGCACTCTACACCCATGCTCTAGGGAGGTGCTCTTCACAAAAACTCCAGGCTCTTAGTTTGCTAGGGCTGCTGTAACCAAGTACCACAAACTGGGTGGCATAAACAGGAGACACCTATTGTCTCACAGTTTTGGGGGCTAGTAGTCTGAGATCAAGTTGTCGGCAGGGTTGGCGCCTCGTGAAGGTGAGGAAGAATCTGTCCCGTGCCTCTCTTCTAGCTTCTGGTGGTTTTCTGGCAGTCTCTGGCTTGTAAGATGCAACATCTCGATCTCTGCTTCATGTTTACATGGTGTTCTCCGTGTGTACATGTCTGTGTCCAGATTTCCTCTTTTTATAAGTACACCAGTCATATTGGATTAGGGGCCCACCCTACACCAGTATTACCTCATCTTAACTAATTACATCTGTAGCAGCCCAATTTCCAAGTAAGGTCACATTCTGAGGTCCTGGGGGTTAGGACTTCATCATATGGATTTGGGGGTGGGAGGACACAGTTCAACTCATAATACATGCAAGTGGTGCTCTCTGGAATTTGGGCAGCCAGGAGATTCTGGATTCTAGATTCCTAGCACACTTCTTGACTGTCTTGATTTCTCAGAGCTCTTCAAGCCTGCAGGCTCTGAAATTACCATGGGGGTGCAGCAGCGTGGGTTTTGGTGGGGGGGGGGTGCTGCGGGGCCTCTGATGGAGGGTAGAGGTCTGGTCAGCTCACCTGTGTGTTATCTTGTCACTACAGGTTATATTGAAGCTGCTATCATTCCAGCTGGAGCTCGAAGGATTCGTGTGGTGGAAGATAAACCTGCCCACAGTTTTCTGGGTAAAACAAAAAATTGTTTGACTCATAGTTTATGTTCTGAGCATTGATTTGGACAATCAGGCTGCTACTTTGGTTCAGCAAAATGCTGAAGGGGTGCTCTCAAGCCATTGGTTTTATACCCATATTTTAGGTGTAATGCTGTGAGTAATCAGCATGGACCAAACAGTGCTGTCGTATTTGGCTCAAGTGCAGCCATCCCCAAGGTAGATGAGGGGCGAGGGGAAGGGGTGAGTAGGAACCACCAGCTTCGGACAGGAAAGCGGGTGACAGAAGAGTGAGTGAAAGAAGTTGTGAGGAATTGGGATAGCCTAAGTTCCCCAAAGTAACCCCAGGAGAGCTCAGGTAGCCCTGCCCCCTCCTCCCAACGCTCTTACCTGCCTCCCATCCACCTGTGTCCTGGAGGCCATAATGGCTGCTGCTGTTCCTGCTGCCAGCCTAGGACCTTGCTGTCCTTTGGGTTGACATCCATGTCAGTTTTCATCAGCCCCGTCCGTGGTTTTTTCCACCTCCCCGGCATGGACGCTGGCCCAGTCCTGCCTGGCACTGTTCTCTGAAACTGTCCCAGCTGTTGTTCTACAACTAGAACAATGCTCGTAGATGCTTTCCGAAATTGGGCCTTGTGCTGCTCTCGGCACCTTCTTCAAAGTGATGGCCTTTTTACTAAAGTCTCAAAGAGTCTCCCTCCTTTCTGCCCACCTCAGGAAATTTTGTCAAGTTTACCAGCATTTGCTTCAGAGCCCCATCACCCAGTGTCACCCCCAAAGTTAGCCTTTCCAACTGGTACACTGGCCCTCCCAGACCTGGAGTTGACATTCCTGCTCCCCAGAAGCACTGGGCCTCTGTGGGAGTCTGCCATCACCTTTGACCCTTATCATATTCAAAAATCATGATCCCAGTATCTCAGGTGCTGGGGCAATTCCGAGGTCGGCTTACTGGCCCTTCCATAAAGCACCAGTAGGTGCCCTGCAAATAAGTTCCTCAGCTTCCAGTCCTGCCCTCTGAGACTTCCCAGCACTGTTCCTCCAGCCCAAGGTATCTGGTGAAAATGGGAACATTATTTTTACTGCTATGTTTCTGCGTGATATAAGAATGACAGAGGGATGTCAGAATCTCTTAGATCACTCAACACCTAATTCCTGTAGTAAAAATGACTTTTCACTGGAACCCATCTTAGGGCCAACAAATAACAACTAGTAGATGGTGCCCGGGGAGCCAGCTCTCACGGTGGTCCCTCTCCGCTCCTGAAGCCTGAGGGCCACACATTCCAATAATAACAGTGACATCGACGTTGTGACTCCCAGTCATTGAGCCCTGCTCTGCTTTGCAGACCTGACCCCTAACTCCACAATGTACTGCAGAGAATTGACGTGCCTATTTCGCAGAGGAGGAAAATGAGGCTCTAGGAGTTCAGCAGCTTGTCCAAGCTCCTCACTGCAGCTGGGTCTGCTGCAACTCATGGAGCCTCCCAGAATTGCTCTGAGGTGTCAGTCACGGCCAGAGATGGAGTGGGGACGATTTTTCACTGGAGAACATATGTTAAACCTGCCCATTGCTACTGCTTTGGTGTGTGGATTTCAGAGAAGCAGATGTCCATCCCGAAGAGATTGGTTGAATGTCTCAGGATGAATTCTCAGCTCCCCAGAAGCACTGGACCTCCCTGGGAGGTTGGAGCCAGCCTCTGTCCTCTTATCTGGAAATCGCAGGGTCTGGTGTGTGCACAAGGGAAATCCGAAGGTGGTCCATGCTTGTTACGTTTCTAAAGTTAGCTCAACAAGCCTTGTTTCCACTCGGGGCTGGGTGCTTTGGAAGTCAACCCTGTGTAACTTTGAATTACTCTCACATTGCGGGAGCAGTTCCTAAAGAATTCACCCCACCTACCTTCAACCCATGCTGCCTGGCTTTCTGCTCAAAACCACCTGGAACAGGAAATGCCTCTGCAGTTTGCATCCATAGCTGAGAGCAGAGCTGGCAGAACTCCGAGTGGAAATAAAAGGAGCTGACTCAACGCCAGGATTAGAAGCAGGTTGAACGTGGGTCAAGTCTTCCAGTGGAATCCAGGAGGGAGAGAGACAGAAAGGAGCCTGGCTTCTTCACAGCGCCATGCAGGGAGTGGGCATGCAGACAGGATCCGAGCGCTTGTGCCTGCCCCCAAGCAGCTCTAGAGAGGAGCCGAGCCATCCCAGCAGGAATGCCCCCTCCCTGCTCCCTGGAAAGGCTCAGGATCTCTCACAGTGCCGGGAACTACAGGGACATTGTATAAATGTCCACAGAGAGATAGAAGGGCCCTGAGGGAAACAGACGGTCACCATATGACCTCACATTCCAGGCCATTGAGGAGGTTTGGTTCTGCTGTGGTAGCAAGGGAGAGCGTGTGCCATCTTCATCCCTGCAGAAGTCTCTCCAGCTGTTGAGAGGCTTCTGAGGGTTCCTAAGCAACACACACAAAAGCAAGTGCTGCTATATTTGTGACAGGGTTTAAAACATCCACCCTCTGACTGAGGCAGGATCAGCAAGTGAAAATATCCTCCCCAGCAAATCAGAACTACAGACATTACAGATGGGATCAAGTCGCTCAGGAATTCCCTTTGTTCTTAACTTTATATTTCCCTATCAAACCAGAGCATTTGTCATCATCTTAATGGCCCCTGTTGAGTTTCTAGGCCTAAAAATTCTAATTTCAAATATAAACTAATCTCAAAATACTTACAGATGAAGGGGGCTTGCATATACCATTGATGCCAAAGGATGGAGAGGAACGGGAATTTCTGGGGCCCAAAACTTATTTAATTTGGGAGGCCTTCTTTTTTTTTTTTTTTTTTTTGTGGTACGCGGGCCTCTCACTGCTGTGGCCTCTCCCCTTGCGGAGCACAGGCTCCGGACACGCAGGCCCAGCGGCCATGGCTTACGGGCCCAGCTGCTCCGCGGCATGTGGGATCTTCCTGGACTGGGGCACGAACCCGTGTCCCCTGCATCGGCAGGCGGACTCCCAACCACTGCACCACCGGGGAAGCCCGGTAGGCCTTCTTTACGGGAAAGAATACACTACGTATAGGGCCTTGGAAAGGACTGGTGCACAAGAGGGGCCCTGGAGCTTCGGCCTCCCCGGCTCTCACAGACCCTGCTCTGTGAAGCTTGCTCCGGGGTGGAGGCCGCTACAGATGGGCCAGGAGTGACCTGCACACTCTCTCTTTGGGGCTGACATGGCCCCACAAGGTGTTTTTCTCATCAGACTCCGCATTGAACCTATCAATTCACTGTCAGTGATGTTCAGATCTTGATGTTCCAACAGACCTTCTGAGGCTGCAGTCTTACCCTTTTGAAGGGATGTCAGGTGCTAAACTCCAATTTTAGCAGGAAGTTCTGATTTCTCAGCATGGACCACGGCAACCTGCAAATTTTGAATCCTGCTGACTAAATGACTCACCCCAGAGTCAACAGGCTTGCAGAGATCCCCATGATTCTTGGAACTGCTGGCCTGCTACTTATAATTCTGCCTCTGAGTTTTCATCCCACTGCAAAATGCATGAAGGGGTGTCATCACGATCACACTGTCCTGAGGAAGGGGCTCCGGCTTTCAGACGAGGGGTCAAGTGGCAGTTGTAAAGCTGAGACTGGGGTGCCTGGAAGTTTGCAGCCGTCGTGCAGATGGCAGCCGCAGAGCTTGGACAAGCAAAGTAGATGCTTTCTGGAACCGTGAAAGCCCCGACCCCGACCACACAACATACCCTGAGGCTGTGACAGTATGAGGTTTTGCCAATTCAGCAGCCCCAGGCCAAGACCTGGGGGTCAGGTGACTGCAAAGACAGGTGACTTCAGAAGTCCTGGGAGTGCCCAGCAGCGGTATGTGGATGGGGGAGGTCACGGTTCGCATCTCTTCCCATCTTTGCCTTCACAGAGCTCACGTGGATAACTTGAAACCTGTCATGTGGGCACATTTACACCTTGCATAGTGACAAGCACTATAAATCTAGGCTGCTTTCCCCAGAGAGCCTGCCACCAGCACTGCACTGTCTGGCGTGTTCCTCCCCATCCTGCTGCTGGCCTTTTGTGGAAGAGCCGGTGAGCCACTGCCTGCCTCTCTCATTTGCCCTCCCCCCTTCTCTGACCATACTCACTCCTCCCCGGCCTCCCCCACCCACCCTGCGGGCCGCCTCCTGAAATGTCGCCTCCCCCAACCCCTGCTGCCAAGCAGGACACTCCCCTGGTGGTGAGAGGGTGGCATGCCACCAGGCCCAGTGGGGTCTTCGTCTGTCCCCTGTGTCACTCACAGCGAGTGCCTCTGCCGGCAGAAGTGGGGCTTCCCCAGGCGGCCCCCACACCTCTGCGCGGCATTTCTGTGGATGGGTTTATGATCGGCCCCAGGTGTGCCCTCCTGCACTTTTCCCAGTCCTTCCCACTCTTGACCTCACAGGTGTTTGACTTTTGGCACGGAGGCGGGGTGGTTTTCTGTTTATAATCCAATAAAGTCCTTTTAGAGCACCTTAGAAACAAGGCCAAGTGAGAAAGAGCCGCGCATCCTGAACAAAGCGCCGGAGCAAAGCAGGGCCCAGGAGAGCCTGGATAGAGTATACCAGGCCTTCTGAATCTCAGGGGGTACTAAGCTGACATTAGGGAGGATCCTAGCGTGATTTCTAGGAATCCATACTAGTAATTTTCTTTCTCAGCCTGCCCTGGCCCCATCATGGTTAGTATTTTTTAAAAACCAACCTCCAAATGTGACGTGTGAAAGCTAAACCCAGTTCTCAGTTTCTGTGTTATTGGCTTCAGACACTGCTGGATCCAGGGGCTTAAAATGATATCATGGGAAATAGTCTCTGTCCTGGCACTGCTGTCCTTTCTCAGTTGACTTTAATCTAGGGACCTCTTGCCACGTACTGGCAAGACTTATATCAAGTCTCTGGGCAACCTGTGAAAAGAAAGCTCCTTCTTCCCAAGGTGAATGAAAGTCTTAGAATTGACTCTTACCTTCCAGGGTTGGGTGATGGACGCACTCCTGGAGCTGGGGTGGAGTTTGGGGTCAGCCCCACGTGACTGGGGGAAGAACACATCCCCAAAAGCTCTCTGGGCGTTGTTACTTGCAGAAGGAGAGAGAGATGGCAGGCAGCAACACACTAGATGCTCACAGAAGCCCTAAGACAGAACAAGGCCAGGGCCCAGCCTAGGGCACTGAACGCAGGAGTCGACTGGGGCACACGCGTGGGCTGAGACAGGAGGAGAGGGCCACCCCAATGTGCCCCTGGTCTCTGTGTGGGAAATGGGTTCTGTGGGGTGACCCCAGTATGACGGGGGTCAGCAGACAGCTTTACAGAAACTCATTCTGCTCATCTCTCTGATTCTCAGTTTCAAGGGTTCTCAACGTGCTTGTGTCCCCACCCCAATGACAATGACAGTGAGCCTTCTCTTTCCTTCTCCACCTCCATAGCCCCTCTCTGTCACCTCCTCTTCCCAATCAGACTTCCAGTATTCCCTCACCTTCCACTTGCTTCTCCACACGGGGCAGGGCACCTTTCTCCCTCCACCACCCTGCACAGAAACTGAGCTTAACAAGGAGGCAAGGAGCAACAGCCCAAGCTGCCCACACGCTCCAGGCCACCTCTTCTCCCTGCTTTTCTTTCAGTCTCAGCTCAGGGCTCCTCCTTCAGAAGGCCTTCCCCAGCTGCCCCAGTCTCTGCCCACACGACTGTGCACGGGCCCCAGACTGGCCTCTGTCACTGAGCTTCTGGAAGTGTATCGTGTTTATCTGTCTTCTCACCAGTCTCCCTTTCAAACATTGAGCTCCCAAGGGCAGGAGCTGTGCCTCCATCACCAGCTACAAGGCCCTCAGATAAAGGTAAAGGATTGGTGTAGGGATGTGTCTGCTCACTGTGCTTCCCTGACTTGTTTTTACTGAGGCTTTTCTTTTTTTTATTTAATTTATTTATTTTTGGCTGTGTTGGGTCTTCGTTGCTGCACGCAGGCTTTCTCTAGTTGCGGTGAGCAGGGGCTACTCTTCGTTGTGGTGTGCGGGCTTCTTGTTGTCGTGGCTTCTCTTGTTGCAGAGCACAGGCTCTAGGTGCACGGGCTTCAGTAGTTGTGGCTCGCAGGCTCTAAAGCGCAGGCTCAGTAGTTGTGGCACACGGGCTTAGTTGCTCCATGGCATGTGGGATCTTCCTGGACCAGGGCTTGAACCCGTGTCCCCTGCATTGGCAGGCGGATTCTTAACCACTGCGCCACCAGGGAAAACCCTACTGAGGCTTTTCTTAAAGGTGTCTGTTCCCTCATTTGTCTGTCGGCCACTTCCCACCAGCCCATACTGATTCTGAAAACCAGATTTACATATGCATGTGCAAGAAACAATTTTCCAAACCTTCAGAGAAATTGAAAGAACAATGAACACCCATACAGCTTTAGCCTAGATACCTGAGTAGCTAACATGACCAAACGTATTTTTAGGTTATTAGTTCACTGGAAGCTGTGGAAAACCATAAGTTTAGTTATTTTTATGAAGGTATGTAGAACGTGAGACACCTCCCACAGCAATTTGAGCTTGGAATTTGTTCTCTTTGAGAATATGACATTTGCACATTTCAGTGTCTGTCATAAAACTCTAGACTGATGCTATAACCTAAAGAATGTGGGAGCTTGGTGTGTTTAGGTTCAGGTCTCCACATGACAATGTAATAGCGGTGTGACTTTAGGCAGGTTACTTAACCTCTCTGTGCCCCCATTTCCACATCTGTGAAAAAAGGAAAATAATCCTTTACCTTAGAGAGTTGTTGGGAAGGTTAAATGGGTAAAAGCATATGGAGGAGCTAAACCAGAGAATGTGCCCCTTAAATGGGGACTTGCAGGCAGTGGCTGAGGAAGAGAAAAAGGCTCAGAAATTGTGAGTATCCCAACAGTCTCACTTCCTTCCATTAGCCAGGAAATCTCGATAGTAGGTAGAATTTCTTGAAGGGAAGCATTCGATTCTAAGTGGTAGAGTTTTCTCTTTTCGAAGCCTTCCCTGGAGTCCTGTAATCCCCAGCCACTCACTGAGCAGCCACCCTGAGTATGAACCCCCTCTTGGAAGCCATCCTGCTGGAAAGCAGCCCTTCCCAGGTCCCTCGGACCTGGTTTCCTGTAAGCACAGAGTCCTGAGCATGCACCTCCCCCTTACTGGCCAGGAGAGCCTGCTGGGACCATTGTGTCCTGCAGACGAGGAAGCGGAGGCCGGCATCCCCCAGCTGCTTGTGGCCTGACCAGGACTGGACCCACCAGGTCCTAACCCAGCCAGGGGTTCGTGGACTCAGGGTTAACCGAAACCACTTTTGGGTTTCAAGTCTCATTATCCAAAATCGGTATTAAATGTGGGCATTTCATTAATATTTCTGGCCTCATAAGCAGAGAGTAGGGAATGGGATAGAACCTGATTTCGCTGATTGTGGGTTGAGCAGGGTCCCAAGGTAATTGAGAGCATCTGCTTCTCAGGGGACTCTAGCTGCACTGGCAGAGAGCATGGCATTGGACTTGGGGTGCACGGAAAGTTTTATTTTTTGAGTGACATAAAGACTTACTGTCACCCATTTTCATTTGCCACCTCCTCCAAAATGCCAGAGTAGGTTCTAGTTATTTCTTTCTTTCCTAAATAACAAAACAGCACAAAAAAACAGAATTTCACTGCAGAATGCTCCCTCATGAGAACCACATGACTCTAAAACCTAAGTGAGGAAACAACAAAGAAAGTCACTGGTGAGCACTCAGATAATAATAGCTTGTGTGGAAAACCAAATCTTTGCTATGGCCAATCAGCAAGATGTCGATTCCTTGTCAGTTCCAACACACTTTGTACAGAGTGTGAGAGAGCAAAATGTGAACCCAGCAAAGGCCACAAAGCTGAGGGTGGGAGGGCCCCCACCACCCACAAGACATCAGCTCACTGTTACTACCACGCCTGTAGGCGGCTCAGGCTTCCAGACGCTCGTGTTTGATAGAATGACACCTGTTTCTTGAAGGAGCATCTGCTTTACTAATCCAGGGCTATCAAATCCTTGAGGGGCATTGGAGTTAGGCTGCCCTTTAAAAAGCCCCAGGTGGGTAAGAGTAAAATGAAGGATGAATTTTGCTAAAGCTACAAATCCTGTTTTGTAGCCTTGGACACGTTAAAATAGAATCTGTTCATCTGGTGGAAAACCCCCTACTCTGTAAATCTCGTGAAATGTGATTGGACTGTGGCTGTCTTCATTCTCTGGCGCTCCTCCCCGTACCCCTCACGGAGTGAGCTGATTCTGAGACAGTGGCCCATGCTCAAGAGGTGCGGGAGTCACGACAGCTCTCTCTCGGAGGGTCCTGGGGTCAGGAGCTGTTCTCTCCCTGTGAGCCAGGCTTCTGTTCTCAAAGAAAGCTCCCTTTCTCTCACCGCAGGCCTCCCTCTTCTCCCCTGTGGAGGTAGAGAGTGAGACCTCCAACCCACCGCTCAGGACACCCTGACTCCCTTCAAAGACAGACTGACTCCCCCGATTCCATGGTGTTCCATTTCCTTTCTAGCTCTCAAAGACTCCAGCAAGAGATCCATCAACAGTGACTGGAAGATAGAGCTCCCCGGAGAGTTCCAGATTGCAGGCACGACCGTCCGCTATGTTAGAAGGGGCCTGTGGGAGAAAATTTCCGCCAAGGGACCAACCAAAATGCCTCTGCATTTGATGGTAATTTGCCGTGCTTTTGCATTTGTCTTGAGACCGCCGGCTCCAAGAGGTCTACCAGTTGACTTGTTCCCTGAGATCCTGTGGGCAGGAGGTACACCTGGTTCCTGGTGGTTTGCCTGGCCACCTGCTGCTCAAGTCTCTCTCTTGGTCTTTTCTTATCTAATCCCTTTGCCACATGCTTCAAAATTCTGCCCTCTCAAAATTTTGCCCTAGCTCTTTACTGGCAGAACTCCCATCTTTTCCAAAAGGAACCACCTCCAGGAAGGAAATGCTTAGCCACGTGGCCACCAGGGAGACTTGACATTATTAAGCAGACAGCCCCACTCACAATCTATGTTTTTGTTTTTTTTTTTTGCGGTACGCGGGCCTCTCACCACTGCGGCCTCTCCCGTTGCGTAGCACAGGCTCCAGACGCACAGGCCCAGCGACCATGGCCCACGGGCCCAGCCGCTCCGCGGCATGTGGGATCCTCCTGGACCGGGGCACGAACCCATGCCCCCTGCATCGGCAGGCGGCCCCCAACCACTGCACCACCAGGGAAGCCCCACAGTCTATGTTTTAATATCAGATGGCTTAGATTTGCCCCACAGTTTGTATATCCACATCGGAAACTACCTTTTGGAAATGAACTGTTGACACTGTTTCCAAACCAATACCACTCAGGTTTTCCAGACTCTGCTTGCAACAAGGATTCAGGAATCGAGGGAGAACCAGATTCTACAGGCCTATTCACTCCCCAGGTGGTCTCGAGAAATCGTGCAATCAGGCCAGATCAGGGCACTCTGGTCTTGTGTGTTGTCTCAGGGAGGACCCCATGCAAACCACTGAAACATCCGGTTATGCTGCCTTTTAAGAATATGAAAGATCTCCAGGGACAGGAATGCCACCGTTGCCTTCTCGGGGTTTAGGACTTCTCGTGACTAACTTTTGATAGCTTGTAATTATTGAATCCATGTCTCCTTCCAAAGAATGGGAGTTGTGACAGCTTGTGTGTCTGCAATCAAAGCACATTTTGTCCTCCATGCCTGCCAAAGTCTCTACTTGGAAGTTCTTATCTCCCCATTAATTTGTGGTCACTGGCAACCTGCAGCTGTTCAAGATTAGGTGACACCCAAGAGATTCCCAGGCCACTTCCCAGGGACTCTCCTGAGGAGACCAGCTCTACGTGTGAGCAGAGATGTCACCCACAATGGCCCTAACCCTGTTACAATTTCTGATAAGAGTAAGGGGAGCCGGTTTCCACAGATGACATAAACTGTCCAGAAATCTTATCAGTGCAACACTCCACACACTAAATCTACTGCAGGTATATACTTGCAAGTTGATTTCTGGGACCTAAGAACCGGTACCTAAATCATTTCTCTGTGATTAGATTGTTTCCTAATCTAAGTCATTGGAACAAATCCTCCTGTCCTGAGTTAAAAGCAGTCATTGAGAGGGACTAAAAGAGGAAGTAAAAGACAAGATAAAACCCAAGATAGCAGCATCACCTTTAGCATGTGAATTTGCTTTTCTAGCAAACACCAAGATGGGCCTATTTCCTTTCTTTCCCAAAAGCTTTCATAAACTGTGAGTGAATCGTCAGTCCATTAAAGCAAATGCACAGCCTGGATTCATTCAGACCATAATAAACAAAACTCTGGGAAAGCAATAACTACCACAGCTGAAGTTCCTGCCCTCTTGAACATTAATCACTTTTCTCTCTTGAAATATAATTGTTACTACCAGTTTTTAAACCTAGAAACGAGAGGAGCCCATCTGCCTCTGAAGGAAAATCCATTGTCCCCTAACTGAGGTGTGCACATTGCTTGCAGGGTCAGGAGCGCCCGTAGAGCCACGGGGACCTGCATTTGAAAGCAATTATGCACACACATACAAATTATACGTGGCTACAAAATTGCATGAAATTGGTTTCATATGGATTCTCAATTCACCAGTCTTATTCCCATACTGAGATAATAAAGATCTCTTTTAAAGCCTTTTTTTTTTTTTTAAACTGGAGGCATTTTTCCAAATGCATTACTGCAAGTCTCTTTCTTGGAGAAGTGGATGTTTATTCAGTTTGGGCTGCTCTTAGCACCCCACCCCACCCCGCCTGCAACTGCAGCCCTTGGAGGGCTGGGAGATGCTTGGGAGGGAGGACGGCTCCTGTTGTCCAGCACACCGTCCACCTGGCCTCCCCAGGTCAGGTGGAGCACCCTCTGCCTCCAGCTCCTGCGGGCCGGCTCTCCCAGACCCCGGGCTGGAAGTGAAGTTGCTAGCTGCTTAGACCCAGGACTGCCCCCTGGTTCCAAGCGTAGCCTGAGGACATACCACCCACAGCCAGGCCACTTGAAGCTCCCACAAGAGTGCTTCTTTTGCACCATTACGTACATGTAGTGAAGTAAAGCCAGTAGAGCACGTCTCTCTCTACAGGGCTAGAAACATGCATTACCAAACAAAGAGCAGGCCCTTCCAGTTCCCACTTACCAGGATTGCAGAACCAGGGGTCCCCAAGCTGCACGATGATGGCTCCCCTCCCCTCACTCCCAGCTTTAAGCCCTGCGCCAGGCTGTGCCACCCCGTGGGCATCGTCATCATCCTAGCTCCCATGGCAGCAGGAAGGCTCCTACATCCTTGACGGGCATCCCCAAGATTCCCCTGCAGGGGGCTGTGTCTACTCTTGAGCCTGCCTTACACATAGCAGTGACTGGTGCTCGGGGTGTGAAGAGTGGTGTTCATTTTCAAAGTAGAGTAACCCTACTTGTTCAGATGCCTGTTTAAGAAAAGCAGTATATTTGTGTCTTTCTCCCTGTAAGGGCAGCTTCGTGGGTGACTGTGGGAACGGGTACTTTGCTCTGCCTGGAGCAGCTCTCCATGTAAAGTGCAGTTAGAGCCCACAGATTTGCTAATCCCCAATCCCTCTTCCAAACCAGTCCTCTCTCCAGTGGAAAAGAGTAGAACTCCCTGCCGATGGTTTACATAGGCTCCTGCCCTGAATTTGAGTATCTAGGGAACCCAAGACTGAAATAAAGGTGTGCCCCTGGAATGAACCTGTTTTGAAACCCTGAAAAGAACAGGTTACCCCTGGTAGGGAGACAGCCACAGCACAGCTTGGCTTGCAAGTTCAGCAATCCTGGGAGCTTTCGCTTTATTTCAAAATGGTCTTTTATTTTGCTGCTGATCCAGGTGTTGTTATTTCATGACCAAAACTATGGAATTCATTACGAATACACCATTCCCGTAAACTACACTGCTGAAAATCAAAGTGAACCAGAAAAACCGCAGGACTCCTTGTTCATCTGGACCCACAGCAGCTGGGAAGGTTGCAGTGTGCAGTGCGGAGGAGGTGAGCAGTAGAGTCATGGGCTCATGGGGTGTGGGTTTTTGTCAAACAGAGAAGTGAATTCAGGGCACTCCGTGGCGGGTGCACAGAGCCTTGGAAAGGCTGGCCACATAACCTGTATTTCCATGGAATGTAACCACATCCCACTGCAAATCTCTCTGCAAAACACTTGGGCAGAGCAAACTCCTCCATGCTGGAGTTGTGCCCAGCTTTGCCTATGGCATGGGGCCCTTGGATGCTGATCCGAATGGAGGTTTGGCCGATGAATGGTTGTGTCACAAGTGTGACAGGTGACCCTGGGAATGAACAGAACAGACTTCCATCTGTTGCTGTTTGGTAGAGGGGCACTGGAAGATGTTTCTGACCCTCAAATACTCTTTCCTTTTTGCCCCAGTGGCCAATGGAAATACAGGGAAACCAATGGGACCAACAGTAATACAATGGAAAGAAAAAGTCCTCCAACTCCAGTGAAACGTTCAGAGCCTGAGTCCTGGCTTCATGATTTGCCTCCATATATTAGCAGATGATTTACTCTCTCTATACTGATCAGCCCTCATGCCCACTGCAGGGAGGAGACTCAAATACTGCAAAAATCAATATGAACAAAAGGCATCGTAGTCATTACTGTGTTGTTTAGGAGGAGCAGTTGGAAGCATTCTGAACTCTTAGCCAGCAGCCCCCTTAGTACAGCGTACCCTATCACCCTGACGGGACACACAGGGGGGTGATGGGGGATGGATGCAGGATGGGTGAATTTTGATGGACACAGAGTTAGAACAGAAGGTTGACCTGGATTCTGGAATGCCAACCCAGAGGGTGGGCTGGCAGGTGGGACCTGGGCATGGCCTCACCGACACTCAGTCCTGCGGAGCTGATGGCACCGACCTTTTCCACTGGGGCAGCTTGCTACAAAGTAAGCGTGGCCCAAATGGAAGAGTTAGCAGGCTCCGTTGGCTGGGGGCCAAGGGGGTACTGTTCTGCTGCTGTCGCTACTGGCATCCTTTTATGGCTCCCTGACTGCCAGCTCCCTGACCTGCAGTCCAAACAGAAATCTGGCTTGAGGCATCTCCGTGCTTTCTATGCTTACATAAGTTGAGGGCTCCATAATTTTGAGTCATTTCTTCATGACAAATTCCCCAGGAGACAGATTGATTTAGGAGTGTGGGATCCATATAGTCGTGCTTGACTTCCTGTTAATCTTTTATTATGACACTTCCCAAATAATAACAATAGAAATATAGCTAACATGAAGTGTTAACCCCTGCCAGGTTCTGTTCTAAGCATTTTATATGTATCAATTCATTTTAACCATCCCTAAAGCACCCTAAGGCATAGGGAAGTTAAGCGAGTCAGTCCAGTGGAGGAAACAGGCACAGAAACGTGAGGGCTAAGTAGCAATCCTGTGCTCACTGTGCTAGTGAGTAAGCCAGGTCTGAACCCAGACAGCCTGGCTCCAAAGGCCGCCCTTCTAGCTCCCAATCATTCGCCCCCACTCCTAACAAAGTCATGGTCAACTAGTGTGCAGGGTGCTTTGGGAACACCCAAAAGAATGACTACATCCAGCTCGGGTGACCGGTTAGTGAAGCTTCCCAAGAGCACGTGAGGCTTAGGCACGAGCGGCAGTTGATGGAGAGACAAATTCTCAGGTTGGGTCTGTGTCCTTCAGACTAGCCTTCCTGTTTCTCACTTATCTCCAGCAAGTAGGAGTTCTGTAATAAGTAGCCATCATCTCTGGTGAGGGCTGATATACAGTTGTTTAATGAAGACCAGATCTCCATAGACTTTAAACATCAAATGAACAGACACAGAGATTGGCAATCTTTGTTGGAAATTAAAGACCCAAATCACAACTTTGACCTCAGTGAACCCCAAGCTTTCCAAGGACATGACTGATCTAAAGTGTTGCTTCTTTCTGATCCTGTTCTAGAATCTTTCTCCTGCCCCATGCTGCCCCTGCCATGTCTTACACACCCTCATCCCAAAGATTATGGTTCTCCCTCTCTGACAAACAACAAGGCATTACAATAGTCACTTTAAATGACAAACTGATCAAAAGATGCACCTGAACACTCCTCCATAAGGTGAATGAATGGCCTTACCAGGTGTGTGTACCACGACCTCTCAGTTCTGTGTGGTTTGGTTTCCAGGGGAACGCAGAACCATCGTGTCCTGCACACGGATTGTTAACAAGACCACGACTCTGGTGAACGACAGTGACTGCCCTCAAGCCAGCCGTCCGGAGCCCCAGATCCGAAGGTGCAACTTGCACCCATGCCAGTCACGGTAAGGAGCTGTGTTCTCAAACTTGGACCCTCCAGGGTAAAACAGCAACGCCCATGAATGGGGGATGGTGATGCACAGTTAATACCACAGTCTTGGTCTGTGTTCCATTGTTGTTGCTGAGTGATTTCTGCTTGCTCAAAATACTGAATTTCTGGCTAAACCAGAACTTTGATAGAAATGTACAGTGCTCACTGGAAGGCGTCTCATAGCGGGCCATTAAGACCATCTCGTGAAAAAAGAAATAGCCATCCCGCACACTTTCAACTGGTACGTGTCAACTCCTCCTGCAAATTACCGTGTCTCGGAGAAAAAGGAAATCAGTGTCATAGTATGAGCACCCGTGAGTAGGTGTACATAAGTTAGTGTTTGTGATTGGTCTATTTCAGTGGCTGAAATTAATGTCAGTAAGTTATTTGTTGTTTGGGATCCATCAGAACTTCTGTTTCCAACCCTAGCTTTCATGGCCATGTACTTGTGTGCTCTGAAGTGAATTCTCTTGAGTTGTCAGCTGAGAAGAATTGTGTGAAATGTGTTCATCAGTTAAGCCTCCTTATTTCCACTTTAGTGGGTCTTTGCATCTGACTCTGTTATATTATGTAATATCACTGGCCTCCCGTTCTGCCCTGGGTCGAGGTGCATGGATTTTGTTTTGTGGTTCTGTGCATCAGGTTAGGCATGTTTAGCTTTTGTAAGGAGGCTGGACTTTTAACCTGGCAGTTTTTTGGGTTTCTTAAGCTTGATCCGTACCACTTGCCTGGTGAAAAGGTTTCACAAAGCATTTAGTTTTCGTGCTGACCCTCTTTTCTTTGTCAAACTGGTAAAATGTGTATGAATGAAAGCGGGAAGACAGGAAGGAAAGTGAGGTGAGACTTGTTTCATTGATTTTATGTGGTCCTTTTAAATTAAGAATGAAATCCTACCCTAATGCTGATGGCCATGAGGAACAGCTCACTTCTGCAAGTCCTGAGCATGCTGGGTGTGAACAGCCATCCAGCAAACCTATCAGTTGATTGATCAATCTATCCATCAGTCAATCAATCACACACATGTGGGGCCACAGAAGGAAGGACTTGCAAGCATGAAGACTTAAATAGCAGACAAACCACAGTCCCTTTTCCTGAAAGCAGAGACAGCTGGTTCTTGTGATATGATTAGAAAGGAGAATAAGTGACTCTAGAAGAGGAGAGGTCAGCATGGGTTCAAGGGCATGATTGAGCAAGAAAAATCCTAGGGACCCATTCAAGAATCATATTTTACAGTCATTTATGTTTTTATATTGTTTTAGTATCAAAATATTTTTAAGTTATGCACAGAAATGAAATATATGAAACATGAAATCAGAGTTGCTCTGATTGAATTGAGATGTATATATAATGGGGAAGAGTAGCCCAGTGTACTCGGCCTTCCCCTCATCTCACAGTAGGCCCACAGGACCTCTGTGAAACACCAAGGAATAAAGTTTAAAAACTGGCAGTCAATGATTCTGCGTCCCATAATGACGGAGTAGCTCGTATTGGACCAAACCTCAGTATTCTCCTAGAATGATACTCTAGAGCTGTGCTGATCAATATGGTAGCCACTAGCTAGTCCAAATCAAGATGTGTTTTAAATGTAAAATACATACCAGACTTCAAAGATTTAATATAGAAAGATATTGTAAAATATCTTAATAATTTTTAATATTGATTACATGTTGAAATAATTACATTTTGAATACATTGGGTCAAATACAATATATTATTAAAATTTATTAATATGTTAAAGTCACCTGTTTCTTTTACTTTTTAAATATGGATAGTAGAAAATTAAAATTACATATGTAGCTCATGTTTTATTTCTATTGAACAGCACTGCTATAGATTAACATAACATGTGCAATGTTCAGGATACAATTCAAAATTACTAGACATACAAGGAAACAGAAAAATGTGACCCATAGTCATGAGAGAAGGCAATTAATGGAAACTGACTCCAAAATGACATGTATGTTGGTATTAGCAGACAAGAATTTCAAAGCAGCTATTGTAATTATGCTCAAAGACATAAGAAAAAATATGATCATAATCAATGAACACATATGAAATCTTAGCAGCAAAAAGGAGACACTAAACAGGAACCAAATTTTAGGACTAGAAAATACAGTATCTGAAATTTTTAAAAAATCGCTTGATGGGTCTAACAATAGAAATTATCCAATCTGGAAAATGGAAAGAAAAGATTGTTGATAATTTACCTGTGGGAAAATATCAGCCATTTTAAATAAGTATAATTGGAATCACAGAAGGAGAGGAGAGGAAGAATGGACCAGAAAATCATCAATGAATTAAAAACAACCAAAAATTGCCTAGAGTTAATAAAAGACGGAAGAGAGGTCACATCCTGACTACTTCAGCTAGAGCCAGATGAATTCAAGAAAGCTCCATAACAAAGCTCTCTAATCATTACACTAAGTGGGTTGATGAAACACCTTTATGATTTTGCCACCCATAGATTTTCTAGGAGAAGACTTTGTTGCACTGCAAAACTAACCAGAAAATCATGTAGAAAAACACCTACGGAAGAGTCACATGAACAAGCAAGAGTTAACAAAGGTGAAGACTCTACATATTGGTGCCATGGAGCTGCTCTAAGCTTGGACAAAGAACGTGGAGCTTGTGTGTGTGACTCCAGAGTGCTCAGAGAGCCCAGGCCTGCAGTCTCACCATGTTTGAACACAAGTTCAAGCCAAACACACTTTAGATTAAAACTTAACTTCAGAAGCACATTCTTAGTGTCTCCTTAGAACAAGGGTCAGCAAACTTTTACTGTAAAGGGCTAGATAGTAAATATTTTTGCTTTGTAGGCCATATTCGATCTCTGCTGTCTATTTTTCTTTTTGTTTTATAATCCTTTTAAACATATAAAAACCATTCTTAGCTCCTGGGCTGTACAATCTGCAGGCCAGACTTGGCGCATGAGTGATAGTTTGCTGGCACTGCCTTAAGTTATTATCTACCATGGTTTTGCCCACAGAGATGTTGGGATCACAGCCTCAGCATGAGCCCAAGCTCTGAAGGTACCACCTCAGGGAATGCATTCTCTTATTACACAAAGGAGGGCACATTGTTATACTGAGTTACTTTTTATTGACCAATCATTCAGTATTGTTTTTAAAACCATCCAGCATGGCCCTCAGCACACAGTACAGAGTCAGTAATTTCATTTATTCAAACGTGTTTATTGAGCATCTTCTCATTCACTAGATCTTGTTCTCGGTACCAAGGTATTTAGAGGTGAGAAAGACAGGCAAGGTCTTTACTCTCAGGTAACTTGATAAATACTAGGTTTCTCCCTCCCACCACTCTCCTTTCTGTTCCACCCCCTTTCATCCCCTTCCCAACTCTGTAAAGTCATGTGGATCAGACTTAAAGAATGAATGGAATTTCCAAAAGCAGAGGAGAAAATAAAATTGATAAAAGAGAAGACAGCACCTGGAATTTGCCTCAGAGCCTAGAAAAGAAATGCCTGGATGCCTACTCTAGTCTGGTTTTATTTGCTGGTTTGTTTATTTGTTTATTTTGAACCATCTGATTTTGTAACTGTTTCTTAAAGTGGACACATGGAAGTGAAGTGTCATGACTCATCAAAGAGTATTTATTGTTTGGCTAAAGAAACGTGCAATCTGATAGATTTTAAAGCTCTTGCAAATGCCAGTTTTATTTATTTATATACACACACATACATACACAATATACATATATGTGTATATATATATATTATGTACAGATATTTTATATATATATATATATATATACACACACACAAACATATTTGGACAGTAAAACTTGAGTTACTGAATAGCATGATCTAGTTGTCATGAATCTTTCTTAAAACTATAGAGTAATATGGATTTAGGCTAGTAAGTGAAAAAGAGTAAAGAGATTGATCTTAGAAAATGAGTGCTAGACAATCAGAGAGAGACGTAATCCATAAGTGGAAACTGAACTTGGTTCAGGGGGTGGGGTTTGGAGAAGTGTGGGGTCTGGAGAAAAAATGGGTGCTTCAGGGGGTTGGGGGTGGACATGATTGGAAGACAGAGCCTGTCAGCTGGAAGAAGAGCCCAGAACCCAATGGTGTAAACTTTATTTAAGAAGCCAAAATGCAGCACGCTGTTGAACCTGGCAAGGTGAAGGAGACTTTCTATATTATTTTTACTCTTTGACCTTTAAGCAAACAGAGATGGTTGTCTTTTTCCCTTGTTTTCTTTATTTCCCCTGATTCCCCCTTTAATTTTCTTCAACCCTCTTTTTCCACTGAGTTCCCGACAGTTTCCTTTACCTTCCCAATTCACACCATTAACACCTCTTTATTCTAATCCTGCCCCTCACTCTGTGGATACTTCTCTCAAACCCTGCCATAACCATGTGGAGTCTGGAATCTGACACACAGGGCAGATGGCCTCTCTCCAGTATCTTGTACAGCAGCACAAACATATCGACAAACCTGGACCTGACATTGGCAGGAGAGGATGAAATCACAGATCAGCTCAGCTGTCATGACTATGGCCAGCAGCCTTCACCTTGCTGACTACTGTCTGCAGGGAAGTGGCCCTGCCATCATCTGGCATCCAGAGAGTAGCCCTGTGTGCTAGCTCCTTAAGACCCAGTTCCAGGTTGTCCTGGAGCAAGGAGGGGGACTATGACAGGGAGATGGGCTCATTCTGGAACATATAGCTCATGCTTCACCAGATTTAATATTTTGCAGTCTTTTAGAGCTTATTGGCTACTTGAAAAGGCCATTCTGAGCCATTAGATATTTCCCTATCATATTTATGATTTGAACTTCTTCCTAGGCAGTATATACGGTACTGTACATTGAATTAGGGTGATTCAAAAAAGAATATTCAATATCTTACTGGCAATTGAATTGAATAGTTGTCTGCAAGGAAGTGTATTTGGATTTTAAATTTGTCCTCTTTGCTCAATTTTGCTCAGTTTGCCTTATTTTAGGTTAAAACCAAATGGAATCCCTCATGTTTTTATGAAAGCATGGTCTGTGTGTATATGTGCTCCTGACTTAAGAATGAAGCCTGTAACACGTGGCTCTTAAGGGACTGCCAAAATCTGAAAAGATACCATTGTTTAATCTATTTCTAGCTGGTATGAAACTTAAAGCTTTTCTTTCCTGCTTTCCTCTAAAATAAAATAGGTAAATCTAATTGTCACTCCTCTGTTCACCATGCCTTGAATGTGGGAGTCTGGAGGAGGCCGCCGGTGGCACTGCCTGCCCCATGTTTCAGAACAGAGCCTGCAACTCAGGACTGCTCACCAGTAGGGAGGGCAAGGCCTAGGGTTGCATGTCCCCACAGATCAGCAGTAAGAGCCTAGGAATCTCTAGAGTGGGGCTCCCATCTCTCAGGCTCGGCCCACTCTCCAGATACTTGGACATGTGGCCAGAGGTTTGGGATAAGGGGTGCCCCACAGTCCATGTGAAATAAAGAAAAAGTGCCTGAGGGGAAAAATGAATAGCATTAGTGATCTATTATATGGCTAATAGGTAGTATGTGAATGGTGAGGAAAAATTTAGTTGAAAGAATTCCAGAACTTCTTTCTGATACTACCCAAATTCTAGAACCTCACTTGTATTTAAATTAAATAGTAAAGTTTTGAAGCCTTTACTTATTTGTCTAAAGTAGGAAACATTCCAAATGGAGAAAGAAAGCATTTCAGAGTCTTGTCTTGAATTTAAAACTTCTGTTTTCTTCTTTTCCTCCATACCTAAACCCTTTGATCATTTGAACATCCCTCCCTTTGATCATTACAGAGGACAAGAGAATTCCCAGATACCAGTTTCACAGGTAACCAAATTCTCCCGTTCAGTAATGCTTTGCTTGTGGACCCTGGGGCCCATTAAGAGGTCCTTCCTTCTCTTGGGCTTCCCTGGTGGCACAGTGGTTGAGAGTCCGCCTGCCGATGCAGGGGACACGGGTTTGTGCCCCGGTCGGGGGTTGTGGGGGGGGCCGTGAGCCATGGCCACTGAGCCTGCGCATCCGGAGCCTGTGCTCCGCAACGGGAGAGGCCACGACAGTGAGAGGCCCGCATACCACAAAAAAAAAAAAAAAAAAAAAAAAAGAGGTCCTTCTCTTTTCCGAGTTATTAAGCACTCGATATTTGCATTTGATTTTTATGTCACAATTACAGGAAAGGAAAAAATACAATTAGAATTCAAGAACAGAAAGGAATTTTGGAAAGTCACAAATTCATGAAAATTAAACAAAACACTTCCTAAATGACCAGTGGGTGAAAGAGAAACCATAGAAAATTCAGAAAGTGCTTTCAGATGAATGAAAATGAAGTCACAAAGTTTAGAGAATGCAGCTAAAGCAATCTTTAGGGAGAAATGTATAGCTGTAAACATCTGTATTAAAAAAGGTGAGGAATCCCTGGTGGTCCACTGCTTAGGACTCCACGCTTCCGCTGCAGGGGGCACAGGTTTGATCCCTGGTCCGGGAACTAAGATCCCGCATGCTACATGGTGTGGCCGATAAGATAAAATAAAATTAAATAAAAATTTCAAGTCAATAATTAACCTTCCATATTAAGACACTGGAAAAGAACAGCAATTAAACCTAAAAGAAGCAGAAGGAAAGAAATAATAAAGATTAAAGCAAAAATTAATGACATAGAGAATAGAAAAATAATAGAGAAAGATCAGTGAAATCAAAAGTTGATTACATGAAGGGAACAAAAAATTGACAAACATTTAGCTTAATTGACAAGAAAAAAATGAGAGAACACTTAAATTGCTAAAATCAGAAATGAAAGAGGAGACATTGCTACAGAGCTTGCAGAAATAAAATAGATTGTAAAGGAATACTATGAACAGTTATATGCCAATGAACTGTACATCAGTAAATTAGATAATGAACATGAAATGGACAAACTCCTAGAAAGATGCAAACTACCAAAACTAAATAAAGAATAGAAAGAATAGACCTATAACAAGCAAAGAGATTAAATTACTAATCAAAAATTTTCCACAAGGAAGAGCCCAGGACTAGAACTCTTCACTTATGAATTCTACCAAATATTTATTTTTTTTATTATTTTTTTTAATATTTATGTATTTATTTTCTTATTAGTCATCAGTTTTATACACATCAGTGTATACATGTCAATCCCAATCTCCCAATTCATCACAACACAACCCCCACCCCCCGCCACTTTCCCCCCTTGGTGTCCATATATTTGTTCTCTACATCTGTGTCTCAATTTCTGCTCTGCAA
This sequence comes from Tursiops truncatus, assembly GCF_011762595.2. Taxonomy (NCBI): domain Eukaryota; kingdom Metazoa; phylum Chordata; class Mammalia; order Artiodactyla; family Delphinidae; genus Tursiops; species Tursiops truncatus. The sequence continues at coordinate 125,644,409 of NC_047035.1, forward strand.
ACTGGTTCATCTGTACCATTTTCTAGGTTCCACATATATGCGTTAATATACGATATTTGTTTTTCTCTTTCTGACTTACTTCAATCTGTATGATAGTCTCTAGATGCATCCATGTCTCTACAAATGACCCAATTTCATTCTTTGTACTGCTGAGTAATATTCCATTGTATATATGTACCACATCTTCTTTATCCATTCGTCTGTCGATGGGCATGTAGGTTGCTTCCATGACCTGGCTATTGTAAATACTGCTGCAATGAACAGTGGGGTGCATGTGTCATTTTGAATTATGGTTTTCTCTGGGTATATGCCCAGTAGTGGTATTGCTGGCTCATATGGTAATTCTATTTTTAGTTCTTTAAGGAACCTCCATACTGTTCTCCATAGTGGCTGCATCAATTTACATTCCCACCAGTAGTGCAAGAGGGTTCCCTTTTCTCCACAGCCTCTCCAGCATTTGTTGTTTGTAGTTTCTGATGATGCCCATTCTAACCGGTGTGAGGTGATACCTCATTGTAGTTTTGATTTGCATTTCTCTAATAATTAGTGATGTTGAGCAGCTTCTCATGTGCCTCTTGGCCATCTGTATGTCTTCTTTGGAGATATGTCTATGTAGATCTTTAACCCATTTTTGGATTGGGTTGCTTGCTTTTTTAATATTGAGCTGCATGAGCTGTTTATATATTTTGGAGATTAATCCTTTGTCTGATGATTCATTTGCAAATATTTTCTCCCATTCTGAGGGTTGTCTTTTCGTCTTGTTTATGGTTTCTTTTGCTGTGCAAATGCTTTTTTGTTTCATTGGGTCCCATTTGTTTATTTTTGTTTTTATTTCCATTACTCTAGGAGATGGATCAAAAAATATCTTGCAGTGATTTATGTCAAAGAGTGTTCTTCCTATGTTTTCCTCTAAGAGTTTTATAGTGTCCGGTCTTAGATTTAGGTCTCTAATCCAATTTGAGTTTATTTTTGTGTATGGCATTAGGGAGTGTTCTAATTTCATTCTTTTACATGTAGCTGTCCAGATTTCCCAGCATCACTTACTGAAAAGACTGTCTTTTCTCCATTTTATATCCTTGCCTCCTTTGTCATAGATTAGTTGACCATAGGTGTGTGGGTTTATCGCTGGGCTTTCTATCCTGTTCCATTGATCTATATTTTTGTTTTTGTGCCAGTACCATATTGTCTTGATTACTGTAGCTTTGTAGTATAGTCTGAAGTCAGGGAGTCTGATTCCTCCAGCTCCATTTTTTTCCCTCAAGACTGCTTTGGCTATTCGGGGTCTTTTGTGTCTCCATACAAATTTTAAGATTTTTTGTTCTAGTTCTGTAAAAAATGCCATTGGTAATTTCATAGGGATTGCATTGAATCTGTAGATTGCTTTGGGTAGTATAGTCATTTTCCTAATATTGATTCTTCCAATCCAAGAACATGGTATATCTCTCCATCTGTTGGTATCATCTTTAATTTCTTTCATCAGTGTCTTATAGTTTTCTGCACACAGGTCTTTTGTCTCCCTAGGATGCGTTGTATTTCTGCGGTGTCTGTTGTAACTTCTCCTTTTTCATTTATAATTTTATTGGTTTGAGTCCTCTTCCTCTTTATCTTGATGAGTCTGGCTAATGGTTTATCAATCTTGTTTATCTTCTTAAAGAAACAGCTTTTATTTTTATTGATCTTTGCTATTGTTTTCTTTGTTTCTGTTTCATTTATTTCTGCTCTGATCTTGATGATTTCTTTCCTTCTGCTAACTTTCGGTTTTGTTTGTTCTTCTTTCTCTAGTTCCTTTAGGTGTAAGGTTAGATTGTTTATTTGAGATTTTTCTTGTTTCTTGAGGTGGGCTTGTATAGCTATAAAATTACCTCTTAGAACTCTTTTGCTGTATCCCATAGGCTTTGGATCGTCGTATTTTCATTGTCATTTGTCTCTAGGTCTTTTTTGATTTCCTCTTTGATTTCTTCAGTGATCTCTTGGTTTTTTAGTAACGTATTGTTGAGCCTCCATGTGTTTGTCTTTTTTACGTTTTCTTCCCTGTAATTGATATCTAATCTCATAGCGTTGTGGTCAGAAAAGATGCTTGATATGATTTCAATTTTCTTAAATTTACTGAGGCTTAATTTGTGACCCAAGTTGTGATCTATCCTGGAGAATGTTCCATGAGCACTTGAGAAGAAAGTGTAATCTGCTGTTTTTGGATGGAATGTCTTATAAATATCAATTAAATCTTTCTGGTCTATTGTGTCATTTAAACCTTTTGTTTCCTTATTAATTTTCTGTGTGGATTATTTGTTCATTTGTGTAAGTGAGGTGTTAAAGTCCCCCACTATTATTGTGTTATTGTCGATTTCCTCTTTTATAGCTCTTAGCAGTTGCCTTATGTATTGAGGTGCTCCTATGTTGGGTGCATATATATTTATAATTGTTATATCTTCTTCTTGGATTGATCCCTTGATCATTACATAGTATCCTTCCTTGTCTCTTGTAACATTCTTTATTTTAAAGTCTATTTTATCTGATATGAGTGTTGCTACTCCAGCTTTCTTTTGATTTCCATTTGCATGGAATATCTTTTTCCATCCCCTCACTTTCAGTCTGTATGTGTCCCAAGGTCTGAAGTGGGTCTCTTGTAGACAGCATATACATGGGTCTTGTGTTTTGTATCCATTCAGCAAGCCTCTGTCTTTTGATTGGAGCATTTAATCCATACACGTTTAAGGTAATTATCGATATGTTCCTGTTACCATTTTCTTAATTGTTTTGGGTTTGTTTTTGTAGGTCCTTTTCTTCTCTTGTGTCTCCCACTTAGAGAAGTTCCTTTAGCATTTGTTGTAGAGCTGGTTTGGTAGTGCTGAATTCTCTTAGCTTTTGCTTGTCTGTAAAGCTTTTGATTTCTCCATTGAATCTGAATAAGATCCTTGCTGAGTAGAGTAATCTTGGTTGTAGGTTCTTCCCTTTCATCACTTTACGTATATCATGCCACTCTCTTCTGGCTTGTAGAGTTTCTGCTGAGAAATCTGCTGTTAGCCTTATGGGAGTTCCCTTGTGTGTTATTCGTCGTTTTTCCCTTGCTGCTTTCAATAATTTTTCTTTGTCTTTAATTTTTGCCAGTTTGATTACTATGTGTCTCGGCATGTTTCTCCTTGGTTTATCCTGTATGGGACTGTCTGCGCTTCCTGGAATTGGGTGGATAATTCCTTTCTCATCTTAGGGAAGTTTTCGACTATAATCTCTTAAAATATTTTCTCGGGTCCTTTCTCTCTCTCTTCTCCTTCTGGGACCCCTTATAATGTGAATGTTGTTGCATTTAATGTTGTCCCAGAGGTCTCTTAGGCTGTCTTCATTTCTTTTCATTCTTTTCTCTTTATTCTGTTCCACAGCAGTGAATTCCACCATTCTGTCTTCCAGGTCACTGATCCTATCTTCTGCCTCAGTTATTCTGCTATTGATTCCTTCCAGTGTATTTTTCATTTCAGTTATTGTATCATTGATCTCTGTTTGTTTGTTCTGTAATTCTTCTAGATCTTTGTTAAACATTTCTTGCATCTTCTCGATCTTTGCCTGCATTCTTTTTCTGAGGTCCTGGATCATCTTCACTATCATTATTGTGAATTCTTTTTCTTGAAGATTGTCTATCTCCATTTCATTTAGTTGTTTTTCTGAGGTTTTATCTTGTTTCTTCATCTGTTACATAGCCCTCTGCCTTTTCATCTTGTCTGTGTTTCTGTGAATGTGGTTTTTGTTCCACAGGCTGCGGGATTGTAGTTCTTCTTCCTTCTGCTTTCTGCCCTCTCTACCAAATATTTAAAGCAGAGTTAACACCAATCCTTCACAAACTCTTCCCAAAAGGTGGAATAGGAGGGAACACTTTCCAACACATTCTGTGAAGCCAGTACTACTCTGATACTGAAACCACACACAGACATCACAAAAAAGAATAATACAAACCAATATCTCTTATGAATATCAATGCAAAAGTCTTCAACAAAATTCAAGCAAACTGAATCCAGCATCGTATTGAAAGGATTATACACCATGACCAATTAAGACTTGTCCCAGGAATGCAAGGTTGGTGTATCATCTGAACAATCAATTAAGTAATACACTTTATCAATAAAATATTTTTTTAAACAAAATGATCATTTCAGTAGATGCAGAAAGAGACTTTGACAAAATACATGACCCTTTCATGATAAAAACACTCAACAAGCCAGGATTGGAAGAGAACTTCTTAAACCTGGTAAGGGGTATCTACAAAAAACCCATAGCTAGCATCATACTTAATGGTGAAAGGCTGAATGCTTTACCCTAAGATCAAGAATAAGGTGCAATATCTGTTCTTGCCACAGTAGGGCCCACAGCAAGCTTAGAGGGAGGGAGTTCTCCATGGTCATGTCAGAAAGGGAAGTGCTGGTTCCGTGTGGGGCTTATGACTGCATGGTCCCTCACCAATTCACTTCTGATGTGCCACCATGTCCTGTGAATCACTATGAGAATTGTGCTTTTTCCCCAGTAGAATTTTGGTCTTAGAAACCACCCTTCCTAGAGCTTCTAGAGACAGGTGCTCCCAGCAGGAGGCTCAACGTGCCCCTACCCTGCAAGGTGAACTGCTCAGGGTGCCCCTACACCTGCACCAGAAAAGTACATTCCACCAACCTCTTCCTTCCATTGAAGATGATCAAGTGTAGTGGGAGGCAGGAGACTACCTGATTCATTAAGGACATGGCTGCAAACAGAACTCCTGCTCCACCAGCCTCCCACCTGCTCTGAAGCCTTGGCTGTAGCATGGAAATGTGAAAGAGGTGCCCTGGGACCACCACCTTCTAAAGCTCACTGGGCTTTGTCTTTGGTAAAGCAAACGCTAGACTCAAGAACATCTGAGGTTCTTTGATCCCAGGCAACAGGAACTGAATCTAAAAATGTACCAAAAAGATAAAAGAGTATATAGAAAAGATATGGAGTAGCTCCCAAAATTGAAGAGATGCTGAAAAGCATATTGGGGAGGGGATCTCGGAGGCACCTCCAGTGGACAAGACACTGCCTCCCCTCCAGGAGCTTCTCCACTGAGAGTCCACATGGAGAAGGTCTGATGGGCCTGACTTGGCACCTATGCTCTCCAGCAGCATGGTGTAGACACCCAAAGGAAAACCGAGGTGTTGTTACCAGAAAAAAGACGACACTGGGCAGTAAAAACCAGCAGACGTGTCCTCCACCCTGAACACATAGAGACATGCTGACGTCATGATCAAACAAAGACTAGGAAAGACCATCCAGCGGACGCTGTCCAGCTAGGACGAGTGCCGGCAAGTCTATTAGCAGGAGGGCTACTGTACTGGAAAATTCCTGTGTCCTGGTGAGAAAGGCAGCCTGACGGGAATGTTACTCTTGGATGTGAACTTTCAACATCAGCAGCCATATGATTCTCAAAGCATGAGAGTTTTTTTCCAAACTCTCAGTTCCTGGGTGTGGTACAACCTGTTACCAAACCCAGGCTTCTCCTGATTATTTTAACCCCAAAATTGTACCAACAAAAGTGCCAGTTCCTGGAGTGTAACCTGATCAGGTGTGATGGCTGAAAAGAAATGCCGCCAGGTTGTGATCTCATCAACTGCTGGTTAAGCTCTATTCACTGTCCTTCTGCTTCCCTACTGCAAATTCAGTTTGTTCCTATAAATCCCAGAGAAACGTTTTTTCCTCTCAAAAGAATATTTGAAAATGAATTTATTGTAGAAACAGAGAATCTTAAAACTGAGGACCTGTATGCTTCATGCTAAGATGTAAATTATGGAGGTGGCAGAAATCCAGGGCAGGGTGGGAGTGAGCCAGTCCGTTCCTGCCTGTCAGCAGTAAGGAGAGAAGGGAAAGGAGCTGGAAGTTGGAGTCATCACCCTATCTTACAGATGAAGAAGTCGAGACAGTTGGTTGTTAAGTAACTTACTCAAGGTCATACCCATAGCAAGTAGAACTCAAACCAAGGTTTTCCTACTTTAAGTCTTACGTACTTTCTGCTACACCATTCTCATTTTAAAAGTAGTACAACCTGCTTCTACCATGGCATAAAAAAGAACCCTTTTTGACCAGGGCACCTGTAAATAGATATTTTAAAATGGAACTGGAGAAGTCAGCAGATGGCATTGTAGTGGCCTTCGGCTCAGAGGGGGGTTGAGGGGAAGCCGTGGTGGCTGCCTTATCTGGAAGTGAAACACACGGTTTTAAAATTAAACATTAGAGCAATTTTGCTAAATGCTGTAGCTGCTCAGTTTTCTGGCTTATTCTCAGTGTTATCTGGACCCATGCTGGAAAAGAAATTAAAATTCAGGAATTCTGCTGTCTAAGATGAGGGGTTTCAATGTGAAGGTGGCTTCCCAGGAGGCCTGTGTGTGTGTGTGGAGTGTTGGGGTGCAGGGAGCTGTGCTTGCAGGGGTGCCATCCTGTGAATACCATGATGGCTCCCTCTTGACCCCCAGCCAGGTGATGTTGGGCTCAGAGAGGCTGGGAGGGACCCTCAGACCCGAGGGAGCAGTGGCACAAGTTAAAGGGACGGGACAGGTGAGAGGTCGTCTATGGCACAAGTCCAAAACTTTCTGGGTAAGAAACTAAACCTGCCTATTCAGGGTTCAAACCCATAGCCTCTGACACCTCCGACGTGCCCACTGGGGCTGAACAATGAATTCCCCTGGGCTGGGTGCCATGTACAGGCAGGACACCTGTGTCACCCCTTTGTTTATTGTTTGCCTTCTTTTTCTTCCTCACAAGGGCAAGGACCTTGTCAGTGTCCCATTCACTCAGCAAACATTTGTAGAGCACCTGCCGTGTGCCAGGTGGGCACTGGAAACTTGGGTGTGCTTCTGTCTCTCCAGTGCCCAGTAGCATCCAGGGTTTAGGAGGGCTGGTGAGTCATTTGAACAGATGGACGGATTGTTTAGCACCGGTGGAGGGAAGGGGCCTCAGCCACCTCAGAATTGCTCACATCCATAGTCAGTGGCATTGTGTTGAAAATGAGGTTTCATTCCAGGGCTGTGAGTGTTTACACACTGCGGGGGCAGATGCTCCATTGACAGAGGGTGGAAGTCAGAGGCTGGCTTGGGACCCCCTGGTAAAATCATTCACCTTGCCTCAGCACAGTCATGGTGGATTTATCCATGCTGTGTCCTGCCCCCGCCCACGTTGACTTGATCTTGATCTGACTCTGACTTTGACTTGACCCTGAACCCTCCCAGTAGCCCTTCCCATTCCATTCTCTTAGCATCAGTTCCTGCAGAAATCTCTTAAATCTTTCCTTCACCCATCATGCTTTACTATGGCCTTTATTTAAATAGATTTGTTTCAAAGTTGGGAACAAAAGAGCATTATATCCTTATTATGTGGAGGAACCAAGGCACACAATTTGTTAGGCTCAGTAGCTAATCAGAAAAAGAGTGAAATGCTCTCTCCATATTACCCAGAGGTGGCCTCACATGGGGGGGTTACTGAGGTCATGGACTCGGTCGAGGCAAGCATGGGTTCAGGTTCCAGAGCCACCACTAGCTACAGGCAAACTCATGGACAGGTTACCTGATCTTACCACCTATAAATTGGGAAATTAGAACCTCTCTCATAGAAATCTTGAGACGATTAGGTGAAGTAATGCCTATAAATTCCTCCGTCCTGAGTAAGTACTCGATGAATGCTAGCCAAAACCATCATCCCTGCTAAGCTACGAAACTCTATTAATGATAAACATCAGCCAGCTGTTGGACCCCAGCATTTATGTGTTATCCATCATTTCTTAAGGCACCACATACACACACACACACACACACACACACACACACACACACACACACAGACTTTTAATACAGTGTATAACTACACAATTTAAATAACCCATGGTGGTGTTTTCCAGGTAATGAAGGTTTGGGGGAAGGTCCTAGTTGATGCTAACATTCCCTTGTCAGAACAAGTTTATATAATTTTCATGTATTTTAGGGTAAGTAAAACAGCAGAACCGTCTTGAGTGGTTCATTTCTAACCTTATGAATATTTCTGAGCTCTGTATTTGTGGACTTCAGATAATATTGTCAGCAGGATGAGGGTAGGACTTGGGGAGGAAAAGGGATTATGAAAGGTATCAGCATCCTTCAAACCCCAAAGTTGGGTTATGGCTTAGTGAGTGACTGGAAGCTTCACAGATGTGTCCCCCTCAGTGGCTCAGTACAAAGCGGGCTGGAGAGGCAGTGGGAGTGAGAGTGATGAGGTCCTACTTGATGTGGTTGGATGTGAAATGCTGGCCTCTGCCAGCACCTCTGCCTGCTAACCTATATTTGAATTTAAATACCACTGAAGGAAGGAGCCTGGTGAAATATAAGTACATAATTTCCAAGAGGAACTCCTTATGGCGTTCAGAGCAGAAATTAACACCACAGAGGTAATGAATGTGCTCTGACCCACACCAAGCACATGGCTCAGGCGTGTTTCCTTTCTGTGACTCCTAATCTGCTTCCTTGGAAGGGAGCATTCCCTGGCCACTTGGAGAGAGCTTGACACTAAATCTTGAGAGCAGGGAGGGAAAAACTTTCAGCTGCACCTGCTCAGTGAGTTGTCAAGGAGGACAAATGTTGACCTAAGGGACAACCATGCTCCAAGAGCTAGTCAGAAACAAGCGTGGGCTTCAGGTGATGATCCTAATAGCACACGCAGTGGTTCTCCTGCACCAGAACCCCCTGGGGTCTTGTTGACCCACAGAGTGCCTGGCCCACCCCCAGAGTGTCTGATTCAGCAGATCTAGGGAGGGATCTGAGACTCTGCATTTCTAACAAGCCTTCCGATGATGCTGGTTCAGGTACCATACCGAGAGCCACTGGCATATGGTAACAAAGGTTACTTGAAATTTTAACTCAAGAAGTATGATGAGAACAATCAACATTGGTGAATTGGATCCTGTGACTGGAACTTGACAGCAGATGCAAAAATCCTCCAGTAGAACAAGTGTGTGGCTAATCTGGGAAGGAAAGGTAATCAGTTATCTTATCTTCTGGGGGCTGGAGGACTAGAAGGTCCGGAGCCCAGACCATTGAGGGGAGAGGGCAGCTGGAGCCAGAGACCCTACCAAAGTGAAATACAGGCGAGATTATCAAGGAGGCTCCAGGACTTACACAGCAGAGGCTCCCATGACTGGAGATGGAGATGGGGGGTCAGGCAGCTGGTCGCCCAAGTTTATAGACAAAGCACTCGCCATTTGCTCTTCTCTCAGAAGATAAAGGATGCTGTGAAAATGTTCATCACTCTGACTTTAATTCTTACAAACCAGGAAGGAGGAGTCATTGGTAGGACAGTGACCAAAACCTGGGAAGCTATGACTGATTGTATCATTCTGCAGTTTGCCACAGCAAGGAAAGGGAACTCTGAGCAAGATTCAGCACAGAGAATAAATAAAGGTCAAAGTAGAGCTAGTTCTGATTCCGTAGCTAAAGAAAGTCAACACAGCTCAGCAGGTAGGGGAAATTCTGGAAGATTCAATTCAGATGCCATAATCATGGACAGACCCAGTAACACATAAAGGGGGAGACAGACGCAGAGCCAGGGGCTACCTGGCAGCCCTGGATTAGTCAGATGTAAAGGCCCAAGAACACCAGAGAAAGGGGCAGAGGGCAAGGGCAGGTAGAAAACAGTTTGGAACCTCAGCAGAGAGCTCAGCTCAGGCCAGACAGGCAGAGACCTGCAAGCTGAGCCCTACTTACAAAGTGTCTACAAAGATAGCTTTTTGTTTTTTATTAAATTAACCTTCACAGTAAGAAATGCTTGAAGATAAGCCAAGGAAGGCCAAAATCCTGCTCCAACCCACTGCTGCTTTTCAACATAAGAGAATGGAATTAAAACCGGGACAGGTAAAAGAAAGTACCAGAGCATGGCGGCCAGGAGCAGTACAGAGAAGGTGGAGCCTGAGCCCCAGGAAACAGTTTGTATCCAAGTTCAAGAATGAGGGCTCAGCTGCTGGGTTCCCATCCCAGCTTCACATTTGCCACTGGGGGACCTCAATCAGCCTTTGTAAAACCGGACATAGATAGCACCCACCTCATAAGGCTGTCATGAGAATTATATGAGTTAATAGAAATAAATTGCTTAGGAGAGCTCTTGGCACACGGTAAGCGCTAAATATGTCTTTTTTATGATCACTGTCATCATCACGATTTTTCAGAAGTGTCCAAAACCCCATTCCAGGAAGAAATTCAATCCAAGATGCTACAAAACTCTACAGATGTTACCTCCAAGGCTCTGCCGATTGGTTCTATGAAATTGTGGCTGATGAAAGAAGAGCCAGAAATCTGAGAGTGGGTTTCAATTTCCCAACTGGATAAATGGGCAAGTCCGAGGAATGCAGCGTCAGCCTACTGTCAATCCCTGGCACAACTGGAGGACAAATCAACGATTTAGACGGATGGTTTGTGTGCACTTTAGAAAAGAAGGCGTTAATGAGAACACTCAGTGCCTGTCAGACAGTGTTATTGGGGCATGGGTCAGGTTGGCAGAACACTTAGCAGATCTCCATGATATCGCTGTGGATGAAGCAGGAAAGCAGGCGGGCTGATGGCCTATCACCATGGGGCTGCCACTAGACCCAGATCTCTTCCATCTGTGTCTAGGGTGGCCCCTGGTGGGTCTGTCTGCAGCACTACCTGTGGAGTTGTCAGCCTCCTGTCATGTGACTCTTCTGGTCAGGGCTCCATGGTGGGGGCTGCCATGCGATCAGGAAGCTCCACAGAAACCTGTGGCTGTTCAGTCGTAGGGCTCCTCCCGGAACCCGGCACCCACTCTGCTCTCCCTCCCTTCCATCCCCCACCCACTCCTTGTGGTTCCAGCGGGGGGCACACAGACTCCCAGTTCTCAGTGATCGTAAGGCTGTGTTGATACAGGACAGAAGACAGGGAAGAAGAATGTGCACTGAAGTTTTTATAGCTAGCAAAACTGTCCTTCAAGTGTCAAGGCTTTAGAAAAACAGTTTTAAATATGCAGAAACTTAGGATACTGAGCCCATGAGCCCTTCTTGAGGAAGCCGCCAGACCAGGACTCAGCAACTTTTTCTTTAAAGTGAAGATATTAAATATTTTAGCTCTGTAAGCCATGTGATGTCTGTCATAACTACTCAACTCTATCATGGTAGCACAAAAGCAGCCATAGACAATAGATAAACAAATGGGCAGGGCTGTGTTCCAATAAAACTTTATTTGCAAAAACAAGTGTCAGAAGGGATTGAGCCCTCAGGCCATAGTTTGCCAACTCCTGTATGATAGGATGCTCTTTATCTAACTGAGAGATGGCTGGGGACACTTTGATAAAAGGGCTGATGGTGGACATTTTTAAATGTTTAATTCTAGAGGTAAAACTAAAGCAAAGATGGAGATAGGAATATTTAACAATGAAGATATAACAGTAATGAATATTTATGCCCCAAATAACACAGCAACTACTTTGTAAAGCCTAAACCACAGGACATGCAAAGAAATATAGATAGAAATTTATTGGGTATATGTGATTCTTAATATAAGACAGATCAAGTGGCAAGTAAATAAAAAATAAGGAAGGATATAAAAGGCCTAAACAACATAATCAGTAAGATAAATCAGATATATCAAATACTACACCCTGATAATATAGAACACACCTTTTTCTCAAATGCACAAAGAAAACATCAGTAGGTTCCTAGTAGTAGAAATAGTAAAAACAATAGCCTTTGCTCACAAAGCAATAGAGTTGGAAATTAATAAAAAAGATTTTTAAAGTGCAGAAGTCCCCTCTACCTGGAAATAAAAATTTACAGGATACAACACCCACATTTGGCAGTAACTCAAAAGTGGGGAGACCTGGAGATGTCCACTGACATTAAGCTCAGCCTGAGCATTTAAAGCTGTTCCTTCATTCACTCATTTAACAGATTTAACTGAGCAACAGTTGAGACTACCTGAAGATGAAGAGGCTCCTCTCTGCCTTTCAGAGCTTGCTTTGGGTGGGAAAGACTGATAGGGAAATAAGGCAGCTCCAGCCCTGTGGGAGAGCTCATGACTAGGGCATGAGACAAATGCCCAGCTGGGATTCGTGTGGATGTGTTGAGGTACCAGGAAGCAGTAGCTGTGCCATATCACAATAGGACTGGGTGGAATGTGGGGGAGAGCCCCCCTCACCTCTCACTGGCTGTGTGACCCTGAGCAGGTTACTTAACAGGAGCCCCCCTTTCCTCATCTCACTGGGAATCAACATCTGGCATGGAGAAGGGTCCAATTACTGTGTTCTTACTGCTTATTGACTTGAAGCTGGTCAGGTTATAACTGGAGAGTGTATTTGTTAGGGCCACATTCTAATGAAACATTGGCTGGCTATGTCCACAGCAGGAGATGGGGGTCAAGGTGAATGGCCTGGATACTGCTGCCTCATGAAGAACAACAAAGCGTATGTACATTGATTAAAAAAAAAAAAGAAGAAGAAGACTAAAGGGACCTCGAAGGATTTCAGAGACCTTCTTGCCCTGGTGCCTTTACATACTTTGTGTCATCATCTAGAGAACAAGCATACCTACTCTGGTGCTTCAACAGGCTAGTGGGACAGACATCCCAGTCATAGTGTAATGAGCTCCCTGTCATACACAGATCTGAGCAGCCCCTGCTGGTCTTCTGAATGCATCACTCATCACCTTGGATCCAGGACTTCAACTTCTGCCCTTTGGAAATCATCCAAAATATAATGGACAAAATTGGCAACCACGCAAATGTCCAACAAGTATGCACTAGTTAAGTAATATGGCTCTATCTACACAATGGAGTGTTATGCAAGCATTAAAAATCACTCTTGAGAAAACATTTTTGATCACATAGGAATTGCTTCTGCTATCAAGAGTGAAATAGGCAAAATAGTAAATGATTTGTTTATAGTATGACATCATTAAAGAAAATATGTTTAGAAGATTAGGATCCTGTATGTTCTTTGGTTCTCTTGCTTTATATTTTTATGTACCTTCCAGATTTTCTACAATGTTGCATGAATTATACTTATCATTTCTACTAAGTAAACAAAAAATATAGCTCTAGAAGAGATTCCTAAAATGAGTGCAAGTGTAGACAGAAATACCCTGGGGACCAGCACAAAGATAATTTTAGGAAGCTCTGGATCACTTCTCAGTTTTCTTCATTGACAACCATGGAATTCAATTAAAATCAGAAAACATTTGTTGCATCCTTAACAAGCACAAGGCTCTGTGTTAGAAACTTTCATTCAGAAGAGCCAGGGACAAGGATCATTCACAGCAAAACGTGACCAGGCCTTTGAGGGCGAAGGGAAGGGAGTCTGAACTCTGAGTGACTCCAAATATTTTGCCAGGGACTGGGACATTCCCTACAATTTTCTAAATAAAATTTTCTTTCGTTTTCCTAAAAGTAAAAATTGACAACATGCAACACTTGGAGGAGGAGGGAAAAGATGTCACAGAACTCAGTCCAACAAAACTTGCTGTAGAAGTCTTTTCTCTCTGGTTCTCCACGGTGGAGTGGGGGGCGGCCAGTCTCGTATGCCCGTGTTGGTGGGAAATCCTTAAAGCCCAATTAGACAGAGACACCTTTGCAGAACAGACACTTAGGAACCTGTTTTTACAAATCAAGGAGAAGCAACAATGATCTAGTGAAAATAGATCATTCTGACAGGATACTTGCTGAATAAAAATCTCAAAAGCATGCAGGGGGATTTCATGCCATAGACTTAATAATGCCAGAAATAAAATGAATCTCTTTACTTTCTGCTTGGAAGCCTCAGGAACATGGTTTCTGTAGCTCATTAGCTATTAAAATTATTAACAAATTATTATTTTCAATTGAAAGTGGTTATGGTATTCATTATTTCCTCTCATGCCAAGACTCTCTTTAGTCTACTCAGAACATGAGTTGTCCAGAGCAATCCAAAGTTTCTAAATAGTTTTGGACCAGGTTCACTGACTTTGGCCCAGCAAGCCACTCAGGGTTGAGTGGCTAAAGGAATCTGTTACGTAATTTATTGAGAACTTAATTGAGACTAATTATTATCTCTCATTGCCTTGCCTGAAGAACATCTGCCCAGCATCTGCTGTGACTCCATTTGGTTGGGATGTTTGAATTTTTCTGTGAAGTGAAATAAGGGGCATGAATATTTTATTGTGGATTTATCCCACTGTAACTTTTTATAGGAAACTGCTGGTGGTTTTATTAGCCAGCAGCGTTAATAGACAGTGTCTCTCCTGCTGGAGCCAAGGTTTAGGGTGTACTCAGAACACACTGCCTTAGCGAGATCTGCCCCTGAGGAGGAGGTGGGTGGGTCTGTGAAATATGTGGCTAAGTCAGTGTTTGGGAGTGTGGGGAGTGCAGATCCTGGACTGTTCTGTGATGTGCCTGCTAAGACCCAGGTCCATCTGGAAGGGGGCACAAGTTGATAACAGGTTGACCATATATGACCAATCACTGGCATATCCATGTGAGAAATGAATAGGAGCCATTCACCCCATTTCACAGAGGGAAAAACAAAGTTTCAGAAGTTCAGCAGCCAAGGTCATCAAAGACTTAGTGAGCCCAGACTAGAACCGAGCCTCTTGCCTCCTAGGAGGCTCCTGGCCATGACGAGGTGAAGATATTCTTAGGGGAAACAATATCCTTCACACTGTTTTGGGAACCAGGGGCAGAAGAGGGCATATCCAGGACCACCAGAAGAGCTCCTGGAGGGGCAAGTACTTGAGATTGGACAACTGAGAGAAGTGAGGAGGCTGTGCAGGCAGAGGGAATAGTGTCTGAGTCTCCAGGTCTGGGAATATCAAGCAGTCTGGAGAGGGAGGAGCACATGGGGCCAACCAAAGCCAGGGTGGTAAGGCTGGTCCTCCTACCTTGATCTGTCCTAAGTCTTCTTTTCCTTAGTGCAGAGTCTTATTTTTGTTTGCTTTCATATATTCATGAAAACATCTGCAATCCCTAGTGGGATGCTGGAGGAGCATGGGATGAAGGAATGACTAAATTATCAGACTGGGCCTTGAGTGCAACTGGCCCCTTGAGTGGGACTTCAGGATGTGAAAGACAGTAAGCACTAGGGAGCCATCGAAGGTTTTAGAGTGAAGAAGTCACATGACTGAAGCCATGGCAGAGGTGCACAGACTACTTGGAAGGAAAAAGAGATCCCATGGTGGGGAGGCCAGTTAGGAGACTGTTACAATACCCCAGGCAAGGGTTGCCACAGAAATGGGGAAGAGAAGTAGATTTGAGATCCCTTATGGGAGTTGGCTTGGTGGACTTAGCAGCTGCTTGGACATGGCTCAGGGAGCAGTCCAAGCTGCCCTATAACCCTGCATGGCTGGTCTCTGGAAAAGGAGGGGCCGCCAGTTTTGGCCGTGGGGCAAAGAGGAATGGTTTATGACCTTGCCCACCCAGAACCAGAGGTGTGGTGGGACCCCTGCTGTCCTCTAGGTTGTCAATCACACAGGCCTGGAGTTCCCAAGGTGGAGAGTCAGGAGGCCTGTGCATCAAAATACTGATGGAAATCATAAGTAAGCTCTGCGAAAAGGAAAGAGGAAGGGAAGGGAAGGAAAGGAGGGCCATGGGAACAAAGGAGCCCAAGACTGAACAAGGGGAGGACTGAGATTCCTTGGAGAACAGGGGAGGAGGAGGCTTCAGAGAAGCAGAAGGCAGGGGGCAAGAGCTCCCAGCACCTGAGAAGTCAAGGAGGAACGAGCAAAAATCAGGCAGAGTTGTTGCCAGGGTCAGAAGTGTCAAAGCTGTCATCTACACTAAGGATTGTTATGACAAGATATGCTCACCAAAGACCCTTAGTCATTTTAGTTAATGTGGGAAGGAAGACGCCACAGGATGCCAGCCACCAAGCAGGATTGGGGCCCCGCATCACTGGCCGTCTCCACATGGCTCTGGCCTGGATGTCTGTCACCCCTGGGGAATTTCTTCCCAGGCTCACTGTGGACATGACCTTTACAAGCCACACCAGCAGGGCCACCACTTCTAATACAGCAGCATGTTATGAGGCACCAGGGATTCGAAACAGACCAACAAAGTGTAACCGTGGAGGCTGTTGTCCGGGGCCTGGCTGGCTCCTGTCTGCTCTGGGGGTGTCCAGAAGCGCCTTTGGCAGGAGGGGCACAGGGAGCAAATGTGAGGCTTGCAATTAAAGATAGTCGTGTGTGGGGAAGCGAGCAGAGCTGTAAATTCCCTTGCTCATAAAGCTGCACGCCAGAACCCTTGCAGGGCGAGCTCGGAGACAGAGTCAGCCAACTTTTCAGGCTGGTCGTGTTGGAGCCCTGCCCCTGCCCCTCTGAACACAACGGCCTTTCCCCTCTGTACCCTTTCCAGAAGACACAGAGCTGGCTCACTCCAACTCTGGAGAACTCCCCCTAGGAACATTTTCAGAGAATCTTGTGAAATTCTGAGCATTTTCATAGCCAAAGCGAGGCAGTGGCAGGGATGGAATGTCAGGGAGGTCTGCTTGCATGTTTTCATGTTGAATAATTTTGTGGGGCTGGGCAGCTGGGCCAGCTGGGCAGGGGCTCCTGCTGGCATTACTCAGGCCTCTGCGTATTTCTACAGCCCACTCTTCAGGATTTTGGTGTTGGTTTCGAATTGGTACCACTCAGACTGCTGTCTTGGGAAAACCATGTCACATCATGAATCTGGGGAGTCTTTTTTTCCTAATCTTTTTAGGACAAAATTCTTGGGACTCACCTATTAAGCCAACCAAAAGACAAATTACAGGAAGGTGGGGTCAAAGCATTGACAGAGGACCCGTGTGGCGAGCCAGTGGTATAGAGTGGCCTCTTCAGGTCAGAGCCAGAGGAAGACACACATCCAGCCTCTCTGGTTTAGGTTCAGAACCACCATAGCTCCCTCCTTGGAAAATTAAAGTGAGAAGTCCTAGACCAGAGGCTGCGGAACCAAATTCCACAGCAGACATGGCTTGGCCTGCACAGGCGTCTTAAGGTTTTAGAGTTCATTTCCAACATTTTAAAACCAGATTTCAATAAGACTCTGAATTTTCAACATTACTTTTAAAAAGGAAAGATGTGGCAATACTTGACCCACATGGCAACTGTGGGCTGGAGCCCAGTGGCTCCCGGGACAGGCACCGTCTTCATTCTCAGTTGACCACAGTCGCTGCCACTCTCAGAAGTCAAGGTCAGTTAGTACATACCGACCTGGCTCTGGGTTGTGTAATCATTTTTCTTACAAAAATGTTTATATGTACAGAAAAGTCTGAGTTTAACTAATAAACAACTATGCCTGCACCTCCCAATTTTAACAAATTTTCATGATTGCCATATTTTAAGTAATCTAAAGTAATAGCATGTTATTAAAATAATATAATACAGATACATTAAAAGTCCCCCTTGACCCCTCCCAGCGCTATTCTTCTCCCCTCCCCCATTAGTGGATATGCTTCCCCCGCTAATTTTCAAACTTTTACCATATATGCATATATCCACAAACAAGAGAGTATTGTTTGGTGCATTTAAACAGGCTCTGAGCATATGTATGTTCATCTTGCCTTTGGGATCTAGCCACGTTGCCACTGTGGCTCTGGTACACCCATTTTCTTTGCTCTGTGTGATTTCATCTTAGGTATTTAGTCGTTTGCCATTGATGGACATCTGAGTTGTTTGCCAATTGGGGCTTATGTAAACAATTATGCAGTGAACATCCTTTTCCAATTTCCTTAGACACATGTGCAAGTTGTATCCCAGAAGTGTAATTACACAGTCATAGGTCTGCACACCTTGAGCTTTCCTCCAAAGGCTTAGCCTAGCGTTACCATGCCACCAGCACGGTAAGGGCTCCCATTGCTCCAGTCATGAACAAATTTGGTTTAGTCAGACTTTATAGTGTTGCCATCTGATGGGGAGGAAATGGTGCCTCATTGTTTGATTTTTTAAATTCCCCTGTGCTGTAGTGAGGTTGAGCGTTTTCATAGGTTAAGAGGATATTTATATTTTTTCTGTGATTTATCCTCCTGTTGTTTGCGCATTATCCTGTTGGGCTACTTATCTCTTACTAATTGATTTACGAGCATTCTTTATACATCTTGGATTATAAATATTTTCCCTTATTTGAGGCCTCTTTTTTCACCTATGGTATCTTTGAGTAGAAGCTTTTATCTTTAATTTAGTTAAATTGGTTAACTTTAAATTTAGGAATTGTGCTTCTTTTGTCTTGTTCGACAATTTCTTCCTGACTTTTCAACTACAAATATGTTTTCCTGTGTGTTCTTCCAGAGCTTTTAAGGTTTGGCTTTTCTTGCATATAAGAAGACTTTAACACATCCAGAATGTCTTTTTCTGTATAGTATGAGTTGAGACAATGAGTTAATTTCTTCCATATGATAACCTGTGCCTCTCCTCTGTATTATGTAATGGCTAGTTCACCCCGTTCCCACTGATTGATAAGGCTGTGTTTATGGTAACCAAGATAACAAAACACACCATGCTTTCTGACCACAAGAAAATTACATTGGAAATAAGCAGTAAAAAGAATAGTGACCCACTTTTCTCTATATTTTTGGAAATTAAAAATATATATAACTCATGGGTTAGGAGGAAATGATATTGGAAATTACAAAATTTTCAGAACTAACAATTAACATTTCTTTTTTTCTCCCTATTTTTGGGAAGCTGTGGATTATATTTCTATTCTTTTGATGGTTATCCTTAAATGTGACCCAGGTACCTTAACTATAATGGTTTCAGTAGAGTCCAGAGTACTCAGAATCGCTAGCCTCTTCCCAAACAACACAGTGCCCTTAGTGCATGTGACCCTCAAACAGCCTCTACTTGTTCCTCTTATTATCTGGAGATTTAGTGTTACTATATTGAAAAACCAAAAATATTCTGGTATAACAAAAAGTTATATTAATTAGATGAAACAGACAAAATTCTTAGAAATACAAACTACTGTAACTGACTCAAGAATAAACAGATAACCTGAACAGACCCATAACAAGTAAAGAGATTGAATTAGTAATAAAAAAATTCCCACAGAAAAAAAGCCCAGGATCAGATGGCTTTACTGGTGAATTTTACAAAACATCTAAGGAAGAATTAATATCAATTTTTCACAACCTCCTCCGAAAAGTAGAAAAGGAAGCACTTTACAACTCATTCTATGAGGCCAGTATTACCCTGATAACGAAACCAGACAAAGACATCACAAGAAAACTACATGCCAATATTGCTTATGAATATAGACACAAAAATCCTCAACAAAATATTAGTAAATTGAATCCAGCAATATAAAAAGGATTATATACCATGATCAAGTGGAAACTTATGCTGGGAATGCAAGGTCCATTTATCATCTGAAAATCAAATAATATATCACATCAGTAGAATAAAAGACAAAACCACATTATTGTCTCAATTAACACAAACACACACAGAGTATTTTCAAAATTCAATACTCTTTCATGATCAAGACACTCAACAAACTAGGAATAGACGGGAATTTCCTCAACCTCATGAAAGGATCTACAAGAAACCCACAGGAACCATCATACTTAATGGTGAAAGACTAAAGGCTTTTCCCCTAAGAGAGGAACAAGACAAGAATGTCTGTTTTCACTGCTTATATTCAACATTGTACTGGTGGTTCTAGCCAGGGCAATTAGGCAAGAAAATGAAAAAAAAAAAAAAAAAGGCATCTAGGTTAGAGATGTAAAACTATATGTATTTGCAGATGACATGATCTTCCATATAGAAAATTCTGAAGAATCCAGTAAAAAGCTACTACAACTAATATATTTGCTGGAAAAACAAAATTCAACTGAGTAAATTCAAAGATCTAATTGGCTTTATTTATCAATTCATGAATCAGTCAGGTCCCATCTAGCAACTAGAAGAGCACAAGGGGTTGTACAAAATGGGAGATGTTTACTGGCAGGAAGAGGGTGGGCAAGAAAAGTATTAACAAAAGAAAAGATTGCTTCAATCCAGACCATCTTCTTCTGGGGGAAGGGAAGGGCTTTATCATAACATTACCTCACTAGTGTTGATCAGGAAATTTCAGATTGACTTTTAAAGGTCATATTGCTGGAAGGGATTGAAGCTGCAATTAAGTCTTTGTTTGTTGTCATGGGGAGCAAATGACACCACTTTGGGCTTGTTGTTTTAAACATATGAGTTGAGCAAGGTTACAGGATGTAAGAATGGTATACAAAAATCAATTCTTTTTCTATACCCTTGCACTGAATAGTCTGAAAAGGAAATGAAGAAAATAGTTCCATTTACAGTAGCATCAAAAACAATAAGATCAGCTCAGTGCTTTGTGACCACCTAGAGGGGTGGGATAGGGAGGGCAGGAGGGAGGGAGACGCAAGAGGGAAGGGATATGGGAACATATGTATATGTATAACTGATTCACTTTGTTATAAAGCAGAAACTAACACACCATTGTAAATTATACTCCAATAAAGATGTAAAAAAAAAAAAACAAAGTACTTCGGAATAAATTTAACAAAAGACTTATACACTGCAAATGACAAAACATTATTGAAAGACGTTAATAAATATCTAAATACATCCCATTAGAAGGCTTAGTGTTGTTAAAAGGGCAATACTCCTCAAATTGATCTACTGATAAAACATAAATCCCTGTCAAAATTCCAGCTGTCTTTATTGTGCAAATGAACAAGCTGATCCTAAAATTTATGTGGAATTGCAAAGGGTTCCAAATAGTCAATACAATCTTTAAAAACAAGAACAAAGTTGGAGGACTTATGCTTCTTAGTTTCAAAGATTACTACAAAGCTAGAGTAATCAAGACAGTATGGGACTTGCATAAAGAGAGACATATAGAACAATGTAATATAAATGAGTAAATAAATATTCTCACATTTACTATCAGTTAATTTTCAACAATGCAATAGAGAAAGAATCATCTTTTCTATAAACGGTACTGAGACTCTGGATGTCCACATACAAAAGATAGAAGTTGGATCCCTAGCTTATACCATAGATAAAAAAATTAACTCAAAATGGATCAAGCACCTACATGTAAGTGCTAAAGCTGTAAAGGCAATGCTTTCTTAGATATGAAAGCAAAAGCACAAGCAGCAAAAGAAAGAAATAAACTAAACATTATAAAAATTTAAAACTTCTGTTCTTCAAGGCCATCAAGAAAATGAAAAGATAACCTGAGGAAGGGAAAAAAACGTTTTCATAAAAAAAAAAAAAAGTTTTCATAAATCATATATCTGAAAAAATAATTTTATCTAGACCATATCAAAATCTCTTACAACTCAATAATAAAAAAAACAAATAACCCGACTAAAAAATGGACAAATCATCTGAACAGACATTCTTTTTTTTTTTTTTTGCTAATGTGAATTTTCTTTATTATTGAAACTTTCTCAGATTATGCAATTCTTTAGTAAAACAGTATTGAGTCACTAACAATAGGAAACATATGTTTTTCACACATTTAGTAGAACACAAATTGAACAGACATTCTCAAAAGAAGATACACAAATGGCCAATAAGCACATGAGAAGATGCTCAACATCATCAGCCATCAGGGAAATACAAATCAAAACCACAATGAAATTCAACAAGTAGTATTGGGGAAACTGGATATCAAAATACAAAAGAATGACGTTGGACCTTTACCTTATACCATGTACAAAAATAAGCTCAAAATTGAGCAAAGACCTAAATATAAGAGTTAAAGCTAAAACTCAGAATAAAACATAGGAAAAAATCTTCATTACATTGGATTTGGTAATGACTTCTTAGATATGACACCAAAAGCATAGGCAACAGTAGGAAAAATAGATAATTTGGACTTCAAAATTAAAAACTTTTTTGTATCAAAGGACATAATCAACAAAGTGAAAAGGCAACCCAAAGAATGGGAGAAAATATTTGCTATCATATATTTGATAAAGAAGCAATATCCAGAATGTATAAAGAATTCCTACAATTAAACAACAAAAGGCACCCCATTAAGGAATAGGCAAAGAACATGTTTACTCATTTTTCCAAAGAAGATATGCACATGGCCAATAAGTACATGAAAAAATGCTCATCATCACTAATCGTTAGGGAAATGCCAATCAAACCACAATGAGGTAACCACTTCATACCCATGAAGATAGTTATTATTAAAAAACAGCAAATAAGTGTTGGTGAGGATGTGGTGAAATTGGAACCCTTCTACATTGTTGAATGGAATGTCAAATGGTACAGCCACTGTGGGAAACAGTATGGTGGTTCCTCAAAAAATTAAACACAGAATTACCATGTGATCCAGCAATTTCACTTCTGGGTATATACCCAAAAGAACTGAAAGCAGGGACTCAAACAGAAATTTGTACAACCATCTTCATAGCAGCACTATGCACAATAGTCAAAAGGTGGAAGCAGCACAAATGTCCCTCTCTGGACAAATGGATAAATGAAATGTGTTACATGTGTACAATGGAATATTATTCAGCCTTCAAAAGGAAGGAAATTCTGACACATGCTGCAACATGGATGAACCTTGAGGATATGATGCTAAGTGAGATTAGACAGTCACAAAAGAACAAACATTGTATGATTCCACTTATATGAGGTACCTGGAGCAGTCAAAGTCATAGAGACAGAAAGTAGGATGATAGTTGCCAGGGGCTGGGGGGAGAGGGGAATAGGAGGTTATTGTTTAATGAATCTAGAATTCAGTTTGGGAAGATGAAAAGTTTGGGAGAGAATGGTGAGGGTTATACAACAATGTGAATGTATTTAATGCTACTGAACTGTACACTGCAAAGTGGTAAAAATGGTAAATTTTGTATACATTTTACCACAGTAAAATGAAACCACAATGGGATATCACTTCACACCCACTAGGATGGCTATAATCAAAATGATAGATAATAGAAAAAATTTATGAGTGTGGAGAATTTAGAATTTCATACACTACTGTAGAAATGCAAAATAGTGCAGCTGCTTTGGAAACAGTCTGGCATTTCTCAAATTGTTAAACATAGCGTTAGCATACGATCCAGCAATTCCACTCCTTGGTATATACTCAAAAAAAATGAGAACATATGTCCACACAAAAATTGTACACAGATGCTCATTGCAGCATTATTCGTAATAGCCGAAATGTGGAAACAACCCAAATGTCCATCAGCTGATGAACCAATAAATAAACATGGTGTATCTATACAATCAAGTATTATTCAATGACAAAAAGGAATGAAATACTAATAGATGCTATAACATGGATGAGCCTTGGAAACATTATGCTAAGTGAAAGAAGCTGGGCACAAAGAACCGCATGTTATGTGATTCCATTTATATGAAATGTCCAGAAGAGGCAAATCTATAGAGACAAAAAGTAGATTAGTGATTGCCTGGGGCTGAGAGGGATAGGAGGGGGGCATGTATTGGGAGATGACAGCTAAGAGGTGTGGAGTTTCTTTTAGGGGTAATAAAAATATTCTAAAATTGATTGCGGTGGTGATTTCACACCACCACAATATATTTCAGAATATACTGAATTGTTCTCTTTACATGGATGAATTGTATGGTATGTGAATTATGTCTCAATGGAACTGTTAAAATAGTTCTTCTACTTGCTAATGTATGACCTTGGGCAAGCCACTTAACCTCTCTGTGCCTTCATTTCCTCACCTGTAGAATGGCTTGCCAAAGAATTGTTACAGGGATCAAATAATTTGAATCATGTTAAGTGCTGAGAACATGCCGGGCACATAGGAAGCTCCCAAAGCGGTTAGCTGGTGCAATATCTAGAGAAACCATTCTTAAAACATTTTCCCTTAAGCCATGTTTTAGCAAAGCATTGAAGTCTTCCCCTCCTTCCCTTCTCCCTCCCTCCCTCACTCCCTTCCTTCCTTCCTTTCTCTTCCTTTCCCCAGCACATGAAAACTAACCACAATGACTCAAGAACCTTTTCAGGAAAACACAGCAAGTTCTCATACCCTGACCCAGCCTGATTTCAGGATGGAATTATGTCCTCCAGCAGAAGCTCACATGCATAGGCCGATGTATTCGTTCCTCATCATGCACTCCAGGCTCTCATTTCCTCCTATAAAAAACAAATATGTGAATAATATTACTTTTCAGGGAAATATATATGAGAACTCATAATTCTCGAGTTTTAAATGGAGAAATGCTGAATTGAAACTTCGTGTGTAGCTCTAAAGCGTCCCCCTCTGTCCCCTGGGAGAACATCACAGCCCAGCTTGCTAAGTCCCAGTTGTACCTCCTTACCCCACTCCTTTCGCAGACATCTGTTCAATAAAAGCAGCCACGTATCTTCAGAGACTTTAAATGGCACATGTGTTTTGATTGTTCTCATAACGGAGTTGCTGGCTCCAATCTGCCCTGAGCTGTGAGAGTGGCTCGGGCAGACAGAGAGTCTGTCGCTGCCGAGTCCTCCGTGGTGTTTTTGGGACGAGGCCCAGGAGGTCCGGCTCTTGGCCAGCCAGCCTCTGCCACGTCTCCTCACCCCAGGCTGGCGGCACACGTGGTGACCACAGCCCGGGTGCCCTGGGAGAGGCCTTGTCATCCACGGGAAGGCAGAGCGGTGTTAGCCTGACCTTGGCCAGATGTTCACAGCCTAGGGGCCAGCAGCCCTGCACCAGGGAGAGAGGGAAGAGACTCCCATCCTTGGAGCTCCCCTGCAGGCCTCTCCCTGGGGCCTTTACCTGCCGTAAGGTCATCATCAGGTCCTTACAACTGTGCGCCCAGTTCTTGCCCCTGCTTTATGGATGAAGGCCAGGTGCTCAGAGGAGAGAGATAACTCGCACCAAGTTATAGGACTCAGCACTCAAACAGGTTTTTCATATTCCTCTCATCTGAATCATGCAAATTTATTGAAAATTTTTTAAAAATTAAAACTAATTTGTTTTGGTTCCGAATGCCCGCATAGACTGCCCATTCCAGAGGGCTTTGAGGAACAGCAGCTCCTCTGAATAAGATGGATGCCTAGACTGAGAATAATAGTTACAGCAATAATAACAGCTGCTAGTTATCAGGCCCATAGAGCGTGAGGCCTGTGCTGACTGTGTGGCAGAGGCTTGAGTACTGACTTGTCCAAGGTCACACAGCTGGCAAGTTGGTGGAGTGGACTCAAGTCCAGGCGCATCTGACACCAGCATCCTGAATGTGACCTTCTGAGACTTTGAGAATGTCTGATTCTAGTAAGTGGGCACCTTTCACTCTCGGGGCATCCTGATGAGGTTGGTCAGGTGTTCCCTAACCAGAGCAAGATTGTATAAATACAAAAAGGAAGCTTCTGGGTTGGGGCACAGAGGACCCACCTACTTAATAGCTAGCGGGCCTTAGGCCAGTCTTGCTGTCTCTCCAAGTTGGTTTCCCCATCTGTGAAGCAAGACCAGCAGGCCCTGAGCCACCTTCCTCTGGGAGTTCAGGTGGGTGTGAAGGCAAGATGGTGGTGGGAAAGGACTGGGCACAAACGGGAGGGACACCTTGGAGACATGGGGCTGACCCACAGGGGGAGATGCAGGCCTGTTCCTTCAAACTCTCTCTTGGCAGAGGAGAAATGAGAAGTGAGATCTTTGATCTGTTTGCTTTCCAAATCAGACTGCCTGAGCCTCCCTGGGCTAGGAATGGACAGGATCACTCTTCAGGCCAGACTCTTTATCAAGATGCACTGACCCACTGGCCCACTGACCCAGGTCACCAAATCCCAAGGGGAGACAGCAGCCAAGCCCTGGCTGAGGCCGAGCCTTCCCCTCACACATGCTGCCCACCGCCAGGTCCCTGGCCTCCCTCCCCTGCTGGCCTCCAGAGTCTCGGACGTGGCACAGGTCTCCCACAGGTCATCTGCTCTGCCATTTGACCCAGATGACTTCCATGAGGCACTGCCAGTGAGCAGGGGTGACCTTTCTAGACAGATGGGTCCACGAGAGGAAGCTCCCTGTCTGTCCTGGAGCCACTGCTTCCAGCCCTCAGCCATTCTCAGCATTTCATTCTCACGCAGATGTGCCCTCTCACGTTCTCACTCATGCTTCCCACCCACGCACAGCCTGCCTGACCAGAGGCTCCCAAGTCATGAGACAGCTCACATCAGGTCTTGTTTCCAAAGCTTGGGTGTCACCCCAAGATTGAGGGTCTGTGGAGCCCACTCTGTAGGCATCAAACCGAATCTGCTAAGGGGCACCCGCAAGGCCTCTCCTCTTCACCCTCCTTCCTCTCTGCATTTACAGCACTGGCAACCCTTCTCCCCAGTTCTCCCCTGGGTCAGCAACCTGTCCTCATGGCTAAATCCTGGGGATGCTCTTCAGGCCTCATCCAACCCCACCCTTCCTGGCATCTCCTGCAGTGTCCTCCTGCCCTCCCTAGCCTTGCTTGTCACCTCTTCTGCTCCTCAGAGCTTCCCATGACTGATTCCAACCCCAGGTGCTTGTATTCCCCAGCCCCTGCCCCTGCCCTCTGTCCTCCTGTATAAGCTCCCTGGATGAGTTGTTCTTACCCTTGATGTCTACCAGGATTTATTGCTTTTGACTTCCAACACTGTGTCTCCAATCAGGCAGCACCCTTGAACACCGGAACTGCACCTGCAGACCCTTCCCAGCACCACTCAGCAACCCAGCGCCGCCTTCAAAGTGGTGCCCACCCTTCTGCCCCCAGGCCAACTCCCCTCCCTGTGTTCTCCCTCCCAGTGGAGGCACCACCAGCATCCTCTGGGTCAGTCAATATCCTCAGCTTGATTCTTGCCTCCTTTCTCTCCATGACCCCACATACCCAAAGCCCTGTCAAAACCCTTTCATAGTCTTATATCGGTGCCTGTTTCCCATTTCTCCACTGCCTTCATGAACGCCGTCATCTTGCCCCAGAGCACATGATTAACGGAGACCACCCAAGGAAACCTCCCTCCTACCCACCCGGAAATACCCTCCAAGGATTGGCCATCCCAAACTCTCAGCTGTTCCTCAACATTTCATGGGCAGGGGCTCTGTCAGAGCACTGAGCCCTGCTTCTTTGGTTGGCCAACTTCACTTTGACTTCAGGACCCAACTCAAGCTCCATTTCCTCCACTGCACTTAGCAGACAGTGAAGACATTGCCTGTTTATACGCTTCCCTCTCCCCCAAGGACCACACACTTGACTGAGCTTTGTGAAGGTGGGACGCTGAGCTGAGTGCCCTGGCCCTTGATTCAGGGCTTGGTGTGAAGTTGATACCCATGTGTCTGGGGGACAGATAAGATGAGGTTGGACAAAGTAACCATCCCAGTAGCAGAAATCTCTTTAACCTGCCCTGCAGCTTTCTGGAGCTTTTGAACTGTTTCATATCCTTCTTTTCATGCTGTGGTATTTTACATTTTACATGTAAAATACATGGTATTTTACAAGCATATTTGATGCTATGCTTGGAATTTGCATGTTTCTATAACAGATGCTCAGAGAATCACATACAGTCATCTAGTTTCCTTACTTTGATTAATTTAGCTAATGTAAGGAACATTCCTGATTCAGAGATAGGCACAGATTAGGTGCTCAGTCAATGCCAGATCCTTACTACTGACCCATTTTGGAGATGGATAAAGTTGACACCATGGACAGACCACCTGTTATCTTGAACACTTGTTGTGTTGAAATACAACAGCTTACATTTTTTTACAATTTGAAGTTGTTGAAAATAAATGACCCACCAGTGTACTCTTTTTGGTTATCTATACTTGAGATTCACTTTATATTCAACATAAAATAACTGTGTTAGAAGAATGCGATCCTGAAGATGCCATTGTTTCTTTGTGAGACTGTCACATTTCAGCAGATTTCATGAGATCTTTACCTAGTTTAAGTCTCAGCCAAATCAAGACTTGGATAGAAACTGAATTTTGAACATAAGATAAAATTTCTCAGGACTGCTAATGTGATGCGTGTAGTAGGCAAAATAATGACCCCCAAAGATGTCTACATCCTAATCCCTGGAACTCGCTGTTCTGAGCAGTGGGATGAAAATGTTAGGTTACTTGTCAAAGGAAACTTAGAGTTACAGGTGGAATTAGGTCGTTATGGGTCTCCCATGAAAGATGTTAGCAGAACCCAGGAGAGAGGTATGGAACAGAGTCCTCTGAGTCCTCAGAAGGAACCCACCCTGCCAACACTTTGATTTTTAACTTCTGGCCTCCAGAGCTGTAAGAGAATAAATTTCTGTTGTTTTAAGCCACCCAGCATGTGGTACTTTTCACGGCAGCTCTAGCAAACTAATACAGTTTGCTAATCAGCCGGCTTATGCTGGATTATCTGAGTGGGTCCAGTGTAATCACAGGGTCCTAAAAGCAGAAGATGGAAGCAGAAGAGAAGGTTGGAGTGATGCGATGTGAGAAGAACTCGGCCTGAGTTGATGGCTTTGAAGGCAGAAGAAGGCACCACAAGCCAGGGAATTGGGGCAGTGTCTAGAAGCTGGAAAAGGCAAGGAAGCAGTCTTCCTGGAGTCTCCAGAAGGGAACAGCCCTGCCAGCGCCTTGATTTTAGCCCAGTGAGACCCACATCAGATTTCCAACCTCTAGAAATGTAAGATAATCAATCTGTGCTGTTTTGAGCCATTAAGTTTATGGCAATTTGCTACAGCAGCAATTAAAAAAGAATATAGGGTCTCAGGTAGTGACAGAGCTGTCCAAAGCCTAGTAGTCCCCCCTCATCTGCGGGCCATACATCCCAAGCCCCCCAGTAGATGCCTGAAACCCAGGATAGTACTGAACCCTATAGATACTTATATACTATGTATTTCCTGTGCTAACTGGCAGGGAGCCTATACAGCATGGATAAGCCGGGCAAAGGGAAGGTTCACATCCCAGGCGGGACCAATTGGGATGGTGGGAGATTTCATCCCACTGCTCAGAACAGCGTGCAGTTTAAACTTAGGAAATGTTTATTTCTGGAGTTTTCCATTTAATGTTTTCAGACCGTGGTTGACTGCTAGTAACTGAAACTGGGGAAAGTGAAACCACAGATAATGGTGGAAAACTGTACCTGATTAGAATGATTGAACTTGAAGTATGTACAGAGGAGCTACACCTGTGCTGGACAGGAGAGGCTGTCCTGACCCCGTGGGAACAGGGGAGGGGCCTGGATTAGGGAAGTGTTAATGGTGGTTTTAGCAAGAATTACAGTTTTATTGCTTTTAAGAAGGACTGCTAACTCAAACTTGGCTAATGAATGTCACTGTTAAGGTTTTTAGAGGATAAGAGTGAAAAAAGCTCAGGCTTACATTGTAATTGTAATATACATTGTTGTGTGGAACTGCAGGCCTTTCCCAAGTTACTAGACTTGGGATCAATGGGATTTTACTCTGATGTCTGGGTGTGTGACATCATCCCACTGCCCTAGATGGGCCTCCTGCAGCCAAGGTCCTTCAGGGGAAGTGGATTCTTTCAGCCACCAAAAATGAAGTTTTAGGAAGGCCACTTTTTCTCCCCATACCTCACTGAGGTGTTTTTCAAGATCAGAAGCAAAAAGGTCCAGCTGAAAAATAGCTCCGATAACCTGAAGCAGGTGCACCTGTGACAAAGGGCCCTCTTGTCGGCGGCTCGTCACGCGTTTCAGGCGGGGATAGGTCTGAGGATTCTTCTGGAAAGAGGAGGAGGGATGCATGGGCTCTTTTCCATTCTGTCATCCTTTTGCAAAGCACCAGACACCAGAGGTAAAGGAAAGGAGAACCTGGAGGGCTGGCGGTCCCTCCCAGCTCTACGGGAATCTGACCCCCACAGATCTGACTTTTCCAGCCAGTGATGGGGCTGGAGGAGCCCCCGAGGCAGGACTGCTGAGTCCTCCCAGCAGTTCACCATTCCCCCAGGTGTCCTGGATGTGACCTTTGTGTGAACAGAGTTGGCGTCTACATTCCCTAGAACACATGCTCTGATTGTGTGGCCAGGAATGGAGATGCTGGTACCCTATGGCAATGGCATGCATGCCCAGGGCAGTGACAGTCCCATGTGTGTGACATAGAGGTCCCACTTCCGAGGCTTGGCCCTGAGAAGCACAGGAAATACAAAAGACAGGAGCAGGATTCTAAGCCATTTCACAGTTGGGGTCAGCACAATAATGCCGAACAGGTCTCAACCTAAAACCTAACATTTATATTCACAAAGTTAATTGTAAAAGGCCAGGACAAAGGAGATCTGGCTGAGAGTCAGTTCATGAGAGAGAAAAACATAGTAGGCGCTAACAGAGGTACAATGTGCTTGCTTTAAAAAAAGAAAAGAAATAGTACAGAGCTGGGGAGTATTCATGAAAACAAGTCCCCATTTAAAGATCATCACATTCTCTCTTGCTGCTTTCAGATCACATCTGGACCATACTGTCCATGACAAATCAGTCAATTTTAAGAACAGTAGTGACTGATTAGAGACTTACAACGGATTGAGAATCTGCAAATTATTTTGATCAAGAGAAGAGAAAACTTAAAAGGAGAACAAAATGGGTAGAAGTTGGTTTGATTCTTTCGGTGATGTTTAAGCAGTTGTCAGGTACTGAAATGGGAGCAAGGCTGCATGCATGTGGGAAGTCTCCATTTCCCACCAAGGAAACACAAAATAATGACAGTACTAGTTATGTTATAGGGCTTATGTGTGCCAGGTGCTGCCATAAGCAATTTGCAGGCAGTATGTTACTTGTCCTCATATCCCGAGGCCAGCACTGTGTTTCCATCCCGTGCAGCATGAGCAAGGGGTCTGACAAGAGGAGCTTCACTAGCATTAGTCCCTGGGCCATGAAGGGCAGAGTGATGAGCTCTGCCAAGGGGACTGGAGATGAGCTCTAGATGAGGTGGCCTGAGCTTGCCCTAATGGACAAGGAGAAACCATGTCGGGATGAAGGGAGGGGCCTGGGTAGCCCCATCTTCTCAACAATTAGTCCAACACCTCCACTACCCCCAGCTGGTTCAAGCCACCCTTATCTCCCACCTGGACCATTGCAGTAGCCTCCTCCCCACTCTCCCTGTTGCCATCCCTACCCATTGTAGGCTGGTAGCCACACAGAGTCAGGGTGGCCCTGGAAGGCGTGTCTTCCTTTCTCCAAACCCTCCAGGACTGCATCTCATTCAAGCAAGAGCCACAGCAGCCAGCCAGGCCCTGTGTAATCTCCCCCTGCTCCCTCTCATGCCCCTCCCTCTCCTGCTCACCCCCTCCCCCAGCCACACTGGACTCCCGGCTGCCCCTCGGCCCTGCCAGCACACCCCTCCACCAGGGCCTTTGCACGTGCTATGCCCTCTGCCTGCAAGTCTTCTCCCACAGAGCACAGGGCTCATGCCTCACTTCCTTCCAGTTGCTGCCCAAATGCCAGGCCATCCCTGACACCTTGAATAAAATAGTGCCAACCTCCCTCATCTCCTCGCTGATCTGCCCTGTGCTGTATTACTTTTCTCTAAAGCACTTACTATGGTGTTGCATATTCTCTCTGCATATATGTTATATACACTCTATTACATTATGTTGTATTCTGTTGTACATTGTTCATCCGTTTACTGTTTGTCCCCATTAGAATAGGAAGACTCAGAGGGCAGGGCTTTGTTTCATTCACTGCCTCATCATCAGAACCTAGATGTTTGCAAACAGTGGGATGGCCTCATTAGATTTGGTTTCAAGTGGGATTTAGGACGAGTCTGACTAATGTGAGAACTGAGTGGTTATCAGGGCTGACCATCCAGATGGAACTGCTTTGTTAAGTAGTGAGCTCCTGGGAGCTGGGAATATTTGAGGCTCGTCCAGGAACCAGAGCACAGAGAGTCTTTAAAAGGGCGTTCAAAGCCCTGTTTGTGTCCTGAGAAATCATCACTCCCAAACTGCCTAGCCCCTTTCCAGCACTCTAAGGCCAACAGAGAATTGGGATCATTGAAATATTAGTCAGGTAGACAAAGTCTTAGTTGAGCACTTTCAGCTGATGGCCTCAGCAGCCTAGTCTTCCCACGGCCCCCAGGTTGCCTCCTCAAGAATGACAGTCCCCACTTAGGAGGGCCCGCCACCCTTTGGAAAGCAGGGAGTCCTGGTGTGTTTAAGCTGGGACTGGGGTGTCCTTTGTCGAGGGCTGTGCCAGTCAGCTTTTGCTGCAGTGACAAACAACCCCAATATCTCTGTGGGGCACAACAGCATCATGCTATTGCAGAGCCCAGCAGTCAGGAAGCCCCTGTATTGGACCTGCTGTTCTCATGGCAGAGGACATGAAGAGTGAGAGACAAACCACATAGTAACTCAAAGCTTCTGCTGGGATGTGGCCAGCTTCGTATCCACTCACCCCACTGAACAAAGATGGCACAAGACAGCAAGAGGGGGACGTAGGGACAATAACTCAGTCTGCCGTTGTGGCGTGGGGCGGGGGCGGGGGATGCGGGCAGTTGCAGAAAGATTTCTGTACTGAGTAGGCCACTGAACCACTCTACTCAGATAGCTCTGATATTCCAGAATTATTTCCAAAGCCGACTACAAAGCTGAGTCTGTCTTTTTCCCTCCCACAGCAGGCCCACAATTCCACCATCTGTCTGGAAGGCCCTTTGTTCTCTCACTGTCTTTTCTCTTTCCGGGTAGGTGGGTGGCAGGCCCGTGGAGCCCCTGCTCAGCGACCTGTGAGAAGGGCATCCAGCACCGGGAAGTGACCTGCATGTACCAGCTGCAGAATGGCACACACGTCGCCACTCGGCCCCTCTACTGCCCAGTGCCCCGGCCATCGGCAGTGCAGAGCTGCGAAGGCCAGGACTGCCTGTCCATCTGGGAGGCATCAGAGTGGTCACAGGTGGGTGCCTGGGCTGCTGCCAGTGCTGAAACCACCACCAGGGCCTCGGGGCCTTGTTTGTAGCAACCCCAAAATGGTTCCTTTCCCTCCCTGCTGTTTTTGACAAACCCCCACATATCACAGTCCTAGCCAGACCCCAGAGGAGCTCAAAGCCATGTTCTAAGTCACATATTCTCAAATTCCATGAGAGATATCAACGTGGCCAAAAAAACATGGATAGTGTGTTTTTTTGATAATGTATATCACAGTACTGTTTGGTCCCATTTCCTGTGAAAATTCTCATGTAAATATAGATGGATGGATGGGTGGGTGGATGGATAGATACATAGGAGATAGGTAGGTAGGCAGGTAGACAAATAGACACCTTTTAATCTCTTTTGTGCACTTTGGAACTGTAGGGTGGTCAGGTTGAGAACGTGGTTTCAAAGGCTTCCCTGCATTTCCATGGCAGTCTTTGTGGAGCTGCCTTTGCAAGAGGCAGGAGGATGTTGGGAGGGACAGCGTTTAGTGTGTGAGCCGGTTACAAATCTCATGCCATAACACATTTTGGAAGGAGGTCAATTAAGCCTTAATTTTTAACTTTGAAGATTGATCCTAGAAATATTTTATCTTCGGTAATATCATCCTTCAAGGCTTGGCATTGAGTTTGCATTTAATGATTTTGATTGTTTGGCTATGAAACAAAAAAAATAGCTGAATAAAGGGCAAGCTTCCCTCAGGTCCTCCATCAAACGTGTTCTAGGAAAGTCAGAAAGGCTAAATCCAAGACACTCTTCAGTGTGGAAAATATTTTTAAAGTTCCTTCTTATTGCCAAGCAGTTGGAATTATTTTGAATAAGAAAGTATTCAGCCCATTTTTAATGAACGAAAAGTCTGCCCTTGGCTGTTCTAAAACTGAGTTTACGTTTTAGGCAGATCTTGACGTGTACCCATTTAAAGACGGGCATTTTTTGCCTATCCTTTAAGATATTTTAGGAAAAGGACAGAGTTTTAACATTAAAAAATTTTTTTTCTTTACGTGTACCTAGGTTCATAAGTTTAACATTCAATGGACTTTTGGGGAGGGGGATGCCTGCTAGAAGGTTAGGGGCAGGTGTGCAGTCTCTCTCTCTTTCCATGAGCCTTGATCACCTGGTTCTTGATCCAAACAAGATTTATGCTTTATCAGATCAAAACCATAAATTGTCCATTTATAGGTCTCTTATGGGGGAAAAATGCCTCCTTAACAAAATAAACGAAGCTGACCTAATCAACTATCATTATAGTATTGAAGAGCACCATTTTGGAAAGTGTGAGACAATTGGAGCAAGATTTAAAGAAATATCTCCATCCCTATTCCTATATCTATGTGTTGCCTAATCCTAATCCTGAAATAGTATCCACACCAATCAGTCTAATTCTGGCTCAGCTCAGGCTCAAGCAAAATGCTTTTTTCTAAACATCTGACTCAGAATCAAATCTTTCCTCCATGAGATGCTCACAAAACTGGTATTCCTTCCACTTTTCCAAGTACAGAAGCCCCTCTAACATTTCTTTTTCTGGAAACGAATAGGTTTAAATTTCTCGTGGGTGCGTTTTTATTGATGGGCTTGCCTGTATTCAGCCAGCAGTGTTGATCACTGTCACCACTACTCCCCAACTTCTTCCCAACTTCATTAGAATGAGGAAAAAAATATTGAGAAGGAAGCAAAAGGTAGCAGCTCTCTCCTGTCCTCGACTTCTTGTTCCCATCCCTGGATCAGAAGCCAAGAGAGAAGCAGAACATGACCCTCCTAGGTCCCTTCCAAGGTGACCCCAGCCTGCAGCACTGCCCTTCCTGAAGGCTTCCAACCAATAGGCTTCTGGTCAAAAGGGGCCAGCCCAGGGTTTGGTCAAGAAACAGGCTGGATATTGACGGTTTAAAATTCAAGGGAAGAGGCAAGGAACACAGAGTAGAGAGAAACCAAGCAGAAACTCAGGCAGAAGTGGTGAGTAGGCCCCTAGTTGCATAAGGAACCAGTGGTATGGGTGCTGTTGCCAGGGAGGAGCCCATGAGGCAGACGGTGAGCGTGGAGCTGATGAAATGGTCAGAAAGCATTGCCACATAGAGAAGCAGAAAGATGGGCCTTCAATGCAGTAACCCAGGGGTTCCTGCAGCAGCCCTCCAGGCCCCACCCATTCTGCCCTGGGAGGCCCTGTGGGTAAAGCCTGCCAGGGACTGACTCCTTGCATTCCAGGTCCCTTTGTTTTATTTTTTTTTAATTAAAAAAATATATTTTATTTATGTATTTTTGGCTGCATCAGGTCTTAGTTGCAGCATGCAGGATCTTCATTGCAGCATGCGGGATCTTTTGTTGCAGAGTGCAGGCTCTTCGTTGAAGCACACAGGCTTCTCTCTGGTTGTGGCATGTGGGCTCCAGAGTGTGCAGGCTCAGTACTTGCGGCATGTGGGCTCTGTAGTTGTGGTGCGCAGGCTCCAGAGCACGTGGGCTCTATAGTTTGCGGCACGTAGGCTCTCTAGTTGAGGCGCGCAGGCTTAGTTGCTCCACAGCATGTGGGATCTTAGTTCCCCGACCAGGGATTGAACCCACGTCCTCTGCATTGGAAGGCAGATTCTTAACCAGTGGAGCACCAAGGAAGTCCCTTTAAAACCCACACAGAAGATCAAATACATGAGCTCTCCAAATTCCCCCCAGGTTATACCACAACTGCCTGTGAAGCATGTGTATTTCTCTAAAACAAACTAGTCTAAATTAGTCTCAAATAAATAAATAAATAAATAAGAACAGGACCAGCAGATGAAGAGCTAGGTTGAATTCCTAGGAAAAATAAAGCTAGATAGCATTTTGAGGTAAATGTTAATAACAAATATAAAGAATGATATTTGTCCTTTATGTGCATTTTTTCAGTGGACATAGTGGAACTTTTTAAAAGTCAAGTTTGTTGTAGCTCAAGAAAAATCACTGCTGTAGCCTCCCATATTTTTGGTAAATCAAGCAAGTGTAAAAACAGAAGTTAGAGTTGCTGGGGCTCCATTTGTGCTACTACGGCTGTTGGGCACCCCCCATGGTATCTCTGGGACCCAGCTGCTGGGAGGAAATCCCCCTCAGAATTTCCTCAGGCAGAGTGGGTCTCATCATGTCAGTGCATTTGGTGGAATCCAGCCTTCAGCCCACCATCTCTGCGAGCTACGTATTTGCTTCCATGGTAGGGACTAGGCTTCCGCACACAACAAATCAAAGTGTGGGCTCCCCAGGTTCCCAGGCCATGTCACCTCTGCTTGCTGGTCAAGTCAGTCATGTTCTCCCAAGGTCAAGGGTCCACTCTTCCTTGTGCTTTGTTTTGAAGTGGGTAAGCACTCAGCACTCACTCTTGCGAGCCAGCCACCTTCCCTCCCCAAGCCCAGCGGGTAGGCTGGGAACACTCCAGGAACAGGCTCCAGACCCACCCCCAAGTCTGCCATGTTTATGCCTTGTCACCCCTCCACCTCTTGTCACTGTTTCTGTGGATCGTGCTGCCTGATGTCGTGGGAATCTTGAACTCTCAGGGCTCATGCATCATTTGTCACCCCTCAGACACTATTCAGGTCCCCTCCCCACACCATCTCTTGCTATGTTTCCCAGGAAGAAAAATAGCACAGGGAACATTGCCCTGTTACCATTCTTGGCATTGACATTAAAACCATCGCTAGAGCTCTCTGCAGGGCTTGCCAACCGCCTTATGTCAGAGTCACCTGTGTCTTTGCTTTCCATCTCCTCCTTTTCCCCCCTGAAAAGGGTTGGCGGTGGTGGGGACTGCATAGAACTGAACCGAGAGACCCTACGCCAGCTGTTCACCTCACTGCCACTGCCTTCTTCAGCCGCCATCACTGGGTAGGCTGGCACGCCCCCCACCCCCACCCCCTTTGCCCCAGGCTGGCTCAGCATGGGTACCTAGAGGCCAGCTGGGAGGAGCCAGCTCGGAACATGTGC
This sequence comes from Tursiops truncatus, assembly GCF_011762595.2. Taxonomy (NCBI): domain Eukaryota; kingdom Metazoa; phylum Chordata; class Mammalia; order Artiodactyla; family Delphinidae; genus Tursiops; species Tursiops truncatus. The sequence goes on from NC_047035.1 coordinate 125,681,087, forward strand.
ATAAGACTCTAAAAGACCAGGAGCTTTCTGAGGTCTGAAACGTAGCATCCCCATCCTTGCATCCTCAGCACTGGGTCTGGTACATGGTAGGTACTTAACAGATGTTCAGGTGTTGATGGACTTGACCAGATTGGACTGGATTCAGTCTCTGGAATGGTATCTTGCAGTGTTCTGCCAGCTGTGGTAAAGGGACAAAGAAACGAACTGTGACATGCACCAACTCGCAAGGAAAATGCGACGCATCCACGAGGCCAAGAGCCGAGGAGCCCTGTGAGGACTACTCCGGCTGCTATGAGTGGAGAACAGGGGGCTGGTCCAAGGTGAGTGTGGTGTGTGCGCTTCCATCCTGCCCTGGGCAGCATTTGCGACTCAAGAGGAAGGAACTCAGCTCTCTCACCGTGGGCCCCAAGTTAACAAGGTGGTCCCAGTCTCACCAGGTGAATTCACTTTCTCTCCCAACTCTGCACCTGCTGGTGACCCCACATGGTGTGCCTTCAGAAGGGCACTGAGTGCCCCCAAAGCAGGAAGGGGTGCAATGGGTGCCAGTCTGGGACCCGTGTGCATCCTGCAGTGGGCTTGGCCACCTGCCATTGAGAGAGACTCAGTGGTAGGAGTCTGTCCTCAGGCAGATGCAGAGGGGGCTATGGGCAAATAGCACTTCATTGTTTCCAGGACCCTTGGTCAAGGGCCTGGAGGATGCAGGAGGAGAAAGGGCCCTTGGGGTGAGGACTGAGGACAGCATCTCCCAGAGCCTTGGGGCAGGAGAGTTAAACAGAATTTAAGTAAACAGCATTTGTTCTCTGCTGTTTAACCCTTGCTTTATTCATTCACCTGATATATTTGACCCATACCTGAGATAGATACCATTGTCACCCCTGAGAACCATCCAGTGGGTCTTCTAGAGCCTTTTCCCAAACACTGTAAAATTTCTGATGTCTGATTTTCTGATGAAAACTTCCAACGAGAGCCTAGAGTGTGTTTCCCTTTGGTCTCAGCAACTGGAAGCTCCCCGTTTGTTTCTCTTGATATCTGTGCTCGAAGGCTGCACACTGGCAGCCTGAGAGCCACTGGCTTTGTGTGGCCTGTGCAATATCTTAAACAGTTTGGAATTTATTGCTAACATTTAAAAATGGGAAAATTTCACCTGAAAATCTGGATTTGGAACTTACTACAGAAATCTGGCAACATGGCCTATATCCACACGTGGCCTTTGTGACCTGTGGCCTGGCAGGGGCGGGTGCATCTCCGCGGACTGCGGTCCTCCAGCTCCCCCGACTCCTTCAGCCACTTTATGCTTTAATTTACCTGCCTGGCCAGGCAGAATAATGTTGCCTGGATTCCATATGTGCAGGTGTGAATTAAAATAAAGCTGTCATTATAGTTGAGGGGTCTTTGTGATCACACCCTAAATACAGCCTGTACTAGTAAAGGGTGACTCCCGTGGCCACAGGTGTCCCTGGGCAGGGAGCAGAGGTGAGGGAGAGGGGTCAGCTCAGGCCTGGGCTGCACAGACCCATGGGGGGTCTGGGGCCCCAGCATTGGTTTCTCTTTGCAGTGACCCCTGTGTGGCCCGGCACCAGCCCTCTCCTTTGAGGGTGCTTATCCCCGTTTTACAGAAGAGGGAGGAGAGGTTCAGAGAGGTTAAGTGACTTGGCCGCTCCTCTCTGACAGAGTCCAACTTCTGAACCCCAATTCAGAGCTCCGTCCACATGGTGGACACAGAGTGAGTGAGGGCTCCAGAGTCGCCGTAATGGGGTGGTGCCCTGCAGATGGGCGTTACCTGGGTTTCTCCAGCCTAATTGTTCTGGTTTTGAGGACCAGGTGGACACTTTTATTTTCCTAAGTGCCTTGTACTTCCTGGTCCTGGGAGCAGCAGAACATCTAAGGAAGGATGTGAATAGTGCCTGAGGAGTTCGATGCAGCACTTGGCCCCCTCCTCAGCCGAGAACGTGGGCACACATTCTGGCAAACTCCCCCCACCACAGCCCATCGGGCATGGCTTCCAGGAAAATAGAGCCTTTAGCTGGCCTTCCTCCTCCTAGCCAGCCGAAGAGAATAATACCTCCTGGCCTTCAGGACAGTAGGGCTTTGGAAGGCCGCAGTGCCTGCTTTTGCCACAGCCAGCTTGATCAGCTATCCCTGGAAGTAAGAACAAGAAAGATCAAGGGCATGTACAGATTTGGGCTGTTGTCAGGGGTTGGCATCCAATCAGTGTGCATCCAGCCTTTGGGACGAGCACTGGGCCTGGACTGGTGCCAGCTGCTCCGCCCCAAGCAGGTCTGGCCAGAGCCAGGGCCCAGGGCAGACTAGTTCTTCCCGGCTGAGAACTGCAGGGACACTGATCTGGAAGTCGGCGTGTGTGTATATATGTGTGTGCACGTGTGCACGCACTGGAAACAAGGGTTGGCGGTGGTGGGGACCGCATAGAACTGAACCGAGAGACCCTACGCCAGCTGTTCACCCCACTGCCACTGCCTTCTTCAGCCGCCATCACTGGGTAGGCTGGCACACCCCCCACCCCGACCCCAGCACAGCAGTAGAAACCTGTCCGTTGCTTTTCCCTGTGCCTGCTCTGGAGAATTGGGACGGATACCGGTCCCATGGGGCCCTTATCCTCACTCACTGCGTGACCAGGCCGACAGATGGATTCCAGGGGATGGATCTTCCCCTGACATTTTCACTTGTTCAGACTGGATTTGCTTTCTGATGGATGTGTTATTTTTGCTGTGCCCTTGTCACACAGTTGGGGTCAGTGCACTTTTAAACCAATCATCGTGGATGACGCTCCTGTAACCAGCATCCAAACCTCCCACATGCCAGACTTTGAAGGTAGCAAACAAGTTGCCCAAAAGGAAAGTAGAAAGAAGTCTGAACACTGTCAGATTTCCAGTGTATCTGGACACTTTGACATCTTCCTTCCAAGCAATCTCCTATCACTTGGCCCTAAGGTGCTGTTGAGAAAGATAAGCCTATCTCCAGGGAGATGATGGACAGGCCAGCCCAGAGACATGCAACACAGGTGCTGTCCTGCACTTCCTGAAGTGAGAAGGACCAAGCATCCCTCGGGAGGGGTCTGGCATCCAGCCCTTCCTGTACTTGCTGCAGTAATCATTTACCTTGCTGAGGCAGGGCAGGCTTGGAGGGGATTTGGAGCCCCTTCTCCCTCCCCCAGCCTCGGCAAATGGCCGAACCCTAACCAGGATCCCATCCGAGAGGCCGACTTCACATTCCCAACCCTGCTGAGGGCAGTATTACTGCTCTGCTCTGTTTGGAAACTGCCATGCAGCTGCCTGCCCTCCTGGGATATTAGCTAGTTCCAGATCTGTGCAAATCATTGTTTTCTCCCACTAAATGCTGGGCCCATGTATTCAACCTGGGGGTGGGGTGGGGAGGGAGGTGTCACTGAAACTGGGAGAGGAGGAAATCACATTTCATTCTAGGACAGCGTGTCTTTTAATCAGAAGTTGAGATGTTTCAGTTTCAAGACCAGAGGCATTAATCACCACTGAAGTGATGGGATGTTTCTAATTAGAAGCAAATTATTCTGGAGGGATTATAATAGACAGTGTTTTTAAAGAAAACCATTGGCTCTCTGTGTTAAGAGTATGGCGTTCCCTTTTACAGAAAAGATCAAAAGTGGCCATTGACTTCCTGGTGCCCGTGGAGGTCCCCTGGAAGGGGACTGACCTCACTTGTGAGGCCTCAGTCAAGCCCCAGATGTGCCCCTCATACCTGAGCCCCAGCACTTCCCAGAGGCCTTAGGAGATCAAATGAAGCCATAAGCATGCACATACCTGTAGCTGCAGAGCCCTAGGAAGAAGCCAGGGAGAGCCTCCCATTCAAACATGGCTGTGTCGGTGCATTCCCAGGACTGCTGTTAGCTGCCTTCTTGTGTTGTGGGCAGAGATGGGGGCTCAAGTTCCATGGCCTCAGAAATGAACAGACTTTGTGTCACTACGGGGGCTTGTTCCAGAAAGCTTTCAGCCCCAGCACCACTTCTGAAGCCTACACTTGCTTTGGTGGGGATTGACCCCTCCCCCCAACCCTGCAAGGCTGGGCAGCCAGCCCGGCTGGGGCTCCCACTTGCTGTGGGCCTGCAACCAAGTCACTGTGATTCAATCAGCATTTCCTGAGCTCCTGTTCTGTGCCAACCTGTGCTGAGCACTGAGGGTACAAGAGTGGACAATGACCCAGCCTAGATACAGACAGGTGGAGCCAGCTGCAGACACCAGGCCACGCTAAGTCCCACTGGGCAGGTACAAATGCAGCCCCTGCCAGGGGCAGCCCCGAACAAGGGTGCTGGTGGAGAGTGATGCTACTTCTGTTGGGATCAGTGACAGTGGCCCTGACATTCACCAGTGCTTTAGAATTTATAAAACACTTTCACTCACATTCTCCCATTTGACCCTATCCCCATTTTACAGGTGAAGAAACTGAGGCTCAGAGTGGCAACGTGACTTTTTTCTTGAGGTCACACAACTAGTAAATGGAAGGGCTAGGAGTCTGGTCCTTGCCTTTTGGCTCTTAATCCACCTTTCCTTCAGGTACATAATAATGTCAGAGGCTTAGGTTTCTAATTTGAAATGGGAAGTAGATGAACTGTTATATGCCTCAGGTCTAACCATCATAGGCATAAGCTTGTTGTAAAGTCAAGTATTTATCTACTCTCTCTCCAGCCCACCAATCAAAACCTTCTCTCCCAAGGGCTTTGTATTAATCATTTACACTGTGGTATAAATCTGTTGTCTCTATAGGAGATCATGCATGTTGTCTCCCCTTCTTTGTGAAATAAAAAGTTGAGTCCTTAATAAAAGAAACTTGAGCATCCAGGAGCAAACATAAGAGACACTGGGGACATCAGGGCCCTTTTCTGGGACTGTGAAACCATACAACACAGGCAGTCAGCACTCTGCATGCAGATAGGGATCAGCAAATCCTCCATTCCGTACTACTCTTGGGAGTGTAAGCCGCAGTGAACGGAGGGTCATCAAACTTAAGTACTTTTCTGGGTAGGGCAGGAGGGAGAGGGGGCAGATACCCCCTTGGTCTGGAGCATTTTGTGTGGGTGAACAGAGCCTGCCACTGGGTCATGGAGTTAAAGTCCAGGGCCCACACCTGCTCAGATGAGAGAAATGAACTGGTTGTAGAGCAGTGGGTCCCCAGAAATTGCCAGGAGAGGTGCCTGCATGGGAGTGAACTGAATGCAGTTGACCCTTGTACAACGTAGGTTTAAACTGCATGGGTCCACTTATACGTGGGTATTTTTCAATAGTAAATTCTACAGTGTACGTGGTCCGGGGTTGCATCCTCAGTTGCAGAGGAACTGGGGATACGTAGGACCGACTGTACATTACACTTAGAATAACCCCCGAGTTGTTCAAGGGTCAGCTGCAGTCTAAAGGCCAATGCCTTTGCCCCCTCCATTTCCCTGCTGCCCCTCCATTCACCTAGTGTCCTTCCTCAAATCAGCTGCCTTAGTGTGGAATGAGAGATCAGAGAGTGGGGATGCCTCCCCCACATGCCAGTCTAAGTTTTAACCACTGCCTAGACATGACCATTGAATCAGAGAAGCTGTCATCCCTAAGGAACACTTTGGTTTCAACACACGCTATCAGCGACCTCAGAGCAGGGCACATGGTCAGGACAACACAGGTGCACGTCCCTGTTCTGCAGTGACCTCATCTAACCTTGAACCAGCATCATCCTCTGTCAGATGAGTTTAGGGGTACCTACCTCCTAGGGCATCCATGTAAAGCACTTAGTGCAGTGCTTGGCATAGGTGCTCATTTTTATCATCATTTTCTTCACCATCATCATCCAGTACAGTCACAGGTCTCTTATCTCTGATCAGAATTGCATTTCTTACACAGGCCTGTAAAATATTTGTGTCACAGGAGATGAGTTCTTTGAATGTGGTGTGGACCCCATGAAACAGCACGTGCCCTGACCTGGGGCTCGCGTGATGACAGCATGGCTCAGGGCAGGAGACAGTTGTGCAGTATTTGCTGGGCATGTAGAACATCCTTCTGCAGCGGGGGGTGGGGGGGTGGGGGGGGTGGGGGGTGGGGAGGAGGGTCTTTCAAACAGTCTCTGATAAGCTGCGAGAGCTAAGTTACGAAACTGGTAGCAGCTCCTGCCCGAGGGGAGGCAGTGAGACAGCTCCTGTAGCCTTCTCTGTGCTCCTGGCGCCCATCTGAAGCAAGAAATAAGAGCTCTTGGGATAGCCAGCCCTTGCAAGTCACGGGGAGTCACCTGGGCCTTCTGGTTCCCTAACTATAACGTTCCAACCAGAACCTGTAGGTCAGCAGGCTGCGAATTCAGAGAGTTTGAGGGGAGCCCAAAGCTAAGGCTGAGGATAGGATTCAAGGATTTGAGGATTTCAAAAACAGTTTGAAAGAAAGTATGAGTTGAAGGGGGAAGGTGTGCGTGTGTGTGTGTGTGTGTGTGTGTGTGTGTGTGTGTGTGTGTGTGTGTCTAAGAAAGCATTTACAGTTTCAAGGCTGGAGCAAAGACGGTGGGGATTTTCATCATTGTTTAAGCCTACTATTTGAGGTTTCAACAGCTTCCGAGATTTGCATTGCTCGTGCCAAGTTTTGCGGGAAATCTGTCAAAAATGCTTTTGAGGAGCTTTTGACATTTTACCAGCCTAGTACCTTTCAGACACGAGCAGAAAATGGAGTTCCCGTAGGGGGTTCCCTGCCCCCCTGACTGTCATGTGGGGCTGTCCCATGCTGCCCCTCAGAGGCAGGCTGGCCCCTCAGAGGATGGCTCTGTGAGAGCGTAGGGTGGGCACACTGTGCAGTGAGGGTTCATCTTTGCATTATTTCACCCTAACCCTATTCCTGCTTACCCCAGAGCCTGTGCAGGGAGCCCCTGCCCGTCCTCCACTCTGTAGGAGCCAACGCTCATGTGTGTATTAAATATTCCTGTCACGTTTTCCTCTTCCCAAGATTTTTACAACTTCCTTTAGCTAATTCTCAAAACATCCCTTTGGAATCTGGTGTCATTTATAGTCGTGATTTTACAGCTGGGAGAAGTGAAGAGGAGGGGGTCCACGCCATGGTGGAGCATGTCATCAGCGCTGGGCCTCCACATGGTGACAGAGGCCTGGTTCCTCCCTGCTGGAGAGCCGCGTGGCTCCAGAGGAGTGCAGGCCTCCGGGCAGCAGCCGGGATGGGAGGCCCGGGGGCTACATCATGGGGAAGACCGTGGACCCTCTGAGCCTCACGCTCCACCTCTCTGCAGGCGGTGCTGTGCCCCGCAGACACTATTCCTGCAGTCTGTGCGCATGTATTCTGCACCTACTGTGTTCTGAGCACCTGGCCCTGCCACAGCAGCTGTTAGTGTGAAGATTAATGAGGACTCATGAGAATAGGTGTGAGCCCAGTGCCCGGCACCGGGAGGCAGGCAAAAGGTGGACCCTGCTGCTGTTACTACTACCATCACCACCATCATCATCATCATCATCACCCATGGGATGGGTGGCAGGTCCCCAGACCTTGTGTGTGATGTGCAGCTGCAGGCACTTGCTGGAGAGGGGGCTGCACTTATTCCAGGTCATCTGGCAAGGAGCTTTCCTGGCGGATTTATTACTGCTCCATTTTATCTTGGCTTCCTGAGTCTCAGGGAACCACATTAAATGTTAATGTCATGAGTGGCTTGAAAAAACTACCCAACAGTGACAGTGTGCTTCAAAGAAGACCAGATCTGTTTTTTAATACATCTATTTGCTTAGATTTTAAAAGCCTGAAAAATGACTTCTCAGCAACGCTTAGGGGCTAATTCGATGCTATCAGGAGACACTGCCGTCTCCTCACTGTTGAATTAAAGTGGAGGCTGAGGGGAGGCCGACGGAGGTGAGATTCATTGTCTGTGCCTGTGCTACCCTTAATGCAGCGAGCTCAGGTTACAAGGAGGATGCAGCCCTGCAGCCTCTCTGGAATCACGTGTGTCTTCAGGGCCAAATCAATCTCTAATTGTGCTCCTGGCAAAGGTGGATGTCCACACCTGCCTGGTGACCGGCATGGCAGCCCAGGGAGAGCTAAGCAGGCCAGGTGACTCAGGGCGCCTTCCCGGCCTCCAGGGACCCCCGGCCAGCTCTCTCTGCTCTTGGCCGTGTGCTTATTGTTGTTAATAATTGTAGCAGCGTTTGTCCTTCCCAGACTCCCTGCTAGGTACCTGCTCTAAGCTGTCTCTAATCCTGGAAATCATCCTGCAAAAAAGATTTTATTATCCTCAAGCTACAAATAAAGAAGCTGGGGCTCGTATAGGTTAAGTAACTTGCCCGAGGTCACACAGCTAGTAAAGGGGGATGCAGCATACTGACAGGCCTGTCCTGTCGCCACTGTCCTGCTGAAACTCCGGCCAAGGAGTGGGTAGTTATGCATGGATTTTAGGCCAGGGGCAGGCTAGGCACCAACTCGGCTCAAATGAAAATGCAGCAGGCCTGGAAGGTGGCAGCTGCACCAAAGGGTCATTGGTGGAATTTTCCACTTTTATTTTTAATTACATAGGTAATTCTATCTTGCTTGGGAAGACACAAGAGAAAAACTAGTCCTACAAAACAGATGACAGCACAGTAAATTTTTTTAATGGTTTGTCTTCCAAACTTTTATATAGGTACACACACACACACACACACACACACGCACACAGGTATTAGAAAAAATGGGGTGGTTTCTGTACGTGCTACTCTGTAACCTGTCTCCTCACCTGATGCTCTGAAGCAGCCTCTGTGGGGCTGGCTAAGCAAATACCCGATATTTTCAAAGGTTCTTCCAAGTGAGCACAAGCCATTCACAGCCCAGAGCTGTGTGAATGGCAGCCCCCAGGACTGCAGCTAAAATTCTGTAAAACCTAATCCCAGGGGCAGAGTTTGCAGGGTCTCACATGGCCCCGACAGCAGCTGAGGGTCAGCCCCAGCCTCTCACCAGGCCCAGCCCTGCCTCTCAGAGGTGTTGGAAAGCCATGAGGACAGACGCTTGAGTCTCTGCAGAACTTTGGAGACACCCTCCATGATCTCATGCGGCAGGTTTGTTTACAGACTGAAAAATTAAAAACCAGTGACTCAGGCTGGGAAAGATGATGAAGAAATGGTGGAGCTGGTCAGTGACCTGGTTTTTTGATTCGTGGCCTCCCATAGAAGCTCCATCCAGTTCAACCTCTAATTCATACAGGAGGATGGAATTCAGTCCTTGGGATGGGGCAGCTGGGGTCCTGTCGCTCCTCTGCCACTCACTAATCTGTGACCTTGGGCAAGACACTGACCCCCATCAAGCTCAGTGGCCAAGGTCAGCCCCTTGGGATGGTTGTGGAATGTTCCACACTGTCATGGAATCCTACAGGTGAGCTTACAGACAGAACAAGCATGCGAGTGTTCTGTGTCATGAGGTGTCATGAATGCTCTCCCCCCACCCAACCACAGAACATGTTAAACAAGGCTAAGAACTTTCAGAGGGGAGACTAGTCTTTGAGGTCACCCCAAACTCTTGAGTTTTACAATGGTCATTGATCCTTTCCAGCCAGAGACCTTGTCAATTTTGCATTTGGTTTTAGTAGATCTATAGGATTGAGCCCTTGCTCTGATTTCACATAAATAATAACAACACCTGCAAAAGACATTGAAACCCTACCTGGTGTTCCTGGGCAGGAAGTGACCCAGCCAGGCTAATTGCCCCGCCGGCAGAGTCTGCAGACCTCATGGTCAGGGGGGCCCATGGGAGCGAGACCATAATCCCAGATCCTTCTCTGTTAGCCTGTGCAGAGTTTCCTGGGGACCCAGAAACCCCACCACTACCTGACCCACCCTGGATGCACCCTTTCTCCAGGAAGGACTATGAGGACACCCCGCTCTTCTTCCTGGTTTGTCTCCCACAGCAGGTGGCGCCAGTGAGCCAAGTCAAGATGGGAAGACAAGGGCTGGTGCTGTCTGTAGAGCAGGACACATGGCCCCTTCTTCCCCAAGTGCCCAGTAGTCACAGAAATAAGGCCCCACGTACATGCTTTCCCAGGGAGCAGGGCTTTTTAAAAATTTTACGACCAATTTAGATATAAAAGTCTTTAATGGTGTAGGTGGACTAGTCAAATGCCTACTTAAAATATGTAACTTATTCATGTAGTTGTATTTCATATTTAAAGTTTATATATTATGTTTTAATTTAAAAATATTACTATTTTCTGTCTTTATCATATTTTGAAGTTGAACCTGATAAAATTCCTGTTTCTGTGGGGTTGAAAACGGTTGAATATAAGCAGTTTTGTAAAGTGCCTCCTAATATTTGCAGCATCTGTCTTCGTCATCACTCACTCCTGTTTGCCAGAGTGTACAGGGCACTGCCATCCCAGTTCACTGAGATGCCGCCTTTTCTGAATGTACTGTTCTCATTGGATATTCCCTTGCAAGCTATGGTATGATGTTGCTCTCTGTTGGCATGACTTTGCATGGGCAAGACTTTGCTTTACTTTTATAGGATTTTGCACTGCATTAGGACCCTTGGCCATTTCCTTTACTTACCCTGCTGGTGTGGACCCCCAGTCTCTGGGTATAGCCACTTACCAGATTACTTGTCTTTCTTTTTTTTCTTTTTTGAATTTTATTTTATTCATTTATTTTTTATACAGCAGGCTCTTATTAGTTATCTATATTATACATATTAGTGTATATATGTCAATCCCAATCTCCCAATTTATCCCACTATCACCATCCCCGCCAGCGCCCCGCTTTCCCCCCTTGGTGTCCATACGTTTGTTCTCTACATCTGGGTCTCTATTTCTGCCTTGCAAACCAGTTCATCTGTACCATTTTTCTAGATTCCACATATATGCGTTAATATACAATATTTGTTTTTCTCTTTCTGACATGCTTCACTCTGTATGACAGTCTCTAGGTTCATCCATGTCTCTACAAATGACCCAATTTCATTACTTTTTATGGCTGAGTAATATTCCATTGCATATATGTACCACATCTTCTTTAACCATCCATCTGTCGATGGGCATTTAGGTTGCTTCCATGACCTGGCTATTGTAAATACTGCTGCAATGAACAGTGGGGTGCATGTGTCATTTTGAATTATGGTTTTCTCTGGGTTTATGCCCAGTAGTGGGATTGCTGGGTCATATGGTAATTCTGTTTTTAGTTTTTTGAGGAACCTCCATACTGTTCTCCATAGTGGCTATATCAATTTGCATTCCCACCAACAGTGCAAGAGGGTTCCCTTTTCTCCACACCCTCTCCAGCATTTGTTGTTTGTAGCTTTTCTGATGATGCCCATTCTAACTGGTGTGAGGTGATACCTCATTGTAGTTTTGATTTGCATTTCTCTAATAATTAGTGATGTTGTGCAGCTTTTCATGTGCCTCTTGGCCATCTGTATGTCTTATTTGGAGAAATGTCTATTTAGGTCTTCTACCCATTTTTTGATTGGGTTATTTGTTTTTTGTAACCTTGAGCTGCATATATATTTTGGAGATTAATCCTTTGTCCGTTGATTCGTTTGCAAATATTTTCTCCCATTCTGAGGGTCTTCTTTTCATCTTGTCTATAGTTTCCTTTGCTGTGCAAAAGCTTTTAAGTTTCTTTAGGTCCAATTTGTTTATTTTTGTTTTTATTTCCATTATTCTAGGAGGTCAGTCAAAAAAGATCTTGCTGGGATTTATGTCAAAGAGTGTTCTTCCTATGTTTTCCTCTAAGAGTTTTATAGTGTCTGGTCTTACATTTAGGTCTTTAATCCATTTTGAGTTTATTTTTGTGGATGCTGTTAGGGAGTGTTCTAATTTCATCCTTTTACATGTAGCTATCCAGTTTTCCCAGCACCACTTATTGAAGACACTGTCTTTTCTCCATTGCATATCCTTGCCTCCTTTGTCATAGATTAGTTGACCATAGGTGTATGGGTTTGTTTCTGGGCTTTCTATCCTGTTCCACTGATCTATATTTCTGTTTTTGTGCCAGTACCATATTGTCTTGATTACTGTAGCTTTGTAGTATCGTCTGAAGTCAGGGCGTCTGATTCCTCCAGCTCCGTTTTTTTCCCTCAAGATTGCTTTGGCTATTCGGGGTCTTCTATGTCTCCATACAAATTTTAAGATATTTTGTTCTAGTTCTGTAAAAAATGCCATGGGTAATTTGATAGGGATTGCATTGAATCTGTAGATTGCTTTGGGTCATACAGTCATTTTCACAATATTGATTCTTCCAGTCCAAGAACATGGTATATCTCTCCATCTGTTTGTGTCATCTTTGATTTCTTTCATCAGTGTCTTATAATTTTCTGAGTACAGATCTTTTACTTCCTTAGGTAGGTTTATTCCTAGGTATTTTATTCTTTTCATTGCAATGGTAGATGGGATTGTTTCCTTAATTTCTTGTTCTGATCTTTCATTGTTAGTGTATAGGAATGCAAGAGATTTCTGTGCATTAACTTTGTATCCTGCAACTTTACCAAATTCATTGATGAGCTCTAGTAGTTTTCTGGTGGCATCTTTAGGTTTTTCTATGTATATTACTATGTCATCTGCCATCAGTGACATTTTTACTTCTTCTTTTCCAGTTTGGATTCTTTTTATTTCTTTTTCCTCTCTGATTGCCGTGGCTAGGACTTCCAAAACTATATTGAATAATAGTGGCGACAGTGGACATCCTCATCTTGTTCCTGATTTTAGAGGAAATGCTTTCAGTTTTTCACCATTGAGGATGATGTTTGCTCTGGGTTTGTCGTATATGACCTTTATTATGTTGAGGTAGGTTCCCTCTATGCCCACTTTCTGGACAGTTTTTATCATAAATAGGTGTTGAATTTTGTCAAAAGCTTTTTCTGCATCTACTGCAATGATCATATGGCTTTTATTCTTCAATTTGTTGCTATGGTGTACCACATTGATTGATTTGAGTATATTGAAGAATCCTTGCATCCCTGGGATAAATCCCACTTGATCAGTGTATGATCCTTTTAATGTATTGTTGGATTCTGTTTTCTAGTATTTTGTTGAGGATTTTTGCATCTATATTCATCAATGATATTGGTCTGTAATATTCTTTTTTTATAGTATTTTTGTCTGGTTTTGGTATCAGGGTGATGGTGGCCTCATAGAATGTTTGGGAGTGTTCCTTCCTCTGCAATTTTTTGGAAGAGTTTGAGAAGGATGGGTGTTAGCTCTTCTCTAAATGTTTGATAGAATTCACCTATGAATCTATCTGGTCCAGGGCTTTTGTTTGTTGGAAGATTTTTAATCACAGTCTCAATTTCATTACTTCTGATTGGTCTGTTCATATTTTCTGTTTCTTCCTCTTTCAGTCTTGGAAGCTTATACCTTTCTAAGAATTTGTCCATTTCTTCCTGGCTGTCCATTTTATTGGCATACAGTTGCTTGTAGTAGTCTCTCAGGATGCTTTGTCTGTTGTAACTTCTCCTTTTTCATTTCTAATTTTATTGATTTGCGTCCTCTCCCTCTTTTTCTTGATGAGTCTGGCTAAAGGTTTATCCATTTTCTTTATCTTCTCAAAGAACCAGCTTTTAGTTTTATTGATCTTTGCTATTGTTTTCTTTGTTTCTATTTCATTTATTTCTGCTCTGATGTTTATGATTGCTTTTCTTCTACCAACTTTGGATTTTGTTTGTTCTTCTTTCTCTAGTTCCTTTAGGTGTAAAGTTAGATTGCTTGTTTGAGATTTTTCTTGTTTCTTTAGGTAAGATTTTATTGCTATAAACTTCCCTCTAAAACTGCTTTTGTTGCATCCCATAGGTTTTGAATCATTGTCTTTTCATTGTCATTTGTCTCTATGTATTTTTTTATTTCCTCTTTGATTTCTTCAGTGATCTCTTGGTTACTTAGTAACATATTGTTTAGCCTCCATGTGTTTGTGTTTTTTACTTTTTTTCTCTGTAACTGATTTCTAATCTCATAGCATTGTGGTCAGAAAAGATGCTTGATATGATTTCAATTTTCTTAAATTTACCGAGGCTTGATTTGTGACCAAAGATGTGATCTATCCTGGAGAGTATTCTGTGTGCACTTGAGAAGAAAGTGTAATCTGCTGTTTTTGGATGGAATGTCTTATAAATATCGATTAAATCTTTCTGGTCTATTGTGTCATTTAAACCTTTTTTTCCTTATTAATTTTCTGTGTGGATTATTTGTCCATTGGTGTAAGTGAGGTGTTAAAGTCCCCCACTATTATTGTGTTACTGTCGATTTCCTCTTTTATAGCTCTTAGCAGTTGCCTTATGTATTGAGGTGCATATATTGGGTGCATATATATTTATAATTGTTATATCTTTTTCTTGGATTGATCCTTTGGTCATTATGTAGTGTCCTTCTTTGTCTCTTGTAATAGTCTTTATTTTAAAGTCTATTTTGTTTGATATGAGTATTGCTACTCCAGCTTTCTTTTGATTTCCATTTGCATGGAATATCTTTTTCCATCCCCTCACTTTCAGTCTGTATGTGTTCCTAGGTCTGAAATGGGTCTCTTGTAGACAGCATATATATGGGTCTTGTTTTTGTATCCATTCAGCAAGCCTGTGTCTTTTGCTTAGAGCATTTAATCCATTCACGTTTAAGGTAATTATTGGTATGTATGTTCCTATTACCATTTTCTTAATTGTTTTGGGTTTGTTTTTGTAGGTCCTTTTCTTCTCTTGTGTTTCCCACTTAGAGAAGTTCCTTTAGCATTTGTTGTAGAGCTGGTTTGGTGGTGCTGAATTCTCTTAGCTTTTGCTTGTCTGTAAAGCTTTTGATTTCTCCATCGAATCTGAATGAGATCCTTGCCAGGTAGAGTAATCTTACTTGTAGGTTCTTCCCTTTCATCACTTTAAATATATTGTGCCACTCCCTTCTGGCTTGTAGAGTTTCTGCTGAGAAATCTGCTGTTAACCTTATGGGAGTTCCCTTGCATGTTATTTGTCATTTTTTCCTTGCTGGTTTTAATAATTTTTCTTTGTCTTTAATTTTTTTCAATTTGATTACTATGTGTCTCAGCATGTTTCTCCTTGGGTCTATCCTGCCTGGGGCTCTCTGTGCTTCCTGGACTTGGGTGGCTTTTTTCTTTCCCGTGTTAGGGAAGTTTTCAACTATAACCTCTTCAGATATTTTCTCGGGTCCTTTCTCTCTCTCTTCTCCTTCTGTGACCCCTATAATGCAAATGTTGGTGCATTTAATGTTGTCCCAGAGGTCTCTTAGGCTGTCTTCATTTATTTTCATTATTTTTTCTTTATTCTGTTCTATGGCAGTGATTTCCACCATTCTGTCATCCCAGTCACTTATCCATTCATCTGCCTCAGTTATTCTTCTATTGATTCCTTCCAGTGTATTTTTCATTTCAGTTATTGTATTGTTCATCTCTGTTTGTTTGTTCTTTATTTCGTCTAGGTCTTTGTTAAACATTTCTTGCATCTTCTCGATCTTTGCCTCCACTCTTTTTCCGAGGTCCTGGATCATCTTCACTATCATTATTCTGAATTCTTTTTCTGGAAGGTTGCCTATCTCCACTTCATTTAGTTGTTTTTCTGGGGTTTTATCTTGTTCCTTCATCTGGTACATAGTACTCTGCCTTTTCATTTTCTGTGAATGTGGTTTTCATTCCACAGGCTGAAGGATTGTAGTTCTTCTTGTTTCTGCTGTCTGCCCTCTGGTGGATGAGGCTATCTAAGAGGCTTGTGCAAGTTTCCTGATAGGAGGGACTGGTGGTGGGTAGAGCTGGGTGTTGCTCTGGTAGGCAGAGCTCAGTAAAACTTTAATCCACTTGTCTGCTGATGGTTGGTGCTGAGTTCCCTCCCTGTTGGTTGTTTGGCCTGAGGTGACCCAGCACTGGAGCCTACAGGCTCTTTGGTGGGGCAATGGTGGACTCCAGGGTGTACTTCCCAGAACTTCTGCTGCCAGTGTCCTTGTCCTCACAGTGAACCACAGCTGCCCCACCACCTCTGCTGGACACCTTCCAACACTAGCAGGTAGGTCTGTTTCAGTCTCCTGTGGGGTCACTGCTCCTTCCCGCGGGTCCTGGTATGCACACTACTTTGTGTGTGCCCTCCAAGAGTGAGGTCTCTTTTTCCCCCAGTCCTGTCAAAGTCCTGCAATCAAATCCCACGAGCCTTCAAAGTCTGATTCTCTGGGAATTCCTCCTCCCATTGCCAGACCCCCAGGTTGGGAAGCCTGACATGGGGTCAGAACCTTTACTCCAGTGGATGGACTTCTGTGGTATAATTGTTCTCCAGTTTGTGAGTCACCCACCCAGCGGTTATGGGATTTGATTTTATTGTGATTGCACCCCTCCCACCGTCTCACTGTGGCTTCTCCTTTGTCTTTGGATGTGGGGTATCTTTTTGATGAGTTCCAGTGTCTTCCTGTTGATGATTGTTCAGCAATTAGTTGTGAATCCAGTGCTCTCACAAGAGGGAGTGAGTGCATGTCCTTCTACTCTGCCATCTTGAACCAATTCCTACCAGATTACTTTTCAAGAGATCTTTAAAAATTTCTTACACCATCCTCCCTCATTTATGATTATGGTGTTCTACTTCCAGGAGAAGAGAGTTAAATTTCTTTGTGTCCCTTTTTCTTTTAACCCCCAGGTGGTCTTGCTACAAATAATTGAGGGTATCCCTTACCTCACCCCTGAACTATGAGAGGTTTTATTTTTACTTAATTATAAGGTAACTTATTCTTTTCCTAGAATAATTTTGAGTGAAAGGCTTCATCTCTTGTATTTGAGCACACCTATCGCCTGTATATAAACTCAGCAGTTGGGGCTGCAGGCGGATGTCTGTTCTTGCTTAATTACACATTTGTATACAAATACTTGACTACTTCATCATAAGAAAAGAGAGCTCCTCACACCCTACACAGGACACAGGGAAGAAGTTCAGGGTAAGTCAGAGTTTCTCAGCTCTGGCTGCTTGTTGCAGTCACCTGGAGAGCTTTGAAAAATACTGATGCCCAGTGCATCCTCCAGGGATACTGATTGATTGGTCTGGGACATCAAGACCTTTCAACGCTCTCCAGGTAATCCCATGCAGCAGATCCCAACCTGAAGCCACTCCCTCCGAGACGCCCTCCAGGTGGAAATCACGTTGCTATGACACTTGTCCCATGTTCCAGGTCTCCAGTTGGTGGGAACCTACTCATGTGACATCATTCTTCCACTGCAGCACCCCTCAAATTTCCAAATGCTCCAGTACCAACTCCTGAGGTCTGGGGTGGAACCCAGCAATGTGCGTTTATCATACACAAAGGATTCTCAAGGCTGTGAGCAGCCCTTGATGGATTTATCCAGAAGATGGATATGAAGCCAGGCACACAGCCTTGCCTGTCCTGGAGAGCCCATTCTGGTTTGAACACGCCAGGACTCTCAAGGGGGGTGGGGGCGTTGGCAGCGGAGGCGATGGGGCACTTATGGTTTTCCTACCTCTTTTGTGATTTGAAAAGACTGGGCCCCATCAGAGCACCATGCCCTCTGAGCTCTTTATCCTTCTAAAGTGAAAAAAAATGTGATCCTGCTTGTTAGACTAGAAAGCAGAGGAATTCACCTGAGACGCAAAAGCCCCTTTGGGAGCGCAGTTGATGGCCACTTCTTATGGATGAAGGGATCCACGCTGAGCCTGTGCAGGGTAACCCCTCACAGACCCCCAGGGAAGGCCCTTCCTCCAGCACAGGCCATGGTCAGACCCAAGGGGAGGAGAGAGGGAGGCACATGATCCAGATGGCACCTGGCATCCTCACCACATGTGGCATTCAGAGGAAAGGTCCTGCTCCCCTTTCTCTACCCTGAGATGCCAGTGTTAACTCCAGCTGGGCTACTACACCTGTGGTCTTTGCTTTATTAAAGTTTTGCAGAGTGCTCTCAGAACCCCATAAATCATGGGTTGTGAGCATGTGTGCTGGGGGACCCCAGGTGGAGAGAGTACACATGTGGACCAGGCTCTCTGGCTGGGAGGAGACCAACTTAATGGAGAGACGGTTCCAACGGCTCCCTGGAAAACAAGCAAGGGCCAAGGGGCTAGCAAGCAGGATGGGGGAGTGGTGCTGGATACCTGGCAGGTTCCCTGTCACACACTTTAAAGGAGCCCGAAGAGGAATGGGAAGAAGAGCAGGAGACAGAACACATAGTAAAGTCTTAAAAGGCCACTCACTGGGAATGCAGGATGGTCTGCTGAACTAAATACATTGGTTTGGTTTTAGCACACCCACATCTGCAAATGCTGGAAATGCCAACTAGGGATTGGGTGTCTAAATTAAAACTGTTAGCCCCAATATTAGTCCATGAGTCCGTTATGCAAGAAAGGTTGCACTTCTTCATTTTCTGTAACTTTACTTAATTCTGACCCCCAACCCTCCAGGCTTGTGGAAATTCAGCCCCATCATTATTGGGCTCCTCTCCACACCCAGGGCTGGGCAAAGGCCCAGGAGCCTCATGTGGCACACAGTGCCAGGGAGATCCCTGTGGCCATCAGGTTCAGTCCCTCCTGGGTGCCAGCAAGCCACCCTGCTCACTGGAGAATTTCAAAACCCAGATGGTTCTCTGCTTGGAACAGGCATGAGAGGGTGGGAGGTGAAATGCAACCAGCATAAACTAATATTTCAACAATTATGTCTTAGCTCAGGCTGCTGTAACAAAATACCACAGGCTGGGTGGCTTAAACAACAAGACATTTATTTCTCACAGTTCTGGAGGCTGAGAAGTTTGAGGCCAAGGTGCTGGCATATTTGGTTCTTGATGAGGGACAACTTCCTGGCTTGCAGATGGCTGACTTGTCATGTGTCCTCATGTGGTGGAGGGAGAGAACTCTGATCTCTCTTCTTCTTATAAGGACACTAATCTCATCATGGGGGCCCCACCCTCATGACCTCATTTAAACCCAATTACCTCCCAAAGGACCTACCTTCAAATGCCATCCCACTGGGGGTTAGGGCTTCAACACGTAAATGTTGGGGAGGCACAAACATGCAGTCCCTAACATCTTGAAACAGTCTTCCATCAGGCAGCTGGTATGCAGCCAAGCCCTCTTGTCTTGCAATTATTTCTAGCACATAGGAATGACATGCAGGGGCCTGACCCAAGGGTGCTATGATGTGAGGCCATTGTCAAAGCCCCTCAGCCCGGGATGGGCCCCTAGCTCAGCTGTCCCCAGCTTAGCTCTCCCTGTCTCTGGCAGTGCTCATCGACCTGTGGGAAGGGCCTGCAGTCCCGTGTGGTGCAGTGCATGCACAAGGTCACTGGACGCCATGGCAATGAGTGCCCTACCCTCTCCAAGCCAGCAGCCTACAAACAGTGCCACCAAGAAGTCTGCAATGACAAGATCAACGTGAACACCATCACTTCCCCTCGCCTCGGTGAGTGCCTCTGCTGGCCCCCAGCTCCTGGGGCTGCTGCATCCCCTGGCCAGCAAGTCCCCACTGGCAGTGGGAGTTCTATAAGCCAAAAAGCCCCCTCCTTGGGGCTTATTTGAGTTCTGGAGAGGCTAACGTGTCAGTTTTGTAGAGGATCTGAGGTTTCAGAGATGGAATTTCATCCTTGTCATGAAAAAGATGTTTGTTTACTGTGGTCTCAAACACTTGAGCCCCTCTGCCAACAAATGAGGAACACAGGAGAATGTTCCTCAAGTGTTTTGGGATTCCTGTGCATGAAGGAGGCAAAGGGAGGTGCATCCTTCAGGAAATGAAGGATCTGGGGGTGTCATTCATGAAATCTTGGTGATGTGTGCATGGAATGTTCCTCAAGCTAATGCTTGAGAAGAAAACAGAGGTGTTGACAGGTTGGAGTCTTTAATTCAGCAGGGAGCTTTTGTGTGAGCAGCTTGGACCCGAGTGTTCCAAACCCAGCCCTTTACCAGGCCACATCCCCGGCCAGTGGTGGCACAAAAGGAAGAATAACTAGCACTGATCTGATGATTCTATTGAAAAGAATTTCTGCTTTTCCAATTAGAAACTCCTAGGGAACTTTTTCCCCACCCAGTGCCCCTTTCCCTAATGCTAGAATGCCACCAACATGGAGGGAATTTCCAAGCAGCTTCACTGGGGGGGTCTTTGAGCTTGCAGAGGTGTACACCAGGCTTTTGCATGCCCTCAGGCTGGACCATCTCTCTGCACTACCAAGAGCCTGAAGGAGATTCAGACCACCTGCCTGTGCTGTGACCTTTTGCTTTTGTGGGCCCTTTGATATCTACTGCCCTGTGCCATTCTGTTTTATCAATGCCAACAGATAACGTTCTCCGCCACAAAATAACAGTATACACCACTTAGCTCAGAAGTGGGGGGGGCAGTGCCCTCGCCTTGAGGAGGCAGCCAGACCACTGAACTCTGCCAAGTGGTCAGGTTGGACCCAGAGTGTGTCCCTTGTATAAGAAAGCCACATCCACAGTGGCCCTGGCAGGGGCATGGTTTCCCCGGTCTGTGCAAGGCTCCAGTGTACACATGGGTAAGGGCAACCCCGACTATGTCAGACCACAGGCCATCTGTGTACACATGATGACGTCCCCAGGCCACCCATAACCTCTGGGCTTTCTCTCTCCACTGTCCCCCTAGCTGCTCTGACCTACAAATGCACACGGGACCAGTGGACAGTGTATTGCAGGGTCATCCGAGAAAAGAACCTCTGCCAGGACATGCGGTGGTACCAGCGCTGCTGCCAGACATGCAGGGACTTCTATGCGAACAAGATGCGCCAGCCACTGCCGCCACCAAGTTTATGACAGGCGGCCAGTGGTCCCACGATGCTCTGACATGAGGTCTGAGTCCTGACGACATGGCTAGTTGAAAGCCCACCCACCTGAGAGCACACCAGTCCTGCGGCTGGGACCCCCAAAGCACACCACGGCTCACCCAGGAGGCTGTCCCAAGAACCCAATTGCTTAGAACCTGAGAGTGGACTTGACGTTTGCTTAGTGCTTTTATACTTAATATATTGTTAACAGCCACTGGATGGCTTTCTACGGTAAGGAAAAAATAGGCATGAGTCACAAAATAGCTGTAATTTCTAAGGTTCCACGTACCTCAAAGGGAACACCTCTGACAGAAATCGTCAAGAGAAACGTCACAGGCGCCCCTGTCTTGGCTTTCCTCTGACGTTTGAATTCCCAGTGCTTGGTGTATCGGGGGAGGGGGAGGATATCCAAAAACGGAGACGTTTTACTTTAAAGCATGCTTTATTCTGAAAGCCCGTGACACCCTGGATGGAAGGAGTCTTCTCTGGAGAGGCCGGGCTGCTGGAGCCCCCTTGACACCACAAACACCAGCACGTGGCCCCTCCACCCTGTCAAGGAACGTGCTCTCTAGATCGCGGCTTTTCCTTGGAGGTGTTGTGCCTGAGAGTCTGAGTCTGTGTGAATTAAAAAGGACGCTAGGGCTGTGTAGTTCTGCATACCACCTATGTGGGGGAGAATATTCCAGAAGGGCTTGGGTTTGGGGACGTATCTAGTTTTCAGATCTCTGTTGTCCCCCACACAGGGAAACAGAAGAGCCTCTCTTCAAGGTGCTGTGAGAGGAGGCACGTGCTAATTTTGGCCTTGGGATTGCTTCCTGGCATAGAGGTGAGCTCAGGGCAGCTTTGGGAGGGGTGGAGGGGCTCCCCCTCTGCTTCTGGGGACCTCTGTTCTAGCCAGTACTTCATAAAGCTTTGCACCTTAGAGATGGCTTCCCATTAACCTTGGCCATCTATCTGAAGTTGATTCTTCTTAGAACCTCTGAAGACTCAGGCTCAGGCCTGGCGCTTCACCCTGGCACGGGGCAGGTTTCCTCCAGGACTGCTCAGCCTAGTGCCAGGATGGGTGGAGGAGTGGCCCGTGGCCAGGATGGCCACATACCCACCCAGCCTTCCCGTGGCCCAGACCTTGCAATGTTCGTCATTGTCATGCTGTCGTTGTTGACCCGTCTTAGTGGGGCAAGAATGACACTCAGAAAATCCGGAAGAAGGTATTTGCCTCCTACAGACACCTCACCCCTCAAAACAGAACTGTGCCCTCTCTGGAGCCCAGGGAGATGAAAAGAGTGTCCTCTGTGAAAGCACAGAAGATGGTAGGACCCTGCCTGCCCGGGAGCTGGGAGGAGGGGACCCGACATGCTGGGAGGTCTGGTCTGCTGACCAACTCGGTGGGCCTTTGATGGGTGCTTATATTCAAGGACTTTATCATGAGAAACCCACCCTCTCCTCCCTTATTTCAGAGGGGATCTTACTTAGGCTAATCTCCATGGGATCATCTCCAAGTGCTTCTTGATTTATTGGTGCTGTGTTTATGTATCTGTGTTTGAGTTTTTGATGTCACAACTTTAGAGTCAGCTTAAATCAGAAAGAAAAAGAAACACTCTGCTACCCAAGCCCGTCTTATGGGCTGTGTTTTGGTTTGTGATTTTTTACTGCCCCAGAGGCAGAGAAGTGGTAGGGATGACAGGGAATCTATTCAGTTCCACTTGAATCTGTGAGAAGTATTGAGAAAACTCCTTAGATGTTCTGTGGAAAGACCCCAGAGGGTACCAGGCTGGGGCAGCCCACCTGCAAGGTAACCTCCAGCGGCTGCCCAGGGCCTGTGCAGAACGCTGTCCTCCCTGCTCTGGCTTGGCCGCGAGCAGACTCCCCAGGCCCCTCAAAGTCTTGGGGAGCTAGGGCTCAGTTTTCCCCCAGCCCCAAATGGGCTGTACTTTACCACAGATGAACAGAAAGCTCTCAGCCTCGGGGGCTGAGGAGCAGAGTCGGGGCAGCAAGCTAAGGAAGCCGGGGCAGCCTTGCTTACTGTCTGCATGGGAACCATGGGCCCACCTGAGCTGGGCAAGCATATGCACATGCCCAGAGGCAAGCCCTTTGCCTGGTGCCTCTGAATCTCCCCCCTGGCCACCTTGACGGTATCAACTGGACGCCCCTGGCAAGGGCCCCACACCCTCAGAATGCAAATGACTGATTCAGTTATTGTTAAACACCCCTTTGGTTCCCCAAAGTTTGGGTCTTTCTGAGCTCTTTTAGCTCATGCTGGCACTGTCACTCTGAAATTCACCAGCCCGCCTTCTGTTCCCTTCACAAGCAATGATCAATTTCAGTGAAGCCATTATAGCACTCTTGCTCCACTTTGTACAGAAGACAATGAAACCCTGTCATTACAACAGTGATGTTTCTTTATGGTTAACAATACCCTGTACTGTCACTCAAGTACTGTACCTTTTGGTTGCACAAATGTGTTACTAACTACAGAGTCTCACAATCTTATGGTGCTATTTTCGTTGGTGCAAATGAAACCCTCTCAGTTGACCATGGCTTGATATTATCAGAACACAGGGAAAGATCCTCAATGGCAGTAATATCATTGCTTTGTTCTCTTTTCTTCATTTCAGAGTCAAATGTATATATTTTCCATTAGCTAACTTACATTACGTACTGTACCCATGGTATTTTTGTTTTACTTTTTGGTGCTGGTTTGAAAGAAAAGAAAAAAAAAAAGAACAGAAGACAAACATTGGACACCACTGTAAATGAAAAATTAAGCATTTCATTGGAAGTGAGTTGAATATGTTTAATAAAATGTTCTTCCATAACAATTTTAAGCTGTCTGTGAAGTAAAAGATAAAAACCAGTCCTTGAGGGCTGACAGGGAGGCTGTGTCCTTTCCTTCTGCAGTGGTCACACCACTTGCCTAGGACTTGGCTGCAGGAACTGTAGCCTGCCGACCACAGCTGTGGACAGTGTCAAAGGTCACTGGTAAATGCAGTGCTGGCGGGTGGCTGCATCTCCCCAAGTGAGTGCTAACAAATCATTCAGTCCTGGGTCTCATCCCTGTGTGGTTGCAAAACCCTGGGTGGGGACATGAAAGTGTGACAGCTGTACAGTGAGTCTGTGAGTCTGATACAGAGCAGCTACCTCACTGGTGGAGCTGCCCAGGCTCCATGGGGGTGCAGTGACCCCTCTGCAGGGGGCCTCTGTCATGCCAGAATGGGTACCTGCTCTCTACAACCTTGCCTCTTCAAGCTTTAGACCCCACCCCAATCCTGCTGGCAGCCCAACAGCTTCCCCACTCCTGCAGGTGTGAGCCAGACCTGGCCCTTCCTACCTCCCAGTCTGGGGACACAGCAAGGGCACCACACCATCATAATGAGGACCACTGCAGCCATTTGGACCCCATCTGGACCTGACATGGAGCAGGGATGTCACAGCTCCTGCTCTTGGAGGGGGTTGTCTCCTCCCAGTGTCAAGGGGAAAGGGCTCCCCACCCAAGAACTTGGAGGTTCATTAGATGGAGCGCCTCTTTTTAATGTTGGAGCAACACCCAGAAATTTCACAAAATAAAGACCACTTGTTTAATCGACGACTAGCTGCCCATGGCCCCCTGGTTACCAAGAAACCTGTAGTTTGTGTTAATTCCCAAGAACCATCAGCCACCTGCCTCTGGGACCCATTAGAACCCTTTCCTCGCTCTGAGAGTTCTGATCTCTCTTCTGGGTTAACTTCTAACAGCCCTGATGCTATGTGATTTCTTTATAAGCTGCTTGGATTCCAGTTTGTTAGACGAAATTGACAAGCAATCAATCAGCAAGTGCTGAGTGAGCTTCTATTAGGAGCCAAGCACTTCCTGGAGCCACCGAGAACACAAATGGACACAAGACCTGCTCTGGAGCCCACAGCCCCTCAGACAAGCCTGGAGTCCTGGACAACAGAGAATGAGTGAGAGCTGCAGGAACTCCAAAAAAGAAAGGTCAGGACTTCCCCTGTGGGTCTGTTGATTGCCCTCTGGATACAGGCTAGGAGGCTCGGCATTGGAATCCTTTACAGTGACGCTCGCCCTCTGCAAAGGCTTTTGGCAAAAGCCCCTGTGTTTGTACTTCTACACAAATCTGCCTGCATCTATGTCCTCCTTCTCTGTCTGACAACTGACCCCATCCTCATGGAAGGCCAGCCCTCACACCTTTAATTCATCCCCCATTGCTTCTCTACACTCTGTCTCTATCTCCAAACTTTCATTAACTCTCCAGACCTCTCCCCTGGCTTTTGCCCCCTGCACTGCACTGACACTGTTCTTGACAGGTCACCAGTGACCTTCTGGGTATCATTTGCAGACATTTTAGGGTCCTATTCTCCACCTCTCAGCAGCCCTCTCCCTTGGGACATCCTCTTCTCCTGACTTCTCCTCCTCCTTCCTAGCTCCCCTTCCTCTGGCAGCTCTCTAGATGACAGAGCGCTCCAGAGCTAAGCCCTACACTCCCTTCTCTCTATATACTTTCTCAAGTATATAGGCTTGAGAAAGTATACTCAAGCTCAAGGCTTGAGTCTGGCTCATGGCTTGAGCCAGACTCAAGGCTTTTAAAACCAGGTGCATTCTGGTATCTCCAAAATTAACCTCTTCTGTCCTGGCCTCTCTCTCGACCTCCATATTCATACATGACCTCTCCATATGCACAGTCAATCCCATGGGAAGCCCTGGGACTGGGACAGCCCTTCAGAGTCATTCCAGATCGGAGATTCAGTGGGGATGGCTCACCTCTCCTCCATGTGGGATCATCTGGGGTGGCTCCAAGGACAAGTAGAGGCTGGGATTATCAGAAGACTCACACACTTGCATATCTGGCAGCTGATACCAGCCTTTAGAACTTCAGCTAGGACTTGCAGAACACCTACAAGTGGCATCGCCAAGGGGCTGCTTAGCAACCCTGAAGTATGATGGCAGAGTTTCAGCGGCAAACACCCT
Source organism: Tursiops truncatus (assembly GCF_011762595.2). Taxonomy (NCBI): domain Eukaryota; kingdom Metazoa; phylum Chordata; class Mammalia; order Artiodactyla; family Delphinidae; genus Tursiops; species Tursiops truncatus. The sequence continues at coordinate 125,706,739 of NC_047035.1, forward strand.
TGAGAGAGAGAGATGGGGACACTCATGAGAACCGTGTCACCTCACATGACAACTCAAAAGTTACACAGCATCACTTCCACCATCCTTACAAAGGCCCACTCAAGTTCAAGAGGAGGGGACAAAGAGTCAGCCTCTTACCGAGAGAATAGAAACGTTCTGGATGAGCAGGTGAGATGGGAAAAATTGTTGTGGTCATTTGGGGTAAGATTCACACACCCCCATATGCAAAATACACTCACCCCTCTCCCATCCTACCCCCAAAATCTCATCCTATTTCAGCATTATGTTCAGACTCAAAGTCCAGGGTTTCATCATCTAAGTCAAGTGCAGGTGTGTGCAGACGGGCTTCCTCCCGTGGATCCTCAGATACAGCTTCCTGAGCAGTTTCTCTCAATCGGAAGATCAGTGAACTCAAAAGAGACATTATCTCCACCCAGTTCCCAACACCGAAGAGAAAATGGTGGGACAGCATGGGAGCACCGCTGTCAACACTCCCTACTTAAAAAGGAGGGGAAGCACATTGCAGTCCCTTTCCGTAACAGTTCTGAAGTCCAGCCTGGTGCATGTGGTCAGTCCCATTAGGCTCAGCCCTGCTGCCTGGGAATGATTCTCCCTGGGCTGCCTCCAGACCCAAAGAGGCTTGCTGATTGTTGTAAGCCACTCTTAATGGAAAGGGAAGCAAGATTCAATCAAATGCCCTTTCCTTTGGAGAGGATATCCTGATATGCCCCAGACCACTGGACTCCTAAAAAACTTCACTGATGTAATGTTTCCTTGATTCGTCCTGGGGCTTATCTCCCACGCTTTAGAGTGCAGATACTGTACTAAGGCCTCTTCTTCCTCGCCTGGTCTGATTAACTGAATGCCATGGACACAGTGGGTCAATGCAGATTCTGTGGAGGGTGTGTACAGTCCAGGCCCTTTGGGGCTACACTGTAACAGAGTGGGAGAGTTAACATAGCCCTGGGGAAGACTGAGCATAAGTGGGTACTGGTGTCTGTCACACATGAATGTGAACTGGGTCTCCTTTCTAAAGGGATGGAAAAGAAAGCACTCGCCAGCTCAACAGTCATACATCTTGTGTCTGAACATTGTTAATCTGGCACAGCAGTGCGTTTGGGGCTAATTATTGGTTATGATTGTGCTAGTCCACTGTCATGTGACAGGACCCAATCTAAATTCTGTAGGGGCCAGACTGATGACTTACAAGGGGATATAATGGGGTCTTTAAGTGTTTCACTAAAATACTCCATTCTCACCGGGTTACAACATTGCTGTTGATTTACTATCCTGCCTGGGGAGAGGGAGGCAGTTTCACAGTATAACGTGTGTCTTCCTATGACAGTTCTCTATCCCACTGGCCAAGGACCAGGTTTCATCCATTCCAAGTGTACATTCAGGGACAGGGGAAATAATCACTGGTTGACCGCAAGGGCCCACTGGGTCCACTGTGAACCAAACATGAATCAGGACTCCATTTATTACATGAACTCCACCCCCCTTCACTCTTAAAGAAGGACCAAGATAACACTCTGGGACCTCAGCAACAATATCAACTTGGATCCTGTGTGCAGCAGGTAAATTGATTAATGATTAATCATTCTCAGCATTTTTATTATCTTTCTCCAGTGCATCCATAACACTCAGCAACAGCCATTGAATTTCTTTACCTTATAATTTCTATTTCCCTGTTTCTTTCAAATGACTGAGATACTGCACTACCAGTGAAAGTTTTAACCATTACCCTTTTTGGATGCCAGGGGCATGGGGTCCTTGTAGCTGGCAGGTGACGCAGGTCTAAAATCCTATAGGATTTTAGATTCCTAGGATTTCTGATTCCTAGGACTATTCCTGGTACCAGCTGTCTTAGTTTGCATTCTTGGGAACCCAAACTAAGATGTGTGGAGATGTCTGGGCAGAAGGTTCATTGGGAGGTGCCCTCAGGAACACTGATGGAGTGAGAGAAGCAGGCTGGGCACGAATGTAGAATGGCTACATTCGTAACAGGGGCTCAAATGATCCCATAGGGAACTTTGGAGCTGGAATGCTCTTTCAAAGTTGAGGCAAGGCCTTGGAGTATCATTGTCTGCGAGCTGCTCTGGAAAAGGGGTGTAATCTCGAGAGTCAGTTCCCTTATGTTGAGAGTGAGGTTGGGGATAGGCTCAGCCGTGAGTCAGCCAATGCTGCTGGCAGCTGAGGGCATGAGGGCCGTAAGGGGCATCAGCGTGACACACCGCAGCATCCACTGCATGCCTCAGACCTAGATTTTGCAACACAAAATTCCCAATCTCCTCCCTCTCACACACTCTTTTTACTCCGGAGGCTTCCCCATCTCAGTAAAGGGCACCAGTATCCACTAATGTCTGACATCAAAACCTCAAAGTCATCCTGTTTCCTCAGTTTTGCTCTCCACCCAGTCCAATGCAACCACAAATACCATTTGTTCTGCCTCCAAATTAAGTCTCTGATCTGTCCGCTTCTTCCTGTCTCACTGGCCACCACTGTGTGCTAAGTCACAAACCTCACCCCAGGACTCCACAAAAGCTTCCCAGCGACCTCCCTCCCTCCTGACTCTCTCCACACCCTAGTCAGAGTAAGATTTCAGAAACATAAATCATGGCCTTCCCCACTTAAAACCTTTCATTTGCCCCTGGAGTTTTCTCATCTCAAGCCCTGTGTGATCCGGCTCCTGCTATCCTCTCCCACCCCACACACTCCGCTTTCTGTCCAAATCCTCCACCCTTGTCCCCACCCTTGGGCCTTTGCAGGTGTCTTTCCCTCTCTTTGCAATGTTGCCACCTGCCCCCAGTTCTTCCCGTGGCTGGTTATCTGCATCCTTTGTGTCACAGCTGAAATGTTATTCCTTAGACAGATGTTCCCTCCCGGGCCCAGCAGCCATCTTTTCTCCCTCGTCAATACTTGTCATAACCTATCACTATTTTGTTAACTTTTTAACTTTTTAATTGTCTGTTTTCCCATTTAGAAAGCGAACTCCACCAGGGAGAAAACAGGTCCCTCTTGGGTATGGCTGGATCCCTGGTTCCCAGCACATGCATGTCCCAAGTGAGTATGCTTATCCATTGTTGGTTACAACTTATCTTGTTTCTTTTCAGATAAGTTCACGATTGTACCAGAAGATGTTTATACTGGATAAGAAAAGTGCACTCTAAATTCAATGATTCTTTTGCATATGGCTTAAATGATACAAATATTTGGACAACTAGCTGTAAGTCAATGAGAACAAGATGTTGGCTACTTTTCAAATTCTCCCCCTTGTCAACCACCCCTTGCCAACAGAGACAGGTATTTTCAGGTGGTTTCCATGGTGATCTAGAAGCTGTTTTCTCTCCTTTTCATTTTATCTTTTGAAGAGGAGAGTGACAGATCAGGAGGCCGAGAAAGTCCCTGGTTTGCTGAGGATTTTGTAAAGCTTGTTGTGGCACCACCATCTGGTGTTTCTGGAATTAAAGTTTAACCACAGGGTTTATGGACTTATCAGGACAAATCCCTGTGCCTGGCTGGGTTCTAGTGTGACAGAAGTGCTCGCTGTGGGATTCCCGTGACCAGGACCCCTCTTACCACCCACCCCCCATGCACTATGAAATTGTCATCCCCTTGGCTTTGAAGCCCTTCTCAGAAAAACAACCCCTTTCAGATCCTGAGCAGCTTCAGCATTGTAGGGTATAGCATTCGAAAATGACCAAGAAATTAGAAGGTTTTCCTCCTGGAATTTCTTATAACACTGGGATTTCCCTTGGAAAAGACTAGATACTCAGGTCTGAGGAATCCATCCCACTGTAAGAAAAATGTAAATGACCCAGTTAATCAAAGGATCCCTTGGTAGACAGGGCCCAGTCGAGCCAAAGCAAAACTCTTTTCTGGCAGAACTAGGAGAAGGACCGGCACACTACCAGGGCTGCCTGGGGACCTGCCCAGTTTCTGATATTTATCTACTACAGTCCAGTGCACAGAACTTATGCACACAGGCGTGGAGGTCAGCTTACATGAGGCTCAGGGAAAATGGGCATGTCCCTCCAGTTTCCAACAGGCTCCTTCCTACTTCTTCCATAATCTGTCGCTCCTTCTCTCTCTCTCTTATTCATGCTTTCCACCTTGCTATCTCACTTTCTGTCTCCTTCTTGGGCTAGTATTTATTTATTCTCTTTCTCCCTCCCTATATCCATCTCTCCTTTTCTCTTCCATCCCTTTCCACTGCCTGCATTTTTTCCCACTCTCTCCAATTTCAGATGATTTTCTACTTCTGACTTTGGACCTAGTGTCCATGTAGGAACTTCCACCAAGGGCCCACTCATAGGTCCCCAAGGAATGACGAGCTCCTCTAGGGGCTGAATTTCCACTGAGCCTTTAGATGATGAAGTACCCTTTAAAAATTCACTCTCAAACCACTCACCCAGGATCCTTGCAAACTAACTGCTCTTTAGAGGTTTTAGACGTCTCTGGGGTCTCACTTCCAGCTTAATTCTGTGTGTGCCAGTCACACATTCAGCAATCCTTTGGCTAATGATGTATCTCCAGCTATTGGCTTTCTTATCACTGAGGTTAGTTTTAATGTGCCAGTTGATAGTTATAAAACAGCATTCTGGAAGTTCCGTCCAAGGATTGCTATGTATTAACACATCATTAAAATAGTATATTGCAAAGTCAACATACGATTGTAATTGTTGACCTATCAAATACTGAAAGATTTGGAAACCTCGCTGGAAGCCAAATGCCGTGTTATTAAACTGGAATACGGTAAAGGGAAGAGAGCCTGTTGCAAGTGTTGCAACAGGGCTGGTTTGATGTGTTAATGGTTTTTGCCAATATTGTTTTTACAAAATAAGTATGTAATTTATCCACACATATTACATTATGATATATTCCATTTTTATTCTATATACACCTAATGGACATCCATACACACATATAATGCATGCATGTGAAGTGTGACCACAGGGTATCTTGGGACAATCTGTTGTGGCCTATATCATGGCCTGAGAGAAATTCAGCAGCATCCCTGCATCCACATCACTCAGTTAGGACAGAGGACCCCAAGGCAGCTGCAACACCCATCTGAATATATAAGTTATGGTATATAAAATTTATTCATATCATGACTTATATATTAAACAATCATTTTACAACATAAGCCCATATATTTTTATTGAGCAGTGTGGTCTATGCAGGGTGGAGGGAAAGATGAATGATGCACAGTCCCCTGTCCTCAGAGAGTCATAACAATATGTCGTTGTACCTTCTTTTGGCAAATAGAGGCTTTGCCCAAATGTGGAAAAATATTTAAGTCGGTTCAAAACTATTAGGGCTGTTGGCTCTGAATTCAGGGTAAACAAACCTCTGCCCAAGGAGAAATCAGATCCTCTGCCTTTCAGATGGGTCTAACTCAGCAAAGCCAAGTTCTCAAAATTGGAGTGCCTCCCTCATAAGCTCCCTCAAAAGCATGCTGTGACTCTGACATTGCATTGACCACACTTCATAATGACGTCACCTGGGCTTCCCAAGCATATGAGGGGCCAAACGATATTGAATAGTCCTGGGTGGTTTTCTCTGTCCAGACCAAGTTCCCTGGCCATGGTGATGGATATCTGTCCACACACAGCCAGTCGCAGCTATGAGCTGGACTCTCACACGGCTATTTTAGGATTTTCAAAGAGATAAATCAAAGAGTAACATACATTTTAAAGAAACAGTAGGTCATGAGCAAAATCAAGTAGATAAGAAAAAAACAACAAGAAAACTCAGAACTGACAAGCAAAGTCAAAAATGAAAATGCAAAACTCAAAACACTGGATAAACTCTGGAGATAAAGAATCAAAGAGAGGATTCATCATTGGAAGGTCGGGTTGAAGAATTTTAGCCAAAAAGCAGTACAGAGAAACAAAGGAATTTTTTTAATGAAACTTTTGAAAGCTAAGAGTGAAATATGTTGAAAGGTATCCACTTTTGTCTAATAGGGGCTCCAGAGACAAGAACAGAAGAAATAGCAGAGGAGCCATATTTGAAAAGATAATAGCTGAAAATGTCCAAGAATTGAAGAAAGACATGAGTCCTTATACCAAAAGACATCACAAATAGTGAACAGAATAGAAAGAAATCCACACCTCACACATAGTAGTGAAACTGCAGAAACCAAGGATGAAGAGGAAATCTTAGAAGCAACCAAACAAAAAAGAGAGATAACCGCAAAGGAACAACAGTTAGCTGACAGCAGATGCTGGGAGGGGATGGAGCCATAACTCTAAAGGGCTGAGAGCAGCCAGGGTGACTTCACTGTTGTTCAGTCCTCCATTAGGGTCCCATGGGACACACGGTGGGAAACGAATGCCGTCCTTCTCCAGAGTCTCCAATAATCGACAGGGGTCCATCTTCATGTTCCTGGCCCCCCCATCCATCCATTCATACAAAAGACAGAAACCTGAGAATCAACCCAGAGACAGAACATCCCCAAGGCCTGTCACTTTCTGTCTTTAAAACTCTCTTTAGTCTGTCCCTCTTCCCCACCCCCACGGGGGTACTGTTCTGCTTCAGGCCCATGGCAGCAGCCTCCAGCCACCACACCAATACTAAAGTGACCTTTGGAAGACCACTGTCTAATAAGGGCTCCCTTTATTGCTTCCCTGCTCAAAGCCCATCCCTGGCTCAGCTTCATAGCAGCCTGGTCCCTCTGTTCCCCCTCCTGCACCCTGCCTGGGCCTGTCTGTGGACCCCCAACTGTCCAAGCCAGGAGTCTGCAAACTACGGCCCACCAGCCAATTCCTTCCCACCGCCTGTTGTTAAAAATAAAGTTTACTTGGAACAAGCCACGCCCACCTGTTTGTGTACCTCTTGCGGTTGCTTGTGTGCAGCAGACAGAGCCCAGTAGGAGGACTGGACGGTCTGCAAAGCCTAAAATACATAACGTGCGACTCTTCACAGAAAATATCTGCCAGCCCCACTCTAAGCGCTCTGAAATCTCCAGCTTTTCCACAGGCTGTCCCCTCAGCCTGAACTGCCTCTCCTCTGTCTGCCCATTTGCGCGGCCCCGTGCCCTTGCCCCCCGTGTGGCCGCTCTGCGTTGGCCGCTGTGCTCGGATCCCAGCATTCCATCCGGTGGCTACATCATCTCCCCATGAGGCCGCGAGCTGCTGCGGGTTTGGTTCTGGGCCTCCCTGGGCTCAGCTCCCGGCCCAGGGGGACACTGGGTGGGCGAGAACCCACTGGCAGAGGAGAGAGAGCATGAGAGAGAGGACAGTCATTCCAGGGACGGGCTGCTGGCATCTGTCACCGTGGCACTGTGAGCTCAGCGTTCAGGAAGGTACTGGGCCTGTGTCTCTGTCACGCCAAGTGGGTCTCTGGTCACTTCCACTGGCTGAAACACTCGGGCACTCCAGGCTCCTGGGTCAGCAATGGTGCCTCCTTTTCTCTGTCCTGTTCTTAATGACACAGTGGGAAATGTGTCTGAGCTTGGACTATGAGGGTCACCAGTCCAAGAGTGGCTCCTGAGATAACAGTTTTACCCCCCAGTAACACCTCATCCTTGCAGACTCCAGTGGAGGCAGCTTCCTGTAGACCTTTAACTGAGATGTGACAGGGTTAAAGATGGTTGAAGAAAGCAAGCCTTGTTCCCTCACAGATGCTGCCTATTTCCGTTCTCTTGCAGCCTATTTGGACGTGCCCTCTGCCCAGCCCCTGGCTGTGGGTTGGTACCCAGCGATGCCACACCACTGCTCTCAGCACGAGCTTCTAGGTAACGCTAGGTACAATACTTACAATTATCCTGACTCCTAAGAATCTCATGCGATATATTTTTACCTCGACATAAGTTGATCTTTTCGTGAGGCATAATAATTCCAGGCAGGGGCACAACTTCTCACCTGTGCCCTTGAATGCTGCCCCCCACCCCTCTGCCCACACACACTCCTGCCCTGTGTGCCCCTCCTCATGGCCCTCCCGGCACCACAACCACCCCTTCCTCTTTCCAGTATCTCAAAGGCCACAGCCTGGCAGGTGCTGGGCAAGGTAGGGGCCTGGCCCCAGGTCCCCCCATTCAAGGCACAGCTGGGGAGTGACTTGAGGACTGTGCCTGTCCGTGAAGGATGTCCAGGCTACCAGAGCTGAGGTGCAGTGCCAGAGAGCTGTGTGCTTCAGTGTGAGATGTGTATTATCCATGTCTTTTCTGTTTTCTGGTGCTTTGACATCTGGGGTCTTGCTGAGCCTGGAGGGCCTGCCCCTCCCAGGGCTGGCCAATTCCTAGACTAGTCTGAGAGCGTGCTCCTCATGTGCAAACCAACCTGTCCAGAGCCCACACCCCCAGCCACCTCCTCTATCAGGCTCTCACACTCAGGGCCACTCTCCACCTGCCCTAAAACGCAGGGCCAGGTACTAGAAAACTAGGGACAGCCCTTAGACACTCCCAGCTGATATTATTTTAACCAGGGAATCCTAAGCCTGCTTACCCTGCCTCCCCTGTTCCTTCCTACAGAAACCACAATAAAGGGTTTTGCCAAAAAAAAAAAAAAAAAAAGGCTTATCCCTTATCTGCCCCCCACACCCTCTGCCTCCTGACCAGCCTCGGTGCTTCCCATGTAGCCCTGAGTGGCATAGCCTGCTCCCTCCTCTTGTGACTTTGTGAGTCACAAACTATCTTGTCATTGGCAATCATCTAATCTGTCAGCCTTGCTGTACCTCACGAATTCTGGGAATACACTGTATTTTACAACAGGACATGAAGAGGAAAGTGGTCCTGACTCTTGGGAGGATGAAGACAGGACTCACAGGTGGACACTCAGGGCCTGTTTGCCTGGTTCCATGGAAGGGAAGTAGAAGGGTCAAGGGCTTGTGTCTAAGCAGGTGGTCAACAGCCACCTCCTGCCCTGCCACGCTCAGCCCACCCGGTCTCAGCTGACCCATGGCCTGCACTTCCTTCTTGGTGTGAGAAATGCACCTGAGCCGTGGTGGCTCTCCTTTGAAAGAGAAAATACTAATAAATAATACCAAAATATTTATTCTATCTCATTATCATGCAAGCTTCCTGGTGTTTTGAACCTTCTGTCTCCCACCCTGGACTCCAGCCACCTGTAAGCCACAATGCACTTCTCAGAATTCAAAACCGCCCCCCAGAGGCCTGAAGGAATTCTGGCTGCTGGGTCTAGGTCTAGAGATAGATTTTTGGGTGAAAGCACCTCAAAATGAAGTCCTATTAGCTTTGAGTAATAAAGAGACACCCAGGGCATCCATCACTCTACAGAAAGAGTGGATGCAACCACCTTCACCAGCAGGGATGCCCCAACCAGGGAGGTGCTCTTGTCTTTACCTCTCACAAAACAACGAGAGTGGAGACTGATTTGCTCTGCTTAATAGAATATGTGAAAAACCTCACAGAGAGGTTATTGAAGGAGAAGTAAGGATTTGGCAGGCAGAGGAGAAGAAAGGGCATTCTGGGCAGAAAGGACAGACCGTGCTGGGGAACGGAGATGGATGGAAAGTTGCTGGAACTCGGGCTGCAGTATTGTGGACGTGACAGGAGTTGAACCTGGAGATGCAAAGACCAGTATGTTCCTAGTTCTGCACCCCTGGGGCCCAGCACTGGGCCTGGCACAGATGAATGGCTCAATAAAGACTTCTGGATAAATGAACAAGGACAAGAGGTGGCTGTGGTCAGACACATGGGACCATGAATGCCTGAGCAACAGCATTTTGCCTTCTGCGTGAAGCAGGCTGGCTGGGCTCCAGGCAGAAAAGGACACCTGATTAGACTTCGCTGCTTCTGAGAGCTCATGCCAGGATAGCCATGGGTGTTTCTGGGCTGAGTGAGGGGAGCTGGTTAAGCCATCTCCCTAAAATAAATAGCTTGTACTGTTTGTCCCTCAAGGACAAAATATGGTTCATGGAACTTGTCTCATTATTCCTTGCAAAATACACATGCAAAGCATAAGCCAGCAGACTCCCACTCCCCAGCTTGTTTAGAGAGTACAGATTTTTGCCAAGGTCACACAGCACATTAGGGGTAAAAGCAGCAAAGATCCTCAGCCTCTATCTTAACTATGCTTCTCTTGGTTTTTTTCCCCTGCCTCAGCCAAGGGCCAAGGCTGATCTACCAACCATGGCCAAGGTCCTATCTGACGTCTAGGCCCGGCACAGTGTCCCTCTCCCCCAGCTCACAGCAGTGTGCTTCTGTCCTCTGTGACTGTCTGCTTTGGGGGCAGGTGGGACTACAGCCCCTGAAGGGAGAGGAGATGGCTCACATATGTCTGGAAAAAAGCAAGGAGAGGTGTGAGCTGGACCCAAGTGACTATGGGCCTGGCCCAGCCCTGTTGGCAATGTTCAGGTGGTAACATTTCCCAGCTGTGTCCCGTGGAGGCTCCCTTCACAAACACCTCCTTGGACCCTCTGAAGGCTCCAGCATCTTTATGTGATTCCCAATCCCTCATTCTGGCGCTGGAAAGCTGGCTGCCCAGTTCCACTCAATAATTTTAACAAATATTCGTTGAGTGCTTGTTGTGTGCCAGGCACTGTGCTAGCTGATGTCACCTGCACAATAGTTTAGGCTCTGTGCTAAGGGCATTAGGAGTCAGAGCATACGTGGGAAATACAACAAGCATAGTCCTGCCTCATGAGCTTATGGTCTGAAATCCTCCCATTTCAGAGGGTCAGTGCAATATAGTAGAAAGATCACATCTTAAAAGACCTGGATTCAAGACACAGATCTAGCTTCTTACAGCTATTTATTATATAGTGTTATAATGGAAGTTTGGGTTGCTAGAAAGACCAGATGCCTGACCAAAATTGTCAAACCAAGAGGCAAAAACAGTTACATGTCTCTTAAACCCCTCACCTACTTAATCTAGCTAAAAGCACTAATGACTAAAGGATTTCTTTGGAGAGAGCTGTTGGTGTGCTGTGAGAGAAAGAGAGCGGGAAAGAGAGAGATGGAGGGAGGGAGGGGTATAACAAGGGCTCTGTATCTTGTCTTATAAGAACACTAATCCTATTAGATCAGGGTCCCACCTTATGACCTCATTTAACTTTAATTACCTCCCTTTAGGCCCTATTTCCAAATATAGTCATACTGGGGCTTAGGACTTCAACATATGAATGGGGCAGGGGAACACAATTCAGTTCATAGCAGGCTGCCAGCTGCTTTGATGGCAGAGCAAATGAGAGGCAGCTGCACCAAGATCAGCCTGCATTTCCAGAGAGTGTCAGAATGTGTGGGCTCTGTATGAAAGAGGGCCAGGGTAGGGGCCATGGATCCTGTCCAAGAAGACTGTGTTGTGAGGGGACCACAACAAGGGTCCAACTGTGACCTGTCAACATCCCAGGAGCTGAAGAAGGAATCAGCCACAAGAGGAGAAAAGTATGTCTCCCACACAGCTGGACAGGTGAGAAATCCCAGCAGATGATGGGGTGATAGGTGTGTATCTCCAAACAACCCGTGAATGTGCTCTAGGAGAAAGGCTAGCCTTAAGTGACTGCAAGGCTCAAAGAATGCTTCTACCCCATAGTTGCATCAGTAGGAACTTTCCTGCTTCCCTTTTCTCTCCATCCTCCCCATGTCCACAGAGGAAAAAGAATGCCCAGGTGGGGAAAGCTCAAAGAGACTTACCATGGACCCCCTCCCCCAAGCAGGTTTGCGGCCCAAACCAGAGAAGGAGGAGTCATTTCAACTTTAAATAAGTTCAGAGCTTGGATTATTAAATGGAACTAGATATTTTTATTACTGAATTGAGACCATATTTTGCAACTTAAATTGACTTGAGAAAGTGACTGGAAAACTGTTTTTATTACCTAGGAGAGACTAGAAAATTCATGGGCCAAAATTTTCATCCAGGGCCATGGGAAGAATGAGCCCCACAGAGTGGATTTACAGAAACAGTGAAGAGGCAGCAGTAAGATGCTTCATGATCACCCCAACCATGGAGTTTTTGTGTGCCACAGGTATGTGAGGTGCATGGTCTTTTCATCTTAAAATGGGGATAATACAACCTACCATGAAAGATTGCTCTGAAAATTAAACTACATATGTTGATGTGTACAAAAGCCTGGTAAAGAAGCCTAAGACAGAGCCTGACACAGCAGATCCAAAGAGATGGTTGTTGGTGTTATTGTTCAAGATAATAATCATAGCTAGACCAGTAGCATTAAAAAGTGCCTTAGCAGTATGCAACTCCAAGCTTGCTTTGTGTCTTGCCACTCCAAAGTTTCTGGTCCTGTGGGGCTCTGAGGAATTAAGTCCCCAACTGCAAGGAAATCTGGCCCTTCTCTCCAGCCTAATACAACTTTTGAATTTTATGTGGAAATCTTAAACCACTCCTTCTCATTTGGTCTCCATTTAGAGCTTTGAATATATAAGATATGCTGTATATGGTTTCTCCCCAGACACATGCTGAATACTAATCACTGTTTTCCAGAAAACTCAGCATCTGGGCAGCTATCTAGCCCCTGGGATCACCGATGGAATTGGACTAATACCAAGGACTGGTTACCACAATACGTTATCTACTCATGAATATCATTAAATGAGCTTTGTTTCAAGAAACCTTAAACCTTCAACTTTTAGCTCATTTTAGTCTTTTCTCAGCACTCAGGAACATGATTAATGGTGACACCATGCCATGAATAAGTTATACATGGCTCAAACTCTAATATACAATTGATTAGTTCTTTAACAATGGCCCTGAATAATGTGGTGTTAATGGCCAGCCCTGGTGGTCTGCTCCTACCAGAAACCCATTACTAAGTCTACCCTGTGTTTTACAGCATCCCTGCCGGAGCCCAATATCTACTAAAGGGGGCAAATGCTTTATTTAATGGTTACTAAATATGTGCAATTGGCTAGAGGAGTATAGACAATGTAGAGGTTACTGCCCCAGCCTTCTAAAGACAAGATGGAAAATACTATATTTTTAAAGTCAATTTTCCCTCAAGTGGGTTATGTTCCTACAGCTTGGGAAATAGATGTCCTCACATGGCACTTGGGATGAGGCAGGGAGAGAAGGCAGCCTTGGAAACCAGCAGAGGTCAGTGGTTGCACAGATAGGAAGTAAAACTCTTATAGCCCCATAGGATGCCTGAAGCTGTGGGGAAAGAAGATGAATTAGTGAAGAGGAATGAACAGGAAGGCAGAAGAGGCAGATGGCAAAGAAATGAATCCACATGAAGAAGTAAGAGGACCGGTAAAGGTAACTACATAGGTAAATATAATAGGCAGTTGCTATGAAATGGAAATTTGTATCCCTCCAGGATTCATATGTGAAGCCCTAATCCCCAGTGGAATGGGATCATATTTGGAGATAATTAGCATTAGTTTAGGTCATGAGGGTGGGGCCCTCGTGATGGGATTAATGCCCTTATACAAAAAAGAAGAGACAGGAGATCTCTCCACCATGTTGAGGATACAACTAGAAGGTGCCCATCTGCAAGCCAGAGAGAGGGCCCCCACCAAAACCCAACCATCCCAGCACCCTGATCTTGGACTTCCCAGCCTCCAGAACTGTGAGAAATAAATGTTTTTTTAGGCCACTCAGTCTATGATATTTTGTTATAGCAGCCTGCATTGACTAAGACAACAGTAGAATTTAATTTTTTTTGTTTGTTTGTAACTCCTTTCTTCTCCTATATAATTTAAAAGGCAACTGCATAAAACAGTAATTTTCAGTCTGTGTTGATGGGTGCATAATGTATAGAGGTGTAATTTGTGACAAGAGCATAAAGAAAGGAAGAGGAAAGTGAGCTATGTAGAAGCAAAGTTTTTGCATACTGTTAAAATTAAGTTTGTATTTTTCCAAACTAGATTGTTATAAATTATGATGTTAATGGTAACTCCCACGGCAACTACTAAGAAAATAACTCAAAATATATATAATAAAAGAAACAAGGGAATTAAAATGGTACACTAGATAATATCTTTTTTTCCAAGTATGAAACATTTTTTTTAATTGAAGTATAGTTGATTTACAATGTTGTGTTAATTTCTGCTCTACAGCAAAGTGATTCAGCTATACATATACATACATTGTTTTATATATATATATATTCTTTTTCACTATGGTTTATCTTAGGATATGGAATATAGTTCTCTGTGCTATACAGTAGGACCTTGTTGTTTATCCATTCTATATGTAATAGATCACATCTGCTAACCCCAAACTCCCAGTCCATCCCTCCCTCATCCTCCTTCCCTTTGGCAACCACAAGTCTGTTCTTTATGTTTGTGAGTCTGTTTCTGCTTCATAGATATGTTCATCTGTGGCATGTTTTAGATTCCACATATAAGTGATATCATATGATATTTGTCTTTCTCTGTCTGACTTACTTCACTTAGTATGATAATCTCTAGGTCCATCTATGTTGCTGCAAATGGCATTATTTCATTCTTTTTTATGGCTGAGTAGTATTCCATTGTATATATGTACCACATCTTCCTTATCCATTCATCTGTCAATGGACAATTTAGGTTGTTTCCATTTCTTGGCTATTGTGAATAGTGCTGCTATGGGGTACATGTATTAGAGTTTTGTCTGAATATATGCCCAGGAGTGGGATTGCTGGATCATATGGTAATTCTATTTTTAGTTTTCTGAGGAAATTCCATACTGTTTTCCATAGTTGCTGTACAACTTACATTCCCACCAACAGTATAGGAGGGTTCCCTTCTCCTCACCCTCTCCAGAATTTGTTATTTGTAGTTTTTAATTATGGCCATTCTGACCAGTGTAAGGTGGTACCTCACTGTAGTTTTGATTTGCATTTCTCTAATAATTAGTGATGTTGAACATCTTTTCATGTGCCTATTGGCCATTTGTATTTCTTCTTTGGAGAAATGTCTGTTTAGGTCTTCTGCCCACTTTTCAATTGGGTTATTTTTTTGTTGTTGAGTTGTATGAGGTGTTTGTATATTTTGGAAATTAATCCCTTGTCAGTCGCATTGTTTGCAGATATTTTCTCCCATTCTGTAGGTTGTCTTTTTATTTTGTTTATGGTTTCTTTTGCTGTGCCAAAGCTTGTAAATTTGATTAGGTCCCATTTGTTTATTTTTGTCTTTATTTCTATTGCCTTGGGAGACTGAACTAAGAAAACATTGGTATGATTTATGTCAGAGAATGTTTTGCCTGTGATCTCACCATACACAAAAGTAAACTCAAAATGGCTTGAAGACTTAAACATAAGAGATGATGCCATAAAAATCCTAGAAGACAATATCTTTTTAACACAAAAGAAGGCAGCAATGGAGGAATTGAGGAATAAAAACACATAAGACATATAGGAAACAAACAGCAAATGGAAGGCATAAATCCTACCCTATCAGTAATTACATTAAATATAAATGGATTAAACTCTCCAATTAAAAGGCAAAGATTGTCAGACTAAATTTTTTTTTAAAAAAGATGATCCAGCTATATGTTAGATTTACAGCATATAAATCTTACTAGAGATTTGTTTTGGATTCAAAGACACAAATAGGTTGAAAGTAAAAGGATGGCAAAAGATAAACCATGCAAAGAGTAACCATAAAAGAGCTGGAGTGGCTATACTAATATCAGAGAAAATTGACTTTAAGGCAAAAACTGTTACTAGAGTCAAAGAATAAACTTTATAATGATAAAAGGGGCAGTCCATCAAGAATATCTAACAGTTACATCCACACCTAACAAGAGTCCCAACATACATGAAGCAAAACTGACAAAATATAAGTAAAACCAGAAAATTCAACAATAATAATTGCAGATTTCAATGCTCCACTTTCAATAATGGATAGACCAACTATATATAAAACCAGCAAGGAAATAGAAGAGTTGAACAACACTACTGATCAACTAAATCTAACAAATTCTATAGAATATTCCACCCAAAATCAGTTACACATTGTTCTCAAGTACATATGGAACATATGTGTACATTGGAAAGACCAATAGGCCAATAAAAACAGTCTAAGTAAATTTTAAAAAGATTCAAATCATACAAAGTATGTTCTCCTACCACAATGAAATGAGAGAGCAATAACAGAAATTTAGGGAATCAACAAATATGTTGAAATTAAATACACTACTAAATAACCAATGAGGGGACTTCCCTCATGGTCCAGTGGTTATGAATCCACCTTCCAATGCAGGGGATGCGGGTTTGATCCCTGGTCAGAGAACTAAGATCCCACATGCCATGGGGCAACTAAGCCCACGCAGTCTAGAGCCCATGCGCCACAACTGGAGAGTCCACCTGCCACAGCTACTGAGCCCGCACGCTCTAGAGCCTGCACACCACAACTAGAGAGAAGCTCACATGCCACAATAAAAGATCCTGCATACTGCAACGAAGGTCCCGCATGCTGCAACTAAGAACCGATGCAGCCAAATAAATAAATAGATTAAAAAAAAATAACCAATGGGGGCTTCCCTGGTGGCACAGTGGTTGAGAGTCCACCTGCCGATGCAGGGGACATGGGTTCATGGCCCGGTCTGGGAAGATCCCACATGCTGCGGAGCGGCTGGGCCCGTGAGCCTGCGTAGACCTGCGCGTCTGGAGCCTGTGCTCCGCAATGGGAGAGGCCACAACAGTGAGAGGCCTGCATACCACAAAACAAAACAAAACAAAACAAAACAAAACAATGAGTTAAAGAAGAAATCAAAAGGGAAACTGGAGCATACTTTGAGATGAATGAAAATGAAAACTCAATATTCCAAAACTTATGGGATGCAGTTAAAGTAGTGCCCAGAGAGAAATTCATAGCTACAAATGTCTATGTCAACAAAGAAAAAAGCTCTCAAATCAATACCCTAAGCCTGGGTTCAATCCCTGGCTGCAGAACTAAGACTCCACATCCCACAAGCCACATGGTATGGCCAAAAAAAAAAAAAAAAAAAGGAAAGAAAATAGAAAGGAAGAGCAAACTGAACTGAAAGCAATCATATGGAAGGTAACAATAAAATGAAAGTAAAAATAAACAAAGCAAAGAACATAAAAACAAGAGCAAATCAAGACTTAAAAATTCTTTGAAAAGATTAACAAAATTGACATTTTTTAGCTAGAATGACCAAAAAATAAACAAATAAACAGAAGATTCAAATAACTAAAACAAGGAAAGAAGTGACTTTATTACCAAACTTACAGAAATACAAAGAATTGAGAAGGGAATATTATGAATAATTGAAAGCCAAAAAATTAGATAACCTAGATGAAATGCACAAAATTTTAGAAAGACACAAACTACAAATACTAATTCAATAAGAAGTAGAAAATCTAAACAGATCTACAGGAGATTGAGCCAGTAATCAAAAACTTCCAACAAAGAAAAGGCTAGGACCAGATGTTTAAGAAGAATTAACACTAATACTTCACAAACTCTTCCAAAAAATAGAAAAGGAAATTTTTCTTAACTCATTCTATGAGGCCAGTATTACCTTGACACCAAAACAGATGAAGACATCACAAGAAAAACTACAGATCAATATTCCCTATGAATACAGGTACAAAAGTCCTCAACAGAATACTAGCAGATTCCAGCAGTATATTAAGATTGTACACCATGACCAAGTGAGATTTATCACAGGAATGCAAGGTTGGTTCAACATACAAAAATTAGTCAGTGTAATTGTATCAGTTCCTATTGCTGCTGTAACAAATTACCACAAATTTAGTGGCTTAAAAACAACACAAATTGATTAAGCATCTTTAAATATCTCTCTCTCTGTTCATCATCACAACACCTTCTCTGACTCTGATCCTCCTATGCTACTTCTATAAGGACACTTGAGATTACATTAGTTTCACCCAGATAATCCAGGAAAATCTCCCCATCTCAAAATCCTTAACCTAATCACATTTGCAAATTCCCTTTTACCATGTAAAATAACATATTGACATGTTCTGGAAACTAGGACTCAGACACCTTTGAGGTGTCATTATTTAGCATACCACGTGCTTATAGGATAATATCAATAGAATGTTATTAGATATTGATAGAATTGATGGAAGTAAATATTAATAGAATAAAAGGGAAAAAACATATAGTCATCTCAATAAATTCAGAATAAGCATTTTACAAAATATAACATCCTTTGATGATGAAAACACTCAATAATCTAGGGATTAGGGAGAAGGGAACTCCCTCAACCTGATAATATAGGGAGAAGGGAAATCCCTCAACCTGATAAAGGAACTCCCTCAACTTGATAATCTAGGGAGAAGGGAACTCCCTCAACCTGATAAAGGACATCTATTGAAACACACAGCTAGCATCATACTTAATGGTAAAAGACTGAATGCTTTCTCCCTAAAATCAGAAATAAGACAAGGATGTCTGCTCTTGCCATTCTTCTCCTGAAAGGTGGCATTTTCTGAGTGGACATCCTGTCCCATCTTTTTATATCCTAGGATCTTCCTTGATGGGCAGAATTCTCCTCATCCCCAAACATTCCCATCCTCCTGCACTCCCTCCCCACGACACACTTGGCATCTGAGGGACAGTGGCTTTTGCAGTTTGCACCAGGAGAGAGATGAGGTATAGCCTACAATGAGCCATCAGGAGAAGCCTTCAAATCCTCCTCCCTTGCCCAGGAATCCATCTGATGGTCACAGCAGCCTGCGTAAAAGACAGGGGTGTGAAAAGATGAAAACCTTCATTGCAAGTCAGGTGATTTGCCTCCAGGGAGTGGCTAAGCTGAGACCAGAACCTCCTCTGGCCTCTGACGTTCGGACCCAGTGACTTGGGGGGGTGGTAGGCAGCTTCCACAACTGAAAGGGAGAGGGAGGCAGGGGAAGAAAGAGAAAGAGCCAGGCCAACAATTGCAGAAGAACAAGGGCATTCCCCTGGCTGGGCCCAGGGCAATTAGTAGTAGAACCTGAGGCAGAGTCTGTGACCTTCCCCTAGCAGAGCATTATTCTGCTCCCCAGTCTGCTCATGGGAGCATCAGAGTGTCACAAGTCTCCCTGGCTTGGGACCAATTCATCTATGAGATCCACAACAGAGATTTCAGATTTAAGTCCAGGATCTTGGCTTAGGGAGGGCCACAGCGGGACACCTTCAGACCCTGTGGGCCAGATGTTTGGAGCTGCTGCCCTTAAATCCCTCCGTGCTTCCAGCTTCAACCTGCAGCCTTCAAGCACGTGAGTCTCTGCCCAGCATGAGACTTGGGAACACATAAGAAATCAGAGGCCCTAAAGGTCAGGGGCTTGCTCAGAAACACATCTCTTGAAAGTTCCCAGTTTAAAGGTGAGATCCAGGGGAAGGAGCATAGAAGGTCTGGCAAAACCGGTGGAGCTTCTTTTGTCAGCTTTCCCGCGTCTCTCACAAGGAAGGCCTGTGCTGGAACCCGGAGCCTTCTGAGTGACAAGCCGCAGCCTACCTTGGAGGAAACTGAGCCATGGACAGTAGGAAAACCACGATCATTGGTATCAAAGATATGCGAGTTTAAATCCAAGATCTGCTACTCACCAGCTGCCTGATCTCCAGCAAAAGCAGGCAGTGAGGAGGCTCTGCCAGGCTGGACCCACCGCGACGTCACAGTGCCCCCTGCCGGCCGGGCGCCCTCACTCCGTGCTCTCGGCCAGGCTGAGTCGCCACGCTCCTCCGCCTTCCACCCACCTGGGCGCACACCTGGGCCCACACCTGAGCCAGCACCAGGACACGCAATGCCACGTCAGGGCCATCAACCTGGACCTAAGTCTTCCCGCGTCGCCTAAAAGGGAAGAGAGAACACAGACAGGAAGGTGTCAGCCCCTGAGGGAGGAAATCTACGGGGGGCTCTTCAACAGTCCTGCAGGGCGGTGGACAGGAGGAAGGGAGTTGGATTTCTACCCCAATTTTCATCAGGATAACTTCTGAGCCAAGCACAGCTTTGTGAGCCTCAATGGACCCCTAAACCTGCCATCAACGGCATAAAGAGGGAGTCCAGTAGCAATTATATCCATTCTATAAACAAAAGCTACTGTTATTTGCCATACAAGTAATAGGTATCTTGTGAGCTAGTAATTCATCTATCAAGCATTTATTGAGATTCTACCCCGTGCCAGGTCGTGTTCTGGTGTTTGGGATGCAGAGACAACAAGCACACCTACACACACACATACTCCTCTCCCCTTTACTTCATCTGCATTATATTTTGACATAGCACTTATTACCATCTAAAATATCATTTAATTTGCTTTTTCTCATTTTAATATCTGTTACCACACATGTGTGCACACACACATTTCTATTGTATCCCTAGCACTAAGAAAAGTGCCTTAGAAATAGTAGGTATTCAGTTAGTATTTATTGACTGAAGGAGTTCACGATTTAGTAATCTGACTTATCCCTCAAATTTCCCTTAATATTGAGGGGTTTATATTCTCTGTTTTATAGATGCTAAAACTGCAAGTAGTTTGCATGAAATTATTCCACTGTTTCCAGTGGAGTTGGGAGGCAAACTCAGGTTTATTGACTCCAAATCCTGTGCTCCGAGTGCCGACCTCCACAATATGCTGATTACTGGATAAAGTAGAGAGGAGCAAAGGAAACCACTATTACCATGTTTGTTCTTAATTTTATTTTATTAATTTTAAATGATGAGTTAACATCATGAAACTCATACAGCATAATGGCAGACTACATCTGCTCAAGAATTCCTCCCAGATCATTACATATTAAAATGACAAATAAAATTACTTAGCTTACACATATTGAAAGTTTGGCAGAGCTAGCAATAAAGTAAGGAAAACAATCAGAGGGCAGGAATCACAATGAAATCAAAATTTCATAGAAGTGAACTAACTTTTGTGCTGAAGGCGTCCACTGATTCCTGGTAGTCTAGAGCCACAGTTGCACTGAGCTATGCTGGACACAAGAGACAAAAGTAAGAGTAGTGGGTTGGTTGGGGGAAGAATTCTAGTCAGAGTCCCTTGTGTAAAGCCAGGACTCTTGAAGGTCACCACCTTCAGTGGGTGAACACAGAAAGAAGGTAGTACAACATTCTCCCTGAGAAATCCTTGACTGTACGTATTCAACTGGGTAGGTAGTGAGAATTCACATTCTCTGTGAAAACTGAAGCACTCCAAAATGGAAATTTTAGTTGAGAGTGATTTGAAGTTGGTAGTTCTTCCTGACACCTAGCAAAAGTAAATGTAAGTTCTCTGGGGAAGATTTAAGTCCAGGCCTTAAAGACTTTTCAAAGACCATGACTTCATAATCAAAAGTCACAAACAGGGACTTCCCTGGTGGCGCAGTAGTTAAGAATCCGCCTGCCAATGCAGGGGACACGGGTTCCAGCCCTGGTCCGGGAAGATCCCACATGCCGCGGAGCAACGAAGCCCGCGCGCCACAACTACTGAGCCCATGTGCCACGACTACTGAGCCCGTGCACCTAGAGCCCGTGCTCCGCAGCAAAGAAGCCCACACCCCACAACGAAGAGCAGCCCCTGCTCTCTGCAACTAGAGAAAGCCCATGAGCAGCAATGAAGATCCAAGGCGGCCAATAAATAAACAAATAAAAAGAGAGTAACTATTTAAACAAACAAACAAAAAAAGTCACAAACATATGAAGAAACAAACTGCTGTGAGATAGGTTGTGTGTCCAGTAATGGTAGACCAGGTGGATCAGACCAACTCTTCTCTGATAACAATAGGAGATCTTGACATCACTGGACAGCCAACAAGTCAGTGAGAAACTATGGGGAAAAGAGAGAATTCCAGAGAAGTCAGCCCAGAATTTGAGGCCATTTTGACCATGGGATACTAAAAAGAGACTACTCCTCATAGGAACTGAAGCCTAGCTTCAAAAATTATGCCAATCCCTGATTAGATTAAGATGACCTGAGATCACTAGTGCCTCTAGTCTAGCTGCCTGCAGAAAAAGTAATCCTCTCAAAATTTAGATACAATAACCCAGAGCCTCAAATTACTTCTTAGATTTTTTACCTACAATGACCAGCATTCAATCAAAAGGACCCAAGCATAACAAAAGAAGATATCATTAAAACACAAGATAATCAATGAAAAGTAGAAATGGGCCATTGGATCATCCAGGATTGGAAGTTATCAGAAACAAACATCTTTATAGCTATGATTAATTGGTTCAAGAATTAAAATACAGGGCTTCCCTGGTGGCGCAGTGGTTGAGAGTCCGCCTGCTGATGCAGGGGACACGGGTTCATGCCCCGGTCCAGGAAGACCCCACATGCCACGGAGCGGCTGGGCCCGTGAGCCATGGCCACTGGGCCTGCACGTCCAGAGCCTGTGCTCCACAATGGGAGAGGCCACAACAGTGAGAGACCCGTGTACTGCAAAAAAAAAAAAAAAAAAAAAAAAAAAGAATTAAAATACACAGAATTTTAGCAGAATTATAAAGTATAAAAAGAGTTCAAAATAGAATTTTTTAAAATAACTAAAATTATGACCTTGATAGATGGGTGTAACAGGAGTTTGAATTCAATTGAAGAAAGAATTAATGAACTGGGAGATAGATTAGAGGAAAACATTCATACTGAGGCATAGGAAGACAGAGAATTGGAAAACAGAGAAAGGAATGTGAGAGGCATCTGGGATATGTGAAAATATCTAGTATATTTGTAATTTAGAATCCAAGAAAGAAAGGAGAAAAGAGAGTGGAGCAGAAGTACTATTTGAAAAGATAAAAGCAGAGAATTTGAAAAAACTGATAAAAGATATCAAGCCACAGATTAAAGCAGCCCTATAATTCCCAAGAAGAATGAAAACAAGCAACACCATATCTAGGCACAATAAACTGATGAAAAACAAAGGCAAAAAGAAAATATATGAAAGCAATTTAAAAATCGCCTTTAAAGGAGCAATACTAATGCTAATAACTGACTGAAATAGAAGCAATGGAAACCAGAAAACAAAGGAATGACAACTTACAATAGCTGCCAAACTAGAATTCTATATCCAGTGACATATCCTTTAAAGAATGAAGGAGAAAAAAAGAGGCTTAAAGACAAAAAGCACCAAGAAACTCATTACCAGTAGAAACTTTTACAAAGATATTCCAGTTAAAAATCTTACCACAAATCAGATGCAGACAATTTTGCCAGTGAATTCTTCCAAACATTTAAGGAAGAAAAAATATTAATCTTTTACAAAATCTTCCAAAGCATAGGAAAAGAGGGAATAAAACCAGAGTTATTTACCACATTAACAGGAAAAAGAATAAGAAAAATCATATGATAATTAACATTGAGAGAAAAATTTAAAGATAAATTCATGAGGCATACTATGTTCATGAGCTGGCATACTCAATATTGAAAGGTATCAGTTCTCCTCAAATAGATCTGTGCAATATGCTTCTAAAAATCATATGGGTATTGGCATGCAACAGCTTGGGTGGACCTTAAGGGGAGTATGCTGAGTAAGAAAAGCAAAAATCTCAAAAGGTTACATTCTATTTGATTCTATTTATATAATATTCTTGAAATGATGAAATTGCAGAGATGGAAAACAACTCAGTGGTTGCCTGTGGTTAGTATTAGGACACTGGGGAGATAGCTGTTGCAATAAAGCAAGAAAAGCAATTAAAATGTAAAGCTTGGAAAGATAGAAGTAAAAACTGTCATTATTTACAGATAACATGATTATGTGCACAAAAATTTAACAAAACAGGTAAAACATTAAAATTAATAAAAGAATTCATCAAGGTCACTGGCTATACAATCACTATAAAAAATACATTGTATTTCTGTATACCAATAACAAGTATTAAGAAAATAAGAATCTTCCTCAAAATATGTTTAAACTGAAACTAATCATAAGGAAACGAGCCAGATCTAGACTGTGGGACATTCTATAAGCTAACTGGCCTAGACTCCTAAAAAATGTCAAAGTTATTTTAAAAAATGGAGTAGAGAGAGAGAGAGCGAGGTTTTAAATTTAAAAATATTAAAGAAATATGGCAAGTGAATGCAATGTGTGAGCCTAAATTGGATTCCAGATTTTTTTTGAGATATAAGCTACATAGCATAAAATTCATTATATTAAAGGATAAAATTCAGTGGGTTTTAGTATATTCACCAAGTTGTATGAACAGCATCACTATCTGATTCCCAAATATTTCATCACTCCCCGCCAAAAAACCCCACAACTTTTACCTGTTAGAAGTCACTTCCCATTCCATACTCCTCTTAACTCTGCCAACCATGAATCTACTTTATGCCTCTAGGAGTTTGCTTATTCTTGAAATTTCACATAAATTGAATCATACAATCCACGGCCTTTTGTGTGTGGGTTCTTTCATTTCTTTTTCATGAACATTTCATTAATGTTTTCAAAATCATCCATGATGTAACATTTTATTAGTACCTCATATCTTTTTATGGCTGAATAATATTCCATTCTATGGTTTTACCATATTTTATTTATACATTCATCAATTGATGGACATTTGGATTTTTTTCTGTATTTTGGCTATTGTGAATAATGCTTCTATAAACATTCACATACATGTTTTTATACATATGTACATATACACTTGAACATTTGTTTTCAGTTCTCTTAGATCTAAACCTAGGAGTGGAATTGCTGGGTCACATAGTAACTATATGTTTAATGTTTTTAGGAACTGCCAAACTTACACAACTGCTACACCATTTTACTTTTCCATCAGCAATGTATGATAGTTCCAATTTCTCCACATCCTTGTCAACACTTTTTTTTTATAGCCATCCCAGTGAGTATGAAGTGGTATCTTATTGTGGTTTTGATTTGCATTTCCTAATGATTAGTGATGTTGAGTATCTTTTAATGTGCTTATTGATAATTTCTATGTTGTATTTTGAGGAATGTCTATTCAAATCCTTTGTCCATTTTTAAGTGGATTATTTATCTTTTTATATTGGTGAGTTGTATAAATTATTTATATATTCTGGATATTAGATACTTATCAGATATGTGATTTGCAAATATTTTCTTCTAGAATGTGTATTGTCTTTCCACTTTCTTGATAATGTTATTTGATATACAGTGTTTTTAGTTTTGATGAACTCCAATTTATTTTTTCTTTGATTACTCGTCCTTTTAGTGTCATATCTAAGAGAACTTTGCCTAATCCAAAATCACAAATCTTCTAACCTATGTTTTATTATAATAATTTTATACTTTTAGCTCTTAAATTAAATATTTGATCCATTATGAGTTAATTTTTTATGTATGATGTACAGTAGAGATGCAAATTTATTTTTTAATGTGGATATCCAATTGTCCCATTTGTGGAAAAGCCTATTATTTTGTCTATTGAATGGCCTTGACACCCTCATCAAAAATCAATTGACCTTTAATGTGAGGATTTTTCTGAACTATCAGTTCTATTCCATTGATCTATATGTCTATTCTTATGCCAATTTTGATTACTGTAACTTTGTAGTAAGTTTTGAAATTGAGAATTGTGAGTCTATCAATCTTGTCCTTGTTTTTCAATATTGTTTTGGCTCTTCTGGTCTCATGAATTTCTGTATGAATTATAAGAGTGTCCATATTTACAATAAAAAGACAGTTGAAATTTTGAGAGGGGTTGCATTGAATCCATAAATCAATTTAGGGAGAATTGCCACCTTAAAAATATTAAATCGTTAAATCCATGAACATAAGGTATCTTTCCATCTGTTTAAGCCCTTTTTAGTTCTGTGGTTTTTGTGTACAAGTCTTCCTAAGTATTTTATTCTTTTTGATGCTAATGGTAAGTGTAATTGTTTTTTAATTTCATTTTTGGAATGTTCATTGCAAGTATATAGATATACAATCAAGTTTTACATATTGATCTTGTATTATGCAACCTTGCTTAATTTACTCATTAGTTCTAATAGTTTCTTCATGGATTGAGGGGGGTTGTTCCTATATACAAGATCATGTCATCTGCAAATAGAGATTGTTTTACTTCTTTAATTCTAATCTGAATGCATTTTATTGCATTTTCTTCCCTAGCTGCCCTAGCCAGAACCTCCACTACATTGTTGAATAGAAGCCACAAGAGCCGGTATCCTTGTCTTTTTCCTGATCTTAAAGGGATAAGATTTTAGTCTTTCCTCATTAAATATGGTGTTAGATATAGGGTTGCCATAGATGCCATTTATCAGGTTGAGGAAGTTCCCTTCTATTCCTAGTCTGTTGAAAGTGTTTCTCATGAAAAGGTGTTGAATTTTATCAAATACTTTTTCTGTGTCTATTGAAATAATCATGTGGGCCTTCTCCTTTATTAATATGGTATATTACATTGATTGATTTTCATATGTTGAATCAACCTTTTAATGTGTTGATTCTTAGACAAATCCCAAATTTACATGGTTTGTAATCCTTTTGATAAGTTTCTGGATTCAGTTTGCTAATATTTTGTTGAGGATTTTTGCATCAATCACAAGTATCATTGGTTTGTAGTTTTCTTATGAAATCTTTGTCTGGTTTTGGTATCATGGTAATACTGACCTCATAGAATGACTTGAGAAGAGCTCCCTGCTCTATTTTCTGGTAGAGTCTATAAACGATTTGCATTATTTATTCTTTAAACATATGATAGAACTCAACAGTGAAGCCATCTGGCTTTGGATTTTTGTTGTTGTTTTGGAAGCTTTTTTATTATTATTACTGACTCAAGCTCTTCAAGTGTACAGGTCTTTTCAGTTTTCTATTTCTTCTTCAGTCAGTCTCAGCAGTTCATGTCATTTTAGGGATTTGTCCATTTTGTCTAGTTAATGTAATTTGTTGGCATACAACTGTTCATGCTCTTCCCTTCTAATCATTTTTATTTTTGAAGGCTGGTAGTCAAATCACCTATATTATTTCTGATTGTAGTAATTTGAGTCTTCTCTTTTTTCTTTTGGTCAGCTTAGCTTAATTTTGGTCATTTTTGATCATTTCAAAGAACCAACTCTTGATTTCATTAATTTTCTCTATCATTCTTCTATTTTTCTCTCTTTTTTTCTGCTCCAATCTTTATTATTTCTAGGCATTTACATCAAGGCAGAGAAAAGTTAAAAGGGCATACCAGGATGGGTAAATGGCATGAGCTAAGGGTATGTAGATATGTGAAAGGGCACAACACTTTCATAGAATGGTGGGAAATTCTGTGTAATTGTTCCATAGTTTAGTAGGAAGAAAGTAGGGGAAATGGAGATGGAAAAGCGGATCTGGAAGAGCTTTGTAGTCAATGCCAAGGAAAAGTCTAGATTTTGACCAGTGGACAGTGCAGAACCAATGGTACAAGATGGGGATGTACAAATGAATTATATTTTAGGAAGATCATTCCAGTGGATGTGTGGAAATGTGTGGGAGGGAGGTGAGAAAGGAGGCAAGAAGTAGCAGTGGATGTCTTGCAGTGTTGGTGAGGATGGTGAGAAGGAATGTGTATGATGGGGATTTAGAGGTCCAGTTGGCAGGGTTGATGCACCATTGACCCTGAGGAGAGGGAGATGGACAGGGTGGTGATGACTGGATTTCCTGAGTGATGGGGCTGGTGGTGGTGCCATTAGTCATGTGAAGGGAGAGGAAAGGGGAAGAAGAGGATTTAGATTTGGGGCAGGTTTTGTGTCAAGGTGTCTTGAAGCATCCAGATAGAAATATCCAGTGGACAGTGGGAGACACAGACTGGGAACATGGGAAGAAGTCAAGGATGGGGACAGGTTTGAGAGCCTTTGGTGTATAAGCAGAAGGAGTGTGACCCACCCCAGGAAAAAGGCCATGGATGGAAGAGAACCTAAAACACCTCTGGTAACACCAATGTTTAAAGTTTGAACACAAGAAGAGGAGCCAGCAAAAGAGCTGAAGGGGACTGCCAGAGAGGAGCAATCAGCACAGTTAGAACACTGGGAAAGGGAGAAGTACCTCAAGGGCCAAAGGAAGGAAGGGATCCAAGGCAGGGTATGGTCAGTTTGACCAAGGGCCTCAAAGAGGTCAAATAAGATGAGGCTGCCAATGTCCATTGTCTTTGGCAATGAGCCATGAGCCACTCTCTCAAGGACAGTGCTGGAGGCAGAAGCCTGAATGGAGTGGGCTGAGGAGTCCAGAGTAGGGGCAGGGAGTGAGGAAGTGGATGAGCAAGGGAAAACAACATTTCCAGAAGTTTGATGGGGACCAAGAGTAGAGAGGGAAAGTGGCCAGCAGGAAGCCATGATTAGGGAAAAGCTTTTAGTTTTGGTTTTGGTTTTGCTTGGTTGTTTTGGGGATGTAATTGTTAATTTTTTGTGTCAACTTGACTGGGCCACAGGGTACTCAGACATTTGGTCAACACTTTTCTAAATGTGTGCATTAGGATGTTTTTGGATTAGATTAACATTTAAATCGGTAGACTGAGTAAAGCAGATTGCCCTCCCCAATGTGGGTAGGCCTCATCTAATTAGTTGAAGGTCTAAATAGAACAAAAAGGCTGACCCTCCCCTGAGTAAGAGGGAATTCCTCCTACCCGACTGCCTTCAAACTGGGACATTGGAGGGTTTTTTTCCTCAACTTCAGACTTGAACTGAAACATTGGTTCTTCCTGGGTCTCAAGACTGCTGGCCTTAGGACTGGAGCCACACCATCAGCTCTCCTGTGTCTCCTCTTGCCAACTGCAGATTTGGGGATATCAGCCTCCATAATTGTGTGAGCCAGTTCCTTATAATGTATATGTGTGGTGTTGGGGGTGTGTGTGGTGTGTGTGTTCTGTTTCTCTGAAAAATCCTGACTAATACAGGGGGTCCTAGGGAATGGTAGTGGTAGGAAGATAAAGCCTTTCTTCAGACTGAAAGAAAGGGCTCTGTGGACAGATGGAAGAGTTGAACAGGAGAAATAGTAGGTGGAAGGAGCCCAGAGGAGGGGACACTGCCCTGAGGGGGCAGAGCTATTTACTGATCCAGTTACAGGGTCCTCCGTCCTCATCCATTATTTCATGCTCACCACAGGTCAGCAAGGCCATGTGGTTGAGGAGTCCTTTTCCCTTAGTTTATACATGAAATGGTTTATTTCCTCCAGCACCTGCCACCAACTGCAGAACCCCCATTCCCACTGGGTAGCAGCTCCTTAAGATGCTGTTAGGGAGCTATAACCGTTCGGCCTCCTTTAGTTACTCATTCTAAGGATTTTGATTCAATCCTGTTCATTTGTTACATCTTTACTCTCAAACTCCCATATAAAACTCCTCTCCACCCCAGTGGCCCCATGGCTTCTGTCCCTCTGCCCAAGTTCCTTCATGAGGAATTCTTCTGCTCCCTCTGAGGGTTTAGAGTGCTGGGCTGGTGGTGGTGGGGTCCCCCATTTCCTTCCCAGACATGCCATGCCCCTATTTTTCAGCCTTGAGGGCATGACTTCTTCTAGGGAACCTCCCTCCAAAACCCTTTAGACCAAGGAAGGCCTGAGGCTCCTCATCCATGGACCCATTCAGGGGACACATCTCCTGCCCACTCTCTCGTCACCAGGAGAAGAGGAAATGGGCTCTACTCACACTCACCATGGTCCCCACAGCTGAGGCCCCTCCTTCTCTCACCACTCTCCAATTCATATAGCTTGGGGAGGGAGGCATCTGCAAAGGGTAATGAATTAGAGCATGCATGAGACAACACCAAGTGAAGCAGAAAAATACTCCTGAGAATAAACCAGAGAGGAGCTGGGTATGCTGGCTCAGTGGAGAGATGGCACAGGGGCCAGTCCAGCCAAGGCCAAAGTGCATGGGTAACAGTTCCAGTAGTAGAGCAGGGCTTCTCAGCTATAATTAAGGTGCACACCCACCCTGGGTGTTAAGATGCAGATTCTTGTTCACCTTTCTGCGTGGGGCCTAGAGGTTCTGCATTTCTAACTTCCTGGGGATGCCAGGGATGCTGGCCCCAGAACTGTCCTTGGAGGGATCCCCCATTTCAGAGGCTCCAAAGAACCAATTGAAATCTCTTCTCAAAATTCCACCTACAAAACATCTCCCATGCCCTCCCCTCACACGTGTTCCCTCTCCTGTTTCATTTTATTTTCTATGAAAATGACATGAACAGAGCAAGAGAAGCACAGAGAAGACCCAAGGCATATCATACACTGCGATTTCATACTTAATCCTCTTAACAATCCTCCATTTCTCAGGTGGGGAAACTGAAGCCCAGAGAAGACCCATGACCAACTCAAGGGCACACAGCTAGGAAGTGGCAGAGCCAGGGTTTGAACCCATGCAGCTTTGTCTCTAGAACCCACACCCAGCCTCTCAAGTGTGCACAGTTGTGGCTTCAGGAAAATTCCAGAAGCTGCAAAAGGACATGAGCAGAGAATCACTCCTCCATTGAAATTAGTAGCAAACACAACAGGGTGCCCGCATCCAGCGTGGGTGGGAGCCCAGGAACATTGGACAGCTCATTTCTCCTCCAGGCCTTGGTTTCTCCCCTGTCCTCAATCACCCTGATGTCTCAGGCACCTGGAGAGCAGAAAGGGGACAGGTGTCTGCACCTCCTCTGCATCCCTCAACCTGCAGCAAGGGGGTCCCTGCTCCTTGGAATCATCACCGGTCTGGCTCCTTCTCATCTTCTCATGTCTTCTGCCCACGTAAGCTGTCCCTCTCCTCCCTTACGTAAAAGAGCCTCCTCTTACTCCCAGAGCCTGTCTTCCATCTTCCTGGAGCATCATCATCCTCACCATCCATCATGTTTACGTTATCTCCTGTCCTCTTCTTTAGTCTGTGAGCTCCGTGAGGATAAGTGGTCTCTCTCATGCTGCTGAGTCCCTGGGCTTAGTGCAGTGCCCAGCCTGTGGCAAGCTCTCAGGAGTTGCTGGTGGGTCCGAGGGTAGGATGCATTGCGATGATGTCAGGCAAAATCATGGCCCGTTGTTTGGATATTTTGAAATGGAAGGGTGCTGGCTGACACCTCTGAAAACACTCAAGACAGGTACGTGTTTGGTGGTATGCCTGACCTTCTCTAAATGGAGGATGAAAGAGCCTATGTGTTGCCCCACATAAGCCAAGGCCACAGTCCTGGGGTTCTTCATTTCCCACTGAGCCCAGCCTGCCTGGGGCCTCTTTGATAAATAGAATCAAAAACCACCCACCTCTGTTCATCATGTGCTCTAGAGAAGATCCCAGATTGCCATAAAACAAGGAAAGTTGCCCTACCTCCTGACATGTTCCAGAACAGCTTTGTCTCAACAAGTTGTGTGTCCATCATTCTTAAGTTTTTTTTCCCCTTTTTAAAAAATTGAGATATAATTGGCATATAACATTGTATTAGTTTCAGGTGTACAACATAACGATTGACATAGGCACACGTTGTCAAATGATCACAGAATAAGTCTAGTTAACATCCATCACCTCACATAGTTAACAAAATTTTTTCTTGTAATAAGAGCTTTTAAGATCTACTCTCTTAGCAACTTTTAAATATGCAATTACAGTATTGTTAACTACAGTCACCATGCTGTACATTACATCCAATGACTTATTTACCTTATGTCTGAAGTTTATACCTTTTGACCACCTTCACCCATTTCACCCACCCCGCACCCCTCCTCTGGCAACCACCAATCTGTTCTCTGTGTCTATGAGTTTTGCTTTTTCAGCTTCCACATATAAGTGAGATCATATAGTATTTATCTTTCTCTGTCTGACTTATTTCACTTAGCATAATGCCCTCAAGTTTCATCCATGTTTGTCACAAATAGCAGGTTTTCCTTCTTTTTTATGGCTGAATAATATTCCATTATATATATACCACAGTTGCTTTAACCATTCATCTGTTAAGTTCTTTCATAATTAAAATTTTAATAGGAAATACATGCATAAGCTTCAAAAATAATGATATAGAAAAGAATACATTGAGCAATCCTCCTCGATCCCACTCCCACTTTTTGCCCTGACTCCAGTAGTTTACTCTAGGTAATGCATGTACTGGTCAGGGTTCTGCAAGTGGGAGAGAGAGAAAGAGAGAGGAGAGAGAGAGAGGGAGAGAGAGAGAGTTTTAGGAATTGGCTTATGCGATTGTGAGGGCTGGCAAGTCCAAATTGTGCAAGGTAGACCAGTAGGCTAGAGACCAACTCTAGGGAAGAGCTGATGTTGCAGCTTGAATCCAAAGTCAGTCTGGAAGCAGAATCCTCTCTTCCACAGGGGACCTCAGTCTTTGCACCCACATTATGGAGCATAATCTGCTTTACTCAAAGTCTACTGATTTAAATGTTAATCTCAGGACTTCCCTGGTGGCACAGTGGTTAAGAATCCGCCTGCCAATGCAGGGGACATGGGTTCAACCCCTGCTCCAGGAAGATCCCACATGCAGTGGAGCAACTAAGCCTGTGAGCCACAACTACTGAGCCCACATGTCACAACTACTGAAGCCCGTGTGCCTAGAACCCATGCTCTGCAGCAAAGAGAAGCCACCACAATGAGAAGCCCGCGCATCGCAACAAAGAGTAGCCCCCACTCGCTTTAACTAGAGAAAGCCTGTGCACACCAGCGAAGACACAACACGGCCAAAAATAAATAAAATTTAAAAAAAGAGACAGACGTGTTTAAAATAAATAAATAAATGAAAAGTAAATGTTAATCTCATCTAAAAACTGCCCTCACAGCAATATCTAAACTAATGTTTGACCAAACAGCTAGGTACCATGGGTACCAGAGCATAGTCAAGTTGACACACAAAATTAACCTTCATAATGCCTTTTATTAATTTTCAGCTTGACCGTTCACTATTTCTTTATTCAAGTAGAAGGAAATACGAATTTATACTTCAACTTCCCCTCTTATGTGAGTTGGGAAGTGCATACGCTATGCACTGTTCTGCACCTTGTTTCTTCACTTAACAATACCCTGGGTGATGTTCGTTCATCTGCTCCTAAAACGCTTCTTCTGTTTATAAGCTGCACTGCATGGATGTGCAGTTTGTTATACCAGCCCCTGGGGAGGGACACTAACCAGTAACACCTTGTGCATGTCGTTTCTTACAATGCCTGTGGGATGGGTCCTCTAGACCTATCTGACAATTGGGGAACCTTGTGGTTTCAGTTTTGCCAGTTCAGAAGGACTCTCAGCAGTAGTGATGTTTGTTAAAGCATCTAGCCGAAATGTACAACATTCTCCGAAATTCGGTCTGTTAGCAAGGAGAAGGGCACCTCTCAGCCCCTCTCACTGTTGAGGGGTGCCCGGGGAGGCCTTGCTGCACACTGAAGCTGCTGTTCTGAACAGTCAGTTTGGAAAGGGAGAGCCTGGAAATTTCCTCAGGATAATCAACTTGACACAAGGACCCTGAGGTAAAAGAAACAGCACTTTCAACAGCAAGGAGAGTATTTATATGCTGAGCTTCTCTAGACACAGAGATTAATGAGCCTTGGGAGACAGCCAAGTTTGTTTTGGGAAAAGTCAAAGAGGGAAAGGCAGCCAGAGCAGACGGGAGGCCTTGTCAGCACCTCCCAGAAGCAACACAGCATTTCCTGGGTCCACAGCAGAGAAACACTGTGCAGGGAGCCTGAGGGCCTGAGGGGCCCATGGAGTGTGTGATAAGATTATTATTCATTTCCTAGGGCTGCTGGAACAAAGTACCAGAGACTGAGTGGCTTCAAGAAGAAAAAGTTATTCTCTCACGGTTCTGGATGCTGGAAGTTTGAGACCAATGTGTTGGCAGGTTGGTTCTTTCTGAGGCCGTGAGGGAGACTCTGTTCCAGGCCGCTTGCCTGCCTTCTGGTGGTTTGCTGGCAAACTTCAACAGTCCTTCTCTTGTAGAATCATCACCCAGTCTCTGCCTTCATGTTTGCACGGTGTTCTCCCTCTGTCCATGTCTGTCTCTTTGTCCAAATATCCCCTTTTCATAAGGACAGCAGTCATATTGAATTAGGGGCCACTCCACTCCAGTATGACTTTTTTTTTTTTTAATTAATTAATTTATTTTTGTCTGTGTTGGGTCTTCATTTCTGCACGAGGGCTTTCTCTAGTTGTGGCGAGCGGGGGCCACTCTTCATCGCGGTGTGTGGGCCTCTCACTGTTGCAGCCTCTCCCGTTGCGGAGCACAGGCTCCAGACGCGCAGGCTCAGTAGTTGTGGCTCACGGGCCCAGCCGCTCCGCGGCATGTGGGATCTTCCCAGACCAGGGCTCGAACCCGTGTCCCCTGCATTAGCAGGCGGACTCCCAACCACTGCGCCAGCAGGGAAGCCCTCCAGTATGACTTTTAACTAATTACATCTGCAATGATCCTTTCTCCAAATACGGCCACATTTTGAAGTACTGGGGGGTTAGGATTTCAACATATGAATTATTGGGAGACACAATTCAACCCATCACAGTGAAGGAAGGATCTGGACTGCCCCTCCCCCCAGGAGAAACTGGATCTGAGAAAGATGGGTTTTATGACATAAATTCCACAACCACTGACCCAAGCAGAGTTAGAGAAAGTGTTATAAAACCTGGGAATCCATATTAAGTGGCTTTTCTCTGGGAAATCCCCAGTCTATGAAAAAAAATTAGGATGTTTACAAAGCATTTGTGGGACGGTCTCCACATCTTCGGCAAGTGTCACAGAAGACACTGTCATTTCTTTCTCTGAGGCCTCAGCCTGTGGGGCCAGAGACACATTCATGGATGGATTGGGCTGGAGCAAACCTCCGAGCCTCAGCTTCTTCATCTGCAACCTGGGGAGGATAATGCCAGCCTCACATGCAGAGTGAAGTAACTCATGTAGTGGCCCTGCACCACCTGGCACATGTAAGGGCTCAGTGACCTGGTCAAGGAGGACGGTGCCCACTCTTTGCTGCCCTGCCAGGTGCTCTGAAGGTGATTCTCATGTTGCACTCCCCTTGCGGGCCCTCCTCCACAGGACCAGATGCTGCACCCACCTCAGCCTGCTTCCTTCCCTTACACACCACCCCCTCCCCTGACTGCAGAGGCACCCATGGTCCCCACTGCAGACCCCGGCATCTGCTCCTAACTCCCTCACAAACAGAGGGCATGCTAACACCTCCCTCCACAAAGGCCCCTTTCCCAGCCAGAAGATGCCATTCCAGCAGAATCACAGATGCCCCTGAGTGTCACATGAGACCTGCAGGAGGGAAAGGGAGTCGCTTATCCCATCAGCAGTAGGACCTGCACAGGGAAAATCGCATACAGCAGGATAATATCTGCCAAGCAGCTACTTGTGCCAGACTCTCTCCTTTCAACAGCCCTCCAGGAGCTGGGGTTGAGGAGGGACCTCCTCCCATTAAGCTGCTCCAATCTTGCCCAAGTCCAGAACTTGTTGAGAGCCAGAGGAGGCAACCAACAGGAAGTAAAAATGTCACCATAATTGTAAAATGTGGCTTACATCTGCAGACAGGAGAACCAGTAACACACCCCAGACAGACAGACTTCCTTAGCCATGTAAGTCTTGGAGCCAGAGACACAGAGCAGGCCATCCTCCAACAGATATGTGTTAAAGCTGCTTTTCCTGGTGGAAATTTCCTGAGGCAACAGGAAGTTTTGAAACTTTTCATTCACTCACTCAGTCAGTCAGTCAACAAACCTTTACTATGCTTATCATTGAGGCCCCAGGCTGGGCCCTGGAAGTATAGAAGGGAAAGCTGTGGATTGTGCTTGATGTGAATATAGGTGGTCTGTGCGACAGCTGTAGCCATGACAGAGGCACAGCACTAACTAACTAAGGGCTATCAGCCCTTAGTGGATGGGGATACTAACTAAGGGCTGGATGGGGATACTAACTAAGGGCTATCAGCCTAGCCCAGGTGCCATCAGTAAGGACATCTAATATCTTAACTTGGGCTTTGTGCAGATGACAAAGGGAGTGTTGAGAATGACAAGAACAGCAACTCTGAAATGGGGCCACCTTCTTCCTGGCTGGAAGGAGGTGTGGGGTTCCTGCCAGCATCAGCTCCCATCATGAAGAAGGGACAAGTAAGGACAGACTCTCCTAGGCCAGGCTTCCTCCCACAGTTGTGGGACCACAGGCCCTGGGCATGATCTGTGTGTCCTGGGCTGTCCAGCCATCTCTGGACAGGCTTTGCTTCCTTCTCAGTGTCTGCAATGCACAGCGGTCATGTGGGGCCAGCTGACAGGGGCAACTGGGTACCCTGGAGTCCAGGTCCATCCAGCCCACTGATCCGTGCTGGGTCATCTTCCCCGGAGGGCACACAGCCAAATCCTCCCCCAGCAGCAGCAGCAGCAGTAGCAGCAGCCACAGGCCTTTTCAGGTCACCCCCTCCTGCCCAATGCTCTGTGGCCCACGCTTTAATAGGAGCCCAGGGCAGAGGCGTTAACTCTTCTTGGAGGGCTCAGGGATTTTTTCAGAGAACATCAGTTAAGTTGAGTCTTGAGAAGGAAATCAGAACCCCTCCAGCAGACCAAAGGAAAAGGGTATTCCTGGTAGAAAAAAGGGGAGATGTGAAAAGGCATGAGAAGGTCCAGCTGAAGCAAGAAGGCAGGGCCTGGCAGAGGAGGAATTGCAGGCAGGACTGCTGAGGCCGGGGCCCTACCTGAGGGGGGCCCAGGGAGAAGGAAGTAAGGGGGACATGCTGGGGGCTGGGCTGGCCAATGAGAGGCTTCCCTCTGTAAAAGCTGTGTTTACTTCCAAGTGCAAATCTCAAGAAATGGAAATTTGCCATAATATTAGATACTATCATCTGAATAGGCTCATTTGGTATACTAAGATGCATAATTTCCGTTAACACAGATAAACTCTTATTTCCATTTACTTAGAAATGAGTTTTAAAACATACTGAGAAGGTAGCCGCCTCTGTGGATTAATTTGCAAGGTGCTAAGCTGTGCTACTAGCTGGTCACTAGATCCTGACATTTCACCCTTTGGATCATGTCCACAACTGTCTCTCATTAAAATACAAGCATCTTGGGCCAGTGACACTGACCTGATTTTAACCTTGAGTGTTTACCACACCTGAGCTAATCTGGGGAAGTGGGTGTAGGGAACATTCAGGCAAGGGGTGTGGACCAGCCTCCGGGTTCTTTGAACAGCTTTGTGAATCAGCTCCAGACTGTGCTGGGGCAATTCAGGGGCTGCAACTAGCCGAGGTTACTTGTCTTGGTGCCGGGAGGAAGTTCTCTGAGTTTTACTGTCAGAGCAGCAGCCCCAGTGGAAGCTGGAACCTTTGGGGTTTAATTTGATAGAGATTAATCCTGCCTTTTCTAACGTAGATAAGGGCCTCAGTTAGGCATCCTCTTTTACACAGGAGGCCTGGGAACCTGGCCTTTGCCAGACTGAGAAATAGGTCCAAATAGAAATCCAGGAATGTGCTTCCAAATTAGCAACATATCCACTCGTTTATTGTTGTGTGTGTGTGTTTGCTTATAAATACCCAGTTTTTTCAAAAAAACATGAGGCAACTCATAAAATTGACATATAATTGGTTAATAAAATTAAAAAACAAAAAGCTATGAGAGTTAGTCTCTGGGTTAAGCTTTAGGTTTTGCCCTGAACTTTCTGGCAGCTAGGGCAACAAGGGACACATCCCAAGTTTCATAATTCTCATTATGATAACACCTCAAAGATTCCTCCCCCGGCCTCCCTCCTTGTTCACTGACATCCTCAAACCTTCACTGAGCACCTACTGTGTGCCAGGCCTAGGGCCAGTCAGAGGGCCCTGTCCTCAGAGGGCTCTCAGCCGAGGGTGGTGTTTTCCAAGCTGTTGCAGACATGCCCAGTTCTGGGCCATGAAATTGAATGAGTCGGTCACAGCCGGCATCTTACAAAATGGAAAATGATGAGCTAGAAAAGAACAAAGGGCACCATCACATGTCGGCAGGGGAGGGATGGTTTCTTTCAAACAGATCTCTGTTGGTGTGGACATGAGTCCCAGGTCAAAAGGATGGTTGGGGCATGGTCATAACAGTTTGAGAAACACTGTTTCCAATTGGGATACTGCAGGCATGTGCTTGGGAGGCCGTGGTCTGCCTGGGTGCCCCCCCCGCCCCGCCCACTCCTCCGTGAGCGCCCCATAAGTTTCTACTTGACACCACCAGGTTAGGTTTCTAAAGCAATGTCATCAGGATTGTAGCAGGCGGAGGTGGGGGTGGGTGGGGAGGGTGGAGGGTGTCATAAAGATTCCTCCCAACCCCAATTATTGCCGTGTTGTACTTTAGCAATAACCTTGCCAATTCTGGCATCCAGATCTAAAAAAGAATCATAAATGGAGAAAGCTCAGAGAATGGGCTCATTGAGAGCAGTCATGGACCACTTTCAGGCACCCAGAAGGAGGATGGAAACCCTTCCATCCAGCAGAGGGTGCGACCAGAGGAGGAGCAACTCTTGGTAGAGGAACCAGAGCACAGGGTTGTGTTCCTGTATGGATTAAGGGTCTACTCACCCTTTTCACTGCCATTGTCCCCAGCAGAGTCACAAAGGAAAAGGGCTGTGGGATGAGGGAATTTTAAGTTTCTTAAAAGCCCAAGCAGTGGTATAAGTAAATATATACGGCCTCTGAGCAAAGCAAATGATCTGGGCTTGGTGCTGAGAACACCATCGATCTGTAATCCAGGGGTGGAAGCCAGAGTCTGGGAAGCATGTTTCCAAGGGTGGGGGCTGCCTAAGGCTGCTTGGGGCTTCCACAGCACAGATTTACAGGGTCGGGTGAGCCCTGAACCCTCAGGCTGGGCTGGTTCTTCCTAGGAGGACAGAGCTCCCCCAGAAGCCAGCCAGCTGAGAGGTCCTGCAGCCTGGAGCCAGGCACGTGCAACAAGGCCAGAGGGCTCACTCTTAGCTGGGAGGGGCTGAGGGGACGTCTTCTGGCCAGAGATGGGCCTGTCGCCAATTGTGCCATTGCAATGGCAGCATGTCGCTAAAGAGGACAAATCCAGGACTCTGGGCCAGACTGCCAGCATCTTACAATGAATCCTGACTTGGGCCTCAGCTCTGTGACCTTGAGGGGTTACTTCACCTCTCTGTGTCTCAGTTTCCTCATCTGTAAAATGGGGGTGATAATACAGGTCAAAATTTCAAAATCCAAAAAGTCTCAAAAAAATGAAAAAGGTTGTAATAAGTTGGGGAAGACCTCACTACATTGATCTGAGGACATTAATATCCCTCATTTAATCCCACTTGGTATGTCTATTCATAAGTTTGCTGCAAAAATATGAATGTGCTTAACAAGTTGCTCTTCTGGATCCTGCCAGGGTTTTATATAATAAAACCTTCTAAAATCATGTCTAAAATCAAAATTTTAGAATTCTAAAGTGTATCTGGCCCCAAGGCTTCAGAGGTGGTCTTGGGGTCCCTCCCTAAGGATCTTAGGATAAGTTTGTTGAGATGATGCTCAAGTCACTTAGAGCTGTCCCAGGCACACCAACATTGAGACTGAACACTTCCAGGGCAGAGGTGGCATCACTTATCATTTCAGCTAAAGTCAGGGGCAAATTTTGTACCACCCTTTCTATCGGATGCACTCCTTGTAGGGAAAACTGCCTGTAGGCTGTACTTGAATAACGATCACTAATCCCTCCAGGAAGCTGCCCTCAGAAACCAAGGGTCATCTCATTTGGAGAGATCTCTGAAGTCATTGGAGGGCCACACGCTCTGCTGGTGGTGTTCCCTTAAATAGTTGGAGTCTTTTATGAACACCTCTAGGGTGCAAGTGCCTGTGTTTGGGGAAGAGAGACAAGTTAATGCCTGGATTTCACATAAGCAGGATTCCGAGGTGTGCATGGTGTCCCTGAAGAGAAAATGTGTTTATAATTGTTACCAACAATCCAAGTGAAACCTCCATCAATCGGGGGACAGGGGGCAGAGCCTCCAACATGGTCTTCCAGGTCCCAGTTCCATTTGAATAACTGAGTGAGCCCTTGTTTTGGAGGGATGACTGGCCTCAGGCCACCTGTCTTATGTGTCCTATTTGTCCACACCACCAACTGGGTGGCATTTGTCCACTCTACCGAATGAACATCTAGGGAAGTGGGGTATTGTGTCAGGGTGACTTCAAGACCACCCTCAGTTTCAATGATTAGCTGGAAGGACTCACAGGACTCAGAAAAGCTGTTATAGTTACAATTTTTTATAGCAAAAGACTCAGCAAAGAAAAAGTATAGATTAGACTCAGCAAAGGAAAAAGTGCATAAGGTAGAGTCCAGGAGAAACCAGGTATAAGCTTCCAATTGTTCTCTCCCAGTGGAGTCACACAGACGGTGCTTAATTCTCCCAGGAATGACATGTGACAACGGGTGCAAAGTATTGCCAACCAGGGAAGTTCACCTGAGCCACGGTGTCCAGGGTTTTTACTGGGGGCTAGTTACGTAGGCATGGAGTGTCCATGTGACTGACCTTAGTCACTCAGTCTTCAGCCTCCCAGAGGTCAGACTGATACAGTGTGGCCCAAGCACCCACCATAAATCACATTGTTAGCACCAACCGCCTGCTGTGGCCCCAGGCCCCGGGTAATCAAAGACACTTTTTTCAGGTAGAGTATTCAAGGGCTGAGAGGATATCCCCCAGGAGCTGGTCAAGGGCCAATTCTGAAGACCTTTGGAATGTGCAGAGTCGGGCAACCAAGGCCTGCTGAGTTAACTCATGACTGCCCCAAAATGCAGTAGCTGGGCCATCATCCGCTGTTAACAAAGACAAAGGTTTAGAGGAGCAGCCATCAAATCGTGGTTAGGGCTGTCTGGCAAGGGATGGCACCTCTAGCATCAGTTAAATTTAAGGCACTTGGGAGAACCACACCAGGACAGGCATTTTCCTCAATGAAGAAGACTCCAAACCCCATCAGTGGAATATGGGCACCTCCTTCCGCAACAGGATCAGGTGTGATGGTGACTTGAGCACATTTATCCAATAGAGCCATAAAAGTTTGAGTCCCTCCCCCCTTGGAAGTTCCCCCAAATACTCAGCTTTTTCCTTAAAGTGGCTGAGGTCAGAGTAGAGGGGATGGGAGGGGTTGGGGGCACAGAGGGAGAGAGTGCGCTGCACAGTTAGCAAGGTTTTACATTTATTTTCAGGTTCAAGTGGCCAATAGTGGACTAGGATCAACTAAAGGAACTTGTTTGGGGTCTACCCAAAGCTCTACACTGCAGAGCAAGTTCCCTCTTGCTGTGTTCAGCTTTGGGGACTCCTTGACTCAGCAGCCATAACCACACTGACTAGGGGGTGGAGCTGCCCCAGTGTCATGATCACCTCCTTTCCTCCTTCCTCCCAGAGGAGAGCCAGCAACAAGCAGCATATTATTCCAGCTGCTTCTTCCCATCCTCCCCATCACTGCTCAGCTGCTAAACATTCATTAACAGGTAGAGCAGTGGGGGCCCTTACTCCCTTGACCCTCACCCATCACTTGGGGGAGAGTGTCTACTGGACCCCAGGGAGCCTCCTCATGTCCCCTCACCCAGGCCACAGAGGCTCTGGTCCTTTCTCTTCAGAAAGCCTTGTCTCTGTTGTCATCCCATCCTCACTACCAAAAACTGCCCAGATCTATGCAAGAGTCTGAGATTTCACACTACTTGCAAGATAACAAGTCAACCTGCCACAATTACGTACATGCTGGCCAAAGATACAAGCCTTCTGGATCAGAGGAAAGGGGCTTTGCTGCTCACAGCACAGCAGCACCATAAACTTCATGTTGGCACCATTTC
This sequence comes from Tursiops truncatus, assembly GCF_011762595.2. NCBI lineage: Eukaryota > Metazoa > Chordata > Mammalia > Artiodactyla > Delphinidae > Tursiops > Tursiops truncatus. Next base: position 125,748,189 of record NC_047035.1, read on the forward strand.
TCTTGCCCTCCTGTATTAGTTTCCCAGGGCTGCCCCAACAAATCACCACCAACTTTGTGGATTAAAACAACAGAAATTAATTTTCTTACAGTTCTGGAGCCATAGGTTCAAAATCAAGGTGTCAGGAGGGCTGAGCCCTTCTGGAGGCTCTGAGGAATAATCTGCTCCATGCCTCCATCCTAGTTTCTGGAGGTTACTGGCTACTTCTTGGCATCACTCCAGTTTCTGCTTCTGTCTTCACATGGCTTTCTGCCCCTGCATCGCCTCTACGGCTCTCCTCATAAGGACACCAGTCATTGGATTAGGGCCCACCCTAATCCACCATGACCTCATTTTAACTTGATTACATCTGCAAAGACCCTATTTCCAAATAAGATCACACTCACAGGTACTGGGGGTTAGGACTTGAACATGTCTTTTGTGGGGACATGATTCAACCCACTATACTCACAGATTCCACAGGGTGATGCCAAGGCAGGTACAGGTGGCTTCTGTGCATCTAGTGGGTTTGCATCACAGCTGAGGAACCCTGAGTTCAGGAATCCTCATTCTTTTATAATGAGCTGCAAGCAATTCTGCCCAATCTGCTCCAGAGGGAGAAATCATCTTCATTATACTGGACAGCAGCACATGTCTGCCCTTGCTTGATAGAGAGAGACACTAGGTCCATCTTCCAAGGATGTTTACAAACGTCTTTGAAAAGTTAGTCCAGAGTCAAAGACTATGGGTGCCGCTGCTCACAAGATGTGCAAGATCGGGAGAAACTCCTTGAGAAGTGTCTCCCAATGGGACACAGGCTTGTTGGGGAGGGGATGGCAGAGCAGCTTCTCAGCAGAGGAACAAGAGAGGCTGGTGTGATGCTCCAGAGCCCAGGACATCCGGGGCCACCGTCTCCCAGCACACGTGATGCAGGCCTGAGCTGAGCATGGCCATAGGCAGGCCGGTCACCCTCTTTCTTTTCCTCTCCTACTTTTCTTCCACACAGCAAACACAAGGAGCCACGTCAGCATCTCCTTCAGGGCTCTGTAACCCTTCTGCCCCCTGTTTTGCCACACGGCAACCTGACCTGAGTTTGGACTAGGGCCTGGGTCCCTCCTGCCTGTTTGTCTTCATGGTGAACAGGCAAGCCTGGCATGGAGTTAACTGCCCAGGCTCTGTGGTTAGACATCCAGCTCTGCCTCTGGGTGATCCCAAGTCTCAGTTTCCTCATCTGTAAGATGGAGATCACAACAAGAAGGCCTGTTTCGGACAGCTGTTATGAGGGTAGAGGAAGCTGGTGCTCGCTACCATTGCTGCAGTGTAGACACACATTGACAAGGCCCATCTACCCTTTAACAATGGAGCCCCGGGTGGCTGGGGGGTGCATTGCAAGGAAGCTAGAGCGTGATTCACTTGAATGTGAATCAATGGGCCATTCATCACACAAACTGATGGCCTGTTGCAAAACTATCTATGACATGGGCCAAGGATTTAAATCAGGTTATGAAAAAAAGAAAGCCATGGATGACTTAAGAAGCTGGCCACTTGACTTGCATCTGACCTTCTCCAGAGCATCACCAGTCTCACACCAGCCACCCTTTGAAGAGGCAGAAAGGGAGGGCGGGAAACTCGTTCGTTTCAAATAAGTCATAAAGTTTAAAAGTTCACGTTACAGAAAAAGTCTCCAAATAGATCCCATTGTGCATATGATTTTAATGTTCACCAAAGATGGTATTTCAACCCAGCAGAAAAAGGATGAGCTACTTAATAAATGGGTCTGGCACAGTTGGCCATCCAGCTGAAGACCATCAAGTTGGACTTTATTTTACATCATACACAAAAATTAATTCCAGAACAATGAAAGATTTAAATGTAAAAGAAATAGTAATGCAGTTCAAATCTTAGAAGAAAATATAAGGGATTAAATCTACGTGAAAATTTATCTGGCAAAACAGCCAACCCAGAAGCTATAAAAAAAACACATCTGATTATATAAAAATTAAAAAATTTTGAATGGCAAAAGGCACCACAAACAAATTTGATATACAAATAGCAATTTTAGAAAAAAGGTTTGCCATGCTAAAAGGCAAAGCGTTCATATCTACTAGGGTGAATCATATGAACTTGCTGTTTTCATTGGTCATAACAGTAAAATATTAACAATTTCATACAGTTCAACATAATACTGTATTGACATGAAAAAAAGGCAAAAGAAAAAATGGAAATGACAGGCAAAAAGAAGGCAATTATAGCAGGGATTTCTAGTTGCTTATTCCAATTACCATCTCCCTAAACCTCCATCTTTCTCAGTAATAAAATTCTGATTTTACTCAGAGTAGTAACTCAGAACCTAAATTTCCCAACCTTCCTTGCAACAAGGTGTAGCCACCGGATTAAGTTCTGACTGACTATATGCAAGCAGGAGTATTGTGTGTTATGTCCAGGAAATCTCCTTAAAGGGAGGGAGTGTGCCGTCCTTTGTGCCTGCCTGTCTCCTGCTGCTTGGAATGAGGGTATGATACCAGCAGCTATTTTGGAACAGGGGGCTGAGGACCACAGCCATACTGCAGAGAGCAAAACAGAGCACCGGAAGACATCTGATTCACTGACAAGTTTGTAAAGCCATGATTCCAACCATGTACTTCCAACCTCCAGAATCCTTTTATAGGAGACACATAAATTTCCATCCAATTTAAGCCTCTGCTATTTTGGGAGTTTTCTGCTGTATGCAGCTGAACCTAACCCAACTAACACAGCAATTTACAGAGGAGCAAATTTAAATGACCAACATAAAATGTGCTCAAACTTGTTAGTAATTAGAAAAATGTAAATTAAAGAAACAACATTTCACTTTATAACCAACAGATAAATTAAAAAAAAATAAGTGTTAATGTGTATTGTGGGCAAAGATGCAGGGAAAGGGGTACTCTGAAAGGAGTTGCTGAAATGTGAATTGTGGCAAAGCAACTTGGTAATACCTAGTAAAATTAAATCTACTCTTAACTTCAATTCAATTCAATTTATTAGTAAAATTAAATTAACTCTTCAATTCAGCAATCCCATTCCTGGGAATGAGAGTGATAAAGGAATCCATATATATATAGGGCTATATTTGCATGGATATTAACTTTATATTGGAAAAATAGGAGACAAAGTGAATGCTATTGACAGGGAGATGGTTGGACGACTTACGGTTCATTCACAACTTGAATAACATCGTCTCAGGTTTGATTCCCCAGGAAAAAACTCTAAGGCTGGGATTGGCGAATAGGAAGGTTACTGGGAAATGCCCTTGGGAATTACCCTATGAGAGACGTCTCTGCCAAACCACAAAGGGCTGGAGCTGGACAGACTTTTCAGCGTTGCCCAGAATTGAGCTCAAAGGGACAGGCCTTTGTACCTCTCTTACTGACCAGGGTTCTTGGCCTCCTTAATCAATAGAAATTGATAAGAGGCCAGACAAGAAATTCAGGCAAGGCTTTATTGGGACTCCTGCTGCAGCATGAGGGAGTGAAAACAAGTAAAATGTTCCCTTGCTTGCTCACTGAGTGGGGGGCGAGCTGGTTCCTGATATGGGGTGAGGGTGGGGGTGTGTCCAGGGGTCGGGCAAGTGGGCTGGCTTAGGTGGTGGTGTGTGCAGGGGGGCATGCGCAGTACCCAGCCTTTGCTCCTGGCTCCTCAGAAGTGGCAGTTGGGTTTTTGGTATTTTTGTATCTTGTTGTTCACAATTTGCCCCAACCGTGCATGCACACAGGTATTCTTAGTCCTGTATAGTTTCTTTGTATTTTGTTGCTTGAGGAGATGTTTGTCCAGGTGCAAGCACTGCAGCAGAGGGTCCCAGGTCCCAGGTCCCATCCTGTCCCACCTCCACACTAACCACTAACCTGGATGCCCCCAGGATGGGACTTAACCTTCAGCAGACAGCAATCCCCAGAGTGAAACTCAGCTGTGAGCCACCCTGACCAATGATCCTGGCAGTTGGAGGGGCGGGGGGCACCATAGCATCCACTACTGTCTATTCCTTGTGTCACTTGGGTCCACTGGATTTGTGTGGTAAGTTCATTTCATCCTTCAAGATTTTGGTGGGTCTCTTTTCCTGGAATTTTGGAGCTGGATCACCTTCTGGCCAGCGACGAAGACCACATCACTGGTGGGAGCTGGAGCGCTAGTAACCTCTGGCGTGCTGCTACGGTGCAATGGGCAACTGTCATGGGGGGGGGAGTACTGGGGTAGTGTATTACCTCAGATTGCTTTAACAAAAATACCATAGGCTGGCAGATTTAAACAACAGACATTTGGACACAAAGCCAGATGCGTACAGAAGGAAGATGATGTGAAGAGTCACAGGGAGAAAAAAAAATCCACAGAGAGAGTCTGGAACAGATCCTTCCCCCAAGATCCTCAGAAGTTCTGGGAGCTGGGAAGTCCAAGATCAAGGGGCTGGACAATTTGGTTCCTGGTGAGAGCTCTCTTCCTTGTTTGCAGACAGATGTCTTCTTGCTGTTGTTCTCACATGGTAGAAAGAGACCCTCTTTCTCCTGTCTCTCCTTATAAGGACACTAATTCCATTCCTGAAAGCTTCACCCTCATGGCCTAATCACCTCCCAAAGGCCACACCTCTAAATACCCTTATATTGGGGATTAGGTTTCTACATATGAGTTTTGGGGTAACACAATCATTCAGTCTGTAGCAACTTCCCAATATATCATGTATTAGTTTCCTAGGGCTGCTGTAACAAAGTACCACAAACTGGGTGGCTGAAACAACAGAAATTTATTTTCCCGCAGTTCTGGGGGCTAGAATTCCCAGACCAAGGTGTCAGCAGGGCTGGTTCTTCCTGAGGGCCATGGGGGAAGGATCTGTTCCAGGCCCCGCTCCATGGTTTGTAGATGGCTGTTTTCTCCCTGTGTCTCTTCACGTTGTCTTCCTTCTGTATACATCTGTCTTTGTGCCCAAATTTCCCCTTTTTGTAAGGACACTAGTAATATTGGATTAGTGCCCACCCTAATGACCTCATTTTAACTTGGTAACCTCTGTAAAGACCCTGTCTCCAAGCGAGGTCACATTCTCAGGTTTTGGGAATTAGGACTCCAAAAAACATATTTTTTGTGGGGACATAATTCAACCCATTACATACCATGTCCGCTGTCTGCCGCAAATGGCAGTTTACGTTGTGCAGTGTGGGTGTCCTCTGTGCCCCAGTATGCCACAGAGACCCTCCTCACCCCCCACATCAGGTAGGGTTATGACTGGGTTAGATCAGCACACTCCTCACAACTGAGTCATGTGGTATGACACTCTTAATTTTAGATCCTGCACTAGTTTCTATGGGTCGTTTTGAATCATGATTGTTGGATTTTTTAAACATCTATTTAGTTTTCTATGTTTTTATCAATAATCGAATCCTAAACTCTCTCCCAGTCTCTTTCAATACATTGAGACATATCTGACTTGCTTCAGTCTAGACTGGGGGACCACCCCCGCTACCCCCGCCGTCTCATGCATACCCTTCACCACCACCCATCCTTCTGTGATGGAGTCTCTGTTTCCTGGATGCCTTTTCATCACTTTTGTTTTACTCCTTTGTTTTCGGAGTAACAAATCCTTCAGTGGCATCCTGAGAAATGGTATACGGGAGGTAAATTCTGGGAGATCCCACATATTCAAAAATACTTCTATTTCATCTTTTCGCTTCATTGATAGTTTTGCTGGATCTAGACATTCTAGATTGAAAGCCATTTCTCTTTAAAATTTTGAAGACATTGTTCTACTCTCCCTCGCTGCCTCACGAGGTAGCTCCACAGCACTTTTGTCTCCTCCAAGGTTCCGGCTCCCACTGCGTAGGCTCTCATGACATCACCTCCTGCTAATGCCCCCCAGCCTAGGGGGATGGTGGCTCCACCATGGTGGCTAATGCCCTCCACTGGTTCATCCATTACCAGTGACCCCAATCCCTGAATGCAGTTCCCTCTAATGTGAATACTCTGAGTTGTTTCTTGGTTAAATCCTGACTGTAGAGAGGTCCACTGTTCCTGAAAGGACCTGAGGCTGGAAATGATGCTGAAAGGTTTGGTTAGAGACACAGCAGCCCCTCAGTCGATGGTAGCTTCATGCTTTAGGAGCATTAGTCAAGTACATATTCAAATCAGTTACATAGATGTTTTGCCGAGCCCCTTCTGGGTTCTAATCATGGGGTTAAGAAGATGTTTACAACCTGGTTTTAAGCACCTACTTTGTACATACAGGATGCATTAGTTTGATGTCTGTTTGGAGGTGAGAACAGTCCTGCTGAGGGGCCCGACATGCTCATGCGTGTGATCAAAGCTTTTGTAGCCCAGGGGTCCTGGCGGAGCGGCATTACCAAAGGTGCCTACAGTTCCATAGGTTCATGCTCTGACCTGCAGTAACACAGAACACTAGCCGAAAAGTCTCTCTAGGCAGAAAACCCTGGTGGTCCCACCAGGGCACCATGAGGAAGCTTCTGGGCAGAATGCTGGGCTGGGGAGTCCAGGGCCCTCCTTCAGCTACCTTGGCTGCCCTTGGCCTCTCGTCTCCCTCAGTCCCACACCCTGGCTCCAGGCGCTGCTTCCAACAGCTGCCCCTGGCCCCCCACTCTAATTGGGTGGCCCATTCTCACTCTGCAGTCTGAAATATCACTGAGTGCGGCTTTCTCCTGGACCTTCCCTCGGTACAGGTGCCCTGAGTCTTGATCTGAGAGACCTCCCACCTGCCCAGCCAGCCCTGCTGCTCCCAGCCTACCACCACCTGAGCGGAACTTCAGGTCAAAGGGTTCTGGCTGGAATGTCTGGGGAGGGAGGGGGTGGGCATGCCAAAGAAGTCCCTTTGGCACCATCCTTGCCTCCCTTCATCCCTGCCCCGCTGTTGACATTCTGGCCAAGCTTGGAACTGACTCGAATGGTCAGGACACCTGCATGTTAACCTTTAGAGAACACGGAGGCCTCCAGACAAATGTAGGCTCTGAACACTGGATTTCAGGCACTGCAGGCAGCACTGTCCAATAGGAATATAAGGTGAACCAGATGCAGTTTTAAATTTTCTAGTAGCCACATTAAAAAGTAACTAAGAGGTGAAGTTGTTTTTAATATTTTCTGTAACTTAATATATCTAATATAGTGTGATTTTACCATGTAAGTCATATTAAAAATTATAAACGAGAACTGTCCCCCATCCAACCCCAGGGGACTGGGAGGAGATGGGGACCATGGAGGTGTGGAGCAGGCCCTCTGACCCTAGGCATAACTCCCAGGTATGCCCAGGGGAGCCTGAGCTGAGTTTAAAGGTTGGCACCAGAGAAAGCAAGGAGATTGGAAAATGGTGAGGGTGGAGGAGTACTGAGGTTTTGCTCCTGAGAGGTGTTAAGATGTGTCTATGAAAATTTTAAACACCCTGTTGTATACACCAAGGTCTTGTGGGTGTTGCTACTCTGGGAAACCAAAACTGGAGACCAAATTTCCTGCCAAGGTGGAGGTGACAGAGCAGCCCCAGGTGGGAGTCAGACTGGGATGGCCTGGGAGCTCGGGCCAGGCACTGGTCTTCTCAGGCAGGCGCTCACTGGGTCTGAGGGCGGTGTCCCTGCTGACGCTGCCTATGACAGCCTGCCTGGTTCGTCAGAGCCCTGTTTGCAGTTTGCAGGCACTTCCCCACACCCTGGCCCATGGGGATATGAAATCTGACACAAATAAAGCTGTTGACAAACAGACTTAAAACTCACCTGGGGGCTTCCCTGGTGGTAGAGTGGTTAAGAATCTGCCTGCCAATGCAGGGGACACGGGTTCGAGCCTTGGTCAGGGGAGATCCCACATGCCACGGAGCAACTAAGCCCATGTGCCACAACTACTAAGCCTGCGCTCTAGAGCCCACAAGCCGTAACTACTGAAGCCTGCGTGCCTAGAGCCCATGCTCCGCAACAAGAGAAGCCACCGCAACGAAGAGTAGCCCCCACTCGCCACAACTAGAGAAAAACCCGTGAGCAGGAATGAAGACCCAACATGGCCAAAAATAAATAAATAAATTTATTTAAGAAAACACAAAAACTCACCTGAGAAACCTGTCTCCAGATCAGAGCAGTTCTGAGCCTCACAAACCACCTCCAGCTACCTAAGTTAGGGTAGGAATGTACTTTTTAATGAAAAATGACTTTTATGACTTTATGGTTTCCCCCTTGGTAACAATGATAGCCACATTCCCAGAATGCTCACTGTATGCCAGTCATCTGGAGAACAGCAGGGTCTATCACAGATCCTTTTTTTTAAATTTTATTTTATTTTGGAGTATAATTGATTTACAATGTTGTGTTAGTTTCAGGTGTACAGCAAGTGATATATATATATATATATATATATATATATATATATATATATATATATATTCTTTTTCCGATCCCATTTTATAAACAAGAAAACTGAGGCTTGTGGAGGTCACAGAATTTTCCTACAGGTCCTAAGGTATGGCTCTAGATTCAAAGTTGGACGACTAACTTGAGCACCTGTTGCTTCAGCTGCTGCTTGGCAGGTCCATCACCTCCTCATAACACGATAAATGTGTGGAGCAGAGACAAGTTTAAAAATGCAAATGCACACAAATAAGGCAATTAAAGTCACCTAGGAAGAACTACTAGGAACATTCTGCTTTACAACCTCAGATGGATGTAGGGTGATGCTTGGGTATTTGCCCCTTACTTTGTTTTCTAGAGATTTTTAAAACAGTGCTTTTTATTCATAAACATCCTTCCATGTCTATAACTACTCTTCTACAAGAGTATTTTAAATGAGTGTACATATTTTATTCCATTTCATAAACGACCTAAATGAGTTCAACCTAATCCCCTTCTATTGGACATTTTTGGGTTCCCCCCCTCATTTCTCACCACTAAGAATACTCTTATAGCAAATCTTTTTACATGTCCTAATTATTTCCTTGGTAAATTCCTAAACGTGGGAGGCAGAATCAGGGAATATGCACATTTTAAAAGCTATTGCTACAAATGTCCCAGTGGACATTCCCACAAGCAGGGCCTGAGAGTACCCTATCCCAACCTGTGCAACTATACAATCCTTTTAGGTTTGAGTTTTTCAGCTTCTTGCAGCTATCTGAGTTTCCACTGATTTGACTATCTGTAAAGTTAACACCCTTTTTCTATGTGTATTTCTTTAGTGAATTGTTTACAACATTATTCCACGGAATGTTTGTTTTTTCTTATTAAGGTCTGAATGCCTTTTATATATTAAAGATATTAACATATCAAAGACAACAAATTTTTTACCTGATTTGTCATATGCCTTTTAACTTTTTAATGACTTTTTTGCTGTACCAAATGCAATCTATTTCTTAAACCTTTTTTCTACACTTTCCCATGAATTCCTACAGTTGGTGACATCTTTGGAGCTGTGAGCTTTAACACTCATTGCCATGTTTCTTCCAAGTGCTTCTTTTCTAACGATGACTTTACAACATGTGGAAGAAGTCAGGAGGTTTTGATTTTTCCATTTTGTGGATAGGAGACTGAGCCACAATGACCAATGGATTTTCCTGTGTCACTAGAGAAACCACAACCTAAGAAACCAGATCAAGACTACCAGATTCCACAGAGTAGGCATGGCAAACCAACTTCACCTCCTCTGACAATATTGCTTGATTGGTCATGGCTGTCCTGTATATTCCATGCAGAGGCCTAACAGCTGTCTGGGCTTCAGTGATGAACTAGCAATGTCTGCCAGGTGGTGGGTGGAGAGTATGTGCTTTGAAAACTGCCACAGGGGTAGAGGGTGTGTCCAGACACTATGAGAAGGGAAGGGGTGTTAATTATAATTGTGTTGAGACAATAGGCATAACCTGGAATTGTTCCAGGCAGAGGGAATGCATGGCCATCCTGGGCATAGGGGACAACACAGTAGAAGAGGGGACAAAGGTCCAGAAAGCTTACAGGAAGATCAACGTTGCACAGCTGGTAAATGCAGAGCTGGCGTAGGACTCCATTCATTTTCCATAGTGCCTCAAAACTACTGCTAACCAGCTACGCACCCTCAGGCAAGTCCCCTGTGTCTATAGATCTTAAATTCCTCTCTAAAAAATGAGAAGTTGTGATGTAAGAAATTCTAATGGCTTTGCAAATACAATTCTCTGCTCTGTACTCACTGGTGTTTTGAAACATCCAGGAAAACAGCCACATAGTATCTGCTCCCATCCATCTCTCCTGCCCTCGCTGGGGCGTCCTGGGGACAAGGTCAGTGTCATAGTCAGCTCAGGCTGCCGTAACAAAATACAGTTGGGTGGCTTACACAACAGAAATTTGTTTCTCACTGTTCTGGAGTCTGGAAGTCCCAGATCAAGGTCCATTAGGGTTCAGATTCTGGTGCAGGCTCTCTTCCTGGCTCACTGATGGCCACCTTCTTGCTGGATCCTCACATGGTCTTTCCTCTGAGTGTGAGCAGGGAGAGCGAGAGAGTGAGAGTGATCTCTCTGGGGGTCTCATCTTATAAGGACACTAATCATATTGGATCAGAGCCCTACCCTTAGGATCTCATTTAACCAGAATTATTTCCTTATAGGCCCAATTTTCAAGTACAGTCACATTGGGGGGTTAAGGCTTCAACACGTGACTTTAGGGGAGAGACACAATTCAGTCCATAGCAGGCTGACACAGGGACATGATGGCCTAGGTTTGGCAGGAGTATGAGGGACATCTGAGCAGGCAGGTTTGCTTGTGGATGTTTGGTCAGTCATAGCTTTTTCAGGGCTGAAGAAGTGGGACTGTCTCTGGTGGATGTGACTCTGGCACACTTCAGTAGATGAGCCATGTTTTTCCAACACCTCCTATCTGGCTTCACTCAGTCCTGAAGAACTGCATCTCAGCCAGTCTAGCCAAGGGCCTGGGGCAAAAACTAGGGGAGAAACCAAACTAGGGTATGTTTCAGAGGAAACTGTTAACCAGGTTAGCAGGTCTCTTTGGCTGGGCTGGGGCAGCAGATAAAGCAAAACTGAACCCTGCTCAGAAGCTTTCATAAGACCGTGGGCTTTGTAGTCACTGTCTGGGGTTATATCTTGCCTCTTGTACTTCCTAGCTATGATATCTTAGACAAGTAACTTAACCTCTGTGCCTAAGTATATAAATTAGGAAATACTTCAACTGCTACTAACAGAGATCTTCACAACCTCTTAAGCAACAGAGGTATTTATTTCTTCCTCACACACCTTCCATCTTTCTGCTTTGGCGTGCTTAGCACATGGATTCCACCTCCAATGTTGCCAAGATGATCCAAGATGACTGTAGGTGCTCTAGCCATCACATTCCAGGCAGCAGGAGCAAGGGTAAAAATATTTTACAGAGCTTTTGCAGATGTCTTCCTTTAAAAAGCATTTTAAGAAGTCCCATCCAACATTTTCCTCTTACAGTTCATTGTCTGGCACTTATTCACATGTGTACACCCCATTGCAAGGAAGGGAAATGTAGTCTCAGCTTGGCACATTGTTTCCCCAAATAATGTTAGGGCTTTGTTCCTAAGTAAAAGGTTAGAATGGATACTGGATATGCAACTTGCAATTCTCTCATACTCAGTTTTTCCATCTGGAGATTGGGGATTATAATAATACCTACATATACTGTTGTTGTGTTACTTGGTACTCAGGAAGGACTCAATATACTTTAGCTCAATTACTGGTTATCAAGAGAGAATGAAGTGGAAAATACAAATAATGTTGGCATTACTATGAAAATAGTTTTGACCTCACAGACCTCCTGAAAAGGTCTCAGGAATTCCCAGAGTCCCTAGACCACACTTCGGGAACCTCTGCCTTAGAGAATCAGATAATTCTTGCACAGGTCTGCTAACAAAGCTGGGACTTGGTTAGTGCTGAGAGGATACACAGCCATCCTTTTGCCCTTATGAAGTTTGGATAATTTTTGTTAACAGACACGACCATCGAAGCTCTAGTGAAATCTGTAGTGCTCTTTTCTGTATATATCTTTGTTTTTGCCCATCTTCCCTCTAGAAATGTAAGCCCCATTAGGACTTGCCAGCTTTACTTCCTACTGTGCCCCAGTGCTCAACACGCAGACAGAGATTCATTGATATAAGCTGGACAATGTTGAACTTTACCCAAGCCATGTGCTCCTGGAAAGCAATGAAGGTTAAGACCAACCTCCTAAACTTTTTGTGTTCTGGAAAACGGCTTATTGCAAAGAACCACCCTTCCTTCCCCATATGACTTAAAGACTCACAGATGCCCCCCTTGTTTACCTAAGACAAGGTCAGAAACAAATTTCTTTTCTTTGCCTCATAAATGATGAGCTGAGCCTCTTGTCCCCATTGGTCAATTGGAAACAAATGCTTGTTAACCAAACTTGCATTAAGCCTCTCTCCATCATCCAGGCCCCTGAATGAACTTTGGCCCAGCCTCAGCCTGAGCCAGCATACAGTCCCACCTGAGAATAGGCTGGATTTACTATCCAGTCCTGCCACCCTTTCATCCCACTTCCCCACACCTGGTTCTTTCTAGTCTTGTTTATTCCTCTTTGTAAAAGAGCAACCCTTTCTGCCTAACTCTTAGATGCTTGCAGGCATTATAGACCTTCTCTCTATTGCAATAGTCCTCCTCCCCCACTGCAACAGTCCCTTTCTCCGCTGGCAGTAATCCTTTTGAAAAAAGTCCCTCCTGAATCTGGATTTGTTTTTTATTGGACAGCTGAATGAAAGAAGCAACTATAACTGATCAGAGTGTGACTATATTAATTCAGATTTGCACGTTCTGTTCTGACTCCTCTCCCATTAATCACACTTTTAAATTCTGACTCCTAGGCTTGCCAAATATACCAGGCCATGGCTAGGTGCTCTGGACCAGACAGCTGGGCCTTTGGAATCAAACACAGAAGGAACTGGATTTTGGTGCTGTTACTTCCTTCCTGTGTACTTTACTGAGGTCACTTAATGTCTCTCCTATTGAACCACTACTTAATGAGCACCTACTAAGTGCAAGCAGAGTTGGGCATTGGGAGTGGTGAGCAAAACAGAGATGATAATTAGGGGCAGGAGGATTCTGGCAATAAAACAAGTAAATTAAGCGGGAAGTGCAATGAAGAAACAAATTGATCTGCCAGAACACGGAGGGAGCACACATGTATATAGGGTGGACACCTGCTGAGAAGGTGACTTATCTGAGGCCTGAGGGTCAGAAGGTCTAGCCATGCCAGCAGCTGAGAGAAGGACATTCCTGTGAAGGGCCAGAGGTGGGAGATCTGGGTGTTTAAAGGCCAGAGAAAAGTGGGGCGTAGCTGAAAGGAACAGGTAGACTGTGCTGGAGCCCTCACACCACCCTGGACTTTGTCTGCCAAGATAAAGAACTTGACTTTTATTCTAAGTGGGATGGAAAGCCATAGAAGGGGTTTCTGAGATCTTACTGTTTTAATCCTTTTGCTTTGTGGTTTAATTTGATTGCTAGTGAGGGTTAATTTCTCTTCCCTGATAGCCATTTGTATTCTGCTTCTGCAGAATTGTGTACTCAATGCTCTTCATCTATTTATCTACCGGAATCTTAGTGTGTTTCTTATTAATTCAATGAGGTCTCTCTCAATTAAGGATTTTAATCTTTTGCAGTTTTAAACTTTTGTGCTTTAGTGTGTGAAAGAGTTCATCCAGCACGTTTAAGCTTAAGGAGTCCTCTGCCATCTGACACTTGATAAATTATGTTTCCTTGGTCCGTGTTTGCGTGGTTCAGTGTGTTACATTGGTGGACTTTTCTTTTTTATCCTCTTGGGCGGGGCGCGGCGAAGCAAACTCCTCCTGTGTTCTGGCCAGAGATGGCTCAGCATGCGGAGACCCCTCACCGTCCTAGACCGAGCCAGAGGGGCTCCTTTTCCGCCGGAGGCCTCAGCTGGTGACACCGACTCTACTGGGTATCTGAGCTCTCGTTACAGACCATGGACATAGGGCGGGGTGAAAAAGCCGAGGCTCAGCGGAAAGCTGGGAGAGAGAGCAGAGGCACAAACTGGAGCCAGAACTAGCCGGTGCAGCAGCTGCAGGCGGGCGGGTGTGGCAAGCGTCAGTCCAGGAGCTGAGGCCCCGCCCCAGACCCAGGGCCCCGGCCCCGGCCCCGCCCCCGGGGCCTCGCTCCCCGCAGGTCATGTGCTGACCTCTCAGCACTGCCCGGCTCGTCCCAGTCCCTGCCCACCGCTGATTTCATTGGTTGCCTCGCCGTCCCCGCCCCCGGGAACCTGCTGATTTCCGCAGCCAATCGGCAGGCGCAGCAGCGGCGGCTGCGATCGGTCTCGGCGGATCCCGGACGCTGAGGTACCCGGCTTGTGGGAGGGGGAATTGCGTGCGCCTGTTGCGGTGCTGCGGCGTCGCACAGCTCGTCGGCTGGGTGGCGAGCCGCCACTCCTGGGTCTCTGAGGTCAGCGTCCTGCAGCTGGAGGTGCAGCGTCCCAGACCGTCGAGGACTGCCCCGAGATTTCTGGGGTGGAGGTCAGAGGTCGGAGGTCGTGCCTTTGTGGAATGTTGGGGCCCCACCCGTCTAAGCATAGAGGCGGGCTGCTCTCGCTTTTTATAGTCAGCTCCCTTTCGCGGAAGGAGCTCCGAGGGAAACTGAGGCCTGCGAGCCGCCGGGGCTCCTGGCAGGCGCTGAGCTCCGACGGGAGGGTCCGCCCGAGCTCGGACCGTCGCAGGTGACCCTCGGGCACCCGGAGAGCCGCCTCCTCCCTCCCTCATCCCGGCCGGCGGAGCCCCCGGAGTGCGGGGAGGGGGCTGGGGCGAGGTGTGGGGGGGGGGTCGCTCCGTGGCCACGCAGTCCCGAGGGGGCCGCATCTCTTCCTGGCTCCGAAGAAACCCGGAGCCAGCTCTTTTTGAGGCTTTCGTTCCCGGGTTGGAGATTTCATTTCTGGAAGTTCATTCGAGCAACTTGGAGAGGGGAAAGGCTTGTATTGTGGCTTCCGCACTGGTCGGGAAGTGAAAATAACCAGACACGGGGAGATTCTGAAGGCCAAGGGACCTGTGAGAAACCGGACGAATTTCTTAGTTTGACAGAAATCTTCCCCCAGCTTGCCTCACGTGTTATATAATTCAGGTCGTTTCAAAATCAAGATTATTTAGTCTCATTGTTCTTCTAAGTAAGTGACCTTAGTCTTGACCTTAAGTGAAGCTACTTTGGAATGCTTGAAGTGTTGAGCAAGAATTTTTTTGTACAAAGGGTCTGTGCAAGGAAGGAAGTTGGGAACAGTCTTCACCTCTCATCGCAGTGATCCCAGCTGCTTCTTTACTACTCTGGGACCGAAAAGAGAAGTTGTTTATCGGCATATGTGGGTTTTGGGGAGACATAGCTATGGATGAGGAATAAGGGGAGAAGAAAGAGGACTCTCTTGTTTTCTGCGTAAAAAGTATGCAATTAGAAAAAAAAGAGTGTATTTATTTGCCTGTCTCTCTCCCTTCATCTCAGCCAGCGTAAACACGTTTTGACATTTTTTGTGCCGATGGTATGTGTTGAGTATTTATATTAGGGAAAGGAGTCATCTCTAACAAGAAGACACTTATCTTCAGTGTAGCCACAGAGGAATGAATATGCCTTGTGTGGAATTAACCCTGGGGTTTGGTTTTCAGTTAAGAAAATGAGGCAGAAGGAAGTATTAGCCAAGACCTTCCAAGGCCCAGCCATGGTCTGTAGGACTCCGACCAGCCACATTTACATGTTTGAGAATGGTGTTGGGGACTCCGGGGACTCCTCTGAGGAAGAGTCCCACCAAGTAGCTCTGCGGCCCCGGGGCAAGGAGCGCCAGAAGAAGGGTGCCCACCACCCTCACCAGCCAGGAGCAGGGGACGTGGTGCTGCTGCAGCGGGAGCTGGCCCAGGAGGACAGCCTCAACAAGCTCGCTCTTCAGTATGGCTGCAAAGTAAGAAACTCCACAGGTGAAGGCGCCACCTGCCCTTCAGCGCCTGTGTTTAGAGGAACAGAGGAGCTCACTGAAGGGTGGGGACCCTTTCTGACCCCAGAGGTGGTTGGAAGAAGCCTGCTCTAGAGTAAAAGATACCCCTGTCTAGCTAGAGATGGAAGGCAGGTGGAAGTACCTTCCGTTCCTCAGAGAGAGAGGGAATTAGTCAGGAATTTCAGGTGACAGGGCAGTTCCCTCTCTGCACCTCTTCCTTGTCCCTCCAAAATGAAATTCTGAAACCTTTTTCCTTTTGAGCACATTTTATTTAAGACCTAATGGGGCCAGAGATGCCACGCAGAGTTTATCCAAGATTTCTTTGGTATGCTTGCTTTATTTTTTTGCTACTTTTCTTTTTCTAAACCTTTCTTGCTGGTTTTAGCTTATTTGATTGGTAAAGTTTTGCCTTCTCTCTTTTAGAACTGCATGATCTATCCTTTGTATGCTGTGTATCTATATAACCCTGTTTCTCTCTTTAATTATATTTTTAGCATTCAGCGTGATTAACAATGGCAAAGTAAGTAGGAAGGTATTTATTGAATTGCTGCATTTTCTCCTAGATAGAAACTATTTCAATTTGCTAGCACTGTGCTGCTACTATGGCTTTCTCTAAGGCTATATAAGCTACTTATTTAAAAAAATCTTTTCATCCTTGAAGGGTCTGTCATTTACCTAACAAGGATCAAATGACTCAACATGTTGTGTGGAGGTGTTGTTTCCCAGGGAAATAAACTGGTCTCCAGGGACACATAGTGGTCTGTAAACTGTACTGAGATTTATATTTGACTCTTATAATCAGCTTCTGTAGACATACTATATGGTTTATCGAGCAAGGGTTGAAAACTGAATCCTCTCCTACAAAGACCTGAATAGATGCAGTGGGCTTCTTGGAACAGTGATGTTTAATAAATCCAAAAGGACTATATAATGTATCTAAGAAGTGATTAGTTTTCCTATTTGAAGTAAATAAATTTAATGTTAGTTTATTAGGATCAAAAACAAAAATATCTCAAGCACCTTAAGTTTCGGGATATAATAAATTAAAAATGTCCACCACCCCAATTCAATTAAATGATAAAAGCACTTGCTAAGTAATGAAAATAATGAAGATGATTGATTTGAATAAAGTCTGTTGGCTGTATTTACACTCTAGTTTAAGTGGACTTAGGAGTTAGAACCTTAGAGTCCATCTCTGATGCTTTTGGTAAGTTTTCAAACAATAACTTGAGGGAGGATCTATCTTTGACTTATATTTCCCCCTACTTTTTAAAAATTAAGGTTTGATTATGAGAGGAATTTGTCATAAACTTTGTTACTTTTTAAAACTCACAGTCGTGTTCCTTTCTCCTCAAGTCCTAATATTGGAATAGAAGATTTCAATCTATAGTTTTCAAGTTGATGCATATTCTCTGCATGTTTTTAGTGAAAAGAAGTGTTGTGAAATCCTTGAAGTGAATTAACTCTAGGTCGCTTTTATTTTAAAAATAAGTTTATAGGCCATACAGTGCTTCTGGGGAAGAAAACGTCGTATAATCATGAGGGCACACCTTTTAAAATGTTGTTACAGGTGAACTAGGTTCTAGTGTTTGTAGAGCTGGCTGAGGCTTTGTGTTTGCTGAATGCTAATGTCTACTACAGCTACTAAATTAAGTTCTGATGCAGGAGAGAGTCACCCAGATGGGGGCACTGTTTTCTCAAAAGTTAAATGTAGAAAGGGTACAGCCTTCTTTTACCATGATGTGTTTCACCTAAAAGCATTTTGTTGAAGGCACACTTTAAACAAACAAAGTCTTTTCCAAAACTAATCTTGAGTTGTTCAAACTTGTAAGTCTATAAAAAAATCTTATGATTAAGCTATACATTAAGGCTGAGTTAAAGCCAAAAAAACGAAGTTATTCAGCCTAAACTAAATTTTGTGTGTAGGTACAGTTT
Source organism: Tursiops truncatus (assembly GCF_011762595.2). Lineage (NCBI taxonomy): Eukaryota > Metazoa > Chordata > Mammalia > Artiodactyla > Delphinidae > Tursiops > Tursiops truncatus. The sequence goes on from NC_047035.1 coordinate 125,766,032, forward strand.
TCCAGTGTTCATCAGATTCTTAAGCTGTGTGGGCTTGGACCATCACGCAGAAAGGTTAAGCACCACTTTTTGGATATTAGTTTTAAGGAGCTTTACATCATTTCGTGATGTTTGTCTTCATGGCTTCCCTAGGTTGCAGATATCAAGAAAGTCAACAACTTCATCAGAGAACAAGACTTATATGCTTTGAAATCTGTTAAGATTCCAGTGAAAAACCACGGGATACTAACAGAGACCCACAAAGAACTCAGACCCCTCCTGAGCTCATCTACAGAGACCAGAGTGACCTTCGAGGAGCAGCCAGACCCAGACAGAGCAGCTGTCAGTGCCGGTGCCTCGTCTAACACACTGACGGATTTCTTTAAGGGCATTGACCAGAATATTGAGCATGCAGTGCAGTCAGAAATCTTTTTGAGTGAAAGTTGCTGCATAGAGACCTCCAGTCAGCCATTGCTTCCGACTCCTCCGAAGATACCTACAAACGGTGCAGACTGTGGAATTCAGAGGTGGAATGCTGTTTTTATCATGCTTCTGATTGGAATTGTTTTACCAGTGTTTTATTTGGTCTATTTTAAAATACAAACTACTAGTGAGATCCCTAGTAGCTTGAATACAACTGCTGTCCCTAATGGCTCGATGGCAGTGAGTGCAGTTCTAGGGCAATCCCCCAAATTAGCGATTCCATTGCCAACCATCCCCTCTTCAGACAGCCAGTTCAGTCAGACCACCCACGGGAAGAACTAGCTCTTGTTGTTTCTAAGGAATCAGGGCAGCTTTAGCACTTGGGCTCCTAATGTGCATCAGTCGACACTGGCCATATCTTAGCGTGCTGCATTTTTTCTGTGACATATGGACACGTTTTCAGAAGCCACCATCATGTCAATCACAGTCATCATGGGGAATAGACTCGCCTAATCCAAGGCTGTGGGAGCCAAAACACCAGCGTCCTCAACCTCCTACATCTAAACAGGAGCGGCAGGAGAGACATTTACACATGACAGATGCTGTTCCTTGAAGGCATTTAGTGGACTGGCCATGAGTGTCTTCACAATAGCACTGTGTAGGTCCCCAAGCTGGACATGCTTGGAGGGAGATGAATGGCCTTGGCAGATGGACCTGCAGTATGGGAGCCCCTGGTATCAGCTTTGGTTGTCTGGATGTTTGCTTTGTCCCCTGCCTGCTGTGGAGGAGTGACTGGCTGTGACAAATGAAGTTTTGTGTCCCCCCCAACAAAGGTGTTGTGCAATAGAAATGGGATGTCACCCTGTTTCAGAGTGTGACACATGACATTGTAATAAGCCCTGCTTCACATTTGCCCCCTCAGACAGCCTTTTTGAGGCAATGTCATATCTAGAATTTAAAAAGCCCTAAATCTAAATTGCTATAATACTGAATAAATAGCACTTCTGTTCCTCGTAATTTTAGAGCTCCTTAATCTGACACGCAGGCATGTTTTAAGCACTTCCTGGCCAGGACATTTGGAGGCCATGGCCCTGTTTCACCTGAGGAGCATTTCCACAGTGATTGCTAACTGGAGCCCCCAAGTCAGCATTCTTGGAAGGAGCTCTTTCTGGTCAGTGTCTGGAGTGGAGTAGGTATAGGGAGAAGGATGAGTGCCTCTCACCGAGGTCCCAACATGTGACACTTCTAAGGCTGAACAGTCATCAATCCAGCTTTTGCTGGCCCCTATATGTGTCTGGAAGAGTGGTACAGGGAGAATGGGCTTGCTTTCTGCTGCTTCCTTGACTCCATCCTTAGGACTTCTAGAGCCACAGAACAGGAACGGGGCTCAGTCACTTTTCCTTGAGTGAATACAGTGTAGCTCATAATGTTAAAATATTGAACACTTAATGGAGGGCCTAGAGGTGACCCTTGCTGTGGAAGACCATAAAAAGAGTGGCCTGGGGGTTTGCCCATCTCCTTCTATGACAAGGCAGCAGTGGAGCTAAGTTCAGAGGCTCGTGGAGGGCATGGGTTGGCCTCTGAGACCTTGCTGGTGGAGCAAGGGTGAATGGGGTGAGGGCAGGAGCCTGCCTCGGTCCCTTGAAGGAGTGGAAATTGGCCAGGGTGGCTGGTGGCTCAGCCTTAGGGAGGTCTGTCTCCAGGGAGGAAAACATGCTGCTCTTGGGTTTTAGGCAGGTTTAAGGCATTTGACACATTCAGCCTAGAGATCAATTTAAAAGAGCTCATCATGTAAGAGGAGGGGAATGTGGCGAAGAAGTACCTGAGATGGGCTTCCAGTTTCATTCTCCTCTCAGTTATGTGAAAAACTATGTTGCCCTGGATTCAATTAGCAAATTTAAATTATCTTCAAAATTAAATGTTTTCTTCAAAAGCAAATGGTCTTCAGGATAAAATGAACTTATCAGCCTTTGCTACAGGAAATGTTTTGATCATGTAAATGCTTTTCCAGCCAAACGTTTGTGTGCACTGTGCCCCTGAGGGCCACAGGTTTCTCTAACCATTTGTCACCATTAAATTCGCCAGGCAGGACTCAGACTCTCATGAGAAAATGACTTTTGCCAGGCAAAGAATGAATATCTGTATACTTTTTTTCAAATGGAATAAAATAATTTCTTCTGTGAAGGAAAATTGATTCCTCCTTTTTAATAAGGGAGCTGGTAATTCAGAGTTAAAAGATGTGGGATGATGTTGGAGAAAATGGAAGTGTCCATATCCAAGGGATGAGGCCTGTCCAGGGCTTGGGCCCAAGGTTACCCCAGCAGGTGAAGAACAGGTAGTAACAAGTACAGTCTTGCTGATTGGTCTGCATAACATACTTTAAAACTTTTATTAAGGAGACTTCCTTGGTGGTCCAGTGGTTAAGAATCCACCTTGTAATGCAGGGGACACGATCCCTGGTTGGGGAACTAAGATCCCACATGCTGGGGGGCAATTAAGCCTGTGTGCTGCAATTGCTGAGCCCACACGCTCTGGAGCCTATACGCCACAGCTAGAGAGCCTGTACACCGCACTGAATGCTCTGGAGCTCGCATGCCACAACTAGAGAGCCTGTGCACCGCAACTGCTGAGCCCAGGCACTGCAAAGAAGAGCCCATGTGCCACAACAAAAGATCCTGCATACCACAGAAACGATCCCATGTGCTGCAACTAAGACCTGACGCAGCCAAATAATAAATAAATATTAAAATTGTTTTAGGTATACATAAGAGATACCATGGAGCTCATTTTCTATATATTTTACTGCATTTTTAGCGTGTTTTGGGAGTTAATGTTGTAAAGGAATAATTAGATTTGTTAGATAGTCTTCAGTCCTTTTTGTTGAACTGTAGTGCCTAATATTGCAAAAGCCTAGGGAATCTGTCATCAGGCAAATGATGCTCCCATTTTATTCTGGGGAGACAAGGCTGCAGAAACGAAGCAGAAGCCTCAGGGTCACCCAGAGCAGGACTACCCAGCCACAGCCATGAAACAGCCCCTCCTCAGCAATCTAGTTCTTTACATTGCCTCTGAATTAGTTGTGAAAGCCTGAGTTTGAGGGAGAATGCTATGCGCCCTGAGATGATGGCTTATAAAGGGGATTTTAACATTTTTTCCCAGTTTTATTGAGATAAAATTGACATACAGCACTATATAAGTTTAAGATGTACAGCATAATGAATTGACTTAGATACACTGTGAAATGATTACCACAAGTTTAGTTAACATCCATCATCTCATGTAGATACAAAAAAAAAAAAAAAAGAGAAAAAAATTTTTCCCTTGTAATGAGAACTCAGGATTTATTCCCTTAACAACTTTGATGTATACCGTATAACAGTGTAAACTATAGTCATCATGTTGTACATTACTTCCCTAGTACTTATTTATCTTATAACTGGAAGTTTATACCTTTTGACCACATCTTCCAATTTCCCCTCCACCTCACTCCCTGCCTCTGGTAGCCACAAATCTGATCTCTTTTTGTACGAGTTAGGTTTTTTTCTTTTTTTTAGGTTTCATATATAAATGAGATCATACAGTATTTGTCTTTCTCTGACTGACTTATTTCACTTAGCATAATGCCCTTAAGATCTGTCTGTGTTGTCCCAGGATTTCCACCTTCTTTATGGCTGAATAACATCTCTGTGTGTGTGTGTGTGTGTGTGTGTGTGTGTGTGTGTATGTATCACAACTTCTTTATCCATTCATCCCTTGATGGACACTTAGGTTGTTTCCATGTAAACGAATGCTGCTATGAACATGGAGGTGCAGATACCTCCTTGACATAGTGTTTTCATTTACTTCAGATATATTCCCAGAAGTGGAATTGCTGTATCATGTAGTTCTGTTTTTTAATTGTTTGAGGAACCTCCATACTGTTCACCATAGTGGCTGTACCAATCTATAATCTCACCAACAGTACACAGGGGTACCCTTTTCTCCACATCCTTGTCAGCATTTATTATCTCTTGTCCTTTTGATATTAAGACGTTCTGATTGGTGTGAAGTGGTATCTCATTATGGTTTTGGTTTATATTTCCCTAATGGTTAGTGATAGTGACAGCTTTTCATGTACCTGTTGGCCTTTCATATCTTTCTTCATTGGAGAAATGTCTATTCAGGTCCTTTGCCCGTTTTTAATTAGATTATTATTATTTACTTATTTATTTTTTGCTGTTGAGTTGCAAGTTGTTTATATATTGTAGATACTAACCTCTTATCAGATATATGGTTTACAAATATTTTTTTCCCATTTTGTGGGTTATCCTTTCATTTTTGTTAATGGTTTCATTTGCTGTGCAGAAGCTTTTTTTTTGATGTAGTCCCACTTGTTTATTTTTTATTTTGTTTGTGCTTTGTCATATCCAAAAAATCATTGCAAAGACTGATATCATAGAGCTTACTGCCTATATTATTTTCTAGGAGTTTTATCATTTCTAGTCTTACAGTCAAGTCTTTAATCCATTTCAAGTTAATTTTTGTGTGTGGTGTAAGATAGGCATCTACTTTCATTCTTTTGCATGTGAATATTTAATTTTACCAGCAGTATTTATTGGAAAGACTGTCTTTTCTCCATTGAGTATTCTTGGCTCCCTTGTGAAATATTGCTTGACTGTATATCACTGAGTTTATTTCTGGGCTCTTGATTCTGTTCCATTGGTGTGTGTTTTAATGCCGTTACCATACTTTTTTTTTTTTTTTTTGCGGTACGTGGGCCTCTCACTGTTGTGGCCTCTCCTGCTGCAGAGCACAGGCTCCAGACGTGCAGGCCCAGCGGCCATGGCTCACGGGCCCAGCCGCTCCGCGGCATGTGGGATCTTCCTGGACCGGGACATGAACATCGGCAGGTGGACTCTCAACCACTGCGCCACCAGGGAAGCCCTACCATACTGTTTTGATAACTGTAGCTTTATAATACAGCTTGTAATCAGAAAATGTGATGCTACCCACTTTGTACTTCTTTCTCAGGATTGCTTTGGCTATTCAGAGTCTTTTGTGCTTCTGTATAAACTTTAGTGTTGTTTTTTCTACTTCTGTAAAAAATGCCATTGGAATCTTGATAGGGATAGCATTGAATCTATAGATGGCTTTAAGTAATATGGAATTTTTTTAAATCTTCCAATTCATGAGCACAGGATAGCGTTGCATTTATTTGTATCTACTTCAGTTTCTTTCATTGATGTCTTGTTTTGATAGTTTTCAGTGTAGAGATCTTTCATGTCCTTGGTTAAATTTATTCCTAAGTATTGTTTTTGATGCAACTGTAAATGGGATCATTTTCTTTATTTCTTTTTCAGATAGTTCATTGTTAGTGTATAGAAACACTACTGTTACTTTTGTATCTTGGAACTTTACTGAATTTGTTCATTAAATCTAACAGTTTTTTGGTGGAGTCTTCAGAATTTTGTATTGACATTTTTATTTCTTCTTTTCCACTTCTGATACTTTTTATTTCTTTTTCTTGCCTGATTGCTCTGGGTAGGATTTCCAGTACTATATTGAATAGGAGCTTTGAGAGTGGACACCCTTGTCTTGTTCCTGACCTTAGAGGAAAAGCTTTCAGCTTTTCACTATTGATCATGATATTATCTGTGGGCTTGTCATATATGGTCTTTGTTATGTTGAGGTATGTTCCTTCTATACCTAATTTGTTAAGAGTTTTTATCATGAACAGACGTTGTATTTTGTCAGATGCTTTTTCAGAATCTATCGAGATGATTACATGATTTTTATCCATTTCATTAATGAGGTGTATCACATTGATTTGTGAATGTTGAAACATTTTTCAGTCCCTGAAATAAATCCCACTTGATCATGGTAAATGATCCTTTTAATGTGCTGCTGAATTTAGTTTGCTAATATTTTATTGAGAATTTTTGCATCTGTAGTTAACAGGAACACTGATCTGTAGTTTTCTTTTCTTTTAGTGTCCTTTTCAGGACAGGTTATGCTGGCCATGTAAAATAAGTTTGGGAGTTTTCCCTCTTTGATTTTTGAGAATAGTTTGAGAAGGATTGGCATTAATTCCCCTTTAATTGGTTGGTAAAATTCACCAGAAAAGCCATCTGGGCTTTTCTGTGTTAGGAGGTTTTTGATTACTAATTTAATCTCCTTACTAATAGTTGGTCTGTTCAGATTTTCTATTTCTTCCTGATTCAGTCTTGGTAGGTTGTATGTTTCTAAGAATTTTTCCATTTGTTCTTGGTTGTCTGGTTTGTTGGCATATAATTGTTTGTAGTAGCCTCTTATGATCCTTCATATATCTTTGTATCAGTTGTAATGTCTCCTTTTTCATTTGTAGTTTTATTGATTTGGGTCCTTTCTTTTTTCCTTGGTTAGTCTAGCCAAAGATTTGTCAATTTTGTTTATCTTTTCAAAGAAACAGCTCTTAGTTTCTTATTTTTTTTTATTTTTTATTTTATTTATTTATTTATTTTTAACATCTTTATTGGGGTATAATTGCTTTACAATGGTGTGTTAGTTTCTGCTTTATAACAAAGTGAATCAGTTATACATATACATATGTTCCCATATCTCTTCCCTCTTGCGTCTCCCTCCCTCCCACCCTCCCTATCCCACCCCTCCAGGCTGTCACAAAGCACCGAGCCAATATCCCTGTGCCATGCGGCTGCTTCCCACTAGCTATCTACCTTACTACGTTTGTTAGTGTGTGTATGTCCATGACTCTCTCTCGCCCTGTCACAGCTCACCCTTCCCCCTCCCCATAACCTCAAGTCCGTTCTCTAGGAGGTCTGTGTCTTTATTCCTGCCTTACCCCTAGGTTCTTCATGACATTTTTTTTTCTTAAATTCCATATATATGTGTTAGCATACGGTATTTGTCTTTTTCTTTCTGACTTACTTCACTCTGTATGACAGACTCTAGGTCTATCCACCTCATTACAAATAGCTCAATTTCGTTTCTTTTTATGGCTGAGTAATATTCCATTGTATATATGTGCCACATCTTCTTTATCCATTCATCCAATGATGGGCACTTAGGTTGTTTCCATCTCCGCGCTATTGTAAATAGAGCTGCAATGAACATTTTGGTACATGACTCTTTTTGAATTTCGGTTTTCTCAGGGTATATGCCCAGTAGTGGGATTGCTGGGTCATATGGTAGTTCTATTTGTAGTTTTTTAAGGAACCTCCATACTGTTCTCCATAGTGGCTGAACCAATTCACATTCCCACCAGCAGTGCAAGAGTGTTCCCTTTTCTCCACACCCTCTCCAGCATTTATTGTTTCTAGATTTTTTGATGATGGCCATTCTGACTGGTGTGAGATGATATCTCATTGTAGTTTTGATTTGCATTTCTCTAATGATTAATGATGTTGAGCATTCTTTCATGTGTTTGTTGGCAGTCTGTATATCTTCTTTGGAGAAATGTCTATTTAGGTCTTCTGCCCATTTTTGGATTGGATTGTTTGTTTTTTTGTTATTGAGCTGCATGAGCTGCTTGTAAATTTTGGAGATTAATCCTTTGTCAGTTGCTTCATTTGCAAATATTATCTCCCATTCTGAGGGTTGTCCTTTGGTCTTGTTTATGGTTTCCTTTGTTGTGCAAAAGCTTTGAAGTTTCATTAGGTCCCATTTGTTTATTTTTGTTTTTATTTCCATTACTCTAGGAGGTGGGTCAGAAAGGATCTTGCTGTGATTTATGTCATAGAGTGTTCTGCCTATGTTTTCCTCTAAGAGTTTGATAGTTTCTGGCCTTAGATTTAGGTCTTTAATCCATTTTGAGCTTATTTTTGTGTATGGTGTTAGGGAGTGATCTAATCTCATACTTTTAAATGTACCTGTCCAGTTTTCCCAGCACCACTTATTGAAGAGGCTGTCCTTTCTCCACTGTACATTCCTGCCACCTTTATCAAAGATAAGGTGTCCATATGTGCGTGGGTTTATCTCTGGGCTTTCTATCCTGTTCCATTGATCTATCTTTCTGTTTTTGTGCCAGTACCATACCGTCTTGATAACTGTAGCTTTGTAGTATAGTCTGAAGTCAGGGAGCCTGATTCCTCCAGTTCCTTTTTTCGTTCTCAAGATTGCTTTGGCTATTCGGGGTCTTTTGTGTTTCCATACAAATTGCAAAATTTTTTGTTCTAGTTCTGTGAAAAATGCCAGTGGTAGTTTAATAGGGATTGCATTGAATCTGTAGATTGCTTTGGGTAGTAGAGTCATTTTCACAATGTTGATTCTTCCAATCCAAGAACATGGTATATCTCTCCATCTATTTGTATCATCTTTAATTTCTTTCATCAGTGTCTTATAATTTTCTGCATACAGGTCTTTTGTCTCCTTAGGTAGGTTTATTCCTAGATATTTTATTCTTTTTGTTGCAATGGTAAATGGGAGTGTTTTCTTGATTTCACTTTCAGATTTTTCATCATTAGTATATAGGAATGCAAGAGATTTCTGTGCATTAATTTTGTATCCTGCCACTTTACCAAATTCATTGATTAGCCATAGTAGTTTTCTGGTAGCATCTTTAGGATTCTCTATGTATAGTATCATGTCATCTGCAAACAGTGACAGCTTTACTTCTTCTTTTCCGATTTGGATTCCTTTTATTTCCTTTTCTTCTCTGATTGCTGTGGCTAACACTTCCAAAACTATGTTGAATAATAGTGGTGAGAGTGGGCAACCTTGTCTGGTTCCTGATCTTAGTGGAAATGCTTTCAGTTTTTCACCATTGAGGATGATGTTTGCTGTGGGCTTGTCATATATGGCCTTTATTATGTTGAGGAAAGTTCCCTCTATGCCTACTTTCTGCAGGGTTTTTATCATAAATGGGTGTTGAATTTTATCAAAAGCTTTCTCTGCATCTATTGAGATGATCATATGGTTTTTCTCCTTCAGTTTGTTAATATGGTTTATCACATTGATAGATTTGCGTATATTGAAGAATCCTTGCATTCCTGGAATAAACCCCACTTGATCATGGTGTATGATCCTTTTAATGTGCTGTTGGATTCTGTTTGCTAGTATTTTGTTGAGGATTTTTGCATCTATGTTCATCAGTGATAGTGGCCTGTAGTTTTCTTTCTTTGTGACATCCTTGTCTGGTTTTGGTATCAAGGTGATGGTGGCCTCGTAGAAGGAGTTTGGGAGTGTTCCTCCCTCTGCTATATTTTGGAAGAGTTTGAGAAGGATAGGTGTTAGCTCTTCTCTAAATGTTTGATAGAATTCGCCTGTGAAGCCATCTGGTCCTGGGCTTTTCTTTGTTGGAAGATTTTTAATCACAGTTTCAATTTCAGTGCTTGTGATTGGTTCTTAGTTTCTTATTAACTTTTTAGTCTCTATTTCATTAATCTCCTCTAATCTTTATTTCCTTCCTTCTACTAACTTTGAGCTTAATTTACTCTTCTTTCTCTAGTTCCTTGAGGAGTAAATTTAGGTGGTTTATATGAGCTCTTTCTTATTTCTTAATGTAGGTGTCTATTGCTATGAACTTCCCTCTAGAACTACTTTCCCTGCATCCCATACATTTTGGTATGTTGTGTTTCCATTTTGGTTTGTCTCAAGAAATTTCTGTTTCTCTTTTAATTTCTCTTTTGTACCATTGGTTGTTCAGGAGAGTGTTGTTTAATTTCCATGTATTCAAGAATTTTCCAGTGTTCTTCCTGTAATTGATTTCTAGTTTTATACCGTTGTATTCAGAGAAAATACTTGGTGTGATTTCATTCTTATTGAACTTGCTACGACTTGTTTTGTGACCTAACAGATGGTCTTCCTAGAAAATGTTCCATGGGTGCTTTGAATGTGTGTTCTGATGTTAGATATAATGTTCTCTATATATGTCTTAGATCCATATATAGCATCATTCAAATCTGCTCTTATTGATTCTCTGTCTGAATGATCTGTCCATTGTGAGTCAGGTATTAAAGTCTGTGACTATTATTGCATTGCTGTACTTTCTCCTTTTAGCTCCGTTAGTTTTTGCTTTATGCATTTAGGTGCTCTGATATTGGGTGCATAAATATTTACAATTTCATATCTTCTTGATGGATTGAACCCTTATCATTAAATAATGACTTTCTTTGTCACTTTTTACTATTTTTAGTTTAACCCTGCTTTTTTTTTTTTTTTTTTTTTTGGTTTTGGTTTACTTGAAATATCTTTTTCTGTCCCTTCACTGTCAGTCTATGTGTGTCTTTAAGGCTAAAGTAAGCATCTTGTTTTTGTTTTTGTTTTTTATCCATTCAGTCATTCTGTCTTTTGATTAGAGAGTTTAATTCATTTATGTTTAAAGGAATTATTAATAGGTAAGGACTTACTATTGCCATTTCATTAATTGTTTTCAGACTGTTTTGTAGATCCATTTTTCCTTGCTTCTTATCCTGCTTTCTGTCTTTTTTCGTGTTTTGGTGTCTTTTGGTACCATTATGCTTTGACTTATTTATCATGTTCTTTTGTGTGACTACGATAGGTTTTTCCCTTGTGATCACTATGAGGCTTGCATAAAATATCTTAAAATTATAACACTCTTTTAAACTGACGAAAACTTAACTTTTATAGGATTTTTAAAGTTTACACTTTTACTTCTCCCCTTCACATTTTAGGTTATTGATGTTAAAGTTTACATTTTTTTATATTGTGTAAACCAATAACAGATTATTGTAGTTATGGTTATTTTTACTACATTTGTTTTTTAACTTTTAAACTAGAGCTGCAAGTGAATTACATGCCATTACCATATTACAGGATCTAACTTTGACTATATATTTACCATTACCAGTGAATTTTATGTTACCTTCCTATGTTTTAATGATGTTAATATGTGTCCTTTTACTCTCACTCAGAGAACTCCTTTAGCATTTCTTGTAAGACAGGTCTAGTGGTGATGAACTCCCTCAGCTTTTGTTTGTTTGGGAGAATCTTTGTCTCTCCTTTATTTCTGAAGGACAGCTTTACTGGGTATAGAATTCTTGGCTGAAAGTTTTTTCTTTCAGTATTTTGAATATATTATTCCTGGCCTGAAAAGTTTTGTTTATTTGTTTTCTTCTTAATTTTTTATTAAAGTGTAGTTGATTTACAATATTTGTGTACTGCAAAGTGATTCAGTTATATATATATATTCTTTCTCATATCCTTTTCTATTATTGTTTTATTACAAGATATTGAATATAGTTCTCTATTCTATATGGTAGGGCTTCATTGTTTTTTTTAATAGATATTTATTGGAGTATAATTGCTTCACAATACCATGTTAGTTTATGTTGCACAGTAAAGCGAATCAGCCATATACATACACATGTCCCCATATCCCCTCCCTCTTGAGCCTCCCTTCCATCCTCCCTGTCCCACCCCTCTAGGTCATCGCAAAGCACCGAGCCAATCTCCCTGTGCTATGCTGCTGCTTCCCACCAGCCAACTGTTTTACATTTGGTAGTGTATATATGTCAATGCTACTCTCACTTTGCCCCAGCTTGGCACTCCCACCCCATGTCATCAAGTCCATTCTCTATGTCTATCTCTTTATTCCTTCCTTGCAACTAGGTTCATCAGTACCATTTTTTTCTTCTTTTAGATTCCATATATATGCATTAGAATATGGAATTTTTTTTCCTCTTTCTGACTTACTTCACTCTGTATGACAGACTCTAGGTCCATCCACCTCACTACAAATAGCTCCATTTCGTTTCTTTTTATGCCTGAGTAATATTCCATTGTATATATGTGCCACATCTTCTTTATCCATTCATCTGTTGATGGACATTTAGGTTGGTTCCATGTCCTGACTATTATAAATAGTGCTGCAGTGAACATTGTGGTGCATGTCTCTTTTTGAATTATGGTTTTCTCAGGGTATATGCCCAGTAGTGGAGTTGCTGGTTCATATAGTAGTTCTATTTTTAGTTTTTTAAGGAACCTCCATACTGTTTTCCATAGTGGTTGTATCAATTTACATTCCCACCAGCAGTATAGGAGGGTTCCCTTTTCACCACACCCTTTCCAGCATTTATTGTTTCTAGCTTTTTTGATAATGGTGATAATGGCCATACTGACCAGGTGTGAGGTGATACCTCATTGTAGTTTTGATTTGCATTTCTCTAACAATGAGTGATGTTGAGCATCTTTTCATGTGCCTCTTGGCCATCTGTATGTCTTCCTTGGTGAAATGTTTATTTAGGTCTTCTGCCCATTTTTTAACTGGATTGTTTGGTTTTTTTATATTGAGCTCCAAGAGCTGTTTGTGTATTTTAGAGATCAAGCCTTTGTTGTTTCATTTGCAAATATTTTCTCCCATTCTAAGGGTTGTCTTTTTGTCTTGTTTATGGTTTCCTTTGCTGTGTGAAAGCTTTTAAGTTTAATTAAGTCCCATTTATTTTTGTTTCTATTTCGGTTACTCTAGGAGGTGGGTCAAAAACATCTTGCTGTGGTTTATGTCGAAGTGTGTTTTTCCTCTGTTTTCCTCTAAAAGTTTTATAGTGTCTGGTCTTACATTTACGTCTTTAATCCATTTGGAGTTTATTTTTGTGTATGGTGTTAGGTAGTGTTCTAATTTCATTCTTTTACATGTAGCTGTCCAATTTTCCCAGCACCACTTATTGAAGAGGCTGTCTTTTCTCCATTGTATGTTCTTGTCTCCTTTGTTGTAAATTAGGTGCCCATATGTGCATGGGTTTATCTCTGGGCATTCTATCCTGTACCATTCATCTATATTTCTCTTTTTCTGCCAGTACCAAACTATCTTGATTACTGTAGCTTTGTGATATAGTCTGAAGGTGGGGAGCCTGATTCCTCCAACTCCGTTTTTCTTTCTCAAGATTGCTTTGGCTATTTGGGGTTCGTTTTGTTTCCATACGAATTGTAAGATTTTTTGTTCTAATTCTGTGAAGAATGCCATTGGTAGTTTGATAGGGATTGCACTGAATTTGTAGATTGCTTTGGGTAGTATAATCATGTTCACAAGATTGATTCCAATCTCATAGTGTTGTGGTCAGAAAAGATGCTTGATACGATTTTAATTTTCTTAAATTTTCTGAGTCTTGATTTATGATGCAAGATGGGATCTATCCTGGAGAATGTTCCATGTGCACTTGAAAAGAAAGTGTATTCTGCCACTTCGGGGTGGAATGTTCTATAAATTTCAATTAGATCTATCTGGTCTATTGTGTCATTTAAAGCTTGTGTTTCCTAATTTATTGTCTGTTTGGTTGATCTGTCCATTGATGCAAGTGGGGTATTAATGTTCCCTACTATTGTTGTGTTACTGTTGATTTCTCCTTCCATGGTTGTTAGCATTTGCCTTATTTATTGAGGTGCTCCTATGTTGGGTGCATAAACATTTATAACTGTTATATCTTTTTCTTGGATTGATCCTTTGATCATTATGTAGTGTCCCTCGTTATCTCCTGTAATAGTCTTTATTTTAATGTCTATTTTATCTGATATGAATATTGCTACTCCAGCTTTCTTTTGATTTCCATTTGCATGGAATATCTTTTTCCATCCCCTCACTTTCAGTCTGTATGTGTCCTTAGGTCTGAAGTGGGTCTCTTGTAGACAGCATATATATGGTCTTGTTTTTGTATCCATTCACCCAATCTGTGTCTTTTGGTTGGGGCCTTTAATCCATTTACATTCAAGGTTATTATCAATATGTATGTTCCTATTACCTTTTTCTTAATTGTTTTGAGTTTGTTTTTATGGGTCTTTTTCTTCTCTTGTGTTTCCTGCTTAGAGAAGATCCTTTAGCATTTGTTGTAAAGCTGGTTTGGTGGTGCTGAATTCTCTTAGCTTTTGCTTGTCTGAAAAGCTTTTGACTTCTCCATAGAATCTGAATGAGATCCTTTCTGGGTAGAGTAATCTTGGTTGTCAGTTTTTCTCTTTCATCACTTTAAGTTTATCCTAACATGCCCTTCTGGCCTGCAGAGTTTCTGCTGAAAAATCAGCTGATAACCTTATGGGTATTCCTATGTATGTTATTTTTGTTTTCCATTCCATTCCATTTCCATTTTTAATATTTTATCTTTGAATTTAATTTTTGTTAGTTTGATTAATATGTGTCTTGGTGTGTTTTTCCTAGGGTTTATTGTGTATGGGACTCTCTGTGCTTCCTGGACTTGATTGACTATTTCCTTTCCCATATTAGGGAAGTTTTCAACTATAATATCTTCAAATATTTCCTCAGACCTTTTCTTTTTCTCTTCTTCTTGTGGGACCCCTATAATTCGAATGTTGGTGCATGTAGTGTTTTCCCAGAGGTCTCTGAGGTTGTGTTCCATTCTTTTCATTCTTTTTTCTTTATTCTGCTCCTCGGTAGTTATTTCTACCATTTTGTCTTCCAGCTCACTTATTCATTCTTCTACCTCAGTTATTCTGTTATTGATATTTTCTAGTGTGTTTTTCATTTCAGTTAGTTGTTCATCTCTGTTTGTTCTTTACTTTTTCTAAATCTTTGTTAAACATTTGTTGTATTTTCTCAGTCTGTGCCTCCATTCTGTTTCCAAGATTATGGATCATCTTTACTATCATTACTCTGAATTCTTTTCAGTTAGGTCGCTTATTTCCTCTTCATTTATTTGGTCGTGTAGGTTTTTACCTTACTCCTTCATCTGTGACATATTTTTTTGCCATCTTATTTTTTTTTTTTTTTTTTTTTTAATGAGTGGAATTGTGTTCATGTCTTTCTGGTTGTTTGGCCTGAGGCTTCCAACACTGTAGTTTGTTGGCTATTGGGTAGAGGTGGGTCTTAGTTCTGAGATGAGGAAGTCCTAGAGACCACACTCCAATGAATATTCCCTGGGGTCTGAGGTTCTGTTAGTCCAGTAGTTTGGACTCGGAACTCCCACTGCAGGAGCTTTGGCCTGACCCTGAGCTCATGAACCAAGATCCTGCAATCCGCATGAGGTGGCAAAAACAAACAAACAAACAAACAAAAAAGCAAAAAACAAAATTAGACTAGGAAACTAACTGATATGTTAGGAAGAATATAAAAATAAAAATATCAACCGGAAGGTACATCAGTACCACAATAGTAAAAAAGAGGGGGAGGTAGGAAAAAAAGGGGGGGGATGGCCTTGGTTGGTGGAGGGCGGGGCCTAAGCAAGGGTGAGGTTTGGGCAGTGGGCAGGGCCAATGCTCAGGACCCACAGGGCTGGAAAAGGCGCTAGGGGCTGTAGGGGGTGGGGCTTAGGCTCAAGGAACAGAAGGGACCCAGGCGTGTCCCGCACCCCTGGTCTCAGGGGCAGGAGACCTCACTTGGGAGTCCAGCAGGCTTTCTGGGCTCGAGTGGGCAGGGCAAATTCCCTCCTTTCCCCTGCTCCTCCTCTGGTCTGGGAGGGGCCCTCTTGCCTGCCTCTCCTGATCTCCCTGGCCTCCCTCCTATGCCCCCAAGGATCTATGCGGCCTGGAGGGGGCTTTGGAGGGCAGGGGACTGCCCTGGGGGCTCAGCAGGCTCCCCGTGCCTGAGTGGGTGGAGCAATCACCCTCCATCCTCTCCCACTCCTCCTGGAAGGCCCCTCCCACTTGCCTCTCCTGATCTCCCCAGCCTCCCTCCTATGCCCCCAGGACCCACACAGCCTGGATGCGGTTTTGGAGGGGGGGTACTGGCTTGGGAGCTCAGCAGCCTTCCTGGCCCAAGTGGGCCAGGTGATCGCCCTCTGCTCCTCTCCCACTCTTCCTGGAGAGTCACTCCTGCCTGCCTCTATTGATCTCCCTAGTCACAGGGGTGCCGATCCTGTCCGGCCTCCACTTCTTCCCCCTCAGTCCCCCTACGTCCTACTAGTTCACTTTGGGATTCCTTCCATCTCCTTGGGCCTCAGAGTCCCCACCAGTGGCCAGTAAGCACCCTAGTTTTGTGGCGATGCTAACTCCACATCTTCCCACACTGCCATCTTGACTCAGGTCCACCATACTGTTTTGATGACTCTAGCTTTGTCGTATAGTCTGAAGTCAGGAAACCTGATTTCTCCAGCTCCATTTTTCTTTCTCAACATTGCTTCGACTATTTGGGGTCTTTTGTGTTCCATACAAATTAAAAAATTTTTTGTTCTATGTGAAAAATGTCATTGGTGATTTGATTGCATTGCATTTGATTGCATTGAATCTGTAGATTGCCTTGGGTAGTATAGTCATTTTGACAATATTGATGCTTCCAACCCAAGAACGTGGTATATCTTTTTTTTTCTTGCGGTACGCAGACCTCTCACTGTTGTGGCCTCTCCCATTGTGGAGCACAGGCTCTGGATGCGCAGCCTCAGTGGCCATGGCTCATGGGCCTAGCCACTCTGCGGCATGTGGGATCTTCCTGAACCGGGGCACGAACCTGTGTCCCCTGCATCAGCAGGCGGACTCTCAACCACTGTGCCACCAGGGAAGCTCAAGAACGTGGTATATCTTTCCATCTGTTTGTATCCTCTTTAATTTCTTTCATTAGTGTCTTATAATTTTCAGAGTACAGGTTTTTTGCCTCCTTAGGTAGGTTTATTCCTAGGTATTTTATTCTTTTTGATGCTTTGTTAAATGGGGTGGTTTCTTTAATTTCTTTTTCTGATTTTTCATTGTTAGTGTAGAGGAATGCAAGAGATTTCTGTGTATTAATTTTGTATCCTGCAACTTTACCAAATTCATTGATGAGCTCTAGTAGTTTTCTGGTAGCATCTTTAGAATTTTCTACATATAGTATCATGTCATCTGCAAACAGTGACAGTTTCACTTCTTCTTTTCCAATTTGGATTCCTTCTATTTCCTTTTCTTCTCTGATTGCCATGGCTAGGACTTCCAAAACTATGTTGAATAAGATTCACAGAGTGGACATCCTCGTCTTGTTCCTGATCTTAGTGGAAATGCTTTCAGTTTTTCACCATTGAGTATGATGGTTGCTGTGGGTTTGTCATATATGGCTTTATTATGTTGAGGTATTTACCCTCTATGCCCATTTTCTGGAGAATTTTTAGCATAAATGGGTGTTTAATTTTGTCAAAAGCTCTTTATGCATTTATTGAGATGATCATCTGGTTTTTATTCCTTAATTTGTTAATGTGGTGTATCACATTGATTGATTTGCGTATATTGAAGAATCCTTGCATCCCTGGGATAAATCCCACTTGATCATGGTGTATGATCCTTTTAATATGCTGTTGGATTCTGTTTGCTAGTATTTTGTGGAGGATTTTTGCATCTGTGTTCATCAGTGATATTGGTCTATAATTTTCTTTGTTTATGATATCTTTTTCTGGTTTTGGTATCAGGGTGATGGTAGCTTTGTAGAGTGAATTTGAGAGTGTTTCTATCTCTGCAGTTTATTGGAAGAGTTTGAGAAGGATCGGTGTTAGCTCTTCTCTAAATGTTTGATAGAATTTGCCTGTGAAGCCATCTGATCCTGGACTTTGGTTTGTTGGAAGATTTTAAATTACGGTTTCAATTTCATTACTTGTGATAGGTCTGTTTATATTTTCTAATACTTCCTGGCTCAGTCTTGGAAAATTGTACCTTTCCAAGAATTTGTCCATTTCTTCGTGGTTGTCCATTTTATTGGCATATAGCTGTTGGTAGTAGTCTCTTATAATCCTTTGTGTTTCTGCAGTGTCAGTTTTGATTTCTCCTTTTTCATTTCTAATTTTATTGATTTTCTTCCTCTCCCTTTTTTTCTTGATGAGTCTGGCTAAGGGTTTATCAATTTTGTTTATCTTCTCAAAGAACCAGCTTTTAGTTTTATTGACCTTCGCTATTGTTTTCTTTGTTTCTATTTCATTTATTTCTGCTCTGATCTTTATGATTGCTTTCTTTCTACTGACTTTGGGTTTTCTTTGTTCTCCTTTGTCTAGTTGTTTTAAGTGTAGGGTTAGATTGTTTATTTGAGATTTTTCTTGTTTCTTGAGGTGAGATTGTATTGCTATAAACTTCCATCTTAGAACTGCTTTTGCTGCATCCCATAGGTTTTGGATCATCGTGTTTTCATCGTCAATTGTTTCTAAGTATTTTTTGATTTCTTCAGTGATCCATTGGTTGTTTAGTAACATATTGTTTAGCCTCAACGTGTTTGTGTTTTTTACTGTTTTTTTTCTTGTAGTTGATTTCTATTCACATAGTGTTAGGGTCAGAAAAGATCCTTGATATGATTCCAGTTTTCTTAAATTTACTGAGGCTTGCTTTGTGGCCCAGCATGTGATCAGTCCTGGAGAACATTCCATGTGCACTTGAGAAGAATGTGTATTCTGCTGCTTTTGGATGGAATGCTCTATAAATATCAGTTAAGTCCATCTGGTCTACTGTGTCATTTAAGGCCTGTGTTTCCTTAATGATCTTCTGTCTGGATTAATCTGTCTGTTGATGGAAGTGGGGTGTTAAATTTCCCCTCTATTATTGTGTTACTGTTGATTTCTCCTTTTATGGCTGTTAACATTTGCTTTATGTATTGAGGTGCTCCTATGTTGGGTGCATAGATATTTACAATTGTTATATCTTCTTCTTGGATTGATCCCTTGATCATTATGTAGTGTCCTTCTTTGTCTCTTGTAATAGTTTTTATTTTAAAGTCTATTTTGTCTGATATGAGTATTGCTACTCCAGCTTTCTTTTGATTTCCATTTGCATGGAATACTGTTTTCCATCCCCTCACTTTTCAGTCTTTATGTGTTCCTAGATCTGAAGTGGGTCTCTTGTAGACAGCATGTATATGGGTCTTGTTTTTGTATCCATTCAGCCAGTCTGTGTCTTTTGGTTGGAGCATTTAATCCATTTACATTTAAGGTAATTATTGATATGTGTTCATATTGCCATTTTGTTGATTGTTTTGGATTTGTTTTTGTAGGTCTTTTTCTTCCCTTCCTCTTTTGTTCTCTTGTAATTTGATGACTAATTTTAGTGTTTTGTTTGGATTGCTTTTTCTTTTTTCTGTGTGTATCTGTTGTAGGTTTTTGGTTTGTGGTAAACATGGGTTTTTTTTGGGGGGGTGTGGTGGGTCTTTGTTGCTGCAAGTGAGCTTTCTCGAGTAATGGTGAGCGGGGTCTACTCTTCGTTGTGGTGCACGGGCTTCTCATTGTGGTGGTTTCTTTTGTTACAGAATACAGGCCCTAGGCACACAGGCTTCAGTAGTTGCAGCAGGAAAGCTCAGTAGTTGTGGCATGTGGGCCCAGAGCACTCAGACTTCAGTAGTTGTGGCATGTGGGCTCAGTAGTTACGGTGTGTGGGCTCTAGGGCACGCAGGCTTTCAGTTGTTGTGGCACACAGGCTCAGTAGTTGTGGCTCACAGGCTCTAGAGCACAGGCTCAGTAGTTGTGGTGCATGGGCTTAGTTGCTCTGCAGCATGTGGGATCTTCCTGGACCAGGGATTGAACTTGTGTCCCTTGCATTGGCAGGCGGATTGTTAACCACTGTGCCACAAGGGATGTCCCCCATGGGCTTTTGATATAGCACTCTATATATAAACAAGATTGTTTTAAGTTGTTGGTTTTTTAATTTCAAATGCATTTCCAATATCCTTCAATTGTACTGTCCTCACAGTTGCTGGTTTTGATATCATATTTGTGTGTGGATGATTTCCTACCTTTACTGTACGTTTGCCTTTACCAGTAAGCTTTTCCATCCGTAATTTTCTTATTTCTAGTTGTGGCCTTTTCTTTTCCACCTAGAGAAGTTCACTTAGCACTTGTTGCAAAGCTGGTCTAGTAGTGCCAAATTCTCTTAGCTTTTGCTTGTCGGTAAAGCTTTTGATTTCTCCATTGAATCTGAATGAGAGCCTTGCTGTGTAGCATATTCTTGGTTGTAGATTCTTCCCTTTGATCACTTTAAATATATTCTGCCACCCCCTTCTTGCCTGTTGAGTTTCTGCTGAGAAATCAGCTGATAACCTTATGGGATTCCCTCATGTGTTATTTGTTGCTTTTCTCTTGTTCCTTTTAATATTTTTTCTTTGTCTTTAATTTTTGTCAAGTTGATTGCTATGTGCCTTGGCGTGTTCCTCCTTGGGTTTACTCTGCCTGGGATTCTCTGCACTTCCTGGACTCGGGTGACTTTCCTTTCCCATGTTAGGGAAGTTTTCAACTATTATCTCTTCAAGTATTTTCTCAGGTCCTTTCTCTTTTATATTTTGGGACTCCTATAATTCAAATGTTGGTGCATTTAATGTCCCAGAGGTCTCTGAGACTGTCCTCATTTCTATTCATTCTTTTTTATTTATCTGTTCTGTGGTAGTGATTTCCACCATTCTGTCTTCCAGCTTACTTATCCATTCTTCTGCCTCCAGTTACTCTGCTATTGACTCTTTGTAGTGTATTTTTAATTCCAGTTATTGTATCATTCATCCTTGTTTGTTTGTTCTTTAGCTCTTGTAGGTCTTTGTTAATCATTTTTTGTATCTTGTCGATCTGTGCCTCCATTCTTTTTCAGAGATCTTGGATCATCTTTACTATCATAAATCTGAATTCTTCTTCAGGTAGGTTGCCTATCTCCACTTCACTTAATTTTTCTTCTGAGGTTTTATCTTGTTCCTTCATCTGGGATATATTCCTCTGCTGTCTCATTTTGTCTGACTTTCTGTGATTGTAGTTTCCATTCCACAGGCTACAGCATTGTAGTTCTTGCTTCTGTTGTCTCCCCCACTGGTATATGAGGCTGTCTAAGAAGTTTGTGCAGGCTTCCTGGTGGTTGGAACTGGTTTTTGCCCACTGGTGGGTGGAGCTGGCTCTTGTCACTCTGGTGGGCAGAGCCATGTCAAGGGTTGTGTTTACCAGGCAGCTGTGCACTCAGGAAGACTTTAAGCAGCCTGACTGCTAATGGGTGGGGCTCTGTTCCCACCCTGTTGGTTGTTTGGCCTGAGGCATCCCAGTACTGGAGCCTACAGGCTGTTGGGTGGGGCCAGGTCTTGGTGAGAAAATGGCAGCCTCCAGGAGGGCTCATGCCAATGAGTGCTCCCCAGAACTACAACTGCCAGTGTCTTTTTCCCCACAGTGAGCTACAGCTGTCCCCTGCATCCACAGGAGACCCTCCAATACTGCAGGTAGGTCTGGCCTCGGCTCTTATGAGGTCACTGCTTTTTTCCCTGGGTCTTGGTGTACATGAGACCTTGTGTGCGCCTTACAAGTGTGGAGTTTCTGTGATCAAACCCCACTGGCCTTCAAAGCCAGATTCTCTGGGGGCTCCTCCTCCCATTGCTAGACCCCCAGGCTGGGGAGCCTGCCATGTGGCTCAGAACTTTCACCCTTGTGGGAGAACTTCTGTGACATTATTTTCCAGTTTGTGGGTCACCCACCCGGCAGGTATGGGATTTGATTTTATCATGATTGTGCCCCTTCTCCTTTCTCGTTGTGGCTTCTTCTTCATCTTTGGATGTAGAATATCTTTTTTGGTAGGTTCCAGCATTTTTGTTTTGTTTTGTTTGTTTGTTTTGTCAATGGTTGTTCAGCAGTTGTGATTTTGGTGTTTCCATAAGATGCGTGGAGCTCATGTCCTTCTACTCCATGATTTTGTCTCCATCTCCCCTGAAATATTAAGATACTATTCATCATGATTACTGAGATTTTCGGCACCTCTTAGATTTTGCACACACGGCAAGTTCCTCATTCATCCCTCTAGTCTCAACCCTGCTGTTTAGACTTGGATTAGCATTTTTATAATATTACAGACTTTAGGCACTAGGCTAGGGGTTGATGCTGTCAGTGGAGGCACAGGGTATCCACTGAATCTTCTTTATCCATTGATCCATTGACAGACATTTAGATTGTTACTATATTTTGGCTGTTGTCAATAATGCTGCAAGAAACATGGGAGTACAGATTCCTTTTTGATATCTTTTTTTCATTTATTTTGTATATGTACCAGAAGTGAGATTCCTGGATCATATGGTAGTTTTAAAAAAAATTGGGGGAACCTCCATACAGTTTTCCATAGTGATTAAAGTAATTTACATTCTCACCAATGGTGCATAGGGGTTCCCTTTTCTCCACATCTTCATTAAGCTTGTTATCTCATCTTTTAGACGATATCCAATCTAATAGGTATGAGGTGATATCTCATTGTGGTTTTGATTTACATTTCCCTGATGATTAGTGATGCTGAGAATCTTTTCATGCTACCTGTTGGCCACCTGTGTGTTTTCTTTGGAAAAAAATGTCTATTCAGATCCTCTGCCCGTTTTTAAATTGGATTGTTTATTTGTTTTTTGCTATTGAGTTGTATTAGTTCTTTAATATACATGTTTTTTTTTTTTTTATTTTTTGCGGTACGCAGGCCTCTCACTGTTGTGGCCTCCCGTTGCGGAGCACAGGCTCCGGATGCGCAGGCTCAGCAGCCATGGCTCACGGGCCCAGCCGCTCCGTGGCATGTGGGATCCTCCCGGACCAGGGCACGAACCCGTGTCCCCTGCATCGGCAGGCGGACTCTCAACCACTGCGCCACCAGGGAAGCCCCTTTAATATACTTCTGTTATTAAAACCTTATGAGATATATGGTTTGCAAATATTTTCTCCCATTCTGTAAGTTGTCTTTTCATGTTTTTATTGCTTCTTTTTCTGTGGAGAAACTCTTTAGTTTGATATAGTCCAAATTGTTGATTTTTGCTTTTCTTGCTTGTGCTTTTGGTGTCATATCCAAAAAATTGTTGCCAGGACCAATGTCAAAGAGCTTTTCCCCTGTGTTTTCTTCTGGGAGTTTTATAGTTTCAGGTCTTATGTTTAAGTCCTTAATCCATTTTGAGTTAATGTTTTGATTGGTGTAAGATAGGGGTCTGCTTTCATTCTTTTATGTATGAATACCCAATTTTCTTAGCATCATTGGTTGGAAAGAGACTATCAAATTTTCTCGGCACCATTTAGAGGAAAGAGACTATCTTTTCCCCACTGAGTATTCTTGACTCTGGGCTCTTGATTCTGTTCCACTGATCTGTGTGTCTAATTTTTTTTTTTTTTTTTGCCAGACCAGGTGTCTTGTGGGATCTTAGTTCCCCAACCAGGGATTGAACCTGGGCCACCACAGTGAAAGCACCAAGTCCTAACCACTGGACCGTCAGGGAATTCCCTGTGTGTCTGTTTTTATACTCGTACAACACTGTTTTGATTACTATAACTTTGTAGTATAGTTTGAAATCAGTAAGTATGATGTCTTTATTCTTCTTTCTCAGGATTGCTTTGGCTATTTAGGGTCTTTTGTGGCTCAATACACATTTTAAGATTGTTTTTTCTATCTCTCGGAAAAATGCCTTTGGAATTTTGATATGGGTTGCAGTGAATCCATAGATGGCTTTGGATAGTATGGACATTTTAATAATATTAATTATTTCAATCCATGAATACTGGTTATCTTTATATTTGTGTTGTCTTCAATTTCTTACATCAAATTTGTACTTTTCAGGCAAAAGAACTTTTACCTCCTCAGTTAGATTTATTTCTAAGTATTTTATTGTTTTAGATGCTATTTTGAATGGGATTGTTCTATTTCTTTTTCAGATGTTTCGTTGTTAGTGTATAGAAACACAACTATTTTCTGTGTGTTGGTTTTATATCCTGCAACTTTACTGAATTTGTTGAATAGTTCTAGCAGTTTTAGGGTCATGTCTTTAGGATTCCCTATATATAAGATCATATCATCTGCAAGCAAATACAGTCTTACTTTTTACCTTCCTATTTGGATGTCTTTTTTTTTTCTTTTTCTTGCCTAATTGCTCTGGCTGGGATTTCCAATACTATGTTGAATTGGAGTGGTGAGAGTGTGTACTTTTGTCATGTTCCTGGTCTTAGGGAAGAAGCTCTCTGCCTTTCACCAGTTGAGCATGATGTTGACTATGGGGTTGTCATGTATGGCCTTTACTGTATTGAGGTATGTTCCTTCTATACCCACTTTGTTGAGCATTTTTATCATGAGAGGATGTTGTTTTGTCAAATGCTTTTTCTACATCTGTTGAAATGATCGTATGATTTTTATCTTTCATTCTATTAATGTGGTGTAGCACATTGATTGATTTGCGTATGTTGAACCACCTTATGTCCAGAGATGAATCTCACTTGATCATGGTAAATGATCCTTTTAATGTGCTGATGAATTTAGTTTCCTAGTATTTTATTGAAATTCTTTGCATCTCTATTCATCAGGGATACTGGCCTGTAGTTCTCTTTTCTTGTAGTATCCTTTTCTGACTTTGGTATCAGGGTAATGGTAGCCTTGTAAATGAGTTTGGGTATGTTCCCTCTTCTTCAGTTTTTTTTGGGGAATGGTTTGAGAAGGATTACCATTAATTCTTCTTTAAATGTTTGGTGGAATTCATCAGTGAAGCCATCTGGTCCTGGGTTTTTCTGTGTTGGGAGGTTTGTGATTACTGATTCAATCTGCTTACTCAATATTGGTCTGCTCAGATTTTCTGTATCTTCAGTCTTGGTAGGTTCTGTGTTTCTAGGAATTTCCATTTCTTCTAGGTTATCCATTTTGTTGGTGTATAATTACTCATAGTAGTTGCTCATGATCCTTTGTATTTCTGTGCTATCATTTGTAATATCTTTTATTTCATTTTCTGATTCAGTCTAGCAAAAGCTTTGTCAATCCTGTTTACTTAAAAAAAAAAAAACCCAAAACCCAGCCCTTGGTTTCATTGATCTTTTCTAGTAATTTTCTGGTTTCTATTTATTTCTGCTCTGATCTTTTTATTTCCTTCTTTTTACTAAATTTAGGCTTTGTTTGTTCTTTTTCTATTCCCTTAATGTGTAATGTGAGGTTGTTTACTTGAGCTCTTTCTTGTTTCTTAATGTAGGCAGACATTTATCACTATAAACTTCCCTCTTAGGACTGCTTTTGCAACATCTCATAGGTTTTGATATGTTGTGCTTCCATGTTCATTTGTTTCAAGATATTTCTTAATTCCCTTTTCTATTTCTTCTTTAACCCATTGTTTATTCAGGAACATGTTGCTTAGTCTTATATATGTGGGATTTTTCCAGCTTTCCTCCTGTTATTGATTTCTGGTTTCATACCATTGCAGTTAGAAAAGATACTTAGTATGATTTCATTCTTCTTAAATATGGTAAGACTTTTTTGTGACCTGTCGTGTGATCTATCCTGGGTAATGTTGCATGTGCACTTGAGAAGAATGTATATTCTGGAATGTTTGTATATTTCTGTTAGGTCCATTTGGTCTAAAGTATAGTTCAAGTCCAATGTTTCCTCATTGATTTTCTGTCTGGATGATGTATATATTGCTGAAAGTGGGGTATTGAAATCCTCTTCTATTATTGTATTGTTGCCTATTTCTCCCTTTGATCTGTTAGTATTAATATATTTAGGTGCTCTGATGTTGGGCGCATATACATTTATGATTGTTATATCTTCTTGATGAGTTGAACCCTTTATCATTACGTAATGACCATCTTTGTTTCTTGTTACTATTTTTGGCTTAAGGTCAATTTTGTTTGATATAGTATAGCTACCCATGCTCTTTTGGCTTCCACTTACATGGAATATTTTTTGCCATCCCTTCACTTTGAACCTATGCATGTCCTTAGAGCTGAGATCTCTTGTAGCGTACAGTTGGGTCTTTTTTTTTTTTTTTAATCTATCCATCCAGTCTGTGTCTTTTGATTGGAGAATTTAATCCATTAACATTTACAGTAGTTATTGATAGGTAAGGACTTACTAATGCCATCTTATTGTTTTCTGACAGTTATTATATTTCCATTTTTTTCTTGTCTTCCTTTCTTGTTGCTTTCCTTTGTAAATTGATGATATTCCACAGTGTTATGTTTTAATTCCCTCTTCTCTATCTTTTATGTATATGTTGTAGAATTTTGCTTTGGGGTTCCCATGAAGTTTAAATAAAACATCTTATAAATATAACAGTGTATTTTATGCTAATAGCAATTTAGTTTGATTGCATATAAAAGCTGTATCCATTTATTCCCCCTTCCCCTCCCCTTTTAGGTTTTTGATGATACCATTTACATTTTTTATTGTGTATCCATTAACAAATTGTTGAAGCTAATGCTATGTTTAATACTTTTGCCTTTTAGCCTTTATCCAGAGTTAAGTAGTTAGCATATTATATTACAGTATTAAGGTATTCAAAATCTTACTCTATCCTTTACCAGTGTGTTGTATATTTTCATGTTTTCAAGCTACTAATTAGTGGCTTTTTTCATCTTGAAGAACTCCTTTCAGCATTTTTTTACTATACATTCAGCTTTTGTTTATTAGGGAAAGATTTTATTTCACCTTTATTTCTATAGGACCGCTTTGCTTGGTAAAGTATTCTTAGTTGGCAGTTTCTTTCTCTTAGCACTTTGAATATATTATCTCATTTTCTCCTGGCCTAGTGTCTAGTGAGAAATCTGCTAATAGTCTTATGGGGGCTCCCTTGTATGAGAGAATTTTTTTCTCTTGATGCTTTTAGAATTCTCTCTTTATCTTTTAAAATTTTAAAATTCTCTGCTTTTAAAATTGGTTTTAGAAAATTTTATCACTATGTGTTTTGGAGAAGAATGTTTTGGATTGGTGACCTGTTAGTTTCATGAACTTGAATGTCCAATTTTCTTCTCATGTGTGTTCTACTCCTTTTCCTTCTCTCCTCCTTCTGGGACTCCAGTAATGTGTACATTATTTCTTTTGATTATGTCCCATAACTTCTGTAGGCTTTCTTTGTTCCTCTACAGTATTTTTTCTTTTTGCTTTTCTAATTGTACAATTTCAGTTGACTTGTCTTCTTGTCCACTGATTCTCCCCTCTATTTGTTCAAATATGCTGTTGAAGCTCTTTGTTGAAGGCTTCAGTTCAGTCATTGTATTTTTTAACTTCAAAATTTCTGTTTGGTTCTGTTTTATGTTTTCTGTCTCTTTATTGAGCTTCTCATTTCGTTCTTGTTTTATTTTTCTCATATTATCAAATTGTTTATCTGTGTTCTCTTCTAGCTCTCTGAGCATCTGTAAGCAATTATTTTTTTTGCAATTATTTTTAAGTATTTGTTGGGCAATTCATGAATCTCCATTTCTTTGGTCTGGATAGTGGAGGTTTACTGTATTCCTTTGGTAGCGACAAGTTTTCCTGATTCTTTGTGATCCCTGTAGGCTTGTGTAGGTGTCCGAGCATTTGAAGAGGTAGTCACCTCTTCCAGACTTTATGGACTGATTTTGGTAAGAGAAGCCTGTTACCTGTGGATAGGGGAACACCAGATTGTGTGGTGACCCCAGATCTAGCTGTACAGGGCACATGGCAGCACTGGATCCAATGCGGGTGTGATGTCTCTTTGTCTCAAGCCACTAGGATCTACAGTATTGACAACTATGTATTCCTGGGTGAGCACTGCAGGGAATCTGAAATGGCTGCAAGGGATGTTGGGCTTCTAAGCCATGCCTCCCCTGCTAGGGAGCAGGGCAGGCAGCAGTGGTGGCTGGAGCCAATGGTGTGCACATACTCTGCTTCAGGGGCTGCTGCAGATGCCTTTGTAGTGGGAGAGGTTATTTGCAGGCACACTTGAAGTGATGGGGGTCAGGGCAGGTAACAAGGGCCAGGGCCAGCTATGGGCTCACTGTCATCTGTGGAGGACCTGGGTGTCAGCATGTTCTCCTATGGCTTCACACTCTACCCCCGGGTATGTTTATTACAGTGGAGGACAGTGACTGACAGGGGTCAGGCTGTGGGGCATGCAGGTCCTCAGCTGGATGAACTAGCTACATGTGGGCATGGTGGTGCTGGCCAGCAACAGAAGACAGGGCCTCATCTGGACTCAGAAACAGCTGCTAGGGGCCCTGGTCCTTGGTGTTCTCTCCTGTGGCTGTATTCTTTCCCCCGGGCATGCACACTGCAGTGAAGGCCAGGGGTGGGGGTCAGGCTGGGGGCATGCATGTATACTGCTGGAGGGGCTAGTTACAGGTAGGTGTGGTGGTGCTGGCCAGAGACAGAAGGCAGGGCCTGATCCAGGCCTGCAGGCAGCTGCAGGGTCCCTGGATGTCAGTGTGCTACAGTCTCCCCATGGGTTGTGCACACTGTAGTGAGGGCTGGTGATGGGGGTTGGGCATTGGCATGCTGGAGCAAAGCTGGAGGGGCTGTCTCTAGGTAGGCATCTTGTTGCTTCCCTGTGAGGGAAGGCAGGGCCTGATCCTTGCCCAAAAGCAGCATCAGGGGGCCTGGCTGTCAGTGTGTTTACCTGTGGCTGTACCGTTTCCTCTCCCTGCATATGTGCTACAGTGGAGGCCGGTGACCAGCATCAGGCTGGTGGCATACCGGTGGGCAGCTGGAGGGTCTAGTCCCTAGCACAGAGCCAGTGGTGGGCGTCAGCTGACGGCATTTGTGTCTTGCATTCATGTAGCTGTTGAAGCCAGTTTACTCTAAGTGTAGCTCCCAGGCTCTGGTGGGGGTGGGGAGGGACTCAGGTATCTGACTTCTTATCCATGTGCAGCCACAGAGACCTTGGATGGCTACTGGTGCAGGTCCAGGCTCTTGCAGGAGGCAGCGGGTTGGGGGGAGGGGGTTAGGAAGCAGGGAGGGATTGGACTGAAGCTCGACTGGCTGGCATTAGGGAATGTAAATACCTGTGGTGTGGCTGGCAAATCTGAGCAGCTGGCTGGTGACTTCATCAGTGGTGGAAGCTGCTGAGCTTGTCTGCAGGGCAGGTCTCCCACTCAGAGGCACTCTTCGTAGCTGGCCTTCTTGGTGCTGAATACTGTCTTGGAGGATGGGATGATACACGCAAAATGTAGTTGTCTTCCTTCTCTTCTTGTGCAGTTATTCTCAGGTTTTTTTTGGTTTTTTTTCCCCCACGATGTTGCTAAAATTTCATAAGTGGATTCTAGAGATTTCCTGGAGCTGTTTTTGTTTGTGGATAGCTGCCTAATCATTGATCTTTGCTCAGGGACAGGGAAGCCGGGATCTTTTACATAGGCATTTTTTCCAGAATCTTCTTCTATTTTATTATCTTGTTTGATTGCTCTGGCTAGGATTGCCAGTATGTTGACCAAGAGTGGTGAGAGTGGCACCCTTGTCTTGTTCCTAATGTTAGAGGAAGAGCTTTCAACCTTTCACTGTTGCATATGATTGTGGGTTGGTTGGGTGTGGGTTTGTCATATAAAGCCTTAATTATATTGAGGTTTGCTCCTTCTATACCCACTTTACTGAGCATTTTTATCATGAAAGGATGTTTTGTCAAATGCTTTTCCTGCATCTATTGAAATGATCATATGAATTTTACCTTTCATTCTATTAATGTGATACATCACATTGATTGATCTGCATGTTGAACCACCCTTGTATCCCGGGGATAAATCTAACTTGATCATGGTGTATTATCCTTTTAATGTGCCATTGAATTTGTTCTGCTAATATTTTGTTGAGAATTTTTGCATCTCTGTTCATTGGGGATACTGGTCTGTAATTTTTCTTGTATTGTCCTTATCTGGCTTTGGTTATCAGGGTAGTCCTGGCCTCATAAAAAGAGTTTGGGAGTGTTACCTCCAATTCAGTTTTTTGGAATAGTTTGAGGATTTTTTAACTGGTAGAATTCACCAGCAAAACCATCTGGTCCTGGGCTTTTTGTGTTGGGAGGTTTTTGATTACTGATTGAATCTTCTTGTTATAGGTCTAGTCAGATTTTCTGTTTCTTCCTGATTCAGTCTTGGTTGGTTGTATGTTTCTAGGAATTTATCCATTTCTTCTCTGTTGTTCAATTTGTTGGTATACAAGTGTTCCTTATAATGTCTTATGATGCTGTGTATTTCTGTTATCAGTTGTGATACTGCCTCTTTCATTTCTGATTGTATTCTCTTATTCTTAATTAGTCTAGCTAAAGTTTTGTCAATTTTGTTTTTAAAGAAAACAGCTCTTGGTTTTGAATCTTTTATATTTTTGCTCTGATCTCTATTTCCTTTATTTCCCCTCTGATCTGTTATTTCCTTCCTTCTGCTTACCTTGGCTTAGGTTGTTCTTCTTTTTCTAGTGCCTTGAGGTGTAAAGTTAGGTTGTTTATTTGGGATCTTTCTTTGTTTATAAATGCACTTATCACTATAAACTTCCCTTAATGAACTGCTTTTGCAACATCCCATTGGTTTTGGTATGTTTTGTTTCCACTTGCATTTGTTTCAAGATATTTCTTGATTTCCCTTTTGACTGATTTCGTTTTTGACCCATTAGTTGTTCAGGAGTGTGTAGTTTATATCTTGTTTATATCAGACATACCATTAAGTGAAGAAAGCAAAAGAAACAAAAACAAAGAAACCCACCAAAATGCTAATTTATGCAAAAGAAATAATACAGGGAGGATTAAACCAGAAGCTAGAGACTGGTTATCCATAGAGGGCTGGTGGGAAAACTCAGGGAGGGGGATGGGGTAGCAGGGGTGAGAAAAGAGTGACATTACTGTATCTTTTGTATAGCTCTCTTAGAACATAATAATGTTTCAGTTACCATTCACTTATCAAATAAATTAAAACCAACAAGTATGAGGGGGAGTACCTGAAATGAAATAAAAGCCAACAAGAGATCCTAACTATATTATATTGAATAACGTTAACACTGAAGGTGGTTGGGAACATAAAGTAACCATGGAAAACACTGTCCTCACTGGATAATGTAAAGCCAGAGGGAAAAAGAACTACACAAATGCTCTAATCTGGTCAATAAATGTGTTTCTCACGCAGGTGTGGACTGGCAATTTTTTTTTTTTTCCCATGCCATACGTCATGAAAGATCCTAGTTCCCTGACCACGATCAAACCCGTGTCCCCTGCAGTGGAAGCGCAGAGTTTTAACCACTAGACCACCAGGGAAGTCCTTGGACTGGCAATTCTGAAACTACCTTATATGTACGCTAGAATTGAACAAGTAAGTGAAAAGATTGCAGATAATGAGAGCCAGGTTCTTACCTTAGGAGAAAGAATTTACAAATAAGGAAAGGTTAAAATGAACCCTGTGATGTTGAATTGAAATTGGAAGTGTTACTGTAAGCTCATGTTTTTTCACATACACGTTTCAATAACTAGCTGCAGAATATGGATGTGTGTCTGTGAGTGAGCATACCTACATTATTTCCTAGCTTTGTTGGCAGAGAGGGCCAAAAAGCAGTGACTCTAGTAGCAGTGAGCACATGTAGTGCCAAAATCTTGGCTTCTCAATGCCATTCTCCGATAAATGGAACTAGGAATCCTTGGAGAGGTGGCTGTTCCAGTACCTGGACAGGGAATGAATATGAGAGTGTTTAACATCTTGCCAGAAAGTAAGGTAGGTAAGGAAATGCTTAAAAAGTGGGGAGGAGCTTTTCCAAAGAATACAGGTGTCTACCTAAAGGAGCTTTTAATGGCCAAAACTGGAATAATTTAAGGAATAAAATAATGATAGTACTAGATTATAACCCATAGAATAAAATAAATATCCATGATTCCATAATTAATATGATCAAATAAATTAGTGGGGAGAAGAGACAGCTCTTCCTTCAGAAGTCCAATTAATAAATGTAGAAGAAAACAGGCAAATACTACAGAAATAGTTGTTCTAAACAAGATGCTAAAATTAGTAGGTGAAAGTTTGAAAAACCTATGTATAGTTTCAAAGTATCTCCCCAAGATACTTATCAACTACAAAGGGAAAGATAGTAACTTTACAGTGGAGAAACCCAATAGAAACCACTTAACCAAGTGGTCAAAGTCAACATCACCTGTACAAAATATGACATGAACTGCATGATGCCTTAAGGATACATTATTTCTGTGGCATTCTTGCCAAAATGCACACTCATTCCAATCATGAGAAAACACAAATCCACACATCAAGGGATACTATTCGGAGTAACTGATCAGTATTCTTCAAAAGTGTCTTGTCTTTTTGAAGACAAGAAAAGACTGAGGAACTATTACAGAGACATAACTAAATGCAATGTGGGATCCTGGACTGGGTCCTAGAACAGAGATAGTGGATAAAGTGGTGAAATTCAAATAAGGTATTTAGTTAATAGCACTGTATCAATGTTAATTTCTTGGTTCTGATAGTGGTACTATGGTTATGTAAATGTTAACATTAGGGAAAGCTAAGTGAGGGACATATGGCACCTACTATTTTTCCAACTTTTCTGTAAGTTAAAAACTTAGTTCAAAATAAAGTTTAAAAAAAGGGTGGTGGAGGATAATATGGTGAAACCAGTTAGTATAACTAACTGATTTTTTTCTTCCCCAGCTGCGTTCAGCCGCTTTGGTATACATACACAGAGCAGGCAGACTGTGTAAGACAGTGACTGGAGTCTAGGGCATGTTCTCAAAGCGGGGTAAGCCGCCCTGTTAGTTTGGGTCCTCTAGGAAGCAGACACTGCAGTGGAGGTGGGAATTGACCCCAGCTATGTGCAGTCACGGGCTGGGGCCCACCTCTCACTCGCTGGGCTAAGTACGCTCTGCCTGGTGGCACGTGTCCACTCAGCACCCACGAACCCCTCCCCGTAGTGTTCCTGGTGCCTGTTTGGAACCTCCCAACTCTTGTGTCAGCTGAAAGGAAGACCGCTGCCTCCTCAGTTCTACAGCCAAGTGGTACTTTGACCCCCTTGTGAGAGACTGGACAGGCAGATGGGAGCAGGCAGGAGGAGCCATCCCACTGGCAGAAGACATCACTGAAAAGTCATTTTCTTGGCTGGTGTCAATTCACAAAATCAACTGAAAAACAACAGAGCCTAGAGGGAGGCAGCACCCATGGGAGCCAACTAGGAAATCGCAATGAATTGATTTTAAGTAGCTGCCGGTGTGATTATTTTTAGCCACAGGCCTCAACCAGCTTTCAAAACCTGCTAGTAAGAGTCTCACAGTAGCCAGCAAGTAAAGCCAGCACAGAAATTTAGCTTTTGACAGCAAGAATCTGTTTAGCTGGGAGATGGCTTAGAAAGCGAATCAGAGGAAAAGAACTCTTTCTGCTGCAAGTTTAATTTTTCACATCTATCACTTTTGAAAATAAAAATTTTTTTAGTAAATCTGCCTTCTGCCACCCCAGCTCAGTATTATGTATGCATGTTGAGTAAAACAAATTATTTCACCACCTAAACTTGAGGGAGAAATAGACTTGGACAATAGTAAGTGCCGGCAATGCCCCACCCCCACACTTTGGTAGCATATCCTGCAGGAAGCCGCGATCAGAGACTGAATGGGTTTAATGTATCCACACCAGCATGCACAGAACGGCCAGGCTGGCTGATGCTGGGACTGGATCCCTGGCTGCTTCCTAAAGAGTCCAGGGCCGCCCCA
This sequence comes from Tursiops truncatus, assembly GCF_011762595.2. NCBI lineage: Eukaryota > Metazoa > Chordata > Mammalia > Artiodactyla > Delphinidae > Tursiops > Tursiops truncatus. Next base: position 125,799,606 of record NC_047035.1, read on the forward strand.
GGAGGAGAGGCCTCGGGAGCCAATACAGGGGAGGCTGGCGGGGTGCCGCCAACAGTTTCCCTGACCACATCTCAAAGCAAGTGAAAGGGACCTGCAAGCAGAAAAGGGGAGGGGAGGGGAAGGAGGAGGGAAAGGGAGGGGAGGGAGAGAGGAAGGGGAAGGGAAAAAGAGGACGACTGGTGGCAAACATGACAGAGTCTGGAGTACACAGGAAAAGCCAGTCCATCTTTACTGTAGTGAGTGCAGGATACAAAGAGTTTACAACAACCTCTAACATTTTCTTAACCATTTGATAAAAAGTTCACTATAATATTTATTGTATAATGAAGAAAAAAAACACATTCAGGGAAAAATTGAGATTAACTTATTTTTCTTAAAAGGTTCATCTCAAGGATGGCAACAAAGTCCAGCTTGTGCCGCCAAACGGTTTTACATGATCAAACCGTGTACAGCTTCTTGTGTGAACTGTTGACTACAAACATTTACCAAATACATAAATCTCTTTTAAAAAAGCCATTTTAAATATAGCAAAGCAGTGTCTTCTTGCACAGCAAAGTGAAGTTTCTACAGAGAAATAAAAGTTTTACATTTGTAAAATCTTTTTCACATTCTAATCATCTAGCTTCTTATGATCCAATGCCAGGAGTTTTCTGGTTCCTTATTTACTATGTATTTCTTGTGCGCATGATGGTTAATACAGAAAATATGTTAATGCTTGTCCTTACAGTAAAAGGAAATGATAAAACATATATTGTTCTTTTAGAACAAACCCCTGATTTAGTCTCTAACACAATGGACGTAATTAGGGCTCAAAAGGTTGATTTTTGATTGGGACCATCTGTAGATGTACAGTGGTGACTTTCACTCTCAATGTAGTACCAGGTAGACTGCTGAAGGAAGTACAGCTGCTGGAAACCGTACTTTAACCAGTGCAATTTAAGCTTTTTTTGTTTTTGTCTTTTAGTAATAAAATACTTCATCTGCAGGGATAAAATTTCTTATGATGGTGTCATACAAAACACATGAGTCTAAAAGGGTAGAAAAGTAGGTTCTAAAGTGACACAGTTAGTGTCTTCCCCACTCTGAGCTGGTTTCCAACAGGAGACATGTATGTTTATGTGTTCGTACATGGGGTCTGGGTGAGGGCGTCTCTGTCAAGTCCATATGCTCTAAGTCACACTGGGTATATGGGAAAAGGGTTAACAGTCAAATACTCAGTTCCTGAAAACAGAATACATTGTTACTTGGTCAGTGTAATTGAAATACAAACTCCGAGCCTTGCGTGATATTATTTTAGAAAACAGTAGTTGTACTGATTATAAACCTGCATAGAAAGAAAGACTATTGAGATACAGTCAGAAAAGCCATCTCATAAGGCACACAAGAAAATAGACAGTAAATGTGAATGTGTTAACTCCTATCCCATGTACAGCAGAAGTTCATGAACATGCATAAATAACAACCAAAGAAGCACTGAACACTTCCAAAGCTATAAATGGTTTACAAAGTGGTAAGGATTATCCTGGAAATTCAGTGTTGGGAAACTGTCTTCTTTCAATTAGGTGTGACCTCATGAAGAAATGTGCCTGTAAGTAGTTCAGTAAAATAAGTATATTTTAAAGAAAAACCAGTCCTTTCTGAATAAGAGCCAAATGTCTAAACTGACGAGAGGACAAAGCATATTGCCCTCCCTTTTTTGGCCTCTATCAAAATTTACTACTGAAAATGTCATTAAAAGCAGAATTCCATTTTGCAGCTGGGAATGCCACAAGTTTATCCTGTACCTACTACCTATGTGTCAGCCAGGAAGTCTGGCTGATGATTTGTCACAAAGAGCACAGGAGGAAAAAAACATCACAAGGAACGCAATTTAGGGGGAAAAACCAAAACATAAGTAAAAATTGTAGGTAGCTGCTTAATATTAAGTTTAAAATAGAAAATAGCAGTAATTTTAAACCCTTATTTTGAGTTTCTCAGGAAAGGGAGTATTTAAAAATCGATGATGAAAGACATACAGGACTTTGAATTTTGTTCATGGCACAAGCCCAGGGACCTGCCAAGCTTGCTGTTACCACTTAGCTGTCTTCCTGTGAGAGTAAGGCCTTGGTCAGCATCTCAGTTGAGGGCATCAGGATGGCAAGAATTGTGCCAAGAATCGGCACCATGAGAGGACTGCTCCCCACACTGCAGTGTCATTCGATGCACAGAGTGTCTGGCGTGGTAGTATTCTGTAACCAGCTGCATCATGCTATTTTAGAGGGTCAAGGAAAAAAGACCCCTTTCCCCACGAATATTTTTTCCTAATCATTTACCACTTATAAAACCTTTGTGCTCATCAACTATTTTGCCATTTTCTCTAATATTAATTAAATTAGGTCAGCTTTTCTACTATATTTTTTTCCTCACAAAAGGCAAGTTTTAAATAATGCCTTATAAAATCTGTCACAACACATTTTACATTTATGCAGGATGAACTTAACACCAATTTTTTTTGCCACTTTGCTATTTATATACACATATAAAATATATAATGATGCTCAACCCATACAGCACAAAGATTACAATGTAACATCACACATTCACCACCAGTGAGGGGAGAAACCCCTTTATACAATCCTCTGAAAAGACTGGGCCAATAATTAAAATCCAAAGTACAGTATATTTAACAAAATAGTAAATATTAAACAGTGAATACTCTACTTAATAAGGATCTCGCCTTTTCCCCCTAAATTGGCGGCAATCCACAAAAATATACTTTTTAATCTGGTGACCATACAATACATAGGTACTTACATCAAAGGTGATAATATATTTAAGATTCTATATACACAAAGAGTTTGGCTCAACTTTTAATTTACATATAGAGTAATAAGTGTTCATGGCTTTTTTTTTCCAAGGTTCTGCTTGCAAGATATTTTTGTTTGTTTTTTTTTCCCCCTCTTAAAATAAAACTAGAAAGTTAAAACAAGATAAAGCTATTCTCTAAAAAAAAAGTTACAACATACAGCTTTGGCTTATATAAATAATTCATAGCAGAATGTGTTCAAAAGTAGTGAATATAATTTTATATATAGTCATCAATTCATAAGGGTGTTTTCTTTCATATAAAATATACATGAGCTAAAATCAGTTTCTTTAATTTTTATGATATGAATGTAAAAAGAAACTTCTGACATATTCCAATTATAACTTAATATATTAATTTACTGTTAATGCTCTATATTTCTAGGCTAATATTTTCTGAATATTTCATGCGTGTTTTCTATTCTCTCTCTTTTTTATTAGCTAAAGATCACTTCTTTGACCCAATACATTTTTGCACGTGCAAAACAGTTATGTGTGGGGCTTTTTTGTTTTGTTTTTTGTTTTTAATATCAACAGCCCTTTCCCATGCACCTCTTTGCAACAGAGACCCATGCCAGGTGGGTAATTAATATAAATGTCATTTTATGTACAGTATTGCTTTCTTGGTTCCTGCTTTTCTACTGCTCTGTTCTACAAAGCATTTTTCTTAAGTAACTACAGTCACCGCACAGTTAAATAAAACAAGTAGGGGCCCTCTAGGTTTCTGCAAGCTAGTGTGGGAGAATTATATATATGGGTACACGTTTCTCTGCAAAAACTGGTTATCTTATGAAACAAGTAGTCCAAGGAAGTGCCAGACTAGACTCTGCCTACAGGGTGCTCTGTTTGCCATGGGACGCACACCTGCAGATCTACAAGAGTTTGCAGGTAAGTGCCTGATTCCGTGTATGCAACACACACCCACACATAAACACACTCACACCCACATACATATATATGTAAAGGAATATATATGTATGTATGTACATATAAATATATTTAACTCATGTCCTTATTTACCAACTTAGATATGTAGAGCAGTTCACTGCAGTAACAGAAAGTACAAACACCAGCCTGGAAGCCTTAGGTCACCCACGCGTCCATCCTCATTCGCTTTACGGAAGGGCTCTCTCTGTCCTCAGTGTTTGGGGGTCGGCCAAGCACAATCGGAGAATGGAAGTCGCTCCGCGGGTCCTCCCGGTCACTGCCATCATAGGAGCTGCTTGAGCTGCTCAGACTGTCTACAGGGGAGCGGCCCATTTCCTGCCGCGGCTGTGGCTGCGGCTGCGGCTGAGGGGGTTGTGACTGCGGCGGTGGCTGCGGCTGCTGCTGGAAGCCTGATGGGGTCATTCGATCCCGGGGAGGTGAAATTGGTTCTGACTTAATGTTGATGTTTTGGTTGGTATTAATGGATAAATTCGAACCCTGAGATAACTGCCCTCCAGCACTGAAGGAAAAAAAAAAAAAAGATATGGTAGATGGTTTGTGAGTACATCTGCATAAATGGAATATTACAGACACCACCCGACTGAAAAAAGTCCAGGGTCTGAAATACTGTCAGAATTCCCCAAGACCAGTTTTGGTGTTTCCTGCAGTGCTTGGCACAGAAAAAAATTATATATCCCTGGTAGACAAAAAACAAGTACAGTTGAGATTTTTAGTGACTGGTCCTGTTACCCACAGTCTTAGTACTTCTGTAGCTGAAGGATCCAAAACAGTGTCAGTGACTAATTCTGTACATGGACCAAAATGGCAGAGGAACAATATGGCAACTTGAATTCTGCTTCCTCTCTTCCTTTCTGCTGCTTCTGTGACAGGCACAACATGTCACCTATTCTCACAGCAGCTCTCAGAAGTCAGTCATGTCACCCTATTTTCCAGATGAGGAAAGTGTCTCAGAAAGGCTAAGTGACTTGCTCAGAGTAGGACACAGTAGAGTGTATACAGGCTTTCCCCCCCGTCTGAGCACCAAGCCTTTTCCACTTGCCTTTGCATGGCTATTTTTAGTGTGTTCATTTAGGATGCTCTGCAAAGGCCCGAGGGCCAAACACCTGTGTAGGCAAAGAAATTTCCCTCAGATACTCTGTGCCTTTCTCCATGACATAATTCCCAAGACGACTGATAACAGTATGCATTGTGGAGCTATTTCAGGATGCAGGGAAGCTCTCTGGGGATTTTCAGGGCAGGAGGCTAAGAGGCTGGGTGTCCTGAGTGTCCTGAGCAGGGGCAAGGCAGCCAACCCTCGTGGAGGCCTCGTGGGCCTGCTATGCTGTCCCCTCATCTCCTCTAGCTGCTCTGTGGGCTGACTATTCTGGTTCTACTGAAGCACCATTCCTTCTGCTGGTGATGCCTGGTCCTACCTGGGCACCACTGTAAACCCTTTTCACTTATATCCCCACACACTGTCCATAAGGAACATTCTCTTTTGTGAACCCTTCTTGGTGAGGTATACAGTGTATGCAGTGGGCTGGGATCAACCACATGAATCCCATGTAGCTTGATTCATACATAAGATACCCAAGCCCTACCACTCCACCCCTACGATCCAGGAGAAAGCAAAGGGGCGTAAGTAGCCCATTTTCTTATTCTCTTTGTCTGTTGATGTTAACCAAGGCAAAAAAGAGAAGGGTGGCAGGTAGGCCGGAATACCTTCAGGCTGCCTTTCTTCAAAGGCAGTGGAATGAGACAGGGGTTGGGAAATAGGGGTACAGATTTGGGGAAAATTTCTAGTTACTCACACGAGAGAGCTGAGGGCTGCTTGTCCTAAATGGTGCTGCTGCCAGGCTGACACCTGTCCCAGAGACAGCATTCCTGGGGAGTTGAAGCCCTGCAGGGCCGACAGGTCTGCACTAGTCAGTGAGTAATCTAAAAAAGAAGGAAATGTTGCTTGTGTGTGTAATAAAAGGACCATGCAAAATCTGTTTTTCAATTAGTTGCTTCAAAAGTTTTATGTTGAGAGAAGCCAGGTACTTCATAACATCAAACAACGCACTTATGGGTCTAAAACCCACAAAAACTTTTTCTTTGGGGAGGTTTATAGGACCTAGCTGTATTCAGTTGTCTGGGATTATTTCAATAAAAAACGTTTCAATTTTGTACTGAATAATTTATAGTTTATTATTTTACAAGAAGTTGAGATACTTCTTCCGGACTTGTAAATAGAAATAATAAAAATACCATCACTAAAGGATGTTCCTATACAATTGTTATTTTAAATAAATATGCCCACTGCTCCCCTCCTGAACAAAGAGAAACACTCCAGCTCACCCTGACTCCATCTAAATCAGCACATCTCATATTCTTGAAGTAAAGGGGGAGCAGGAAAGACTCAGGACCCCTTCTCATGGGGTGCCAAGCTTAGTGACATAGACAGTATTTACATTATCACACAATTAAATGACTGCGTTTGTTCGAAGTACAGGAACTGTCAAAGATCCCTGACTGCATGCAAAATGAAAGTTCATCAAAAAACTGTTACAAGACATAATATACATGAATACTTCAGTCATAATCGTTGTGACCAAGACGTGGGATGTTAGTTATCATTCACACGTAGAGTTATTTCAGTTCATCATTAACACTTGTCTTTTCCAGTTAGTTCTAAAGAGAGGAGGCACAAACTCTTCTAACTTCTTTTTCATGTCTCAAGAGAGGTGTTTAAAGAAATTGGTCTTCCTGGTGAATTAGTATTTTAAAAAAAGAAACTGAGTTGAAACAGCATAGCTCTGCTTAGGATATTTTCTCATTTAGTGTTCTCTAAGATTGCCTCGTCCCTCCCCACAGAAGCTGGGGTGGGGGGTCCATCACACTGTGCCTTCCACAGTGCCTCCAAGTCCTTCCAACTACTTACTTGACATGTCTACTTGGATGTCTCTCCAGACACACCTCAAATCTGACATGACCCCAACTGGACTCATCATTTCCTCCAAACCTGCTTCTCTTTAGTAAATGGAACCAACTTTCACATGACTGTTCGTGCCAGAAACCTGTGGGTGTTATCCTTGGTACTTACTTCCACCACCAACCATCATGTCTGGTTGACTCTAGCTACTGTCTCTCAAGCCTGCCCAAGTTTCACCATCTCTACTGCCACCACCCTAGTTCACGCCATCAGTATACATTACTTGGATCACAGTAGCCTCTTGTGTGGTGTCCTTGAATTCACTTTTGCCCCATGCACACTGTAGCCAGGTGATCTCAAAAAAAAAATATGGTCATGATACCTCTCTGCTTAAAACCTTTCTGTGGCTTCCCAATGCTCTCAATGCTTCTCATGTCCAAAGTCCTCAACAAGGCCTATGCATCCCTACTTACCTCTGTAGTTTCAACTCTATAGCCATCCCATCCCTCCAGCCACATTCCTGCTGCCTCCTAGCCTTTGTACACAGTACTCCCTCTTCCCAGAACACTCTCCCTACTCTGCCTGGCTGAGTCACACGTGCTCCTTCAGGTTGAAGCTTCAGTGAAGCCCTTAACACGACAGTAATAAATTATTCCTAGAGCTGTTTGTCCTGTGACTTTTCCTCTGATAGACCCTACATTCCACTGTTAACCACACACTCTTGTATTTCCAGTGCCTGCCATGGTGCTTGTTACACAGTATATGTTCAATAAATATGTGCTGAATGGATTCATGAATAAGTGGAGAAGCTGGGAGTGTTATGGATGGGCATGAGGAAGCGTCTATGTGATTCCTTCACACAGAACTATTGTACTCTTTGAAATGTTGCTCATTCATCCCTGTACTGACTGGCATGTGTTTGACACATGCCACACATACAACGTAGCTGATATACTAACAAAAGACAAAACATGGACGCATGTTTTAAAAAGGCAAATAGATAAATACGTTAAAGATAATGTGGTAACATTAAACAGAATAGGTGCTCTGAGAGAGAGCAAAGACTATGTAGTTAAAGGAGGAGTGAGATTGATGCTAAGTGATGGACAGTTTCGACAGAACCTGACTCCATTTTTATGTTTTGGTAATTCCTTCTGGACTTAAAAAAAAAAGATTCTTTAAATCCCATGGCATTTCTAAAAACAAATACAGGGGGGGTATCTAAGTTGAATATTGGAAAAACCTGTCATGAAATGCTCAGTAAACTGTAATCTAATGTTGACACCCTGCTCAAGCCCCATCTCCTCAGCCAACACTCCTCTGAACATTCTAGCTCACAGATTTCCTTCTTTCCTCACCTTCTCGAGATCAGAGCATGAACTGGTAACCTCAACAACTCAGGACTTCCCCGCCATAGTTACCAACTTAGGTATGTCCTGTCTCCTTTTCCAGAATAAACTTGGGAGAAAATGTATGTCCCTAGAATAGTGTTGCTCATATAGCTGGTGATCAGGACAATGAAACAGAATTTATATGAATGCATAATCCCTGGCTTTACTCTAGATTTAGCTGATGGATTTGGACTTTTTTTTCATATTGATTGTTGGAAAAGGTAGTAGACATTTTCTAAGAGGCTTTCTTTTTCAACAAAACCTTTTAAAGTTATTTCTGTTTTAAAAGAACTACTTGGAATTAAAGCAGCAATCAAATGTATTGATGGCTCTGCACCCCTCTGGGAGCTCCAGAGAGCAGGGTGAAAGCACCGTGCTACAGCATTTATCCTGAAGTCTAAAATTAGATGATTTTTATTAGTCTCCTTATTAGAATCACAAAAGAATAAATTCTCTGCACTGTAGTCTCTGAAAAACTGGCAAGGTATTTTTAACTATTTCCCTCTTTCCTTCTTTTGAAGCATCAGGTGTTTGGCTCAGCTGGCGAGAAAGTGAAGCCCCATGTGTCCTCTGCCGCTCCCTATGATGGCACATCTAGAGAAACCTGTGCACGTCGGGTTCTCCACACAGCCTGCGTGGCTGAAAGCACCCCTTCAGTCACTGCAGCATTCTTAAATTTACCTGATATACCCTCCAAATAGGGTATTTGGGAGTGAAATGTCTAAATAAGCATGAATGAGTGAAAAGCTCCCCTCAGAGGTGACGAGTGACAGACTCTGAGGAGAAACAAGAAAGCTCCTGGTCTTGCCCCTCAGGCACAAACAGCAGAAACCAAAAGGGGTGTCACACGGAGGAAAACATGACCTGCTGGCACAGCCACCCAACTCCACCTCCCCGAGCCCTGAGGTCCAAAGGGACTCAGTCTTTCCCAAGCTAGGTTGACACAGCATACAGAAAAACACCTCATTTTAAAAGCCTGGAATAGTGAGATGCTGTTTAACAAGAACTATATAGAAAATGCCGAGCCTTTTGCTCCGCTTGCTGCATACCATAATTTTGATAACAGCTAGTTGTTTCTTCGTCAGGGGTAAGTAAAAGTTCATGCTGGGAAATCTTTCTACGATCAATGTGTATTTTCTAATTTTTTTTCAAGACTAGCATGTGTTTCTTTAACATATCCAAATGTGAATCTAAGAAACTGGAAATAACTTATTTCAATAAATATACTATTTAAAAATCATAAAAGCACATGTTGAGCACAAAACAAAGAAATAAAACCCACAAAAGGCAACAGAGTAGGCTTACCAGTGTTGTAGGCGGTCGGCATTGCTGAGTACACCAGGCCCTGTGGAGGCAGGCTAGGGGTTGTCACAGACACCACGGGGGTAGCTAGGGGCTGAGTGGCTTGAGAACTGCTTATCCTCTGGGTATTCTGTGAGAGAGAAGAAAAAAGTAAAAGTGTTATTCTGTGAGTATTTATATTCAAACTTAATATTTTAAAAATAACATTCAATTTAAAAGTGACTTTTCACAGTTTTATGATGTGAATGTCATTATTCCCTGAAGCAGTGATCATGTGAAAACCTTAAAAATACTAATAAGAATAACTAAATATTTAATTTTGAAGGATGTATTTTACATTAATTATTCAGTTTCCCCTAGAGTCTTTTTCATAGAGTTTATTGATGTCAGAGATATACCCTTAAAATAGAAAACTGCATTAGGACTGATAACACTTATGTGTTAGCATAAATGACGACTTGATGCCACTATAAAGATAGCCAAACTACCCTAAATAAAATATGTGTAGATTTTAAATACCAGAGGATAGCAAGGTCATTTGTATATATAGAGATTATAAGTCCATGAGCATATAGGGATCAAAACTACTTTTTGCAGCATTTACTAATTTAACAAGGTTTTAAGTCATGGCTTACTAAAGTGCAGCTTGTATTCATATTTCCTTCCCTCTGATCCTGCAGTTGACACACACACACACACACACATATATATATATGTACATGTATATGTATGTATATATTTAGATATAGATTTTTTAAGACTTTTAAAAGAGCAGTTTTAGGTTCACGGCAAAATTGAAGGAAAGGTACAGAGATTTACCATATACTCCCTGCCCCCATACATGCAGAGCCTCTCCCATCATCCACATCATCCAACACTGACTGTTTTTTTTTTTTTTTTTTTTAAATCTTACTTTTTTTTTTTTCTTAATTAATTTATTTATTTTTGACTGTGTTGGGTCTTCGTTTCTGTGCGTGGGCTTTCTCTAGTTGCAGAGAGCAGGGGCCACTCTTCATCGCAGTGCGTGGGCCTCTCACTGTCACGGCCTCTCTTGTTGCGGAGCACAAGCTCCAGACGCGCAGGCTCAGTAGTTGTGGCTCACGGGGCCTAGTTGCTCCGCGGCATATGGGATCTTCCCAGACCAGGGCTCGAACCCGTGTCTCCTGCATTGGCAGGCAGATTCTCAACCACTGCGCCACCAGGGAAGCCCCTGACTGTTTTTTAACGGCAGATTCACACACAGTCTCCTGACTCTTATGAGAGGAGAAGCTTTGGGTAGAGAGCTCTTGAATAAAGTACTTTTTTATTTTTATTTTTTTGAATAAAGTACTTTTGACAGGGCTGCATGAAAAATGGTAAATGCTTGCCAACTGACAGCATCTACATAGTATCCTATCTACAATGGGAATGAAAAAAGAAAACAACTATTGAATAATCAAGTCAGTTTAAGATAGTCACCATTCTCTATGTGTAGAGGTATGACAGGGCAGTTTCTCATGAGAATGCCTTAAGTGAACACTTTCTAAAACTGAGGATCAGAGGAACAGGACAGACTCCAAGTTCCATGTGGTTAGAACACAAGAAGGCTAAAGCATAACTCCAGGGTTATTTTTTTCTAACTGAAGAAATTACAGCCTGATAACTGACATTTGGGGTACTAAGCCATATGAATAAAAGTATAATTCAGTGCCCTTGAGGTTATAGAGAGTCAGGATGTGATTCAGTTTTCTCTATCACCATTTCAAAGGGTAATCAGATAAAGGCCTTTGGTTAGATCTAGATTTTTGAACTTTTGATCATTTGATAAGGATCCAGATCTCATTTTATTTCTTTTTAGTTTGTATTTTCTATCCAATCTTAAATTAGAGGATGTTGGAAAGACCATTCAGGTATACTGCCCTGGATCTTGTCCCAGATTCACTAATTCCTAAGCACTGGGAAAATCATTTAACCTCTCCAAACCTCTTCAGTTGTAAAGTGGGGAAGATAGCGATCATTGTGCTGCCTGCCTTGTAGTACTACTGTGAGAATATAGTAAGGTAATAGATGGGAAATGCTTTGAGACAACTGAAGTACTACAGGAAGGTAAGATAGTACCCTTAAATTATTGCTCTAAGAAACCCTCTGGCCCAAGATTTCTACATAACTCGTATAAAAAAAAAGGTAAATATATTTATTCCTTCTGATCCATAGCTATTCCCCTGGAGCTGTCATGAAGTAGAGTTGTTCTAGAATTGCAAGGCTTCTAAAGGAATCTCTGTAGCCTGGTTCTAAAGGAGTCTTTAGTGTAGGCTCCGGGCACTTGTCTTTATTTCACTTGGGGTCAGAGCCATTCATGATTATATTTTAGAGCTCAAGCCAATTTATACAACTTTCCGAATTCTAATAGATTGTGTTTCTGATTATATTTTAGTCTGACACATAAAGCTCTGCATTTTAAATTGATTAAGTTTTAGAGTCTGAATTAGCTGAAGTTTTAGAAATGCGAATGACTATACAATTTTTGGTTATATATTTGTTTCTTAATTACAAGTATTTATTTTTATGATTGCTAGATTTTATAGTCTTCAAATACTTAGAAATTTACCTTTGAGATTCTGTAATTGAGGGTATACTTTAAGGAATGTGGAAAGGAATACATTTTTGTCTCAGCATCAAGTTAAAAATTTTAATGAATTTTTGAGACAGATCTACTTTGGATTTAATTTGTTCTCACAGATTTGGTCACTGAAACTTCAAGAGTCAAATACTAGGTGAAAAATAAAGTACAACATGGTTTGGTCTAGCTTTATTCATGCCATAGCTTCACCTCCACGGAAATCTACTGATGTGACCTCAAGATGGGGGGGTGGGTGGGATGGGGTGTGTGTGTGTTTGTAAAACAGTAACACTCCAATATATCGGTTCTACCCATTAAAGCTCAATGGCACTGATTTCCACAACCACTAGAGGGCAACATATTGCTAGATAATTCATAAGTTCACAAGGAAGCACTTATGATAACTTCTTAAGGGTATAAATAGTGAGGTTTAATCTAAGATGAATTATTTTATCTTGAACTATAAACATCCATTTGCTAATCATTACTGTATCATTAAGTACAGTATTTCCCCAAAAGATAGTTAAAATCTGCACATGATATAATCCAACGCCACAACGAAAGCTGGCTAGTATATTTTAGTTAACCAATATGAAACCACATCCAAAACTGTGAGAGTGAACACAAAGTTAAAGAACAATCTCTCGTTTTAAGGACAGAGCACAGACAACCTTATTTGAAAAGAAAGCAACTGTGCAAAACATACCAACATGCATATATATATATATATAATAATGTAAACAAAATGAACAGATGCCTTTCCCCCATGCTTTCATGCAATCTAAACCTCTGTCCATGCTAAAAACTAAACATTTTCAAGTTTTTATTCCCCTTAAGGTCACCTAATTAGCAGCTGACTGTGAAATCAGAAGATCAGTTCTGTGAGGTTTGAGTTTTAGTTCCCAAAGAAATATATTAACTGAAAGTTACTTTTAGTCAAATTTAATTTCTAGAAAAAAAGCCAATAGAAATCATTTGTTTTGGAAAAAAGGTAATAGCTACTTTTAAGAACAGAATATCTTCTGATAGAAAAAAAAATAAGTTTGTGTATGTTAAATTAAAGACATTCATTTTAATAAACAGGGAACCCCCTTGTGGTTCAGATCGTCTCATGCAGGATGAAATAATTCTAACTCTGAAAAAAGGTGACCTCACCAAAAATGATGTAATCTTTTTGAAAGAAAGAGAAACACAAGACAGTGTGTTACAATCTGAGGAATTGTGAGGGTGAAGTCATTTTCTAAAAATATATTAATAATTTGGGGAACTATAAAAGGTATTCTGTATCTTTCCTTAAAAAAAATCTTTAATGTGTCTTCTCATCATGGACAGCTATTGTTTATAAAGGCTCTATCCCAAAGTTCCCTAAAAAGTGGTAACAAATAAAATGGGTCAAGATATACAATTATAAGTAGGAAAACCAGACTCTGCAGTACCCGTAGGTTGGTTTAGTTATTCAAAATGTTTGGACAGTATTTAATAGCAAGAAAAAAAATCTGTGTAACAAAGGGAATATTAGATAAAAACACTGAAGAGAATTAGTACTTTCTACATCTTTTTCAACTCCCTTCAATCGGAAACCCACACTCACCAACTCCAATTCCTCTTCCTCCGACTGCACTCAGCACATAAGAGGGATAAGAGAGTTACTAAGACTGTTGGTACTCGAATATTAAATATTTCTTTAGAAAAACATGGTATCTGAACACTAGCAGTTGTTTGGAAGTCTAAAGAGATGATTATATATGCAGTAAGTACAAACATAAATTATTTATTGTTTCTGTACCTGTAGTTGACTTCAAAAGACTGGAAAGATTCTTTTAAATCCTCTAGGGCCAGGATTTAGACATTCCTACCCCAACTTGGTCTGCTCTTATGCTGGCCTCGCCTACACATGGCCATGCTACTGTGACAATATATAAAAGTATTTCCTAATCATGAAACTAGTTTCTATTTGGAATCTGGAGAATATTAACTCTATACTTACATCTAAATCCTCCCATCCCTACCCTACCTGGTCACACATGTCCATTTATCTTATACTAGATTCTGTGCTCCTTGGTGGGCAGAAATTATCTTGTTTTCTTATTTCCCACAGTAACTAAGCACACTGTTATGAAACAACAAGAAATCAAACATTTAGTAAGTATAGTTTTAAATAATACAAATTTATATGTTTATCATTTGCAAATACAGTTTTCAAATGAATATAATAATTTCAATGGAGAAAAACCACATATATGAAGAAAATGAGACTGGAGGAGAAATGAACTGATAAATCACATACAGAAAAGATGAATGAAACATACTGCTCCTTTTTCCCCTACACATCTAGAAAGTCTTAATATGCTAGAAATAATCTACTATCTAGGGTTTTTATTATTTTACTTGAGTAAGTCAAGCTTCTTTGTCAATCTGCGAAAGGTGTCTTTATAAGCATCACTGATACATGAAGCCCCAATCTGAAAGCAGACAATGGTGTAAAATAGGAAGAAGCCTCATTATTTACTGTGAAAAACAACTACCTGGCCTATAAACTTCTATTTCAAATGTGCACAAAATGCTCTTCAACTGTTTTGTTACAGATGTCTTCACACATCTCCAACTGTAAGACACATCAAAATAATATGGGTGTGTGTACAGTTTTCACTATAACTTACAGGGATAAGGGTGTAAATAGTTTCTGTGGCAAATTTTAAGAATTCCACGGAGATGCTTCATGATCTCTTAAAAAAAGATTAAGATAACTGACAAGGTACTAAATGTCAAACTTGTAGTTTGTCCTTAAATCCTGCAGTTTATTAGTAATTCTTATAAATGTATTTCTACACCTTAAATGAAACTTCCTATAGTTTTTATTTCTGAAGGATAGTGGCAGGTATTCCACATCCAGTTCATGAAAGGTGAGCCAAATGACTATCCTAAATGTCATTTTTTCTCAACTCCTTTTCTTGGGGACATACTTCTCTGTTATATATAGGTATGTATTTTTTAAACATCTTTATTGGAGTATAATTGCTTTACAATGTTGTGTTAGTTTCTGCTGTATAACAAAGTAAGTCAGCTATATGTATATATATATCACCCCCATATCCCCTCCCTCTTGCATTTCCCTCCCACCTTCCCCATCCCACCCCTCTAGGTGGTCACAAAGCACTGAGCTGATCTCTCTGTGCGTGCGATGAAGCTGCTTCCCACTAACTATTTTACAGCTGGTAGTGTATATATGTCAGTGCTGATTTCTAACTTCGTCCCAGCTTACCCTTACCCCTCCCGGTGTCCTCAAGTCCATTCTCTACATCTGTGTATTTATTCCTGTCCTGCCCCTAGGTTCGTCAGAACCAAGTTTTTTTCTTTTTAGATTCCATGTGTGTTAGCATACGGTATTTGTTTTTCTCTTTCTGACTTACTTCAATCTGTATGACAGACTCTAGGTCCATCCACCTCAAGACAAATAACTCAATTTCGTTTCTTTTTATGGCTGAGTAATATTCGATTGTATATATGTGCCACATCTTCTATATCCATTCATCTGTCAATGGACACTTAGGTTGCTTCCATGTCCTGGCTATTGTAAATAGTGCTGCAATGAACATTGGGGTGCATGTGTCTTTTTGAATTATGCTCTTCTCAGGGTATATGCCCAGTAGTGGGATTGCTGGGTCATATGGTAGTTCTATTTTTCTTTTTTTAAGGAACCTCCATACTGTTCTCCACAGTGGCTGTATCAATTACATTCCCACCAACAGCGCAAGAGGGTTCCCTTTTCTCCACACCCTCTCCAGCATTTGTTGTTTGTAGATTTTTCGATGATGGCCATTCTGACTGGTGTGAGGTGATACCTCATTGTGGTTTTGAATTGCATTTCTCTGATGATGAGTGATGCTGAGCATCCTTTCATGTGTTTGTTGACAATCTGTATATCTTCTTTGGATAAATGTCTATTTTAGGTCTTCTGCCCATTTTGGGATTGGGTTGTTTTTTTGATATTGAGCTGCATGAGTTGCTTGTACATTTTGGAGATTAATCCTTTGTTGCTTCATATGCAAATATTGCTCCCATTCTGAGCAATGGTCTTTTCATCTTGTTTATGGTTTCCTTTGCTGTGCAAAAGCTTTTAAGTTTCATTAGGTCCCATTTGTTTGTTTTTATTTCCATTTCTCTAGGAGGTGGGTCAAAAAGGATCTTGCTGTGATTTATGTCACAGAGTTTTCTGCCTATGTTTTCCTCTAAGAGTTTTATAGTGTCTGGCCTTACATTTAGGTCTTTAATCTATTTTGAATTTATTTTTGTATACAGTGTTAGGGAGTGTTCTAATTTTACTCTTTTACATGTAGCTGTCCAGTTTTCCCAGCACCACTTACTGAAGAGGCTGTCTTTTCTCCATTGTATATTCTTGCCTCCTTTATTAAAATAAGGTGACCATATGTGTGTGGGTTTAATCTCTGGGCTTTCTATGCTGTTCCATTGATCTGTATTTCTATTTTTGTGCCAGTACCATCTGTCTTGATTACTGTAGCTTTGTAGTATAGTCTGTAGTCCGGGAGCCTGATTCCTCCAGCTCCGTTTTTCTTCCTCAAGATTGCTTTGGCTATTCGGGGTCTTTTGTGTTTCCATACAAATTGTGAAATTTTTTGTTCTAGTTCTGTGAAAAATGCCATTGGTAGTTTAACAGGGATTGCACTGAATGTGTAGATTGCTTTGGGTACTATAGTCATTTTCACAACGTTGATTCTTCCAATCCAAGAACATGGTATATCTCTCCATCTGTTTGTACCGTCTTTAATTTTTCATCAGTGTCTTATAGTTTTCCGCATACAAGTCTTTTGTCTCCTTAGGTAGGTTTATTCCTAGGTGATTTATTCTTTTTGTTGAAGTGGTAAATGGGAGTGTTTCCTTAATTTCTCTTTCAGATTTTTCATCATGAGTGTATAGGAATGCAAGAGATTTCTGTGCATTAATTTTGTATCCTGCTACTTTACCAAATTCATTGATTAGCTCTAGTAGTTTTCTGGTAACATGTTAGGATTCTCTATGTATAGTATCACGTCATCTGCAAACACTGACAGTTTTACTTCTTCTTTTCTGATTTGGATTCCTTTTATTTCTTTTTCTCCTCAGACTACTGTGGCTAAAACTTCCAAAACTATGTTGAATAACAGTTGTGAGAGGGCTCAACCTTGCCTTGTTCCTGGTCTTAGAGGAAATGGTTTCAGTTTTTCACCATTGAGAATGATGTTGGCTGTGGGTTTGTCATATACGGCCTTTATTATGTTGAGGTAGGTTCCCTCTATGCCTACTTTCTAGAGAGTTTTTATCATAAATGGGTGTTGAATTTTGTCGAAAGCTTTTTCTGCATCTACTGAAATGATCATATGGTTTTTAGCCTTCAATTTGTTAACAGGGTGTATCACATTGATTGATTTACATATATTGAAGAATCCCTGCATTCCTGAGATAGACCCAACTTGATTATGGTGTATGATCCTTTTAATGTGCTGTTGGATTCTGTTTGCTAGTGTTTTGTTGAGGATTTTTGCATCTATGTTCATCAGTGATATTGGCCTGTAGTTTTCTTTTTTTGTGATATCTTTGTCTGCTTTTAGTATCAGGGTGATAGTGGCCTCATAGAATGAGTTTGGGAGTGTTCCTCCCTCTGCTATATTTTCCAAGAGTTTGAGAAGGATAGGTGTTTGCTCTTCTCTGAATGTTTGATAGATTCACCTGTGAACCCATCTGGTCCTGTGCTTTGGTTTGTTGGCAGACTTTTAATCACAGTTTCAATTTCAGTGCTTGTGATTGGTCTGTTTATATTTTCTATTTCTTCCTGGTTCAGCCTCGGAAGGTTGTGCTTTTGTAAGAATTTGTGCATTTCTTCAGGTTGTCCATTTTATTGGCATATAGTTGCTTGTAGTAATCTCTCATGATCCTTTGTATTTCTACAGTGTCAGTTGTTACTTCTTTTTCATTTCTAATTCTGTTGATTTAAGTCTTCTCCCTTTTTTTCTTGATAGGTCTGGCTAATGGTTTATCAATATTGTTTATCTTCTCAAATAACCAGCTTTTAGTTTTGCTGATCTTCGGTATTGTTTCCTTCATTTCTTTTTCATTTATTTCTGATCTGATCTTTATGATTTCTTTCCTTCCGCTAACTTTAGGGTTTTTTGTTCTTCTTTCTCTAATTGCTTTAGGTGTAAGGTTAGGTTGTTTGACATTTTTCTTGTTTCTTGAGGTAGGATTGTATTGGTATAAACTTCCCTCTTAGAACTGCTTTTGCTTTTGCTGCATCCCATAGGTTTTGGGTTGTGTTTTCATCATCATTTGTTTCTAGGTACTTTTTGATTTCTCTTTGTTTTCTTCAGTGATCTCTTGGTTATTTAGTAGAGTACTGTTTAGCCTCCATGTGTTTGTATTTTTTAGTTTTTTTCCCGTAATTGATATCTAGTCTCATAGCATTGTGGTCAGTAAAGATACTTGTTATGATTTCAATTTTCTTAAATTTACCAAGGCTTGATTTGTGTCCCAAGATATGATCTAGCCTGGAGAATGTTCCATGAGCACTTGAGAAGACAGTGTATTCTGTTGTTTTTGGATGGAATGTCCTATAAATATCACTTAAGGCTATCTTGTCTAATGTGTCATTTAAAGCTTGTGTTTCCTTATTTATTTTCGGTTTGGATCATCTGTTCATTGGTGAAAGTGGGTGTAAAGTCCCCTACTATGATTGTGTTACTGTTGATTTCCCCTTTTATGGCTGTTAGCATTTGCCTTCTGTATTGAGGTGCTCCTATGTTGGATGCATAAATATTTACAATTGTTGTATCTTCTTCTTGGATTGATCCCTTGATCATTATGTAGTGTCCTTCTCTGTCTCTTGTAATAGTCTTTATTTTAAAGTCTATTTTGTCTGATATGAGAATTGCTACTCCAGCTTTCTTTTGATTTCCATTTGCATGGAATTTCATTTTCCATCCCCTCACTTTCAGTCTGTATGTGTCCCTTGGTCTGAAGTGGGTCTCTTGTGGACAGCATATATATGGGTCTTGTTTTTGTATCCATTCAGCCAGTCTGTGTCTTTTGGTGGGAGCATTTAATCCATTTACATTTAAGGTAATTATCGATATATATGTTCCTATTACCATTTTCTTAATGGCTTTGGGTTTGTTTTTGGAGGTTTTTTCCTTCATTCGTGTTTCCTGCCTTGAGAAGTTCCTTTGGCATTTGTTGTAAAGCTGGTTTGGTGGTGCTGAATTCTCTTAACTTTTACTTGTCTGTAAAGGTTTTAATTTCTCTGTCAAATCTGAATGAGATCTTTGCTGGGTAGAGTAATCTTGGTTGTAGATTTTTTCCTTTCATCACTTTAATTATATGCTGCCGCTCCTTTCTGGCTTGCAGAGTTTCTGTTGAAAGATCAGCTGTTTACCTTATGGGGATTCCTTTGTATGTTATTTGTTGCTTTTCCCTTGCTGCTTTTAATATTCTTCTTTGTATTTAAATTTTGATACTTTGATTAATATGTGTCTTGGCATCTTCTCCTTGGATTTATCCTGTATGGGACTCTCTGCGCTTCCTGGACTTGATTGACTATTGCCTTTCCCTTGTTAGGGAAGTTTTCAACTATAATCTCTTCAAATATTTTCTTAGACCCTTTCTTTTTCTCTTCTACTTCTGAGACCCCTATAATTCGAATGTTGGTGCATTTAATATGGTCCCAGAGGTCTCTGAGACTGTCCTCAATTCTTTTCATTCTTTATTCTGCTCTGCGGTAGTTATTTCCACTATTTTATCTTTCAGGTCACTTATACGTTCTTCTGCCTCAGTTATTCTGCTATTGATTCCTTCTAGAGAATTTTTAATTTCATTTATTGTGTTGTTCATCGTTGTTTGTGGGCTCTTTAGTTCCTCTAGGTCCTTGTTAAATGTTTCTTGTATTTTCTTCATTCTATTGGAGACTGGCTCATCTTTACTATCATCATTCTGAATTCTTTTTCCAGTATACTGCCTATTTCCTCTTCATTTGCTTGTTCTGGTGGGTTTTTATCTTGTTCCTTCATATGCTGCATATTTCTCTGTCTTCTCTTTTTGTTTAACTTACTGTGTTTGGGGTCTCCTTTTTGCAGGCTGCAGGTTTGTACTTCCCGTTGTTTTTGGTGTCTGTCCCCAGTGGGTGAGGTTGCTTCAGTGGCTTGTGTAGGCTTCCTGGTGGAGGGGACTAGTGCCTGTGTTCTGGTGGGTAGGGCTGGATCTTGTCTTTCTGGTGGGCAGGGCTGCATCCAGTGGTGTGTTTTGGGGTGTCTGTGAACTTAGTATGATTTTAGGCAGCCTCTCTGCTAATGGGTGGGGTTGTGTTTCTGTCTTGCTTGTTGTCTGGCATGAGGCATCCAGCACTGGAGCTTGTTGGCTGTTGGGTGGAGCTGGGTCTTAGTGTTGAGATGGAAATCTCTGGGAGAGCTCTCAGTGATTGATATTACGTGGGGCCAGGAGGTCTCTGATGGTCCAATGTCCTGAACTCGGCTCTCCCACCTCAGAAGCTCAGGCCTGACACCAGGCCATTGCACCAAGACCCCATCAGCCACACGGCTGTTGACGAATATGAGAAATATGAGCTCCCTGAACTGTTGAACCAGATTTAGGTGCTGTCCCTGAAGTGTTATTCTTGTGAGAATCTTCCATAATCAACTGCGCCTCTATGTATGTATTTTTAAGTTTGTATTCTGAAACAGTTTTAGGCTTAGAGAGCAGCTGCAAAGAGAGCACACCACCACACACCTCATCCAGTTTCCCCCAAAGTTAACACCCTGAAGAAACAGGATGCAGTTGTCAAAATTGCATGTAGTAGTAACCAAAGCTATAGACTTTCCTTGGCTTTCAGTCTTTTCATGAATGTCTTTTTTCTGGTCCTGGATCAGATCCTGCATCTCACATGTCTTTAGCTGTCATGTATCCTTAGTCTCCACTGGTCTCCACAGTTCCCTCAGTCTTTCCTTGTTTTTCATGACTGACCTTGACAACTTTGGAAGAGTAAAGGTCAGGTATCTTGGAGATCATCCTTCAGTTTGGGTCTGTCTGATATTTTCTCATAGTTAGACAGATAGCATGGACTTTTGGAAGAAGACCACAGGGATGAGGTGATCCTCTTAGCACATGTCATCCCATTACCAGTGATGTTAACCTTGATCTTCTGGTTAAGGTAGTGTCTTCCAGGATTCTCCACTATAAAATCACTATTTTTCTTTTTGTAATCAATGATTATTCGGGGAGAGACATTCTGAGATTTATTAAATACCCCATTTCTCCTTTAATTTTTGCTAATTTTAGCATTCATCCATTGACTTTGCCTTCAAGGTCTGCACTGTGGTGTTACAATGGTGATTTGCCATTTCTCTCATTCTTTCTACCTGTATTTAATTAGAATTCTTCTCTAAGGAAGAGTTGTCCCTTCTCCCTTTATTTATTCAATCAATTACTTAGTAACAGTCTCAGTATTTTTAATTCTTTTATTCCTCTTGTGTTATAACCCAATAATATTGTTATTTATTTTGTTGCTTAAATTGTTCTAGATCTGGCCACTGGGAGCTCCTCTGAAAGGTTGGGCTCCTCTGACTTTTGACATACATTTCCTTATACTCTGGCACCTCTGGTTCATTGTGTATTTTCCTGACCCTAGCTCTACAATCAATCACTTCTCCAAGGAGTCTTGATTCTTTTTATTGGAGAACAGTGTTTAGAACTAAGATCTGAGTGCGAGGTGTGCTCAGTTACCAGGTGTCATTGTTTTAAGACCCTCTCAGCAGTTACAGCTAGGAAATATATGATGTATACGAATTCATGTGTACACAACATCTATTTCTGTATCTATCTGTATATAGGTTAAAAAAAAAAAAAAGTTCATACTGAAACCTCCAAATACAACCCTGAAAAACAGGGTTCTTTACAGCCTTCCCCACCCACATTGCTTTATTGTAAGTTTTTTCTCGAGAAACCTGGCTTTCTTTATCTACAATGTATAGTAGTTGCTTGCTTAAGGGTATGTATGTGTGTAACAAATTTACCATCTTGAGCACTGTGATTTCATGCAATTTTTTTTGGTCTCCATACTTATGGTATCCAGTCAGAACAGTTTCCAAAGTTATTTAGAGCAGCTCTTCAGTATCCCCTTCAGTATCATCATATCACTCATTTGTAATAACGTTATATTCATGTATCATGGTCTGTATTTCATCTTGGGTTCCCCTGGAATCCTGGTTGACTTTTTTTAATGGCATATAGTAAAAAAAATCACTCTTTGTATTGTACAGTTTTGTAGGTTTTAACAAAAGCATAGATTCATGTATTGAACAATACAGTATCACAGATAGTTCCATCCCCTCAAAAATTCCCTTATACTACCCCTTTTGTATTTGACTCCTCTCCCCACCCCTGGCAACCACTTATCTGTTTTGCATTTTCCATTATGAAATATAAATGTAATCATATATATACTATGTAGTCTTTGGGATCTGGCGTCTTTCAATTAGCAAAATTCATTTACAATTCATTTATATTGTTGTGAATAAATACTTCATCCCTTTTGTATTACTGAGCAATATTCTTTTGTATGGATGTACCAGAGTGTGTATACCCATTTATCTGCTGGAAGGACATCTGGGTTGTTCTCACTTTTGGGAGATTATGAAAAATATAAGTTTTTTATATAAGCATGGTTTTCAATTCACTTCAGTAAATACTCTAGGAGCAGGATCGTTGGGTTGTATGACAAGTATATATTTAACTTTATAAGAAGTTGTCAAACTGTTTTCCAAAGTAGCTGTACCATTTTGAATTCCAAGCAGGAATACATGAGAATTCTTGTTGCTCTGCATCCTCACCAGAACTTGGCATTTTTAGTTTTTTGGTTTTGTTTTTGTAATTTTAGTCATTCTAACAGGTGTGTAGTTGTATCATTCTGGATAAAAATCTTTTACTAGATAGGTGATTTTGCAAATATTCTCTCCTTATCTGTAGATTGTCTTTTTATTCTCTGAACAGGGCCTTTTCATGGAGTGAAACTTAAATTTTGTTAAATACCAATATATCAATTTTTTCTTTATGGATCATGCTTTTGATGTTGTAATTCTCCAATGTTTTCTTCTAGAAGTTTCAGCGTTTTGTGTTTTACATTTGGATCTATAATACATTTTAAGTTAATTTTTGTATAAGCTATGAATTATACATCGAGGTTCTGTTTTTGCATATGGATGCTAAATTGCTGCAGCCCCATTAGTTGTGCTGACTATCCTTACTCCACTGAATTGCCCTACTACCTTTGTAAAAAACCAACTGAATATATTTCTGTGGCTCTATTTTCTGGGCTCTCTGTTTTGTTCTTTGACCTAATGTGCTCATCTTTTTGCCAGTATCACACATTATTATTGTAGCTTTATTGTAGGTCTTGAAACCAGTTAGTCTTAGTCTTCCTATTTTGTTCTCTTTCAAAATTGTTTTGGCCAATGTAGTTCCTTTGCCTTTCCATACATATTTTAGAATTGGCTTGTTGATATCTACAAAAAACCTTGCTGTGATTTAAACTGGGGTTGTGTTTTAATCTGTTGACCAATTTAGGAAGAAGTGACATCTTGACAATATTGAGTCTTCAAACCCATTAATATGATATCTGTCTCATCTGGCTCTTTGATTTCTTTCAACAATGTTTTGTAGTTTTAGCATGAAAATCATGCAAATATTTGGTGAAATTTGTAGGCATTTTTTTGAGTAATATTTAAATGGTATTTTAAAATTTCATATTCCAATTGTTCACTGGAAGTTTTTTTGTAGGTTCTTTTATGCTTTTCTACATAACTATTATCTTCTGTGAACAGAGTTTAACTTCTTTCTTCCCAGTGTGTATACATTTTATTTATTTTTATTGCCTTACTGTTTCATCTAGGACTTCCAGTACAGTGTTGGATATGAGTGGGAGAATAAACAACACTGTCTAGTTCCTAATATTATTTTACCAAAAGACTGTTTCCCCCTTATTAGGTATATTAGTTGTAGAATTTCTGAAAATACTCTTTATTAGGTTAAAAAACTTCCTTTCTTCTCCTAGTTTGATGAAAGTTATTTTTATTATGAATAAAAGTTGAATTCTGTTAACATGGTAAATTATATTGATGAATTTTCAAATTTATAATCAGCCTTGTATTCCTGAAATGAAACCCACTTGGTCTTAATATATTATCCTTTTTAGGATACTGATGAATTTATTTACTAATAAACTAATATTTGTTGAGGATTTTATGTCTAGAGTTCATGAGGGATACTGGCTTATACTTTTTTTGTAATGTCTTATTCTGATTTGTATTAGAGTAATGCTGGTCTAATAAAATGAATTGAAAGGTGTTCCCTCCTGGGACTTCCCTCATGGCACAGTGGATAAGAATCTGCCTGCCAATTCAGGGGACATGGGTTCGATCCCTGGTCTGGGAAGATCCCACATGCCATGAAGCAACTAAGCCTGTGCGCCACAACTACTGAGCCTGCGCTCTAGAGCCCGCGAGCCACAACTACTGAGCCTGCGGGCCTAGAGACCATGCTCCGCAACAAGAGAAGCCACTGCAAGTAGAAGCCCGTGCACCGCAACAAAGAGTAGCCCCCCCTTGCCAAAACTAGAGAAAGCCTATGTGCAGCAACCCAACGCAGCCAAAAAAAAAATAAAATTAAATCTTAAAAAAAAGAAAAGGTGTTCCCTCCTTTCCTCTATTCTGAAATAAATTATGTAGAATTGATATCATTTCTTCTTAAATATTTGGTAAAATTTGGCAGTAAAACTCTCTGCATCTGGAGTTTTTTTTGGGAAGGTTTTAAAACTAGGAATTCAATTTCTTTAATAGATATTTACTATTTAGGTTAACTATTTCTTCTTCAGTGAGTCTAATAATTCTTTGGTAATCTGTATTTTTAAAATAATTTACCCATATCATCTAAACTATCAAATCTATTAGAATAGAGTTGTTTGTAGTATTCCCCTTGCCCCCTTTTTAAGTTGTAGTGTTGTTTTGTTTTTAGATTAACTGTTATACAATAATTGTTTGTAGTATTATTCTGTAGCTTATCTTCTGTACAATAATTGTTTGCAGTATCTTTCAGTATCTTTGGGTTATGTAACCTCTTTCATTCTTAATATTGATAACTTGTGTTCTTCTCTTTTTCTTCGGTAACTTTGACTAGAAATTTAGCAGTTTTATTCATCTTTTAAAAAAAAACAGCCTTTGGTTTGATTCCTTTTCTCTACTGTCTTTCTGTTTTAAGTTTCGTTAATTTCTGCTCCTCATTTTTTTCTTTTCTTCTGGTTCCTTTTGGGTTAAGTTTGCTCTTCTTTCCCTAGTTTCTTAAAGTAAAAGCTTACTGATTTGGGAACTTCGTCTTTTCTTATATAAACGTTTAGTGCTATGAATTTCCCCTCTCAATGCTACCCTAGGTGGTCCCTAAAATTCTGATATGCTATAGGTATTTCAAATTTTCCCTTGAGATTTCCTCTTACACCCATGAGTTATTTAAAACTATGTTATTTAATTTCTATATGTGGAGACTTTCCGGTTGTCTTCCTGTTATTGATTTTATTATGCTCAGAGACTGTAATTTGTATGATTGAAATTTGCTACGGTTTGTTTTATGGCACAGGATATGGTCTAAATTGCTGAATGTACCAAGTGCCCTTAAGAAGAATATGTGTTCTGCTATGTGAAGTGAAGTGTTCTATAACTGTCTCTTACATCAGGTTGGTTAATATTGCTCAGGTCACCTAAACCCCTAACTGATATTTCTGCCTACTTGTTCTATCAATTACTGAGAGAAGAGTGTTGAAGGTTCCAACTACAATTGTGGATTTTTCTCTTCCACCTTTTAGTTGTATCAGTTTTTGCTTTATGTATTTTGAAGGTGTGCTGTTAGGTGCATACACATTAAAGATACTTATTTCTTGGAATATGGACTATGTAATATCCTTCTTTATCCTTGATAATATTCCTTATTGTGAAGTCTACATTGCCTGAAATTAATATGACTACACTAGCTTTCTTTTGGTTAATGTTTGCATGGTATATTTTTTTCCATCCTTTTACCTATGTCTTTATATTTAAAGTGGATTCTTATAGACAGTGTACTGTATGATCTTCCTTTTTTAACCAATCTGACATTTTGTCTTTTAACTGATGTTTATGACCATGTTTACTTGTATAGTTGGATTAAAATCTACAATCTTGCTAGCTATATTTCATTTGTTCCATCTGTTCTTTATTATTCTCTTTTTCTCCCATTTCTTGGGCTACTGGAGCATATTTTATGTTTCTATTTTATCTCCTCTATTGACTTATTTATACCTCTTTTTATTTCCTATAGCTGTACTAGGGTTTACAATATACATCTTCAGTTAATTGGAGTTCACCTTCAAATATACACCTCATCATGTGTAAAGACCTACAACAGTATATTTCTAATCCCTCTGCTGTCATTTTATTTTTACATATGCTATAAACACAAAAGTCATTGCCACTATTTTTGCTTTAAAAAGCCAATTATCTTTTGGGGCAAGTAAGAAGAGGAAAAACACCCAGATCTTGGTTTCTAATATCATTCTCCAATAAAAGGAACCAAGGTTTCTCAGAGAAATGCCTGATTCCAGGACTGGGGCAGGAAATACACAAGATGAGCCTGGAGCATTCTGTAGTAACCAGAAAATAAAATAGTAACCCCCACTTTCCTGCCTGCCAAAAAAACCCCACAAAGATGAGGTACCTAAAAGAGGCACAGGAACCATTTGAACAGTCCTCAACAGCTAAAGCTGGAACAGTTTGAGCAACAGAATAAACTAATATTGGTATTGATAGAATCATATATTAACAGAATTTAGTATTATAACCCAAAGTATAAAATAAATGTCCATGAGTCCATATTAATATTCACTATAAATAAATGATTAAATAAATGAGAGAGAACAGATAAGTCACCTGTGCAGAAGAACTACAAATAATGTATGTAGATAGTCTGCCCTCAAGGAGGTAGGAGAATAACCCCCACTGCTCCTTAGGTGTGGGCCTTGTACAGTAACTTCCTTCTACAGAGGACAGTATGGGAAGGGGGAAAAGAGTAGCCAGTGAAATACTACACCAGCAAGATGACCAAAGTGATCAACAGTCATGTTGATAGTATGTACCCTTAATATAATGTGATAAAAATGGCACTTTAGTTCCACAGCCTTCCTCCCCCAAACACATATAACACCAGTCTAATCATGAGAAATACATCAGAAAAACCACAATTCAGGAACATTCTACAACATATCTGACCAATACTCAGAACTGTCAAGGTCATTAAAATCTTAGAAAAACTATCACAGCCAAGAAGAGCCTAAAGAGACATGACTACTAAATGCAATGTTGTATTCCTGGATTGGATTCCAGAACAGAAAAAGACATGGGGTTAACAACTAAGGGTATCCTAATAAAGTGTAGACTTTAGTTAATAATAATGTATCAATATGGATTCATTAGTTGTAACAAATGTACCATACTAATGTAAGATGTTAAGTCACAGGAAAAATTGGGTGTGCAGCATATGGGAACTTTCTGTACCACCTTTGCAATCTTTGTATAAATTTAAAACTGTTCTAAAATTAAAGTTTATCAAATGAAGGACAAAATGAATTTTATTTTATCTTCATTTATTCCATTTCCATTGTTCTTTATTTCTCTGTATAGACCCAAGAGTTTGCTGGTAGCATATTCCTTCTTCCAAAGGAAATCCTTTAACATTTCTTGTAGAGTATGTCTGCTGGCAATAAATTCCCACAATTTTTTTTTGAGAATGTTTTTATTTCTCTTTCATTTCTTGAAAGGTATTTTTGCTGGGTACAGAATTCTAGGTTGAAAGTTTTTTGGGTTTTGTTTTAATTTCAGCACTTTAGATTACTCCACTGTTTTGTAGCTTGCATAGTTTCTGAAAAGAAGTACGGTATAAATTCTTATCTTCATTCCTCTGTATATTTATGCGTCTCTTTTCCCTGGTTGCCTTTAAGATTTTCCTCTTTGTCTTCTGTTTTAGCAGTCTGAGTGTGTGTGTGTTTGGTGTTGGTTATTATTTCTTCAAACACATTTCTTCTGCTCTGTTCTCTCTCTCTTCTCTTTTTGGAATTCTAATTATAAACATGTTAAATCATCTGAAAAAGCCCCACAAATATTAGAGGCTTTGTTCTGTTTTTTTTTGTTTGTTTTGATTCTTCTCTTTATATTTCAGTTTGGGTAATTCCTACTGACCTGAAGACCTGTAACAGGTCTTTCCTCCTGCTAGGCCTTTAGTACAGAGTTTGAGTTAATTTAATTAAGAACTGGGCTGGGTTTGAGCTTCACTGTTGCTATGGTTACCCTCAGTGTATCCACCACAGGCCTCAAATCCCTCTGGTGGGAATGGAAGATTGGTTGGCTAGAGGTTTTTTGTTTATTTGTTTTTTCCCCAAAGACCGCTCATTCTCAGTTTTAAGCTTTCCCCTTTGTGCTGTGCATCAGGCTGCAGCCTTCTCAGAAATTCTGCCATGTTCATGACATTGTTCCTGCTCCTCCACCATGGGCTGAGAGAGTTTTCCTTTTCCATTTCCCCAGATACAATGGGAATTCACCAATGCCTAAGGATGACCATTTATGTCATTCATCTCCTCACAGATTAAGACTTCTGTTCCATAGGAGTGAAAGGGGAGAAGGATCCAGGCAAAACTTTTTGCCCCTAGTGCAGTGGCTGCTCTTCCCCTCTCTTCCCGTTGTACACCACAGAGGAGACTTTTTCAGGATATTCCCAATTTTTTCTGTGAGCACCCAGTGGGGTTCATGGAGAAAAAGCCTGCAAGAGGGCTTAAGACTCCCTACATAGCAGTCCCAGGGGTTTTACAGAGTCCTGCCAGTGAATACTTGGCCTCCAGCAATTCACCAATCACCCTAGCTTAACTCTTATTATCTGTGTCTTGCCCAGATAAAGTCAGTGCTCCAATGTCCTCTCCCTGCAGTATCTGTCTCTCCCTAGAGTCTAGGCCAGTTGTTTGCTCTGAAATCTCAGCACTACAATGTGTTCAAGGAAAACTATGAAATTGTTTGTCCAACATTTTTTCAGTGTAAGACTGGGAGCAAGTTTCCAATTTTCTGTATCTCCGAATGAAAAAGCACTTTGTTTTTTGACTTAAAGGGTTTTGGTTCTGGCTCTCTTTTGTGCTACCCTGGACCAGTACTAACCTTCCCTTGGTTTCCTTATCTTACCTGCCAAGATCACTGTTTGAGAATCAAATGATACAATGCATATAAAGATGTTTGGGAATCTATAAATCATTATACAATGTAGAATTATTATCTAAAGCCTGATAGCATTACTTTCACTTAGCAAACAATCAAATGGCCAGTTTAGCAGCTGCATAGTAGGAAGACCACCTGACACATCACATTGATTGTTAGTAGTCAAACAGTTGCTAAAATCAGAATGGTTTTAAAACTTGCATATATATTCTAACTTTTTTCTATAGAAAGCTAAGGGGGGTAGATATATTTTCCTCTTCTTATAAACACAGGATTCAAAAGCAAATGAGGCTAGAACATTGTTAAGGGCTGGGGTGGGCAGACCTGTATTCTTATAAGAGTTAAATGGGAAGGTTATTTGAGAAGGAATAAACAAAAATTATGAGAACAACTCATCCAAGTTTTTATGCATTCTTTCCTATTCTACAATAGTTCTCTTTGGTATGTAGAATTTTCTAACAAATAATTTAGTATTTCTCTTATAGAAAAGTATGTGAAAAAATTACTCAAAGTATGCAGGGCACAGAGAAGAAGTACTTAAGTCAGGTTTAATTTATCAAATTGAGGATGAGATCTCTATGCAAAGATTCCAGTTTGGTAAATTAAAATTAACATAATAACTTCTCCATATTTAGCTTTAATTTTAAATAACCATTAGGTAGATTTATTTCCTGTTTTTTCATAATCTGATTCCTGTGTATTTAAAATAAACTTGTCTCTTCAAATGCTAATTTCAAATAGAAATACTTATTAGGAAAAGGTCTAGAGTCTATGGAAGTACAGTAAATTGCAAAGGAGAATATACACTATGTATAAAATACATGTTTTAAAGAATGAAACTGAAGAAAGGTTTAACATACCAGTGGAGGCATCATGCCCTTGCTTGAAGGGGGGATGACAACTCGAAGATCTGGTTTTCGACTGTTCATTCCAAGACTGCCACCACCTGGAGGAGGGGGAGACTTTGTAGGCATAACTTTGCCTAAACTATTTGCACCAGTAGTTCCAATCAAATTTGGAGAAGCTCTTGAGTTTACAAATCCATTCCCTGGAAAAAAGAAATACTGTTCATTAACATGAAACGAGTCATTAAAATACTGTGGTACAAATATGATGCAAGTTTTCCCCAGTCCCAGTTTCAAGTGAATTTTATAATAAAACTCATGAATATCTAACCATGTCATCTTTGAATATTTTAAAAATAAGCAGAGAGTGAAGCAAGTCTGAAATACATATGAAGTTTAAGACTAATGCCACTTGTTTCCAGTCTTACTGCTTGGACCTGCTGACAGAAACTTAAAACACAAAATATGTTTCTAATGGGGCATCTCCTATTGGGGACCAAGATAATGGGGATATATAAGAAGATGCCTGAGACCAGCCTATTCATTCATTCTCACGACAACAAAGGCACTCCTACTAAGTTCTGGGCACAGAACTAGGTATCAGGGTATCTCCTTAACTGAAGCTTATTTAGCACTCAGCTCTAATGCCTTATTTTCACCAAGTACTTCTTCCTTATAGCTCTACCTGTACCTGTTCTGTTCTTTAACTACCATTAAGGTCTTCTTTAAGTATTTGTTATTTATCTGACTTCAATCAACTAATTCCTACTTTTTAACTTTCCCTAAAGAATTGTCTATCTTTCTTAGATAGGAAATAAGGAAAAGATACAGTGTGGTATAGGTTCTATTGTATATACACAGTACTTTTGGGCACCAGTTGAGATAGAAAATTAATGTAAGGGATCATCCCTATTTTCATGGATATTGCAGTCATTCTAGTCCTCCTCATGTGTAGCCATGTGGTTTGGGTAGGGCTGACTCCACTTCAATCCCCCTTGCCACAGATATTACAGTATATAGATGTTAATTTAAGGGCACCGAATAAAAGAAAACTTTGTTGGCTTAAGAATTCCACTCCTGGGAAGACATATGGGAACATATGTTTATGTATGACTGATTCACTTTGTTATAAAGCAGAAACTAACACACCATTGTAAAGCAATTATACCCCAATAAAGATGTTAAAAAAAAAAAAAAAAGAATTCCACTCCTAGTGTTTATTACAAGCTGACCAAAAACAAAATATTCAGAATAGTGAACTAGAAGTTCCTGGAGGGCTGAAGAGGCCTCTTGAATTCTCTGGGTGGGACTCAGCATTCACACATCAATAGTAGTAACCATCTAAAATCAGACAACACAGAACTACCCTTACAATTTAGAAATAAACTTTTAAATGTCTATTAGGTGTAGAGCACTATGCAGTGACGAAGTTATAGGAAGGGATTAAAAAAAAAACCCTACATGGTCTTCAAGCAGCTTTTCACCTAGTTAGCAATAACAGGCATACACCACAGAGACACGAAGATGTCAAAATTATACTTGAGATATGGGCAACACAATGAAATGTAACCACACAAAATTTACAAGGAAATAGAAAGCAAAGCACTGATACAGGCATGTGGGCTTTTAATTAGGGAAGGCTTTGTGGGATCAACTATTTAAGCAGTCTGAAAGGGCAAAAGATGACAGAAGGCAGGCATTATGAATAAATGTGAGAAAGATACACTAAAGCATGAATGAACAAAGTGTGACTAAGGAATGGTGGGGCAGATAAGCACAGAGTCCATGGCTTCAGCGACTGTTACAAGGAAAGGGCAGTTGTATTTATTCTGTTCTTTTCCTTCCAGTATAAAGCAAAAAAGACAACTTTAGAATCCTCCAAAAAGGACTTCCCTGGTGGCGAAGCGGTTAGGAATCTGCCTGCCAATGCAGGGGACATGGGTTCGAGCCCTGGTCCAGGAAGATCCTACATGCTGCGGAGCAACTAAGCCCATGCACCACAACTACTGAAGCCCGTGTGCCTAGAGCCCGTGCTCTGCAACAAGAGAAGCCACTGCAAGAAGCCCATGCACTGCAACGAAGAGTAGACCCCGCTCACCGCAACTAGAGAGAGCCCACGTGCAGCAACGAAGACCCAATGCAGCCAAAAATAAATAAATTTTTAAAAAAAGGAATCCTCCAAAAATAAACAGACACCAGATATTACAAATATATATATATACATGTCTGTGTTAAATACATGCAGGGACTAACCAAAACTAAGTTATCTGCTGTGTGCTTAACACCGGCCTAAAACCTCCCTAAAATCTCACCCTGAGAAGACTATTCTAAGAAGTGAAATGTAGTACAATGAGTACTGCAATGAGTTAATGACAAAAACCAATTATGTACTGCACATATTTTTCAGTTTAAGAGCTTTTGTATTGGGTTATCAGATCATTTTAATTCTATGAAAGTTTCTTGAATGGAAGAGAAATATTTAAACCCACTAAAATCCACATAGTGTTTGGCAGTTTATAAAACATTCTCAGGAACAGAATATATAACGAATAGGGTCAATTGATGAATAGATATGTAAATTCTAAAATTAAAAAATATTAACTAGAAAGAGATTAAGTTCTTGAAGTTCTGCTGAAGGAAATGAATGCTTCAGTATATTTGCTTATATAAGAGTTTGAAAAGATATGTTATTTAGGTGAATTATTTATAGGAGAAACTAAAAATTAATGTTTTGCTAATGTGATATAATCAACTTTGTTGGATCCTAACCAGAACATTTTCAAGGGACAAAGAAAACAGAGAAGTGAGGTGCAGCATTTAGGAACTGGCCTGTATCTCTTCAGCACTTGTCATTTAAAATGTTGGGATTCCAGATGATCAGTGCTTCTTTCCCCCTCCAACTTACTCTCACCCAATTCCTCTTGCTTTCTCCAAAACTTTTACCAAGTGACCTACCATTTTTAATTCATTATGTGATTTAATTTTGTTGTGGGGACTGATACTTCAGTTAACCTTATGAGGTTATTTCCTGCATTCTGCTTCCATTATCTTGAAGGGGTATGTATTAAATCTGGGCTGAATCTCCTTTCCACACCCCAGAAAGCAATTTCCTGCACTCTGTTAAGCTTCAGAAAGCAGTGCTGTTAAAAAAACAAGCTCTGCACTAGGCCATCCCCTGTGGAGCAGAGCTCATCCATGAATTGGGCAGAGGTTAACTGCTAAGCAAGTCATCTGGATATAAAATACTCATCAAATAGTTTTATACAAAAACCTGAAGGTTTAACAGAAACCAGTAGAAAGTAAGTACAAATTAAAAATGCTTCTCTTAAATAATGGCATGAATGTGTGTTCTTAATTTCTCTGATAATATATAGAAGATTCTTATTTACTTGATTTGCACTCAAATCTGAAGGATAAAGCAGTATTTCCTCTCAAATACATTATAAGATGATGCAAAGGTGTAATTTAGAAAAACGCATTATTAAGAAGCATTAATGTGCTTTTCCCATGTGGAATCTATGATGCTTTTCAGCTAGACGTAGTACCATAGTAACCCATGAGAATCAAATTACAAGAGTGAAACGGGACCTAAAAGCACGATATTTCTGAGTATAAAGTCAGAGTCTGCAGCAGACGATTACAGGATGATGTAAGAGTTTGGTAACTTGCCAGATTGAAACAAGATAATCTTATATGCACCATTTGTTATTTTGTGGAGTGTAGTGATATACTTCCTAATGTGTGCCTTCTTACCTCCTGTTCATTTTTTATGACAAAAATGAAGATATTGTTGGGATAGACTTTTGAGGTATATACTTTAAGGATATAACTCATCTTGTCATAGCCTACAAATTTAGGAATAAAGTACTGATTCTAAATGAATAAACCCAATTTAATGTGACTTTTGTTAAAATGTGTTTTCAAGCTTTATGATAACTTATGCCCTGACACAAATGTGACAAAAATGCTTTTGAGCAAACTGCATACTAATGTTTCCAGAAACTTGACAAAGCTGATCTTAATTATGGTCCTACAGCTCTAAGGCAAGTCATTCAATTATATCAATCTGGCTTCTATTTCAGAATGTTGTGTCATCTGAAATACTGCACTGAAGTGGCTGGAAAGCACTCCCATGTTCTTAATACTACTCTTTTAGGGCTATTACTATGAATCTATTTGAGAAGTTGAACTGACATGCAAAGGATTTTGAAAATCTCAAAAGATTCTGAAAAATTCATCCAAAGCAAGGTTCAAGAATTAATTTTATCATATTTGACAAATTTTTCATAAAATCTGACGAACTTTCAGCTGATTATTCAATAAATAGGTAAATAAATAACAATATACTTTAAAAGTCTATAAAATTATGTCATTTGTACAAAGAAGTGAATGAGTTTTCTAAAATTTAAAAAGACCATGGGTTTTAAAATCACTGATGACATATTTACTTGACTCAGTGGAAATTCCTATATGATGAACAACATGGATTCTGTCCATTAGAAACTTATGATCTAAAACAATCATGAGATTCTGGTTCTTCTGTATTCCCTCTCAATCTTTCCTATGTACACAGCCCCAAAGAGGCTACATGTCTCCTTCTCTTTCAGAGACTTCATGTATCCCCATGGCTTCAACCACTGCCTCAATATGACTCTTAAATCTGTAGTTCTGCTTTGTGTCTCCTAATTTCCAATCCACATGCAACTACCTGGTGGGCACTGTTCCCCAAATATGCTGCTGTCATTTCAAACTCAACCTGTTTTAAACACCTGTACTACTGTCATCCTCCATCACTTCCATCCCCACTTTCACAGAGCTATGAAGCTTTGCTATTCTTTCTTTATAATGCCTTTCTCCTTACCCATCTCTTCTTTTTAACTGCCACTGCCTCTGCTATAATGCAAATCCTTATTACCTTCACTCAACCCATATCAACTCCAAGAGCTTGCTGAGCTCTTTCTAGTCCAGTGTATTTTTTTCTCTTTCTCAACATGTTTTTAAAAAAGTGAAACTGCTGGATTTGGGCAATTTTACTTTATGCTTGTTCTTTGAAAAGAGGCCCAAAGTTAAAAAGAGTTCCCGAAGTCATCTGAATTACAGTATTATCTGAGTATTAAATGTAAATTCTCAGTAGAGAAATTTACCTAGTAAACCATAAGCAATAAGCAGATTGCCTCCATGAAAGATATATACAATCTACAATACATACAAAACTAGCAGGTTTTATTTGGACGATAACATAGATAAAATATAAAAAATCACTTTACAAGGAATAAAACAAAAGAATGCTCAATTTACTATAATAATTTTATGACTATAGATGTACCATATCAATATAGCATCACAGAAAGTTCAGAAACTAGAAAACAGGAGGGAAAACACATACTTCCACTATTCTAACAAAACTATTACAATGATTTTGGATTTCTTCTTTTATCTTCCATGTGTATATTTTTTGCATAGTTTTAAATCACAACTAAAAATTGGAATTCAGTTGAAATTTTTAATTTACTTAATTTTTTTACTGTTGAATATGTTGATATTTTCCTATTATTCCCTACTATAAATAAAGTTGCAATGAACCTTTGCATAGTCTGATTGATTTCTTTAGGAGAGATTCCTAGAAATGGGATTACTAGGCTTAGAGGAAAACAGGTTTTTATGACTACTGAAACATCTTGTCAAAAACTTTCCAGAACGACTGTTACTAATTTCCAATGCCACAAACACATAACCAGATCATCAGTTTCACCCACCTTCATCAGCTTTCCATGTCACAATAAAAGTGGTAATAGTTGGCAATTACTAGGTGAGGTTGTTGTGTTTTTTTTGCATTTTTATTTGAATCTCATGATTACTATCAACGATGAACATGCTTTTCAATTTTTAAAACACTAGTTGGGTTTCTTTTTTGAATTGTACATTTAAGTACATTAAATGCCTATTCATTTATCAAATATTCCCCTAGATGTGGCCTGTATTTTATTTCACTTTTTCTCTTAAGAATGAGGAAAATCTATTATCTCACATAAGACTTGGGGAAAAGTGGTTGCAGGCTCAGTGCCTTCAACAGCTCAACACAGAGGACCCAGTCTTTCCAGCTTTCCACTTTGCCATCCTCAGCTTGTTGGCCTGTCCTTTTATACTGACTCGCTTCATGATCTCAAGATGAAGCTGCATATCTAGCTGCCAATGCAGACAATAATGTTCAAAGATTCAAAACGCTGCCAAATCTTTGTGAGTGTGAATGTATGGGTGTGTGAACTTTCTTCTCTCTAGATTTCAGAATTAAGAGTATAACTACAATGTACATTACATTCTCATAGCTTTAAAAGTGCCTCCACATTTGTGATTATAATTATTTTATATCAAAGTATTATATTTATTTTAAAAACTTTTAATATAATACATATACAGAAAGATGTATAAAACAAAAACTTAAAAGATTAAGGATTTATCATATGAACCATGTAACCATAGAACCCCAAAGAATATTGCTAGTTTCTATAATTGGGCCCCAAAAATACTCCTATTGTTCCACCTACAAAGTGGCATATATCATGACTTTTACAGTAACTTCGTGTTTTTTATAGTTTTACCATCTACCTACACAGACATCCTTAAAACTATAGCTTTGCTCATCTGCTTTTCAAACTTTATGTAGATAGAATCATTTAGTATTTGCATCTATCTTCTTTCATTTGTATTAGTTTGGTGAAATTCATCCACGTTGTTGATTACTGCCATAGTTCCTTCATTTTCATTGCAGTACAGTATTACTTCATGTAAAGGTACTATCACATATTCATCCACTCTACTACTGACAGAAATCTGAATTATTTCTAGATGCTGGCTGTAACAAATAATGCCATGCACATTCTTTTACATATCTCTTGGTGCTCATGGTGCATATATGCATTTCTCTAGTATATAACTGTGAGAGAAAATGCTGGGTCATGGAATACACATATTTACAACTTTAGTAGATAATGTCAAAATGACTGCACCAATTTGTACTGCCATCATCAGTGTATGAGAGTTTGGGCTTTTCCATACCCTTGTTAACACCTGGTATTATCTATTTTGCTTTAGCCGTTCTGGTGGGTACTTAATGCTGTCTGTGGTTTTAATTTTGCATTTCCTTGATTACTGAATCAAGCATCTTTTCACACATTTATTAGACACCTGGATAGCTTCTTTTGTGAAATGTCTGTGTTCTCATACACATAAAGACTTAAATTTCTCTTAAAGCACAGCTTTAACTGTATCCCACATGGGTTCTAAAGGGCTTCTTGAATCTATGGCTTGATGTGTTTTGTTAGGCTTGGAAAATTCTGTGATTATCTCTTCAAATACCACTTCTGGCCAATTTTCTCTCTTTTTGCCTCTGGGACTCCAATTTTAAGTATGTTAGACCTTCTCACTGTATCCTCTAGGTCTTACTCTTCTTTTGAATTATCCATCCTTTTATGTCTCAAAAATTCTGAATATTGTTCCTGTCTTTTAGTTCACCAATTCTCACTTTTGCTTTGTCTAATTTGTTATTAAACCCATCCTGTCAGTTCTTAATACTCTTACTTTTTTTAGTTCTAAAATGTCCATTTTTAAAGTTTCCAGTTCTCCGCCAAAATTCTTAATCTATTTTTTATCTTCCTGATACAGTAAATATTGTTATGTTAAAGTTAAAGTCTGTGCCTAATAACTCCAAGTTCTGGAGTTCCCAGGAGGCAGGTTCTACTGTCCATTTTTTTCCACAGGCTTTCATTTATGTTGTACTGCTCCTGACTGTGCCTAGTTAGTAATCTGCTTGTATGTCAAGTACAAATAATAAGGCCTGGGATGGTGTTTTACCCTTATATTATTTTTCTAAAGAGTATTTGCCTTCCCAGGCATCCTGGGGACCCTAACAATATATCACCATAATCTAACTTCAAGAAGTGGGATGATGCAAATAGGAGATGTAACTACTATGAGGGACTGATAACCTCTGATTCATGCTACTTCTAGGGTCCAGCCTTTTAGGGACTCAATCCAAAGTGAGAAGAATATACTAGGCCCTCCCAATTCTTTGTGGGCCCTGGGCTCACCTCTTTGAGTCTCTGTCTTTGTCATTCCCTGGATCTTGAGCCAATAATTCTTCATTACCTTATTAGCTCTGAAATGCTTTCAAGCAGATTTAAAAAAATACTCTGCCTAGCATTTCTAGTTGTCCTCAGAAAAAGAGTTGGTCCAAATGACCAAGTCTGCTCAAATGACCTGTCTTTCCCAAAATATGTTTTATATAACACTAATTCTGAAAGATGCTTTTTCATGAGGAAAATAAAAAGGAAGGGTTCTACTGTGAAATCGCTTTGAGTAACCATGTTTAAAGATTCACAAAACAGGTTAGCATTTTAAAGGCTCTGGTAAGTCCTACAGTAAAGAAACTGGTTTAGTTTTATTTAGCACAAGGTTTGCCAAACACATAGGTAAGTCCTTCTTTTCATATGGTTCCAGGAAACATACTTTGAAAAATGTAGATAAGAAATCATATCCACAGTTCTTAATATATTTTCTTCTAAATTTCTCTGGGAATTTAAAAATGTTTAATCTTTTCATTCATAAAGACTTTAGGCATAAAATTGAGTTTAAACTATTTTTCCAAACTACTAAACCAAAATGGCACCATTGTTGAAAATGGGCTAAAATACATTATTTGACTCTTCTTCACAAAAAAATAACGCTGGTCCGGGAGGATCCCATATGCCACGGAGCAACTAGGGCGTGTGCCACAACTACTGAGGCCGACACGCCTGGAGCCCGTGCTCTGCAACAGGAGAGGCCACTGCCATGAGAGGCCTGCGCACTGCATCGAAGAGTGGCCCCCACTCGCCGCAACAGGAGAAAGCCCACGCGCCGCAATGAAGCCCCAACGCAGCCAAAAATAAAAATAAATTAATTAATTTAAAAAAAAAACAAAAAACACTTCTAAAATACCTATGACAGGCCATTTATTTTGGGGCGGGGAGGGAAATTTACAGCAAGAAACACTTTAAACCCATGTATGCTATAAGTACTGCACAAAAATAATTACTTCCATTTGGTACCTGAATTAAGTGATACACGATGTCTAGTTAGTTGAATCTGAATTCTGAGGTGGCACATGTTAAAAAGCAGTTATAACAAAAATGTCACCTAGGATATAATCCAACCAAGCAGAATTACATCTAGCACAGGTTAAACAGGTATATAAGAGTATGAATCAGTGAAGAATCAAGACATTCGATCTTGATATAAGTCTGAGGTTATACTGTGTTATAAGATTGTTATAAGAAATAGATTTATCATAGAACTACCATACGACCCAGCAATCCCACTACTGGGCATATACCCTGAGAAAACCATAATTCAAAGAGTCATGTACCAAAATGTTCATTGCAGCTCTATTTACAATAGCCAGGACATGGAAGCAATCTAAGTGTCCATCAACAGATGAATGGATAAAGAAGATGTGGCACATATATACAATGGAATATTACTCAGCCATAAAAAGAAACGAAATTGAGTTATTTGTAGTGAGGTGGATGGACCTAGAGTCTGTCATACAGAGTGAAGTAAGTCAGAAAGAGAAAAACAAATACCGTATGCTAACACATATATATGGAATCTAAGGAAAAAAAAAAAAGGTCATGAAGAACCTAGGGGTAAGACGGGAATAAAGGCACAGACCTACCAGAGAATGGACTTGAGGATATGGGGAGGGGGAAGGGTAAGCTGTGACAAAGTGAGAGAGTGGCATGGACATATATACACTACCAAACGTAAAATAGGTAGCTAGTGGAAAGCAGCCGCATAGCACAGGGAGATCAGCTAGGTGGTTTGTGACCACCTAGAGGGGTGGGATAGGGAGGGAGACGCAAGAGGGAAGAGATATAGGAACATATGTATATGTGTAACTGATTCACTTTGTTATAAAGCAGAAACTAACACACCATTGTAAAGCAATTATACTCCAATAAAGATGTTAAAAAAAAAGAAATAGATTTATCTCTGTGTGGATGTAGTAATAGAAATAGACTTTTAAGTAACTCACTAAGCACTTAAATATTTTAATACTTACTTGAATCTTAAATTTTTATAAAAATTCATGTTCACTAATCATCATCATTAATGTGATTATTAACACTATTAGCACTAAACATATTAAAATAGTTGCCTATGACTGGGGAATGGAGGGTGTGGGGAGAGGAAGAGAATGGGAGTGGAATAGAGGTATAAAGGGAAAAGTGAATAACATTCTGAGAAATGCTTTGTGCAAACCATTGAATATGTGCCATGATCTGAGGAGTGTGACTAATGTGACCCTCCAAACCTGATGGCCTAGAAAGGG
This sequence comes from Tursiops truncatus, assembly GCF_011762595.2. Classification (NCBI taxonomy): domain Eukaryota; kingdom Metazoa; phylum Chordata; class Mammalia; order Artiodactyla; family Delphinidae; genus Tursiops; species Tursiops truncatus. Next base: position 125,840,109 of record NC_047035.1, read on the forward strand.
GGGAAGGAAGCTTACAAAAGAAGAAAGATAAATTTAAAAAAAAGAAATAAAAGCAACAGGATTAGATTATATGTAGAAGGTCAAATTAGGATGACAAAGTCTGAGTCTGAAATTACCAAAGGGAACACAGAAAATTGAACAAAGACAAAGTCTAGATTTATAGTTGCACGGCAGATAAGAAAGAATAGTATAAAAGCTTTAGGGAAGTGTGGAGAGTACAAAACCCAAAAAAGAACAAAAAGAGAACTGAAACACTTGTTTGATAGGAGGAAGAGCCATGTTTATCAAGCCAGAGGTATGAGAAAAAAAATAAAGGCAAAGGGAAAACACATTAGAAATCTTCAAATAGTTAAACCCCATTAAATAAAAATAACTTTGGAAATAACACCAAGAGCTAGTCAAAATTAACATTAAATAAAACAGAAATTATTGATTCCAGCCATAACCAGGTTGCAAAGTAGAAGGGAGAGCAAGATGCATAGTGCTGGAAGAATAAAAGCATATGGGAAGGGACTTTCCTGGTGGCGCAGTGGTTAAGAATCTGCCTGCCAATGCAGGGGACACAGGTTCGATCCTTGGTCCGGGAAGATCCCACAGGCTGCAGAGCAACTAAGCCCGCGCACCACAACTACTGAGCCTGCGCTCTAGAGCCCACGCGCCACAGCTACTGAAGCCCACGTGCCCTAGAGCCACACGCCACAACAACTGAGCCAACACGCCACAACTACTGAAGCCCATGCACTCTAGGGCCCGCGTGCTGCAACTACTGAGCCCGTGTGCTGCAACTACTGAAGCCCGCACCCCTAGAGCCCATGCTCCACAACAAGAGAAGCCACCGCAATAAGAAGCCTGCGCACCACAACGAAGAGTAGCCCCCACTCGCTGCAACTAGAGAAAGCCCACATGCAGCAACAAAGACCCAATGCAGCCAAAAAAAAAATATTTAAAAAAAAGCATATGGGAAAATGCAATATAAAGAGAGTATACGGGCACGTAAACAACTAAAATAGAGCTGAAAAGAAATAAACTATAAATATTAGGAAATACACATACAAGGATAGCAGTCCTAATGTATAACTGGTAAGACCTTAATGAATTTTTCCACATTTAATTATCTGTTAATAAAATATCCCACAACAGGTCTTATCTGTTTAATTCCATTAAAACAGCAATTAATACAATGCCAGATACAATTAGGTATTTATTCCTACTTTAGGTCACTACATGTTTTGTAACTTGTCTCACTCAATAATGTCCATTTATTTCTTTCTCATCATTTTAAATTATTCAATCATCTCCAAAATTTTCTTAAGGCAGAAGCTCCTCACATTTTTGGAATAAATGGGTTGAATATATGTAATAGGGAATTTTTCCTATAAGTGATCTGTTTTCAGATGTGTCTTTGAACACACAATATCTAGAAGCAGGGAGGGAATTACTGCCCTTGTTTTCAGATAAAAATGATGATAACTGTGATTATCACAGATAAAGAGACCAAGACGACTAAATGTGATGATAATCCAAAGGGACACAGTTATTCTTGTGACTCTTTGACATACATGCCATGTTTTTGTAATGTTAAGATCACAATCTATCTTTACCAGCACTTCAGGGCTAGGCAGACAGACACATTTATGACATGTTTAAACTGCTAGTCATCTTGGCAGGGGTCCCAAAGCAAAAGAGCCAATCTGGCAGCAACCACAACAAAATGTGAATGTTCTACATGTGACTACCAAAACAGATCCTTCAGAGACAAACTTCTCAATTCTCTTTGTGTCTCTAGAAGTAGGCCCACCATTTCTTCCTATTGCAATTTCTCTGAAAACATTTCACACAATTGTAAGATACAGCAGTCTGCTAACAGTCTAACTCTGGTAAGGATAGATGACACAGAAAGCTTCTCCATAAGAAACTGTCTTGATGTAAAAATTGTATTAAGGCAATTTAGTCTTTAGAAAAGAACAATGTCTGCTATGAAGGAGGCACTCAATAAATATTTGAATGAATGAGTAACTGAATGTAAGGCCAAGGTATGAGGAATAACACAGGGATATGAAAAAATGTTAAGTATTAGTGAAAGCACTAATTAAACAAAGCGCAAAGGGACATGTCTACTCTAGTCATATATCCCCATATTTTCCTCTTCATTTGGCAGAAGGCCTTGTTTGAGGTAAAATATTCCTTTTATCTCAGATAGGACAGATGCTTACAAAGTAAAACAGTAGGAATTCACTCACCCACTGGGCTGCTTCCAGCTCCATTTGGCACTGTGAGGTCTGAAGTGCTCAACATCCCACCTAACAACATTAGAGAGAGGAGAGAGGGAATGTGAATTGGCTCTCCTTATCTGAGTAAAGAGGAATTGAACAGAGGTAACTCTCACTCCATTCCTAAAAAACACAAAAATAAAAACTAGCCCAGTTTGAATTTGGCGTTAACGTGTAATATGACGTAGTCAAATATACAGTCACTCGCCTATCAAGCTCTGGACATGTCTGCCTTCTTGTGTATCAATACCAAATGGTGCATATTGATAAGAATGGGGGGAGTACTAATGGAATGCTATAAAATCTAGGAATAATGGGAGAGGAGACACTGCATTACACACAGTGATGCAGTAAATGCACCGAAAATTTCTGCTGAATTAATGAACAAATCAGACAGGGGGAGATGGAGAAAATGCTCTAACTCCAATCAGGTGAGTCATCTCTCCACATTTTTAACACGAATGGCTCACCCTCAATTTTAAATCTTTGCCCATGATATCCTAAATAAATTTTCTGCCTGTCTAGTATGGCTTTCCCATGATAAGGAAAGCTTTCCCAGGATAAGGAAAGCTTTATTTGTTCCACAAAGCCTAGTACAAGGCTAGAGCCACAGATTTTCAAAATAATACTTTAAAACGGAGGCAATTATGTAGTAGTGACTCTTTGCTCATCAAAGCAATAAAATTAAGAGTAGCAGAATAAGAAACTGTTTATGTTAGCAATTAGATTTTTCTTTCTTTTGAAGAATCGGAAGAATAAATATCAGGACATACCTGCACTGCCAGTACTTGGTGGTCTCTGAGGGGCTCCAGGGGATACATTTCTATGTAATGTGGCTTGAGGTGGAGAGAGCATGTTTGAATCTGCTAATGTTGAGCTGGCTGCCAAAGATGGGGACACAAGTGAACTCGCTGGGTTAGTGTAGGACAAAGCACTAGGGCTGGTCACAGGGACTGTGACAGACATTGAGAAGTTTTGAGGTGGCAAACCGGGCTGTAAATAAAGAAAAAGGAAGAGAAAACTGTTAGTTTCATTTTCATCTATATTAAATTTGATAACTTACGAACTTTAATTTGATAAGGTAACACTAGTTACTAAAAGCAGAGGATGGGGATAGGTTCTTACTAAATCAATTTGCAGGTTTAAGCTATTTTCTTTACAATTATATTTGGACATGAGAATGTTTAACATGAACATTTTCAATTTCCATTTTTTATATATTAATACATATATACTAGTATAATGTATATATTATGTATTTCAAATATTCAGAGATGAAAATGAAAGGTCAGAACCTGATATTAGAGTTGTGTTGTCATTTACACATTATAAAATACATCATTGTTACCAAGAAAGCATAAATTAGCACTTAAATGCAAATCAGTTTAGTAACATTACATTTCTATTGGGAGATTCCAAATATAACAAAAGGGGAAAAGTATGTACATATATTATAAACTTCATACATCAAGTTTGCCCTGGTCTGATTTAATTCACTAACATTCTTAATGGACAAAACTAAAAAAAAAAAAAATCACGTTTTATATATATAACACAATGCAATGAGTATAATAAAAATGTAAAAAAAAACTAAACAAAATTAACTACTGGCAAGTTATCTTTAAACTGTATAAAGATTAAATTACAAATATTGTTATCTTATTTCCCTCCAAAATATTCCATAGTTCCTTAAAAATAATATTTTCTATTTTCCTCTTGCATTTCCTCCATAGACCACTTATACTTGTCAACCATGATAAATAACAATCCTCTTTATAATTTAAAGTGAGAGAAAATAGAAAACTTTCCTCTCCCTACATTTTAAAACAGTGATTTGCAAAGTAAGGTAACACTGCTAATTCAAAGTTGAAAGAATGTAAATAATTATGTACTTTATTCAATAGTTTATTTCAGGTAGAAAATAACTCATTAAAAAGTATAAAACAATGGATACATGATAAAATGTTTTCAAAGGTAAAGCAATTTTACTTAAACAATGCTTTTGCAGCTTAACATTAACTGCAAGGTCACCAACATCCATATGAGTTCAAAAGGGATTTTTTTTTCAGTTGTTTTGTTTCTTAAGAATGGTATTAGCACAAAAAATACCTCCTTAAATCTGTTTTCCATGGGCTTCTTCTTATAGCATAGGACTACTTTGAAGAAATAATCCATGATGCATACTTTAGGGCACAGTTTTAAAAGAATTAACTCTGGTAATGAAAGAAATATCAGCATTGGAACCAATTTGTTCCACAAAGCCTACAACACATATGTAGTATTCTGGATATGTATCCAGAATAACTGTCTTAAGCAGCTCTTGCCAGTGGTGCTTCAATGAGAACTCTCTGAAGAACTATCAAAAGAGTATGAACTCAAAGAAGTACTGTTTCACTACGGTTAAATGTGTGAGCATGGAAAAACTTTAAACCAACTATTTGTTTTGTAACCAGTTTAAGAACACTGCTTCCTTAAATTAAAATCGAGCCAAGGCTGTCTTCCTCAATACCTAGTGTTAAGAAAAGAATAGGAATTTGGAGGTACTGTCACCAAATAGTTTGGGGACATTAACAAAGAGCCAAATAGTAAGCTACTATTACAGCAACTGTATAAAATAATTAAAGATAATTTTGAAACGCCACATTTTATAATAAATCCAGCCATTTTACATTTTATAGTCTCAAGATCTACTTAAGTACATGTAATATTTTAAAAGTTATCAGAGGGAGAGGGAAGTCTCATATGCACCCTGTATTTAAAATCATGGAAATTTAAACCTGGAAGGGACCTTAAAAAACTATGTGAGCCAACTCACTCACTTTACAGATGATGAAATTGGAATCCAGGATGCCCTATCCAAAGACATGGGGACAGTAAGTAGCAGAGCTTGTATTAGGATGTTTTCTCTTCACTTCTATGTTTAAGACACTCAAGATCGAAGATGTACCATTGTAAGATTTATGCAATTTTATTTTGAAGTTCTATAAAACCAAAAGAAATTAATAAAATACTTTTCCCCCTTCTACTTACTGCTGTCATCACCCACTACGAAAATAAACAAGATGTGTTGTCTATCTCTTCATGCACAAGATAAGATCACAAACCATACTTTAGTACTCACTGCGATTTTATGATTCCGCATCATATTATCAAATTCCTCATTAATTTTTTTATATTTTTCTTCTGTATGTGGAGTTAGCACATAGGAAGTATCAGGGTCTGGGCTGTCGCACCCTCTGTGTTCCTTCTTGTTCAGAGCCTAAATAATGAAGTTAACAAAAAGGATCAACAAATAAAAAGTAGAGGTAAAATAAAAGTACTTACAGGGCCTCGTTTGAAAATAAAATCACTATCTTCATTTAGTTTGCTGAATCTGTCCTCCGAGAGTGGACTGTGCTCAAAGTAATCGTCAGCATCAGGGCTCTCACAACCATTAAGGCCTTTCTTTCTTAAAGTCTGAAATACAATTGGAAAATTCACACACAAATGATACTAACTTGCCATGAGTTTTTTCTGTAAAATCTATTATGAGAGCACAGACTGAATGAACTGGGTAATACAAGAGCCACTGAAATGGTTTTAAATGATCACAATGCACTCTAAGTCTTCAAATAAAGTAAACCTTAGATATAAGCAAAATTATGTTCCCATTATACATTAAGAGAAAAGAAATATTTATATATTTGGATTCTTCCTTTCCTAACTTCCTAGAGAATACTAAATTACTCACTGCTCTGACAGTTACAATCCAAATCTGATTACAGCCTGATCAACATATCTGATAGGATCAATGAGTGTGAGACCCCGAAATACAAATATATCAAGATGATATATATATATAAAGTTACCTTTATAAAATGAACATTTCAGCAACTTCATCTACTGACATTCCTTTCTGCCTGAGAGTTTATCCCATTCAACAGAAAGAATAGGCTCAATATCCCAATAATTTCATTCCTAATTTGTTCTTAAATACTGTGATTTTACTACATAACTCTGAAGTATAAAAACTCGAATACTTATTTACATATGACAGTAATGACCCTTTCCTACGTAGAATGTACGTATCGTTAGTGACTTCACATATCTTTAAATTTTGTAAAAAAAACTAATTCAGCATGATCTTTTCCACACTTTGCTAGCTCTTTCTACAGAGTGCCTTCGTGGATTGATTTAGTCCACTGAATTGACTTTCTGGAGAATTTTCTTGAGTGTTATCAAAGTATCCCCTGGACCATATTGACTCTTTTCCTTTCTTCTTACTTTGGGGTACAAATTGGTTGGTTTTCTGAGTTTTAATTTTTTTAATTAAAATCATCACAAAATGACTTGTTTAGTATTTATAAGAATACACTTAAAACCAAGGGCTTGATAATCTATAGAATATTAATTCACTTACAGACTAAGTTTTTAAAAATCCTGATGGGTCTTATTTTAAAGTAGAATTTTGGGGTTCAACAACTTAGATAGCTTTGAGACTTGCTGATTTTCCAGCCAACCACAGAGGAGTTTTAGGAAGTTAAAATTCTCCAAGTAAGCCTACCTATTTAGGTTAAGAAATATTTGAACAATAGATTAGTACTAGATGAGTGCATTTGTAAATGATTATTTATATTAGATTTAAGGTATATTTTAAATTAATTCATAATAATAGATCTTGGTATCCTTTAAAACATGATTTACAATAATTATGAACGCTATTTTACTCTTTTTTTTTTTTGAAAGAACATAAACACACAATACATTAAGATTTGAGAATTTTTTCTTAATTTCTCTTAAGTCTATTTTAAAATTTCACTTCACTCGATTTTTTTTTTTTTTGCATGCTTAAAGGATCATAAGAAATCAGTGGTATAGCTGTGTTAGCTTCTCAAATTGCTTGGCATGCACTAGGAATCCCATACACAATGCCTGAAACTCCCACCACAACACAATCACTAAACATGAGCATACAGCAAACACTACACCTATTTCCCCAATATCAGCCCCATGGCTCTAAGTTCTATGGGTCTAAGTAATCACATGAACTTTTATGTGTACTTAGCCATAAAAGGTCCTGTTGTTTAGAACTAAAAGGTGGACACGTATCCTCCCCCATTCGTAGTAGCAAGTTCTGCTTGCCAAAGCTCTGCAACTTGCTATCAGCAATGAAGATGTTAACACTCAGAATACTGGAACACAGTGAACTCTTATAACCAACACAGCTCTAGAAACAGAACAAATATAGTAGTCGCCTACACACAGATTTTATCATGAAGCTGATTTATTCTAGCCTGAAATCTCTGGATATTTTCCCCTCATATTCATATATCTTAAGACTAAGTAATTCACAGCCTTGCTCTTCCACTAATAGCAATCACCAAGTATGGTCTCTGAACATTTTTAAATTACAGAAGAAAAAGAATATGGCCTTTGTTTAGTAATTACACAAAAGTTTTATCCTACAACAGTAGGGTTAACTCTACTTGTACCCAAGAGGAAGAATAGTGCTCTGGTATCTCCAGCTCTGCAAGTCTTCACTTTAGAGGGGGTTCCTGTCATTGTGAGAGAATTTAAGAGGCTGTATCAGCTCTGCAGATAACAAGCTAATGTACCTCTGTTGGATATCCAACTTGTGTCTTCTTATCACAAGAATATGAAGAGTTGTTTTGAGGACCCAACTACCATAAAAAGACTTTTTCTGTCTTCTTTATCTTACCACATAGCATAATAGTAAAAGTTTCTCCTGTGTCACTGGTACTAACAAGTGGAATGCTGTATCTATTAACAAGGCCAGGCGAGGCATATAAGAAACAGGCTAGCTTCAGTTTTCTTACGTGCTTCAAGTTAGCCACAATAAAAACACTTGCTCAATGAAGAAAACAGTCTGAAAGGTCACCACTAAGGAGGAATCTGCTTTTAAGTGGGAAAATATTCAAGAGTATTAGCACTGTGCACTCCCTATAGCTATTACTGATGATTATAATGTTCCACTCTTAAGTAAACAGGACTTTAAAAGTACTTTATTCTTGTACATGTGATTGACAGTTTTTCAGTGCCATTATGGCAAACTTAAGGGGGAAACTCCATAGTGCCAAAATAATTTCATATTTCAGGGGCGTATACCATTTAAGTTGATGTATCCCAGTTGCTTTTCTTAAATAACTGTATTCTGAAACACAGATTATGAATTGCTAAAGGGACCAGTGGTGATGAACAATTAAATTATTAATCAGTTTAAGCTGACTTGATACAACCTGTTCTGTGTCCTTCAAATCAGTGTTCCAAACATGTTTAAAGATTCTAACTAGCAAGCTTACATGAAATCATAAAATTAGTATACCTACAATTTTCATTAGTCCATTTCTATAGAAAACAGAAATTTTATTTTTGGAGGGTCAGTTAAACATGTTTAAAAAGACAATCATTTCTACTTGTCACAACAAAGTTAAACTCTGTTAGGATTTTAATAGCCTTTCTTTTTGTGATTTTGGGAAATTTTACGTAGGTTTTAAATAATGAATGCCCTTAGCTAACATTTACCTTCAACATTAGTTACATAGAGACAAATTGTGAAAAAATTTTAAATGGATCAAAAAATAATTGCTAAGTGTCTTTAATCTAAAACAATGCATCTGTTAGGACACATCCTCCCAGGTTATCTGATTCTTTGTGGTTTGTGCCTGTCTTCAAGCTATTTTACAACTCTGTAGATAGAAGTTTATTTGTAGAAAGCTGATAGTAATGCAAATAATTAGGGTCTATAGACACGCAAATAGATTCTGTCTGAAGGAGGTTTCAACTGACCTCTTTCCTCACTGTGGAAGATGTCAATTTTGCACCTATGAAGAAAATTCATTTTGTCTTCTTGATGGGCTTATGCATTTCTCTAATCTTTGGATTTACCTTTAACCAGTTGCAACATTTTATTCTTGTTCCCTGAGTAATTAATGAGTTAAAAGTATTGACTCATGTTCATTTTATAGCTGCCTAAGAATCATGATTTTACCTTTTCTGAAAAAAAATTGTTTAACAGTTGTAAGAGTGAAACCACCCTTGACTCGTGATTCATAGCAGATCCAAACTCAGGGGGAAAGTCTGCTCTTGTTAGAACTTAGTATTGGATTGTATATCGGTTTTTAAAGAAAAAAGCAATGTGCTGTTTGTTATTTAAAATTTTTGAAAATATTTAATTGTCTGATTAATAATCTGTACTAATTTATTATGGTATCAAAAATTAAGGAAATATGATCAGAGAAGGATTATGACCTTTCAATTCTCTTCAAGAAGGACAATAATCCTTAATTTTTGTGACAATTCATAAATGAAATATTATTCATATCACAGTATTAAGAGTGTAACCATCTAAAACTGCAAACCCCACAATCTCTTGAAACAGGGTTCCTCTCCATCTGAAGCTAACGAGTTCCAAAGTAAAATTCAAGCTGTTGGGGAAGAGTAGGTAATGTTTTGCCTGTAAGCATTTCCAGGGAGAAGGGATCCCTACATGACATCTAAACTTTCTGAGCTGGATACGCCCAAATTAAACTTACAAGTAAGAGGATGTTTTCTTTTTGGTTTTGGTATTAATTAAATCAGTTTTACCCAAATGAAGAGTAACTTAAAGACTTCTACCTACTGATTAAAGACCTCATAGGTAGAAAGGCTCTTAAATTTAAGATTTCTATACCAACTTAAGGAAAAACATTAAAAAACTGAAATTTAGTGGGTATCCTGGCTAGAACTTCCATTTAGGTTACATCCATCTTTATTCTTTGACTAGGTTATTTTACAATTCTGTAGAGATGGATATCAGTTTAAAAGTATCAGAAAACTCACAGTAACTGCAAATAATTCCTGTTCACAGAAATTGTTTTCTGTGGAATGTCACTGATTATCACATTGTGGATACTGACCAATTTTTGCTTCCCCCTGTATTGGGTTGGCCAAAAAGTTTGTTCGGCTTTTTCCATAACATCTTACAGAAAAACCGGAAAGAACTTTTTGGCCAACCCAAAAAAATTCATTTCAGCATTCTTTACTGATGTGTGGTATTCTGAGTTCTTCTTTGAACTGGCTGTGACATCTTACTGGTTCACTCATTAATTAATTAAAATATTTGACACATGTTCACTTTATAGTTGAATGAGAGTAATGATTTTATACCTTCTTCCAAATCTAATCTGAAACGTTGAAGACCTACAGTCCCAACTGACTACTGTACATTTTCATTTGGAAATTTGGCTAATATCTCTATTTCAGTTTAACCAAGATGGAACTCATTATCTTTTATTAAATAGATCCCCTTTTTGGACTTAGCTATTCTAGTCAACACAGCAAGCAATCTTGCTGTTCACTCTTTGTTCTCTCCCCACATTAACATGGAATTCCAGATTTTGTAGATTATTATTTCCATTTCCACTGACTATATATCCTCCTTCTCTTTTCTCTCTCTTCTCATTTGTCCCTTAAATTGTTACAGATTCAGTTCTCCTCAATCCTTTGTACTTGTCACCTTTGTTTTAGATCTTTGATGGCTCTCTGTGATCTAAAAGCAGTAGCCTCTAAACTTTCTAGATTATCCACCCCATCTGTAAAAATATTTCACGCACAGCCCCCAATATATGCATACAATGAAAAAATTATATGCATGAATGTCAATCTTTTCAAATATTAACATGCCATATCTTAGGATGAAATATAATTTCCATTATTTTCTCCCTGAACCCTAGTAGTTTTATACATCTTACATCCCTCCTGAAATAACAGATGTAGAGTACAAAATCAAAGTTCCTTAGCCTAACTGCAAGTCACCTAACAGTCTCTTACTTTTTTTTTTCCTTCCCCATTTTTATGCTTCCTGAAACCTGACCCAGACAAAGTGGTCAAAATTATTGTCCTAACAGGCACAAAAATCCCTTCACTGATGTCACCCCACTTGTTTGAAACCCTGTCTTCTCTCTTATTTGTATGACTATTTTATAGCTCACTATGGCCTAGTTTGAACTCCATCTTTCCATGAAATTTTCTTCCCCTGCTGCTTCCTAGGCTGAAATTTTAAGAGCACTTACTCTATAGAGCATTCGTGTAATACAGGCAACATTGTATTTACTTATCTTCCATATATTTTCTGTATTCTTGAACTAATTTATGAACTTTCAAATCAAAGACCAAAGTCTAGATTGCTTTACATTTTCCGAGTCTAGACAAACAAGGTGCTACACACACATGAAATAAGTATTTATTAATACTTGCACAATAAAAAAAAACATAGCAAAGGAGAGATCAGGATGGTCTCTGATGTTATTTCAGGTGTCTTCTAAAACATAAAATTATGGATTTGTTATAATATACTTAAATAATAAGGCAATCCAGAAACATTAGTTTGAACTAGGTTGATCCACAGAAATCCTTGATAGTTGACTGCTTCTGAACTACAAAAATACCATTTCATATGTATAATTTCATATATAAGTTTAACTTACAATAGCCTATACTCTGAAAGCTGCTGGGATATTCTCCAGTGGGTTTTTGGATAGGAAAGATTAGAATTGGTAGTGCAAGAAGACTTCTTATTTTGAATGTACAGTTAGCTATAATCAACTAAGAGCCAAAGATTCTGATTCTGGATCTTATTTTGAACACAGAAGGCTGAAGTATAAAGCTGGAAATCTAAAAACCAAAAGCTTGACTTTTCTTAATTAAGGGAAACTCCATGACATCTATAGAGGATCAACCCAGTTTAAAAAAAAAAAAAATTATGTTAGCACTGAGATAAGTGTCCACAGCTCACCAAATCTCCTCTCCTACTGAAAGTATCAGTAAGACAGTATCATAATTGAAGCTTTTTTAAATTTGGGAATTATGTTCTGGTTACAAAAATGGGTAATTAGGTAAGAACCCAGAACATCAATTTTTACATGAAGACCATCAGTTGTGCCTTCAGGAGAGTCTCTTGCAAACTAGCCATGGTGGCAGAGATGAGGGACCATGTAGATCTTGAGATGGAGTTCCTGATTTCCAGCCTTAAGGAGGCAGGTATTGCTTCCTGCCTTGGGTGCAATCTGCCTATATTCTTTCAATAAGTCCCCCTTTGGTTTGAGCTACTTTAACTGAATTTCTATTCCTTATAATCAAAGAACCTTGATTAAAAAAAAAAAACTGTCACAATTCTTTGAGTCATGAGTTAAGTCTCCTTATCTGTCTAAATCATCTAAGTCCCCAAACAAGTCTGGCTAATGCCTCCACAACCTAGCATCCAGAAAAGATCCCTAACCTGGAGAAAACGGACTCAAACAACGATCTTTAAAGTCATGTGTTCTACTGTTCTACTTATAAAGTTTTAGCAACCTTATCTTTCAAGTTCAAGGAAACACTTTTAGAATTCTGGAATTCTGGGTATATTTAAAAACACTGCTTGGCAGGCCCTGAACATTTGCCTCTCATTTTCTAGTCTACATTACTAAATCTGTTGGTGAAACTGGAGATAGAAAGAGTAAGGGAAAAGTAGAAAGGAGATAGGGAAAAGAAACTTGAGAAGGCAAGAACAATGCTGTTTAGACTTTTTTTCTAAGTATAGCCAGGTTTTTTTTTTACACAATAAACTTAAAAAACAAACATATTTCAATATGGATTATAAATTAGGCAGAGGCAGCTAATTTTAAATAGATTTCTTTCAGCTTATATTCTGTCATCAGCAAAAAATAACATTTAAAATTTCAGACACATTTATTCTCCATGGAAATTATATATACACACACACGTGTGTGTGTATATATATATATATATCAATAAATATATATGCACTAATACATATACATACACTATACTCTGGTGTTTGTTTACAGAGTGAAGAAATCTAGTATTCAGGATATTTTTCATTGTAAATATGTTTAAATAAATATTTACATCACATGGAATCTGAAATAAGAACTGATAAAAATCCCAGAGGACTGGCATTTTCTGGAATCTTGAGATATGATACTGAATTTTGGATTCAGGAGTCTATACTGCCTGAGTGTTTACCAGGGCCCCTGTCAGACTGCATTTTTAACATCAATCAAGAACTGAAATATACTTTAACATATGCTCAATTTTATAATGACAATTGTCAAATTCCATTCCATACCAATAATAATCATAGCACTTAGAAGTGAAACTAGGGAATTAAAAGTACTCAAAAGGTATATACGCATAGTTTTAAAATGCACGATGACCTCATCAACTGAACCAATCTACAATATCACCACCCACCTATCTCATTTCTGTGAAGCAGCTAAGCAGCTCCATAAACACCGGCTGAATGGATAATCTGTCAGCTCTAGCTTATAAGGAATAAATGAGTGCTTGTAAAATAAAGGAATAATATGTCTTGAGTTCCAAGGAACTTAAACTGGACTTTAGAACTTTTTTTAATGAAAAGTTCTCCTTTTCCCCATTTTTAATAAATTTTCAATTTTGAAAGATACTTCTTATTCTTCCTAGACACTTTAAAAACACACAAAAACATTTAATTTTTAAAACTGGACATACATAAAGAAAGGTGCATCAAAATTTATATAAAATTCAACAATTATAAAGTGAACAATAGTAATTCTAATCAGATCAAAAAATAAACCAGACCCTATATATCTCCCTCAATCACATAACCCTCCCCTCTCTCCTCTATAGGTAATACCATCTTAAATCTGTGATGTCAACTATCTGTACTTTCTCTATAGGTTTACCATATACATATCCCTAAAACTATAATTTAGCTTTGCTTTTTAAATATCATGTGAATGTAATATATGCAATGTATTATTTTGTCTGGCCTCCTTCATTATACTTTATGTTTATTACATCCATAGGGTGGCATATAGTTACAGTTTATACATTTTTATTAAATGTTGTATTATATGGGAAAAAAACTTTATCCATTCTATTACAGATAGACATTGGAGTTGCTTCAATATTTTGGCTATCATGAAAATGTCAAAATGCACATTTCTGCATAGTCTACTGCGTATCTGCACACATTTCTCTAGGGTACATTCTTAGGAGCAGAATCGTAAGTTTGTAACTAGAAAATGCAAAACTCTTTTTTAAAGTAGTTGTATCAATGTATATTTCTACCTGCAATGAGGATTTAACTTGCATTCCCTTGATTACCAAGCAAATGAAGCACATTTCGTAACTACTGGCCATTCAGATTTTCTCTTTTGTGAAGTGCCAAGTGTTCTAGTACTTTGCCAATTTTTCTATTGAGTTGTCTTTTTCTTATTACTTTAGAGTCATTCTTTTATTTGTAATCAACATAAATTCTTTGTTAATTTTATGTATTGTAAAAATCCTTCCCTATTGTGTGGCATGTTTAACACTTGTCTTTGGATGAAAACAGGTTCTTAACCTTAATAAAACCAAATTTATACTTTTGTCCCTTTACAGTTATCCTTTACGGTAGTAATGTTTATGTCTCGTATAAGAAATCCTTCCCTACCTCAAAATCATGAAGATATTCTCCTATATTATATTCTAAAAGTGTTATAATTTTGCCTTTCACATTTAGGTGTATAATCTTCCTGGCGGTAGATTTTGTGTAAGATATGATGTAGGTTCACTTTCACAGTTTTCCCATGTATCTGTAACCAACTGTCCCAGCAACACTGCTTCAAGAGTTTGTGTTTTCCCCGTTTGATTTGTGATACCACAATTATCTATATATGTGCATGGTTTCTGAGCTATTACTTCATTGATATGTTTGGCATTCATGCCAATGCCACAGTATCTTCATTACTGTAGCTATAAAATTAGTCGCAATATATTGTAATGCAAAGCTTCTCATCTTACTGTTCTTCAGAGTGTCTTTTCCCCTTGAATTTCCCTATATATTTCAGAATTAGTTTTTGAATTATTAAAAAAATTAATTCCTTGGAATTTTCACAGGCATTACTTGACTCTATATGGATTATTCATGTAGCACTGACATATACAATATTGAGACTTCCAGTCCATGATATTAGGATACTCTGTTAAGTCAACCCTGCATTTCTGGGATAAATCCAACTTAGTCATAATGTGTATGACTTTTATATATTGCTGGATTTAATTTCTGTATTAGTTAGCATAAGTGATGTTAGATGCTTTAACAAACACATGTCTCTGTGGCCTAACACAATGAAAGTTTCTTATTCACACAAAGGCTAATGAGGATGTTTCTTATCTCAGAGAGCCTTAGGTGAAACTATTCAGAGCCCAGTCATTTTTCTTTTGGTTCCACATGAGATCTCAAGAGTTCCCATCTGGATTCTCTGCAGCTGGCTGACAAACAGAGAAGAGAGAGTATGATGATCACGTGGAAGGTATTTTACAGATCAGGCCTGGAAGTAGCATGAAACACTTCTATTAACATTCCATTGGCCAACTCAGTCACAAGACCACTCCAATGCAAGGCAGGCTGATAGTCTAGATGTGTGCCCAAGCAACGGAGAAAATGACTTAATGTGAAAATAAAAATGTCTCTGATAAAAAAAATTTGTGAACTCAAAAAAAAGTCAACTAATATTATGTTTAGGAGTTTTGCACTTACATTCAGTGAGACTGACTTCTGATTCTTCTTTTTAGAACTCTCCTTGTTGTTTTGCTATCAAGATTAGACTAGCTTCATATAAAGAGAGCTCCCTCTTTTTCTATTCTCCGGAAGAGTTTGTGAAATATTGGCGTTATTTCTTCTTTAAAATTCTGCTAGTACTTCTTAACAAAGCCATCTGGATTTGGAGTTTCTCTGTGGTAAACTTGACAATAAGACTACTCAGATTTTCTATATCTTTCCTGATTCCATTTTGTTAAACTATATTTTTCTCGAAATTTGTCCACTGAGTCTAAATTTTGAGGCACAATGGAATCTTGAGATTATATGTGCTCAAAAAATTATATTAAAATAGCTGTTGAATAGAAAACTAAATGTTACCTTTGTGATCATCTAGTTCACCTCCTACCTTTATAGAGGAGAAGATTAAATTTAGGAGAGATCCAAGTTCTCACCCCCCAACCCCACCACATCACACAGCTATTAAGTGGCAGTACTGGGACTAGAATAAAAGTCTTCTGATGTCCAGTCTAGTGGTCTTTCCACTACACTGTGTTAGTTCAGACTGCATTAATCAGTCAACAAACAAAAGGGAGACTGGATAGAGGACTGCGATCAGGAACCACTTAAACTACTGGAAAGAGAGCACACTTCTTGTGCATGTGGTTGTAGGCACTGCTTTCAGACTCCTTCCCCAGTTCTTCTATGACCTTATCCATATCTATCTCAGTTAGAAATGTGTGATGTTCAAGCTATGGTTTCTTTGAATTTTAAGGTCTTACCCAGTATATACCCAAGTTTGATGGCAAAGGTGTCAGCAAATGGTAATGATACTTCTCCCCAACACCACCCAAAACAAACAGTTTTGGGCCCTTGTCTTCCGGGAGCTAGATACTAGGCAGCCCAACAGTCTCATTTTACCCACAGGGATAATGTAACTCTGTTGCAGAACTCCACATATAAATGAACACTTTGACAAAGTTGGCTCTTGGAGTACTGTGAAATCAGGAAAGTATATCTTCAAAGCCCTGGCTCTTGGTTCTTCACTATCTCTCTCTCTCTCTCTCTCTCTGTGTGTGTGTGTGTGTGTGTGTGTGTACTTAAACTGTAAAAATGATTTGATTTACCTTTATCCTTTTTTTCCCCTTTAATCCAACAAATATTACTGACAGCACTCTACTAGGTTCTGATATTCACTGATAAAACAGTCATGAGAATCAACAGACACGGGACCTTCAGGATGGGAGAGCAGTAAGATGTGGAGATACCTTCCTCCCCACAAATATATTAAAAATACATCTACATGTGGAACAACTCCTACAGAACACCTACTGCCAGAATGCTGGCAGAAGACCTCAGACTTCCCAAAGGGCAAAAAATTCCCCACGTACCTGGGAAGGGCAAAAGAAAAAAGAAAAAGCAGAGACAAAAGAATAGGGACAAGACCTGCACCTCTGGGAGGGAGCTGTGAAGGAGGAAATGTTTCCACACACTAGGAAGCCCCTTCACTGGTGAAGACAGGGGGTGGGCAGGGGGGAAGCTTAGGAGCCACGGAGGAGAGCACAGCAACAGGGGTACAGAGGGCAAAGTGGAGAGATTCCCGCACAAAGGATCTGTGCCGACCAGCACTCACCAGCCTGAGATGCGTGTCTGCTCACCTGCTGGGGCGGGTGGGGGCTGGGAGCTGAGGCTCGGGCTTCAGAGGTCAGACCCCAGGGAGTGGACTGGGGTTGGCTGTGTGAAGACTGCCTGAAGGGGGCTACTGAGCCACAACTAGCCAGGAGGGAGTCAGGGAAAATGTCTGGACCTGCTGAAGAGGCAAGAGACCATTGTTTCAGGATGTGCGAGGAGAGAAGATTCCTTCCCCATGTGCCCAGAAAAGGCAGAGCACCACATAAGTGAGCTCCAGAGACTGACGCGAGCTGCGGGCATGGAACGCTAACGCTGCTGCCGCTGCCACTGCCACCCCCACCCCCTGAGAGCCTGCACAGCCCGCCACTGCCAGGGTCCCGAGATCCAGGGACAACTTCCCTCGGAGAATACATGGCACGCCTCAGGCTGTTGCAATGGCACATCGGCTTCTACTGCTGTAGGATTGCCCCGCATTCCAATTACAACTACTGTACCCCTCCCTCTCCCCTGCCTGAAAGAGCAAGAGAAGCCTAATCAGCCGCTGTTTGAACCCCTCCTGTCTGGGCGGGGAACAGATGCCTGAGGGCAACCTACATGCAGACACAGGGCCAAAACCAAAGCTGAACCCCAGTAGCTGTGCAAACAAAGAAGAGAAAGGGAAATTTCTCCGAGCAGCCTCAGGAGCAGCGAATTAAATCCCCACAATCAACTTGATTAAGCCTACATCTGTGGAATACCTGAATAAACAACGAATGTTCCCAAATTTGAGGCGGTGGACTTGGGAGCAACTGTAGACTTGAGGTTTGCAGTCTGCGGCTGATTTGTTTCTGATTTTTATGTTTATCGTAGTTTAGTTTTTAGCGCTTGTTATCATTGGTGGATTTGTTTATTGGTTTAGTTGCTCTCTTTTTTTAATGTTTTAAAATTTATTTTTCAAAATTTTATTATTTTTTCTATATTTTTAAAAAATTTTACTTTCTTCTTCCTTTTTCTTCTTCCTTTTCTTCTGAGCCATGTAGCTAACAGGGTCCTAGTGCTCTGGCTGAGTATCAGCCCTGAACCTCTAAGGTGGGAGAGCCAAATCCAGGACACTGGACCACCAGACACCTCCCAGCCCCACATAATATCAATCGCTGAGAGCTCTCCCAGAGATCTCCGTCTCAACACTAAGACCCAACTCCACCCAATGGCAAGCAAGATCCAGTACTGGGCGCCCCATGCCAAACAACTAGCAAAACAAGAACACAACCCTACCCATTAGCAGAGAAGCTGCCTAAAATCATACTGAGTTCACAGACACCCTGAAACACACCACCGGATGCAGCCCTGCCCACCAGAAAGACAAGATCCAGCCCCACCCACCAGAACACAGACACCAGTCCCCTCCACCAGGAAGCCTTCACAAGCCACTGAACCAACCTCACCACTAGAGGCAGACACCAAAAACAATGGGAACTACGAACCTGCAGATCCCAAACACAGTAAGTTAAACAAAGAGAGAAGACAGAGAAATATGCTGCACATGAAGGAGCAAGGAAAAACCCACCAGACCAAACAAATGAAGAGCAAACAGGGAGTCTACGTGAAAAAGAATTCAGAATGATGACAGTAAAGATGATCCAATATCTTGGCAAAAGAATGAAGGAAATACAAGAAACATTTAACAAGGACCTAGAAGAACTAAAGAGCACACAAACAATGATGAACACCACAAAAAATGAAATTAAAAAATTCTCTAGAAGGAATCAACAGCAGAATATCTGAGGCAGAAGAACGGATAAGTGACCTGGAAGATAAAATAATGGAAGTAACTGCTGCACAGCAGAATAAAGAAAAAAGAATGAAAAGAATTGAGGACAGTCTGAGACCTCTGGGACCACATTAAATGCACCAACATTCGAATTATAGGAATCCCAGAAGAACAAGAGAATAAGAAAGGGTCTGAGAAAATACTTGAAGAGATTATAGTTGAACACTTCCCTAACATGGGAAAGGAAATAGTAAATCAAGTCCAGGAAGGGCAGAGAATCCCATCAGAATAAATCTAAGGACAAACACGCCAAGACGTATATTAATCAAACTATCAAAAATTAAATACAAAGAAAATATATTAAAACCAGCAAGGGAAAAGCAACAAATAACATACAAGGGAATTTCCATAAGGTAAACAGCTGATCTTTAGCAGAAACTCTGCAGCCAGAAGGCAGTGGCATGATATACTTAAAGTGATGAAAGGGAAAAACCTAAAACCAAGATTACTCTACCTAGCAAGCATCTCTTTCAGATTCGAAGGAGAAATTAAAACCTTTACAGACAAGCAAAAAGTTAAGAGAATTCAGCACCACCAAACCACCTTTACAACAAATGTTAAAGGAATTTCTCCAGGCAGGAAACGCAATAGAAGGAAAAGCCCTACAATAACAAACCCAAAACAATTAAGAAAATGGTAATAGGAACATATATATCGATAATTACCTTAAATGTAAATGGACTAAATGCTCCAACCAAAAGACACAGACTGGCTGAATGGATACAAAAACAAGACCATATAAATGCTGTCTACAAGAGACCCGCTTCAGACCTAGGGACACACAGAGACTGAAAGTGAGGGGATGGAAAAAGAAATTCCATGCAAATGGAAATCAAAAGAAAGCTGGAGTAGCAATTCTCATATCAGACAAAACAGACTTTAAAATAAAGACTATTACAAGAGACAAAGGACACTACATAATGATCAAGGGATCAATCCAAGAAGAAGATATAACAATTGTAAATATTTATGCACCCAACATAGGAGCACCTCAATACAGAAGGCAAGTGCTAACAGCCATAAAAGGGAAAATCGACACTAAAACAATAATACTAGGGGACTTTAACACCCGACTTTCACCAATGGACAGATCAACCAAACAGAGAATAAATAAGGAAACACAAGCTTTAAATAACACATTAGACAGGATGGACTTAACTGATATTTACAGGACATTCCATCCAAAAACAACAGAATACAATTTCTTCACAAGTGCTCATGGAACATTCTCCAGCATAGATCATATCGTGGGTCACAAATCAAGCCTCGGTAAATTTAAGAAAATAGAAATCGTATCATCTTTTCCGACCACAACGCTATGAGACTAGATATCAATTACAGGAAAAAAATGTAAAAAATAAAAACACATGGAGGCTAAACAATATGCTACTAAATAACGAAGAGATCACTTAAGAAATCAAAGAGGAAATCAAAAAATACCTACAAACAAATGACGATGAAAACAAGATGAACCTATGGGATGCAGCAAAAGCGGTTCTAAGAGGGAAGCTTACAGCAATACAATGCTACCTCAAGAAACAAGAAAAATCTCAAATAAACAACCTAACCTTACACCTAAAGCAATTAGAGAAAGAAGAACAAAAAACCCCCCAAAGTTAGAGAAGGAAAGAAATCCTAAAGATCAGTTCAGAAATAAATGAAAGAGAAATGAAGGAAACGATAGCAAAGATCAATAAAACTAAAAGCTGGTTATTTGGGAAGATAAACAAAATTGATAAACCATTAGCCAGACTCATCAAGAAAAAAAGGGAGAAGACTCAAATAAATAGAAATAGAAATGAAAATGGAGAACTAACAACTGACACTGTAGAAATACAAAGGATCATGAGAGATTACTACAAGCAACTATACACCAATAAAATGGAGAACCTGGAAGAAATGGACAAATTCTTAGAAAAGCACAACCTTCCAAGACTGAAATAGGAAGAAATAGAAAATATGAACAGACCGATCACAAGCACTAAAATTGAAACAGTGATTAAAAATCTTCCAACAAAGAAAAGGCCAGGACCAGATGGCTTCACACGTGAATTCTATCAAACATTTAGAGAAGAGCTAACACCTATCCTTCTCAAACTCTTCCAATATAGGACAGAGGGAGGAATGCTCCCGAACTCATTCTACGAGGCACCATCACCCTGATACCAAAAACAAAGATGTCACAAAATAAGAAAACTACAGGCCAATATCACTGATGAACATAGATGCAATAATCTGCAACAAAATACTAGCAAACAGAATCCAACAGCACATTAAAAGGACCATACCCCAGGATCAAGTTGGGTTTATCCCAGGAATGCAAGAATTCTTCGATATACGCAAATCAGTGTGATACACCACATTAACAAACTGAAGGAAAAAACCACATGATAATCTCAACAGATGCAGGAAAAGCTTTCCACAAAATTCAACATCCATTTATGAAAAAAACTCTCCAGAAAGTAGGCAAAGAAGGAACCTACCTCAACATAATAAAGGCCATATATGACAAACCCACAGAAAACATTGTTCTCAATGGTGAAAAACTGAAACCATTTCTTCTAAGATCAGGAAGAAGACAAGGTTGCCCACTCTCACCGCTATTATTCAACATAGTTTTGGAAGTTTTTGCCACAGCAATCAGAGAAGAAAAAGAAATAAAAGGAATCCAACTCAGAAAAGAAGTAGAACTGTCACTGTTTGCAGATGACACGATACTATACATAGAGAATCCTAAAGACGCTACCAGAAAACTACTAGAGCTAATCAGTGAATTTGGTAAAGTAGCAGGATACAAAATTAATGCACAGAAATCTCTTGCATTCCTATACATGAATGATGAAAAATCTGAAAGAGAAACTAAGGAAACACTCCCATTTACCACTGCAACAAAAAAGAATAAAATACCTCGGAATAAACCTACCTAAGGAGACAAAAGTCCTGTATGCAGAAAACTATAAGACACCGATGAAAGATATTAATGATACAAACAGATGGAGAGAGATACCATGACTTGGATTGGAAGAATCAACAGTGTGAAAATGACTATACTACTCAAAGCAATCTAGAGATCAGTGCAATCCCTATCAAACCACCAATGGCATTTTTCACAGAACTAGAACAAAAAATTTCACAGTATGTATGGAAACACAAAAGACCCTGAATAGCCAAAGCAATCTTCAGAAAGAAAAATGGAGCTGGAGGAATCAGGCTCCCGGACTTCAGACTATACTACAAAGCTACAGTAATCAAGACAATATGGTACTGGCACAAAAACAGAAATATAGATCAATGGAACAGGATAGAAAGCCCAGAGATAAACCCATGCACATATGGTCATCTTATCTTTGATAAAGGAGGCAAGAATATGCAATGGAGAAAAGACAGCCTCTTCAATAAGTGGTGCTGGGAAAACTGGATAGCTACATGTAAAAGAATGAAATTAGAACACTTCCTAATACTATAAACAAAAACAAACTCAAAATGGATTAAAGACCTAATGTAAGGCCAGACACTATAAAACTCTTAGAGGAAAACATAGGCAGAACACTCTATGACATAAATCACAGCAAGATCCTTTTTGACCCACCTCCTAGAGAAATGGAAATAAAAACAAACAAATGGGACCTAATGAAACTTAAAAGCTTTTGTACAGCAAAGGAAACCATAAAGAAGAAATGACAACCTCAGAATGGGAGCAAATGAAGCAACTGACAAAGGATTAATCTCCAAAATATACAAGCAGCTCATGCAGCTCAATATCAAAAAAACCCCAACCCAATCCAAAAATGGGCAGAAGACCTAAATAGACATTTCTCCAAAGAAGATATACAGATTGCCAAACACATGAAAAGGATGGTCAACATCACTAATCATTAGAGAAATGAAAATCAAAAACTACAGTGAGGTGTCACCTCACACCAGTCAGAATGGCCATCATCAAAAAATCTATGAACAATAAAGCCTGGAGAGGGTGTGGAGAAAAGGGAACCCTCTCCCACTGATGGTGTGAATGTAAGTTGATACAGCCACTATGGACAACAATATGGAGGTTCCTTAGAAAACTAAAAATAGAACTACTATATGAACCAGCAATACCACTACTGAGCATATACCCTGAGAAAACCATAATTCAAAAAGAGACATGTACCACAATGTTCACTGTAGCACTATTTACAACAGCCAGGACATGGAACCAAGCTAAGTGTCCAATGACAAATGAATGCATAAAGAAGATGTGGCACATCTATACAATGGAATATTACTCAGCCATAAAATGAAACGAAATTGAGTTATTTGTAGTGAAATGAATGGACCCAGCGTCTCTTATACAGAGTGAAGTCAGAAAGAGAAAAACAAATACCATATGCTAACACATAAATATGGAATCTAAAAAAAAATGGTTCTGATGAATCTAGGGGCAGGGGAGGAATAAAGATGCAGACGTAGTGAATGGACCTGAGGACACGTGGAGGGGTAAGGGTAAGCTGGGATGAAGTGAGAGAGTAGCACTGACATATATACACTACCAAATGTAAAACAGATAGCTATGGGAAGCAGCTGCATGGCACAGGGATGTCAGCTCCGTGCTTTGTGACCACCTAGAGGGGTGGGATAGGGAGATTAGGCGGGAGGCACAAGAGGGAGGGGATATGGGGATATATGCATACATATAGCTGATTCATTTTGTTATAGAGCAAAAACTAACACAGCATTGTAAAACAATTATATTCCAATAAAGAGGTTAAAAAAGAACAAAAACAAACATGGGTCACTGTCCACGTGAAGCTTGTAGAGGTCATATGATCTTCGCATGAAGACTGCTTTCTTACCACCGCAGTCTGGCTTGACTTGGTTTTGACCCTTTCTTCAAAACTCTGAGGTGGTTTAGTTGCAAAGCTGATACACTGGTGTTTTGCCCTCATTTTTGAAGATATTTTTTATGGATATAGAATTCTAACTTGGATTCCAACTCCTTTTTCCCCAGCACATTTAGGATATCATTTCACTGACTACAGGTTTCATTTGCTGTTGTTTAGAATCAGTCAGCACTCCTTTGAAGATAATGTGTTTAAATTTTTCTCTATCATTTGTTTTCTGCAGTTTCATTGTAATATGTCTATGTAGAGATTAAAAGGGTTTTTAACTCTGCCTGGGATTTGTTGGGCTTCTTAAATCTGAGAACTATAGACTCTCATTAATTCTGGAAAATTCTGTCATTATCTTTTCAAATATTGCCTCTGCCCCATTCTCTTTCCTCCAGGAATGCCAGTTAAATTTAGGCTAGAATTTCTAAACAATCCTCCTTTTCTCTCAACCTCTTGGTATTTTCCACCTTTTCATCTCTTTGTGTTGCATTATAGATAATTTCTTCTTTCAGTTCACAAATTTCCTGTTCAGCTATGTCAAATATACTTGCAATGTCTACTAAGATTCTAATTTTGGCCATTATATTTTTTTCATTTCCAGAAGTATTTCATTCTTTTCAAGTCTGCTATATCACTTGTTTTATAATTTCTTGTTTCATACAGACATTTGCAAGCTTTTAAAAAATTAAAACATAGTAAGTGAAATTGCTTATAATCTATGTATAATAATAGCAGTATCTGAAATACTTAGGTATCAGTTTCTGCTATTTCTTGCTGCATCTTGCTTATTGTGCCTTGTTTTCTTTTATGTTTGGTCATCTCTGTATGACAGATGCTCAATGGCCTTGAAAGGTTACTTGAAGATTTTTGATACCTACAATAAGGTGCGTTTATTCAAAAAGGATATATATTTGCTTCATCGAGGTAACTGGGGTACTACTTTTCTCAGACTTCTTGTGTTATATTCCTTTGGTTTGTGATTCTGCACAATGCTGGTAACTTATTTTACAACCTCTCAGAGATAGGTTCTCCTTCTTTCTTTTCTTTTTCTCCTCTTTGCCCTATCTGGTCAGCACAAAAGAATTCTCCTGGCAGTCCTTTGCAAGTAGGGAAAAGGCAGTGAGCTTCCCTCTTCCTGAGGTCCCAGCTCGATGTCCAAGCAATCAATTAGAAGCAATCAATTAGACTCAGAAACCTAGAAGTAATAAGTGTCCTCTTGCCTCTGAATCCACCGAAACCTGAAGCTTAGTTTTTTAACTGTTCTATCCGAATGGGCAAATGATTCAGGGTAGCCAGAGCTTTAAACACTTCTTTACCTTTTAGGTTCTAACATTTTCTTAGAGTTTGGCCTGGCATATTCCTTAACAGTTCTTTGATGCTAAAACAAAGTTTTTGTACAACTCATCAAGCATTTTTAGTTGTCTTCAGTTGAAGAATTGGTCCAGATAACCTGGCCCAACGTTACTGAAATTTAAAAAGTCAACATTTTTAGGAAAAGATGAGCCAAGTATTTTTTAATGACACCCGTAAAGTTGTTTTTTGATTTTTTTTTGTTTTTTTAAAGTTAAATGTTGAAAAGAATTCTACATTTTCCAGAGTTCCACCGTCAACTTCCCCCAAAAGAAACAAAGAGCTACCAGCAAATTCCACTCATGGTGAGATACCCAAGAGAAATGAAAATATGTCCATACAAAAACTTGTACACAAGTTTCACAGTAACATTTTCACAACACTCAAGAAGTGAAACAACCCAATGTTCCTAAGTGATGAATGGATAAGCAAAATGTGGTATATCTATACAATGAAATATTATTTAACCATGGAATGAAGTACTAATGCATGCCACAATATGAATGAACCTTGAAAACATTATGCTAAATCAAAGAAACCAGTTACAAAAGACCACATATTAAATAATTCCATTTATATGAAATATCCAGAACAGGCAAATCCATAGATACAAGAAGTAGATTACTGGCTGCCACCATGGGGGAGGAGGGGGAAGGGGAACTGGGAAGTGAATGGATACCAAGTTTCTTTTTGGATTGATGAAAATATTCTGGAATTAGCATTCATGGTTGTACAAACTTGTGAATGTTCTAAAAATCACTAACTGTATAATTTAAAATGGTGAATTTTATGGTCTGTGAATATCTCAATAAAAAGAAGAAAAAATGTTAATGTTAATCTCAAGTATGTCTATAATACCCACTGTGGTAGCAACACAAAGTTGCCTCATTGAGCATTCAATTTCACATAATGAAAGATACCTGAGGCAATGATTTATAAAAATACCAAGTAGTGTGAAAGTACTTCATGCAGCTTACTAAAAACTTTGGAAATGTTTATTACTATCATTATGAATAATCATCACATTGGAATTTGTACTTATTGAGTCCTACATCCAGGTATATTAAGATTATCAACTGGGCATATACCCTGAGAAAACTGTAATTCAAAAAGAGTCATGTACCACAATGTTCACTGCAGCACTATTTACAACAGCCAGGACATGGAAGCAACCTAACTGTCCATCGACAGATGAATGGATAAAGAAGATGTGGCACATCTATACAATGGAATATAAGCCATAAAAAGAAACGAAATTGAGTTATTTGTAGTGAGGTGGATGGACCTAGAGTCTGTCATACAGAGTTAAGTCAGAAAGAGAAAAACAGATACTGTATGCTAACACAGATATATGGAATGTAAAAAAAAAAACGGTTCTGATGAATCTAGGGGCAGGAGAGGAATAAAGACACAGACATAGAGAATGGACTTGAGGACACGGAGAGGGGGAAGGGTAAGCTGGGACAAAGTGAGAGAGTAACATTGATATATATACACTACCAAATGTAAAATAGATAGCTAGCGGGAAGCAGCTGCATAGCACAGGGAGATCAGCTCGGTGCTTTGGGACCACTTAGAGGGGTGGGATAAGGAGGGTGGAAGGGAGACGCAAGAGGGACGGGATATACGTATGCATACAGCTGATTCACCTTGTTATACAGCAGAAACTAACATAACATTGTAAAGCAATTATACTCCAATAAAGATGTTAAAAAAAAATGAACCGAACTATATGAAACAAAAGCCGATAAAATCTATGAAAACCTTTATATTGCAAAGGAAACTAGAAAGATAATACAACTTCCCATCTCTGAATAATTTTCTTTTACATAGCAGCTGTTTATTCAGATGAACATAAGCTGATGAACACTATCTCGGAAGGGAGGGAGGGAGGGAGGGAGAAGGAAGGGAGGGAGGGAGGGAGGGAAGGAACGAAGGAGGGAGGGAGGGAGGGAGGGAGGAAGGAAGGAAGGAAGGAAGGAAGGGAGGGAGGGAGGGAAGAAAAAACCCTTCTATGATTAAACAGTAATCTGCTCTACTATAAAACATGTTTTGGAATGCAAATTAGCTCATATGAAACTGATAAACAGAGAATGATGTCAGTATAATAAAGAAGTCACTTTGGTTCATTGGTGATTTTTCCTAGGAAAGGGGAGCCAGGAAAGAGGGAACAGCATCACAACCTTCAGGAGGAAAGGAGAATGTCCTCCTGACAGCAGGAACATTTATCTGTATTATAAGAAAATTTTAAACGAGGGCTTCAGAGGAGTACTCCCAGCCTTGTTGCAGGTTCCCATGCCCACTTTAATGTTAACCCCCCCTTCCCCCCATGGCTCATTGCTACATTGCCATCTGTACTGTCCTAAAACTCACTATCTCCATCCTAATTAAAGTGCTGCCAGCATTTCCATTCAAGTAATTAATTTGGTGAATTTATCATACCAACTCTTGTCATCACTAGCTTCACTAAGGTGCCTCACTGAGCAGTTCAAACTATCTTCTCAATTACTAATTAGTTTTAGTTTATGTTGGTGCTCAGAACACAAAGTTGCATAGGTTTTGCAGTCTGTAAAAATTTTCAGGAATGCATAAACTGCACTACACCGGAAGCACTTGTACTTTTTTCTTTTAAAGTCTGTTTACCTGTCTGAAAGCTGGAAGTTATATATACTGGGAGGAGATGTGGAAGATGGAGAGATACTGAAACAAAGGCATCGTTTCCAGTGTTACAGAGCAAAGGAAATCACATCCTGTTCATTCTTGAGCTTTATTTCCACTTAAAGATACTTTATGTTTTTGTCCTTATTAGCTTTGGGTAACGTTTGATGGATTTTTAAGAGTATCATAAATGAATTAACACTGAAGTGAGCAACACTGCTTTTAGTTCAGTTTTATAGGTCACTATTAAGCCATGTGTTGGATCTGTGGGAATCCACCAGGAAGAATACTAATGCTGTTTCTCAAAGTCTTTGCGTTAAAGGATCTACAGTCTTTCAAAGAGATCCAGCGTTCCCCAACCCAGTCCACAGCCTGTTAGGAACCAGGCTGCACAGCAGGAGGTAAGCAGCAGACTAGGGAGTGAAGCTTCATCTGCTGCTCCTTATTGCTTGCATT
Source organism: Tursiops truncatus (assembly GCF_011762595.2). Classification (NCBI taxonomy): domain Eukaryota; kingdom Metazoa; phylum Chordata; class Mammalia; order Artiodactyla; family Delphinidae; genus Tursiops; species Tursiops truncatus. The sequence continues at coordinate 125,868,699 of NC_047035.1, forward strand.
ACGGCCTGAACCATCCCCCACGCCCGCCCCCGTGGAAAAACTGTCTTCCACAGAACTGGTCCCTGGTGCCAAAAAGGTTGGGGACCACTGAGATAGACCCAAGACTTTCAAGAGAACATTATTTAAGTCTTGGTTTTGTCATTATGTACTGGTATGATCTTGGACAAGTTCTTTACTTTGTTTGGACCCCAGCTTCCTTATCAATTAAATAAAGTACAGAACTGGGCTTCCCTGGTGGCGCAGTGGTTGAGAGTCCGCCTGCCAATGCAGGGGACACGGGTTCGTGCCCCGGTCTGGGGAGATCCCACATGCCGCGGAGCGGTTAGGCCCGTGAGCCATGGCCGCTGAGCCTGCGCATCCAGAGCCTGTGCCCCGCAACGGGAGAGGCCACAACAGTGAGAGGCCCGCGTACCGCAAAAAAATAAATAAAGTACAGAACTAGATCAAGGTTTCCAAACCTCTTCATAACACAAACTCCTTTTCACAATAATTTTGGTCATTCTGTCATTTTTGCATAATAATAATGAAGTGATTTTAAGTACAAATACTTTAAATTGCTGTATTAAAGGAGATCACATTGTACAGATTATTTATAAAATAATATTTGACCATATTCACATTATGGTCAAATTCTAAACATTTCCTTTTCTACAAACGGTGTACTCAAAATTTTTATAGCTCAATTAAGAAAAAGTGTCATGTGTGAATACATTACACACTTTAGAACACAGCCTAAATCCCCACTTTAATCCCTCTTCCCCATTCAAACCAACTGGAATAGCATTCATCATCATACAAATCTCAACATTACTAAAAAGCTACCATAATTAAGAGGTGAGGTAACAGTCTATTTTTAAAACTATAAACTTCTTTTAAAATGTTAATTATCTGCTGCCAGATGAGTATTCTTACAACAACTATTTGACTGCCTAAACTTTTAAACACTTCTAACAGCTGCCCAATGCCCATAAGACAAATATCAAATGTTACAGCCTGGTATTCAAGGCATTCCATCAACTATACCCAATCTGTTTCTTCCTTACCTTTATTATTCCCCTATGCAAACTCTCTATTCCACAGAAATTTTGTGTATGATATGAATATTGGTTTATATTTTTCTATATGCATACTGCACATATATGCATACTGCATGTATACTGCATGTCTGCCTTAGCTACTTTTATATAAGAGAACTGAAATACAACTCAGACTATAGATATATCTCACTTTTCAGGCATACCCATAACATTGTTAAATACAGTGAGTACTCTACAGCTTTTGCTCTAAATGAGCTTCCAGCTCTAATACTAATATAATATTTATATGCTGAATGGTTAATATTTGGTGGTAAACATCAAAATCTTCGGATTCTAAGTGCCTTGAATCCATACTGAAGTGTATCCAACAAAGGGACTTCTGAAGTAAGATAATAAAATAGCCACACATAATCCTGTTAGAAAAACAGAAGAAATATGGCCAGTTACCACCATATTCCCAGTGTCCAATACAATGCCTCATATGTATGATAAATATCAGTTCAATAAATTAAAAAATGAAGAAATAATGCATTACATTCAATACTTTTACCCTTTTCTCTTCACTTCTCTTCAGCCCCTGTCAAAAAAATTACAATGCAATTCTAACAGAATTTACAGCTTGGGAAGTGCAAGAGAGTCAGTAAAACCGCAGGCAGGTATTCTATTAGGCTCTTTCAGTAGGCACCCAAACCTTCAGGAGAAAGTCAAAGGTATTATACGTCTCTTCGGAATCTGGTTTACTTCTCAGGTTTTAGCTATTTCCACTCTTCACACTACACTACAGCTATTCATAGCTGATTTTAATTCCATAAAATAAGTATGCTATACCTCATTTCCTACTTTCCACATAAGCTTGTCCCCCCTGACCTATAACACCTTTCTTCTAACCCCTTTTCTCTCTCCAACCCTATCCTTTAAAGGACTCAGGTGATGGTGTCACCTCTAGAGGAAGTTTTCTCTGACCATTCTCCCAATCCTCTGTACCCTCCTTTTCTCACTGGTCAAAAATTTGGTCAATGTATCAAAGAACTTCCTGAGAAAAAAAGAACAATTTATCTCATCCTAAGTACTAAAACATTCAATCCATGACACATAGGGACATAAAAAGGATACAAAAGTATTCATCAATAATCACAAGAAATGCATTACAGAAATGTGAGCCATATTATGAAGTGATATATATATATATATATATATATATATATCACCCTTTTCACCCATGAACTCCTGTTTATATATCAGCAACATCAATCTCTGATGGAGAAAAACCTGACCTCAAGAAAATAAAAATCACACGTAGAGATGCATAGTTCCTTATAAAAAGCACATAAATGAAAACCAATAATTGTATGATAAATAATAATATTCAAATACATAGCAAAATGAAAAGAGTAAAACTGAAATTGTAAGAGCTACGGTGATTGCTGTGTGAGGTGATGGTGCAGGACATGTGGGAAGAGGAGGAGGGCCATGAGGATTTCGTGCCTCACCCTGTGAATCACCATCCTGCTGCTTCAGGCTCTGTTAGGAATAAAAGAGCAGGGCAGGGGGCTGGAGGTGGAGGAAAGCTTTGTCTTGTCTTCAGATGTTTCATTATTTTTTCCCTTTCCCTGCCGCTCCACTGCAGCCCTGTAAAACATTAGGCAAGCCTCTTAAACACTCCCTGTCTGTTCCATTCCTCATCTGTAACATGGGGAGAAAAAAACTGGTTGGCTCAAGAAGGCTCTGTGAGGACATAATAATCCTGTCAGAAAACCTAAACATAATCATGCCTCCAAATTCTGTAACTAGATGATCTCAGGAGACAAAAGTCATTTCTTTCTTTTTTGCTCAGCTGAGGAACTGGAGTCCATCTCCCCACCCATCCCCACCAGACCCCCTAAATACACTCAAAGAAGCACGTATAACCCATGAAGAATTGAATCGAAAGGTCACCCATTAAAAATGTGTTCCCTAGTTTGCAATTCACACCAAATCAGCATACTACTTTGAATTGCTCTTTAGAAGGTCTTATAAGTTGCAATTTGTGCTTGCTCACTGCTTGAAATTATTTCAGAGGATAGTCTTAGGGATAAAAATATTTTAAAAGCTGGATAACCACTGCCAAGACATTGCATGCTAACTTGAAGCTTTTAGTCTCACTGCACTTGGGACAAGTTACTTCAAGTTAATACAAGATTGCTTAGGCCTCATCTCAAAAGTTTCTGATTCAGTAGGTCTGAGGTGGGGCCCAAGAACTTAGATTTCTAACAAGTGCTCTGGTGATCCTGATGCTGCTGCTCAAGGCACCACACTTTGAGAACTATTGATTTTAAATAATGTACTCCTGGCATGATCACTTTTACTACCAGCTGTTTTTATTTAGTAATTGATAGATGCATCTTATATTGATTCCCTATCTTCCTTTGAGATATTATTTCCAAATTCCTTTGTAATCTGAAAGCAGGGAAGAACTATTAAGACTCAAAAAAGCAGATTTTCTCTTCCTTTAGAACACAAATTATCATCATCTTACTTCATTTATCACTGTGCCTCAATTTCCTCAACTACAAAATGGGGATAATTAGAGGGATTCAATAATATAATAAGATAATAAGATAATATAAATAAAAGCCCTGGGAAGAGTACCAGGTCATAATAAGTACTTGATAAATGTTGTATATTATTCTTGTTGCAATTACTTCACTAATTTTCTGTTCATTATTGAGGAAAACTTATTCATGTTTACTATATGTTATACATTACTGGTATATGTATAAAATCTTATCTATTTATGGTGAAATGTCCCAGAGCTCCAATGGATTCGGTAAACTGGGGAACAAAGGGAGGGGGTAATGTTAAAGACCTAGGTTCTAATCCCAGTTTTCCCACTAAATTGCTACATGACTCTGGGCAAGTCAAACCCTAGTCTCAATTTCTGCTTCTGAAAAAGCTTACCTTGGATATGAAGATCAAATGAGATAATGCAAGTGAAAAAATAATAATAATTTAAGTACTGTAGTACTCCTGTGGTGAAGAAAATACCTCTATTTGGGAACAGTTCACAAGATATTAATAAGAGATATAACTGGCCATGGCCCCTGTATTTACATCCTTAAATGACAGCACAATGATCTGAATCACCACACAAGCTATTTACTGAATGTCCAATACCACCAAGTCACTATTTTAAATATATAATGCTATTTTAAATATATTATGAGCAGATATATTTAATATTTCAAATATTATTGCAAAGTGAAAGAAAAGTAGATACAAAAGTAATCTCAGGCATTTATTGTGTAGCGGCTGCTAACGTCCTCACTTCATGCCTTTAGCATAATTTTTATTTTGATGCAGAACGCTTGTATTGGTTCTAGGCTTCTATTCAGTATAAATTCAAAGTGAATGAATAATGGCAACTAATTAGATTGGTGATTTTCATTTCTAGTTTCTAATACTCTAGGACATATCTAATGTTCTTATAAAATTGCATAATACAGTTCACAAGTTTTTAAATCAATTTACTGAAAAGAAGATTTGGGGGTTATAACATTTTCTTTGTACATTTCAATTAAATTACTACCTTTTGTAGGAGCAAACAAAAATCAGCCACCTTTCTTTGTGTCAATGCTTACCAACATAAAAAGATACAATGTATATCTTTGATGTTTCCTAATGAACTATAGGGAATAAAGTAGTAAACCTCATTTTTTGAAAGGAATATATTCCTGAAAAGCAGTATACAAACATTTTCAAATAAAATGTCATTTTAACTGCAGCAGTGATACTCCCCTTTCAAAGAAATCCAGTTATGAAGTCTCTTACAAAGTTTACCCCAATGACAATCTCCTAATTTACCAATGTGTAAATTTCCATTTTCATGTATTTAGCTTTCTCAACACAGGAGATATATACATCCAAGACATTGCAGACCTTGATTTAAAATACCTAAATGCAATTTAAAATATGTAAATGCTGTTGATTAAAAAAAAACAAAGCTATACAGAAAAAATTCTTATCAACTACAATTAAAATGTTAAAACTGATTAAAATTTTAAGAGACTAGTTTTAAAATATAAATAATATGAAACAAGGAAAAGCAAAGATAGAAAACACCACTCTGTAGACGTGTTTCTAATACCTGTGGTTAAAAATACCTGTAGATCAATGTGAGCATCATGTATTCCTCTGTTTATCGTCACAATATTCAAATACCAACTACTTTTACTTTTACTATATTATATTTATTCTATAGTGCTCCCAGAAAACATATTAGATCTAATTCCACAGGCAAAAACATGTGCATCCTTATGCCATGGACTATGCAGATGTGGTTAACAATACAGGGCACCCATCCCTCTTCTCTCCACAGTACATCCCAAAAGGGCCTGTGTGTAGGATCCAGCAGAATAGAAATATTGGTACATCTACAGAAGACTCCATTTTAATATATGTAAGATTATGTCAAAGAATATTTTAGTTCTGGGGGAAAGCAAAATCCTGCCAATTTTAAAGACTAACATATATGCAACAGGAAATGGGTGAATTCAGGTTAGAGGCCTTATGAAAGTTGTTCACAAAATTTTCAGTTAGTTTCACTGTTGGTCATATTGCATAAGGAAACACTCTAAAGTAGATCACTTATAGTTGTTCATGCCTCCATTTATTGTTGATGTACTCAGCGAATGAGTACATCATGAGATGGCTCAAGAGTCCGGAACCAATTTGTTAGAGGTTTAATATAAAATCTTCCATTGGTAAAAGTGTATCTCAATGTTTTATAAAACTGTAGGTAGGAGAAAAAAAGAAGTCTCGTGGCTTGAATTAGAAATCTCTAAATAATATCACTTTGCAGAGTCCCTGGCATGCAGAAGTTCCTCAAATATTTTTGTCAAATGAACAAATGCACGTCAACAAGTTTGCTTCCAATTACTACAACAGTTTGAAAGGAAACTATATGTAAAAGGAAAAAATACTTAAAATGATATTCTAAAAATATCCTTAAATAAGATATTTGTAAAGCACTTAGAAAGTGGCCCATAGGAAGCTTTATACAAGCATTTGTCATTACTCTTATCCTGTTAATTTAGTTTGGTTCACAACAATCTTGGTAGCTGCATTAGCATAAAGTCATCACCACAGCTGATAAAAAGAACTCAGGTATGTATGCACTACTAGTGAGGATGTAGTTGCATCACCTTTACATGTGGAATAAAGACCATCTTACAAGGGTAACCACTACTGTCTTATAATGAAGATTAACTCAGTAAGACATTAACATACAAGAAAGGTGAATTAAGCCTTATAATTTTATCCTACCACAACAAATTAAATCCCTTATAATCCAATATTTTCTGTCTTGTATTTACATAATGTGTCTTATATTTATATAATTCAGAACTTCAAAAAGAGCTACTGGTAAGGTTCATGTTCATTTATATCTAAGAAATTCAATTAAAAAAATAAAACATCAAAATGGCAATTGATGGCAATTTGCTTCATACTAAAGCAAACTATAATATAGGAGAGTGCTAAAAAATGTTTGGGATTTACTCTCTTACACTTTGACTGCTGACCACAACAGAGATGAAGACTGAGGTAGTCTGAAAATTCTGTGAGGATTAAATCACACTATATTCTTCATATTCTCTAAGGAAGTAAACTTTAGGCTGTGCGAAGTACCCTCAACTTCCGGGGGCCAAGAACAACAACTGCTGCAATGAAAGAGCAGAGTAGTTAGGGTTAAGGAGGTGATTGCCTTCTATAATGAAACTAGCTTCAATATCTATTTGTTGACACTATTAAAGTCAACTCTATTTTTTTGTTTGACTTAAGGCAGTGGAGCTTTTGATAAGACACAGAGGTTTTTAAAATGTCATTTTAAACTAAACACCAGGGATACCTTCTATTTCAAGGAAAGCCCGTTACAAAGTCTCTTTATGAAGCTCACCCAAACCAAGATCCCCTAATTTACAAAATTACGATTCAAAATGCATTATGATACATAACCGGGAGTCTACTAAGCAGTTTATATGGCACATAAGTGATAAGATATACCATAAAAGCTAAATGATATAAAATAACTTACAATTGATTAAAACACAACTGTGCTAAGGAGTTTGGCTAAAGATGTAACCATGTAATTTAACTGAAGTGATCAACAAAAGCAAGGTCAAAAGCTTCATAAACACTGGAGTGAGCCACTCAAATAAAATGGTGGGAAAATCAAGCAACAGAGGAATTGTAGCTCTAATTATACTACACTTTTACTTTTCATTTCAAACAATTAATTGCTAAAAATTAAGTATTTTTCTAATAAAAGTAGCAGAATTTTTTTTTGCAGTAACAATCAATCAATTACTGTCCAAAAAGGAATGGTTAAGGTAGAAAAATATAGGGGAAATTTAAAATGCATTTTCAGAACTATAACATAATCTGTGGAGGCAAATAAATCAGATTCCTATACAATAAAGTATATTTCTCTATCTTAATTTCAATTTCTCAAATAAAATCTAAATTTGGACTTCTTCTTTTATGGCTAGTTCTGAATCATTTCCCATGATTTCAGTACTTTAAGCAAGGAAATCTCTAATTTATTGAAACAGTTTTCTAATATTACAAAACTAAGTAAACATTATGTCTTTTCAAGCAGCGAAAAAAAAAATCCATTTCGAACAAAAATAAAACCTCAAAATATAAACAAAAAAGATAAAAGTAAATAAGAATGCTAATTTAAAATATTAGAAATATACATAGAAAGTTATCTTTTATAAGATTTTTGCAACAGAAAATAGTTGAAGGGGAAAGTATATTGGTTCTCCTTTTTGAAGGTTTTGTCTTAAAACACTTTCTGAATAGACTGAAATCATTCTATAAAACTCCTTTTCTTATTTTCACTTAATTAGGTTGGTAGAACTATGAGAGATACCAAAGGGCAACAGATTAAAAAAAATAATGAGGCAATCCTCCCCCCACAACCAAAGTACTATTAACAAAATAGAAATAATATTTACATCATTCCCTTCCATTTTATTAGTGTTTAAAGTTGTGGGTAGTCACTGAGGTAACGAAATAATTAAGACATGTTAAAACTATAACTTCATACTGTCTAAAGTGATAGTTTCTTATAATATTAATTTAAAAAGTCATACAAAATAAATAATCATAGATGAAATGTTAGATTATACTGATGTATATAGTACAACAGCCTAGTTTATTTTTTCTCAATGATTAGGATATGCTTATAACATAAATGGGTCATCATATAGCAATAATTAGACCCTTCTAAGAAACAATTCAGAGAAAAGCTATATCTGTAACCGATTTATATTTTGAATATAAAAAGCAACCTGACAGTTAAAGTTATTAAATCAAGATTTAATTATTATCTACAATTCAGGCATTACTAGATATATGTTACCTCAACAATATCCGAGTTGGTTCTGCTTTCATGAGGTTCATTATATTCTGTATACTTGAGAAGAACTTTGTCCATATCAGTGCTGGCATACTGAAACAGTTTGTTAGAGCTGTTGAAAATGATGAGTGCTATTTCACAGTCACAGAGCACACTAAGTTCATAGGCTTTCTTCATTAATCCAAACTTTCTCTTTGTAAAAGTGACCTAGACAATCCAAAAAAAAAAAGTATATTTTTATTACAAGTTATTAGTAGTACTTGAATACAGGCTACCTGAAGATGAGGTCTCTTTTAACACTGAGTCTGATTTCAAAGCTGAAAAAGGTTCCTAGCTTCATACTCCACGTAAGTCTTCTTCCCCAATTTGCCAAAGGCCTACAATCCTACATATATCCTGTACCTCCAAGGGCTCTAATAGAGCAGTCTCCTGAGGAGGCTTCCTTTATCCTTGGTTGCCACTCTGCTGCAGTGGGCAAAGAACCAGAGAAGGAAACACTTGATCAGTGGCCCCTTATCATCCAGGTTAAAATGGCATTAGAAAACCAAGTCCCACCTCAAGTAATCCATTCATTACTCAGACTTTAATCCCTAAACAACAAAGTACATCCACTAATCTAATTTATACTTCTCCTCCTTCCCAAGCTCTTCTACTGCACCCACTGAAATTCAGTCTAGATCAGCAAATTCCCCAATGTCCTCAAATTCTTCTTTGAATATTTCTTTCTCTAACTGAAACATGTCACCTGAAGCCCTCTCAAATAGAGACTAATTAGTTTGTTTTTAAATACTACATCTCCTGTACTCAAGGGTCTGGAAGATATGTCCTTTTTGCTCCCCATTCTCTCCTCAATTTTCCTTCTTCTCTAAAAACCCCAGATATCCTGAAGCTCAAGCCATGAAATTTATACCACCCCAAAACTCTTTGTGGTGACCCCTGGTCACTCTCCCTCTCCCTCATGCACTGATAAGTATCACATAACTACTTCTCATTCTAATCCTGCTCTTATCTCTGGTGACTTCAGCATCTGTGTAAAAAATTAGTGCAAATACCTTAGCCTCTCAGTTCCTTTATCTCCCAACCTCCAAAATGATCAACCACCACCACATGTCAAGCACTCCTACTGCCATACCTTAACTCTGCCATAAACAATAATCACATCACCTCCAAAATCTCAATTTCACGCATTCCACTTTGCCTTCTATGCAACTCTCCTATTTTGTATTATCTCTTCAGAAATTCTTTAACCTTCATCAAGTCCTCCAATCCATTTACCTTACCACTTTGTTACTATCTACATATTCTCATGCCCTTTCTTCTCTCTTTAGATTCCATGGGCCATCACTATTTTTCACTTCTACTCTTCTCTCATTAACATACTTGCTTAGCACAGCCCCAACCAAGTATTGACCCCCCATACATTTACCCAATTATCCTTTTATCTTTATGCAAGTAGCTGACAATTACTGGGAATATTAAGTGTGCGTGCACACTCACACCCACATCCCCCTTGTGTTTCTGAACTGATGACCATAAATCTCAACTAACACTTAACATTGCTTGACATTGTAACTTGGCTTATTTGTCCCATTATCCCATTCTCCAGGTCAGATACTTCCTACCTTCTCTCCCTCAAATCAACTCTCCACTGATAACCTTGCCTCAAACCATTGAGAAAACAGAAATCAGCAGCAACTATCTCACTTCCCATCACCAAATCTATCAATTCAATTGTTTCATCTGTACTTTTCCACACTCTCCCTTCTCTGCTGTCATTATTGACATCTTTGTTCCTATTCCTTTCCATATGCTACACTCTCTTCCCTCATCATGGTTTCCCTCCTATCAAAGACCACAAGCTTAGAAACATGCTCTAGCATCTCCTTTGACTCCACGCTGCCCCTTCAGTTACCACCCCTTCTCTTCACCCCTCTTTCTGCTCTACTTCAGAGTAAAAATGTTTGAAAGAAACGTCTATAGTTGGTGGCTCTAACTTCTCATCACCTATTCTCTCCTCAACCTTACTGCAATCAGACATCCAGTCCCCAGATTCCACTAAGACTTGTCAATATCATTACAGTGACCTTCAATTTATGTGATTAAAGTCAATAGTCATTTTTTTTCTTACCTTACTATACATCTCGTTTGACAAAGCTGACCATATTCTCACTCTTCAAACATTTTCTTTTCCAGTTGTTTACGGCACAACACTGCCCTGGTGTTCCTCCTACTTCAGTGACTGCTTCCTCTCAGCTTTTAGAGTTATATCCTCTTCCTCTGCTCAGCCTCTACCCACTGAAGTGCCTGTGAGCTTTAGACTTGGGCTCCCTTCTCCTCTTTACCCCCACAGTCCTTGCTAGGTAATTGCAGCCAGCCTCATGATTTTAAAAGCAACAAATATGCTCTTTCCACAGTCTTCTTCATTTCAGCAAATGGAATCGTCATCCATTCAAACAAAACCAAATAATATCTAAGAGTTATCCTTGATCCCTCTTATCACAATAATCTACCCTACCAATCCTTCAGCAAATTGTTTTAGCTCCACCTCTAAAACATATCCCAAATCTATCCACTTCTATCTACACCACTATATCGCCCTAGGTTAAGTTACATAATCTCTCATGTGTATTATTTATATAATCACCTTATTATTTTTTTTACATCTTTATTGGATTATAATTGCTTTACAATGATGTGTTAGTTTCTGCTTTATAACAAAATGAATCAGTTATACATATACATATGTTCCCACATCTCCTCCCTCTTGCGTCTCCCTCCCTCCCACCCTCCCTATCCCACCTACCCAGGTGGTCACAAAGCACCGAGCTGATCTCCCTGTGCTATGCTGCTGCTTCTTATTAGATTTCCTGCTATTGTACCCCACAGTATATTTGCCACACACCTGACAGAGTGATATATTTGAAACATAAATCAAAATGTGTAAGTAGGAGTTTAGAGTTTTTCACTGCACTGAAAGTAATAACCAAACTCATTAAGGAAACAGAATAAATGATCTGGCCTCAAACTATGTGATCTTATTTCTCATCACTCTCTCTTACACCCATCATGCTGCACTGGCGTGTGCGTGTCTATACATGTGCATGTGTTTTCCTTAACCAGAAGCTACTTTCCACCTTAGGAACTTTGCTATCTTCCCTCTCTGTGGAACACTTTCACACCATATCTTTCTAATGGTTCCTTCCCTCTCCTTTTAAAACTAAATCTCTCATCTTTATTTAATCTTTTAAACAAGTCCTTACAATATAAATACACAAATATATGACTTTATATGAATGCATCTATGGAATATAATGTGTTTTGCTTGCCTCCCTATTTTCCCTTGCACCAACATAAACCTCTTAACACACATTTTCAACTTAGTATTTTTCATTCCACACTTTTGTATAAGACCATATAATCATATACACATTTAGATGTATACACATACGAGAGATCTTGTCAGCATTTTACAAAACTGGAACTCTTGTCACTTTTATTTTGTTTTACTCATTTAACTACACCTTGTGGATATGTCTCTAAGTCAAATGGTATAGTTCTAAGGTACTCTTTTGAATAATTTCATAATTTTTTCATATAAATGTTACTACTCTTTTGCTAGGTGCAAAATAAAAATCTCGTTTCTGTAATATGAATTTTCCTAACTAGCAGTGATTAAACATCTCTTTTTTATATTTGTTGCCATTTGAGATTTGCTTCTTCTAAGCTGCCCATATTTTGATCATTTTCTTATTTTATAAATTGTTTATTACTTGTCTGAGAGCTCCTTGTACAGGTATATTAACCATGTTTTATACTTTTCCAAATTTCTCAATTATATATTACCTTTGTTTACATATCTGTCATTTAAAAGTTTTAAATTTTTATAAACTGATTGTATTACTGTTCTTCAAAATCTTGGCAGTTATTATACCACTGTAAGAATATAGTGAATATGAGAATACCACTATTAAAACACACTATTTTAAAACAATGAAATCAAAATCATTTATATTTTGAGATGCACCCAGATGTACTTGCTGCATTAAAAATTTGAATTCAGCAAAGGTGCAGTTAGAAAACGTTTTACCTTACTCCTAGTAACTGGAGAAAATGACAATCAGCAAAGGAAAGCATTTATTGCAAGAATAATTCCTACTCTAGTCAAAGACTTTCAAAATAAGTGAGATATGAACAAGACATGAGACAGGTAATACTGCTTCAGAATATCTAATAAGCATGCCTGAAGAAAATTCTCTAAAACAAAAACTTAAGTTCACTAACAGTAAAATTAGGACAAACCCTGTTGTCCTTTCCAAAAATACTTATACAAAATATTTCTCTGAAGTTATCTATTAGAAGGAGTTGAAGGATGGAGTTAGTGGAGGAGACCTAGCTTATAACAACCTCCTCTCCTCCATTCCTCCAGCTTACTCCAACTAGAGTAAGATCAAAAAGAGTTTTTTCAGTAACTAGAAAGATTTGCACAAAATACACTTACGTTTCAACAGTGAAGCCAAAGACATAACAGTGAAAACCACAATCTTAGTATTTTACTTTCAAGCTTCATAAATTAAATCTTTTTATTTTATCTATAAGTGCTTAAGTCTATTTTTACTCTGGTTTATTGCTAACAATTTATAACAATAGTAATATAAAATTAACTTTGTATTCTTATAAATTTGTCATCCTTTTATATTTTGAAATAATTTCAAACATACAGAGAAGTTTCAAAAAGTAGTACAAGGGAGGAGATATGGGGATACATGTATATGTAGAGCTGATTCACTTTGTTATAAAGCAGTAACTAACACACCATTGTAAAGCAAACTCTAATAAAGGTGTTTAAAAAAAAAGTAGTACAAAACTTTCAAATATCCTTCTACCAAATTACCTGTTAACATTTTACCACATTTTCATTCTCTAAACACACGTAAGTTTTTCTCTGAACCCTCTGGACTAAGCTGGTTATAAGGTCCCTTTGCCCCTAAATACTGTCTTAAAAACAAGGACAAATATAATTATCAAAATAAAAAACCAACATGGAGATACAGCACTATTATCTAATATATAAACCTTATTCAAATTTCTCAATTTTCCCACTAATTTCCTTCATAGGGGAAAAAAAATGGTTTGCTTTTTTTTCTCCTTCTAGCACAGAATCCAATCCAGGATCATATGGTGCATTTAACTGCATCCTGTTTAATTTGAAACACTTTCTCAGTCTTTGTTTTTCAGGACCTTGGCACTTTTGCAGAATACAGGTCATTTACATTGTGGTATGTATCTCAATTTGGCTTTGTCTTGTTTCTTTCTGATTATATTCAGATTGTACATTTTGGACAGGAATAGTTTAGAAGCAATGTGTCCTCAATACATCCCATGAAAATCCACATATCTATTTACCCCCTAAATAGTATTGTTAGCTTGATTAAGGTAGTGTCTGCCAGTTTTTCCCCCCCAGCAAAGCTACTATTTTCCCCCTATAATTAGTAAGTATATTGTGAAGATCTCTATGAAAATATTGTTTTCTCATCAAACTTTAACAAACTGATTTTTGCCTCCACTGATGAATACTGCCTGAAAAATTATTACCATGATGGTTGTCAAATGGGAATTTTCTAATTCCATTACATTTTCTATCTACATTTACTAACTGGCATTTTACTGTGAGAGTTTTCCTTTCCCTTCATTCATTCATTCATTTATGTCAGCAACAACTCATGGATTCTTATTTTATTCTATGGGTTATAATTCATTCGTATCTTTACTCATTCTGATGTTCAAATTGTCTTTTATTTCAGCAGTGAGAGATCCTCTATGTCGGCTTCCTGTGTCCATTTGACATGCTCCCAGTATTCTTTGAACTTCCTGGCACAGTCAAATGTTCCAGGCTCTTCCTGTTCTTTCCCTGCCCCAGTCCTAGAATCAGCCATTTCACCAGGAAGCTCTGATTCCTTTGGTAGAGAACTGTATTTAGAAACTAAGATATGGAGGCTAAGTTACTCGGGTGTCACTGTTTCTGGGCCCTCTCAACAGACAGAACTAGTAGATATGTATACGTACACACATACACAAACACACTTCAATATCTGTTTCTATTTTTATCAAAATATATTAAAATCCATGGTACTTCCAATTCCAATTCTACGTCATAGGGTTTACCACAGGCTTCTCCCTTTCCATAGCTCTAACTCCCTTCTCTGACTGTAAGAAACCCAGCTCCCATTATCCACAATACACTTACTTATTTGCTCATTCTTAGATTACACTTTAAGTAGTTTTCAAATTGCTAAGCCACACTATGAAAAACAACCTACCATCTAGAAACAAAAGACAGTTCTCTTATCGATACTCTGAAGGACTGGGTCAAGAGATAAATGCATACATAATTTTGGTAAGATATTGTCAAATACCGTCCCCTCAAATTGCTATACCAATCTGTATTCCCATCTGCAATGCACAGGACTGCCTACTTCTTCACAGCCTTACTATACTTTCATTAATAACAGTATTTAGGGCTATGAATTTTCTTCTGATTCCTACATTAAATATATTCCATAAATATGGATGTGTACTATTTTCTTATTTTTAGAAATTATGTTATTTTAGTTATATATTTCCCTTTTTCCCCAGAAGTTGTTAAACTGGCATCAAACTTTTCAAAAAAGAAATTCTTATGTAGAATTAGCTTTCAAAAAAACCATTAAACAAAATTAATTTCTGGTTTTACTACATGGTAATTGGCGTATGTTTGTAATATTCTCCTTTATTGAATTTACTGGTGTTTCTTTGGTTAGGTAATATATGATCAATTTTGGTGAATGCTCTTTGTACCCTTATATACTCTATTTTCTAAGTGTAGTGTTCAACATATCACTTAAAGTCAATTTTATTGATTATGCTGTTTAGATCTGGTTTAGATCATCAGTTATTTTTTGTCCATTTGATCTATTTCATACTAAGACTACTATGTTTAAGTATCTTATTACTAGTTTGCTTCCATTTATGTTTCTTTGTATCTCTTTCAGTTTCTGCTTGATAAAGGTAGTATTTAGTATACCATTATTCCTAATTCTTACATCTTCAAGGTGAATTACAGCTTTCAGCACTAAAAAGTATCTTTCTTTGCCCCATTTAATGCTTTTCTGTCTACAATCCTACATCATCTAATATCAGGATTATAACCTGTTTTCTCATTGTTTTCATTTGTCTGGTATACCTTTACTTTTAGTCTTTCTGATTATTCCATTTTAGGTGTGTCTCTTTTTGCCTATATTTGGAGCTTGTGAACTAAACTGGAAATGTTTTTTCTTTTAATAAACAGTCCCATTCACATTTATTGATATGACTGATAATGCTTAGAGATTTCACTGTCATTTTAATACTTTAATAAATATTTAATGCTTATACATATTATGTATATTTCCTTTTTTTTCCCCTCCCTCTAAATGAGGTGTTTTCTTTGCTCCTTTATTTTAAAAAAATTTAACAAAGATTAGCATTTTTGTTCTAGTGGTTACCTTTGTAGTTACAGCTTTTAAAAATGCCCTTGGTCTCCTGTTTTCATGTTTAATCTTTCACTATTTGATGTGTCAAATCTTAATGATATTCTTTAACTCCCACCTATTGCCTAAACAATAACCAGTGTGCTTATTCTACTTTCCTCTTTCCCTCTCCTTTCTTACCATGTCTCAGTTGCCTTATTTCTATTTTATCACAATAAAGTAACATATAATAAATAATATATAACACATTATTCTTCCACCCCTGCCCCCACTGTTGCTTTAGGCTAAAATCTATAGTTAAGTATATTAAATGTTGATCATGTATTTTTTTGTTTATTTCCTCAGACATCTCTCAGTTGTATGAAGCTTATCCTCTACTAGATTGTACACTAACAGCTCATAAGTACAGAAGTCCCTGAGCTCTAGTATGTTTAAAACTTGCTTTTATAATCTTTGTATTTGAATACAGCTTGACTGCAAATGAAATCTTTGCTTCAGACTTTTTTCCCTGCATTTTTTGAAAATGCTGCTCTCCTGTTGCCTTGTGCTTTATTATCTCGATTTTGCAAAATTCGATGCCAGTCTAATTCTCTGCACTTATAAATTTGTTTTTTATACCTAGAAGCCCTAATTTTTTTTATCTTAAAATCCAATAGTTTCAGTAGGATATGTATCAGAGTTGATCTCTGCAGGTCCACCTAATCCTTGGCATCTTACTTTCTCTCTTATTTATGAAAACTTTAATTATAGTTTAAATATTAGTTCTATGGTTTTGTTTTTCTTCTTCAGGGACTGCAATTATACATAAGTTCGAGCTTCTTTATCTATCTACCTTTTCAACCACTTCTCTCAAACCCTTTGAAATTACTTATCTCATTTTCATTCATTTAGTTGTTTCCCTGCCTTCCTTCAATCACTATTAAGGTTTCATTTGAATCTATTATTCCTTGGTCATTTTGTAATTTAGTCTTTGTTTTGATATGACTTTATCTTTTTTTTTCTGGAGTTCAATCACTTTCTGTTTCATCCATGCTTTAAAAAAAAAAATCCACTTCCATTCTTAGTATTTCAAAATTCTGAATCATGATTTTTTTGTCTGTAACATTCCTAAATACTTGTTTAAGGAAATTTATTGCAGGTTGGAAAGTCATATAGCAATTTTTTCCCATTTTTTCATTGTTGGGGGAACAATCTTATCACCCAAATAGTAGTAAATATCATTTTGTTTTCTTCTTTATAATAGTATATATAGGAGAATACTGCTTGCATCACTGTATTTCTATGGAAAGAACAAACAGTGGGGAGTGGTTTAAAATATTCTTAGTTCAAGATCACCTCTCCTTCTAAAGGAGTTAAGTATGGTCCCTTTAATGGAAGGCTTTGGGGGGGGGTACTGGCAGTGGGGAGAAGACCTTTGTGCCCTTTGATAAATATATATATATATTTATATATATTTGCATATTCTTTTGTCTTGAAGGATATATACATATATCCATTTGTATATATCCACATATTCATTTCCATTCAACTAGCATTCTCCAAAGAGTACCTCTGCCTTCCTTTTTACCCTCTTCTCCCTCAAATAGTTACCTTTTCAAGACTATATATAATACTTCCTTGAACACTACATACATTTAAGTTCTTTCTTTACCTGTGGTCTCTTCTGACCTACAAATAGTATTTTTCAGAATTTTTGGACTTAGGGTAGAATTCCTCTTTTTGGTAGTGATTTCAAATCAATCTTAAGATAGCTACAAGGTTTCCTCTTCTCCTTTCCCACATACTTTTTCCTGATGTATGCTTGCTCACCTCAAAGACTTACAGTAGAAGTTCAAGAAACAGCACACTGTGACTTGGTAATAATTTTCTACTTGGAGGTAATGTAAAATTTAGATATGCTTTGCCTTCTAGTTGTGCCAAGATTGTAGGTTTTATTTGTTCTTGTTTTTCTGTATCTATTTTTGAAGAAATTATGTTGGAAGAGTCAGGATTAATGCAGCCACCATTCCTTTAATTACTAAGAATTCCTCCTATAAATTTGAATCTTTGTTTTGCAACAGGCTTAAAAATTTTTTTACTTTAAACATATTAAACATTTAATTTCATTTTATTTTAAATATTATGAAATTTTAAAAATATCAGTATTAATAAAGCTATTTCAGTATCAGGCAAAATAAACATAAATTTTATCTTTATTAAAAAAATTTTTTTAATGTTTATTTATTTGGCTGCATTGGGTCTTAGTTGTGGCACGCCAGCTCTCTAGTTGTAGCATGCACGCTCTAGAGCGTGCAGGCTTAGTTGCCCTGCAGCAGGTGGGATCTTAGTTCCCCGACCAGGGATCAAACCCGCGTGCCCTGCATTAGAAGACGGATTCTTAACCACTGGACCACCAGGGAAGTCCCATAAATTTTATTCTTAAATTGTTGTTTTACTCCAGTACTGTAATAACTATAAAGAAAAAGAATAGGACTAAAGGGCTAGACTACAAAATTCAGTGCCTCTATAAACTGAGACACATTTGGTTTTAACCTAACCAGCTTTCCTGATTTGGGGTAAAATCTGGGACTAATATAATTCTCTGAATTCAAGAAGGTTGAACTGTACCATCTCTAAAAGACCTTCTATGTTTTAAATCCCAAGTACCTGTAAAGATTTTCACATCATATATATTTAGACATACTTTATTTCATTGTTGAATTTAAAAGTCCAGGAGAGACTTTGAGTTTCTGCTCCAGCACTTAACACTCATGGAAGTCACCACTCTGTCCTAACAACAAGTAAAAAGCTGAACAAACTGAAAAATCAACAACTCTTCTTAGATCCCTCAGAGAGTTGAGGTCCCAGGGCAACTTCTACCTCCCAAACTGGAGACAGACAGGCAGATACTACAAATCATAAATTACCAGAGCCATGAGCAGAAACCTCCAGAGGAATCAGTACAGGGGTAGGAAAATCTTAACTGTAATTGATGAGTTGCTGGAGGATCACTGTGGACAAGTATAAAACTTAAGAACTCTAGGGGGACCCAGTCTTGGGAGAGCATACCTACACTTTTGTGAGTTTTACCTCCAGGACCTCTATTTATCAGGTTCTCACAGTAAATTGAAATAATCAACTAAGATGGTATAAACCAGTCCAAATATATATACAAAGGATGACAAAGAATAAGATCCACGTAAAATGGAGAGTCAATATATATTATCAGACTAGATAAAAAACAAAATCCAGCCATATACTATTTACAAAAGATATACCTAAAGCATAAAGACATAGGTTGAATGTAAATGTAGAGAACTAGACCTATCAAGAAAATACTAGCCAAAAGAAAGATGTAGCTATATTAATGTGAGACAGTAGATTTAAGTAGATTTAAGACAGACATGCCTTCCTGAGGACAGAAAAAGTCAATATGTATTAAAAAATTCACCAAGAAGATATAACAATTCTAAATATGTATGAGCCTAATGAAATATTCCCCAAATATATAAAACAATATGTATTAAGCTAATAAAATACAGAGAGAAATTGACAAATCCATCATTGTGGTAAGTGCAATTACTGTGGTAAGAGCCAAAACCAAATACATAAAAAAACCCACAAAGAATACAGATAATGTGAACACAAAATAAGACTGAATAGACATATGTAGAATCCTGCATCCAACAATTAAAAGAATACACATTTATCTCAAGTCCACTTGGAACATTTACCAAAACTTGATCATGATTTAGGAAATTAAGCAAGTCTTAACACATTTTAAAGTGTTCACAATCTATTGGTAAAGGCAATATAAACTACTATAAAACACTGTAATAAGTTCTATAATTAAAGTGTTTATAAAGTGTTTTGGTAAAGACTGAAAGATAGTATCTGAAACAGATTAAGTACATACATAATTAATATCTAAAATATATAAATAACTTTTAAGAAAAAAATCAACAATCCAGCAAAAAATGGGCAAATCACAAAAACAGGTAACATTTCACCTTCATTGGACCAAAAAATATATTTAAAAAAATGAAAAAATAAAGTGAGAGAGAAAGGAAGGAGAAAGGCAAAGTGTATAGGAAAAAGAATTTTTCATAAATTACTGTAGTGTATCTGGTACAACCACTTTGGAGAGCAACTTGAAAACCACACAGTAAAGCTATGACAGACATACTCAACCCAGCAACTCCTCTAGATATTTATCACAGAGACATGTCCACAGATGTAGCTTTAGCATCATTTCTAACATAACATACGCAGCAAAATTTCTAAAAAACTGGAAACAACCTAAATGTTCTTTGATAGAAGTACTGATAAATGAATTGAGGCATATTCTTTCCTACGAACTAGTTGTACTAAATGAATTACACAGACAACTCTCCAAAACACTACATTTAGTGAAAAAGCATGTGCAGATAATAATGCTATTATGTAAAATTTTTAAACCATGTTGAAACAATATTCAGTAATATGTGCTTAAGTAATAAAGAAAATACAAATTAAATCCATGATGGGGGTTACTTTGGGGAAGCAAAGAGGAATGAGACTAGGAAAAATTATAGAGGACAGTAAATTTTAAATTTTTTTCTTTTACAAGGAAAGATATCTGCAGCAAATATGTCGGAATTGACATACACTACTTCTGGATAATGAAAGTAACAGTGTTTGAGGTACTGTTTGTTCTCTGTATTCTGCCTTAAAATAATTTAAGTCTATTTCATTTTTTATTTAAAGTATAAGAGGATGTCTGTCTCTAAGTAAAATGGAGTGACTGATGGAAGACCAAAGAACCCACTGAGATCAACTACAAAAAGAGTGAAATACACCAAATACCTGTTCTAAGACATGAGAAAGCTGCTGAAGCAAAAAGGACTGAAGATGCCAAAACTTTAGAGGGATGAAAGACTTCACTTCCACTTAGAAGCTTCCGATGAAACTGTGTGTTTTTCCTTCTTGGTCTAGTTCTTTTTAAAATGTAAACTTTGTACTAAAGCATAACATAAAGGAAAGCTCACAAATCCTGAGTGTGTGGCTCAGTGAATTTTCAAAGAAAAGAATATGGCCTTAAATCTAGTATACACCGGTGCACCACCCAGAAACACTCTTTTGTCCTGTCTCCAAGTCATTATCACCTTGTCCCAAGGAAGATCATTAACCTAACATCTAGCATCATAGATTAATTATGCCTGTTGTTGAGTTTTTTATGAAGAGCATGTGTTCTTTTCTGCTTTCTTGGTATGGTTTTTGCAATAAATTGCACTGGGTCAACTGAAAATCCATCTGAAAAATATCAAATTTTGACCCCTACACCTCAAACCACACACAAAAACAAATTCCAAATGAATAGCAGATCTAAAATCCAAAAGCCTATTTACAAGAGAATAAATATATACACTGTGTTCTAGTCACACAATGGAATATTATACATCAATGAATATGTATAAAATACATCTCCATGCAACAACAATGATGAATTTCACAAACATAATGTTGCACAAAAGAACACGTGATGTTCCAATGACTTTAAGTGTGTTATTTAACTTACTAGCTCAAAAACTCTAGTAATTCAAAACTCTATTTGGTATTACCTCCTTCAGTAACTGCTCCCTGAACTACCCCACCATCAGAGGTTGGTGGTTTCTTCCATAAACACTCCTATTACCTAAGCTTACTTCTATTTGCAATACACTTAAATGTATTTAATGAGTTCCCAGTGCCTAGCAGTATCTCAGATAAAGTAGGTATTCAAATGTGGATGAAATAAATGACATCTCTTCTGCATGGGAACGATTTTTTCTCTTTAATGCAAGAATAATGAAACTTTTAACTCAGAATCCACAAATTCCAAAATCAGTAAAATTAAGATACCCTTTTAGTTTATGACAAATTGTTCCTAATCTAAACTTAAAAATAAACTACCCAACTACCTCTTTTTTATCTTTTCTGCACTTTTTTTTGCCAAAATCATCTGAGGAGAAATTCAGATACCCTTGTCCCATTTGGCAGCTTGGCAAGCTGACTTAGCAGGTAAATTCAACACAGGAATAGGCTATTTCTAGTTGCTGAGATATAGTGGCAGGCCCATTTTTTTAACCAGGTCATTTCCTTAACTTAAAAAGTTCCCATTACACAGTCACTTACATATTCCTAGTTGTCCTTTCCCTCTAAACATGTGGAGTCCTTTCCACTAGTAGTTCTAGTCTATCTATGCTCAATTTAAACATGACTCTGTATGGGATACCGAGAGCTGAAGGGATCTTAGGTGCTCCTCTGCTTGTACGTTATTCCCCAATAAATCCTATTTTACATTTATGCTGCACATGGTCATGAAACAGGTCCCCATGCCCCCTCTACATGTCACACTCCTCAGACTTGTGAAGGGAAATTTACTTGCAATCTTGCTAGAATCATTCCTTTGGAATGATGGTATGATTATTTTATCAGTCTTCACTATTTTATCAACCTTCGTAACGAATCATACTGTGTGAGCCTTAACACTTTAGCTAAGGAATCTTCATGAGCTGAAACAAGGGGACCTCTTCAGTTTGGTCTATTAGCAACCCTAATCACTTCCACTAACTTCTTTACCAGCTGCTCAGTTGAGTTTTGTCTCCAATTATATCTGTATTACTGGATGAACTACTACTACTCAGACTTTACAGTACACATCTTCAGTACTGTTCTATTCCTGGTAAGCTTCCAAAAACCAGCTGTTCTTGAAACTTCTGATATGCAACCTTTCTGGAGATAGTATCCCTCCCTTCTGCATATGCTTTCAGTAGTAGTTCCTTTACAATAGTCTATGATATTATTTTTCCTTCCTTCCTTTAAATGAAGGGATTGGCAAACTTTCTCTTAAAGGGCCAGGGAGTAAAGATTTTAGGTCTATGGGCCATACAGTCTCTGGGGCAACTACTCAACTCTGTGGTTTTAGTGTGAAAGCAGCCAAATACAATATGTAAACAAATGTGCGTGGCAATGTTCTAATAATGCTTTATTTATATATAAAAATAGGCAGCCAGCCCATGGAACATAGTTTGCCACCCCCTGCTTTAAACTCTTACAACTTCTGGACTTCATATACCAGTATCATTATAACTATCCTGAATTTATAAGGGTTTACTGACATTGTAGTGAAAATTAAGTTCAATAATATTTTATCAATTAAAGCTGAGATATATACATAAATGACTTAGAAATATTTATAATAATAAGAGTTGTAAAAAAATTCTCATTATTTGTTGGTGAATCAGAAAATCTAACTGACCAGAACACATTCACTGATAACCACAGTTAACTTAGGTAGTACCTAATTATGACAACAGAGGTGGTAATTTAAAATAATCATCAATATATGGAAAACTAACAAACATAATCAAGTGTACAGCAGACTAAATATATTATGATAAACCTACACAATGGATGGTAGTAGTGGAATTGCAGTGATTTTACTTTTCCTATTCTGCTTATTTATGTTTTCTATAGTTAACAAAACTGATTTCTATAATAAGAAAAAAAGTTTCTTTAAAGCACATGATGAAAAGTCAAAAGCTTTTGATTGCTAAATGTTTTAATGTAGTCTGAAAATAAAAATATTTAGACTTCAAATCAATTTTTTAAGAAAAATCAACCATTCTATCCTACACTCCTTTTTAAAAAAATTTACACCAATTAAATAGATAATTAAAATTTTCATTTACCTGTCGGTTCCTTTCATCCATTATGCGTGTGATTTGTATTTTCTTCCGCCCCATTTTCAGTCACCTTTCCTTCCTTATATTCCAAATATTTAATTCAAAAATTAATTTTCTTCAATACCCTAATGCATGGTACACAGCTTCTATTATTTCAGCTTCTAGTTCAAGGGCTACAGCTGAAATTTTCTATAAGATATAAAAGAAAACACAAATTAGAAAATTTAAGTTCTATAAGTTTGCAACTCATGAAAATGTTATTATACAAATTTCAAACCTGCCTTTATAGTGCACACAGACTGCATTATTAACTGAAATTTTTCATTACATAAAATTAGTAAACAAGTTGAAGTCTTGTTAATTTTACCCTTAAAATATCTCCTGAAACTTTTCATGCCTCTAGTTCTGGCTAAAAGAGTGCAATTATATATAACCTTTGAGTTTTTCCTCAATGAATATAATAACAGCAAAACAAGAGCAACACTTACTGAGATCTTTCTATGTGCCAGGCACTTTTCTAAGTACCTAATATGCCTTAACTCATTCAATCGTAACTTCAATCTTCTGAGTTATAATTATCATCTCCATTTCATAAATAAGGATATTAAGGCAGAGAGCTGTTAATTAATGTTTCCAAGGTCACACAGCTAGTAAGAGGCAGAGCTTGTAATATGAACTCAGGGAGTCTCTAGAATTTCTACTCTAAAACATTATGGAATATCCTTAAAAGCTTTTGATAGCCTCCATGTCAAAGGATGAACTAATAATCTGGGTAGCCCCAATCTGCCTTTACAAATTCTTCTTGCAAACTGCCCTAGCCACTAGCAAAATTACTATTTGTCAATCCACAAAGACATTATATACTTTCATAATAATATGCACCTAAATGAAACACTATTCCTTTGGCCATTTAATTATCTCCTCCTTATCAGCCAAGATTCACTTTGAATGTCACCACCCTGATGAAGCCAAGACCAATTCCCCTTGGTAGAATAAATCATAGCACCTTATTTTGTGGGTACATCTGTATAAATTCCAAGATTATTTCCCTTTGAGACTGTGAATCTTTCAAAAACAATGATTTTTTATTCCATTTATCTCTACAGTAGAATGACTGCAATGATATAACTTGTCATGCTCTGAATGACAGTTGTGTCAAAAACCCAGTGCTTTCAAAATTTACATAATAAAATATTTGCAGAGGGATGGGGGATGGGAGACAAATGTTATAACACAATAACAATTTCTCAAGGGAATTTTTTGAAGTATTTTTAATATTGTACATGTAACTCTATAAAACTTCAACTGTACTATGCAAATCCAGTGTTTAAATAAATCTGGCTTTTGCTCAAAAGCAGTGAGTTTCCAATTCTTATCACAACCATCATTATCATCAGCACAGCATTTCTTACATATCTTCCCTTATCATTCTGTTATTTCTTTATTTATACAAATATTAATTGCTCAACTATTAACAACTGATAACCTATTCAGTGATCACCTACTTGCAAAACAGGTACTTCCAAACACTGAACTAGGTACATATGATAAAATGGTCAAGGAAAAAAGGCATAATTTCTGATCTCACAGTCCAGAGTCTAGTAGGGGAAAACAGACATTAGTCAAACCATCATATAAATGAGTTTGTACAAAAGTTCTTTTATCTGACCTAAATTCATGGTCAGGGCAGGCTTCACTGAGAACTGCTTCATACTCAAACCTGAGTATGCACATATACTTACTAGGCAGACAGAATAGCATGTGCAAAAACCCTATGACAAGAATGAGCAGGAAGCATGAGAGGAACTGAAAGATGGCTAGTCACTGGTAGGAATCAATTAAACAAGTAACTGTGCTGTGGAGTGTTTCTGTTTTCTCAACAGACTGCAATATAAACAATAGAAGTTGGCTTACTCCAAATCATGTTCTATAATAGATCACAGCACATCCAATTCCCATTATGAAAACTTGCACAGTAGCAGGCAACGTAAATATTCACACATTTCACCACAGAGATAATATGTTAACTCCTATAAGGTATATGCACTTGTATAATCTGAAAAATTCTGAACATATCTGAGCATTTTGCTTTAGACAATGGTGGAGTAGGTTGCTTCAAACCTGTCTTTCCCTGAGAACCACTAGAAAAGCAAAGCAAAAAGTAATCTGTTTGGGCTTCCCTGGTGGCGCAGTGGTTAAGAGTCCACCTGCCGATGCAAGGGACGCAGGTTCGTGCCCCGGTCCAGGAAGATCCCACATGCCGCGGAGCAGCTGGGCCCGTGAGCCATGACCGCTGAGCCTGCGCGTCTGGAGCCTGTGCTCCACAACGGGAGAGGCCACAGCAGTGAGAGGCCCACGTACCGCCAAAAAAAAAAAAAAGTAATCTGTTTAAAACAACTGAAGAACTTTCAAGACAGTGAGAATTTGCAGGGCTGGGACCTAGAAGTAACAGGTGGGGCCAGACTTTAGACTCGTTTTCCCCTAGAATCATTCATAGATTCTTAAAACACTAGTTGAGAGGCTGAGAAGCTAAGCAGAGCTTTCCACACTTCTTTGGGTGGGGACACGAAAATTCAATTCAGAGCCTGGCTAGGAGGAATAGCTCCAGCAAACACACTGGGAAGCTGGAGGGAATCTAAAGGACTATACCCTAGGTAAAAGGTAAACCAGAAATAGACCAGGCCACAAAAGGAAAGAAGTACAGCTTCAAATCTTCTCAATCTGACTATACTGAGGGAATCTGGGCTACCTAGTATCATTAGCCTAGTTGCATGCCAGTAAAATCTTCCCAAAAGGTTTTAGTAAAAGTAAATCTTATCAGCAAGAAGACTCCAAAATTCAAATTATCCTATCATTTTTCATATGAAATGTCTAAAATAAAACAACCCATCAAGATCTGACTGAAAACTAAGACTTTAAAATGGCACCAGAAATAGACCCATAATAGATTCAGATAATGGTGTTAGCAGAAAAGTTTTTTATTTTTTTTAATGATCCATACTTTTGACCAGATTTAATAACTTTAGTTATTTATTGGCTGTGCTGGGTCTTTGTTGCTGCACGTGGGCTTTCTCTAGTTGTGGCAAGCGGGGCCTACTCTTTGTGGTGCGCAAGCTTCTCATTGTGGTGGCTTCTCTTGTTGTAGAGCACAGGCTCTAGGCACGCGGGCTCAGTAGTTGTGGCTCACAGGCTCTAGAGCTCAGGCTCCGTAGTTGTGGTGCACGGACCTTAGCTGCTCCGCAGCACGTGGGATCTTTCCAGACCAGGGCTCGAACCTGTGTCCCCTGCATTGGCAGGCAGATTCTTAACCACTGCGAAACCAGGAAATCCCAGAAAACAGTTTTAAAATAATTTACTGCGTCAAAAGGATTTTTTAAAATGAAGAATTTTAGCAAACAACACTAAAAACATGGAAAACAGAGAATTGAAAAATACAATTTTAAAAACAGAAATTAAGAAATTGATGGATGAGTTTAACAATAGGTTAGATACAGCTGACGAAAGAACCAATGACCCAGAAGATAGGAAAGAAGAAAATACACTGAAGCCCAAAAAGACACAAGAATGGGAAATACAGAAAAGAGTGTGAAAATATTATGAAACATGAAGAAAAGATCCAAAATTCATGTAACTGGAGTCCCAGAAAGGAAGGCGAGAACATATGAGAAAGAAAAGATATTTAAAGACCTAATAGTTTAAAACTTTAAAAAAACTGATCAATGACATCAAGCCACAGATCCAAGAATATCTACAAACTCCCAAGCAAAACAAATACAAAGAAAACCACACTTAGGCAAATCAAAATAAAGGGGGAGGTTGGAGGGACAGAAAGAAAGAGACAGAAACAGCCACAAACAGACCTTAAAAGTAGCCAGAAAAATTAAAAAATATATTAACTTTAAGAGTAACAGTAAGATATAGCTGGCTTCTTTGAATAAATAATGGAAGCCAAAAGACAACAAAATGATATCCTCAGAGTGCTTGGAACAGGGTAAATGCCAAGATAGAACTCTGTATCTGGCAAAAAAAAAAAAAATAACAACCTTCAGAAATGAAGGCAAAATAGAGACATTTTTAGCCAAACAGAATCAGAAAATTTGTCACCAGGGAACATTGAAGAGACTTCCTCAAGTAGAAGGAAAAGAGGGATTGCAGATACAGCTTGGATATGCACCAAAAAATTGAAATATAATGAACGGGCTAAATATGTAACTCTAAATGAATACTGACTAAATAAAATAATGACAGTATTTTGTGGAATTTAAAATATTACAATGCACAACAATACATAATTGGGAAGGGTAGTAAATGAAGTTAAAGTGTTCTAAAACACTTTCATTGATTAGGAAATGGAAAAAGTTCTCATTTACTTTAGACTTCAAAACATGAAAGATGCATGTGGTAATCTCTGAGATAACCACTAGAAAGACAGTTAGAGTATATATAGTCGTTCCTTGGTATCTGTAGAGGATTGGTTCCAGGACTCTGAGAGGATACCAAAATCTGAGGATGCGCAAGTTCCTTATATAAAATGGCATAGCATTTGCATATAACCCACACAAATCCTCTCATATACTTGTAATCATCCTTAGATTACTTATAATACATAATAAAATATAAATGCTATATAAATAGTTGTTGGCATGCAGTAAATTCAAGCTTTGCTTTTGGGAATTTTCTGTAATTTTTTTTCCTGGATATTTTCAATCTACAGTTGGATGAATCCATGGGTACAAAACCCGCAGACATGAAGAGCCACCTGTACAGCTAACAAGCTAACAGAGGGGGAAAATGGACTAATAAATAATCCAAATAAGATTTTAAAAAAATAAAACCTAATTATAAGATGATTATAGAGGATATATCTGACATGGGGATACAGAAAGAATAAGCATGGAGAAATAAAAAGCATGGAGAAAGATATCTTTTATAAAACACAAACCAAAAGAAAGCTTGTGTGGCTATACTTTACCATAGAAAACGTTGATGCATGAGATAGATAGATATATAGATATGGATAAGAATATAGTGGGATATTTCATTACAATAAAGTTCAATTCACCAGGAAGGCACAGCAATTCTAAATTTGAATGCACCTGGTAACACCTAAGTCAGGTATCTTTTCCTGAAAAGCAGATATTCTGTGCAAAACCCTAACTAGGAACTTGTTTTCCAATATTTTAAATAGGAAAAATTACGTTACATATCAACTGATAACCCCCAATCACTTCTCTTTTAAAATTTAACTAAACATAGAAAATGTCCATTTATCATAGTAAATTATCATGGTTAGGATGTAAAATGCACACTATATGACTTCATATGCAATAACTTTCTCCCTGGCTTTGTTTTCCTTCTCCACAATTTAACATTTTCTCATCATGTTTGGGGCATTCTACAAATTTAAGCAAAATCAAGGACCAAATATGAAAGGCAATTAGAAATTTATTCAAAACAAACACTCATGGCAGATAATAGCTCAAAAGCTTACAATATTGTAATATCTTTCTTATTGCCAGAAACATCAGAGATGCATATTCCCTTTGTTGACACTAAGCAGATGTTTCAAAATGTCTACACGTGCTTCTAATATTCAACAAATTACATTTGGAAGGTAATTTGTGACTTTCCCCCATAGACCAGTTTGCTAAAATATTGTACTGAATTTTACAGATTAAAAAATACTTTTTCTAAATAAACTAAGAAACTACAGTATGGTATATAAAGCCAACATGAAAAGAACTATGTGAAGTCCACAATTCTAGCAAGTTGATTTTTTTTTTTTTTTTTGCGGTACGTGGGCCTCTCACTGTTGTGGCCTCTCCTGTTGTGGAGCACAGGCTCCGGACGCGCAGGCTCAGCGGCCATGGCTAACGGGCCCAGCCGCTCCGCAGCATGTGGGATCCTCCCGGACCGGGGCACGAACCCGTGTCCCCTGCATCGGCAGGCGGACTCTCAACCACTGCGCCACCAGGGAAGCCCCTAGCAAGTTGATTTTAACACAGCTTTCTCAGTAAAGGAGAAAGGAACAAGCACACCAAAACAAGGAACAAGCAGACTAGAAGAAATAGGAACAGATTTGAACTTTACAATTAACAACCTAACTGACATACAGAACATTATACCTAACAAATGCAGAAAATACATTCTTTGTAAGTACGTAAAAAACATTTACCAAAAACGACCATACACTGGACCAAAACTAAGGGTTAACAAATTTCAAAGAACAGACATGTTTCTCTGAGCTCAAATTGAGCTATGAATTAATAACAACAATATAACTAGAAAATCCTTATATATGTGAAAATTAAGCAATAAACTTCTAAATAGCCCATGGGTCAAAGAAGAAATCACAGTGAAAATTAGAAAAAAAATTTTAATGGAATGCTATTAAAACACTTCCTATTAAAATACATAGGATGCAGCTGAAACTATTCTTAAGAGGAAAAATTTTAGCTTTAAAATACATATACACTTGAAAGGCCAAAAACCAATATTCTAAGCAACCATCTGAAAGAGTAACAAAAAGAACAAACTAAACCCCAAAACAGTACAAATGATGAAATAAAGGTAAGAGCAAAAAGTAATGAAATAGAAAACAAACATACAACAGAGATTAACAAAGCCAAAAGTTAGTTTTTTGAAAAATAAAAATTGATAACTCCTGAAAAGAGTAATGGAGGAAAAAAGGAAGCAATCCAAAACATATCTGGCCCCAAAGGTCTTAGATAAAGGAATCTGGACTGTCCTATACATATATTTATCAAACAAAGATTAATATCAATACAATAACCAACAAAAACCTGACAGTACCGTAAATTATCACTGGCATGAAATTAAAATGGCATGTAGGACTCTAACCACCACCTCCTGTATTTCCAGCTTACAGTCTCTAATAACCTAATTCCAACAATCTTTTGATCCCACTACGTTCCACAATTTATTAAGCCTACCATGTTTTCACTGTCCCTCACCCACTCTATGTTTCTTACATGCCTCCTTATCCAGCTTAATTTTCATATATCCTTAGTCCCTTGGCTCCCACTCTCCCTCCTTCTGCCACATTTCCTGGGAGAAACCTCACCCCTGAGGAGGGCCTGCTCCTATGTAGCTGAATATGGCTGAAAAATAAACAACCATGCTAACTAGGCTAATTAATCTGACAAAATTCATGAAGGTCATGAACCTCAAATCTTAAATATTCCCTTCATACTGCCCAGTAATCTTCCATTTCCCAATTTCCTAGTTGATTATTTAATGCCATATTCTATCTCCTCACATCTGCAATACCCATCCTTAATCCTCACTTTCAGCTGATAACTTTGCTACCTATTCTACTGACAGGAAAAAAAAAGCAATCAGAAGAGAAGCTCCTCAAATTCCTGCCATCACAACTATCAACCCACCAGCATCTGTCTCATATACTCTGCCTTCCTTCCTTTTAAGATCTTGACTCCAACAATTCTTCTTTTCCTTCCTTCAATGTCAATTTTTTCTTCCATACTGAAGAGTTCCCAGTGGCACCAAAAAAAAAAAAAAAAAGATGCTATTATTTCACTTACCTAAAACAAAACACAGAAAACAAACAAAAAATCTTGATCCTGAGAGAAATTTAAAATATACTAAATAACAAATTCACATTTGCAGATTCTCAGAGTTTCAATTTTGTAAAGATGTCAATTCTCCCCAAATTAATCTAGAGATTCAATACAATCCTAATCAAAATACCAGCAGGTTTTCTTTTACTATATGCAGAAACTGACAGTATTACTCTAAAATCCATTTGGAAATACAAAGGTATAAGAATATTGAAGGCTACCTTGAAGGGTAAAGCTTAAAGACTCACATACCATCATTTACCAGACTTATTATAAAGCCATAGTAATTAAGATGGGGTGCCCCAAGAGAAAACTCAAAGCTAACAGAAGGAAAGAAATAATAAACAGCAGAACAGAGAGAGAAAATAGAAAAACAGAGTAAAAAAATCAATAAAACCAGAGTTGGTTTTGAAAAAGGTTAAAAAAATTGACAAACCTTTAGCTAGATGGATTAAGAAAGAGAGAAGACTGAAATAACTTACATCAGAATTGAAAGTGGGGACATTACTTACCAGAAATAAACATGATAGTAGCAGAGTACTGTAACAATAGTATGCCAACAAATGTAATAACCTAGATAAAATGGACAAATTCCTAGAAACACAAAACCTACCAATACTGGGAGGGAGGGAGGGAGGAGAAGCTGAATAGATCTACAATTAGTAAGAAGATTGAATAAGTAATCAAAAATCTCCTGAAAAAGAAAAATACTCAACCTGATGGCTTCATTGGTGGGTTCTACCAAAGATTTAAAGAAGAACTAACACCAATCCTTCTCAAACTCTTCCCAAAACCTGAAGAGGAAGAAACGCTTCCTAAGGTCAGCTTTGTCCAGATAACAAACCAAAGACAGTACAAGAAAAGTACAGATCAATATCCCTATGAACAATGATGCAAAAATCCTGAACAAAATACCAGCAAACTAAATTCAGCGGCATAGCAAAAGGACTGTACACCATGACCAAGTGGGATTTATTGCTGGAGTGCAAGAACAGTTCAACATACTAAAATTAATCAATGTGATATCCCACCTTAAGAGAATGAAGGAGAAAAACCACATAACCATCTCAATTGATGCAGAAAAAGGATTTGACAAATATACTACCCTTTTATGATAAAAACATCCAACTAGGAAAAGAAACTACCTCAACTTAATAAAAATATATAATAGAAAAACCCCAAAGCTTACACCATACTCACTTCTAAAACAAACAAAACATCCAAACTGGAAAGGAAGAAGTATAATTATCTGTCTGAAGATGACATGATCATATATGTAGAATCCCCTAAAGATTCCACAAAAAAACATTGTTAGAATAAATAAATTCATCAAAATACTAGGATACAAATCAACACACAAAAATCAGCTGCATTTCTATTCACTAATACTCTGAAATGGTAAAATAATTCCATTTACAATAGCATCAAAAAGAATAAAATACTCAGGAGTAAACTTTAGTCAAGGAAGTGAAAGACTTGCACATTGAAAACTAAAAAAGATGGATAAAGAAATTAAAGCAGACACAATAAATAGACATCTCACTTTATAGACTGAAAGACAATTTTGTTAACCTGACAATACAAATTCAATGCAATCCCTATCAAAATTCCAATTATTTTTTTTTTTGCAGAAATAGGAAAAGCCATCCAAAAATTCATATGGATTATATCAAGAAACAACAGCCAAAACAATACTGAAAAGGAAGAAATTGGAAAACTCACACTCCCTAATCTCAAATTTTTCTACAAAGCTACAGTAATCAAAACAGTACTGTACTGGCATAAAGACAGACATAACAGACCAATGGAACAGAACAGAGAGCCCAGAAATAAATCCATGTATACATGGTCAAATGTCAAAAAGTGTCAATGGACACTATCAACAGAGTAAAACAGCAACCCACAGAGGGTGAAAATAATTATAAATTACATATCTGATAAGAGATTAATAGCCAGAATATATAAAGCGCCCTTAAAACTCCACAACAAAAAATAAACAAGCCAATTTTAAAAACAGGCAAAGGACTTGAATAGACACTTCTCTAAAGATATACAAATGGCCAATAAGCACATGAAAAGATGCTCAACATGACTGATCATTTGGCAAATGCATATCAAAACCACGAGATACCACTTCACACCCATTTGGATAGCTATTTTATGAAACAAATAAAAAAGAAAAATAAGAAACAGAAAATTAGTGTTAAGGTACATGTGGAAAAACTGGAACCCCTATGCATTGGTTTTGGGGAATATAAAATGGTACACCTGTTGTGGAAAAAAGTACGGTGGTTACTTAAAAAATTAAATATAGAATTACTACGTGAACCAGCAATTCTACTTCTAAGTATACACACAAAAGAACTGAAAGCAAGGACTCGAACAACATATTTGTACACCAATGTTCATAGAAGCATTATTCACAATAGTCAAAAGATAGAAACAACCCAAACATCCACTGGCAAATGAACAAAGAAGCAAAATGTGGTATATATATATATATATATATACAATGGAATATTTTTCAGCCTTAAAAAAGGAAATCCTATCACAAACCACAACAAGAATGAACTTTGAAAATATCATGCTAAGTGAAATAAGCCAGTTGCAGAAACACAAATATTATGTAATTCCACTTATATGAGATTCCTAGAGTAGTCAAATTCAGAGACAGAAAGTAAAATGCGAATTGCCAGAGATGGGGAGGGATAGGGAGTAGAAGAACGAATGGGGAGTTAGTGTTTAACGGGTACAGAGTTTCAGTATGGAATGATGAAAAAGTTCTGGAGATGGCCTGTGGTAATCACTGCTCAGCAATGTGAATTTATTTTAATGCCACTGGACTGAATACTTAAAAATGGTTAAAATGGTAAGTACTATGCTATGTATATTTTACCACAATTTAAAAGAATACAAATACTCCCCTGAAAAGTATGTACACACCTTTAAAATGATTACAGTATTCAGATTTTATTAATTCAACATAACCACTAACTCTTTAGGTCAAATGAGTACTGATTTTTCTGTACAGTGAGTTTTGCCAGAAATGGCAACATTTAAAACCTACCTTTAGAACTAAAACCTATCTTTAGCAAACACAGATGGGTATTTTTTCCACAGAGAAAGTAATATATATCCTAGAGGGGGAAAAAGGAATCTCTAATTAAATGTATTCAAGTAATGTTATTACAGTAAAAAAAATTAATTTAAACTGAACTTTCAGTTAACTGAAAAAAAATTTTTAGTATGTCATTTTATTAAAAGCAGGAACTAGATTTTCAAAAAGATTTCCTATAATAACTATAAATGGAATATAACCTTTAAAAACTGTGAATCACTATGTTGCACACCTAAAAATTATATAATATTGTAAAACAACTATACCTCAATAACAAATTTTTTAAAGAAATTCTGAAAAATTCCCAGTTTGGGATCTACTGTCTTAATTTAAAAGATATCACAGAATCTGGCACTCAGACTCAGACCACACTAACACTGATTGCAGATGTTCAGTCTTTTAAAATCAATTATATTTACTGTTTTAAAGAACACTGTTGCTTAAGTAAATAAATATTTTAAGAGCATGGACTTTAAACAGAAGGTGAATCTTTACTTTTTAAACTTGGCCTTTATTAACACCAATCTTTGAGTTTATCAGAACACCCCATTTTGGTGATGCTGGTAAATCAATTATTTATTAATTTTTTTCAAAAGTTACTAAAATAAACTTTGTAATAAAAGTAACTATGTATAATCAACAACTGAACCTTTTTAATAGATAAACAGGTTTCTATCAAGAGAAAATCTTTAATGATTCATTACTTCTTTAAAAGACGGGAGGGGGTGGGGGGGGACACGACTTCCCCGGTGGTCCAGTGGTAAAGAATCCACCTTCCATTGCAGGGGACTCAGGTTCAATCCCCGGTTGGGGAACTAAGATCCCACACACCACAGGGCAACTAAGCCCACGCACCACAACTACTGAGCCCACACACCACAACTACTGAGCCCGTGTGCCGCAACTACAGAGCCCATATGCTCTGGAGCCCACATGCCACAACTAGAGAGAGAAAACCCGCGTACCACAACTAGACAGAGAAAACCCGGACACCACAAGTAAAGAGAAGTCCATGTACCACAACTAGAGAGAGGCCCACGTGCCACAACAAAGATCCCACGTGCCGCAACTAAGACCCAACACGGCCAAAAATTAAATAAATAAGTAAATAATAAAATACTTAAAAATAAATAAATAAAAGAGGAGAACTTAAGAATTCAATTTTGGATATAATAAACTTGAGATAGTCAGGGATCATATGCTGGAAATGTCAAAAAGGAAGCTAGATATAACACTCAGACCTTAGAGCAAAAAAATACACTTTGGGGAATCTTGTGAAAAACAATGTGCTCACCTATGGATAAAATGTAAAATGAAGAGGCAGAGTCAAAGCCCCAAGGAACATTTATTATTATTGTTGCAAATGAATAGCCCCAAATTATCCTTAAGACATAAGGCTTTAAACAACTTGGCCAACATTAAAAAATTTTTTCAAACAGAAATCTTTCAGCCTCCCTTGAAAAAACCATTCTGCTTTCAAGAATTTATTCTAAGGAAGTAATAAGACAATGACAAAGATATATATACATTTATGGATGTTCATCCCAATGCACCCAAAACAGTGAAAACGAACAGGGAAAAGACTATAAGCATATAGGCATGACCTGTCTATATAATGAAATACCATAGCCATTAAAAACAAACATTTTATAACAATGTTCACAATATAATGTTGTGGGCAGAAAATATATAATTCTAGTATTATTTTTAAAATTTTGTAGGTATGGTGTGCACAGATACAAGATGGCACTGTATATTCACGCTACCGAAATTAATAAACTGTGGCCAGTTTTTAAAAATTAGTTTATTTTTTCCAAAATAAACATCATTGTGATAAGGAAAAAAGTTATTACACACAACAAAAAACTAATGGCCACTTTTAAAATTAGTCAGAAAATTAAAATCCTGAAAGATAGAAAGCATGAACTTTAAACCTTACTGAAACGTTCCTTCTACTTTAGCATTTTGTGCAATTTCCAATTACTTTTTCTTCATAACTTGCTTCTAATTTCAAAGCACTATATGACTGAGAAGGTCTATAACAAGTGAAGTGAGAAAATATGGGTCCTAGCTCCAGACAATGTCACTAAAGTAGCGGCACAACCTTTGGTACACGACAGTTTCTAAGGAAAAGTGACTTTTTATAACAGGAAAATTGAAATTATTCATGCTGTAAGTACTACACAAGGCTAGAATAAAATACTGTATATATACAAATATTTGAGGAAAAGTGATTATTACTACTAACAAATGTATTTTTAAGCATGATATAATGTATTACATTAATATTTATGATTAGAAAATGAGTACTTTATTTACTGTGTCCACTATTTCACATATTTATTCCCTTAAAATGTATTTATACCTTTTTTGCATATACAATAGAAATCAAGAGAAGAAAATTAAATGAAAAACATTATCTTGTAGCTAATTTTCAATAACTGAATATCAAATTGGTATCTAAGATTATACCTTATAAAAAAGCAAATTAAGGGACTTCTCTGGTGCTCTGCTGGACCAGATTAACCAGATTAACACTCCGTGCTCCTGAGATTGGTTCAAGATGGCGGAGTAGAAGGACGTACTTTCACTCCCTCTTGCGAGAGCACCGGAATCACAACTAACTGCTGAACAATCATCAACAGGAAGACACTGGAACTCACCAAAAAAGACCCCGCATTCAAAGACAAAGGAGAAGCCATAGTGAGACGGTAGGAGGGGAGCAATCACAATACAATCAAATCCCGTAACTGCTGGGTGGGTGACTCACAAACTGGAGAACACTTATACCACAGGAGTCCACCCACTGGAGTGAGGGTTCTAAGCCCCACGTCAGGCTTCCCAATCTGGGGGCCTGGCAATAGGAGGAGGAATTCCTAGAGAATCAGACTTTGAAGGTTAGCAGGATTTGATTGCAGGACTTCGAAAGGACTGGGGGAAACAGAGACTCCACTATCGGAGGGCACACACAAAGTAGCGTGTGCACTGGGACCCAGAGAAAGAAGCAGTGACCCCACAGGAGACGGAACCAGACCTACCTGCTAGTGTTGGAGGGTCTCCTGCAGAGGCAGGGTGTGGCTGTTTCTCACCGTGAGGACAAGGGCACTGGCAGCAGAAGTTCTGGGAAATACTCCTTGGCGTGAGCCCTCCCAGAGTTCGCCATTAGCCCCACCAAAGAGCCCAGGTAGGCTCCAGTGTTGGGTCGCCTCAGGCCAAACAACCAACAGGAAGGGAACCCAGCCACACCCATCAGCAGACAAGTGGATTAAAGTTTTACTGAGCTCTGCCTACAAGAACAACAGCCAGCTCTACCCACCACAAGTCCATCAGGAAACTTGCACAAGCCTCTCAGCCTCATCCACCAGAGAGGGCAGACAGCAAAAACAAGAAGAACTACAATCCTGCAGCCTGTGGAACAAAAACCACACTCACAGAAAGATAGACAAGATGAAAAGGCAGAGAGCTAGGTACCAGATGAAGGAACAAGAAAAAGCCACAGAAAAACAACTAAATTAAGTGGAGACTGGCAACCTTCCAGAAAAAGAATGTAGAATAATGACAGTGAAGATGATCCAGGGCCTCGGAAAAAGAACGGAGGCAAAGATCGAAACAACGCAAGAAATGTTTAACAAAGACGTAGAAGAATTAAAGAACAAACAGAGATGAACAATACAGTAACAGAAATGAAAACTATACTAGAAGGACTCAACAGCTGAATAACTGAGGCAAAAGAATGGATAAGTGACCTGGAAGGCACAATGGTGGAGTTCACTGCTGTGGAACAGAATAAAGAAAAACGAATGAAAAGAAATGAAGACAGCCTAAGAGAACTCTGGGACAACATTAAATACAACAACATTCTCATTATAGGAGTCCCAGAAGGACAAGAGAGAGAGAAAGGACCAGAGATAATATTTGAAGAGATAATAGTGGAAAACTTCCCTAAAATGGGAAAGGAAATAGCCACCCAAGTCCAGGAAGCGCAGAGAATCCCATACAGGATAAACCAAAGAAGAAACAAGCTGAGACACACAGTAATCAAATTGGCAGATATTAAGTACAAAGAAAACTTACTGAAAGCAGCAAGAGAAAAAAGACAAATAACATACAAGGGAACTCCCACAAGGTTAACAGCTGATTTCTCAGCAGAAACTCTACAAGCCAGAAGGGAGTGGCATGACATATTTAAAGTGATGAAAGGGAAGAAACTACAACCAAGATTACCCAGCAAGGATCTCATTTACATTCGATGGAGAAATCAAAAGCTTTACAGACAAGCAAAAGCTAAGAGAATTCAGCACCACCAAACCACCTCTACAACACATGCTAAATTAGGAACTTCTCTAAGTGGGAAACACAAAAGAAGAAAGGAACCTACAAAAACAAACCCAAAACAATTAAGAAAAAGGTCATAGAACATACATATCAATAATTACCTTAAACGTGAATGGATTAAATGCTCCAACCAAAAGACACAGGCTTGCTGAATGGATACAAAAACAAGACCCATATATATGCTGTCTACAACAGACCCACTTCAGACCTAGGGACACATACAGACTGAAAGCAAGGAGATGGAAAAAGATATTCTATGCAAATGGAAATCAAAAGAAAGCTGGAGTAGCAATACTAATATCAGATAAAATAGACTTTAAAATAAAGAAAATTACAAGAGACGAGGAAGAACACTACATAATGATCAAGGGATCAATCCAAGAATAAGATACAACAATTATAAACATATATGCACCCAACACAAGAGCACCTCAATACATAGGACAACTGCTAACAGCTATAAAAGAGGCAATCGACAGTAACACAATAATAGTGTGGGACTTTAACACCTCACTTACACAAATGAACAGATCATCAAAAATAAAAATAAATAAGGAAAAAGAAGCTTTAAATGACAAAATAGACCAGACAAATTTAATTGATATTTATAGGACATTCCATCCAAAAACAGCAGATTAAACTTTCCTCGCAAATGCACACGGAACATTCTCCAGGATAGATCACATCTTGGGTCACAAATGAAGCCTCTGTAAACTTAAGGTAACTGAAATCATATCAAGCATCTTTTCTCACCACAATGCTATGAGATTAGAAATCAATTACAGGAAAAAAAAACATAAAAAACGCAAACACATGGAGGCTAAACAATACGTTACTAAATAACCAAGAGATCACTGAAGAAATCAAAGAGGAAATAAAAAAATACACAGAGACAAATGACAATGAAAATATGATGATCCAAAACGTATGGGATGCAGCAAAAGCAGTTCTAAGAGGGAAGTTTATAGCAATAGAAGCGTATCTCAAAAAATAAGAAAAATCTCAAATAAACAATCTAACCTTACACCTAAAGAGACTAGAGAAAGAAGAACCAATAAAACCCAAAGTTAGGAGAAGGAAAGAAATCATAAAGATCAGAGCACAAACAAATGAAATAGAAACAAAGAAAGCAACAGCAAAGATGAATAAAACTAAAAGCTGGTTCTTTGAGAAGATAAACAAAACTGATAAACATTAGCCAGACTCATCAAGAAAAAGAGGGAGAGGACCCAAATCAATAACATTAGAAATGAAAAAGAAGAAGTTACAACACACACCGCAGAAATACAAAGCATCCTAAGACACTACGACAAGCAACTCTATGCCAATACAATGGAAAACCTGGAAGAAATGGACAAATTCTTAGAAAGGTATGTATAACCTTCCAAGACTGAACCAGGAAGCAACAGAAAATATGGACACACCAATCACAAGTAATGAAATTGAACCTGTGATTTAAAATCTTCCAACAAACAAAAGTCCAGGACCAGATGGCTTCACAGGTGAATTCTATCAAACATTTAGAGAAAAGCTGAAACCCATCCTTCTCAGTATTCCAAAAATTGCAGAGGAAGGAACACTCCCAAACTCATTCTATGAGGTCACCATCACCCTGATACCAAAACCAGACAAAGATACTACAAAAAAGGAAAATTACAAACCAATATCACTGATGAACATAGATGCAAAAATCCTCAACAAAATACTAGCAAACAGAATCCAACAACATATTAAAAGGATCATACACCCTGATCAAGTGGGATTTATCCCAGGGATGCAAAGATTCTTCAATATACGCAAATGAATCAATGTGATACACAATATGAACAAATTGAACAATAAAAACCATATGATCATCTCAATAGATGCAAAACAAGCTACGGACAAAATTCAACACCCATTTATGATAAAAACTCTCCAGAAATGGGCACAGAGGGAACCTACTTCAACATAATAAAGGCCATATATGACAAACCCACAGCAAACATCATTCTAAATGGTGAAAAACTGAAAGCATTTCCTCTAAGATCAGGAACAAGACAAGGATGTCCACTCTCACCACTTTTATTCAACATACTTTTGGAAGTCCTAGGCATGGCAAACAGAGAAGAAAAAGAAATAAAAGGAATACAAATTGTAAAAGAAAAAGTAAAACTGTCACTGTTTCCAGATAACCTGATACTATACAGAGAGAATCCTAAAGATGTCACCAAAAAGCTACTAGAGCTAATCAATGAATTTGGTAAAGTTGCAAGATACCAAATTAATGCACAGAAATCTCTGGCATTCCTATACACTGATGATGAAACCTGAAAGAGAAATTAAGGAAAAACTCCCACTTACCACTGCAACAAAAAGAATAAAATACCTAGGAATTAACCTACCTAGGGAGACAAAAGACCTGTATGCAGAAAACTATAAGACATTGATGAAAGAAATTAAAGATGATACTAACAGATGGAGAGATATACAATGTTCTTAGACTGGAACAATCAGTATTGTGAAAATGACTATACTACCCAAAGCAATCTATAGATTCAATGTAACCCCTATCAAATTACCAATAGCATTGTTTACAGAACTAGAAGAAAACCTCTTAAAATTTGTATGGAGACACAAGATCCCAAATAGCCGAAGCAGTCTTGATGGAAAAAAATGGAGCTGGAGGAATCAGACTCCCTGACTTCAGACTATACAAAAAAGCTACAGTAATCAAGAAAATATGGTACTGGCACAAAAACAGAAATACAGATCTATGGAACAGAAAGCCCAGAAATAAACCCATGCACGTATGGTCAACTGATCTATGACAAACGAGGCAAAGATATACAATGGAGAAATGACAGTCTCTTCAATAAGGGAAAACTGGACAGCTACATGTAAAAATGAAATTAGAACACTCCCTAACACCATACACTAAAATAAACTAAAAATGGATTAGAGACCTATGTAAAACCAGACACTATAAAACTCTTAGAGGACATAAATCACAGCATGATCTTTTTTGATCCACCTCCTAGAGTAATGGTAATAAAAATAAACAAATGGGACCTAATGAAACTTCAAAGCTTTTGCACAGCAAAGGAAACCATAAACAAGACGAAAAGACAACCATCAGAATGGGAGAAAATATTTGCAGATGAATCATCGGACAAAGGATTAATCTCCAAAATATATAAACAGCTCATGCAGCTCAATATTAAAAAAACAAACAACCCAATCCAAAAATGGGGGAAAGACCTAAATAGATATTTCTCCAAAGAAGACATACAGATGGCCAAGAGGCACATGAAAAGCTGCACAGCATCACTAACTATTAGAGAATGCCAAATCAAAACTACAATGAGGTATCACCTCACACCAGTTAGAATGGGCATCATCAGAAAATCTACAAACAACAAATGCTGGAGAGGGTGTGGAGAAAAGGGAACCCTCTTGCACTGCTGGTGGGAATGTAAATTGATGCAGCCACTATGGAGAACAGTATGGAGGTTACTTAAAGAACTAAAAATAGAATTACGATATGACCCAGCAATCCCACTACTGGGCATATACCCAGAGAAAATGATAATTCAAAAGGACACATGCATCAGCTCAGTGCTTTGTGACCACCTAGAGGGGTGGGATAGGGACAGTTGGAGGGAGGGAGATGCAAGAGGGAAGAGATATGGGGATATATGTATATGTATGACTGATTCATTTTGTTATAAAGCGGAAACTAACAAACCATTGCAAAGCAAATATACTCCAATAAAGATGTTAAAAAAAAAAAAAGACACATGCACCCCAATGTTCATTGCAGCACTATTTACAATAGCCAGGTCATGGAAGCAACCTAAATGGCCATCGACACATGAATGGATAAAGAAGATGTGGGAACGCTGGCAGAAGACCTCAGACCTCCCAAAAGGCAAAAAACTCCCCACGTACCCGGGTAGGGCAAAAGAAAAAACTGAGACGAAAATATAGGGATGGGACCTGCACCTATGGGAGGGAGCTGAGAAGGAGGAAAGATTTCCACACAATAGGAAGCCCTTTGGCAGGCAGAGACTGCAGGTGGCAGAGCGGGGGAAGCTTCAGAGCCACGGAGGAGAGCGCAGCAACAGGGGTGCGGAGGGCAAAGCGGAGAGATTCCCGCACAGAGGATCGGTGCCGACGGGCACTCACCAGACCGAGAGGCTTGTCTGCTCACCCGCCGGGGTGGGTGAGGGCTGAGGGCTGAGGCTCAGGCTTCAGTCGGAGCGCAGGGAGAGGACTGGCAGCGTGAACACACAGCCTTAAGTGGTTAGTGCACCACGGCTAGCCAGGAGGGAGTCTGGGAAAAAGTATGGACCTGCCGAAGAGGCAAGAGACTTTTTCTTCTCTGTTTCCTGGTGCGTAAGGAGAGGGGATTAAAAGCAATGCTTAAAGGAGCTCCAGTGACTGGCGCGTCCAGAGACGAGCACGAGCCATGGCTAACAGCGCGGACCCCAGAGACGGGCATAAGACGCTAAGGCAGCGGTTGCCGCCAACAACAAGCCTGTGTGCGAGCACAGGTCACTATCCACAC
The DNA here is from genome assembly GCF_011762595.2 of Tursiops truncatus. Lineage (NCBI taxonomy): Eukaryota > Metazoa > Chordata > Mammalia > Artiodactyla > Delphinidae > Tursiops > Tursiops truncatus. The sequence goes on from NC_047035.1 coordinate 125,911,925, forward strand.
CTCCCCTCCCGAGAGCCTGTGCAGCCCGCCGCTGCCAGAGTCCCGTGACCCATGGACAACTTCCCCAGCAGAACGCACGGTGCGCCTCAGGCTGGTGAAGCGTCACGCCGGCCTCTGACGCTGCAGGCTCGCCCCGCTTCCGCACCCCTCCCTCACTCCGGCCTGAGTGACCCAGAGTCCCAGAAGCAGCTGCTCATTTAACCCCGTCCTGTCTGAGCGAAGAACAGACGCCCAAAGGCGACCTACATGGAGGGGCGGGGCCAAATCCAAAGCTGAACCCAGGGAGCTGTGGGAACAAAGAAGAGAAAGGGAAATTTCTCCCAGCAGCCTCAGAGGCAGCGGATTAAATCTCCACAATCAACTCGATGGACCCTGCATCTGCGTAATACCTGAATAGACAACAAATCATCCCAAATTGAGGAGGTGGACTTCAAGAGCAAGATCTATGATTTTTTCCCCTTTTCCTCTTTTTGTGAGTGTGTATGTGTATGCTTCTGTGTGAGGTTTTGTCTGCATAGCTTTGCTTTCACCATTTGTCCTAGGGTTCTGTCCATCCTTTTTTAATTTTTTTTTTTTTTTTTTTTTTTTGCGGTATGCGGGCCTCTCACTGTTATGGCATCTCCCGTTGCGGAGCACAGGCTCCGGACGCGCAGGCTCAACGGCAATGGCTCACGGGCCCAGCCGCTCCACGGCACGTGGGATCCTCCCAGACCGGGGCACGAACCCGTGTCCCCTGCATCGGCAGGCGGACTCTCAACCACTGCGCCATCAGGGAAGCCCAGTCCATCCTTTTTTATTTTTTTTTCTTATTAATTATTTTTCATTTTAATAACTATATATTTTACATTATTTTATTCCCTTCCTTCTTTCCTTTTTTTCTTTCTACTTTTTCCTCCCTTTTGTTCTCAGCCATGTGGATGAAAGGCTCTTGGTGCTCCAGCCAGTAGTCAGTGCTGTGCCTCTGAGGTGAGAGAGCCAAATTCAGGACACTAGTCCACAAGAGACCTCCCAGCTCCATGTAATATCAAACGGTGAAAATCTACCAGGGATCTCCATCTCAACGCCAAGACCCAGCTTCACTCAATGACCAGCAAGATACAGGGCTGGACACCCTGTGCCAAATGACTAGCAAAACAGGTACACATCCCCATCCGTTAGCAGAGAGGCTGCCTATAATCATAATAAGGCCACAGACACCCCAAAACACACCACCAGATGTGAACCTGCCCACCAGAAAGACAAGATATAGCCTCATCCACCAGAACACAGGCACTAGTCCACCAGGAAGCCTACACAACCCACTGAAACAACCTTAGCCACTGGGGACAGACACCAGAAACAAGGGGAACTACGAACCTGCAGCATGAAAAAAGAGACTCCAAACACAGTAAGATACACAAAATAAGAAGACAGAAAAACACACAGCAGATGAAGGAGCAAGGTAAAAACCCACAGGACCTAACAAATGAAGAGGAAATAGGCAGTCTACCTGAAAAAGAATTCAGAATAATGATAGGAAAGATGATCCAAAATCTTGGAAACAGAATTCAGAAAATGCAAGAAACATTTAACAAGGACCTAGAAGAACTAAAGATGAAACAAGCAACGATGAACAACACAATAAATAAAATTAAAAATACTCTAGATGGGATCAATAGCAGAATAACTGAGGCAGACGAACGGGTAGGTGACATGGAAGATAAAATAATGGAAATAACTACTGCAGAGCAGAATAAAGAAAAAAGAACGAAAAGAACTGAGGACAGTCTCAGAGACCTCTAGGACAACAATAAATGCACCAACATTTGAATTATAGGGGTTCCAGAAGAAAAAGAGAAAAAGAAAGGGACTGAGAAAATATTTGAAGAGATTATAGTTGAAAACTTCCCTAATATGGGAAAGGAAATAAGACTTAAGTCCAGGAAGCACAGAGAGTCCCATACAGGATAAATCCAAGGAGAAACACGCCAAGACACATACTAATCAAACTGTCAAAAATTAAATACACGGAAAACATATTGAAAGCAGCAAGGGAAAAAACAACAAATAACAAACAAGGGAATCCCCATAGGTTAACAGCTGATCTTTCAGCAGAAACTCTGCAAGCCAGAAGGGAGTGGCAGGACATATTTAAAGTGATGAAGGAGAAAAACCTGCAACCAAGATTACTCTACCCAGCAAGGATCTCATTCAGATTTGATGGAGAAATTAAAACTTTTACAGACAAGAAAAGGCTAGGAGAGTTCAGCACCATCAACCAGCTTTACAACAAATGCTAAAGGAACTTCTCTAGGCAAGAAACACAAGAGAAGGAAAAGACCTACACTAACAAACCCAAAACAATTAAGAAAATGGGAATAGGAACACACATATCGATAATTACCTTAAATTACCTTAAATGTAAATGGATTAAATGCTCCCACCAAAAGACACAGATTGGCTGAATGGATACAAAAACAAGACCAATATATATGCTGTCTACAAGAGACCCACTTCAGACCTAGAGACACATACAGACTGAAAGTAAGGGGATGGAAAAAGATAATCCATGCAAATGGAAACCAAACGAAAGCTGGAGTAGCAATTCTCATATCAGACAAAACAGACTTTAAAATAAAGACTATTAGAAGAGACAAGGAAGGACACTACATAATGATCAAGGGATCAATCAAAGAAGAAGATATAACAATTGCAAATACTTATGCACCCAACATAGGAGCACCTCAATGCACAAGGCAAATACTAACAGCCATAAATGGGGAAATTGACAGTAACACATTCATAGTAGGGGACTTTAACACCCCACTTTCACCAATGGACAGATCATCCAAAATGAAAATAAAGAAGGAAACACAAGCTTTAAATGATACATTAAACAACATGGACTTAATTGATATCTATAGGATATTCCATCCAAAAACAACAGAATACACATTTTTCTCAAGTGCTCATGGAACATTCTCCAGGATAGATCATATCTTGGGTCACAAACGAAGCCTCCATAAATTTAAGAAAACTGAAATTGTATCAAGTACCTTTTCCGACCACAACACTATGAGACTAGATATCAATTACAGGAAAAGATCTGTAAAAAATACAAACACATGGAGGCTAAACAATACACTACTTAATAACGAAGTGATCACTGAAGAAATCAAAGAGGAAATAAAAAAATACCTAGAAACAAATGACAATGGAGACACAACGACCCAAAATCTATGGGATGCAGCAAAAGCAGTTCTAAGAGGGAAGTTTATAGCAATACAATCCTACCTTAAGAAACAGGAAACATCTTGAATAAACAACCTAACCTTGCACCTTAAGCAATTAGAGAAAGAAGAACAAAAGAACCCCAAAGTTAGCAGAAGGAAAGAAATCATAAAAATCAAATCAGAAATAAAGAAATGAAGGAAACGATAGCAAAGATCAATAAAACTAAAAGCTGGTTCTTTGAAAAGATAAACAAAATTGATAAACCATTAGCCAGACTCATCAAGAAAAATAAGGGAGAAGACTCAATAGTATTACAAATGAAAAAGGAGAAGTAACAACTGACACTGCAGAAATACAAAAGATCATGAGAGATTACTACAAGCAACTACATGCCAATAATTGGACAACCTGGAAGAAATGGACAAATTCTTACAAAAGCACAACCTGCCAAGACTGAATCAGGAAGAAATAGAAAATATGAACAGACACATCACAAGCACTGAAATTGAAACTGTGATTAAAAATCTTCCAACACACAAAAGCCCAGGACCAGATGGCTTCACAGGTGAATTCTATCAAACATTTAGAGAAGAGCTAACACCTGTCCTTCTCAAACTCTTCCAAAATATAGCAGAGGGAGGAACACTCCCAAACTCATTCTACAAGGCCACCATCACCTTGATACCAAAACCAGACAAGGATGTCACAAAGAAAGAAAACCCCAGGCCAGTATCACTGATGAACATGGATGCAAAAATCCTCAACAAAATACTAGCAAACAGAATCCAACAGCACATTAAAAGGATCATACACCATGATCAAGTGCGGTTTATTCCAGGAATGCAAGGATTCTTCAATATACGCAAATCAATCAACGTGATACACCATATTAACAAATTGAAGAAGAAAAACCATATGATCATCTCAATAGATGCAGAGAAAGCTTTCGACAAAATTCAACACCCATTTATGATAAAAAAAAAAACCGTGCAGAAAGTAGGCACAGAAGGAACTTTCCTCAACATAATAAAGGCCATATATGTAACAAACCCACAGCTAACATCGTCCTCAATGGTGAAAAACTGGAAGCATTTCCACTACAATCAGGAACAATACAAGGTTGCCCACGCTCACCACTATTATTCAACATACTTTTGGAATTTTTAGCCACAGCAATCAGAGAAGAAAAAGAAATTAAAGGAATCCATATTGGAAAAGAAGTAAAGCTGTCACTGTTTGCAGATGACATGATACTATACACAGAGAATTCCAAAGATACTACCAGAAAACTACCAGAGCTAATCAATGAATTTGGTAAAGTAGCAGGATACAAAATTAATGCACAGAAATCTCTGGCATTCCTATACACTAATGATGAAAAATCTTAAAGTGAAATTAAGAAAACACTCCCATTTACCACTGCAACAAAGAGAATAAAATAATTAGGAATAAACCTACCTAAGGAGACAAAAGACCTGTATGCAGAAAATTATAAGACACTGATGAAAGAAATTAAAGATGATACAAATAGGTGGAGAGATATACCATGTTCTTGGATTGGAAGAATCAACATGAAAATGACTCTACTACCCAAAGCAATCTACAGATTCAATGCAATCCGTATGAAACTACCACTGGCATTTTTCACAGAACTAAAACAAAAAATTTCACAATTTGTATGGAAACACAAAAGACCCCAAATAGCCAAAGCAGTCTTGAGAACGAAAAACGGAGCTGGAGGAATCAGGTTCCCTGACTTCAGACTATACTACAAAGCTACAGTATCAAGACAGCATGGTACTGGCACAAAAACAGAAAGATAGATCAATGGAACAGGATAGAAGGCCCAGAGATAAACCCACGCACATATTGTCACCTTATCTTTGATAAAAGAGGCAGGAATATACAGTGGAGACAGGACAGCCTCTTCAATAAGTGGTGCTGAGAAAACTGTACAGCTACATGTAAAAGTATGAGATTAGATCACTCCCTAATGCCATACAGAACAATAAACTCAAAATGGATTAAAGACCTAAATGTAAGGCCAGAAACTATCATACTCTTAGAGGAAAACATAGGCAGAACACTCTATGACATAAATCACAGCAAGATCATTTTTGACCCACCTCCCAGAGAAATGCAAATAAAACAAAAATTAACAAATGGGACCTAATGAAACTTCAAACAAACAGCAAAAGAAACCATAAACAAGACCAAAAGACAACCCTCAGAATGGGAGAAAATATTTGCAAATGAAGCAACTGACAAAGGATTAATCTCCAAAATTTACAAGCAGCTCATGCAGATCAATAATAAAACAACAAACAACCCAATCCAAAAATGGGCAGAAGACCTAAATAGACATTTCTCCAAAGAAGATATACAGACTGCCAACAAACACATGAAAGAATGCTCAACATCATTTATCATTAGAGAAATGCAAATCAAAACTACAATGAGATATCATCTCACACCAGTCAGAATGGCCATCATCAAAAAATCTAGAAACAATAAATGCTGGAGAGGGTGTGGAGAAAAGGGAACACTCTTGCACTGCTGGTGGAAATGTGAATTGGTTTAGCCACTATGGAGAACAGTATGGAGATTCCTTAAAAAACTAAAAATAGAACTACCATATGACCCAGCAATCCCACTACTGGGCATATACCCTGAGAAAACCATAACTCAAAAAGAGTCATGTACCAAAATGTTCATTGCAGCTCTATTTACAATAGCCAGGACATGGAAGCAACCTAAGTGTCGATCATCGAATGAATGGATAAAGATGTGACACATATATACAATGGAATATTACCCAGCCATAAAAAGAAACGAAATTGCGTTATTTGTAGTGAGGTAGATGGACCCAGAGTCTGTCATACAGAGTGAAGTAAGGCAGAAAGAGAAAACAAATACCGTATGCTAACACATATATATGGAATCTAAGAAAAAAAAATGTCATGAAGAACCTAGGGGTAAGATGGAAATAAAGACACAGACCTACTAGAGAACGGACTTGAGGATATGGGGAGTGGGAAGGGTAAGCTGTGACAAAGTGAGAGAGTGGCATGGACTCTCTTTGGTAGTGGCATACACTACCAAACATAAAGTAGAGAGCTAGTGGGAAGCAGCCACAGAGCACTCAGCTCGGTGCTGTGTGACAACCTATAGGGGTGGGATAGAGAGGGTGGCAGGGAGGGAGACGCAAGCGGGAAGAGATATGGGAACATATGTATAACTGATTCACTTTGTTATAAAGCAGAAAGTAACACACCATTGTAAAGCAATTATACTCCAATAAAGATGTTAAAAAAAAACAAAAAAGAGCTATAGGGGTTCATGGGTCGGTTGTGCATACACATACATCCACTCTTTTTGTATATTCTTTTCCCATATAGGCCATTACATATATAAAATATATATCTACTTTATATATAAAATAAATAATTAATAAGAACCTGTTGTATAGCACAGGGAACACTACCCAATACTCTGTGATGACCTATATGAGAAAAGAATCTAAAAAAAAAAAACGGAGTGGATGTGTGTATATGTGTAACTGATTCACTTTGCTGTACATCTGAAACTAACACAATATTGTATATCAAATATATGCCAATAAAATTTTTTTAAATGATCAAAAAAAAAAATATATACATATATATAGATCCCCTCTCCCCCCTACGCCCGCCTGACCCACTATAATGTGATCTTCAGGAGGGCAGAGGCCATGTCTGATTTTAGTCATCACTGTATTCCCAGAACAGAGTCTGACACACCCTAGGGACCTGGCACCTATTTATTAAATATTAATTAAATAAGCTACTTGATGAATCAGGTGTTGAGCTGAAAAACAAAAAAAGAAGAAATCAGCTGACACTGCAGAAATACAAAGGATCATGAGAGATTACTACAAGCAACTATATGCCAATAAAAAAGAATTCAGCTGACATTTTAATGTTTCCTTAAAGGCTAAGTGGGCTAGTATGACAGTTTAAAATCTCTGGAAACCCCAAACAAAGGGGTGTTAGTATTCTTTTCTATCTGCCCACAAGAAAGATTGGGGGACAGTATAAAACATGTGAGAGAGGCCCCCCTGGTGACACCCAAATACAAATTCCTGTCTACTTACCAGATATCATAGTTGTCTACTAGATACATGACTCTGGACTAAAGTCAAGTAAATTTCTCTTACCCTTCGTTTTCAAATTTGTAAAATGGGAATAATATATTTCACATAGGGTTTTGTGAGGATTCATCGAGATAAAGTACCTGTTTAGCACTTGGCAAATATCAGGTGCTTAAAAATTTATAGTCATTATTCAATATTCCAACTCCAAGTACCCATTTGTTGATCATAAAATTAATGAGGGCAGCTTAGGCTTGGCTGCCACCTAGGGAACATCTAAACAGCGAAGCCCCAAAACAGAAGTACATAAACAAACAAAAGATCAATTTTAAATTCTGCTAACTTACTATTTAGAGAAATACGTCAGATATTGTAAACCTATAAAAAAACTTACAATGAGAGGAAAAGGTAGTTATCTGGAAGAAAATGGTGATTCTCTTTTATGAAAGGAAGAATTATCTTTTAATTTACCTGGATTGAAAGTTCATGATTTACATACACTGTATTTTCATCATGAGCATTTACTCTCTTTAACACATTTTAATTTTATACCACAGACATCACAATGAGTGAACTGGATTTACTGACAGGATTCTTTATTGTCTGAGGGGCTTCTGACTACAGAGAAACACTTGTTATTCTCTATGATTTTTTTAATGTTCATTTTCCTTAATTATATATGTAATTGAAAAATAAACATCATTAGGTATTTAGAAGAAAATTCATATTCTTTTAGTTTCAATGATGAAAATAAAAGATGAAAGCAAAAATAAACTAGGATATTTAGAAGCAATCCAGAGCATTTTTTTCTCCTCATGGGCATAAACACAGTCTAGGTCAACCACACACTGCCTAGGGACTATACTAGTAGGGAAGGACAACTAAATCAAGAAATTCAGAACGAAACAGTAGAACATGAAAACTGCACAGAAAAGACAGAAGAGGGATCTAGGTTAACCAATCCTGGAACCACCCTAACTCTGAACTTCTTGTTATATGAGATGATAAAATCCTTACTGTTTTGATTAGCCTCTCTGTTACTTGGAACAGAAAGCATCCTACCTGATGCATAAATGCTGACAGTTTAAGAGCTGATTATAATCTCTCCCAAAAAGACAAGTAAATTATAGATCATTTAAAAATATTTCAGTTAGGTTATTTTCACATCAAATCATAAATATTCTTTCGATCCATCGCTTCATTTTGTAATTTTTATTCTAGACATAAAAAAGATGTGCAAATGCTCATAAGGCCAAAACCTTCTAAGTCAAAATACCAGATAATACAGAAAGCTAAAAATAGAAAACAAAAATACCTTGTAAGTAAATATAGACCATACAATAAAACACATATATAGCTTAAAAAAATGAAAGATTTTCCTATGCAGTCTAAAGAAAGCTCACTGTTTCTAGTATCTACAAGCACCCAGTATAGCAGTCTTTACAAGAAATGATGTGAGTTGAGCACACAATTAAAGACTGCTAAACAACAATAGTATTGGGTGACAGAAGGCAGCATTCAAAGATGAGCAATCAGGGACTTCCCTGGTGGCGCAGTGGTTAAGAATCCGCCTGACAATGCAGGGGACACAGGTTCGAGCCCTGGTCCGGGAGGATCCCACATGCCACGGAGCAACTAAGCCCGTGCACCACAACTACTGAGCCTGCGCTCTAGAGCCCACGAGCCACAACTACTGAGGTCCAGGCACCTAGAGCCGTGCTCTGCAACAAGAGAAGCCACCACAATGAGAAGGCCGCACACTGCAAGGAAGAGTAGCTTCCACTGGCCGCAACTAGAGAAAGCCTGTGTGCAGCAATGAAGACCCAATGCAACCAAAAATAAATTAAAAAAATAAATTTATTAAAAAACAAGCTGAGCAACCAACTCTTATAATATACATAGATCATAATCATATGCAAATTTAAAGGCAGATTAATAAATGACTGTAACAAAGATAGAGATAGTGGAACAGTAAGCTTGTTGATTTAGCTACTCATTGCTTTCTAAAATTCCAAAGTACCTTAAAAAACTGCTTCAAAATTCTCTCACATCCAGCCAACCAATCAAAATCCAGTATCTGTTTCAGAACGGTTCTGCCAGCATAGTGAGATAGGTTTGTTCTTCACTGTAATAAGAAACCCCATGGCTACAGCTCTCATTAGAGTATCCATGAACCAAAGGAAACATGAATATAGCATTATTTTACTGGCATTCAGTACCCAAAAGACATTCTACATCATCAACTGACAGCATAAAAGGGAGGCAGCTGACAGGTGATTTGTTTTTTTTTTTTTTTTTAGAATGTGCCTCAGACTAAGCTTTTCTGAAAAGGGCTTACTGAAAAAGAATATTTATTCCAAACCGAGATCCTGAAGAAGCAGTGAAACAGTTAATACTTATTTTAATTGCCTTTCACTGATTTTTAGTAGGCAGTAACAAGTACTGGTAAAATAAAAGTCTTGAACTCTGGTGTTAAGAGAAGCCACTATTTAAGATGCATTTATACTGTGTCACCTCATTACCTCAATGTTCATTTGTCCTCTCAAAACTAAGGGAAAAACAAAAAGAATGAAATTAAATGACTGAATTAAGATCAAGATGTAGGCCTTTACAAGTGCTAACAATTATCTACTGACAATGAAAAGCTAGTCAAGATATCAGTATTGTAATTTTGTCTGATTTCTTCAGAGGTATTATAAAATGGACATGAATTTGCTAGATAGTATTTTCCCATTCTATCTCTTCTAAAATAATTTTAATGAAGTAAAAGGCTTTACTTCACTTTCAAGTAAAAGTTATTATTTTTAAGTATTTTAATTATCTCAGCTGTTTATCCTCTAAGTTCAACACATAATTTTAAACATTGAAGATCTATAATTTATTTGTAAGAACAAGACTGTAGTTTGATACATAACCATTAAATTCAATCATGTTCCCCAAGGGAAAAATTCTCATTTTTAAGTCAACACAGTCCTTATTTTTAAATAGTAAAATAGCAAATATACTAGCCTTGGAGTCAAAAGAGCCAATTTTAAACCCTGGCCCTGCCATTAACTAATGATCTTGAGCAAGTCACTTAATCTCTCTGGGCCACAGTTTGTTCATTTTTAAAATGGAACAGATACCAAATACTTCACAGAGCATGTGAATGTTAACGTAAATGAGGAAGTATATTAAAGCATCTATAGCACAATCAATGTATAGTATACACAGGTCTTCCATAAAAGTTCAATAAATGCTTTCTCATTCAGTCATTCTCAGTTTTGTTTATTCGTTTGGTTCAAAAATCACAGAGTAGCTTATGGTAGTGGTTAAGAGGACAGGTTCTGCAGTGAGCCCGCCTGGATTCAAACCTCAGCTCCACCACTTACTACATGTGTAACCTCGAGGAAGTTATTCAACTTCTCTAAGCTTCAACAGCCACATCTTTAAAATATTATAATAATAATAATGCTCATACACGTGTAAGAATTAAGAGATAACATATATAAAGTACCTACCTTAGTATGCAGCACAAACAAGTTTACAAATGTTAAGAAAATCATAACAAATGCATTCAAACTGTTGTGAAATATGCATAAAAGACAAATACCAGGAACTAAGGTTATCAACCTACTACAAAGGCCTCAGCCACCACCTGAACACCAGAACCACATGGCTGTCCTAAGGGCCCTCTATTCCCAACCACATTCTCAACTACTCAACCTGGATGTCCTACAGGTATCTTGAAATCCAACGTTTTTTAAAACCAAACACATCAAGTCTATTTCTTTTCTGTATACACATCATTCCTGCTGTGCTCCAATCCAATGGTTACACTGCTACCTGTTATGTTTTTTAAACATCTTATCTAGCCAAATCATTCCCACTTATAAAATCTCCACTGACTCCACACTGCCTACAAGATTAAAGCCATCTGGTTCCAACTCATGTCTCCAGTCACAGCACAGTACTCCATTTCCAGGAACAGTGACTAACCACTCTAGCCTAGACCGTGCAATAGCCCACTACCTGGTCTCAGCAGGCATTCTTATTTCTCTCCAATCCAACTTCCCCATTTTCATTAGATCGATTTTAAAATGCAGTAATGTCACTTGCCACTGTTCTTAAAGTCTAAGCCTGTAACATGGCCTAGAAAGCCCTACCTAATCTTCGCCCTGTCTCTACCCACCACCCTCTTCCCCTCCCACTCTTTCTCTTGCCCAGTAAACTTCTGAGCACAGGCCTTTCCATGCTTAGAAAGCTAACTCCTTTCCGCTACAGGGCCTTTATACATACTACCAGCTTGCTATCTCTTGCTAGGTCTCATCCCAAACAACTCCTCTTACTAAGAGTCCTACACATCCTTTATGTCTCAGTATTACCATTATTTCCTCCAAGAAATGTTCCAAACGATGTTGGAACACACTTTCAAAGCACACTGTACTTCTCTTTTTTTTTTTATTAGTTCTAAAAGTACAACATGAAAACGAAACAGCTCTTTACTAAGCGCAAAAAGATGAAACGAACATGTAAATGACTTCCAACGCTAAGCAATTTTTGAAAATTAAATAGTAACAGGGACTGCTCAGTTATCCTATTCAAAGTCCCATTCCCACAGAATTCTGGGAACATAGAGCTTGAATCATTTATTTAAACAACATTCACTTGTATTTTTGGTTTTAAAAACAAAATTTTTTTAACATCTTTATTGGAGTATAATTTCTTTACAATGGTGTGTTACTTTCTGCTTTATAACAAAGTCAATCACTTATACATATACATATGATCCCATATCTCTTCCCTCTTGCGTCTCCTTCCCTCCCACCCTCCCCATCCCACCCCTCTAGGTGGTCACAAGGCACCTAGCTGATCTCCCTGTGCTATGCAGCTACTTCCCACTAGCTATCTATTTTACACTTGGTAGTGTATATATGTCCATGCCACTCTCTCACTTTGTCACATCTTACCCTTCCCACTCCCCATATCCTCAAGCCCATTCTCTAGTAGGACTGTGTCTTTATTGCCGTCTTACACCTAGGTTCTTCATGACTTTTTTTTTTGTCTTAGATTCCATATATATGTGTTAGCATATGGTATTTGTTTTTCTCTTTCTGACTTACTTCACTCTGTATGACAGACTCTAGGTCCATCCACCTCACTACAAATAACGCAATTTCATTTCTTTTTATGGCTGAGTAATATTCCATTGTATATATGTGACACATCTTCTTTATCCATTCATCTGTTGATGGACACTTAGGTTGCTTCCATGTCCCGGCTGTTGTAAATACAGCTGCAATGAACATTTTGGTACATGACTCTTTTTGAATTACGGGTTTCTCAAGGTATATGCCCAGTAGTGGGACTACTGGGTTGTATGGCACTTGTATTTGTAGATTTTTAAGGAACCTCCATACTGTTCTCTATACTGGCTGTATCAATTTACATTCCCACCAACAGTGCAAGACTGGTCCCTTTTCTCCACACCCTCTCCAGCATTTATTGTTTCTAGATTTTTTGATGATGGCCATTCTGACTGGTGTGAGATGATATCTGATTGTAGTTTTCATTTGCATTTCTCTAATGATTGTTGAGCATTCCTTCATGTGCTTGTTGGCAATCTGTATATGTTCTTCGGAGAAATTTCTATTTAGCTCTTCTGCCCATTTTTGGATTGGGTTTTTTTTTTTTGTTATTGAGCTGCATGAGATGCTTGTAAATTCTGGAGATTAATCCTTTGTCAGTTGCTTCATTTGCAAATATTTTCTCCCATTCTGAGGGCTGTCTTTTGGTCTTGTTTATGGTTTCCTTTGCTATGCAAAAGCTTTGTAGTTTCACTAGGTCCCATTTGTTTATTTTTGTTTTTATTTCCATTTCTCTAGGAGGTGGGTCAAAAAGGATCTTGCTGTGATATATGTCATAGAGTGTTCTGCCTATGCTTTCCTCTAAGAGTTTGATAGTGTCTGGCCTTACATTTAGGTCTTTAATCCATTTTGAGCTTACTTTTGTGTATGCTGTTAGGGAGTGTTCTAATCTCATACTTTTACATGTACCTGTCCAGTTTTCCCAGCACCACTTATTGAAGAGGCTGTCTTTTCTCCACTGTATACTCTTGCCTCCTTTATCAAAGCTAAAGTGACCATATGTGCGTGGGTTTAACTCTGGGCTTTCTATCCTGTTCCATTGATCTATATTTCTGCTTTTGTACCAGTACCATACTGTCTTGATTACTGTAGCTTTGTAGTATAGTCTGAAGTCAGGGAACCTGATTCCTCCAGCTCCGTTTTTCGTTCTCAAGACTGCTTTGGCTATTTGGGGTCTTTTGTGTTTCCATACAAATTGTGAAACTTTCTGTTCTACTTCTGTGAAAAATGCCAGTGGTAGTTTGATAGGATTGGACTGAATCTGTAAATTACTTTGGGTAGTAATTTTCACAATGTTGATTCTTCCAATCCAAGAACATGGTATATCTCTCCGTCTATTTGTATCATCTTTAATTTCTTTCATCGGTGTCTTATAATTTTCTGTATACAGGTCTTTTGTCTCCTTAGGTCAGTTTATTCCTAGATATTTTATTCTTTTTATTGAAATGGTAAATGGGAGTGTTTTCTTAGTTTCACTTTCAGCTTTTTCAACATTAGTATATAAGAATGGCAGAGATTTCTGTGCATTAATTTTGTATCCTGCTACTTTATCAAATTCATTGATTAGCTCTAGTAGTTTTCTGGTAGTATCTTTAGGATTCTCTATGTATAGTACCATGGCATCTGCAAACAGTGACAGCTTTACTTCTTTCCGATTTGGATTCCTTTTATTTCTTTTTCTTCTCTGACTGCTGTGGCTAAAACTTCCAAAACTATGTTGAATAACAGTAGTGAGAGTGGGCAACCTTGTCTTGTTCCTGATCTTAGTGATAATGGTTTCAGTTTTTCACCATTGAGGACGATATTGGCTGTGGGTTTGTCATATATGGCCTTTATTACGTTGAGGAAAGTTCCCTCTATGCCTACTTTCTGCAGGGTTTTTATCATAAATGCATGTTGAATTTGTCGAAAGCTTTCTCTGCATCTACTGAGATGATCATATGGTTTTCCTCCTTCAGTTTGTTAATATGGTGTATCACGTTGATTGATTTGCGTATATTGAAGAATCCTTGCATTCCTGGAATAAACCCCACTTGATCATACTGTACGATTCTTTTAATGTGCCATTGGATTCTGTTTGCTAGTATTTTGTTGAGGATTTTTGCACCTATGTTCTTCAGTGATACTGGCCTGGGGTTTTCTTTCTTTGTGACATCTTTGTCTGGTTTTGGTATCAGAGTGATGGTGGCCTTGTAGAATAAGTTTGGGAGTGTTCCTCCCTCTGCTATATTTTTGAAGAGTTTGAGAAAGATAGGTGTTAGCTCTTCTCTAAATGTTTGATAGAATTCGTCTGTGAAGCCATCTGGTCCTGGGTTTTTGTGTGTTGGGAAGTTTTTTTTTTTTTTGCGGTACCCAGTCCTCTCACTGTTGTGGCCTCACCCGTTGCGGAGCACAGACTCTAGACGCGCAGGCTCAGGGGCCATGGCTCATGGGCCCAGCCGCTCCGCGGCATGTGGGATCTTCCCAGACCGGGGCACGAACCCGTGTCCCCTGCATCGACAGGCGGACTCTCAACCACTGCGCCACCAGGGAAGCCCCTGTTGGAAGACTTTTAATCACAGTTTCAATTTCAGTGCTTGTGATTGGTCTGTTCATATTTTCTATTTCTTCCTGGTTCAGTCTCGGCACGTTGTGCGTTTCTAAGAATTTGTCCATTTCTTCCAGGTTGTCTATTTTACTGGCATGGAGTTGCTTGTAGTATTCTCTCATGATCCTTTTATTTCTGCAGTGTCAGTTGTTACTTCGACTTTTCCATTTCTAATTCTATTGATTTCAGTCTTCTCCCTTTTTTTCTTGATGAGTCTGCCTAATGGCTTATCAATTTTGTTTATCTTTTCAAAGAACCAGCTTTTAGTTTTACTGATCTTTGCTAACGTTTCCTTCATTTCTTTTTCATTTATTTCTGATATGATCTTTATGATTTCTTTCCTTCTGCTAACTTTGGGGTTTTTTTGTTCCCTTTTCTCTAATTGCTTTAGATGTAAGGTTTGGTGGTTTATTTGAGATATTTCCTGTTTCTTAAGGTAGGATTGTATTGCTATAGACTTCCCTCTTAGAACTGCCCTTGCTGCATCCCATGGGTTTTGGGTCGTCGTGTCTCCATTGTCATTTGTTTCTAGGTATTTTTTTATTTCCTCTTTGATTTCTTCAGTGATCACTTCGTTATTAAGTAGTGTATTGTTTAGCCTCCATGTGTTTGTATTTTTTACAGATCTTTTCCTGTAATTGATATCTAGTCTCATAGTGTTGTGGTCGGAAAAGATACTTGATACGATTTCAATTTTCTTAAATTTACCAAGGCTAGATTTGTGACCCAAGATATGATCTCTCCTGCAGAACGTTCTATGAGCACTTGAGAAAAATGTGTATTCTGTTTTTGGATAGAATGTCCTATAAATATCAATTAAGTCCATCTTGTTTAATGTATCATTTAAAGCTTGTGTTTCCTTATTTATTTTCATTTTGGATGATCTGTCCATTGGTGAAAGTGGGGTGTTAAAGTACCCTACTATGATTGTGTTACTGTTGATTTCCCCTTTTATGGCTGTTAGTATTTGCCTTATGCATTGAGGTGCTCCTATGTTGGGTGCATAAATATTTAAAACTGTTATATCTTCTTCTTGGATCAATCCCTTGATCATCATGTAGTGTCTTTCTTTGTCTCTTGTAACAGATTTTATTTTAAAGTCTATTATGTCTGATATGAGAATTGCTACTCTAGCTTTCGTTTGGTTTCCATTTGCATGGATTATCTTTTCCCATCCCCTCACTTTCAGTCTGTATGTGTCCCTAGGTCTGAAGTGGGTCTCTTGTGGACAGCATATATATGGGTCTTGTTTTTTTATCCATTCAGCCAGTCTGTGTCTTTTGGTGGGAACATTTAATCCATTTACATTTAAGGTAATTATCGATATGTATGTTCTTATTACCATTTTCTTAATTGTTTTGGGTTTGTTAGTGTAGGTCTTTTCCTTCTCTTGTATTTCTTGCCTAGAGAAGTTCCTTTAGCATTTCTTGTAAAGCAGGCTTGGTTGTGCTGAACTCTCTCAGCTTTTGTTTGTCTGTAAAGGTTTTAATTTCTCCATCAAATCTGAATGAGATCCTTGCTGGGTAGAGTAATCTTGGTTGCAGGTTTTTCTCCTTCATCACTTTAAGAATGTCCTGCCACTCCCTTCTGGCTTGCAGAGTTTCTGCTGAAAGATCAGCTGTTAACCTTATGGGGATTCCCTTGTGTGTTATTTGTTGTATTTCCCTTGCTGCTTTTTTTCTTTTTTTTTTGCGGTACGCGGGCTTCTCACTGTTGTGGCCTCTCCTGTCGTGGAGCACAGGCTCCAGATGCGCAGGCTCAGCGGCCATGGCTCACGGGCCCAGCCACTCCGCGGCATGTGGGATCTTCCCGGACCGGGGCACAAACCCGTATCCCCTGCATCGGCAGGCGGACTCTCAACCACTGCACCACCAGGGAATCCCTCCCTTGCTGCTTTTAGTATGTTTGCTTTGTATTTAATTTTTGATAGTTTGATTAATATGTGCCTAGGTGTGTTTCTCCTCGGATTTATCCTGTATGGGACTCTCTGTGCTTCCTGGACTTGATTAACTATTTCCTTTCCCATATAAGGGAAGTTTTCAACTATAATCTCTTCAAATATTTTCTCAGTCCCTTTCTTTTTCTCTTCTTCTTCTGGGACCCCTATAATTCGAATCTTGGTGCATTTAATGTTGTCCCAGAGGTCTCTGAGATTGTCCTCAGTTCTTTTCATTCTTTTTTCTTTACTCTGCTCTGCAGTAGTTATTTCCACTATTTTATCTTCCACGTCACTTACCTGTTCTTCTGCCTCAGTTATTCTACTTATCCCTTCTAGAGTATTTTTAATATTATTTATTGTGTTGTTCATCGTTGCTTGTTTCATATTTAGTTCTTCTAGGTCCTTGTGAAATGTTTCTTGCATTTTCTGAATTCTATTTCCAAGATTTTGGATCATCTTTCCTATCATTATTCTGAATTCTTTTTCAGGTAGACTGCCTATTTCCTCTTCATTTGTTAGGTCTGGTGGGTTTTTACCTTGCTCCTTCATCTGCTGTGTGTTTTTCTGTCTTCTCATTTTGTGTATCTTACTGTGTTTGGTGTCTCCGTTTTGCAGGCTGCATGTTCATAGTTCCAATTGTTTTTGGTGTCTATCCCCAGTGGCTAAGGTTGTTTCAGTGGGTTGTGTAGGCTTCCTGGTGGATCGGACTAGTGCCTGTGTTCTGGTGGATGAGGCTATATCTTGTCTTTCTGGTGGGCCGGTCTACGTCTGGTGGTGTGTTTTGGGGTGTCTGTGGCCTTATGATTTTAGGCAGCCTCTCTGCTAATGGATGGGGCTGTGTTCCTGTCTTGCTAGTTGCGTGGCACAGGGTGTCCAGCCCTGTATCTTGCTGGACGTTGAGTGAAGCTGGGTCTTGGCATTGAGATGGAGATCTCTGGGAGATTTTTGCCGTTTGATATTACGTGGAGCTGGGAGGTCTCTTGTGGACCAATGTCCTGAAGTTGGCTCTCCCACCTCAGTGGCACACCCATGATGCCTGGCTGGAGCACCAAGAGCCTGTCCTCCACACGGCTCAGAATAAAAGGGAGAGAAAAGAAAGGAAGGAAGAAGAAAGAAAGAAAGAAAAGAAAGAAAGAAAGAGGATCAACTAAAATAAAGTATGATAAAATAAGTTATGAAAATAAAAAATAATTATTAAGAAAAGAATTTTTAAAGGTAAAAAAAAAAACAGACGGACTGAACCCTAGGACAAATGGTGAAAGCAAAGCTATACAGACAAAATCTCACACAGAAGCATACACATACACACTCACAAAAAGAGGAAAAAGGGGAAGAAATAATATATCTTGCTCCCAAAATCCACCTCCTCAATTTGGGATGATTCGTTGTCTATTCAGGTATTCCACAGATGCAGGGTACCTCAAGTTGATTGTGGAGCTTTAATCCACTGCTCTGAGGCTGCTGGGAGAAATTTCCCTTTGTCTTCTTTGTTCCCACAGCTCCTGTGGCTCAGCTTTGGATGTGGACCCGCCTCTGCGTGTAGGTCATCTGAGGGCGTCTGTTCTTTGCTCAGACAGGACAGGGTTAAAGAAGCAGCTGATTCTGGGGCTCTGGCTCACTCAGCCCGGCTGGAGGGAGGGTTATGGATGCAGGGCGAGCCAGCGGCATCAGAGGCCAGCAGGACATTGCACCAGCCTAAGGCGCGCCATGCGTTCTCCTGGGGAAGTTGTCCCTGGATCACGGGACCCTGGCAGTGGTGGGCTGCACAGGCTCCTGGGAGGGGAGGTGTGGATAGGGAAGGGAAGTGTGGATAGTGACCTGTGCTCGTACACAGTCTTGTTGGTGGCGGCAGCAGCAGCCTTAGAAACTCGTGCCCCTCTCTGGGGTCTGCCATGATAGCTGCGGCTTCCGCCTGTCTCTGGAGCTGCTTTAAGCAGTGCTCTTCGAGCACCAGGAAACAAAGAGGCAAGGAAAAGTCTCTTATCTCTTCGGCAGGTCCATACTTTTTACCGGACTCCCTCCTGGCTAGCCATGGTGCACTTCACGCTGTTTTCACACTGCCAACCCCAGTCCTCTCCCTGCATCTACCGAAGCCTGAGCCTCAGCTCCCAGCCCCCGCCTGTCCCGGCGGGCGAGCAGACAAGCCTCTTGGGCTGGTGAGTGCCGGTCGGCACCGATCCTCTGTGCGGGAATCTCTCTGCTTTTCCCTCTGCATCCCTGTTGCTGCGCTCTCCTCTGTGGCTCTCTGTACTTCTGTTTTATGGCATTTACCACAAATAAATTACTTGTACAAATGAATGTTTAATTTCTTTTTCCCCCTGCCAGACTGTAAGCTCAGGGAGGGAGAGGATTAAGTCTGCTGCATTTGCCCTTAAAACCTCGGAAGCTACCGAAGTGCCTAGCCCAAAAACAGATGGTTAACAAACAATTGCTAAGTTAACAAATGGAAGCAATAAATCAAAGTGTAAGAAAGATTTCAGGCCCCAGGCTGTGAAAACTCTCTAAAAGCCAACCTTTTGAAGGCAGTCAGCTGTTCTTCACTGAACTACTTACAGGTCACTAACATTTATCCAATGTCTACATGTACCAACAGCTGTGTCAGAAATTAATGTACAGTACCTCATTTAGTAGTCACAATCATCCTGTGAGGCAGTTAGCATTTGCTCCATTTCTAGGGTGAAGCAACTGAGGCCAAAACGGTTAGCTCTCATCCAAAGTCAGCACAAGGAGGCAGAGTTAAAATTTTGGCTCTAATGCCATGTGTAGTATAACAGTATAGCATCACCGGTAGGACAATTTAAGCAGTGGCTGAAGAAAGGCTATCAATTAAAAATGTCATGGGGACATTTTTGTACATATATGATCCATCACTAAATAAGCTAAACTGCAAAATCTTCAAGGAGCAACGCAACTCCAATTTCATGAGTCTAGCATTAAGATAATGTCTTCTAAACTATGTGTGGCTATACAAGAGAAACCACAACATTACACTATGTCCTCCCCCAATTCCACCATCAGAGGGCAATTTATCTGGTGCTAAAATGGGCTGTCAAAAAACAAAGGCTGTGGGCAGTTATCAGCTAAATGAAAGACCTCCTACAAGGTCTCCATCTTCCAATCCCTCCTATTCCACACAGTGATGAAAATACCCTTCCCTGTCTGCCAAGGATATAAGTTTCAAGCATTTGCAAAGGAACTTGAGCCTCTACCTACTTCCCACTACTGCTCCTGCTTCAATGTAACCTAAATAAATAAATAAATAAGATTCCTCCCAATCTCTGTTCTTGGAGGAGTAGAGGAATCACAATTTCTGGATTACCAACAGGGCTAGCCCTGGGTGGGAAAAAGGTAGGTGGGTATTGTTTAGACTAAGGTTCTCTCAGGTCCTACAGCTGTTTACTATTTATCCACCAAACAGTAATAACTATATATTTCAATAAATGAATCAATAAAACTCTGATTTAATGCAGTGGCTCTCAAATTAAATGGATACTAAATTCAACTGAGCAGCTATAACATATATTTTGCATGCATGAACTTACCCTGGCCCCACAATAAAACTATCAAATCATAATTGAGACTGATGTCCAAGCAAGAGTAATTTTTCAAAGCTCCACATATTATTATGATGCACATCCCTAGCTCAGAGCAACTGTTTTATTATGTTACAGCACTAAACTTCTTATTCATTCAAACACTGGTTGGTTATGTGTGACAGTTAAGTGACAAAATCATATAAATGAATAAATATCTAATTGTATTATAGCTACACATTGCACTTCATACACACATTTACATTCATTTCCATAGAGAAATACCTTCTCTATTTCCTTGAATAACATGGCTGTCTTAGTCTTTTTCTTTTTCCACATTCGATAATGAAGGACAAGAAAAATTTTATATCTCTGTCTTCTATGTGAGAAAGAAAATAGCTTAAACACACCAAGAAGCAGGGAGAACATACACTCTGGTGTACCTGGGACAGCCAGCTTTATGTTTATTGTATGGGTATAATTATTAAGCGAGACTCCTCACTCTCAAGGATATCCTGGTTTGATGATAACTTATATCAGAAGTAGGCCACTGTTTTCATTTCTAGGTGATTTTTAATTGTTATAATTGATGTGTGCCATTAAGATCACCTTTTTAGAAGTGTACAATTCAGAGTTCATTGTTGGGTTTTTTTTTGCAACCATCCCTAATATAATTCCAGAACATTTTTATCATCCTAAAAAGAAGCCCAATGCCCATTAGCTATCAATCCCCATTCCTTCCTCTCCCCAACTCCTGAAAATTACTTATCTACTTTCTGACTCTACAGATTTGCCTATTTGAGGCATCTCATAAAATGAAATCAGACAATATGCAGCCCTTTGTGTCTGGCTTCTTTAACTTAGCATAATGTTTTCAAGGCTCATCTATGTTAAGTATTATCAGTACCTCATTCCTTTTTTGGCTGAATAATGTTGTATTTTATGGATATACCACATTTTATTTATTCATTCAATAGTTGATGGATATTTGGTTGCTTCCATTAGTTAACTATTAACTGCTATGAACAGTGGTATGCAGATTTTTGTGTGGATATGTTTTCAATTCTCTTGGGTATATGCCTACGAGGAGAATTGCTGGGTCACGTGGTAACTTTATGTTTAACTTTTTGAGGAACCACCAGGCTGTGCTCCAAGGGGTCTGAACCATTTTGCCATCCTACCAGTAATGTACAACGGTTCCAATTTCAGACACCCTCATCAACACTTGTTATTGTCTTTTTTATTACAACTACCCTAGTAGATGTGAAGTGGTATCTCAATGTAGTTTTCATTTGCATTTCTCTAATGACTAATGATATAAAGCATCTTTTCATGAGCCTATTGGCCATTTGTATATCTTCTTTGGAGAAACGTATATTTCAAATCCTTTCGTAAATTGGGTTATTTGGCTTGTCATTGTTACCTTGTAAGAGTTCTTTATATACTCTGGATACTAGACCCTTATCAGAAATATGATTTGCAAATATATTCTCCCATTCAGCAGGCTGTTTTTTCACTATCTTGACAGTGTCCCCAGAAGGATAAAGTTTTTAATTTTGACGAAGTTCAGTATGTCTTATTTCTTCTTTGGTTGCTTGCGTTTTTGGTGTCATATCTAAGAAACCACTGCCTCATTCAAGGTCTTGAAAACTTAAGTTTACATGGTTTTAGCTCTTACATTTAAGTCTTTGATCCACTTTGAGCCAATTTTTGTATATGGTGTAAAGCTAGGAAACAACTTTGTTCATTTACATGTGTATATCTAGGTGTCCCACTAAAACTAAAATCTGTAACAAAAAAATCTCCAAATACTTGGGAAATAAACCATACAAGTCAGAATAATTCATGAATGAAGGGAAATTAGAAAACGTTTTTAACTGGTCAAAAATGAAGTAGAACATAGCAAAATATGCGGGATGCAGCTAAAGCAGTGCTTAGAAGGAAATGTACAACTTCACAGGCTTACATTAGAAAGTAAAAATGTCTCAAATTAACAATCATAGCTGCCAATCTAAGAAACTAGAAAAATAAGAGCAAAATAAACCCAAAGCAAAGAAAGAAAGAAGATATAAGAGTAGAAGTAAATGAAATTGAAAAGGGAAAAAAATAGAGAAAATCAATGAAATGAAAAACGTTTTCTCTGAAAAGGCCAATAAATTGATAAATCTCTTATAAGACTGACAAACTAAGGGAGAAGATACAATATCAGAAATGAAGGAGAAAATATCACTACAGACCCCTAAGACATTAAAGGGAAAATAAGGGACTACTAGAAACAATGCTTCACACATAAATTCTACACCTTTGGAGCAAATTGATTCATTCTTCAAAAACAAAAACTCAAAACAGATCGAAGAGATTATTTGAGTAACTCTGTATCTATTAAAGAAATTGATTTTGTAACTAAAAAAACTTATGAAATAAAAATCTCCAGACCCCCCTCCAAAAAAACCAATTCACCATAAATTGTATGGGTTATTTCTAGACTCTCAATTCTACTCCATTAATCTGTATGTATATCCCTACACTAGTAGCAAAATGTCTTGATTACCATAGCTTTGTAGTTAAGTTCTGAGATCAGGAAATGGGAATCCTCCAACTTTATTATTTTTAAAGACTGGTTTTTGGCTATTCAAGGTATCTTGAATTTTCACGTGAACTTTAAGATCAGCTTGTCAATTTCTGCAAAAACATCCAGCTAACATTTTGATATGGATTGCCCTGAATTTGTTTGGGGAGTACTGAAATCTTAATAGTAGTAAGTCTTCTAATTCATAAACACTGTATGTCTTCCATTTACTTAGGTTGCCTTTAGATTCTTTCAACAATGTTTTCTAGTTTTCAGAGTACAGGTATTGCACTTCTTTTGTTAAATTTATTCCTAAGTACTTTATTCTTTTGATGCTATTATAAATAGAACTGCTTTCTTAATTTCACTTATGGATATCACTGCTTTCACTCTATGATTCTTGACTTCAAAAATGTAGAATGACATTTTAAAAAGAGTAATCAGAAGTTTATTATATTTATTTTTTAAGTTTTTTTATCGAAGTATAGTTGATTTACAATATTGTATTAGTTTCAGGTGTACAGAAAAGTGGTTCAGTTATATATCTACACATACATATATATATATACACACATGATTTTCATATTATTTTCCATTATAGGTTATTTTAAGACACTGAATATCGTTCCCTGTACTATAAAGTAAATCCTTACTGTTTACCTATTTTATATACAGTAGCGTGCATCTGTTAATCCCAGACTCCTAATTTATCCCTCCCCACCCCTTTCCCCTTTGGTAACCATAAGTTTGTTTTCTATGTCTGTGAGTCTGTTTCTGTTTTGTAAATAAATTCATTTGCACTATTTTTTAGATTCCATATATAAATATTTGTCTTTCTCTGTCTGACATACCTCACTTAGTATGATATTCTCTAGGTCCATCCATGTTGCTGCAAATGGCAATACTTCATTCTTTTTTATGGGTGAGAAATATTCCATTTTGTGTGTGTGTGTGTATACACACACACACAGACACACACACCCATCTTCTTTATCCATTTGACACTTAGGTTGCTTCCATGTCTTGGCTATTGTGAATAGTGCTACTATGAACACTGGGGTGCATGTATCTTTTCGAATTACGAGTTTTTATCTTTTCCAGATATACACCCAGGAATGGGATTGCGAGATCCTATGGTAGCTCTATTTTTGGTTTTTTAAGGAACACCCATACTGTTCTCCATAGTGGCTGTACCAATTTACATTCCCATCAACAGTGTAGCAAGGTTCCCTTTTCTCTATACCCTCTCCAGCATTTATTATTTGTAGACTTTTTGATGATAGCCATTATAACCAGTGTGAGGTGATACCTTACTGTGGTTTTGATTTGCATTTCTCTAATAATTAGCAAAGTTGAGCATCTTTTCATGTGCCTGTTGGACATCTGTATATCTCCTTTGGTGAAATGTCTACTTAGGTCTTCTGCCTATTTTTGATTTGAGTTGGTTTTCTTTTTGGATACTGTATTTTATAAGCTGTTTGCATATTTTGGAAATTAAGCCCGTCGGTCACATCTCTTAAAAATATTTTCTCCCCTTCTGTAGGTTGTTTTTTTGTTTTGATGATGATTTCCTTTGCTGCACAAAAGCTTTTAAGTTTGATTAGGTCTCATTTGTTTATTTCTGTTATTATTTCTTTTACTTTGGGAGACTGATCTAAGAAAATATTGCTATGATTTATGTCAGAGAATGTTTTGCCTATGTTCTCTTCTAGGAGTCTTAATGGTGACATGTCTTATATTTACGTCTCTAACCCATTTTGAGTTTATTTTTGTGCATGGTGTAAGGGTGTGTTCTAACTTCATTGACTTACATGCGGCTGTCCAGCTTTCCCAAAACCACTGATTGAAGAGACTGTTTTTTCTCCATTGTATATTCTTGCCTTCTCTGTCAAAGATTGACTATAGGTGTGTGGGTTTATTTCTAGGCTCTCTATTCTGTTCCATTGATCTATATGTCTATTTTTGTGCCAATACTATGCTATTTTGATTACCATAGCTACGTAGTACTTTCTGAAGTCTGTGAGGGTTATGTCTCCAGCTTTGTTCTTTTGCCTCAGGATTGCTTTGGCAATTCTTTGTCTTTTATAGTTCCATACAAATTTGGGGATTATTTGTTCTAGTTCTGTGAAAAAAATGTCATGGGTATTTTTGATGGGGATTGTATTAAATCTGTAGATTACTTTGGGTAGTATGGCCATTTTAATAATATTCATTCTTCCAATCCAAGAACATGGGATATCTTTCCATCTCTGTGAATTGTCTTCAATTTTCTTTATCAATGTTTTACAGTTTTTAGCACATAGGTCTTTCACCTCCTTGGTTAGATATGTGCCTAGGTATTTTTGACGTGATTTTAAATGGGATTTTTTTTTAACTTTCTTTCTGATATTGCATTGTTAGTGTAAAGAAATGCAACAGATTTCTGTATATTAATCTTGTATCCTGTTACCTTGCTGATTTCATATATTAGTTTTTATGTGGAGTCTTTAGGGTTTGCTATGTAGAGTATCATGTTATCTGCATATAATGACAATTTTACCTCTTCCCTTCCAATTTGCATACCTTTTATTGCCTTTTCTTGTCTGATTGCTGTGGCTAGGACTTCCCATACTACGCTGAAAAGAAGTGGTGAGGGTGGGCATCCTTGTCTTGCTCCAGAATTTAGGAAGAAGGCTTTCAGCTTTTCACCATTGAGTATTATGTTGGCTGTGGGTTTGTCATAAACGGCTTTTATTATGTTGAGATATGTTCCCTCTATACTCACTTTGATGGGAGTTTTTATCGTGAATGGATGTTGAGTTTTATCAAATAATTTTTCTGCATCTATTGAGATAATCATGTGGTTTTTGTCTTTTGTTAATGTGGTGTATCACATTGATTGATTTGTGTATGCTGAACCATCCTTGTGACCCTGGGACGAATCCAACTTCATTGTGGTATATGATCTTTTTTATGTATTGTTGGATTCAAGTTGCTAATATCTTGTTGAGAATTTTTGCATCTACATTCACCAAAGACACTAGCCTGTAATTTTCTTTTTTGGTAGTTTCTTTGGTTTTGATATCAGGGTGATGGTGGCTTCATAGGATGACTCTGGGAGTGTTCCCTCATATTCAATCTTTTGGAAGAAAGATTGGTATAAGTCCTTCTTTGTATGTTTGGTAGAATTTCCCAATGAAGCCATCTGGTCCTGGACTTCTGCTTGCAGGGAGTTTTTTTAAATTACATATTATATTTCACTTCCAGTATTCACTCCATTCAAATGATCTATTTCTTCTTGATTCAGTTTTGGTAGGTTGTATGTTTCTAGAAAATTGTTCATTTCTTCCAGGTTGTCCAATTTGTTGGCATATAATTGTTCACAGTATTCTCTTACGGTTTTTTGTATTTCTGCAGTATTGGTTGTTATTTCTCTTCTTTCATTTCTTATTTTGTTTCTTTGGGTTCTCTCTCTTTTCTTGGTGACCCTAGCTAGATGCTTGTCAATTTTGTTTACCCTTTCAAAACACCAGCTCATGGTTTTATTGATCTTTTCTACTGCTTTTTGATCTCTATTTTATTTATTTCCCCTCTCATATTTCCTTCCTTCTACTGACTCTGGGTTTTGTTTCTTCTTTTTCTAATTCTTTTATGTGGTAGGTTGGGTTGTTTGAGATTTTTTCTTGTTTCTTGGGGAAGGTCTATATTACTATGAACTTCCCTCCTTGAACTACTTTTGCTGCATCCCATGGATTTTGTAATGTTCTGTTTTCATTGTCATTTGTCTCAAGGTATTTTCTGATTTCCTCTTTGATTTCACTGTTGACCCATTGGTTTTTTAGTAGCATGTTGTTAATTTTTTTTAATTGCAGTTAAACACGAATTGCCTTGGGTCCTCTAATTTTTATCTACTACAAGGGGAAAAAAATTGATCTAAATAAGCAAGAAACCCTAATAGCCATCCACTTTGCTAAAAGATCTTAAAAAATCAGAATCAAGCAATGCCAAATAATTTTAATCCCAATTTCAGTACTGGGCAATGCAACTACCTTATGCACACACATGTGTGCACACACATACACACAGTCACAAATGATGTCTTGCATTCCCTTATTAACTATATAAACAAAATAACCGCTATTCTCTTAGTCGCATGAACTTGAGGGAGACTATCTTACTGTAATTTTCAATGTGATTAGAGATTCTTTGCTCTTACAGATTTATCTTTCAGTTACTTTTAATACAAGAACATTTTTCTTCACTGTAAAATAGGATATTTTTATTACTGTTTACAAACAATTAAATCCAGGCAGAAATTCAAATTCTAAATTAATATAAGACTATCATTTAACTATTGTTTTATGGAAAATGACCAAAGCATTCCATTTCAGCCAGAATTACACATGCTATATCTAATTACACATTTTTAAAATACAATATGTTGTATGAACTTAATGATGGCTACTACTCAGTATTTAAAGATATGATTCAATAAGGAAAACAAACTTTACTTTGAACTTATAGCTATTACTTGAAAACAGTTTTTCTGTATTATATAACTTTCATAAAGGCAGAACATACCCTACAAACAATTACACTTAATTTTATAAAGCTCTGACTTATATTTGGTTATAAATTTTAGGTAAAATTCAAAAACATTAACATATGATCAATAAAAGTATGAAACATAGATATCACTGAGAAAATAATCCCATACTAACTACAAAAGGGACTGCCTAACAAATTCATGGGTATCATGATAGATATTCTGGCCTGAAAAACAATTTAAATGATATAAGTCTATCAAAAGAAAGGCAAGAAATCATTATGACTCAAGGCACTTTGAACAATGGTGGAGGTTGCACCTGCATATGGGCATAGGGCCAAGAGAAGGCAAGTGGGGACTGAATCCAGTTTGTTCTCCACTCTCTAAACCCTGAACCCTAACAGAGGGCAGCATCCACCTAAAATTGGGAGAAGAGCCTTTTTCTAAGTTTGCAAGGGCTAGCTGTGACTTGGCTGTAACACATCCAAACAACTAGTTCTTAGAAAAATTAGGACAACTGAAATACTAAATATTGGTACCCTTCCTAAAATCATTAACTCCAAAATATCACTTCTCACTGTGAGTTTATTTTGAATGTTTTAGGTAAAATCGTTAATATAGCAAAACATAAATAGGTTCAGGGGAGGGGAGAAATCATCTAAACTTCTAAAATAGTATCCTTCTAGTTCATTTGGATTTCTCTGATTAATAACTGGTTATATATTCAGATTAGAGACATTTTAAAGCTGAATGCTAAAAAATTAGAGGAGAGCTTAGGGGTATATTGTTAAGAACCTATTCCTAATAGAGAAATATACAACTTATTTTACACAACATATATAGTGTGAAAAATTATGTATTAAATAAATTTGACGGAAACTAGAAGTAATTTTTTTAAGGTCACTATCGCTCCTTTCATTTAATTGTACAGGGAGTTTGAAGATTTTTTTTTAATTGTGTTTCCTTAAAGACACACATTTTTAAATGATACAAATTATTAATCATGATAAATAATCCAAACTACTGACTAAAAAGACATTATAACTGAAATTTTTATTAGAATGACCAGCCTATAAAATGTGTATTTTATTTCTAGATATACCAATGAATTGCCATGTGACTTTTAGTGACTCACATCTTCACTACCTCAAATCAGTTGTACAAAGTGGAGCAAGAATATAGCTGAAACTCTTGCAGGAAATTATGAGGATATAACCACAGGGCACCTTGGGCTCCTTAGAGATAAGCACCATATTATTAAAATTATTATTAAAAAGGATATTTTGTAAACTGCCCTTATTAAGACTAAATCCCATCCATTCATGACCTTTCATTCCCAGATTAATTACACATACATAAGAGCAATGTCGTCTTCACATGGGACACACAGAAAAAATAAAGGACACATCAAGGCAAGGTGTGAAAATGAGAATGAGATTCTAGTCCTCCACCACCAACTCACTTTCAATATTAGCACTCTGTCATTTTTAAAATGTAGATTCTTATACCTATCCCAGATCATAATGATTTCTGGAAAAAAACCTTTGCCAATAATTGCATCCTGTAAAAAGATAAATTATTCTTACTAGAAACCATCTCCATTCTCTATATTATTACGAATACTAAATGCATTTAAATCTTTTAACCTTGTATCACCTGAATCAAACCTGTATATAAATGCTGTTCTAGGTCTAACTTTATCTTTATTTATAAAGATAAACATGATTTGGCATATACCATTATATTCAGAATCAGAAGATTTCTAAATGAATGTGAAAAGAAGTATAGCAATATGGGTAGGCATGCAATACAATTAGGAACTGGCATATTTGGTGTTAACATAAAATATACACAAGCATGAAATGTATACATTTTACGTGTTTTTATGTGCTTTGATTTTACTCTGCATAAGTGGAATCACAAATAATGAATTTTTTTGTTTCTAGCTTCTATTGAGAAACATATTTGTGTTACCTGTGTAGTATGTAGCTGTAGTTCATCCATTTTTATTGCTATAAAATAAACAGATATAAATATATATATAAACATATATATGTTATATATATATATAAACATATCACAATTTTATTCAATCAACTGTTGATGAATATTGAATTGAGTCTGAAGCTACTAAAACACTGCTGCCACCAATATTATCAACATATCTCTTGGTACACATGTTCATTCACTACTCTCAGGGGTATACTCATGGAAGGAAATTATTGGGTCACAGGGTAAGCAAGTAACAAACTGTTTCCTAAAGCGGTTGTAGTAACATATATTCCTACCAGCAGTGTTTACTGAGTTGCTATAACTTAACATCCTCTCCAAAACTTGTACTGTCAATCTACTTTTTAAATTCAGACACTCTAGTGTTTTATGGAGCCTCTTTGCAGTTTTAATTTGTATTTCCCAGATTACTAACGAAGTTAAGCACCTTTTTCACATATTTCTTGAATACTTGTATTTCTTTTAGAAAGTGCCTTTAAGGGACTTCCCTGGTGGTCCACTGGTTAAGACTCCGCATTTCCACTGCAGCGGATGTGAGTTCAATCCCTCATCGGGGAAGTTTCACATGCTGTGTCATGCAGCCAAAAAAAACCAGAAGGTGCCTTTTTATGTCTCTTACCCCTTTTTCTATTGGATTTTTTGTCTTTGTCACACTGATGTGCAGAAGTGCTTTGAATATTCTGATATTTACATTTTGTCTGTTACATGTGTTGCAAATATCATCTTCCACCCTGCTTTCCCTCTCTATTCTAATGGTGACTTTGCAAGGACAAAGTTTCTTAATTTTAAGGTAATCAAACTTATAAACTGTGTTATTTATATCAGCACATTTTATTTCTTTTTAAGAATATTTTCCTGTCCAGAGATCATGAACATGTTCTCCTTACATTTAGCTTCTAAAGTTTTATAGTTCTGCCTTTCACGCTGAGATGTACAAATCAATCTTTAATTGGTTTTTGCATATGGTATAGAGTATGAGTCATATTTTTGCTTTATCACCAATTGTTCCAATATCATTTATTGAATAATTCTTTTCCTACCACTCTGAAGTGCCAGTTTTGTCATAAAGTAAGTGCACATGTACAAACTGACCCTCTTTCAGACTCTTTATTTCTTTTGTTTATCCTTGTGACATTATTTCATGAAAGTAATTATTGTAGATTTATAGGCTTTGAGTAGAGAAAGTCTTCTGATTTGATCTTCTTTTTCGTGACTAAGCTATTCTTGGGAAGACCACAAAATTTCCTTTAGAACACAAAACAGAAACAAACTAATAAAATTTTTTTATAATATCCATTGGGATTACAATGAATTGAGAATAATGCTCAAAATGGATTATAACCCTCAGAAAAACATAACCTTAATGGATGACCAAATTAACCCCACAATAAAAGCTACTCTGGACCAATGCTGACAAAGCTTTTAAAAAAAAAAAGCCTCAAAAGGATTCAGCTGATACCAAGTAACTTAAACGTGTACAAAAACAAAGTTCAACACTGTATAAAAAGTGCAAAAAAATCGCTATACCCAACAATGTCCAGCATTCAAACAATGAAAAGCAGGAAATGTGGCCCATAATAATAATAGGCAATCAATATAGAGAACCAGGAATGATAAAGTTAATGGAATTAACAGATGAAGACATTAAAACAATGATTATAAGTTTTATATGTTAGAAAAGGTAAAGAAAAATAAGAATATGATGAGGAGAAAAATGAAAAATAAAACTTCCAGAGATAAAAAATAATTATTAGAAACAAAAAACATACTGGATGATATTAAGAACAGATTATATATTGAAAAAACAACCAGTGAACCTTGAGACATGACATTAACCATCCAAATAAAACAGAGGAAAAAAAGAATGAAAAAAAAGGGGGAGTTAAGTGCTGAGACAGACAATCTCAAAAGTATAACTGAAATTCCCTCCCCTCCAAAATATCACCTGGGATAAGTGGGATATCTGAAAAAATAGTGGTCAATATGTTTCTAAATTTGGTTTAAAAAAAAAAACTCAAAAAAACTAAACAGGATTTTCACAGAGAAAACCATATGAAGGCACATTTATAATCAAGTGACATCATAGTCACTAAAAAAGTTGTAAGACTGAAGAGCAGTCAAACAAAATAGAAAATTTACATATGAGGCAACAAAGTAAAAATAACAGCAGACTTTCTGTCAGAAACTATACAAGCTATTTCAGAAATGACTTCGCAACATATTACCAGAGATAGAGAGGGACAAGATAGAAGACCCAATTCATCAAGAATACATTTTTAAAAAAAGATATGTATGCACCTATTAAAAGAGCTTCAAAATATATGAACCAGTAAGTGAAAGGAGAAACAGACAAATCCACAATTAAAGTTGACTTTTCTCTCAGCAATTACTGTAAACAAATAGAAAATCAGAAGGGATAAATCTTGACGAACACTATCAATCAATTTGACCTAATATTTTTAGAAAGCTCCACTCAACAGCATACAATTCTTCTTAAGTGCACACAAAACATTCATTTATACAGACAACATTCTGCACTCTATAATAAACCCACAAAGCAAAATATGTTTGTGGACCACAAAAGAATTAAATTAAAAACCTATTAGAGAAAAATATCTGGAAAGTTTAGGAAATATTTGGAAATTATATAGGTCCAAAAAAAATCACAAAGGAGCTTAAAAATTAACTCCATGTAAACAAACACACATAAATATTTATGCACCCAACATAGGTGCACCTCAATACATAAGGCAAATACTGACAACCATAAAAGGGGAAATCGACAGTAACACATTCATAGTAGGGGACTTTAACACCCCACTTTCACCAATGGACAGATCATCCAAAATGAAAATAAATAAGGAAACACAAGCTTTAAATGATACATTAAATGAGATGGAGTTAATTGATATTTATAGGACATTCCATCCAAAAACAACAGAATACACATTTTTCTCAAGTGCTCATGGAACATTCTCCAGGATAGATCATATCTTGGGTCACAAATCAAGCCTTGGTAAATTTAAGAAAATTGAAATTGTATCAAGTATCTTTTCTGACCACAACGCCATGAGACTAGATATCAATTACAGTAAAAGATCTGTAAAAAATACAAACACATGGAGGCTAAACAATACACTACTTAATAATGAAGTGATCACTGAAGAAATCAAAGAGGAAATCAAAAAATACCTAGAGAAAAATGACAATGGAGACACAACGACCCAAAACCTGTGGGATGCAGCAAAAGCAGTTCTAAGGGGGAAGTTTATAGCAATACAAGCCCACCTTAAGAAGCAGGAAACATCTCGAATAAACAACCTAACCTTGCACCTCAAGCAATTAGAGAAAGAAGAACAAAAAAACCCCAAAGCTAGAAGAAGGAAAGAAATCATAAAAATCAGATCAGAAATAAATGAAAAAGAAATGAAGGAAACAATAGCAAAGATCAATAAAACTAAAAGCTGGTTCTTTGAGAAGATAAACAAAATAGATAAACCACTAGCCAGACTCATCAAGAAAAAAAGGGAGAAGACTCAAATCAATAGAATTAGAAATGAAAAAGGAGAGGTAACAACTGACACTGCAGAAATAAAAGAGATCATGAGAGATTACTACAAGCAACTCTATGCCAATAAAATGGACAATCTGGAAGAAATGGACAAATTCTTAGAAATGCACAACCTGCCAAGACTGAATCAGGAAGAAATAGAAAATATGAACAGACCAATCACAAGCACTGAAATTGAAACTGTGATTAAAAATCTTCCAACAAACAAAAGCCCAGGACCAGATGGCTTCACAGGCGAATTCTATCAAACATTTAGAGAAGAGCTAACACCTATCCTTCTCAAACTCTTCCAAAATATAGCAGAGGGAGGAACACTCCCAAACTCCTTCTACGAGGCCACCATCACCTTGATACCAAAACCAGACAAGGATGTCACAAAGAAAGAAAACTACAGGCCAATATCACTGATGAACATAGATGCAAAAATCCTCAACAAAATACTAGCAAACAGAATCCAACAGCACATTAAAAGGATCATACACCATGATCAAGTGGGGTTTATTCCAGGAATGCAAGGATTCTTCAATATACGCAAATCTATCAATGTGATAAACCATATTAACAAACTGAAGGAGAAAAACCATATGATCATCTCAATAGAGGCAGAGAAAGCTTTTGACAAAATTCAACACCCATTTATGATAAAAACCCTGCAGAAAGTAGGCATAGAGGGAACTTTCCTCAACATAATAAAGGCCATATATGACAAGCCCACAGCAAACATCATCCTCAATGGTGAAAAACTGAAAGCATTTCCACTAAGATCAGGAACAAGACAAGGTTGCCCACGCTCACCACTCTTATTCAACATAGTTTTGGAAGTTTTAGCCACAGCAATCAGAGAAGAGAAGGAAATAAAAGGAATCCAAATCGGAAAAGAAGAAGTAAAGCTGTCACTGTTTGCAGATGACATGATCCTATACATAGAGAACCCTAAAGATGCTACCAGAAAACTACTAGAGCTAATCAATGAATCTGGTAAAGTGGCAGGATACAAAATTAATGCACAGAAATCTCTGGCATTCCTATATACTAATGATGAAAAATCTGAAAGTGAAATCAAGAAAACACTCCCATTTACCATTGCAACAAAAAGAATAAAATATCTAGGAATAAACCTACCTAAGGAGACAAAATACCTGTATGCAGAAAATTATAAGACACTGATGAAAGAAATTAAAGATGATACAAATAGATGGAGAGATATACCACGTTCTTGGATTGGAAGAATCAACATTGTGAAAATGACTCTACTACCGAAAGCAATCTATAGATTCAATGCAATCCCTATCAAACTACCACTGGCATTTTTCACAGAACTAGAACAAAAAATTTTGCAATTTGTATGGAAACACAAAAGACCCCGAATAGCCAAAGCAATCTTGAGAACGAAAGAAGGAACTGGAGGAATCAGGCTCCCAGACTTCAGACTATACTACAAAGCTACAGTTATCAAGACGGTATGGTACTGGCACAAAAACAGAAAGATAGATCAATGGAACAGGATAGAAAGCCCAGAGATAAACCCACGCACATATGGTCACCTTATCTTTGACAAAGGAGGCAGAAATGTACAGTGGAGAAAGGACAGCCTATTCAATAAGTGGTGCTGGGAAAACTGGACAGCTACATTTAAAAGTATGAAATTAGATCACTCCCTAACACCATACACAAAAATAAGCTCAAAATGGATTAAAGACCTAAATGTAAGGCCAGAAACTATCAAACTCTTAGAGGAAAACATAGGCAGAACACTCTATGACATAAATCACAGCAAGGTCCTTTTTGACCCACCTCCTAGAGAAATGGAAATAAAAACAAGAGTAAACAAATGGGACCTAATGAAACTTAAAAGCTTTTGCGCAGCAAAGGAAACCATAAAGAAGACCAAAAGACAACCCTCAGAATGGGAGAAAATATTTGCAAATGAAGCAACTGACAAAGGATTGATCTCCAAAATTTATAAGCAGCTCATGCAGCTTAATAACAAAAAAACAAACAACCCAATCCAAAAATGGGCAGAAGACCTACATAGACATTTCTCCAAAGAAGATATACAGAGTGCCAACAAACACATGAAAGAATGCTCAACATCACTAATCATGAGAGAAATGCAAATCAAAACTACAATGAGATATCATCTCACACCAGTCAGAATGGCCATCATCAAAAAATCTAGAAACAATAAATGCTGGAGAGGGTGTGGAGAAAAGGGAACCCTCTTACACTGTTGGTGGGAATGTAAATTGATACAGCCACTGTGGAGAACAGTATGGAGGTTCCTTAAAAAGCTACAAATAGAACTACCATATGACCCAGCAATCCCACTACTGGGCATATACCCTGAGAAAACCATAATTCAAAAAGAGTCATGTACCAAAATGTTCATTGCAGCTCTATTTACAATAGCCCAGAGATGGAAACAACCTAAGTGTCCATCATCGGATGAATGGATAAAGAAGATGTGGCACATATATACAATGGACTATTACTCAGCCATAAAGAGAGACGAAATTGAGCTATTTGTAATGAGGTGGATAGACCTAGAGTCTGTCATACAGAGTGAAGTAAGTCAGAAAGAGAGAGACAAATACCGTATGCTAACACATATATATGGAATCTAAGAAAAAAAAATGTCATGAAAAACCTAGGGATGAAACAGGAATAAAGACACAGACTTACTAGAGAATGGACTTGAGGCTATGGGGAGGGGGAAGGGTAAACAGTGACAAAGCGATAAAGAGGCATGGACATATATACACTACCAAGCGTAAGGTAGATAGCTAGTGGGAAGCAGCCGCATAGCACAGGGAGATCAGCTCGGTGCTTTGTGACCGCCTGGAGGGGTGAGATAGGGAGGGTGGGAGGGAGGGAGACGCAAGCGGGAAGAGATATGGGAACATATGTATATATATAACTGATTCATTTTGTTGTGAAGCTGAAACTAACATACCATTGTAAAGCAATTATACTCCAATAAAGATGTTAAAAAAAAAAAAAAGAAACTTTGCAGAATGCAGAGAAACGTTTTAAATATTAAATGCTCCTTTAGAAAAAGTAGGAAGGTCTCAAATACTAGAATGAAAGAGAAGGTATCACTACAGATCCTTCAAACATTAAAACAATAAAGAAATATAACATAAAACTTCATGCCAATACATTAGACAACTTACATGAAATAGACAAATTCCTTAGAAGACACAAAAAACTAAAGCTTATTCAAAAAGAATTATTACAGATCTGCATAGCCCAATATCAATCCAATAAATTGAGTTCATAGTTTAAAACCTTCCCACAAAGAAACTCCAAGGCCAGTGGTCTTCATTGGTGAATTCTACCAAACACTTAAAGAAGAAATAACACCAACTGTATGAAAACTTTTCCAGAAGAGGAAATTTCTCCAACTCACCCTGTTATCCTGATACAAAAACCAAAGACATTATTAAAAAACTACATACCAATGTCTACTATGAACACAGATGAAAAAAATCTCTCATTAAGACAAATCTGAACTTACACAACAACTTAACTCAAAATTACCTTTATTTCAAGATATCAGAAAACATTTACATATTTGCAATTTTTGTCTATTATCTGTATCTGTAACAACTTTCTTCAAGGCTTCAACATCGGAATTTTATGCTTTTGTATCACTGACCTAAAAAGATTGAAAGTGAGATAATTCTTGGGATAGCTCACCAAAATAAATGGCTTCTTAATATAAAAAATTTAACCCAGCAATATATAAAAAGTATTAACACATCATGACCAAGTGGGGATTATCTCAGAAATGTATGATTTATTCATTCAATATTCAAAAATCAATCAACTACATTAACAGACAAAAGGAAAAAAACCATGTGATCATCTCAAGATGCAGAAAAAGCATCTGATAAAAATTCATTTGATAAAAATACTCACTGATAATAAGAAAAAAAATACTCTCAGCTAACGACGAATATAAGGGAAT
Source organism: Tursiops truncatus (assembly GCF_011762595.2). Lineage (NCBI taxonomy): Eukaryota > Metazoa > Chordata > Mammalia > Artiodactyla > Delphinidae > Tursiops > Tursiops truncatus. The sequence continues at coordinate 125,949,097 of NC_047035.1, forward strand.
TTCTTCAATCTGATAAAGGACATCTATAAAAAACCTACAGCCTACATTAAGTATGATGGTAATCATACTTAATGGTAAAAGCCTGGATGGTTTTGACCTAAGATCAACAGTAAGGCAACAGAGATTTCCCTGGTGGCGCAGTGGTTAAGAATCCACCTGCCAATGCAGGGGACACGGGTTCAAGCCCTGCTCTGGGAAGATCCCACATGCCACGGAGCAACTAAGCCTGTGCACCACAACTACTGAGCCTGCACTCTAGAGCCCATGAGCCACAACTACTGAAGCCCGCATGCCTAGAGCCCATGCTCTGCAACAAAGAGAAGCCACCGCAATGAGAAGCCTGTGCACCACAACAAAGCCCATGTGCAGCAACGAAGACTCAACACAGCAACGAAGACCCAACACAGCCATAAATAAATAGATAAATAAATAAATAAGAGTAAGGCAACAATGTGAGCCCACCACTTCTATTCAACATTGCACCGGGACTACTAGGCAGTGCAATAAAGCAAGCAAAAGAAATAAAAGGTACAAAAATTGAAAAGGTAGAGGTAAAATAGTCTTTACTCACAGACAAGATGATGGTCTACGCAGAACATTTGAAGGAATACACAAAACTGCCACCAGAACTAGTGAGTTTAGCAGAATCATAAATTACAAAGGTTTATGTAAAAATCTATATTTCTATACACTAACAACAAACAATCGGGAACTGATTTTAAGACGCCATTTACAACAACATAAAAATAGAAAACAGAGATCAATTCAACAAAATACGTGTAATACCTTTACACTGAAAACTATAAAATACTGCCGAGAAACTAAAGACAGCTTAAATGGAGAAATATACCAAATTCACACAACAGAAGACTCAACTTCCTTAAGAGATTAACTATCTCCTTATTAGCCTCTATGATAAAAGCATTCATAATCAAAATCCCACTAAGGCTTTTCTGTAGAAAATGACAAGCTAATTCTAAAATACACAGAAATGGAAAGGACTTAGAATAGAAAAACAGCTTTGAAACAGAAGAGCAAACTTGGAGGATTTACACCACCTGATTTTTTTTTTTTTTTTTTTTTGCGGTACTCGGGCCTCTCACTGTTGTGGCCTCTCCTGTTGCGGAGCACAGGCTCCGGACGCACAGGCTCAGCAGCCATGGCTCACGGGCCCAGTCGCTCTGTGGCATGTGGGATCTTCCTGGACCGGGGCACGAACCCATGTCCCCTGCATCGGCAGTTGGACTCTCAACCACTGCGCCACCAGGGAAGCCCCACTACCTGATTTTAATATAAAGCTATGGTAATCAAGACAGTACAGTATTGTCATAAGGATAGATACATAAATCAATAGAACATAACAGAATCCTGAAATAGACCCCTATATAATGTAAACTGATCTGCAGCAAAGGTGCCAAGGTAGTAATTCAGTAGGGGAAAATATAACCTTTTCAAAAATGCTTCTTGAACAATTTGATTTTCATATGCAAAGAAATAAATCTCATCCCTTACCTAATACCATATATAAAAATTAACTCAAAGGGGACCAAACGCTTAAAATATAAGAGCCCAAAGCAGTTCTAAGACATGAAGGAAAAGAAAAAAGGCAGAAAAAATTTTGCCCAATGTCTGTGCCAACTCCTCCAATTTCTACTCAGAATTAGGGCAGAATTATAGGGAAACAAATCTGAAGTTCTTCAGTCAGTATTTGAAACTACTCAAAAGGAAAGAGTGTTTCCCATCTAAGAACTCAGAGTAACTCCAAAACAAGTAGCTCTTAACTCAATCACAGCCCTCAGAACCATGCAAAACCTGCCATAAAGAATAAGACACTGTTTATATCTTCAGAACTTAGTGAAAAAAGTATCATAGAGGATACCCTAAAGCTTAAACATAACCCAAATATAACAACTGAAGTTATGCTCAGAGCCATCACGGAGGTTCAGAGAAGGTACAGAATTATAGGGAAATTATAGGTGAAATTCTCTGGAATGAGAATGTCTAAATTCCTATAGTGCTTTAATTCAAATCACTCAGTGTTGAGCAGTTACTGAACTATATATATATATATATATATATATATATATATATATATATATATGAAATGTAAAAAAGATAAGAAAAGAAAAAAAAACATTAAAAGATATACAGAAGACTAACCAAGGTTTATATTTTAAAATGTGAACTAAACTTCATTATTCCCATCCTTCCTGTACATATACAATTTTTCGACTGAAGGATACTTTTCAATTGGAAAAACAATACCTTTTCCCCTAGTTCCCCAAACTGAAGGATATCATAAAATGGGCTGTTCTGCAGTCAAGGTTTAAGAAGAAAAATATATGGGCATAAGAAACTGACATTGGAATAAAGTATTTTAACAAAAACTCATTTTGTAAGCTCATAAAAATTCTTTCTACTGTTTAACTATTCAAGAAAAAATTTAAACATTAAACAGCAAAGTACCCTTAAAACAAGAGCAAATATTGCAAGTAGCTTTCCCAGGTTTTTACTGACATAACCATCAGGCTTGATCAACTGTATCTAACATTCAGAATGTTCACATATTATATATAACACACCAAAAACTATCCCCTAACATTTTCTGAAATTACATTTTAAAATATCGTAGTATTAATTCTTTTCCATTTTGAATAGAAGGTAGAATTCAAGTGAAGTTTCACTTATGAAAGCTTTTTGAGGAGAACTACACATCTTACTAGCATACTGGAACCATTAACCTAGGCCAATGTAAGTTTTTAAATCAAAACTGCCTACTCCAGAGCTTTGCAAATGTGGACCTACGACTTAAGGCAAAAAATTCAAAGTCACAAAAAAAGTCTACATTTTAAAAACATTTCTTAAATTTGCTTAATTTTTTCCTTCAACCCTTCCACCTTTCAAGAAATATGGCTAGATTTGTCCACTTTGTCTTTCATTTGAAAATCTCTCCTCATAATACGTAACTCATGTCCTCAAACCCTCTCTTCCTCCAACTTACTGTCACAGTAAATATGGACTTTAGATTTTTTTTCCTTATTTTCAAATACATGTAATGGACATGGAAAATGGAAGTGGAAAAGATGTAAAAGTATGGGATTATCTCAGCGGTGCCACTATATGAGAAACTGTCACTATACCACATTATGTATATTTTGTGTGTGTGTGTGTATATACACATACATATATATGTATATTCAACAGGATTTTATGAATTTCCTTAATTAATCTACCTTAATCCCCAAAATAAACTCCAAAGTGACTGCTATTCAAGGTCACAAGACAGTCTTATTAAAAAAAAAATTCCCATTTTATTTACTTCATAACATAGAAAAAAGGATGTCTTACTAGAAATGATGTATCAGCAGAAAGTGCACTTAGATGTGATCCTTGCAGAGAATTCTTCTTTGTTACTTTTTCACAAAATCCAATTCCTTAATAAAGAAAAAAATATTAGATGGGTTAGTAATTATTCTTAACTCTAAAACAAAATTAAATATAATTTCATTACTACAAATTTCAACAATCCACAGATAGTTCCACTAATACTTACTGAATAATAGAAAAATAAATTTTTTAAAATTTGTATAATAAAAACACAATGTTAGCCAATTGGGCATTGCTAATGTCACTAATCCATTTTTTTCAGGAAGTATTACTTAAATGTTCAGTAATATTCTATCCACGCCAAGATTCACAAATTGGTGTCCTAGGTCCCACTTTCCTATCCTCTATATCACATGATATACTTTATATTTAACTGGTATACACAGCCTACTGAATTTACGTTTTGATAAAATAGTTACATTCTGAAAATGTTCATTGTATTACGTTCTCATTTAGAAAAAAAAACTGTCAATGGGTCAGTGACTTGCGTTGCCATAAAATGTGTATATATTCAAATGCTATGTGTATACTTATAGCTTCCACTCTTTTAAAGGGAACAATGAAATGAAAATCAACATAAAAATGCCAAAAACAAATATAAAACAGATTAATGTCAATAATTCACATTAATAAAGGAACACTAATAAATGCTAACCAATGCAGTAGTGCATAAAGAATAATCCAGTCCTGCTACACTTTTGCTTGGAAATAGTAGCAAGACACTTAGGTAGAAAGAGAAAGATGGTAAAAGCCTCTCCTCACCCTGATTGGCCAGGATCAATTTATGATGCTAATCTAATAATTTAGAATTGCATGATTGGGTAATTATGACAATCCCCAAGTAAATCTGCTTCATCAAATGAAAACGGTAATTTCTCCACACAAACACCAGTCTTTTGAATCTTGTTCAGCAATACTAATTATTGTGATACTACAATTTTGTTTCTATTTGAAATGTACAACCCCTCTAGAAGCAGGAGGGGGGGAGCCATAGTCTGCCAAATATTCTTTTTATATTAACAAATTAAGCATTCAAAGTTGAACTTTAAAACACATACACACACACACATAAATAAGCCTTTTTTTTTTTGCCAAGGTTAAAAGGAGCTTGCTTTAAAAAGCCAATTTCAGCTTTTAGTCTAATTGTACCGAAATACAGAACAATCTCCTCAAATACCAATACATTACCAATTTCTAAAATCCAATAATTCAAAATGAACCTATTTTTCATGTGTTCTCATTCTAAACAAAACTAATTATTTTTAAATATATTTTGACACCAGCTTTGTGTCAGTGCCACAGTAGGAATTAAAGTTTGGCAATTTGACCCATGGGAAATAACAAATTAAATAAAAATTTGATAATTACACACGTGGTACACATTCTTAATTCAAAAAATATTAATTCCTCAATTCTATAAATTAACCGTTATTGACAAATTTGTTTTGTACACAGCTCTCAAATAGTTTCTAAAAAGCAATATTCTAAAAACCAAGTTTTTATAGTTCATTTATAACAATCTATAAAGAAATACACTCTCACCTTCAAAAAATAAAACCAAAACTAAAATGTTAGTGCTACAGCCAGTTATCATTAAATTTCACATATTGAACATCAAAAATCCCATTACTCTGTCCAGGTAAGAGCTAGACAACCTGTACCTCTAACAGCTATCTTTCCCAAACCTGGTCCCAACCAATTTCCTAGCTCCCTCTACTTCTAATTAACCTACACTGTTGTTAACCTAACTGTTGTTAACCTGACATGATACTGACATTCCTAGTTTCAAGCCATTGCCCAAACTGTCAAACTCTGTAATTTTGTTCAAGATTTTACCTCTGCCTGGAAACAATCTTCCTTATCTGGATCAAATGTCCAGTTCAACTGACACCTTCTATGAGGCCATCCTCAGATATCCTTTACCACCACCATCACCATCACTTACATGGGGCAAAATAACTATAGTTAGTTTTGTAGGTATGAGTCTCTTCTATTATACTACATGCTTTTTAAGAGAAGAAACCTTTTTGCACTTTTTTCATTTCTATATCCCCAATATCTAGTCAATACCTGGCACACAATTCAACATTATCCATTCAGACAACATTTACTGGGCATCCAATATACTCCCGACACTTCTCTAGGTGCTAGGAATAAATCCCTATATCTATTCCTGACTTTATGGAGTTTACATTCTAGTGGGGGAGACCTACAGCACACAGTGAATAAGGGATATATAGTGTATACAGCAGGCTAGTGGAAAGTCCTTAATGAAAAAAAAATAAAGCAGAGAAGGAAGTACTGTCATAGGGAGGGGATTAAAATTTGAGAAAAGGTGTCCAAGAAAGGCCTAACATAACAATAATAGTAATAATAACTGCAACAGGAGCAATAACATTTAAGTATTTATCATATGCTAATCAGTAGCCTAATTGCTTTACACATATTAAGTGATGTAAAGCCAACAATAACCTCACTATTATCCTCAAGAGGAAACTGAAAGACTAAGAAGCAGCTAGCCAAGGTCACACAGCTAAACCAGTAAAGTGGTAAAGCCAGGATTAGAACCCAGGCATGCTTTTAACCACAGTTCAGTTAATGCTTTTGTTGAATAAATTTAATAAGTGAAATAAACGAATGCATACTATAGCAACAGACTCAAAAGAGAGCAAAGCATTATCAGTCTCAGAGGACTGATACACTTGAGCGGCTTCAGATATACAATGCACATCAATATCTATATATGAAGACATCCTGACGAATAACAAGTCGGTGCCTGCTGTGAACAAAAATTATAAACAGTGATAATTCTCTATAACTTTAAAAATACATTTTAAGCTCCTATATGACAACTACCAGAACTAAAAAGTACACAAACACTATCACAAAAAGCACATGGAGAGGTCATTTAAAAAAAAAGAAAAGAAAACTTTTAAAAAAGGTCCTCTGAAACAAATGAGACCTTTGAAGGCATTACCATTTCAGTGACAAATGTTGAATATCATATTTTATACTGTGGCACAAGTTACTGTCATCTTTCAGTTTTCCATATTAACAAAAAAGGGTTAAATGAAATGACCAAGGTTCAAAACTCCTTTCTTCAAATGTCCCAAATACGCTCTACAAAGCAAACAGATGAAACCCAGCACAACTGCTGACAAATGAAGACCTGAATGGCCTAAAATAAGTAATTTGCTCCCTAACTCCTATCTCTTGCCATATTTGCTGGTTATTTAAGTGCCTAATCAGTGAATGCCAATAAACTAGAAAGCAAAGTGAAACCAAAGTGCTGCTGACATGATACTGACATTCCTAGTTTCAAACCTTGAGGGCCTAAAAAGTGTCTCCTCAAATCCTGATTAAAATTATCGATACAATTATGAAGAAAATTACTGCTTTATGTTTGGAAAGTATCAAAGTTTCTGCCTTGAGTATAACGTAATGTCAAAGAAAATAGGTTTCTATATGAAAACAAACAGCTTTAAAAATCAATCCAGATTAAGATAAAAATGAAGCAGGCAAAAAAAACCCCAAAAACATAAAGTACAGTCTATAAACACAATACAAAGTATTTATTTGCTCAAAGATGAATTTCATTTTGTAATCAAAACTGAGGTTTAAAAATGGTGTTTTTAATTCATGTTCTCATATGTGGTCATCAACTTACTCGTGCCTTAAAAAGATTTTTGCTACTACCCATGATGTGGTAACTAGTACCAGTCATGCTCTCCCAGTGAACTCAACAAGAAAACTGATCATATATATATATAAAACTATAATTTTAAAACACTGGACAACAAGGAGCTCAGCACTGCAACACCTGAGAAAACGGAAAGTGTCCCCTACAACAGGGGTCCCCAACCCCGGGGGCCACGGACCCCAACTGGCCTGCAGCCTGTTAGGAACCAGGCCGCACAGCAGGTGAGCGGCGGGCGAGGGAGTGAGCGAAGCTTCATCTGCCACTCCCCATCGCTTGCATTACCACCTGAACCATCCCCCCCATCCCATCAAAAAATTGTCTTCCACAAAACCGGTCTCTGGTGCCAGAAAGGTTGGGGACCGCAACCCTACAATGAAGAGTCAGGAGAACAGTGCAGAAATGAGAAGCCAAGCAGAATATAGTGGACTAAGCGAGTAAAAGAGGCAGAAACTGAAATTTAGGGAGGCTAAGGAAGCCGGAAACTGTGTGGGAAAGTAATAGAATACAGTTCAAGAAGACAAACTGCACCTGAAATCTGCACAGAGGATTCTACAGCAGCTCTGTCCAAAACATACATAACGTGAGCCCAAAATGTAATTTAAAATTTTCTAATAATCACATTTTAAAAGTAAAATGGGTTTTCCTTGGTGGCATAGTGGTTAAGAATCCACCTGCCAATGCAGGGGACACGGGTTCGATCCCTGGTCCAGGAAAATCCCACATGCCTCGGAGCAACTAAGCTCGTGCGCCACAACTACTGAGCCTGCGCTCTAGAGCCTGCGCTCTGCAACAAGAGAAGCCACAACAATGAGAAGCCCGTGCACTGTAACAAAGAGTAGACCCCACCTGCCTCAACGAGAGAAAGCCCATGCACAGCAATGAAGACCCAACACAGCCAAAAATAAAAAATAAGTAAATTTTAAAAAAAAGTAAAATGAAGCAGGTGAAACTAATTTTAACATAATTCCTTTAACTAGAATGCTCAAAATGTTACCATTTCAGAATACAATTGATTTAAAAAACAGATATTTTACATCGTTTTTCCATAAGTTCCTGAAATTCAGTATGTTTTATACTTAGAGAATATTTAAATTTGAACTAGCCACAATTCAAGCTCTCAAAAGCCACATATAGCTAATTGCTATCATACTTGACAACACAGTTTTTTGCTGAAAATGAAGCTGCAGCATTAGTAAAGTGAAACTCTACAAGGCCAGGCAAAGAATAATGACTAGGAAGCAGTAGGCTCAAAAGTTACCAGAAGTTACATAAGATTTGGAGATGTTCAAATTCCAACTAGAGGAAAGAAAAATCTCATTGAAACCTGGCGCAACGAGTAGACGCTGATGCAGAATCACCTCCTTAGTAGTAGTGCTAAACTACTACTACTTTTTCATAAGAAATGGAATACACTGCCAAAACAAAATTTAAGCCTGTTGAGAAGAAACCAACAAAATCCAGACAACAGCATGATGAACATCCAAGAGTCAATCAAAACTTACTCAACATAAGAAACTGGAAAAATGTGTAACCTATACCAGGGGAAAAAAATCTGACAAAAGAAACAGATCCAGAAACAAGATGATGATATCTTTAAAGACATAAGCTTTAAAATTTTATAAATATATTAAAGGATTTAATGAAAAACAGAAAAAAAGACAATTATTTTGAGAAGAATCAAACGAATTTCTAAAGATGAAAAATATAGTATCTCAAATAAAAAACAACTAGATAGACTTGGCAACAGATTCTACAGTGTAGGAAAAAAAGATCCCTAAATTGAAGATGTGAAAACAGAAAGCAAAAAAAGAAACAAAGAACAGAGCATCAAGGACCTGTGAGAATATCAAGGGCAGTCTAAAAATGGTGTAATTGTAATCCCAGAAGGAGAGATAGAAAAAATATCTGAAGAAACAAAGGCCAAAGAATTTCCAAATCTGAGGAAAACTGAACCCATATATTCAAGAAACTCAATGAACAAAAAACAGGTTAAGCACACAAAAACTGTACCAAGGCACATAATTAACAATCAAACTGCTGAAATCCAGTAATATAAAGAAAATCTTAAAAGCAACCAAAATGAGGGGAAGACACATTACATATAGAGGAACAAAGAATTACCACAGACTCCTTGCAGAAAGTAATGTGAACAAGTTTAAGCAAAGGAATAACGCCTTTAAAGTGCTAAGAAGAAAAAAAAAAACCTGTAAACTGAAATCTACATAAAGCAAAAATATCCTCCATAGATGGAGAAATAAAAACATTTTCAGACAAACAAAAGCTGAGAATCTGTCAACAGAATGAACCCTAATGTAAACCATGGACTTAGTTAATAATAATGCATCAATATCAACTCTAACAAATGTACCACACCAATGCAACATGTTAATAATAGGGAAGGGGGAGAGACGAGAGCGAGAGAGCGAGAGAGCGAGAGAGCGAGAGAGCGAGAGAGCGAGAGAGAGAGAGAGAGAGAGAGAGAGTATATAGGAACTCTGTACTTCCTGTTCAGTTTTTCTGTAAACCTAAAACTGCTCTGAGAAACAAAAGATAGAAACCTATTTCTACACAAAGGAAGACCAATAGAAATGGTAAGTATGAGAGTTTACCTTTTATTTTCTTACTTTTACTTTTTAAAGAGATAATGGTTTTTAAAGCAAACGTAGTAATAATGTATAAAAGTAAAAACATGCAGCATAAAATGGATGACAAAAATAGCACAAAGAATGAGGGGGAGAAAATTTTATTTCCAAATTGGAAGCAACCAAAATGTCCATGAAAGGGGAATGGAGAAACTGTAGTATAAACATATAAAGGAACACTAGGCAACAGTAAACTGGATCAAAATACTGATAGACACAAACATGGATGAACTGCAAAAACATTTTGGTGAGGGAAAAAATCCAGACATTAAAGAGTCACACATACTGTATGATTCCATTTAGGAATAAATTTGCAAAACTTTGAGCAACCACCAAATACGTACAAATACATACACATTACGAAAGCAGATACTCAACACAGAGAAGCTATACATACGTAGTTAAAAGATTTTTCTGACTTTACACAGTTAAGATCAAGAACAATCATTATCTTCTGAGTTTTAGTTTCCTCATCTGTAAAACAGTGTAGTAATAGTTTGTATACTTCATAAATTTAGTTGTTAAATTAATTAAATAGTTGTTATTAAATAAGCATATATGCTACGCTATTACTTCGCATAGTGCCAGTATGAGCTCAATAAGTGCTAGCTTCATAAAGAAATAACCCAGAAAAGGGGGCAAATGGAACAAATGGAGACTGCCACTGGAAGTCAATTGGTTAGCAACGTTCCTATTAAAGAGTCATCATTGTTGAAGAAATCAGAAAGGCAAATACTACATACAGCAAAAGCCAAATGAGAAGTTTGGGAATATATTGGGAATCATTTAATATGACTCTAGAATTAAAAACGATACTAATAAGGCCTTAAAAGAATAGATTTATAAACATATAAAAAGACTAAGCCACAAGAAACAGTATCTTCAAGTCAGTTAATTTCACAGAAGCAAGCATTTAACAAAGAAAGTGATTTCAAGCACACATGAAACTAGGGACTGTTCCAATTACAGGAGGTAAAAAGATGACACAAATGTGAGTAGGTGTGAACAAAAAGAGCAAAGCAGGGTGTAGTATGGATAGATGGGCAGAACATAATTATGCACTACCTTGAAAACAGGAAAACATTTGAATTTAATATGACAAAAAATACACAAATAAGAGAAAGGCAAGACTAATCCTGTCAAGCGGAATAATGCACAATTCCAGTCTCAGCGTTAGGTAAGGTTAAAAAGCTGCGTTCTTTTACAATGCCCACTAAAACACAACCTATTACATTCTTAGCCAGCAAACAGAGAGGGTAGCATTGGTGTTACAATGTGATGGTATACTAATGCCAGAAATGCCTATTTTCCCCCATGCCCTTCCACCTCCATCTATATCTCCCAAAGTACCCATTAGGTCCAAAACATCTCCTCACACAGCCTCAGTTCTTTTTTAAAAAATAAAAAAGCAAACAGCTTTACTGAGATATAATTCACATGCCATACAATTCACCCATTTAAAGTATACACCTGAATTTTTTTATATTCACAGGAATGTGCAACCATCACCACTAATCCCAGAACATTTTCATCACCCTTAAAAGAAACCTGTGCCCATTAGCAGTCACTCCCCATTCCCTATTCCCACCCCACACCCCAGCCCTAAGCAGTGAGGCATCTTTTTGTCTCTATAGAATTGCCTATTCTGGACATTTCATATAAATTGAACCATATAATCTTCCATGACTACCTTATTTCACTTAACAATGTTTTCGAGACCCATCCATGTTGTAGCATGCATTCATACTTCATCCCTTTTTATTGCCAAATAATATTCTACTCTATGGAAATACCACATTTTATTTACTTATTTATTTTTGCGGTACGCAGGCCTCTCACTGTTGTGGCCTCTCCCGTTGCGGAGCACAGGCTCCGGACGCGCAGGCTCAGCGGCCATGGCTCACGGGCCCAGCCGCTCTGCGGCATGTGGGATCTTCCCGGACCGGGTCACGAACCCATGTCCCCTGCATCGGCAGGCGGACTCCCAACCACTGCACCACCAGGGAAGCCCCCACATTTTATTTATTCATTCATCCATCAGCTGATGGACATTTCTTTCCACTTTTTGCCTATTATTAGTAATGGTGCTCTAAGCACTGGTATACAAGCTTCTATGTGGGTATATGTGTTTATTTTTAGCTTCTACTCTTATAATAAAATAACTTAGAGTGCCTTCATATTTTCTTTTCTATCATCCTACTTCATTATGGTATCTAACATCTTCCCCATAACGATACGTATACCGGTGGTTATGCCACAAATAATAAGGCATTTTAGGTAAATTACTAGTTCCTATTTTATTTTCCCAAATAATTTATCACCCCCCAATCTATAATCAGCAACCATACTGGAAGCATACACATTGATATTTAATATTTATTACATGTTCTGATAATGCTATCATTCATCAAGTAGAGGATGTAACTTCTTAAATGCTGAAGTTCCATTTGTTCTACGCGCCTCAACCCAAACTAAGGGCTAACACTCCTAGTATTCCTTGTCAGGCATATAGTTACTGGAATCTATCATTTTTACAGTCCTCAACCACCTACACCCCAATAACAAAAAGTATATTTTGTCCACAAAAAAACAAAGTTCAAAAACGAGCACACTTTAAAATGTGACACTAGGCACTTAACATAAAAAATGGCCAAATATACATCACTTTGGTTAAAGTCTGGTAAGCTGGCAAAGTGTGTCAAACAGATGTTCGTATTAATAAGGATGTTGGCCAGATTCTAGAAAAAGTTTGAACACCATATTTGCGATATTCTGCAACTTCCTAAAGTCTTGAACTGGAAGAGGCCTCAGAGGTCTTTTTAGAAACACAAACTCTAAAACTTAACAGAAATGAAATGGAATCCAGGAGTAATACCCAGACTACCAGTCTAATCCGCATCAAAATAGGATTCTACCCATTTCACACAAACAAATACTAACAACAAAAATATCTGCACTAATGGAAAAGAAGAAATCCAAACCCTAAAGTTATACTGAAAGATGGATACTATAACTTGGGATTTTTATTGCAAATAATTTGATACTTCTAAAGTGCTGCTTTGAACCATAAAATAGAGAGAGGGGGCTTCAGATTATCCTCATAGTACTACCTTTCCTTGCATTCTGGTATGCCTTCTTAAGTGGAAGAGAATTGGGAAGAGTTAAAGCTACTGCCCTAAGAACTATATACATCATCTACTACTTGTTACACTGACAACAAATCCTAGGATAGTTGTGGCAATTATAAATCACTGTAACATTTTACTTCCCTGCTAAGTAGATGCATGGGAGTCCATGTGTCAAAATTTCATCTACTGTATCTCACAGCAGAAAACATGTTGAGAACTACTGATCTAGACCAGCAGTGTTAAAGACTTTAAATTCAGTCCAAAACCTTAGTTCAGCACAAATCCTCATGTAAAATCTAGGGTCATGTGAAAGACAGAAACTTAATAGATTACTATATGTTTACTGAGAATCTACATGAAAAGAATGCAAGAACAACTAAAACACAAGCATAAAAACCTTCAATGCACTATGTATACACCTACTCCCTTTATTATAAGGTCAAACATGGTAAGTACAGTAAGACAGATAAGAAGTACTATGAGGATTTCAAAAGAAAACTCTTCTAAATGGAAGGAATCAGTTCTTTATGGAAAGCACAGCATTTGGCCTGACCTGGGAAAGGAGATCAAGAAGTGAGATACAGAGGAGAATGAGAAGAGAATCATCTATCTTTATTCATGTCTTCTACTTGAAAGGCATATATTCCCACCAATTTCCTTCAAACAATCAAATTAAGAATGAGGCTAGCACTGTCCTTTTAAACAAGTGTTGTTGAGCATTATTCTTTACAGAACCAAGCTTTATTAATAAGGAAGGACATAATGTCATCTTTGTTATCTTGTTATATGGGCATATTAAAGACAGCCCTGGTCACTTCCAAGCTTAAAAGACTTTTCAACAGCTCTTCCTTAGCTGAAGAACAAAGTCCAAACTGCTCAACATCCAACGTGCTCTACAATCTGGTCTCAAGCTCTCTTTCCCACTTTACCATCTTCTACTTCTGAAACACCCTCCAACCTAGCCAAACTGTGTCCAATACATACCTCTCACTTTTCTGTTTTAGTTCTTTTGCTCAAAATGATTTCTCTATGTGAAATATCTTTTCTATACCTCTGACAATAAAACCTGACATCCAGCTCAAATATCAATTCTTCCATGAAGCATTCCCTGGTCACTTCTGAACTCTACCTTCCCTGAACTCCCTAATCCATGCCTTGTGTCTAAGATTTACACATCACTTGGTAATTAATGTAGTATAGTAATTAATGGGGTTTTACCCTTTCTACACCATTATCTACTAGAAGCAAACAGCTATATCTTAAATGTGTTTATATTTCTGCAACAACAATACAGAAACAATAGTTAAAGTAGTGAAAATAGAAAAGGAATAGAGTCTAAAGGAAGGAGTAAGGGAGCAGAGCAATGGACATTGCTTTGGGGCTACCATATTTGCCAGCTGAAAGAAAAGGGGTAGGGCAGTAAAAAGAAATTGTATAGAGAGCCTGTCAAGTCATTACTTAAGACTTGGGGAAGCTACGAAAAAAGAAATGAAAGCTCATATATGAGGTTCCAAAGACAGACAGCTGGGCATAGGTACTGACTGCCTTTAAACACCATTAAAAAGCCACGTGGAGAATTCCAAAAACACATCATTAATAGCAAAGATTTTAATTTATATTATGAAAGATTTCTGATGTTTAAAGTCAATAGGCCTTTTAATTTCGGTTTATATTTTTAAAAAGAAATGTATGACTAATGGAACAAGTCAATTTCTACCCCAACAACGTAAAACACTGACAAAAAAACTTGTTAATTCTAGGGAAAGAAATGCTTAAAGGTAATAAATATTTTAAGCAACTAAATTCTAGAAACCAAGCATAAAGAACTTCCACACATAACTCCAACTTTGTTAAATTTCTCATGTTAAAAAGACATAGATATAAAGCATATAAGACAGAGAACCAGTTAGCTTCAACTACAATCAACAGATACAGTGCCATCTTATTAAACACAATAAAAGTGTACAGCCAAGAAATAACACGACACCTACAATTTATTGTAATCAAAGGACAACAGTTCAATCATAAAATAAAACTGAGAAAGCCGAAAGAGTAGAAAAAGAACGAGAAGAGATACAAGTAGTTTAACTTTCAAAGAAGTTCACATCTATCAGATCAATTTCCAAGTTTAGAAGTTACCTTTCTAAAAAAAAAAAAGAAAAAAATCTACTATCCTACTAACAGAACCAGCAAGGAAACAAATAGAATGGATAAATAAACTGTGAAGTAGTCATACAATGGCATGTGAGGGCATGGAAAATAAATGGACTTTAGCTACATGTACTAATAGTATCCTGCTTAAGAATATAGGCCAAGAGAATAATAACCACAAATTCTTAACAACTCTTAATCCTGGGGTTAGAGATAGAAATAAGACTGTGAATGTTCACACAGGGGACTTCAAGAATACTGGTAGTTTTACTTTTTCAGTGAGGCAGCAGATCCACAAGTGAATGTTTTATTATTCCTTATATACCATTAGATTTCTTATATATTATTTACATCTCCACCTCTAAGTATAAAAAATTTTATTAAAAATGATTTAAATTCCAAAAAAGAAGTTACCTTTTCTGAAAACTATACATATTAGATTGTCATTAGAATAAAGAAGTACCAAAGAAGTGCTAGGTTGAATATAGACCTGTAACTCATTCATGTTATAAATAAAACCAAAGCATTTCCAAAATACATTACAGAAATAAATATTTGAATTAATAACCTTACTTTACAGAAAAAATCACTTAAGCCTCTTGCAATAACCTAGAACCTGCATTTACATGCTAGTAGAATGAAGCAAGAGTATTTAAATTGGTTTATATCTCCTACAGGGTACTTTCTAACATCTCTAGCTCACCAGTGTAAGTTGACTACCTATGTCTTTTCTTACTAAAACCTTTGTAGCACTGATAGCATAAGTCAATAGATTCCTGCTCCCCCTCCCCCAAAAGTAGACACTTCAGTGAGGACAATGGTGGTAGCATTATCTAACTAACTAAAAATATTCCCCTAAACCATATGAAAAAACAAGGTGGAAAAGGAAATCCTACACAAAACCAAGCTTTCAGCATAGCCTAAAGACAAAAAAAAAAAATGCTCTCTATGAATGGAAGCAGAAAACTCACCAAGTCCCAGTACTTGATTGATCTCCCAAGCTGTCACTCCACCCCCACTCACCACAAGACTTGGTGCCAGCAAACAGGCCTAAGGGTCATTTGCAAGGACCACCAAAAATATTAAACCCACCCTAAATCTGGGAAAATACTGGGAAAATGGGCAGATCAGAATACAGAGTACAGGGAAGGAAGTTCAAACTTCTGGTGATTTAAAGAACAGGTGCCATTTAAAGCGCTAGCCGCCATGTAAGGGGGCACAACCTTGAAACACATGGCCTCTGGGAGAAGACAGGCAAAAGGAAGGAAAGAGTGTCCTTTGGCAATTGGATGGTAAAGGGAAAAAGAAAAAGGGGAAAATTTAAGGTCCTGCAAGACCAAAAAGAATCATAAAATTGGAAGTCTCACAACCCTTCTCTCCAACCATTAAAACAAACAAATAAGAACTACTGAAGTAACAGGACTATTTTATACTGACAGAAAAGGGCACCATTAAACTAGGAATACTCTAAAACCCCCCAATATCACAAAAATGAACAAAAGAAAAGTGAAATCCAGAAAATCAGGAAACAGATTTTGACATATCATGTGAGGAAAACCTCCTACCAAAAACAACCTCAAAGCAGCAAAAACTCTGTCAGTCAGTATTCCAAATAGAATTAAATATATTCTGTTTAATATATTATTCCTAATATATTAATAATTGGATTAAACATATTCAAACAAGCATTTGAGGATATGAAAACCACTTTGAATCAGACAGAAACTGAAAAACTAAAAACAAAAATGAGAAACTTAAAAAGCTGACTGAATTCAAAAAAGAAATAGAAAAAAAAATTATTCCAGAAATGAAGACTAAATTGCAAGGCACCCAAGGGAGAACTGACTCAAATGAAAATGATCTACCACAGTCATATAACATAACAGCATGTGTTATGAGCCACATCCATCCACATCTGGTGGTGTTTCATTTGATTTCAGATAACTCTCAATCCACCACTTCAAAATAACTCACAAGCCACAACCTTTCCAAAACTCACCTACATAAGCAAACTTCATGTCTTTTTCATAGCAAAGAGCCATATTTACTCTTTATGTAATACTTAACCATTTAACATGTTTAACAGCATGACTGCTGTTTTAAATAGGTTTATTAGGTTCCTATCTTTTCTCTTTAATGTGTCACTGACAAAGTTTCTGAGTATTGTTTTCCTAGCTCCATTGATGCCACGAACCCCGTGGTCTTTATTATACAACTTTGCATCACACAGTGATTTTCAGGAACACACATGCCACGTTATAGTAGAAGTGACTGTATATGTATAATCATATACACACATATTTCTTATCTCTGCTGAAAAGGCCTAGAAACAATGACACCCCAGGAGCAATGAGCACACCTAGCACCCAGATCTTGGTTTCTAAATGCCATCCTCCAACGAAAGGAGCCAGGGCTCTTCAGAAAAGAGGATGATTCCAGGATTGGGAAAGGTAAAATACAAGATGAGTCTGGAGCAATTAAACAGTCTCCTGCTTTGTTTAGAAAAAAATGTTTATTGTTGCGGGGTTTTCTTTTTTTTTTTGTTTGCTTTTTTGTTTGCTTTTTTGTTTAACTTAAGACAATCTTATTGAGACCACAGTATCTGAAATTTCTCACTTCTAGTTTCCAAGATAAAATGCTGAAAACCTTGAGATAATCTAAAACAGGGTGCTCTGCCTTAGGGCAGGCATACCCTTAGGCTTTTTTTAATAGATAAATCCTCTCTGTTCCCGGACCACTACATACCTTCACTTCCAGTCCTCTTCAAACACCCATTCCATGGGCAACTCCTTAGGCCTTGTCATTAACAGGAACTGTTTCACTTCTGAGAGTAAGTTATACATCCCACTCTCTGACTATACCCTCTTTATCCATCTAGGCACTCTATCACAAGTAAATTCATCATCTTTCTCCAAAGCCTAAATCTCCACTTGTGCTTCCTATTTCAGTAAACCACCCATTCATTCCCTCAGTTGCCCAAGCCATAAACCTAATCATTACCCTTAACTCTTTCTCTTTCATCTTCCACAAGCTCTCCATCACTGAGTCCTTTCATTCTACCTCCTATATATCTCCTCAAATCCAACTATTTCTTCAATCCTCATCCCACTATCACAGTCCAGGCCACCTTAACCCCTTTTAACTAATTTGTTGTAACATCCTCCTAATTATTCTCCCTGCCTACCAGTTTTTTGGGTTTTTTTAATTTATTTATTTAGTTAGTTAGTTAGTTATGGCTGAGTTGGGTCTCTGATGCTGCACGCAGGCTTTCTCTAGTTGCAGTGAGTGGGGGCTACTCTTCGTTGTGGTGCGCTAGCTTCTCATTGCGGTGGCTCCCCTTGCTGCGGAGCATGGGCTCTAGGCGTACGGGCTTCAGTAGTTGTGGCTCATGGGCTCTAGAGAGCAGGTTCAGTAGTGGTGGCGCATGGGCTTAGTTGCTCCGCAGCATATGGCATCTTCCCAGACCAGGGCTTGAACCCATGTCCCCTGCATTGGCAGGCGGATTCTTAACCACTGTGCCACCAGGGAAGCCCTGCCTACCAGTTGTTAACTCTCTCTGAAGAAGTCTACACAGTGCAATCAGTATCACCTTTTAAATTAATTTCCTCCCAGGCTTAAGATGCTTAGATTTTCCCTAAAATAAAGTACAAACTCCTTAACACAGCTTAAGGGCTCTCATAATCTGGTCCCTATTTACCTCTCCAGTCTAATCTCTCTGGCACTGCCTGATCCATCCATAGTGTACTCTTTGAGTTTCTCCAAGCAACCCAAGGTTCTTAAGTGTATCTCTTGCCCTTAACAGGTCTAGTAAACTCTACCTACTCTCTTCACAAGGCTAAGTCCTATTCACTCTTTAGACTTCATCCTAAATTGAAAATGTCACTTCCAGTGGAATAAATTTTCCTGGCTTCCCTGAAACTGGGTTAATTGCCCCTTCTATGTGCTCCTGTAGCACTCTGCACTATACACATCAAGCACATAGCAAAGTGAATTATAAACCTATATGTATCCATACTCCCACATGACTGTGAAAACCATGCCTTTTCACTCTTATTCCTCATCACCTAGCCCCATAGACTGAATAAGATAATGAAAATCCAACTGTGAAATTGCCAAAGTAACACAATGTTTACAAAGAGTTAGAACCCAATGACTCCTGGCTCAGTAGCACAATATTCTTTCCACTACACTTTGTAGCACTTAATTTCACTTTCATAAACAAGTCAACGTTAATTATATATAAAGCATGTAACCTAGACTTAAAAAGGATCTAGATATCATCTCACTATAATTAAAGTGAATCCCAGAAAGGGCTAAAGAACAAAACACTATAAAACAGCAATGTCAAAATTAGTCATTTTGATGTTCTTTAATTATATACTTTAATCTCAAGAATCAGGTTTTTAAAATTTTTAAGTTGAAAAACTTTTAGATGTTTCATTACTTCAAGGTTAACAAAGTTAGTAAAAACAGAACAAATGAATCACCAATTCACTTAAAAGCTTCCACAAAATTACCTGAAACGCTACAACAAAACACAAGAATAGTTAACTATGGTGTAAAAGTAATAAACATAATATTGAGTCATTATTATATTTATACATTATAAACCACCTGTGGGTACCAATCATGCTCAAGGCACTATGAAACATATTCACTGAACATACAAAGAGATATAAAACAGGACTCCTATTCCCAAGAACCTTAAAATAAGTTTTGGAAATCAAGACCCAACCATTACAGAATTAAACAGAAAAATTCCATGACAAATTAGTCACTTAAACTGTTAACAGTTTCAAAAGAAAAGATTCTGTGCTAAGGAGTTCCAGGAACGTAAAGAAAAATTACAATCTACTGCTTGAGCAATCAGCATAAACTCAAAATTTCTCAGCTTGGTCAGCTAAGGCTCTAAAAACAATGATATTCCAGTATCAACGAGCATACCTACTGCCCAGTTCTTGACTTCTAAATACTCTTAACCCAATGAAAGAAACCAGGACCCCCCTGAAGAAATGGCTGATCCTAGGACAGCTGCAGGGAAAGAAGATGAGTCTGGAATATCTTCTGTCCCCAAAGTAAGGAAGTGCTCCAAAAATGATAGAAACATGTCAAAACAATCAATGAGTTAAGTTGAAGGAGCTCCCACTGACCAAACCTGAGTTAATTTGGAACATCAAAATGAATACTGACAGGGGACTTCCCTGGTGGCACAGTGGTTAAGAATCTGCCTGCCAATGCAGGGAACACAGGTTCGACCCCTGGTCTGGGAAGATCCCATATGCCACGGAGCAACTAAGCCCATGCACCACAACTACTGAGCCTGCGCTCTAGAGCCCGCGAGCCACAACTACGGAAGCCTGTGCGCCTAGAGCCCGTGCTCCGCAACAAGAGAACACTGCAATGAGAAGCACGTGCACCACAATGAAGAGCAGCCCCTGTTCCGCCGCAACTACAGGAAGCCCGTGTGCAGCAACGAAGACCCAACACAGCCAAAAATAAATAAATATTTTTAAAAAATGAATACTTACAGGTGATAGAGTATAACCTACTTCATAAAAAAAGAATCTATAAACTTATATTGATATTAAATAAGCAATGAAAAGGAAAAGCTCTAATTTACAACTGAATAGAAGGCCAACTAACAAATATATAGAAGGAATAATATAAAAACACCACTTTGAAACTGCTGTGTAATAACTGATTCAGGCAAGAATCATCAACAAATGCTAAAACCATTATGTGAACATTCTGGGGGAAGACAGAGTATTTACACAGTCTCAAAGGGTCTCCCCAAAGATTATTCAACAATAACAAAGGGGGCAATGAAAACTTTTACATGGAGTTTTCAAACCTTAACTAAGTGATCCAAGTAAACAACAATACTATGGGTCAACCATTATATTATATTGCCTTTTTCTATGAAGGATATATCACCACTTACGTGGTATTCCTGCATCTTACAAAACAAAGGACCTGTACTCTTCAAAACTATTCATGCCAGAGGAAAAAAAATGTTGAAGGATTGTCTCAGATTAAAGGAGAGAGGACAACTAAAATACAATAAATAACACTGAATTAGAAAAAAACACTATTAAAGGATATTATTGGCACAACTGAAGAGATTTCAACATGAACTGCATAGTAAATTATTGTATCAATATTAAATTTCTTGAATCCATCATACTGTGGTTATGTAAGAATATCTCTTGTTCTTAGACAATATTGCTGAAGCACCTGGGGTAAAGGATCATGATGTGTGAGACCTACTCTCAAATGGTTAACAATAAAAATAATTATAATAGGAAAAGGAAGAAAAAGGAGAAAAGAAAAAAAAGAAGAGGAAAAAGATCTACAGAGTGGACTCCTGCTATTACAGCACAACACATGATATGCTGAATGACATTAATATGTTTAATATGTGGTTTCCTTGTTAGCAAAGTACATTAATGCAGCATTTCCAATCTATCCCTTGTATGCATCTGTGATGTTCTGCCTCAGATGATATGCTTCTGACTTTAACTGAATAAACTTGAATCTTTGGCATACTCCAGAAAATGTCATCAAGGAGCTTCAAATTATAGATAAAATAAAATAATAATATCTGTTTCCAGAGTTTGGGGCCACTCTGCAAATACAGAGAATCATAAGGCAAACATGCTAAATATATTAACAATCGGTGAATCTAGGTGACAGGTATATGAGTTCACTGTACTAGTCTTGTAACTTCTCTCTAAGGTTTTCCCAAAGCAAAACATTAAAACAACAACAACCTTCTGCCAATACCAAAACTTTACTTTGGGAAAACCGAGCCATTTCTGAAAAACAAAATCTCAACTCACAGATTCTTTTCTCCCTTTCCCTTCATAATTCATGTGAAAATAAGCTTAACACCATTAAGAAAAAGGTTTTCAGCATCAAAATAAACATTTCGCTAAAATAGTCCCCAACTTACAAACAGGTTATGTTCCAAAAGCTCATCTGTAATTTAGGTATTTAGAATGTGGAATGCTCTTCACCATTACAAATAGCTGTTAGGTTCCTAATGCTGGCCACGAAAGCTCTCACAAAATGGAATCTCAGGAAATGCTATTATACTTAGGCTCGATAACTCTGGGATTCCTGCCTTGACCCACAATACATATATTAATATGTACAGGAAATGCACAAACTAGTATTTTATAATCTGGAAAGTACTTTTATAATTTTTAAAGTCTCATTTGGGAAAACTGGCTTGTGTTGGTCATTTCAGTTGATTAGGACAACTTCCACTCAATTCAACATTTACGGAGATTTAATATGTGGCATGACAGACTGGTTGGTACTGAGCATACAGAAAGAGCAACACAGTCTTTGACACAGGAATTCCGCCTAGCAGAAGAGAATGACATCAATTATAATACTTTAAATAGGCTATAACGGATTTTACAAATAGTGTGTGCATCAAGAGCAAGGGAGGAAAACTTTGTCTAAAAACATTAAAATCGGTTATCAAGATAACATCTGAGCTACAACTTAAAGGATAAATATGAGCAAGTGAGCATTCCAATCCCTGGCAAAAACATGAATGAAGATATAGATATATTACATTCAGATAATGGAGAAAAACCATAATTAAGTAATAACTAAACAAGATATGTACAAATTATACTAAGTGTCTTAAAGAAAATAAACAAGATGTGTGACAGAGTAACTAACGGACTGCAACATTAAACAGGATGGTCTGAGTGAGAAAGTGAGATCTGGGCCAAGTTCCAAAGAGTTTGGCCAGGCCAGCCTTATGAAAAGCATCTCAAGCAGGTAGTACAAAAAGTGCAAAAAACCCTAAAAAGGAAGTAAAACGTTTAAAGAACACTGAGAGGCACAAGTGGCTGGCATCCAGTGAATGAAGGGAAGAACAATGAGAAGGAGAAAGATCATTCAGGGCCATTCAGGTCGCAGAAAAGAATACAGGCCATTCGAGAGGAATGGGAAGTCACTGGAAGATTTTAAGGAAAAATGACATGACTGAGGCTCTTAAAACGGTTCCTAGGGCTGCTGTGTGAATAAAGAACTTGTGAGGAACAGGAAAAGAAACAAGAAGCCCAGTCAGGAGGCTACTGCAGTAATTCATGCAAGAGATAATGATGCCTTGAAATAAAGAGGTGAAGGCAGTGAAGGCTAAGAGCAGTGGATTGGCTCAAGACAGATTTTGAAGGTACAGTATAACGTGTGGATGGGTTGGATCTGAGATTAAAGAAAAGAATCCAAAATGATATCTTAGGTTTCTGGCTTGAGTCCTGCCATTTACTGAGATGGGGAGGGCCAGTAGAGACACCAGGGTTTGAGGGTAGGAGAGAGGAAGAAGGTTGGGGGAGAGAAATAAATAGCTATATCTTAGTCACGTGGCTAACATTATGTTTGAAATCCCAACTAGATTTCCAAGTGAATATCAAGCTCAGGAAAATTCTGGGCTAGAAAAATAAAAGTGGGAGACATCAGCATGAAAATAATAGCCTTTTCAGAGAGGAGCAAATAGCTGGCCTTAACTGGGTCATAGAAACTGAAGAGTTGTGGCTGACAATGAGCCTAGAAAGATAGGATAGAATCATACTATGAAGTGAACCGTGACTAATAATGGCAACAGCAGTAGTGGTAATGATAGTAACAGCAGGAGAAAAAATTACTGCATTTTAGGTACCAAGGACTGTGCTAAAAGCTTGACAATATATGTCTCATTCAATCGTCTCAACAACTCTACAAAGTAAATAACATTATAATCACTGTTTTATACACTGAGCCTCAAGAAGACTGAGAACTTGCCAAAAGAAAAGTGCTAGAGTGGGTATTCTAAAACTTGGGCAGTCAGATTTTAGAGGTCAACCTCTTATCTTTTAAATTACTGCCTCTTTACTGATTTTACATGCCTTCAAAGTTTCTGAATTTCTAAAATTCAGATCTGAATTTAGATCTGAATTTTAGAAATGTAATCCTAATCTCTATGTAAAAGTTGGATTGCTAGGGCTGGGGATAAAAAGTGAGACAAGCAAATACAATATTAGTCAATGCAAGAGCACCTTGTTTTAATAAGCCAACAGCTACAAGTTATCTTACCAGGTTAAATGGAGAGTATCCTTTTGTTCCAAGGGTCACAAATCATACCTCAAACTAATCCAAGTCGAGCTCCACATGCATGCTGCTGGCAACAAAAATAACCTGGTGAAAAGGTCCAGCTCATGCAATATAAATTTACCACCCACTACCAAAACGTTTCTCAAAACATATAACAATGTAACTTTATTGATGGCTGAATTTAAGTCCATAAATTAAAGTTTACATTTTTGTATAAGGAAGAAAATAAAATTAGTATTGATTCAAGACAACCATAAAAAGATGTGCCTTGGCTGATAGTTATTAGAAGTCTGATCAGCTAGTGTCTGTTTTTCACCCATGTTAACAATTCCTCTGGCTTTCAGCATCAACAGGTATTAAACTGATGAAGAAGTAAATTATCTGCTGTCATACACCAATATTCAAAAATCTGGTATTCCACTTCATAAACCAGCTAATTTTCTTAACTCATATGCTTATGATTTCATCTTCAGTGATTACTAAGATGATTCAATATTAAATAAAATACTAAGTTCAGTAAATATCAATTTAGTAAATACAAAACTATTAAAATCAGTAAATAACATATATCTATATAAATAATATAGTACTTATTAAATATGTGCCAACACATATCCCGTGCCATGCATGAGACTTATTAACAAATGAGCTTATACTTTCAATTATAATAGACTGGACACAGGATCCATTTAACATAGTATACACAGATAAACCATACACAGATAAAGCACACCTAAATAAAATAATTTAGTTCCACCAAGCAAGTAAAATGAAGAATAAAAAATTAAAATTACCAACTAAAGAAAACCTATTTTTTAGATATACTTATTCCAGGTATGTTATAAAAATATTTTTGTAATTTCAAATTTTAAATATCATATCTTAAAGATAACTCCCACAGATAATTCCTTAACAACATGTTTCAGTGAAAAGTAGGAAAAATACTTATATTTCACTTTTTTTTTTTTTAATGTAGAGAGATCATGGAAGTTAGAATCCAACAATGATTGCAGATCAGTCAACTAAACATTTTATGTTTAATCTGACAATGAATTTAAGATGCTGGGATATTTTATCCCAAACAAATATATGAGCATTCTCCTGTATTTATACATTACATGAAATCCTTTTGGTAACAAACACTAAAGGTACAGGTATTGGGCAGAGTACCTATACAATCTACATAGGAAGGAAGGGATGTATGCAGGAAGAGATGAAAGGAGACGAGGCAATATGCATTTTTGTACATCAGGTCTCAGGGAACGTCCTAGGAACTCACACCATTATTTCATTTAATTCTAACAATTCTATGGGGCAGGTGGTGTAGTTCCTTCCCATTTCACAGAAGACGTCTCATAACTTTGTCAATGGTAGAGCTGGGATCAGAACCAAGATCTGATGACAAAGTCAAGCGGCCTTCCTTTATGAGGACTTGCGAGTCAGCACAATGTATTAGAGTATTCTATGCAGGAAGTTAACTAGAAGACAGATTTGATTTTCCATATTTACACTTCCCTTATTACTTCAAACATTGAGAGGGCACTCGCTTCTCAATTTACTAAGAACATTCAGAAATTTTCTTTCTAATCTAGAAAAAGGCAATGCTGATCGTTTTCAGTCCACAAAGCAGTATTTTCATTGCCCCATCGCTGATAAAAGAAAACTTCAGCTAGACTTTGTAACATTCATATGTACCAAGAGTATATCTTCCAAAACAAACAAAAAATAGGTGCATAGTCTGATTACAAGACAGAATATATAAAATTAGAAATGCCCAAAGAAAATCTAGGACCATCATCATTGTGTGTTACTCTAAATTCCTCCTGCCAGACTTTATAAAAGCAGCAAAGGGAGGGAAAAAAAGTGGCTTCCCAAAACCACACTGATAAGCATGCTACTTCCCAGTAACAAATTTACTTATGGCTTCCCCCTCCTAAATCGGAAAACAAATCTACTAAAAAGATTTTATTAAAATATTTCAAACTTCAAAATCACGTTCTAATAAACATTTCCACAATTACTTAACCACTCTCAGAATATACTTAAATATTTCTCTTGGTAACCAAAAAATTAATGAGTGACGACACTGCTACTGCTTGAATATTAATAAAATTAATATTAACCTGCACTGCTTTCTTAATGTAAAATACAAAGCAATAATGCAACTGCCTTGAAAAATAAAACATCACCATTCAAAACAACTCATCTTTAAAAGATTATTTCCAGTTGCATTTACAAAATAACCTTTGTCAAACATACCCATTAAGGAAACATAAAAACTCTAATAATAAAGAAGATTATTCTCAATCCCTAATTCAATATGGTGACTTTACAATTATTATTTCTGAGCCCCAAAGAGCTATTTTCCTTCTACTGAGCACTCCCCACCACTCATTCACTCATTGCCCTAAACAATTTTATTGGACTTTTTGCTAGGAAGCAATTTAAGGAGTTAACATGATTTTATCACCTTTGCTCCAGTGTGAATAAAACCAGTTTCATATATAACAACAGTGTGAATTAAATGAAAAACCTGTGTTTAGAGAGGTCACTACCATCTCACAATTGTTGACGGCTTTAGTAAATAAGTTTCAACTGGAAGCACTCTTCCAACAGAATTATTAAAGCCCGTGTCTGCAAAGTATTTAAATCACTAGTTTTAGTTCTTCAGAGTATTTTCATTTTAACACCATTATCACAACTTTTTACTACGATGCTCACTGAGAATTAGAAGTGATTCCACAATCAGTTAGTGCATCATCATATAGAACTAATCTTAATGTTTTATATCAAACATAGTGAACACATGTTATATAAAGTCTAACTAAAATTGTCTTCCACTTTAGTGAAAACACTTCTGACTTTTTTCTTAAAAGTTGCCATTCACAGGAAAAGAAATGAGTAAAGACTGAGCCTTCCAAAACTAAACCAAAAAAACAAAAAACACCCCAAACCAAGAGACATATACAAAAGCCATAATAACACAATATAGTTATTTTATGCTCGTTTCCTAAATTCACACTATTAAAATAAATGCCGTTTTTGTGTTTGCAGAAAAAATCTTTAAGCTATTTTGTTTAACTTTTCCACAGACTGTACAAGGACTGCCAAGGTAACAGATTTTAAAACTGACAACTGGAGTACTTGGCAGATGCCAAAACAACACAGCTGGATTCTTAAAGGAAAAGTGCTCTTCTGTAATGTACACCTAATTACAGCTTTAGAGAACCTTCTCTCCATACAGTAATAGATACAAGACACAATGAAAACATACTGTGCTAAAACTTGAAAATTTTCAGACAGTATTTGTTTTAAAATACACACACTGTCAACACACCACAGCAGGCCTTTCTAAAAGCACACTTACTGGAATCACAATCTCATTGTAAAATAAAATGCAGGTTAACACGGTGCTGCTAGTCTTCAATCTACACATGGTTCCCTACTGGATCATGACAGAAGGCTCACTTCTTATCTCAGTAATCAATCATCAGGTCTGAGAACATTTTTATAGTTACACTTTAAATGGGAAAAAAACAAAATACAAACAAAAAAATCCCTTGCTTTTCTAATTCAGAAATGCTCACCTTTTCCAAACTTGTTTGCACTATCTCACCTACTAATAAATCCTCACTGATCAAAGACAGATGGAATCGAACTAAAAGGCAAAGTTTCTTATCACACAAAACCTTCCCTGCGAGCCGGGATCTACTTAGATGGACGTCCTGGGTGAGGGCAGTGAGCGGTTCCCTCTGTAGCCCCTTCCCTCCCCGCGACGTCTCCCCGCACTGTCGGGCGTCCGCACCCGCAGGTGCCCCCAGCCCGGGCCACCTCCTGGCCCCAAGTACCGACCCGGCCACTGACATCCACACACACATCCACATCCACACACACACGGCCACTGACATACACAGACACATACACACACAGAGTTCCACTCCGTTAGACCAACCTTCTCCCAAACAGAAGTGGGGGAACTTCTTCGAGTCCAACAACAGCGCAAAACGCCCCCCGCACCCCCCGGTAAACCGCTTCGGGGAGACCGCGGCCTCACACTGAAAGATTAGGAAAACGGCCCTCGGGCGTTCCCCTACAGAGAGAGGCTCCGGGCCCCCAGGGAACTCCTTCAACTTTCAAGGAGACGACGTCCACCACCGCCCCCCAGCCCCAAACACGGCGCGCGCCCTGGGAGGCTCCTCACGCCGAGCCTGCGCGGCCGAGCCTCCCTCCACCGGCCCGCGACACCCCTTCAGACCTCGGGCCCGCTCTCAGGGCACCCCGCCCCCACCTCCGCAGGCGCCTTGCCCCTCGCCTCCGACCCCGACGCGACCACCGCTCGCCGCCTCCCCTCACCCCACCCGCCCCGCCGCCGCGCGCCTCGACCCCTGCTCTCAACCAGCCGGACACCACACCGTCCCGCTGTCCCCGGAGCCCTGCAGGCGCCCCTCCTGGGCCGCGTCGCCCCCCTCCCCGGCGCCCCCAGCCCCCTCGCCGAGACGCCGCCCCTCAGGCCCCGCGGACTGAGCCCTGCCGCCCGCGGCCCTCACCGTCTCTCCGGCGCAGCTGGCGGGCGCACACAAGCCGCAACGGGGGCCCGCCACCAGCGCTCCGCGCCGCCCGGAGCCGCCTCCTTCAGCCCGGGACTCGTCGGGACATCAGCGCACGGATCCCCACACCGGGGCTATTTTTAGGAGACAGGCCCGGGCCAGACCGGAACTCGTTCCTGTCGGCGCGCGTGCGCACTATTTCGACGGTACTCTGTGTCCCTCCGCCAAGCTCGCCTTTTCCTTCACCTCCTTTCGCACCCTCTCTGGCTTCTCCCTTAAGGTTTCTTCATAGAGCTGATTTATCTTCTTGATGGGTCCTAGAGCACTTGGAGTGGGAAAGACAAGGGTGCGGGCAAAGAGAGTCACACTGTTTGGAAGCGAGCACTACCCCACAAGGACGTGAGGGGCGGACTATGTTTTCTTGTGGATGAGGAGACGGATCACCCGGCACAGGAAGGAGATGACGGCGGTTTGGCGCCGGGGCTACAGGCTGGAGCTCGCTTCCCTCTGAAGGACCGTGTTCTCCTGGAAGGGATACTGGTCACTTGATGAGAACCCGGGCGCCTCCTAGGGCGGGGCAGCCCGGCGGCGTCGCGCCCTGTAGCCCTGCCTCCCCCACTGCTGCCTCCCTGACCAGCCGCGGGGGCCGGGCTCAGAGCGGCTCCAGAGACGCGGCGCGTGGCAAATCGCCTCGCTTGGCCGCCGGCTCCAGCCAACCCGGGGCGCCAGGGGGCGGGGTCCCAGGGGCGGGGCCGGGGCTCGGGGCGCGAGTCCGTCAGTCGTCCGGAGTTCGGTGCCAGGCGGCGTCCTTCGGAAGGGCCCAGACACCCCCTGCCGGGCTCCTGGAGCCGCTGCCAGACCCCCGCCCTCGGGGCAAGCTTGGCGCCCCAGATCTCCGCTCGCCACGCCCGCGCCCACACCCACATTGCGGTTGGGACCGCACCAGTGCCCTCGCCTGCGCGGCCACCAGGTCACCCTCACTGAGCAAGCACAATTGGGACTCAGGCCCCTGGCGCGCCGAGGCGGCTCGGACCCCGGCCCCCAGACAGTAGGACTTAAAGGGGCCTGGAAGGCTGGAAGGCGGGCGATCCCTTTCTGGCTTTCGACCCAAGCCAAGCTCGCCACGTCCGGGGAGAGACTCAAACTACTAATCTTAACTACTAGTAATAGCTAGTTACTGATAGGCACAGCTAGTATGCTTTGAGCCCTAAACTGTGTGCTGAATAGTTTGCAATATGATAGCTCATCATCCTTACAACATCCCCATAAAGTAGCTTCAGTTTCTATTCCCATTTTACATAGGAGGAAAGGGAAGCTTGAGCGCTAAAGTGACCTTTTGAGGTTACAGCTTAAGAGGAGGGCACTGAGCACTTGAACTCCTGACCACTCTGCATACTGCCTTTTCTGAGAGCGGTTCAAAGGAAATGTTTTGGGGGGGCTATTGGTTTTTGCCGAGGGAGGTCGTTAGGAGGTGAGACATTTGTAGTCTTTGCATCATGAAGGCTGCTTGCCTCTGGAGTTTCTACGGCCACGCTGCCTATCTATGCACCCAGAGGTCCCTATGCAGTGGATACAAAGCCAAATAATTATTTTCATTTGAAGATGAGAAATTCAGTCGCACAGCACTTTGAAACAAAGTGATTGGGGTGGGTGAGCAGATGCGCAGAGGCTGTGGGCAGAGGAACTGGGAAGTTACAAAGGAAGCTGGAGACTAACAGGCTTCCTCCCTCAAGGACAAGGCAATGTACTGGGGAGAACCCAACACGAAAGTGACACATAAACACCAGACACTGGAAAATTAACCTGGAATTGTGCTCAGAGCCCCACAATGTCAGCGTTCAGAGGAGCCTGCAGCAGGGAGGTTTTTTTAAAAACACGTTAGAA
This sequence comes from Tursiops truncatus, assembly GCF_011762595.2. Classification (NCBI taxonomy): domain Eukaryota; kingdom Metazoa; phylum Chordata; class Mammalia; order Artiodactyla; family Delphinidae; genus Tursiops; species Tursiops truncatus. The sequence continues at coordinate 125,979,644 of NC_047035.1, forward strand.
TTTGGTGTAACTCAGCAAGTCATGTGGAAATGCACACTTTTTAATCTGCCAGAAGCTGCAAAGCCAGCTGGATTTGGCTTCTCTGCTCCAAGAAAATAGAAGAGTTGAACAGTTTTCCTTCAGAAAGGAAAAGGTGAGGTGGGAGGACCATGAGCAATGGCTCCCTTATTCCCACCTGCCCTGGAAGGAGAAGAGGAACAATGAGAATAGACTTTTCTGAAAGAGGTTTTCATACGCTCATTGCTTCACCCCATCTCCCTTCCTTGGCAGAAGCTGACCCTCTTGGGGCAGAGAAGACTCAGCTCAGACTACCCATCCCCTACCCATTCAAATGCTGTTGGTCACTCCAGAAAGCCAGGCAGAGAACTTGGCTCTGAGTCCAGCCAAAGCAGAAATGAATGAAGAGTGTTTGCATCACCTAAGAGAGCACCTCTTTCCCCACTACCCCCTGCAAGTCAAAGCCCTTGTCTAAGAATTACAGGGAGTTGGAAGGAAGGAAGGAAGGAAAGAAGGAAGGAAGGAGGGAGGGAAGGAAGGGAGGGAGGAAGGGAGGAAAGAAGAGAGGGGAAAAAAGTAAGTTTAAGAATTTTAGAGCACAGCTATTGTAAAATCCATTAGCAAGGTATAATCACTGTTGTTTGTAATTAAAGTAACCAATTTTAGGAAATCATCATAGCCCCTATGGTCTCAAAAACATGTACCTGAAGTCCAGCAACTTGCTGCACTCAGCTGGGTCTAGACCATGCGCCACTGGCTTGGAAGGAACTTCTGAAGGGCAGCATCTGTTAGTCTTCCAACTCTTTCTGTCCTCCTTAAAGCACTTAGGTGTCCAAGTGTGCCTCAGCTGAAGGGGCTCCGTATTGTACTAGGCACTGTGATATAGAGGTAAGGAAGAGCAGCCCTTCCTTCAAAGGGACTGGCAGGCCATGGTGGGGGACATACACCTTAAAACACAAGCCAGCCTGGTAAGCACCAAGAGATGGGTTTCCAAGGGTACTAGAAGAGCACAGAAGATGAATATCTAAGAAGGGAAGAGAATTAGGGTAGGCTTCTTAGATGAGGCAACCCCACAGTGAATCTAAAAAACCTCCAAAGAAGGATGAAAAGGGGTCCTCTCATTATGTCTTGATCTGAAGAATAAAGCCCAAGCTCCCTGGGAGGCAGAGATCCCTGACCACTGGCCAGCCTTACTCTCACCCCTTCCTGCCAGATACCTCACTGTCCGCATTCAGGAATCTTAATCACACACCAGGCTACTTCCTATGTCTGCAGGGTAAACCCCTTTCTATCCAGCAAGTCTCCACTAGGCATCTTCTCTAAGAACCCTTCTCTAATACAGTGCTTAGTTGAAGTGTATTTCTATATATATGTCTGTCTCCTTCCTTCTGGTGAATGAGCCCCTTGCAGACAAGAAATGTGATATATTCCTTACTTGATTTGCTATATCTAGCACAGTGCCTAGCGTGTGGTAGACAATAAAATGTTTGTTAAATATTTCTGAGCAGCCTTTAGGCAGAGGGACTGCTGTGTGCAAGGACCCCATGAGTGTGGCTCAAGATAAAAACCACAGCTAGAGTAGTGTCCCTGGAGCCTGGAGTCTGATCAAGCGCTGGGGAGTGGTCAGGTGTGAAAGGGTGCAGAGCCTTAGCCCATCAAGCCAGGCCATTTGGATCTCTTTCTGAAAGCAAAGGGAAGCACTGACAGATTTCAAGCAGGTGAATAGCAAGATCTATTTGGCATTTTAGAAGGATCACTGAGGGCAGTAGTTGGAGGTGGGTGGGAGGGAGCAAGACTGGAGGCAGGAAAATCAGTTAGAATGCACTGATGGTATAGCCGCTGCTGGCAGAGCCCCCACCCTTCCCATCCCTGGACATCTCCGCAGACTTTCCCCACACATGCTGATGGCTTCCTGTGTCTCTGTTGAGGCTCTGGCCCCAAGAGAGGGCTCCCTTGGGTCAGGAGATAAAGACTCCAGCTTCGTCACACCTTAGGAAGACAATTCTAAGGCATGTACCCCAAAGTCTCTCAGGGGCCCCAGTGGATTGGGCCCCAGTTGTCCTCAGTGGTGATCCACTCATTAGCACAGTTTTGATGTCTGTCCTCACTTCCCAAGTCTTCCCCACTCCCCCAGAGTGCTTCCCAGAATCACCTCCCAAAGAAACCACCTGCACCAAAATCCTTGTTTTGGGGTCTGCTTTTCAGATGACCCATTTAAGACAAATTGCAACTGAGATAAGAAAGAAGGAGGACCTGAATGAAGACAGTTGCCTGATGGTAAAGAGAGGGCAGAAGCAAAACATGGAGCTAGAAGGAGAACTGACCTGCTTGCTGACCATTGAATATGGGGTCAGGGAAGGTAGAGGAGTCTCAGCTGCCTCCAGGTTTCTGGCTTAGGCTCCTGAGTAGATTATAGCAGCATCATTTAAGTGGGGAACATTGGAGGAATGTGAGGTTGAGGAAGCTGGATGAGGGGAGCACGATGAATTCCATTCTGCTCATGTTGAATTTGACATGCCTGTGGGACAAAGTATCCTTAGCCTCGTGGGGTTGGAAAAAGAAACAACTAGTTGAGACTGGACAATATAGGGAAGGCTTCCTGGGGGAAGAGAATTTTAAGCAGAATTTTGAAGCTGTGGTATATGGGCTGGAGAAAAAACATAACTATGTATCAGAATGACAATGAGATGGATGGACAGTAAAAAACAAAAAAAAGAAAGAAAGAAAGAAAAAAGGATTCATATGGGGGGCGGGGGGGAAACAAGTTTATTTGAACGAGGGAAACTAAAAAGAGCCTCATAGGGGTTTCAGTTTGTGAGCTGCTTGAAGATAGGTGTCATGCCATGTTCAGTCTTGTGTCCCCACACTTACACAGAATTGATATTTATTAAATATGGTGTGAACCAGGCAAAGTAATATTTTTCATGATGTCTCAATCTTGTACAACTATAAATAATTAAAAATTGAAGGGTTTAAATGTGTTTCAAATTAGCAAATTCTCCAAATTTAACTTTGTGTAAGGATTTGTGTCTTGTTGAGAAATACCATATTTAAGAGAAATATCTTGCTCGTAAAGTTACCTGATTGTAAATTTTACTTGTAAATCTGACATAGGATCTAATGACTTGTAAATATTTCAGAAAATCAAAATTCCACATTTTAAATTAAAGCTAAAGGCATAATCTACTTTGTACTGTACACAATAAGTGCTTTAGAGTTAAAATCACGAACATATATGTGAAAGAAAGAGACCTTTTGTGCATTCCTTTTCTATTGCAAGTTCCATGACAAACACCCAGATCTAAATGGCATTTTCCAATAAAAGAAACCAGGGCTCCTTGAAGAAATGGCTGATTTCAGGATTGGAGAAGGAAAAACAAACAAACAAAAAATAAAAGAAAACGAAAAAACCTAGATAAACCTATGGTGCCAGAAAGCAAGGAAGTTCTCAAAAAAATGATGGGCAGGTCAAAGGGACATTGGAGCCAATCTGAAAGAGCTGCCAATGGCCAAAGCTGGAACAATTGAAGCAACAAAGTAAATAATGCTAACGTTGGATTATAACCTATAGAATAAAATGAGCCCATACTGATACAAATAAATAATTGGCTGAATAAATTAACAGGAGAGAAAGTACAGATTTTACTTACAGGAGAATTCCCATTTAAAAAAATGTACAAGGAATGAGAACAACATAAAAACCACCATTAGGCAAACACCACAGTTAATAACTTCTTGCTGGCGAGGAGGTTCAGTGGATGCAAAAATTGGTGGGAAAAAAATTATGAGAACAGGACATTTACATAGTCTCAAAGTAGCTACCTGCAAGATGTTTATTAATTACAAAGAGAAAAATAGTAACTTTATGATAGAGAAACCCAGAAGACACCACCTGAGCCAAGTGAACAAGGCTAGTATCACCAGCAACAATGTTTATCGACGTTATGCACCCTATGTGTATGATGCAATGAGAAAGGCACGTCCCTTCTCTGGTATTCCTGCCCAAAATGTATGACCTGAAACTAATTATGAGAGAACCTCAGACAAACACAAATCGAGGTTCATTCTACAAAATAACTGACAAGTATTCATTGAAAGTGTCCAGATCATGAAAGACAAGGAAAGACAGAGGAACTGTCACAGATTGGAGGAGACCAAGGAAACATGACAACTAAATGCAAGATGGGACCCTGGATTGGATCCTGGTACAGAAAAGAGACGTTAGTGAGAAAAGTGGTGAAATTAGAATAAGGTCTGTAGTTTAGTTAATAGTGTTATGTCACTGTTAATTTCCTGGTTTTGATAATTGTAATATCCTTATGTAAGATAACATTCAAGGAAGCTGGGTGAATTCTCTGCACTATGTTCTTCACTTTTGGTAAGTCTGAAAGTATTTCAAGATAAAAAAAACTTCTAAGTGACAAAATATTTTAGTATTCTATAATTTACTCAACTCCCCAGTAACAACCATCATGTGGAGTTTAAATAACTCATATAAAGCATTTTTACAATGGTAAGTTCAACTTCAAATTAGGCAATATTAAAACTATTGGGAAAATATTTATAAGTATGAATGTTTTGAGGTGGCCAATGTTCTGAATTGAGAAAAAACCCCACAGAATATAGCAATGTTTCCATTTATTACAGCAATAGGATCCATGACTGCCATGTCTATGGCTATTCCTAAACACCAGAAAGTGAAACACATATATAAATTCTAACATTGCCTATTACATCTTTTTCAAGCAATAAAAATGTTGTTTTCACTTCTCTTATGTCATGGGCTTTTATTCTTGAATGCCTTATGATGAAAAGGATGAATTCAGGTTCTCGAAGAAGAGGATAAAAGACGTTTCCTTTGCTCAATTTATAATCTTACATGTCAAAGTCTACATGAAGATTAAACAAACTTCAAAAATATAAGAAATCGAATCTTTGACAGCTGGATGTTTTTTACAATCGAACTTCAAATAAGTCTTTCAATTTCTATGATATGTTATCATTTTGTTATATATATTTTTCCTCTGCACAGAGTTTATTCTGACTTTGTGATCCTCTCCACAACCAACAATACATTCGCATGTCAATTATAGTAAGTCCCAACCTTCAGTTTATTTTCTTTTCACTTTTTGTATTCCATCCAAAGAGAGACTGCATTTCACAGCAATATGCCTCCCAATATCCCACCCACATCTACCCCTTGTATATGAGATCATGATCTCTCCCCTGTCCTCTTTGCCTATATATTGTTGTCACAGGTATTTCTTCTAAATCCTGGAATTGCCCTAGTTCCCCCTCAATAATTTATTTCCAGATGCATCCCAGGCATTACCAAGCTCTACCTGTCTATTAGGATCTCCATTTAGACCTATTTTGGGCCTATGTGTCCCTAAGATCTCATAGAGAGAGAAGGGTCAGTTCTCTTGGTGATGGCCACATTATACACATCATTCCCAAATTGCTACTTATGATCTAGCAAAGATTTTTATCTGTTAGGATTTTAGAATGTTGAAATTTGAAATAAATCTGGGAGTCACTGAAAAAAATAAGACTGCAAATTTTGGAGTCCAGTGGTCTTTTGTTTAAATCACACCTCTACCATTTCCCAGGTGTGTAAATTTGGGCAAGGTGCTCAACTTCTCCAAACCTCTATCTTCCTACCTATAAAATGATAGGAATCCTTCCTCAAGGTTGTTTTGAGGACTGAGTAACCCACATAAAGTGCTTACATAATCTGCATGCATAAATAGTAGCTACATGTTTGGCCGTTCACTGATTGATTTCACAAACTTCTACTGAGCCCTTACTGTGTACCATGCACTGTCCTAAGCATGGGGAATACAGAGAAGATCAATGTTCTTAAGAAGTTTGTAGTCATGCAGGTACACAGACAATAAAAAATATATGTAAACAAGAAGATGTCAGATGGCAGTAAGGGCTATAATGAAATAACACAAGATCATGAGAGAGCCATTGAGAGGAGATCTTAGCTAGGGGTTCAGGTAAGGCTTCTCTGAGGCAGTGACATTTAAACTGGGTGACAAAAGAGCTGGACAGGTGAAGACCTGGGGAAGAGTATCTCAGGCAGAGGGAAGGACAATGTCCCCAAGGTGCAACTGAGCTTATTTTCTTCAAAGAATAGAAAGAAGGCAAGTATGGCTGAAGCAAGACTGGGGGGCCTGGGATGGTTTTTAAGCCATTGGAGGGCTGTTGCTGTGGCATTGTTATCTAAGTGGAAATACAATGAAAAAACAACAGAGTAAATCACCAGCATGTTAGTACATTGCTCCCGTCACATTCAAAAGGGACAAGTGAGGCAACTGTCTGTCAGTCTATTAGTCAGCAGTTTTTTAGCTGTAAGTAACAGGAACCCAAGTCAAACCAGCTTAAACCAAAAATAGGGAGAATTTACTGGCTCGTTCGACTGAAAATTCACTGCCATTTCTAATTCCTGCGTTGCTGGACTGGAAACTAAAATTCTCTCTCTCTCTCCCTCTCTTTCCCTCCCTGTCTCCCTCTCTCTCATTTACCCTGTTCTGTGCCCCAAATTCATATGTTGAAACCTAATCCCCAATGTGATGGTATTAGGAGGTGGGGCCTTTGGGAGGTGATTAGGTCATGAGAGTGGAGGCCTCAGGATGGGATTAGTGCCCTTATAAAATAGACCCAGAGAGCTCCCTTTCCCCTTCTGCCATGTGAGAACAAAGCAAGAAGGCCATCTATGAACCAGGAAGCAGGCTCTCACCAGACACCTAATCTGCCAGCACCTCGACCCTGGACTTTCCAGCCTCCAGAACTATGAGAAATAAATTTCTGTTATTTATACACCACCCAGTCTATGGCATTCTGTTATAGCAGGCCAAACAGATTAAGACAGTTTCCACTGAGAAAGAGCTTTCTTTAAATTTCTATTAATCAAAGTCCCAGATTTAAGCCTGGCCTGGCTAACACATCTCTCTCTGAACCAATCACTGTGGCCAGGGTGATGGAATGCTCTGATGGGTCACATCTGGGTCATTACCCACCACTAGAATCCTGGACGGGGAATCGAATTCACCAAAAACCCAGGAACACATGGGCTGAGAGTGGGTGGAGTAGTTCCCCACAAATTGAGCTATTATCCGAAGGGGACCCGTGTGCCAGAGAGAAAAAAAAAAATAGACATTGTTACCAAACCAAACTTGGGTCCACTTGCCTGGACACAGTAAAGATAACCTACTGCCCCCAGGTTGTGGTGAAGGAAAGTGCAGCGTTTATTGCAGGTGCCAAGCAAGGAGTCCAGGCAGCTAGTGCTCGAAAGGCCCAAACTCCCTGAGGCTTTCAGGGAATAGTTTCTAAAGACAGGGTAAGGGAGGGGCGTTGTGGGGTGTGTGATCAGCTTGTGGATATTTTTCTGATTGGTTGGTAGTGAGGTAATCAGGAGTCAACATCATCAACCTTCTGGTTTCAACCAGTCTGGGGTCTGCGTGCTTGTGGGCAGCATACAGTTAACTTCTTCTACCTGGTGGGCGTTTCAGTATCTGCAAAACAGCTCAAAGGACATGACTCAGAATATTCTCTATAGCCCTTGAAGATGAACTAAAGTTCCTTGACTTTGTTTAATGGCTAAACAATCATTATTTTGTTTTGCTTGACTGTTTTCCTTTCTTTCTGCATTTTCTCACTTCTCTGATTAAATTTATTCTTTGATTATAAAGTTTTTCTACAGACAAAAGGCAGGCAGAGGACTTGGGAGGGGGTCTGTTCTGGAAAGGCCCCATAGGGTCCTGCTCAGTTACAGACATCACAACAATTGAGTGGCAAGAGTTGATTGTATGTTTGTATTTAGACAGTGAGTGGAGAAATTTTGTTCCTACCCTCAAGGCTAACCCTGGACTCCTAATGGAAAAGAGACACAGAAGGAAAATTATCAGTAAGAAACCTAACAGACTATATTGTAAAACCTGAAATTCCATATTCTGCCTTGACATTTTGAGCCTCACAGGGCTGCAGAGTCCTAACCATGAGTTCCCTGTTCTCACCAGACATGCATGACCCCTAACCAGCTGGTGACCCTATCAGCCAGACCAGCCAGGCCAGCCAGACCCCACCCAGTTCTAAACCTCATAGGTTTCATGTCCCTGCCAGCCCACACAATTATTCAAACAAGCAAATTACATTCTCCTGCAGGAGCTAGTAGGTATCTCACCCTCCTGTTACTAGAGAGCATTTCTCACCCAGCTCCTGAGTGCAAGCCCAGTGTGGCCCTGCACAGCATTCAGTCTCCTCCTCCCTCAGGCTCTGAGCACATGTGACTCATATTCTGCTGCCAGTCTCATCTGTCCACTGCTGGATGTCATGAGTTTGGCCATCTCGTATTTTTTAGGGCAGGAAATCCCTCCTGCTCCAATGGGATGAATAGGGGGTGATCAGATCACAGACCTCAATAGCTTTTCTAAGAGTAGCCTGAGCCATTTGCACTGGTCAGTAAATTTTGGCCCTCTGGACTCTGATAAACCCTGAGAGCTCCTGCTGGTGGGTCCTGGGGGCCTCTGCATATACAGGGAGACTTCTCCACACCCCTGGTTCCCAGCCTCTCTTCCCAGATGATCTTCTTTAATATGAGATCTGGCCATCAGGCATGGCATCTTGCTCATTAGAGCCTTTTCCAGAGTCTAGCTGAGGACCTGATACATAGTAGGCTTCCAATAACTGGTCCCTGAGTGAAAGAATGGATCTTTGTCTTCAATCAGGCAATGGCAAAGTGTGGAACATTCTGATCTGACGCAACCCCTTGAAAACTTGGTTTAAGTTAGAGTCAAAGTGACCAACCCAGAAAATCTGAGAATGGAAAATCTATTTTATCCTGGGCTTTACAGAGAAAGGAAATACTGGAGGTCAGAAGCCATGGTTTTCAATGTTCACATTAGCGAAGTATCGAAATGACCTTTGTTTTTTGAAATGAGGTTTCATTTTTATGCTAATGTTTTCAGTGAGGTCCCTGTTTTTGTCAGAAATTTCAACCTTTGCCGGGTAATTGCACAACCCCTGGGTTTGCTTGGCCTGCATAGTCTTGGCACGACTGACATTTTTTTGGTACATGCTGTAGGCAAGATTTTTATGAGGCTTGATTCTTGTCTTGACTTTATTTGATCAGGTATATCTGTAATTCTACACATACATTAAAGCAGACAGCACCTCTTAGCACCACAGAAGAATGATAACAAAATATTTATCATATATATATATATATATCTACAGGAATGCAAAAAGTCTTTCCAGAAATCATGCTTCAACACGTTGTGTGATTTAAGCACACAGTTTCAAGGGGCTGGGTTCTCTCCTTGAGAATCACTTGCAATTTCCAAGAGTTTAGATAAATTAGATTCAGCATGCCAAAACAAAACAAAACAAAACTGAAGAGCTTTATCAAAATTCTTCACCAGAATTCTCTTTCCTGGTCTTTGGATCTATAAAAGTTGCATTTTTGAGCAACTTCTCTTCAGAATACCTCTTCTAGAACTGAACACAGTGGCAGAGCTGAGGTTAAAGAAAGACTCCTTTTTTTCACCTTTTGGATTAAAAAAGATGAAAAGGTTTGTTAACACATTGAGTTGGCAAGGGTATATAGAAACAGGCCCTCTTGTACCATGTTACTGGGAGTGAAAATTGGTACAATCTCTTTGGAAGGCCATTTAGTTAATATCTATCACAATTTTAAATACACGTACATTTGGCTCAGCAATTCCATATCTAAGAATTTACCCCCATAGAGATGCTTACATATATTCATGGCAGAATTGTTTAGAGCAGCAAAATAATTTTAAAAAGGAATAAATATTTATCAAAGTGAGATTGGGTAAATAATTTATGGTACAGTCATACAAGCAAATACTATTCTGCTACCATATATATACATATATATACATAGCTGAATATATATATATATGTAGATATATATGTACATATATATATATGTGTAGATATATATATATACACACACACGTACATGCAGTATGTGTGTGTGTGTGTGTGTGTGTGTGTCCCAAAACCAGTGGTTTTCAATTGGAAGAACAACTGATAATATCTGGAGACAACTGGACAGGGCATCTAGTGGGTAGAGGCCAGGGATGCTGCTAAACATCCTACAGTACACAGAACAGCTCCTCCTCGCCAACAACATATAACTATCTAGAAACATAAACATATAACATATAAAACCTCAATAGTGCTGAAGATGAGAAACCCTTCTCCTAGACAATCTGGAAGTTTCCATAAGTAACAATAGTAGCTGTCTCTGAGAAGGGAAACTGGAAGACTGAATGTAACACTTTGTCCTGAAGGAAATTGTATAGATGTGTATATTCTACACTTAATGTACTCCATATGAAGCAGTTTGAAAATGTTCATTCCCAGGCTCTCTCAGGCAGGGTATCAGAAAGTAACAGGCTCTGTGGGAACCATTTCTCTGCCTTCTCTTGCCTCAGATCTCGTCTTTGCTCTGAGCAAATGACAAACACCATGAGTGAGCTTGAAGATGAGAAAAAGTACTTTGTGTTCACAAGTTCCTGGGCCATTTCTGTTCACCCAGGGATAGAAATATCACTGAAGTGTTGACTCTAAAAGTAAAGTGTAGCTTTCTTTTTGCTTGTCTCTGCTCATGTTGATTCTAGAACTTGGTGTAGAAAGGCAAAGGCTCTTTTCCTTCCCCATATGTATCAATAAAATAAGTAAACTCAGGGATATACCTCTCTAATAGCCTGAATGTGCAGTTTTTATATTTCAAATAATAAATTACCCCTTAAAATATTTTAAACACAGTTTTGAGTTTAGCAAATAAAAATTTACCCACAAAAGTTTGCCAAAGTAGGATGTTCATTGAAGCATTGTTTATAAATCTGAATCTGAAAATAAGAAAAGTATCCAGGAGAAAGATATTATATAAACTATATCTAAGTCATTCTACAGAATATTCTGCTACTGTTAAAAAAATGAGATAGAGCCACACATGTTGATATGGTATGATCTCTAAGATACATCACTTGAAAAAAGCAAGTTATAGAACAATGTATACGATAGGCTTCTTTCTGTATAAATTACAAAAAAAGAATATACTTAAAATTCCATCTTGGCATATGCATGTTTTGCTTTCTGGAAAGAATAATATGAAACTCTTAACAGTAGCTTCTTTGGTGAAAGGGACTGAGGGCAGGGGGGTAGGGAGAGTTACAGGCAGTTCTCTTGCTATTTCATACCCTCACATGCTTTCTAAATGTTCTAACCATGTACATGTGCATGCATTATTTAAAAATTTTTTTCAACAGAGGTTATCAGGATGGCAAAAGCATGGACCTTCTAAAATTTTTTTCAGTATTCCTTTTTGTTTATAAAAATGCACATGACATATATTATGAAAGAAAATTTTAGAAAAATCAGAATGTAAAAGAGGCCAGGGATGGTCAAATTAAATAGACAATTTAAAACTGTTCTTTAAAATTACATAGAGCCAAATCAATGTACAGTAAAAGGGCATATATATGAGCCTTCAGATATGAGTGATGCCATTGAACAAATTTGAATACAACATCTTGTTGTTGTTGTTGCTGTTATGTTTACTATTATCCCTTGATCTATTAGTATTTTTGAGTGCCTACTCTAAGCAAAAAGCATTGTGGTTAAGTCTACAAAAGAGATAAAGATGGGTCAGATGTGAACACAGACCCCTTGAGTCACCTGCCAGCTAAAGTGACAAATTTACACTACATTATGTCTGCAAGCTAGCTAACCAGGGTTAGGGACTCAGGCAGCTCCCTAGTAAGGATCAGGCCCATGAACTAGGCCAGTCTGGTTTGAGGACCAGTTGCCACATCTCCCTCAGATAGACCAGGACCTGAAATCGCCACCATTACCCTGAGTCCTAGAGTTGACAACAGAGGCTGATTTAAAATAAAATGCTCATGATTAAAATGCACTCAAGCAGGCCCACATTTCCCAAGCTATGTAATCCAGTGTCTAAATATATCATTTGTTTAATTCCTTCTGATAGCAGATAATGTAAATCTTAGCCAACTGGCAGCAAAATGAGTTATTTCTCATTTTGAATTGCATCCAGTTCAGGAATCCCTCTCCTTCTCCCTGAGATTCACCTATATTGGGGTGGGGAAGGGGGGCACTGGTTCATGGCCATTCTCTGTAACCAGTTGGCATCCCCCAAAGATTCGCATTACACTCTGGTTGGTGTTTTCTGAGGTGGGGATGCAGTGACCCTCTCCCAGCTGTGAGGCTCCTCCAGGTGACCTATTGGTCATAAAATGCATGTAAAACCTTATAGGACAGAGATCTATGAATCAGATTATCTAGATTTTCATCCTTGTTTTGTGGTTCTCAATTCTGGCTGCACAATGGAATCAACTGGGAAGCTTTAAAAAATGTCTGGGCCCCACTTTTCCTCACGGATCTTCTGACTTAATTGGCCTGGGGTGCAGCCTGGATATTGAAGATTTTAGAAGTCTTTAGGTGATTTGAATGTGCAGCCCTGGTTGAGAACCACTGCCCTAGCTCTTCCAGGCAATCCACTCAGGTCATTGAGGTTTCAGTTGGAAATGGGCCCCCATGTGGTCCTCTGATCCATTAGTCCCCACCCTTTCTTCTTGCTCTAATATGACCTGTTATTGTACTCGTTAGAGCAGGCACAGTTTTAGTAACAAATATACCCAAATGTGTACTGGCTCAACATAAGAGAAATTTTCTTGCTCAGGTAACAATCCAGGTAGCAGGGTAAGGTGTCTATGTGTGTGGCTGGGGGATGTCCTGCTTTCTACAGGTCTCAGACACATGAGCTGACTATGATTCTGCCATCTGCAACAATAGCTAAGGTTCGCCTAGGGGTCACCAAAACAGTCAGCTGAATGGGGACAAGAACATGGAAACGCACAGGAGGAAAGTTTTAATGGGTAGGCTAAGAAATGGCCCTCAGATCTTCTCTTCTCATTCCATTGGCAGGAATTAGTCATATGGTAACATATAACTGCAGAGGAATCTGGGAAATGTAGTCTGACTATGTTCCCAAGAAGAAGAGGAAAATGGATTTTGATGAACCACTGTAGTCTCTACTGCATCACTATAGCTGCTTCCTGCAAACAAATAGCTTCAATTCTCCAGCCCTTCTCTGCATTCTTTACAAGTAGCTGACAACACCCTAACTTATGATTAAGTCATCACCTGCCTTTTTGTTTTTACACTTATGTTCACACAACCTGTACATGAATGTTTATAACAGCTTTATTTATTTATTTATCTTTTTGGCCGCACCACATGGCTTGCAGGATCCTAGTTTCCTGACCAGGGGTTGAACCTGTGCCCTCAACAGTGAAAGCGTGGAGCCCTAACTACTGGACTGCCAGGGAATTCCCATCACCTGACTTTTTGCTCACTGCACCTAAGCAGTTGAATATGGCTAGACACAACTTGATATTTAGTTCATGATTTTTAAACCTCAAATGGGCACCCAACACTTGTGGCAATCGGACTACATTTCCTTGGTAAGCTTGCTCTCCTACTGCCCAGGTGACTGCTTTATACCTCAACCTCATCTCAGTCTTAATATGTTGAAAACTGGACTTGATTGACCCCTCAACACAAGCTGACCCAGGCTTCCCCATCTTGGGAAACATCACCATCCAGCAAGTGACTCAACCCAAACAAGTGACCATCATTCTGACTCCTCCCTTTTTCTCCCCCTCCTCCAACCCATCATCAAATCTCATCAGCTTTGCCTCTAAAACATATCCTAATTCTACACTCTTCCATCTCTCCAGGCATCTGGAAAGTTGTCTACCAGCTCTTGCCTCTCTTACAGCCTATTCTTCCTAGGCAGGAATGGGACATTCCTCAAACCTGAGCGCTATCGTGTCACTCCCCTGCCTAATCCCCTGATGTGGCTTTCATTGCACCTTGTAAAAACTCAGCCTGGTTACCGTTGCTTACATGGTACCCACTGCATATCTCCTCTTTCTCCAACCCCATCCAACATCACTATTACCCCTGTTCTCCAGCCCTCAAGACTCTTTCCTTCTGCAAAATCTTCACACTTGCTGTTCTCTTTGACTAGAATGCTTTTCTCCTATCTGTTTAGGGCTGACTCCTAAACACCCTTTAGGTCTCAGTTTAAACCCCAGTGGACAGGACTAACATCACTACACTTCTAAGCAGGTCCCCATTATCCTCTATCATTTCACTCTGTTTCCCTCACAGCGCTCATTACTATTTATAATTAATTGTGTGTGTTTACTTGTTTATTGTTCCAACCTATAAGATTCTTAGCTACATGAGGGTAGGGCTATGTCTGCTTTGTTACTGGCTATTGCAGATGCCTGATGCATTCTGTCTACACTGGTTGAATGCAATATAGATCAATGAATGCAATGCAATAGATCAATGCTTCTCAACATTTATTGATTTATAATTGATTTATTATTACTATTATTTTAGGTCAAGGAAACTTTAAGAACCTGATGAAAGCTTTGGGCCTTTCCCCCTGAAGAAATGCACACATAGCATTGTGTTAAGTTTCGGTTAATTCCTGGGCCTTCAGAAGCCTACCCACTCAGAAATTTGATTAATAATTCTAGAACTAAATGGCACTTTTAGCTCTAAAATTCTTATAGTAGCACATTTATTATATCAACTATTCTGTTACCAATAAAACTACCAACAAAGGAAACAGTAAAGCCTTAATACGAAGACATCCAGGAAAGGTAAGTTTTTATGGGATAGTGAGAAGCAGCAGGAAAAGCCTAGAATCCTAGGGTAGCTAAGAACCAAGACCACACCCCTGCCCCGGGCAGCCTGATAGATGGCACAGTTGAGAAGGTGCAGGGAGGGAGAGAGAGCCCACCTGCCAGGTCATGAATGTGAGTGTTCTGCAAGGCCCTCCAGAGATGTTGGGGCACCCATATTTCATCTTCTTGGTAGCTGTGACTGACAGGGGGTGGTGGATAGTAGAACAAGTTCATCAAGGGACTCCTCCAAAGTGGAGTTGTGAGAGCTCTGATGGTATGTCTTCCCTTGTCTGAATTCCTTCAGCATGTCCGCATTCCTGTGTGCTCGAAGTTCCTGTTCGCGTTTTTGCCCGTCTCCTGGACAGCAGGGTCCATGTCATCCCCACAGCAACTACTGCAGGGTTTGCACACAGAGCTCCCTAGAAATGCTTGTCTAGGGATAGATAATAAAATCTTTATATAATATAATGATAATATAATGGATAATATAATTCCATAATGAATGGATGCTGTGCTGCTGCCAGGGCATTCACAAACCCCAGGGGAGCCTCTAGAGGGGTTGGGGGTAGGGCTGGCATGCAAGAAGCCCCTCCAGGGAGGTGGGAATCCACATTATAGTGGAAACTTTAGGACCAGGACAGCCCATGATGTCTGATGTCAGGTGACGTGTGACAGCCAAGTCCTCAGCCCAACAGGTGCTGGGACACCTGTCAGCATAGCTGCTACAAATTCCTCGGTAGGTCACAAAAAGAGCCCAGGGTCAGCTATCTGAAGGGTATGAAGGGGTTTGGGTAACCAGAGGGGCCTCACCTGCAGGTCACAGCTGTCCCTGGCCTCAGGCAGGCAGGCCAGTAGCCACTAGCAGGTGCCTCCATAACTGCTATAACCCAGAAGCTGATACCTTGATTCAGCTGCTGGACATTCTGTGAAGCATGTGTTGTGGGCCACTGTGGTCGATGATGCTAGTACTTAAAATTCTGAGACCAGCGTAGATGGGCTGTGGTCCCAGTAATTATTTATACAGAAGGCAGTTTCTGTGCAAGGCAGAAACTATCCTGAATGTAAACAGTGCCCCTTGATCTCACCAAATCTCCTACCAATGGACATTTTCTTGTTTCAAGAGTTCCTTTTCTTTGCTCATTAAAGACATTTGGAGAAAGCTCATCATCAGGACTGTGTATTATTTCAACTTTCAATGAATAGTTTAAATATTAAATTGGGACTCTATATATTTTAATAAATGCATTTATAGTCAAAGTGGGGATGGCATCTGCTAACTTCAGGAGAGTAAAACCCTCTGAGGTTTGAAGGAAAAGGGAAGGAAAGAATAATTGAGGGGAGGGACTCTTAGCTCTTTCTGTTTATTTTTAAAAGAAACACCCACAAAGATCTGAAGCAAATATAGCCAAATACCAACATCTGTTAAACCTAGGTGGTGGAGGCTCCGTGGACGTATGTAATATTATTTTCTGTACATTTTTGTACCTTTGAAATGTTTATAATCAGAATGAACATTTTTTAAAGATGGGATGTAGAAAGGAAATAAACTTTATAAAACTTAGGTGTGTATTGGGATTTCTTAAAGTTCTGCATATGATTATTTTGCTTACAGATGAGAAAAGGGAGATAAATGTCACGTTTGGATATGGAAGGCATAATAATAATTAGAGCAAAACCTACATATGGGCTTAGTATGTGCCAGGCACAGTTCTAAACACGTTACTCATTAACTCATTTAGTCAGACACCAGCACAAACCTCCATCCGGGGTTGTGATCACTTGACGAAATAATGGTTTTATTGCTGGGGTTTCCAACTTGGACTCACTAAGTGAAATTAAGCAGGGAAGCATCAAGCCAGAAAAGATCAGACTTCTGTTTCTCAGTGCATGGGTCTCAGGAGTAAGTTAGCCAGGGAGAAATAAACTTCTACCTCTGATGTAGCATCCTGGTGGGAGACGGACCTGTGGAAAACTGGCCCCACTACTGGAAGAGACAAGGGACCAGACACTGTAAAGGAACAGACCTGTTGGGATGGCTGCCTCCCAGTCATGCTCCATTCCCTTAAAGGTAAACAATATCTTTTTTTTTAATTGAAGTATAGTTGATTTACAATATTGTGTTACTTCAGGTATACAGCAAAGGGATTCTTTTATATATATATATATATATATATATATATATATATATATATTTCAGAGTATTTTGCATTATAGGTTATTACAAGGTATTGTTCCCTGTGTTATACAGTAAATCCTTCTTGCTTAACTATTTTATATATAGTAGTGTGTATCTGTTAATCCCATAATCTTCCCAAACTCCTAATTAATCGCTACCCCACCTTCCTCCTTTGGTAACCATAAGTTTGTTTTCTATACCTGTAAGTCTATTTCTGTTTTGCAGATAGGTTCATTTGTATTATTTTTTAGATTCCACATATAAGCGATATCATATATTTGTCTTTCTCTGTTGACTGACCTCACTTAATACGATATTGTCTAGGTCTATCCATGTTGCTGCAAATGGCAATATTTCATTCTTTTTATGGCTGAGTAATATTCCAGTGTGTGTGTGTATATATATATATATATACACATATGTATATACCCATTGATTATATTGCTTGTTTGTGACACTTAAGTAAACGGAATCACTTGGAGTGCATTCTTATTTCATTTGTTTTACTGAACATTTATTTAGTGAGATTTATTCTACAATTGCCTGTACCAGTAGTTCATTCATTTTCATTGCTGCAGAATTTTTCATTGTATGAATATGCTGTAATTTATCAACTCGTGATACTACTGATGGACCTGTGTGGAGTTTCCATTTGAGGCTCTATGACTTGCTGTGCTGAACACTCTTGTGTATGTCTTTTGGTGTAGATATATATGCATTTCTGTTGAGTAGACACCTAAATGTTCAGCTTTTGAAGACACTTCAAATGGTTTTCCAAAGTGGTTGTACCAATTTGTACTCTCTCCAGCAGTGTGTGAGAGTTCAAGTTGCACTATAATATCATCAAAGCTAAAATTTGTCTGTTTTTTAAAAATGAATACCTAATCTAAGTGTTCATACTTAGCATTTTTCTAAGAAAGAGCTATCTGGTGGGGCAAGGGCTTCCTCCTACATTGCTTTTCCCTTTTCAAGAAGTTTCTTGTTTATTCACATGGACTTTCTATTCTAGGTGAATTTTAGAACTATTTTATTGAGTTCTGTAAAAATGTTAGTAATTGCTAGATTAAGGTTATGCACATTGTAAAATTTTGATAGATACTGCTAAATTGCTCACAAAAAGTCTGGGTCAGTATATAGTCCTACCAACAGTGGAAAAGAGTAACCATTTCCCCTCACCTTCACCAACCCTGGATATTAACAAATTCTAAAATTTTACCCCCAAAGCGTATCTTATTGCATTTAAATTTGTGTATTTTTGAGACAGATTGAGTACTTTTTACCTGTTTATTGGCCATTTGTATTTCTTCTTCTATGCATTGTGTGTTCATATTCTAAGATAGTATGTCTACTAGCTACTAGATAATATGTCTATTATCTTTTTTTATTTCTCTCTGTAAGAGTTTTTTCTATTTTTTAAATCTGCATTGTCCAATATGAGTCACCACTGGCCATATTTGTCTATTTAAATTGAAAGTAATTTAATTAAGTAAAACTAAGGCTTCAGTTCCTCAAACTGGTCACATCTCAAGTGTGCAACAGCTACCTGTGGCCAGTGGCTGTCCTTTTGGGTAACACAGAGCATGAACAGTTCCCTCATTGCAGAAAGTTCTATTGGACAGTGTTAGTTTAGATAGTAATCCTTTCTCTGTATTTGTGTTGAAATATTTTCCCTCAGGCCACCCTTATATTTTTTATTTTTGAACACTTTCTTTTGTGGTACAGAAATAATACATTTTTATGTGGCCAAATTATTTATAATTTTTATATGGATCTTGTTTAAGAAAACCTTCGGAAGTTATAAACATTTTCTACATATTTTCTTCTAATTATTTATTTGTGTTGTTCTTTAATTTATCTAAAATTAATTTTATAGTGCAAAATAGTAGCTCAATTCAATTTTTCACAATAGATTGCCAATCTTTCTCGTACCATGTGTTGTGCTTGAAAGGAGGAAATCCAGAAATATTGGTGAACAGTACTAATAACTACCACATACCTTTAATCGAGGAATGAAAATTTCCTTCTGTTTTAGTTTGCTAAGCAGTTTTGGCAGAAATAAACATTAAATTTTGTCAACTGCTTTCTCTGTGCTTCTCAAGAGGATCTTTTTTTACTCCCTAATTAGGACAAATCCTACCCTTAGTTGGGGGTAATGTATCATTATTAATTCATTAATGGATTTGATGTGCTAATATTTTATTTAGAATTTTTGTATGTATTCAGAAACAGGTTTGGTGTTTTTCTTGTTGATACATAGTATTCCATTGTATGGATGTATTATACTTTGTTTAGCCAGCTTCCTATTAATGGATATTTGTATTTTCCAATATTGTTCTAATTACCAGCAATGCTACGATGCTGCTGCAACCCTGTACCTATGTCATTTTGCACCTGGGCAACTATATCTATAAGATAAATTCCCAAACATGAGATTGTCAGCTCAAAAAGTAGGTTTGTTAGATATTGCCAAATTGGCCTCACTAAAGATTTTTACCAATTTACACCCCGACTGGAAATGTATGAGTGGCTGTTTTCCCAACAGTGTCCTTGAACTGTAAACTCCATCTCCTCCACTCAGCAAGGTTGTCTGCCTCTGCCTGTGTCTTTCCACGGCACCAGTGGTCCAGAAATTGTCTCCAGGCAGAGAATGGGGCAATTGTATGGCTCACCTCATTTATTTCCCTTCTCTGAGGGATCACAGTCCTCCCATGCTGCCTGTTGTCCAATGTCTGAAAGCAGTTGTTTAAAATATTTTGTTGTTTTCTAGCTGTTTGTGGTGGGAGATTAAATCTGTTCTTGCTACTCCATCATGGACCAGAAGCAAAAGTCCTGCTTTTACTTTTACTTTTCAACCTTTCTGTGTATAGCATAGAGTTGGGTTTGGTTTTGTAATTCAATCTGAAAATCTCTTATATGGGCAACTTAAGCTACTCTACATTGATTGACGTGCCAAACATGTTTGATCTCAGTTCTGTCACTATTTTATGTTATGCTTACTTTTTATATTCAAGTCATTCCTATTCATCTTTTGTTTTCTTTATTTTTAGGTAGGGCTTTTCTTCAATTTAGGCAGGCTTACACTTTTTGTTATTATCTTCACCAATTCTGAAATTCATCTCTCACCTCTTTTTTTCCATTTTCTACTATAAAGAAAATGGTAATGCATTATTTTGTTTATTGCATATAGATATAGATCTTAGGATAACTGCTATTATTATATTTATTTTACAGATGATGAAATAAAACTCAAAGAGTTTCAGTGCCCAGGATTGCAAACCAGGAAGGTGCAGAAACAGAATTTGAATCCAAGATCAACTCACTCTGAAGTCCACACTCATTTTATTCTACTCTGCACAATACTAACTATATTATACCCCACATCACACTATACTATAGCATACTATACTATGCAGCCTCCTTACTTTCTAGGGGGTGAATTTGCAATTCTGGAAAATATACATACTATAAAGTTTCATAAGTGTTATTAAATAACTATTATTGAGTTTAAAGACAGGTATATTTGTTAAGTTGCTGGTAATGACTATTCTTATTTTTAATTTCCAAATGATAACCCAAAATAATTTTGCATGGGAAAGAGCTTTTTTGCCCCTCAGATTTTAAACTTTCCTACAGGGAGTAGATTGAAAGGAGGTAGGTAGTTCCCTAACTCAAGATCTAAGGCAGGGACAAATTTCCTATTTAGTAATTCAGGAACTCATATACATTTCCTCCCGTTCAAGGGACAGAGAGGCCAAAGCCCTTTCAGCTCTTGTCTGAAGATGAGCACACACAGATGAGTATGGACATGGGGAGGTCATGAGGCAGTAGGATACCAAGACAAAAATACAGGGCTCCATTCTCGAGTCTGTGGCTCATGAGCTGGGGAGACTTGGGCAAATAAATCACTTATGCTCTTGGGATTTCAGTTTTCTCATTTTTAAAAAGAGTGTGTTGGACTAGATATCTTATATAAGGTCTCCTTTAGGGCAAAAATAATTTAATTTTATACTTTAAAAAATGGGGACTGTGTGAGTTATACTGTTATAGTTAAAAAAAACCCCACAGCTTACAAAAACACTATATACACTAGCTATCTAAAGGAAACGCAACACATTAAAAAAAATCACATCTATAGATCTGGGTGGTAGAATTTTCTTCTGAATGTTTTTCTGCCTTTTGCAACTTCTGTACAATGAATATGAATTATTTTTGTAATCTGAAATAAATATATTTTGGTTTTTGGCACATTGAAAACTGCAAGAGAACCAAAAATAGAATAAAACAACCCCAATTTTAATGTAACCAGGATACCAGACAGAAGGCCGAACATCCCACATATTATGAAACTTTTTAAGGTGTCAGGGGGTCAGGAACTCATCTGACAGATGGACTCACCAGTAACTCAGTCCCTCTCAGCAGCATCCGGGGACAGTGTTTCCATAATGACTCACAAGGACTGTGCCAGCCAGCCCCAGATCACGGCCTTTTCCATTTCCAGCTCCAGAGTTGTGACGGCCTGACACTGTGGTTCTCATGGAATTCTGAAACAAGCCTGGCTTCATCATAATGACTGCCTATTCAAGGCAGAAATGGGAAGGAGGATATGACTAATGATGTTTGGAGGCAGTATGGGAACAAAACCAAAAATTACAGTGACTCTCTGGTTGGGACACACTGGATAGGAACAGAACTGTGTATTCACAAATCCGGGAGTTTGTGGCCTGCCCAAAGGACCAGAAGCAAAAATAAACAGCAGACCTGCCCAATTTTTCAGTTATGAGGGATGAAGACTTGAGACTGAGGATGGGAGTTGGCAAGAAGTCATTTGACAGGTGGGATCCTCAGTATTCAGGGCAAAATTCCCTGGTCTGGGAACCATTGAGAGAAGACTCATTTTGGCATGAAGGACACTCTCAGTTGTCTTGTGAGCAACATATTCCCCTGCTCTGCCCCAAAACTATCCCCATGGCATCTCACCATCATCACGGTAGATTCAAATAAAATCATTGCCATTTCATAAGGTCAGCCCATTGTGTATAATCCACAACTTCCAGGCCCTCTGTTTTCCATTTATTAAAACAAGGTTCTTACTCTGGAACTGTAGACCCTAAGGGGTCTATGGATAGAATTCAGGGGTCCTTCAACTTAGACGAGAGAACAATGTTCATTTTCACTAGCCTCAGACTGAAATTTAGTATTTCCTTCCAAATGCATGTTGGCAACAAACCACAGCTTATTAACAATGCCTTGACGTTGTCCCTAAGAGAAAGTATGGAAATATTCAAATCACATTACAACTGTTGCACATGTCTCAGAATATTTTTTATGCTCGTTACTACTTGAAAATTGCAGAACTTATCAGACCCGCCTCTAGATCTTGTTATTTAATGCATTAATTAAGAAGTACGGGCTTCCCTGGTGGTGCAGTGGTTGAGGGTCTGCCTGCCGGTGCAGGGGACACAGGTTCGTGTCCCGGTCCGGGGGGATCCCACATGCCGTGGAGCGGCTGGGCCTGCGTGCCATGGCCGCTGGGCCTGTGCGTCCAGAGCTTGTACTCCATGACGGGAGAGGCCACGGCAGTGAGAGGCCTGTGTACCGCAAAAAAAAAAAAAAAAAAAAAAAAGAAGTACATCTATTACTATAGAACAAAATCAGTTAGAAAAATATGTTAATCACTATAAACACTATAACTATTTTCTTTGTAGCCCTGTGTTTTACTTTGTGTATTTGGAAACATTCTGAGAAGCTGCCATAGGTTTTGCAAGATGGCCAGAGGGTCCATGGTGTAAAAACAGTTCAGTATTCCTCCAATAAACAATATGAACTTTCTTTTACACCCACATTCAATATGAATGTCAATTCAAGACATTGGACATAGGCAACAAAGGATAGTGATCCTTGAGAGATAGGAAATGAATGAGATGAAACCTACAATCCCCCAGCATACTTCCAGAAGTGAATTTCCAGGCATCAATGCAGATAGGGGGCACCCAGGTGGGACCCTGCAGTCTCCCCTTGTTGAGGAGCTGGAAGCCTGAGAGGCCAAGGTGGCTGTAGTTTGCAGAGCAGAGCATCAGAGAAGATAGAGTTACAGGGAGAGAAGACTCTGGAGATGTGCAGAGGATCCCTTCAAATACTCAGCTGAGGACAGATCAGCATGTGTGTGAAAGAAAACAACCCACAGCTGAGGAAAGAAGCCCCTGAAAGGATTTGAGGGAACAACTCCTGGAGCTCATACTGAGCAGGGGCATCATAATGTAGTGGGTGTTGGTTTTGACTCAGCAGTGGGGAAAAATTAGCCCTAAACTAAACACCACTCTGGTTCCTCCTATTAAAGCTTAAAAGTAAGATCTGGAAGAGTCAAACTATTCCCAAGTAACTTAGCTGAATTTCAGAACAAAACTCAAGAATATTAATAGGAATAGAAATTCAAAAATGCCCAGCACCCAACAAGGTAAAATTTACAATACTTGTATCCAGTAAAAATAAAAAGTACCTGGCATGCAAAAGAGCAGGAAAATATGAACCATAATGAGGAAAAAGTCAATAGAAACTGACCCAAAAATGACATGGATGTTATAAGTAGCCAGTAAAGACAGTTATTATAATGGTTTTCATGTATTCAAGAAGATATATAAAGATTATACATGTAAAATCAACATATATAAGTATACATATAGATTAATCTATGTATCTACTTAACATGTTTAAATATATATCAGAATTGAAGAGATGAAAACTACCATGTCTGAGAAGAAAAATACACTAGATGGTATTAATACTGAAGGAGATGGAATGGATTAGATGCTGCAGAAAAAAAGTTCAGTGACCATGAAGACAAAGCAATAGAAACTAGCCAAAATGAAAAAAAAAAAAAAAAAAGACTAATAAACAGTAACAGAGAATCTGTGAGCTCTGGAACAGGTTTAAGTGGCCTAATATACGTGTAAATGGACCCTCCATAGGAGGAGAGGGCAGAAAAAATATTTGAAGAAATAATGCCCCCCCAAACAAATTATTGAAAACCTTAAATGCACACTCTAAATTCGAAAGCTCAATGAACCCTAAGTACAAGAAACATGAAGAAAACAAAGGTACATTATAATTAAATTGCTTAAAACCAGTGATAAAGAGAAAATCTTAAAACAGAGAAAAAAGAAACTTTATCTACGGAGGAATAAAGATGAAGATGGTAGCACATTTCTTATCTGAAACAATGCAAATGAGAAAATGGTGGAGAAATATCTTCAAAGTACACCACACACACACACACACACACACACACACACACACATACACATCTAAGGGCCCAGATGGTTCTACTAGTTATTATACAAAACATTTGGGGAAGAAATAATGCCAAATTTTAAAACAGTCCCAGAACATTGAAGAGGAGGAATATTTCCAGCTCACTCTATGAGGCCAGCATTATACCCTGACATCAAAATCACACAAAGACATTACAAGAGAAGAAACTACAGACTCTAATGCCTCATGCACATAGATATGAAAATCTTAACAAAATTTTAGCA
The DNA here is from genome assembly GCF_011762595.2 of Tursiops truncatus. Classification (NCBI taxonomy): domain Eukaryota; kingdom Metazoa; phylum Chordata; class Mammalia; order Artiodactyla; family Delphinidae; genus Tursiops; species Tursiops truncatus. The sequence goes on from NC_047035.1 coordinate 126,004,108, forward strand.
AATCAAAGTAATTTCTCTGAATAGTCTAAACATCTTCAAATAGTTAGCTCCATATTCTTTATTAATAAAAAATGAATATCTTCATTTTAGTCCCTGTTTATTGAACCTTCTCTAATGCCAGCCTACAGTGAGGGACTACATATGTATATATATATATAGTCTCTAAACCTCATGAAAACTCTTGAAGGTAGATATTGTTAACCACATCTTGCATAGATGAGGAAAATGAAACTCAGAGAAGTTACATCCTCAAGATCATATAACTCTTAAGTGGATTTGAATCCCAGTCTTCTATGATACTTCTCTGCCTACTAAAGAATATAAAACCTTTTCCTTAAGGAATATTCTATCCGTAACTTCAGCCTGAAATGTCCCCCAAAAGTGACACACAAAATGTAAGAGAATTTCTTCTCAGTAGGCCTGTATCCCAAGAAAGTTTAAAGAAAGTTCTTCATGAAAAAGGAAAGTGACACCAGATGGACATGTGCATCTACGCAAACTAAGGAAGAGTGTGGAAGTGGTAACTATGTGGGCAAATAAAAAAGTCTTTGCACTGCAGACAAGCCATGCATCTGTTTGTCCCCTGTAGTAGGTTTGATGGGTTCATGGCTACCTATGGTAGATTGCTAGGCACCACCAGGAGGGTTGTCAGGAGCCAACCTTGGGTTCTGAGGGTTTACCTCAAAGTCTGAGAAGGTGCAGTGCTTCAGTTGTAGATGTAAGTAGAAAGCTACAAACCATTCACCCTGGAAGATCTGCTGTGTGCACCTGACTTCCCCAAGGATGCTTCAATCTACAATGACAACGGGAAGTAATGAGAGTGTTTGTAACCATCACACTGTCATGTGGAACAATAGGAGTGGGCTGTAGGGACAGTGTGAGATAGGTTCCACTGCACCTGACCCTGTGGTAGGTGACTCATATGCCTCCTTCTATTTACTCTTCACACACTGTGTTCTTCCCATTTTGCAGATGAAGAAACTCAAAGATAAAATGACTACTGAAGAAAGCAAGATGCCAATCAGTCTATACAGTACACTACTTTTCATGTCAAAGAAGAGGAAATAAGAAAATATATAGGTGTGTATTCACACATATACATACGTGCTCACACATATACATACGTGCTTATTTTTGCAAATAGAAACATAGAAGCTAATGAAAGTGGTACTGGGATGGTGGGAGGGTGGGGAGACAAGAGTGTGGTAAAGAGAATGTGGATGGCAACATTTCTTTCTCTTCTTTAATAGCTTTGGATTTTGAGCTATATAAACGTTTCATATGTTCAAAATATAACATTTAATTGAAAAGAAATGGAAAAAAGCAAACATTAAAACTGAACATAAACTAATGAACACTATCAAATTGATAACATATTTATACATAGAAAATAATTATTTCAAGTAAATTAAACTCTCTGACAGCATCCTTGGAGATGAGTTTATAATTTATGTCAGTAACACTGGTGTTGTAAAAAGAAGGAAAGCAACAAAACAGTGTCATAATAATGAGCAGAATGGAAACGCTCCTGAACAGAAGTCCTATTTCTGTTCTATCTGTTCCTTCAGGGACAAAGAGCTTCCTCTACAACTTTCAATTTCCTGTGTAAGTAAAAGAGCTGGAACTTAACAATAAAAAGAAATATGAGCTGCCATTTTGACAACTATTCCCTAAATAGGGTAAATATCATAACGTAGTGCCAATGAATATATTGAAAGGATAGTTCAATTAGTTTAAAGAGCTAATTGGCACAGTTTGGAGGAAGCTATAATAATGAGGTGCTGCTGTGGTTAGCACATAAGAAGTTGAGCTGTTTAAATTTTTGCATTGAAAGTAAAGAATTCTCAGAGAAATCAGTAAAAGATGAGGGCCAAATTTCCATTTCTGGGTATTTGTAGTATGTGGGTCAAAATTTGTTGTAAAAACATCTGAGGGGCATGCTTGTGCTAGACTGGTGGATAAAAGTATTAAAAGCAATTGAGAAAAGAAAATGAAAACCTTTATGTGGGAAAAAAATTTTTATATGCCAGGTACTTGCTACAATCTTTGTAATATTTGGTGAATGAAGTCAATGAGGGTTGTGCTGTGTATTAAATAATGACTGTCAAGTACTCAGTCTTCGCCATAGACAGTGCTCAGTTAAATGATACAGAGTTTACTTAGAGTTAACTCAAAATGACTACCAGTGTTTGAATTTTGGTTTTGGTATTTGCTATTGTCAGATATGAATATCTTAATTTCTAGAATTTTGAATCAAGCTAATTATTATAGAAAAAATAAATGTTTCTTATTTTTAAACTATTTAAAAATATTTGACTATTTAGAGTGAAATAAAAATAATGTACTGTGAGACTTATACCATATATAGAAGTAAAATATATGACAACCATAGCACAAAGTAATGAGGGTAGAAATGGAACTATACTATTTTAAGATTCCTACACTATGGAAGTTGTGTAATATTATTTGAAATAAAATTAAGATAATTTTTATACATGATGTATATATTTATTATAATTTATCAATTTAATGTATTATGGTTATTAATTTTCATATAAATTATCTTAATCTTATGTCAAATAATATTTTATATATATACATATATATAGTTGATCGTTTTATAATATGGGTTTGAACTCAGTAGGTCCACTTACACAAAAATTTTTTTCAATAAATGTATACTACAGTAGTACATAATCAGAAGTTGGTTGACTCCATGGATGTGGAACAGTTGGTAGGAAGAGCTGACTGTAAAGCTATATGCAAATTTTCAACTGCACAGAAGGTTGGTGCTCTAATGTCCCTGTTGTTCAAGGGTCAACTATATATACGTATATACTGTAAACTGCAACCACTGAAAATAATAAAACCAAGTGGTATAGTTGATAAGCTGATAGTGGAGATATTATGGGATCATAAAAATACTCAATCCAAAAGAAAGGAGGAAAAGAGGAGAAAAAATGGGGCAAACATCAAATGGAACAAATAGTAAAAATATAACAGGATAGATTTAAATCAATTATATTGATAATTACATTAAACATGAATGATGTAAACCCTCCAATTAAAAGCCAGAGATCTTCAAATTAGATAAGAAAGCAAGATCCAAATACATACAGCCTACCAGAAAGCCTTTTTAAATATAAAGTCAAATATATGCTAGCAGATGAAAGGATGGGAAACAATACACCATGTGGGCAGAAAAGAGTTCATATAAAAGGCCTAAGACTGCTGTCCTTGGACAGATTTTCTTGAAAAGTTGGCCTTTGGCTGGTGTCTGTGACCTTGGATTTTGACGGGTTACTATTATTTCCAGAATTAATAATAGTAGCTCAATGTGCCTAAATTGTTTGTACAAACAATGTGGTTTATGGTGAACAACTGTTTCTCTTCTGGGAGTCTAAAGAACTAATACAAATTCTACACAAATTCTTCCATAAAATAAAGGTGGAGGGAACTTCTTGACTTACTTTATGAGGTCCACGTTACCCTAACTACAGACCAATATCCCTCATGAACATAGACATAAAAATCCTTAACAAAAAATTTTAGTTGATTGAAACTAACAATATATAAAATAAATAATAGATCAGAGCCAAGTGCTGTTTATCCCAGAAATGCAAGTTTCATTTAACACTTTAAAATCAACCAAGGTACCATATGATCTAGCAATCCTGCTCCTGGGCATATATCCAGAAAAGATGATTCTAATCAAAAAGATACATACACCCCAACATTCAAAGAAACACTATTTACAATAGCTAGGATATTGAAACAACCTAAATGTTCATCAACAGTTGAATGGATAAAGAAGATGTGGTATATATACACAATGGAATATTACTCAGCCATAAAAAAGAATGAAATAATGCCATTTGCAGCAACATGGATGGATTTAGAGATTATCATACTAAGTGAGTTAAGTCAGATAGAGAAAGACAAATATCATGATATCACTTATATGTGGAATCTTAAAAAATGATACAAAGGAACTTATTTACAAAACAGAAATAGACTCACATATAGTAAACAAATTTATGGTTACCAAAGGGGAAAGGGGGGGTGGAGGGATTAAAAAATAATAACAATAAAGAAAATCAACCAATGTAACTCTCCACATTTACAGACTGAAAAAAAACCACTCAAATGATCTTTTCAATAGATTTGTTAAAAATTCAACATCTATTTATGAAAAAAACTCTCAGTAAACTATGATTAGGAGGCAAATTTGTCTTCTAACCAGATAAAGGCACCTACAAAAACCCTACAGCTAATACATTTATAGTGAAAGACTGAGTTCTTACACTTAAAATCAGTGTGTTGGGGGGGCCTGTGTGTAGCTGGTATATTAAGTTAAGAACATGCAAAACATGACCTGCTGAATGAGGAGGCACAAGCCATCCACACAGTGTTGGCAGGTGGCTCCTTCAGCATCCGAGCTTCCACTTTAGGGAAGCAAAAATCCCGGGGTAGTTTTTTTTAAATTTTTTTAATTTATTTTATTTATTTAATTTTGGCTGCATTGGGTCTTTGTTGCTGCACGTGGGCTTTCTCTAGTTGTGGCGAGCAGGGGTTACTCTTCGTTGTGGTGCACAGGCTTCTCATTGCACTGGCTTCTCTTGTTGCGGAGCATGGGCTCTAGGTGCACAGGCTTCAGTAGTTGTGGCACACAGGCTCAGTAGTTGTGGCTCACAGGCTCTAGAGTGCAGGCTCAGTAGTTGTGGCACACAGGCTTAGTTTCTCCATGGCATGTGGGATCTTCCTGGAGCAGGACTTGAACCCAGGTCCCCTGCATTGGCAGGTGGATTCTTAACCACTGTACCACCAGGGAAGCCCCGGGGGTAGTTTTGATTGAAGGTACAGTTTCAATATGTTAATAAAGGAGGTAAAGTGACAAGATGTATTATAGATCCTAGAAATGGGGGCAGGGGTGTGCAATGAGCCTGGTAAAGGGCAGTCCTCCATCCCAGGTCATGATCCAGCAGGAGACAGAGAGCAAGCACTTGGTACCTACAAGATGGTTGGGGCAGAGGTCACTAAATTTTCAAGGGCTCAACAATAAGTAGTTATTTTAGAATGTGCCCCAGGAAAAGCAAAATGGGAACTTGTGGTGGAAATCTTAATCTCAACTCTGGGTGTGAGCAGGGTTGTCATACTGTAAAATGCATAGGCAGCCACTCAAAATAGCTGTTTTCTCATCACAGTCAGGAACAAGGTAAAGATGTCCACTCTCACAACTTTCTTTCAATGTCTATTGATGATGCTGGTCAATGCAATAAAGCAAGAGGAAGAAATAAAAGTTATATAAATTGGAACAGTGTTGGAGTATGGAGGGAAGTGTCCACTGAATTGAGAAGGCATATTGAGAGCAAAGAATGAGGCAGGCAGCTCCATATAATCAATGGATCAGTTTATTATAGGGTGACTTACTCACAGAGTGGGATTGCGATTGGCTGGACAGTGATCTGGAAGCATTTGCAGCTGCACTCTGCACCACCAAGGGGCCATTGGGACGACTTTATAGTTAACATAGGGCATGGGGGTAGGTGCTTGGAAACAGGACGTGCATTCCTGAGTTAAGATTTATGAATGGGTAACTAAGCTTGTGGGTGCAGGGAATACGTCAGCTAAGGTTTTCATCATTGTTTGCAGACTAACAGAGCATAGAGGCCACCTGGTCCTAATGATTACTAAACAATATGTATTAACTAAAAAGCCCTTGACAACAGAGAAGTGGTTTACTGCACAGTACAGTCCTGGGTAGGAGTGGGCAGTGGGAGGACAGGAGAAATTGTAAGAACCCAACATAGCATCACTTATGCTAACAGCCATACAAACAGAAAAAGTAAACTTTCTTTATTCACAGAAGACACAACCATGTACACAGAAAATCTGAAGGGATTTACGAGAAAGGGAATTTGGCAAGGTTATAACATATAAAATCAGTGTAAAATGATTAATTATATTTATAAATATAAATTGGCAGCTAAAATTATAGTACCAATAATAAATTAGAAATATAATACATATTATATGTAATAACTTTGGAAATAGAAATATATTTACAAAATATGTGCAAGAGCAGTACACTAAAAACTTTAAATCATTGCTAAGAGAAATTTTTTTTTTTTTGCGGTAAGCGGGCCTCTCACTGTGTGGCCTCTCCTGTTGCAGAGCACAGGCTCCGGACGTGCATGCTCAGCAGCCATGGCTCACGGGCCCAGCCACTCTGTGGCATGTGGGATTGTCCCGGACCGGGGCACGAACCCATGTCCCCTGCAGCGGCAGACGGACTCTCAACCACTGCACCACCAAGGAAGCCCCGCTAAGAGAAATTTTAAGAGATGTGAATAAATGAAGAGATATACCATGTTCATGGATAGGAACATTGTTACAACGTTAACAATTTACAAATTAATCTTAGATTCAATGTGGTACCAATTAAAATCTCATCAAGTTTTTTTTGTTGGGGGGAGAATGGTGTAGAGGCTGATAAGGTGATTTTAAAATTTATATGGAAATTCAAAGGATTTACAAGAGCCAAAACAAATTTGAGAAAGAACAAAGTTCGAGGCTTCATACCATTTGAGTTGAAGTGTTAGTAAAACTCTATGATGATCAAAATAACATGCTATTGGTTTTAATATATTTATATATCAATGGAACAGAACAGAGAGTCCACAAGTTTACCCATACATGTATGGGCAATTAAATTTCAGCAAAGGTACCTCATAATTCAGTAAGGAAAGGATTAACTTTTCAATGAATGCTGTGGGGACAATTGGGCATTCATACACAAAAAACAAACCTAGGTTTGTTTTTATATATCATATCATATATAAAAATTACCGATAAGTGGATCACAGACCTAAATATAAGAGCTAAAGCTACATAACTTCTAGAAGGAAACATAAGCATCTTTGTGCCAATAGGTTAGGCAGATTTCTTAAATAAGACATAAACATAAAACATAAATGAAAAAAATTGATAAGCTGAACTTCATCAAAGTATAAACCTTTTGCTTTTCAAAGGTATTGTTCAGAAAATAAAAAGACAAGCTACAGACTAAAAGAAAATATTTATGAAAAATCTATCTAATGACAGACTTGTATCCAGACTATAAAAGAACACTTACAACTGAATGATAAGATGAATAACCCAGTAAAAGATGATCAAAAGATCTGAACAGATAACATCATTGAAAAATATAAAAATTTTAAATAAGTACGTAAGAAGATGCTCAATATAATTAGTCATTACATGAATGCAAACTAAAGCCACAGTGAGATTCTACTGCATACCCACTAGGATGTCTAAATGAAAAGACATGACAATGTCAAATTGGAGCAATAGGATTTCTCATAGACTGCTTGCAGGAGTGCAAAAGTGAATAAATATTGTGGAAAACAAATAGTTGGGTAGTTTTTAAAATTGATAACACACATTTACCATACAACCACACAAACCTAGCAATGCTAAGTATTTACCCAACATAAATGAAAACATATTGCTATGCAAAGATGTGTACTGAAATGTTCATAGAAGTTTTATTCATAACAGCTCCCAAACTGGAAAGAGCCCAAATGTCCATCAGCTGATGAACAGACAGACAAATCCTGGTATATCCGTTCAACAGACCATGAACAAAAAGTAAAAAACTACTGGTACCTAGAACAATGGATAAATTTCAAAAGCATTACGACTAAGTAAAAGAAGCCAGGACTACATACTGTAGGATTTCACTCATAGCCAATTCTGGAAAATGTACACTAATACTATAATATAGTGATACTGTTCTACAGAAAGCAGATCAGTGGTTGCCTGGGCTTGCGGGTGGGGGAAGGAGAATTGGCTGCAAAGGAGTACAAACAAATTTCTTGGGGCTTATAGAAAAGTTCTACATCATGATTGTGATGGTTGTTACATTTGTCAAAGCTCATCAAACTGTATACTTAAAGCTGTTGAATTTTTGTGTGTGTAAATTATACTTCAATAAAAAAAGAAAAAGTGGTAATTAATTTTTTCTTCAGCTCATGGTGCCTGCCACACTGTTAATCCCCTTCTCCAGTCCCTAGATGAGAATATAATTATGGCTGCACAGCTTCCCTTCTCCAACCAGCTGCCCCAGGTTTTCCTCTGGGGAAGCACAGTTTTCCTCTAATCAGTCTTCTTCAAGAATGGACCCTTATGGGCTTGAGTCAATTAGCATCTTCTATTCCCCTGACCACTGTTACTGATTCCAGCATAGGCACGTGGTCTGATTTGGACAAATGAAACTCAGGAGATATTTCCTGGGGGATTCTGGGAAAAAGTTTCATTTTTCTCCTCTGGGAACAGACTCTTCCTCTAGATGGTGGGTGTGAGGGTATGTGTGAGCGTATGAGTTCTGGAATTTGCTAAAGCCACTGCTACTACTTGATGGGAGCTGGCCTGGGACGAAGTCAACCACAGAAGAGGGCCAGGCAGAAAATCTTTTAAAAATTGTATTAGTTTCCTAGAGCTGTCATAGCAAGGTACCACAAACTGGGTAACTTAAACAACAAAATTTGTCTCCCAGTTCTGGAGGCTATAAGTCTGAGATCAAAGTGTCAGCAGGTTGGTTCCTTCTGAGGGCTGTGAGGAGAATCTGTCCAGGCCTCTCCTGCAGCTTCTGGTGGTTTGTGGCCATCTTTGGCGTTCCTTGTCTTGTACATTATCTTCCTGAGCTCTGCCTTCATCTTCACATGGTGTTCTCCTGTGTGCGTGTCTATCTCTGTGTCCAATTCTCCCCTTTTTACAAGGACACTAGTCATATTGGATTACGGCCCACTCCAACTACCTCCTTTTAACTTTGTTACCTCTGTAGAGAGACTATTTCCAAATAAGGTCACATTATGAGGCCTTGGGGGTTGGGACTCCAATATATCTTTCTGAGGGGGTAGGACACAATTCAACACATAACAAAAATGGAGCCATCAGTCTGAGAATGTGGTGGGTCAATTAATCACACAGAACCTGAAGACTGCCCTACCACTGGACTTCTGAGTGATTGGAGCTATTAAATACCATTTTTACTTTAGATTGTCTGGGTTGAATTTTCTTTGTTTGCATCTGAAAAGCTCCTAATTTTTCTAGACAGGCAACAAGGGAAATATTTTAGGACTTTTTTTTTTTTAGGACTTTTTTTTAAACAATGAAAAGAGTATATTAGACTATAATTATGGCTCTCAAAGAGCTGTTCCCAGACCAGAGCATCAGCATCTCCTGGGAACTTAGTAGAGATGCAAATTCTAAGGCCTCAGCTCAGACCTATTTAATCAGAAACTCTGGGTGTGAAACCCCCTGTATTTTCACAAACGAGGCAGGTGATTCCAAGACCTGGTCGAGTTTGTGAAGCACTGAACTGTAAAATAGACTGTGGTTTGATAGGCAAAAGCTAGAAATACTTTTGTATTCATGGCACAACCACAAAGGACATCATTTGAGGAGCAAACGAGCTGAGGCAGGAAACCATTCCATTGCCCACTCCACTTCTTCCCTTCTCTGTGAGTGTGCTTGTTTGTTTATTTTTGATTGTGGTAAAATATTACAAAACATAAAATTTACTATTTTAACCCATTTTAAGTATACAGTCTTGTGGCATTAAGTACATTCACAATGTCATACAATCGTCACAACCGTCCATCTCCAGAACTTTTCAACATCCCAAACTGAAATTCTGTACCCAGTATACCCTAACTCCCCATTTCCTCCTCTCCCCAGCCCCTGGTAGCCTTTATTCTACTTTCTGTCTCTATGAATTTGTCTATTCTAGGTACCTCATGTCAATGGAATCATACAATATTTTGTTCCTTTGTGTCTGGCTTATTTCACTTAGCATAATTCTTTGAAGTCTTATCTTTTGTTTTGTAAATGCCCAAATCAAATGCCCTCTGTCAGCTTCAGCTTGTAACTCTCAAGTTTAATCTGGTAGGGCAGTCATCACTTTCCTTATCTAATACATTGACTAGATAAACTTTTTCAAAGATAATCTACCACCCCACATTTTGAAGCTATCTCATCTGACCTTCTTTTTTAAACATTTAAGGATAAAGAACCAGCTTTCAGGGGATTTGGGCATCCATAAGATTAGCTGAGTATAACACCCCAGCTTGGGTTCAGGAAAAAATTTCTGTTCTGAGTACTCCCTAAATAGTTTGGATTTCCTCTAAGAATTAGACCTTCTATTATGTTGAGCCTGTAGTAGATTGTAATGAAAATCTGGGATTTACTTTTTTTTTTTTTTTTTTTTTTTTTTTTTTTTTTGGGTACGCGGGCCTCTTACCGCTGCGGCCTCTCCCATTGCGGAGCACAGGCTCCGGACGCGCAGGCTCCGGACGCGCAGGCTCAGCAGCCATGGCCCACGGGCCCAGCCGCTCCGCGGCATGCGGGATCCTCCCGGACCGGGGCACGAACCCGCGTCCCCTGCATCGGCAGGCGGACTCTCAACCACTGCGCCACCAGGGAAGCCCTGGAATTTACTTTTAAAGAGGCAAACTACTTCAAGTTTTCACTGTGGCTCCAGCTCGGGGATGTCCATGGTGTGAGGTGACCAGTGCTGCACCTCCACAACAATTCTAGAGCTATGCAAACTGTGCCACCCTAGTATCCCAATTTCAAAAGACACATGAGATAATTTTGCAGAAGATGCTACTGCTTACAACTAGTATAGGTTCCAACCTGTAAATTCCAAAATAAAATTCACTCTCTTAGTACTACCTGGTTAACAAACTTATTTTTACTTTTTATTATGGAAAATTTCAAACATAGACAAATGTGAAGCTCACGTATGCGTGTCAACTTCATCAGTTATTCACATTTTGACAAACATGTTTAATTTAACACCCCCCCAACACACACATACACACACTTGTATTTTGTTTGCTGAGTATTTCAGATGAAATCCCAGATATTATCTAATTTCACCTGTACATTCTTAAGTATGAATATTTCTCAGGTAAGAACTACTTTTTACATATCCATAATACCATTTTCATTCCTAAGACAATTACTCTAATGTTTTCTAAGACCCAGTCCATAATCAAATGTCTCCAGTTGTTTTAAATATGGTTTCTTATAGTTGTTTTTTTGAATCAAAATCCAAGAAAGGTCCACAGATTGAATTTGGTTGTTACGTCTCTCCGTGAAGTTACCTCTCTCAGTTTATGCCACTTGTTGAAAGAACTGAATTGTTTGTGGAGTATACTTTTCCAGATTCTGTATTTGATTATTTCCTTGTGGCATTGTTTAACTTACTTCTCTGTCTCTTGTATGTCCTGTAAACTGGGATTAAATCCTGGAAGCTTAATGGGTTTGCATTCTTTTTTTTTTTTTTTAACTTCAGCAAGAATATTTAATAGAGGGGGCTCTGTACTTTCTATTGCAACAAATCAAGGACTGAACATAGTGTTTGACTGTCACATTTTTAGTGATGTTAAGGTTAATCAGGATATTTAGCTGTTTTCTGCCTGATTCATCTTTTATAAAGTTCCCCAATCAATATTTCATCCAGTGACATCAGCAGCCATTGACAATCAATTCAGGATGTATCAAGAACTTCAAGAATATTCAATTCCTCTGAGTCCAAATACTATTTCTAGAAATGAATAATAAAGGAGAATAATATATGTAACAAAACTTTAGGAACAAAGATGTTTGTTGCAGCATTATTTAAGAAGAAAGAAAGAGAGAGAGAGAGAGGGAGGGAGTGAGGGAGGAAGGAAGGAAGGAAGGAAGGAAGGAGAAAAGAAAAAAGGAAGGAAAGAAGAAAGGAAGGATGGAAAGAAAGAAAGGAAGAAAGAAAAGGAAAAAGAAAAAGAAAAAATCTGACAATACAAAGAATAGAGACATGGTTACTTAAACAACTGTAAACCCCATCATGGAATAAAATAAGTATAGGATTGAGTGCTTTTCTGATTTTTTACTGTTTCTCATAATTTCCAATTTTTCAAAATAAATAAATGCATTACTTTCATCAATTTAAAAAAGTTATAACAAAAATTTCTTAGCCAGATGGCATGGTACAGCAAAAGTCTGGCTATCTGAGAGTAAAGGAGAATCGAAAAAAATTATTTCTAAAATCATTTCTGGATGTAAAATTACATCATTCTCAGTCCCTTCTAGTGAACTACAACTCAGAGTAAAGCTTCTGTCACTGTGCAGGCCACCATCACTGAATCCTGATGACCTTGCCCTCCTTGCCCCAAGACTAACCACTCTGCCTCTCTCCTACCCAAAGCTCTATCTTGGATAAAGATCCAGTCAATTACTTGGTCATTTCAGTAGGTGTCCCTGCTCCTACAGTTTTTATGGACTCTAAGCCATTGTCTTTTTGGGGGTCCTAGGATGGTATTTTTAAATATTGGGGGGACATATTCTTAATTGACTGAAAACATTAAAAAATCAAAGACTGCAGAATTATGATGTGAATAATATAGCACACAGAATGATCTGGATCAGACATCTTGAGTCTCCTTTCTAGATTTATTTTAAAATATTAAAAGGTAAAAACATAACCTCTACATATGCTGTTTCTTCTGTCAGGAATGTTCACCGCTCCTCCCACCCGCCGGGGTTAACTTCGTTTCATTCCTCAAAATTCAGCTGAACCATCACTACCTCAGGAAATTCTTTCTGGATGTCTCAGACTAGATTTGGTGCAGTTTTATGTTCCTATAGATACTGGTTCCTTCCTGTATTGCAAGGAGGCAGCTGTACACTTGTAATGAGATAACATCTATCTACCACTCTGGATTGTATGTTCCATGGGGGCAGGGACTTTGTCTGACTGCTCACCTGGGAGTCCCCACTTTCTTATTCAGTGCTTGATACATACTAAAATATTCAATACATATTTGTTGAGTGAATGCACGCATTTTTCCATCAAAACCAATGGGTTGACTTCAACCATGGTTTCTACTAGTAAGATTGAATTGAACACAATACAATGCCATATGTGCTTGACTCAATTAAGAGGTCATTGTAATGTTTCTTCACATATGTGCTAGTTCTAGATCCATATCCATTGACAACACCATGAGTATATCACTAGTGTTCCACCTCCTGCAAGTTCATCTCTTCTACATGAATTCTCCACTTTGTTGAATAGCCTCAGTTTTGACATGTTCATTCTGGACTATATCTAGCTACACTTGCTCCAAGTGTTCTGAAGTTGTCTGAAGTTTTTGTCTCTTAGTCTCAGTCAACAGTTCCTTGAACCAGAGAATATTTTTGTTTCTTTCAAGTAACACAATAAATAGACAGTGGATGAGTCTTGGTGGTTGGTTGACATTAAGTTATCTAACATACTTAAGTATCTGTAAAGTAAAACGTAACTTGATCATTTGATAATTGCTTCAAAACTGATGAATCGATTTTCTCTAAGGTGGTTATTTCTAACCTTTGGAGATTGCAATCACCTTTTAGAATGATGAAAGCTACAGAATTCCTGGAAAAATGCTCATTAGTAAACTGCAGGTTTAGTAACCTTGGACCATGGTTTATATTGAGCAGAATGCGTAGAATGTAGTGTAAAAATATACTTCTTTGATCCAAGTCCATAATGGGTGTGGTGTGTGATCATTTTATAAGTTCATAGTCCTGAGATGCTATATAAACCTGTGCTCTCTGAGTGGCAATTATTTGAATAATTTGGGAGATTAGAGGTAGAGAAAGAAGTTAATACTAAGTACCTACCACATCAGTGCCTGCATTGTGCTGGGCCCTGTATACACATGATCATATTTCATGACACAGCAGCCCTGGAGACAGCTGTCATTGACTCCATTTTACAGCCAAGGAAACTAAGGCTCAGAGGACTAAACAACTAGCCTGAAATAATACAATTACTAAGGAGTGGAGCCAAGATTTAAAGCCAGGACTGAACAGTACATATGACCCAGGATTCTCTGCTATATCACATATCTCTCAAACCCCAGTCAGACTTTGTGTAATTACAGCTTTCAAACCTCACTGTGGGTTGATGTGTAGAAATTTTACTCACAGGTCTGTAATACACCTTATTCTTTTAGGCACCAATACTTGGAGTGCACAAAGTATTAAAAGTGTCCCTGGGTATGTGTAAAGGAGTATTTTGGCAATAAGAATAGGAAAGTAAGATCTTAGAATAAAAACAAGAAAGATCTTATTTCTTTGCCATTCATCTTAGGCAAAGCTGTAAATTTCCATTTCTATTATCATTATTATTAGAAAAAAAGCATCCAATACAGAGTTCTAATCCCCATTAGACTCAATGCCTTCCTTTAAAACAAAGAGTTTGTTTTTTTAAGATCCTGCATTAAAATTCATAGATTACCTACCTAAATACATTATTTCAAAATAATTAATATACTTTAAATATGAAGAAGAAAGAAAAAAGAAATTAAATTATACTAAAAGAATGTGTATTTCAATATGTAGATACTCAGACATGTCTAGACTAGAAGACATAATGAACTAATTAGTTTTTTGCACCAATATGTAGAATCACACTTACAGATACAGCCTAATCCTAGAGTGTTATTTTGAGCATCCAAATACCGTAAGTTGTGTTGCTAATGGGGATGTAATTTTCTGAAAAGATGAACAATTCTCAATGGAGTCTCAAACAAAATGCAATGCGGTCTTTTCTAAATCTATATGATAGTTGCATTCCTGGAAAATTCAGTGCATATTAAAATTTGCAAATGTAACTTTCAGTTTATATGTAAAACAGAGTCCTATAAATGCAGATAATTACAGACAGATGTCCCCCCTATATCAATGTCTGGTAGGATATTCTAAAGTTATGAGGGATGTGGGACAATTCTTTGCATTACAGGGCTGCCCCACAGGCATTGTGTAGGCATTCTTGGCTCCTGCCCTCTAAATGACAGTAGTGCCTTCCCAATTGTTGTGTTGACCAGAAACTTTCTCCCTTTCCCCTGACCACATTTCCAAAATTTCTCACTGGGAACAACTGATGTGTTAGGCACTCTACTTAATTCCCTATGAATATAATTAATAATTTCTTATTTTCCCCCATTCAACAAACATTACATACCCTTTTATCTGCTAGACATTGTGCCATGATGTGGATATACAGCTGTGAACAAGATAGTCAGTGGTTCCTGACCACGAAGAGTGAATGATCTAGCAGAGAGGATGGGTGACAAAACCTTACAAACAAATGAATATATAGTTACAAACTGTGTCAAATGGTATGAAGGAAAGAATTGGATACTATGAAACAGAATAACACTTGAATTTAAAGAAGAGTATCAGGAAAGTCTCTAGGAGCCAGCAATTTAAGCCAGGACCTGATGGATGTCAAGGAGGCAACCATGTGAAGTTATTCTGTGCTTTTCATGGAGGAAGAAAATGAAGCCTGGAGAAGTAATCAGCCCAAGGTCACACTGCTTCTAAATAGTTGAACCTATTTGAACCCAATTTTCTCTAGTTCCAAAGGCCATCAGCTTTACAGATCAAAAATGGATGGATGGGAGGGAGGGAGACGCAAGAGGGAAGAGATATGGGAACATGTGTATATGTATAACTGATTCACTTTGTTATAAAGCAGAAACTAACACACCATTGTAAAGCAATTATACCCCAATAAAGATGTTAAAAAAAATGGATAGATAATTTCTCCAACGTAGAGATGCAAATGGCCAACATGCATACAAGAAGATGCTCAACACCATTAGTCATCAGGGAAATGCAAGTCAAAATAACAAGATACCACTTCACACGAGAACAGCTATACTAAAAAACATAATAATAATAAGTGTTGGAAAGGGTGTGGAGAAATTGGAGATCTTGTACATTGCTAGTGAGACTGTAAAATAGTCCAGCCATTGTGGATAATAGTATGGTGACTCCCTGAAAAGTTAAACATAAGGTTACCATATGGCCCAGCAGTTACACTCCTAGGTATATACCCCCCAAATGGAAAACAGTTACTCAGACAGTTCCTCTTTCACAAATGTTCATGCAGCACTGTTCACAATAGCCATAAAGTAGTTTAAAAGCACCAGATGTCCCTCAGTGGATGAATGGATGAACAAATTGTGGTATATACATATAGTGGGATATTCAGGGAGATCAGCTCGGTGCTTTGTAACCACCTAGAGGGGAGGGTTAGGGAGGGTGGGAGGGAGACACAAGAGGAAGGAGATATGGGGATATATGTATACATATAGCTGATTCACTTTGTTATACAGCAGAACCTCACACAACATTGTAAAGCAATTATACTCCAATAAAGATGTTAAAATCTAAAAAAAAAATAAGGGCTTCCCTGGTGGCACAAGTGGTTGAGAGTCCGCCTGCCGATGCTAGGGGACACAGGTTCATGCCCCGGTCTGGGAAGATTCCACATGCCGTGGAGCGGCTAGGCCCGTGAGCCATGGCCGCTGAGCCTGCGCATCCGGAGCCTGTGCTCCGCAACGGGAGAGGCCACAACAGTGAGAGGCCCGCGTACCGCAAAAATAAATAAATAAAATAAAATAAAATAAAAATAATAACTTTTAATTTATAACACACACACACACACACACACACACACACACACACAAAAGGAATGAAGTTTTAAAATATGCTACAACATGGAAGAATCTTGAAAACATTCTGCTAAGTGAGAGAAGCTAGACACAAAAGAACACATATTGTATGATTCCACTGAAATGAAATATCCAGAATAGAGACAGAAAGCAGATCGGTGGTTGCCAGGGACTGAGGCAGGAAAAGCGGGAAGTAACTCCTTAGTGGGCAAGGGGGTTACTTTGGAGTGGTGGAAATGTCTTGGAACTAGGTCAGGTGGCCCTTGTACAACACTGTGAGTGAACTGAATGCCACTGAATTGTTTACTTTAAAATGGCTAATTTTATGTTTTGTGAATTTCACCTCAATACAATTTTTTAAATGGATGAATACTCTTGCCTTTTTATATTTATATTCCATCTGCTTTGGAAAAGACCTGACTTGTTTATGTCTTTTCTTCCAGTGTGAAGTTATATGGCCAGGTAGAGAATGTTACTCACCAGGAATTTTCTCATGAGAAAATCAGTCAGAATAATAGAGAAACTCTACTTCTCAACCTTTGGACCTTTCTGAGCTTCCCTGACTGGGAGGCAAGGGAGGAGCAGGGGCTATGGTGTCAAGGGATCCCAGCCACTTGCAGGCCTGGTGGGCAGATGACACAGGTTGTGGGGGACCTCCTCACTGTCACTGGAGGGGAGGAGAGAGGGAAGGGGCTGCGTGGTGGGAAAGGAGCACAGGACAAATTAGGGCCAGCCCGTGGTGGTCTGAATGGGATTTGAGGGAAGCTCTCTGTGGTGTGTGCTGGGAGAGACCTCAGAGACCCACTCTCTGGAAACACCAAGAGTAAAGTTCTACATTATTTACAAAAATTTCTGTTGATACACATTTGTTTTCTCTCAGAATGTGAAGGAACATGTAAAAACATGAAACGCATTTGGTCACAGGTAAGACGTCAAAGTTGAGGGAATTCATGCCCTCAGTTTTCTCTGTGAAGGTGGAAGCTATGACATGAGTCCATGGAAGGATTTGGCAGAAGGCGACCAGTACCAGTTAGTGAGGATACAGCTGACTGGAATCCAATTTTCTACAGCTCCGTGTTGCCTGCTTTCTAAGTCAGGGTTTACCCCTGTTAGTTATTTTGAGCAGCAAAGGATTTAATACAAGGAACTATGTGCTTAAAAATTCACAGGAAGGCTTCAAGCCCAGTCCTCAAGATGGGCTTTGAGGAACAATGAACAACACATCGAGGCATGACTGGTGTGCCGGGAAGCTGCCACAGCCAGGGGAAAGGAGCGTCTAGAAGCTGCCCTAGACACTTTGCCTGTAGGCCACTTTCCCTTAGCTGCAACCCAGTGCTCGGAAAGCTACTCAGAAACATGGGCTCTGAAGCAAGTAGTGATTATTCATCTACACAAGCAAAGATGAGTGCTCTGTTTATGCTCTGCCTCTGGAGGTCAAGAGTGAAACTGGGTGGGCTGATGCTGTCACAAAATCCAACACATCTTCAGTGACTTGTCAGTAGAAACAACCCAAACAGGGTCTCCACCTTACTCCTGCCTTCCAGAATTGTGCAAGGGTACTTAACGAGCCCAAGTGGAATTGTACCCAAAAGTTGAGCTGCAAGGGATCCTGGAAAAGCTGTTGTTAACTTGAAGTTGTTAGTTGTTAGTCTTGAGAAAGGCCTACTCGGAGGTCAAAATGGACTGTATGTCAATCCACAGTGTCTTCACACCTTAGCCTCCCTTTAGACTATTCCTTAATGTTAAAGGTGTTATAGAATGACAGTGGATCCAGGTTTGTATAGAAATTTGGAAGCTCTAACTCTTGTCCTCAGTGTCCTGTGGGGCTATGTGAGGTATTGATCTCTTCACTGAATTCCATCTATACTTAAGAGAATCTGAGAATTTTGGAATAAAATGGAGCATCATTTTGTCCTCGTATTAAAGTCAGAGAAAGAAAACTCAGAGAATCCAAGCCCTTGATGCTCATATTCTAAATTGCAGCACTCAGACACAGAATATCTCCACGTAGAAAGTAGTTGCTGTTCAAGAAGGAAGCTCTTAAAATCATATTTTCATAGATTTTGCAGGAGCTCAGGACTACACCATTGGAGGGATAACCAAGCAGTCTTTTTGCGCCTGGGGCAAGTTCCAACTGCCCCTCCAATTTGCCCCCCTAATTTGCCAAACCATGGGAAAATAAACCTGCAATTAGAGTTGTATTTTTAAATCGTCTAAGTTTTATGTGGCACTCTCTCCTCCCATACACAGTCTCACCAAAATGCTGTTATTTTCACAGAGGAAATACAAAGAGTGGGTTTAAAATGACAAGTCACAGTTTAAGTCAGTAAAAGGAAGTGGGTTCTCTGGGGCAACCTCCAGGCTGGACTCTATGCAGTTGTCCAAACCTCATGATGCCACAACATCCAGCACCTGGGACAGCCATGGCCTTCTCCTGAAATGGGAAGACCCCAGCTTCCAGTTTTTCTACACAGATTCATGGTTCCTTATTGGTCACTAGACGTGTGTGCACGCTGTGTGCTTTTGTTTGGGGCAGATGAGGGGGAATTTTGGTCCCTGGCTCCACATCACTTAAATGTCAGAAATGTTCTCATTGCCTCTGTTGGTGAAATGAACGTGATCCATTCCCCACTGAAGTTCATGACATTTTATCTGTTCTAGAAATGAGAGAAGACAGAGCCCTGTGGGATTCATGCGCCTCTGCTGGGATTTTCACACCAGTCGCCATGTTAACATGAAGCAACAGCTGGGTTGAAGATAGGTGATAAAAATAGCAACCTTACTATGTGAGCAAGCTGCGTGGAAAAGATGGGAATGACGTATTCAACGCAGGGTAGCACGTGACCTTTTCTGATTCCAGAGCTGCGTCTCTTGGAGTGCCCACTTTTTCAGAAAGAGCAAAGCAAGTTTTATTTCCACCGAAGTGTTGTGGAGGAGAACGTAGAGAGGGGCAGACTGTTCCCTCTGTTCCCTACTCCCCACTCATAGGCACCTGGCACCCCTGATCATTAAACTGGTAGATCACGTAATCTGACGGTGTAGTCCTTGAACGATTGAGTTCAACACTGGGAACTTGGTTTTCAAGGTTGCTGTATGTTGCTGCAGAAACTTCCTGCTCTTACCCTATCTTTCCATTCATTAAAGTGTAGCTTGCAATTGAACATTCTGACATAACATAGCTCAGATTTTTGGCAGTAACATTAACCATATTCAAGAGTTTCCTTCAGATGATGTTAAATTTTTCATATCCTCATGAATGCTTGCCACCTTCTTTTAATAACTTGAAAAAACAAGCTTCTCTCAGGAACTTCATTGTTCCAATATTTTCCCAGCACACATTTACTTTCTTTTAGAAGTATGTTAGATGTGTGTGTATTTATAGAGTCAGGGTCTACTTAGGTGGGTTAGAATTCAGCATCTAACTTACAAAAGTCAGCAATATGAACGGATCTTAGAGAAAGTTATTAGAAGTCTAATATTTTCTTCATAAGTTCTTATTTTTCTCCTTCTATGCTATTTGGTCATTTCACCACAAAATTATATTTTGTAAAAAAAAAGGGTACATTCACTAACTCTAACCTTGGGGTTTGAAAATAGCCTTTTACAAAATTTGTAAAAAATTTACAAAGGGGAGGTGGTAGAAGGAGGGTTTCCTTCCTTTCCTCCATAGTGAAAAAATTAGTCTTACTATTTACAGTTATCTTAGGAGAAAATTTTTAAAATGGAAAATGAATTGGTTTAAATTTCTAGCTACTTAGACAACTGGAAAATTTTAAAACCCATTCTTATTAAGATGCAAAGAAGTGCCAAAGGCAATGCAAAGCTCAAATGAATTTGTAATTTTTAAGTGCCCACACAAATGGGAAGTTTTTGGATGGCAGGTGGTTTAGAAAGTTCTCTAATTCTCTAATTCAAATGTGGTGACTCTTTGCAGGCTGAATTACAGCAGGATGGTTACTGTTCCCCAAAACTTTAAAAAGTATTTTGTAATAGAGCCCAATGTGGTTAACTGAGATTTTAACCCAAGTTATGACATATTTGAGCCCAACAAGCTCCACTTCAATTTGCAGATTGGGATCTGGTTGTGTTTCTATATCACTGTTCTGCCCCTCAGTCCTAATGCACAAGGTATAAGCTCGCCCAGGGCCGTAATAGCAATGGTATCAGAGACTTACTTCACCTTGAATTCACACAGCAAACTCTCGTATCACCTATTCCACAGATAATGAAAGTGATGTTCAAAGAAGTTAAGGAACTTGCCTGAGCTCATATAACTGGACGGGCTTTGAAACCCTGGATCACTGCCTCCAGAGTGGGTATTACAGCCATTCATACAAGTGTGCATTTGCTACCTAAACTGTTAGGGTTTATATCATGTCACTTGCTGGAGTCTCTTGTCTTTGTGTGAATTAAAATTAAATTATGATGATTTTTATTGACTTCTTCCCCCAAACATGTGTAACACCAAACAGAAAGTAAAAGATCACAGATGGGATTCTAGAATATAATTGCTCCAACAAATGATTTTTATAAAGGTATCAGGCCCAACTTGCTTGGTTAGCCAGATGCTAAAATTGAATCGCAGAAGTTGGGCAGCTTCTGAGGAAATGCGGCTGCTTCCTGTGTGCATTTGTCAAGTCTGCTGTGGCTTTACCCTCCACCCCCCCGCATCAGGCCAGAGTGTGTGCTTTGGCAGACAGACAGTGTCCAGGGAGGCTGGCAGCCCAACAGTGAGAGCTGGGGAGCACTCGCAAAGCCCCAAGATTAGGGGCATGTGGGCGCCCTTATTTCCCAGAGGAAAAAAATACTATGGGAAATGTGAGCCAACAGCCAAAAGTACTTAGAAGTCAGAGGCCTGGGTGGATAAAAGTATGTAGTGAGAAGGAAGAGAATTAGGGGAGGTAGGTGGATAGAAAGACTGAGAGGGACTATGGAATCTAGAGAGATGTGTGGAAAAGCAGAGGAAGAAAACCATGTCTGTGAAGGGAAAGGCCAGTGCAAATTAACTGGCATTGAGAGACAACTGCCTCAGTGTCCAGGGATATTCTGGAACCCTCTCCTACACCTCTTGTTTTAGTCAGGCCATTCTTACTTGAGGGTGCAGAGAGATCTTTAAATGAACCATTTTTAGTTAAATAAGAGAAATATACTGCCTCCAGCAGCCACCGCGGGGAGGGTAGGTGGGCACCCGCTTAGGAGGCAAATGGAGCCAAGACCCAGATGAGAGCCCACTTCTCTCCAACGCTGCCTCCCTCTCATCTTGGGAGTGGACTTCTCTGTCTCAGACCTCTCTCTCCGTGAGGCAAAAGATGCGGTGCCTGGGCTTTGGGCTCTTTCCTGTCCAGCTTCCAGACCAGAGGAGAGAGGCCCCTCCATTCCCTCCCCCCTCCCCCACTCTCCCCTCCCCCACCCCTCCAGTTTGAAATGTCCTGGGAGGGTAAAGTCATGTGCCCACCTCCTGGGCCAACCCCTGCAGCCACGTCAGGTGAGGCACTACAATTAGCTCAGCTTTGGCCTTGTGCCCCTCTATGGGGGAGGAGGGGCAAAGCCTTTTACCCGGTGCTGGGCAGGTGATAACTGTATAGGTCTGCTGTACTGTCCACATCTTTTCATCATGTCCTGGCAATGGCTTGATCCATCAAAACTCAGCAGAGAGCAGCCAGGCTGTCCTTACTTGTGGTCACATCAGGATCTCAGCGGGTGGAGTCCGTTTGCATAAAGTATATTAAATTACGTAATTCATTTGATTTGCTTTGTTTTTTGTTTTTTTGCGGTACGCGGGCCTCTCAGTGTTGTGGCCTCTCCCGTTGCGGAGCACAGGCTCTGGACGCGCAGGCTCAGCGGCCATGGCTCACGGGCCCAGCCGCTCTGTGGCATGTGGGATCCTCCCAGACCAGGGCGCGAACCTGTGTGCACTGCATCGGCAGGTAGACCTCAACCACTGCGCCACCAGGGAAGCCCTCATTTGATTTGCTTTGAATCCCAGTGTTTAATTTTATTTGAAATTTCAAATAATATTGAAGAAGGGCACACATTTATCAAAAACAGGGCATGGATTAAAAATATTTGAGAAACAGCATTGTAAGGGGGAGCTTCTCCCACTGTCTCACCAGCAGCAGAATCCATTCCTCTTTGAACAGAGTCCCACTTGGTCTCTTTAGTTCTTTGCGGGGGGATATGAGCTAAAATGTCAGCCATGTTCAGAGGGAGTAGGGGAGAGGGAAGGCACCGCCCGTGAACTGAGTGCCTACTGGGTACCAGGCGCACGATGTGCACTTTCCCAAAGTGGCCCCACCTCTTCCTCTGGCCTCCCAGTGAGGGACGGCCTCTCAGGCTCTTTGTCATGGAGGTACCCGCCACAAGACTAGCATCTTGACAACTTGCTTAGACTCTCTTTTAAGATGCCTCCGATTGGTAGTGTATATATGTCCATGCAACTCTCTCACTTTGTCACAGCTTACCCTTCCCGCTCCTCATATCCTCAAGTCCATTCTCTAGTAGGTCTGTGTCTTTATTCCCATCTTACCCCTAGGTTCTTCATGACCTTTTTTTTTTTTTCTTAGATTCCATATATATGTGTTAGCATACGGTATTTGTTTTTCTCTTTCTGACTTACTTCACTCTGTATGACAGACTCTAGATCCATCCACCTCACTACAAATAACTCAATTTCGTTTCTTTTTATGGCTGAGTAATATTCCGTTGTATATATGTGCCACATCTTCTTTATCCATTCATCTGTTGATGGACACTTAGGTTGTTTCCATGTCCTGGCTATTGTAAATAGAGCTGCAATGAACATTTTGGTACATGACTCTTTGTTTTTGTTTTTTTGCGGTACGCGGGCCTCCCATTGCTGTGGCCTCTCCGGTTGCGGAGCACAGGCTCCGGACGCGCAGGCCCAGTGGTTATGGCTCACGGGCCTAGCCGCTCTGTGGCATGCGGGATCCTCCCGGACCGGGGCATGAACCCGTGTCCCCTGCATTGGCAGGCGGACTCTCAACCACTACACCACCAGGGAAGCCCATGACTCTTTTTGAATTATGGTTTTCTCAGGGTATATGCCCAGTAGTGGGATTGCTGTGTCGTATGGTAGTTCTATTTGTAGTTTTTTAAGGAACCTCCACACTGTTCTCCATAGTGGCTGTATCAATTTACATTCCCACCAGCAGTGCAAGAGTGTTCCCTTTTCTCCACACTCTCTCCAGCATTTATTGTTTCTAGATTTTTTGATGATGGCCATTCTGACCGGTGTGAGATGATATCTCATTGTAGTTTTGATTTGCATTTCTCTAATGATTAATGATGTTGAGCATTCTTTCATGTGTTTGTTGGCAATCTGTAAATGTCTATTTAGGTCTTCTGCCCATTTTTGGATTGGGTTGTTTATTTTTTTGTTATTGAGCTGCATGAGCTGCTTGTAAATTTTGGAGATTAATCCTTTGTCATTTGCTTCATTTGCAAATATTTTCTCCCATTCTGAGGGTAGTCTTTTGGTCTTGTTTATGGTTTCCTTTGCTGTGCAAAAGCTTTTAAGTTTCATTAGGTCCCATTATACACTACCAAACGTAAAATAGATAGCTAGTGGGAAGCAGCCACATAGCACAGGGAAATCAGCTCGGTGGTTTGTGACCACCTAGAGGGGTGGGATAGGGAGGGTGGGAGGGAGGGAGATGCAAGAGGGAAGAGATATGGGAACATATGTATATGTATAACTGATTCACTTTATTATAAAGCGAAAGTAACACACCATTGTGAAGCAATTATACTCCAATAAAGATGTTAAAAAAGAAAAAAAAAAGATGCTTCCGAGTTTGCCTCGTGGCTAACAGTCCGTCATGTCTGAGTCAAAGTGCAGAGAGGATGGATGAGATGTGTTGGCAAAACTGAGTGATAAAGACACTCCTTTCTGTTCTGAAATCTTATTAAGTTTCTGAGAGTTTCTTCAGTCATGAATCCACTAGAGAGAACTGGCCAGGCTGCAGCCCTGAAAACAACCAGCCTGTTCCCACTTCTTGCCCGGGGCTAGTCTCAACAGAAAACAGTAGAGCGAAGAGCTGGGCGACCACAGGCAAGACGCCTCTCCAGCCATGTGGACTTCACTGCCTGTGGTCCCAGTGATGTGACAATGCTGAGCTGCGGAGGTTTTAGTGAGGGACGGAGTTTCTGGCACAGCACCCGGCACATAGGATGTGCTGAATGCATGCAGCCAGTGTTACAAAGGGAAGCATAAACATCTGCCAACTTATTTTTGTGTTATTTATTTATTTATGCCCTTAGCTTGGAGGCCCAGTTTTGCTCAGCTTTCTGGATGCTGGCCAAGCTAAATTAACACTCTTATCTTCTGGCCTCTGCAGCTGGCAGCATCCCCTTAGGTCTCTGAGGTATTTGCTTTAGGCCACGTCCTGGCCTATCCCAGGCTGTCTTCTGCCAGGAGCCCCTCTGCTCACCTGCAGATGAGACCACCCTGGGCTTGGTCAGTCAGTAGGGCCAACAGAGCCCCTGATTCTATGTAGGCAAAGGAGCTCAATGGGGAGGCCCTGGGCTCCGCACAAGATGGAAACACAGACACCTTGCTGTGAGAGTGAAAGAGGGGCTGCAAATTCTCAGAAGAATTGTCTCTGCTGGGCAAAATTTCACCCTATTTTGCCAGAGTGATGGACACTCGACTAGATGTATTTGATTCATCCAATCTCAGCAGCCCCTGGGAACACTGCCCCACGGTTTTCTCAGGCTGTGCTTCTCAAAGTCTGAAGTGCATGCTAACCCCCTAGGGACTTGGTTAAAACTCTAATTCTGATTCAGTAAATCTGGGGTGGGGCCTGAGATTCTGCAGGTCTAACAAGCTTCCAGGCGGTGCCCACGATGCTGTCTGATGATCACATTCTGAGGAGCTAGGCTCCCACACATTATTTAGCAAACTTTAGTCATTTTTTTGTTACATGTCATCTATTTTATTATTTAGCTAATACTTTTCTTCAAACTGACCTACCTTTTAATTTCAAGATCTGGATATTACCATGAAATCACAGCTTTGAGGAGTGATTTTTGTTTTAATACACCTTAAAATGAACACATAACTGTTAAAATAAGAAGTATATTCCTACAATAATTTCATGTTCCAACAATGGTATAGCAGAGCATCATGTTCTAAGAAATACTGGTAATAGGAGTTCTGGAGAAGACTATAGCCCAGACTGCCTAGAACTTGTTCTTTGGACTCTTCAATTTCAGCAATCGATGTTTCTGCAGAAGCACTGGGGATTCTGGAAGAAAATCGAGGTGACTTTTGGATGACGTATTAACTGCAGCAGAGAGCACCTGTCTGTCTGTGCCCAGCAGGCTGTGTGGGAAAAGCGCCCTCCTCCCAAAAGCAGGAGTACCTGGAAGGGTGGCTGGAAGCAGTGGCTTCTCATCCAAAGCTATATCCAAATCACTTTTTCTCCTTGGCCACAATTTTGTGAAAACCTGTGGAGAGACTAGAGAATAGAAAAAAAAATTCCCTTTTGACTCCAAGGTACTTGTTTACAAAGTAAAAAGTCCTTGGCGAATCATTTAATTTATAATTAAATCTAATAATAAGCCATTGTGGCTAAATTAATTTTGAGCTAATTGCATGGGAACTCTGTGTCCTATATCACTTCTGAACAAAAGAGCTTGCTGTCATACAATCTGACTCATTCCAAGGCCAGGCCTCCGGGCACAAGCTCCAGGAGGCCAATGAGTAAACACTTCGTTGAGTTAGTGCTCAGGACTCACAGGGGCAAGAGACACGTGCAGCTCCCGGAGACTGCGTGTGGGTTGCTCACCAGATATTGGTTTTCCGCTCAAAGCACCATCCTCTGGACAGCCCTTGATGGAGGCAAATCTTTCCACTAGAACTTGGTCTGCTCTGGCCATGGCCTGGAAGAGCCAGTGTCCAGGCCACAGTTCTTTAGTCCTATGAACACCCTGATGTGCCAACCCCCCCCACAAACAGGACCTCACTTCATCCCCAGCCTGAGAGGTCTGTGGGTCTCCCCTTTCTGTTGATGCAATAAGGAAGGTCACAACCATTCCAAGTGGTTACCCCAAGGCCAAATACGAAGGAAGGTGCAGAGCTGGAGTTTCCACTCGGACCCAGTGAGTCCAATAATTCTGTCCCTTCATGGAAACGGTGAGTATGAAGAGCCCCTTCCCCATGCAGGTCCCCAGATCTCCCAGTGAGGATTTCTGAAGTTTCTCTGGAGGTTTCCTCCTTTGACTTTCACGTTTGATTCTGGTTCCCAGTTTGGTTGATATCAGTCACTCACACTTGCGTGTGAATGATTCTGAGAACAAATTTTGGGCCCTTGTGCTCTAGGGTGGTGGGATTGGTGGTACCCAAGGGAACCCCAAGATATGAAAGCCTTAGAAAGGGGAGGCTGAGGATGCCAAGGGCCACACTCAGTCTTCCTTCCTCATGCCTGGGAGTCTTTTCTCAGATTGCTGCATTTCTGGGTTTGATTTACTTATGCAATCAAATGAAGCATCTCCATTTGTCTGTAAATCTCTTTCGGTTGCATTTAAGATCTAACTCAATTTGCCATTAGGCGATTGTATTCAGTAGAAGAAGACACAGGGTTATTTGCCCACGAAAGGACAAGCCCTGTGCATCCAATATCTTTGGAAGTAAGGCTCCAGAGATGTGCAAGTCTTAATTTTCACCAGCAATAAGCACCTGCCTGTGGGTGGTTTCAACCACATTAGATTAGCAGTTTTTCTTGGTTGTACGGTTTGAATTATTGAGATGACCTTTGATAGGATTCACAGATCAGATCATGTCCTTTGTAGGGTTTCTGGAGTGATGCATTTTGACTTGGATAGGTCTTGCACGATTAGGTCAATGATAGTGCTCCGTGTTTCCTGTCACCTTGGCCTTCCTCATGGAGACAGGTTGTGTCTGAAGGCAAGCACAGGGCCATTGGTCAGAACATTTGCAGTCCTGGGAAATCAGCACAGTGAGGCAGTTTGCCTGTGTTGGGGCCTGGGGAGCATGACATTTATGCTCCTGAGCAGGATGTAATTTCCAGCTGAATAGCCCGGGCACTTACCCAGACTTTACTTTGGCCCCAGCTGTGTGTTAAGTTCCACCGACATCTCTTTTAAAAACTCCTAACAGCAACCGGAATTGATGAGACTGTCTTGCTTCTAACCAAATGCAGCCGGTGGCATCAGCAAGAAAGGCAATCCCAGCACACGGGGATCGCAGGGGCCACCTCCAGTGGCGGACCATGTGCTTCCACAGGGGAGAAACGGCCAGAGCAGCACCCTGAAACATTTGTTCTCCTTTGTCATCTGATGGCTTATACTCTGACCTTCCCAACAGGCTGCAAAACAGTCATGACTGCTTCCCTGGGAGAGGTGACATTTAAGTGGAAACACTATCCTTTGTCGACAAGAGGCCGCAGGAAAAAGGTCATAGTGTGGACCAATGGGGAGCTGCCTTGTGACCCCACCTGGAGCCCTTGCCCCCTCCCCATTTCACTATGGGTGGAGGGAAGGTGGTTTCTCACATTCACAACCAAAAGTTGAGGTCTTCACGTCTCTCCCTTGCCCTGACCTAATTCCAGCAGAATCTGGTTTCATCTCAGTGTTGCATGCCTCCCTAGTAATGGGAGGGAGGAGCTATGCTGCCTGTTATGAAATAACTTTGCTCTTGGCCAGCCAAACACTCCTGGGCATAACGGTTCTTCCCTTAAGTTTAGTCATATCTTCCAGCCCATACTGGGTCCTCAGAGGATGGGTTCCTCAACGGGAAAGTGTCTTTCATTGTAGTTCTCATCTCTGTACCACCCCTTCCAGCCCCTTGAATCCTTGACCCTCCTGAGACCGAATGTCTTGGTCCCCTCAGCCTCCCACCTGCCAGCCAGCTTCAATCCTTGGGCGGAGTATCTGAGACCCACCTCTCGTGTGTTTCTCGTGTGAAAAGAGAACCTGGTCATTTGGGTTTCCTGGCATCTTTTATTTGGAGAATTGTCAACTGTATGAGTCTGTGAGCTGAAAAACCACCTCCACTCCTAGATACTGGGATGGTCAGATACTTCTCCTCCTAGCCTGCCTTGCATCTGGGGCTCAAAGTGGGGCCTTGTCTCATTGCCAGGCAAATGCACCAGTGAAGTGACTCAGGAGGAAAGAGTTGGTGGTGGCTGCAGTGGAGGTGGCAGCCCAGCACGGCTCCCAGCAGTGCTCAGGGCCAGTGGTGGGGCTTCCCCATCAGCCCAGTTCTGCGGTGTGCTTTGACTTGTTGTTCTTCAAAGATCAGCTTTGAACCTGCCCTCTGGGCTTCCACGCAATTCTGTTAGTTGTCCTATATGGTTTTAAGAGACTTAAAATTACAAGACCTTTCTTGTAATTTAGCCAGAATTGGTTTCTGTTGATTGCCACTAAGAACTTTGTTGTGAAGAGCATCTGTTTCCCTCCCCCTGAGATTTCCTTTCTTTATCCTACTTTCCTTGTTGGCCTGCAGCCTCTACACAAAGAAAGAGACGAAAAAAATCATTTGAATTTCTGATGGATTTTTTTTAACAGTGACAAAAGTCTTCAAAAAAGCCAAGGCTTTGATTTCTTCAACAAATAAATTGAAGGGGAGAGGAAGAGAAGAAGGGAAGCAAGCCTCTTGGAGAAGCCCATGTGCACCATGACACCAGAGCAGGAGCGCCCAGAGCATGGAGGGTACCTGGGCAGATGGGCCACAGGTTGTCTCCCAGAGCCTCAGGGTGGGACAACCAATGTTTCTGTGCCAGGGAAGGGTGAGGTGCCTGAAAGCAAGCTGAGGAGTCTTGGTGGTGGGATAAAGAGGACACAGAGGGATCTACTTGGATCTGGCAGCCAGAGAGTAGAGGGGGCATAGATACAGGTGTAGAAGAATAGGTGCCAATGTCGTGGGGCCAATTAGCACTGGACATCTTGGTCACAGCCACACAGTGCCTCCCACCCATAATGCAGCCTCCTCCCACTTAACACCTGGAGAAAAGGGAGGGAAAGAGGAATGGGAAACAAAAATCCCTAATTTATTCCGTTTTTAACCAAAAGGCACTAAGAAAAATCTGGTAGTGACTGAATGTAAACAGGTAGTTGGGAACAAAGTTAAGCTAGATAATAGAAAAATTTTGCATGAGTCTGCAAAATATATACCCTTCTCACCTCCTGGGGTTATCCTAGCTTTGTACGTGGTAGGTTTTGGAAGAGGGTGGAGAGCGAGGATAGAGAACCATCCTTCCTCCAACTCAACTCTGTCTTTCTCTTGAAGAATTCCAGGCTTTCTGAGCTTGATGAGGTCACATCTCTGAACTTGTTGGCAAGAAACACATGACTGCAAATTGGCCTTGAAAACTATTGCCTACAGGTAGGTAATCTAGAAGGTCCAGGACCCTTTTTCTGGGAAATTCTCTGCTTTCCTGGGAAGAAAAAATGCTGCAGTGAATGAAAACGAGGTGAAACAAAACCAAATGCATTTCCACCCACCTTCACTGCTTCAGCCTCTGTTTTTTGGAAGCTCAGACCCAGAGGTTGTTGAGAGCCCGCTGAGGAAGTTCTTCCAAAAGATCAGCATTCTTGGGTCATCGGGGCTAGCCCCGGAACCCCTGTTGCCATTGCAGGGCCCATCCTCTGTACCCTCCAGTCTCACATTGTTCTAGAAACATCTCTGATCAAGTATGAGTGGACAGTTTGCCCTCACTCTGCCTCTTGCTTTCATGGCATCTTCCTTGGACCCCACAATGCTCGGGCTGATGATATGCATCCTCCCAGGGTGTCTGCTGCTTGGTACCCTCCACTTTCGAGGACAGACACCCTTCCAGTTGTGAACAAGGCCAGGGTCTTGGTGTAGGCCCTAGGTAGGCTCAGCTTGCTCCAGGAAGCCTCACTTTGTACCATATTCAAGGAACCTTCTCATGAGGCACCAGCCTTCCACTGCAGCGGGCAACTTGCTCGTCTCAAAAATGCTGCACGTTTTCTCACCACCGTGCAGTTAGCCACATTGTCTTCTCAAACTGGAGTGCCCAGCACCCCCACCCTAGTCCCTGCCTCCCACCACAGGATGTCCTGGGCTCTCCTGATGACCAGGCTCCACGGCATGGAGAATCTAGGGCACAGGGAGTGTTAATGGTGAAGTCTGAGAAACACTGTGAGCTGCAGACCAATCCATTTCTCTAAAATGGGGCTGTGAGTCAAGGCGTGGCTTGGGCACTGACCAGATGTGTGACGTTGATAGATCATCCAACCTATTGCAGCCTCTACCTCCTCTCCTAGGAGCTGCTGGATCTGGATGGAGAAGCCCTGTCTACCCCACTAGACTGCTGCTGTGATTCTGGGCTTGCTTCCAAGATGGCTCACTCATGTGTCTTGCCATGTAAAATTTTCCATAGCACTGCCTCTGTGTCCTCACAACATGGCAGCTGGCTTCCCCCAGAGTGAGTGACCCAAGTGAGACGGGCAGAAGCCACCATGTTTTAAAACCTAGATTTAGAAATGACATACTATCACTGGGCCTTATTCTATCAGTCACACCGAGCAACACTGATGCATTGTGGGAGGATACTACACAAAAGCAGTGTAGTAGGCTGGCTGTCACAGTTTGCCCTGTCTAAATTTATTTACGCTCACCTGCGTTATCAAGAAATGAGGATCTCAGGAGTGCCTTCCCTCGGGGTCTATATCCCGCCCCTTTGTTGCCCAGGATGGGCGGGTCCCATGGAGCTGGATACTAGAGAAAATCCTTGCATGAAGTGGAGCAATGTTGGGTGCAGAGCTACCATGAACAGGAGCCAAGAAGGGGATTTGACAGCCAAAAGCCTTGGAATGTCTAGTGGCCTGTCCAACGTAGGAGGGCCGAGTGGGAACTAAAGCTGGAGCTGAGTGTGGGAATACATTACTTTTTTGAAGGAAAGATAAGTCTTTCCTAGTTGCCACTTAAATGTGTGTAAGATTAATACCTTGAATAATACTAACGTGCTTTCTTTTTCCACTCCTTCTTTGTGATTTTTCCTTCTTTAGCCATGGTTTCCAACACTTTCATGAGTAGTAGCTGAGATACAGGAGAGAGGAGAAACTGGCATGAAGGGAGGACATTCAGCTTCGCGTGTCCAAACAAGCTCCAAAACAATAGGCTCGAAAGTTAAGTTTTCAATGGCAAGATCAGGCCATTGAGAGAAGAAAGGTTTTCCTAAATTCAAATAGATATCTTTTAAATATAACAATCTTGGAGGATGAACATGGAGTTTTCACTAGAATAGGGAAGAATGGGCAGCATAACCTAAGAGCTGTTCCCAGCCCCACAGGAAAGAGAACAGCTCTTCTTAGGCTGGGATGTGGGGGTCAGACACTAGAGACATTTTTAGTCAACAAAATTAGATGAAGACACTGTAGTCAGGGCAGGAGATAGCAGATGGCCTGAGGAAGAATCCACAAGCTTGTGCTCCACTTTTGGTTTAGAATTCCAGGCTGAGAGCACCCTGCAGGGTGACCTACACCCACATGGGTGGCTTCAGTAGAAGGGATATGCTTGTGTGGCACGTTTAGGTGGAGAGGGAGTCTGAGATGCCATAGGCCAGGTTCCCTGGAGCCGGTGAGTGTCTTGTGTGAGATCCTACATGTTCTGTGTAGGTTGGGAGTGGGAACAGCAGTGCTAAGAGGGTGGAGGGAGAGGAATACAGTTGCCTGTTAGGAGACAAGACCCTATAGCTGAGGCCAAGGCATGGTCATGGTCAGTAGTAGCGTGGGTCCAGGGATGGAGCTGACCTGCAGGGACCATGGCTGACCCCACATGCCTCTCACACAGTCTGACTTGAACCTGGAGGACGGGGAGTGGACCAGGAGGGCTTACCCTGCTGCCATGAGGAACGGAAACAACTTCTTGACCATCCTTTGTGGGGACAGAAAGACTTTTGAGAGGATAGAAATATGAAAGGGACTTTAACTTAGTTAAATCCTGAATTGCCAGAGTAATTATGAGAAAGAGATTAAGTCTTTAAATGGGAGTTTACTTTGAAACAGTAAGATTGCTTTTGTTTGTTCATTTGTTTTGTTTTCTACTTTCAGCAGAATAGAGCCTTGAAAGACAGCTGAGTTTGATTAAGTAGAATTTAACATTTCCACCATGGGATCACAGTGGATGCATTTTAAACCCAGTATACACCCAAAGGATATGATATGAAGCGGGAGGGAGGGGTGACATTATTCAGCCTAAGGAACAGAGGTCACATGACTAGTAGCTGCTGTTTTACTTTGAAAAACCTTGGAGGGTCTAGACTATATCAAGAATGCCTGTAAATCAACAACAACAAAAAGAACAGCCCAATTTCTAAATGCGCAAAGGAGTTCAACAGGCATCTCATGAACAAGATGCATGAATGGCCAATAAGCACATGAAAAAGTGCTCAACATCATCAGTCATTATTAGAAAATGCAAATGAAAACTACAATGAGATACCATTTCACATCCACTAGACTGAATAAAATAAAATACAGTGGATGCTGGGAAGTACGTGAGCCAACTGGAACTCCATCCAGTGCATGGACACCTGTTCTGCAGCCTCTCACAGTGGGAAACATGTATCCACATATGACCCAGCAATTAAACTCCTAGGTGCCAACCCAAAAGAAATGAAAACATATGTCTGCACAGAGACTTGAACATGAATATTTATAGTAGTCATATTCATAAGAATCAACCAGATAAAAAAAATATGGTATATCCACTTAATGGAATATTACTTGCAATAAAAAGGACCACTAAAAAAAAAAAAAAAAAAAGGACCACTTACTGTTAAATCCACAACGTGGGTGAATTTCAAAAACATTATGCTGAGTGAAAGAAGCCAGACCCGAAAGAGCATATACTGT